>NC_134711.1:200960354-202220770 GCF_049634645.1 Pelodiscus sinensis
TCTGCTTTCATCTCCAGCAGCAGCGTATTTCTCCACTAATTTACATGTTCCCTGTCCAAGTGGGCAGGTTGTATTTGCTTTTTGAAGATGTTATCCCTAGTCCATTTTTGCCTGTGGATTTGATCCAGCAGGCGGAGCCAGAGACATGTGCAACCTGTTCACTGCTATTCCCTATGTAAGAAGACTTTGCAGGAGCTACATTGTAGAGCATGAAACCTCTTCAGTTAGCATAAAAGGAAGGTCTGTCTAGAGACAATGGGGACGTGTTATGTACAAGACCACAGTTATCCTTTCAAGCAGCCACTATGCAGCAGGTACAACACAGAGCTCTTAGGGGAGCAGCTGGACTTGTTTAGAGGCAGGCATGGTAAGGGACAGACCGGGGCTTGAGCTTATGAGGTGAAAGGGAGCCCAGGTGTGGCAGCAGGGCAGGGGCTCACATGGTGCCTCTGTGTTTGGCATTACACCCCTTCCCCCCCAATTTGTTGGAAGAGTGCAACTTTCCCGTCCTGCAGTGACATGCAGGCAAGAAACGCGAAGAGGGTCCAGGTGTCGTAAAAGTTCAGGGCAGGAGCTCATGTCATGCTTCATTGGGATAAGAAAATAGAGGTTTCTGCAAAGGCATCGGCTAATAGTTTCCTCTGCATCATTCAAGTTGCCATGAGAGATATCGGTCTTCTCCAAATCACACAGTGTGATAGGAAGCAGATTCTTACTGATTGTTGCCAGAAACCTGGATCTTATGCTTTGTGCTGTAATGATGCCAGACCCCTTACTGTTGGCTTGGTGTGAAAAGGTCTCCTACCCTAGAGGACAGACTAAGGTGGGCCTCTCCAGGAACCTTGTGAGAAGGATGAAAGAGTTCCTCCATAAGAACTTGATAGAGATGTGCAGGGAGGATTCCCACTCTGCCTTCAGACCATGTTAACAAGCTGTTCCAGGGACCCGCAGCTGTGTAGGTGCAGTGGGCACCACAGATCACAGGCTATTGCCTTAATCTAATTGTAGTACGATTTTTAAAAAAATGTGAACTCCACCAAAAGTGTCCTCCCCAGGCTCAATGCCCAACTCTGAGGTGCCCTGGCAGATTGGAGGGGATTGTTTTCAAGGTTCTAAAAAGTTTTTGGTTCTCTTAGTTGCCCCATTTGCCTGCTGACTGTTCTTTTCCTCTTCCTCCTCCTCCTCCTGCTTCACCATGCCTCCATGCTGCTGCCTGAGGCTGCCTGAGTGTCTTGGGAGGAATCCATGGTCTGGCTAGAGGAACTGGTCAGGTCCCCCCCGAGACCATCTGTTTGCCTCCTTTCTCTTCTGGTATGATTGCCTTTGCCCCTTTATTTTCATGTGGCACTGTTGGACATCCTTGGCATATCCTTTTTACTCCATGCCCTTTGCAATCTTGGCCCTTTGCAATTTTGGCATCTAAGTTCCTTTTGCTTGTTCTTAATTCTACAAGAACAGATTCCTCTCCCCACACACAGCAATGAGGCCCAGATCTCCAGCATGCTCCATGATGTTGCTCATTTGTGACCCTGGGAACTCATGGTCAGCTCTGCCAGGCTGGCCACACAGGAAATGCAATTCAAATTTTCTTGGACTTCTCCTGCTCACCTGGAGGTAGCAGTACAGTTGAAAATTCATGGCCAGAGGGACACCTTCCAGTGACCAAGAACTTCAACTTGCCACGGCAGTGCATCTGCACTACCATAAACTTGAAGTTAGCAAAGTTGAATTTAGCGGTATGTGAAAAGCTGGAATACCGAAATTGACTTTAATAGTTGAAAGAACAGGGTTGGTAGTATGTACTCATTGCTTAGAAATTTGACTTAATGTAGTTAAGTTTGACCTAAACTCACAGTCAATGGCCTTATGCTAATAACTTTGTGACATGCTACACTAAGCGCTTATGGGTTAGGAAATCTTGGTCATTGGCTCAAGAAGCTCAACTTGATACTTCAAAAAACACTATAGAGGTCATGACTAAACAGGTTTCCAAATTTCCATATTTTGCCCATTTTAGTAATGGAATCCTTCATCCCAATAACAAAGATCCCAAAGCCTCTAACTACCTGGCTGCATTCTGATTATCAGACAACTCTCTTCCAGGCCTAGAGCCCTGGTTCTGGGTTTTCAGTACCAGTTTTCTACCAAGCCTCCAAAGTCCTCTGACCTAAAAGTGAATTATTTAGGAATACCATCACAGTGCTGGAAATAGGCTGATTTAGGTGGACATTGTGATATTTGGGGCTGGCATTGTTTACAAAAATATGTTAAACTGTGGTGCTTCTTAGCACTGGTTAAGACTGCATACAGTTGGGGTGGATATTTTGCAGTTGCTGTCTAATAGCCAAGCATTAGAGAGGCAACACATCCATTCTATAATGGAATTATGATTTCTGTTTTAATCACTTGGTAGTACTGGACTGGTAATATGTCACTAAGAAACACTTTCATGCTTCTTTTCTTTCAAGAATGCTTGACCTGGGGAGCTGAATAGTTAATTGCAAAACACAGTAGTTTTCTACAGAAGCTAAAGGCATGGAGACTACGGGTTATTACTGCAGACACCACTTGACAAATGTATTGACGTTTTAGTAAAAAATAAGTTTGCCTTTTAAATATAATACATATTTGTCATATCCCTTAGCCTTATTACTGATTCATTCATTTGCTAATCAAACTGACTTATGTCTTGAATTCATCTGCTAAGGAGCCACATGTGTAATAAACCTATGCAGCTGCTAAATCTAACTTACTCATGAAGTCCGGTGTCTTTTGCCTGTAATTGGCATGTTAAAACTGGTTGTGTGAACAAGTTATACAATTCTGTGCTGTCTTTAAACAAGGTTATAATGTTCAATTAACACAATAGGAAGGAAGGAACAAACTGAGGCTAGATTATGTTGTTTTGGTGATACTACACCAAAAAAAATCCCTATTTTCGGAGTCTCCAGAGAAACCTTTAAAGCATTTTGGGGAGAAAGTGGGGAGCTAGTAGATCTAGGTCATGAAAGAAAAAATAATCAAAAGCAATATCTTTGATACATTAAATCATATTAAAAGGGGGAGGTATTTAAAATGAGAAATAGCATTTTGGACTATTCCAGTTATTTTATGTGTTTTGCAAAATTATTTTGACTTTATATTTCTTCTGTATAGTAAAATATATATTTCAGATTTATGCTCAAGTTTCAATGTCTTCATCCTAATTTATATTAGTTGAAGGTGCACAGTCAGTAAGCAACCCCTGTTCTGTTTTAAAGATGCAATTAAATTTCTGATGAAGGGGCATCAGACAATGTAGTCAGACTTTGAATGTCAAGAATGTAGAGAAATTTGGAGATATCCACTGAATAGCAAAATTTTGAAGTTATTAATAATAAATTCCTATTAGCTCAGTTTTTGAAAATGTCCTAATCTATATTCTTCTGAGTTACTCTCAGTTTTAGTGTAAATTGGATATCTGGTTACAATTAATTGCATATCTTCCATGAATATCTTAGGGAGTTATATTGAATACTTCAGTGTAGTACCTTTAACATTTATCCACTGATCTGCATATGATGATTTCTAAAAGCATGATGCATAAAAGTGGGCTTAGCAATTGCAAACCTTGTCTCAGAAATGTGAAATAATTGACCTCTAGTATATAACACACACAAAAACCCTTTTCCAATCTGTGAGAAAGACACTAATGATGATGACTTCTAAATTCACAGTATAGTCTGTGAATTCAGAAGAATCCTACTTTTCTAAAGTACTTTGCAAACTGATTTGAAAACTGGAAGATGATCAGAAATGTAATCATCCTGTAGTAAATGTTTTGCAGACCCATGATGCATTATGTACCACACACTGATGATATTTTTAGTTATAATCCATAATAACCTATAATAGCAGTATATTGTTTTATCTGCCACTGAAATATAACTACTCTTAAGTTATACAGTCCCTCTTGGACAGTACCAGTAACACTGCATAACAATTTGGAACTAATAAGCGAAAGCATTCTATTTACCTAAAACTATTTTTTTTAAAAACAGCAATTTAAATAGAATTAAAATATACAAATTGGAATCTGGTTGAAATCTAAGGTCTTGTGTATGTTAGAAAGTTATACCATTTTTGCGTAACAATAGAGTTACCGGTAGAGCCCTGAAGAGTAGATCCAGTATAAATATGCTTTATGTTAGAATAGCTATTTCTGTCTGGGAAGGAGAATAAGTTATACTGGTATGTGGCACTTAACACGAGTATTACACTACCATTAAAAATTGAACCCGTAAGTGACATAGTATTACAGGTACAACTTTCAGTTGTAGAGCAGCCTGAGGCTACACCAAACTTACTCTTCTGGAATTCCATATGGATTCTTCAATTCACAAATGTGGATCAAAAGTTGGAGAAGTCCAATATTACATTTCCGCTAATATCACCCTGTAGTAGTAGAGAAACAGTGGGGAGAGGACCATAATTAAACCACTAGCCCCAGTTTCTGCAGTCTCCTGTTCAAATGTATTGACTAGATTCAACACTTAACATTGCATATTGCATGAAGTAACTTCCTGCTTGGGCATGAGACTTGCTACTGTTGAAATAGAAACATAAATCAGAACGGGAAAGGAGAGAAATAAAACACTTCCCATGAGGTTTGAACAGTGGCCTTGGAAAGTAGAGGAAATAGCATGGTGAATGAAGGAGGCTGATAAATTGGGAGAGAAGTTCATCTAGACATCCTTTTGAAAGGAAACCTCTCATAGAACAGCTTTATCTATGTATCATAAAAAGTAAAATAAAATAAAAACCAAGGTCACAGAAAAACTCTTGAATGAATGAAGTATCTTTTGTATGCGGCCACAAAGCATTCTACTGTGATGGATCACGGAAGCACACAATTCATGTGGGTCACAAGTATAGCTTGCTGTTTATTACACACTATATAAACGTAAGCCATGGAAACATGAGAGCATAGACATGCCAAAGTGTATTTTTATCTTTTCAAAGGATATTTGTGATTAATCAGTGTTTTCTGCCTTATAGGCCTGCCTCGTCCCCTCAGCTTTCACATGATGATACTCATTCACGCATAGAACATTATGCTAGCAGGTATGAGACCAGCTGGGCACTAGGCAAATCTTTCTTGAAACAATCATTTAAAAATACACAACAAAAAAGAGAAGCCATCATTATAATTGAACGTAACTAGAGTTGATAATATATATTGCCTTCTAACTACTACTAACTACCTTCCAATTAATTTGCATGCCAGAGAATTGTGCAATGATGGGCAAGTAAATAAGAGCACGGGTTAACCCAAAGCATGTACGTTGGTTAAAACTGGCCTTTAAGTTGTGTGTGGGGGGAGAGGTATCTTTTTTTTAAGTTGTGCATTCTGCTTACAGCTTTCCAAAAGTTAACTACAACAGTTACATTTATCCAACATTGAAATACTAAAAAAAATTGAGCTTATGAAATACTTGGAAAGGTGCCTATCTCTGTTTTGGTACCCACTGCTATAGCTCACTTTTACCCCCTTTTAAGAGGACTTTTCATATTTTATGAACCAAACCATGGGGCAAGTGCTCAGCTCTGCTATGGAAAATTATTATTTTTCCCAAAAAAGGGCAATTTTCTAGGGAGGATTCTATATAAAATACATATTCATCTAAAAAATAATCAGATCAAGTGAGATGTTTTCCCGTTTATATGTCGATTCAAAAGGGAATAAATGTCCTCAACTAACTAGAAACATGTAGGTCACTTCAACTCTGGTATAGAACAATATGTGGAAGCCTATGACATAGCAAAATAGCTACTTGACTGGAAGATTAATACGTAATTTAGAGATTAATTTAGATAGATAACTGGTAATGAATAATCAATGGCAGCTGTTTCCAAGCCCATTAGTTAACTAGCAGCAAGAGAAAAGTTGTCCAAATGTAGGTTGACTATTGTGTAACCAAAATGTTATATATTTTAAGTTTTCAGGAAATTTAAAGCCGGAAAAATCTTCAGTGAGACTTACGGGTTTTATTGAGGTTTTCAATTTTTCCACAGGCTAGCAGAAATGGAGAACAGCAATGGATCTTACCTAAATGACAGCATTTCTCCTAATGAAAGCATGTAAGTATACTATCCCTATGAAGTATTTCTAATACACAATTGCTTGTGAAGGCTGGACCTTTCAATAAAGTGCCAATAATACTGAGTTTACAGTATTTTCTGGTTCACATCGGACTGTCGTCTGATCCCATTGTGCTATGTTCAGTTGTAGACTCCTCATGGCACACCACCACACAGACCAGTGCTTTATAAATCAAAGCTGCACATACAGAACTGATGATGAAATGTCAGCACACTTAAAAAGTAGTTCAGTGGTACATCTTCAACACAAATTTTTACAAAATACTTGGGGAAAAAAATCTGAGAGTATCTCATAAATTAAGTATTACTTGGTAGTCTGAAGTTTTCCTTTTCCTGTGAACTTTAAACTTAAAAGTGGATAAAAATGTTGGATACTAGAAATGTCAGTGCAGCCTTTTGAGGGGTCATCAAGGCCATACTAAAAAGAGTTAGTCTGCAAATAAATTCAATTATACTGCAAGCAACAGCAGCATGAGCTCATGCTAGCTATTAAATATTAAAAGTCGAAAGCCTTTATTAGACAGGATGTGGAAGAATGCACTGACAAATAGTCTCTATATTTCTTTATACATAAAGGGTCAAGAATGAAGCCAGTATGAAATCTACTAAATTTTGTTGAAACTAGTCCCCCTGCAAAAGTTATGCTTTTAATATTTCGTTTTCCTTGCTCGGGGAGGAAAAGGAGAAACCCTGTTGCTATGTGAAATACACACAAAAAGAAAAGAGGAAAACTGATTAAAGGTTAAACATTTCACATGCCCCATAGCTTTATTTTGAAAATACATTAAATACTAAATAGGTACTAAGCAAGAGCCTAAATGTTATTGGGCTTAAGTTCCTAAGTGCTCAAGTCACTTCTGAAAGTGGAATTTGGGTTATTAAATCATGTGGGGTTGGTCTACAATGCTGTACGGCATAGGTAGGCAATAATTTGTGATGAGGGGGCCACTCCAAGAATTTGGAACATGGTCAAAGTCCACACTCTTACATGACATGAATGGAGGAGGTCACTTCAACTCTGGTATAGAACAATATGTGGAAGCCTATGACATAGCAAAATAGCTCTTGACTGGAAGATTAATACGTAATTTAGAGATTAATTTAGATAGATAACTGGAAATGAATAATCAATGGCAGCTGATTATGCCAATGGAGGTGCAGGGTTTGGGATGGAGGTTAGGGAGCTTGGGTTAGGGAACTGGGGTGCCAGAGCAGTGTGGGGACTTGAAAGAGAGTGTGAGTAGAGGAGAGGGTTGTGACCTGGAGCAAGAGGGCAGAGGGTTTGGGTTGTGACCTGGGTCAGAAGATGCGGGTGCAGAGTCTGGGAGGAGGTATGAGTGGAGGAGTGGAGATGCAGAGAATTTGAGTTGTGATGGGCAGGTGTGCAGGAGGGAAAGAGAGGGTTGGGGGGAGGGAGGAAGTCAGGTGCCAGGTACACGCTCTGCTCAGGAGGCACTTACCTAAGTGGCTCCGTGCCTGCTACCCATGGAACTCTCAGGCAGTCTCCTTGATTGCCACGCCCCCACAGGATATTCATAGCAGCTGGTGTGTCACCAGTGGGAGTTATGAGATTGTGCTGGGAGTGGGGGCAGCACACACAGTCCACCCCACCCAGCGCATGCCATCCAGAGAGCAGATGGCCACCCGCAGCTGGATGCTCTGAGGGGTTTTTTTTGTGGGGGGAGGGGAGGAGAAGGAAAGGGGATAACGGGTGGGGCACAGAAAGCAGGGAGCCTGCCGGAGGTTCCCACTGATCCACAGGCAATAATTTGCTCATCCCTGCTGTAGAGTAACACTGTTAGTCTACTTAGGTCGACATAACCTAAGTCAACTGACAGCGGTGTCTACACCATGCTGTGCTGAGCATAGATTCTCTCCTGCTGACTTACCTCCCACCTCTCATCGGGGAGGTGGAGTCGCTCTGACATAGATTATCTAATTTTTACCACACCTGCTAAACTGACACCATTGCATTGATCACAGCAGTGCTGACTTAACGAAAAGTGCAGATGTGCCCTTAAGGTCTTTTGAATATTTTACTTTAAGAACCTAACGGGGAAACCATGTATCTGACTCTACGCGAAATGCTGTCAAATACATCACACAAATTATTGTTTTTTAAATTCTCCTTCATCAACTTTTATTCTTTGTTAAGTCTTCTCTCCACAGATTTGTAATTTAGTTGTATGGATCAGCTCAAGGCTGGAATGTTGCATAAATATTCTAAATATAGACATTAATGATTCTTTAAAATCTGTTGTTTTAAAAAAGGGATTGTCTGTTTTGAAGTCACAAATGTTCCAGATGGTTTTATTAACTCAAATAATTTTAGAATGATCTGAATTGTTTAGCACTCTTAGGGTACGTCTAGACTACAGGCTTCTGTCGACAGAAGTTTTGTCGACAGATACTGTCGACAAAACTTCTGTCGACAAAGAGCATCTAGACTACATTGAGTTCTGTCGACAAAGGAAGCTGCTTTGTCGACATGGTAGTGTAGACGCAAAGGACAGTTTACATGCAATAACACCTTCTGTCGACAGAAACTCTGTCGACAGAAGGCGTTATGCCTCGTAAAATGTGGTTTACCAGCATCGACAAAACTGCTGAGTTCTGTTGACGTTATGTCGACAGAACTCAGCGGTAGTGTGGACGCAGGTATAGTTTTGTCGACAAGTCCATTTTTGTCGACAAAACCCTGTAGTCTAGACGCACCCTTGTAGTCTAAAAAATGGGTTTTCTGGTGTTTTAAGGAATACAATTTAAAGCAGCAATATTTTCATGTGTGAAAAGTATCAACAGTGAACACATAGATGCCCAATCAAACATGAAACAAAGAAAAATGATACAAAATTATTTTTCTCAATATGATTTTTTTGAAAAACAAAACTCTCCTCTTCCCATTGTTTACTGTGATTTCTCTCCATCCAGAACCCACTCTGCTCTTTCACTATTATTCCTCATGGTATAATTTTAGCACAAGTTCCATATATACTATTTTTTAACACCCAGACCTCCCAGTGAACTTTGGAAATATTCAAGGTGTACAGAATTGGGCTTGTAGATTTGTAATTTCTTTGTGGAGGGAATTTTTCCCTTTATATATCTGAAAAAATGTCATGAGCCCAACATCACATAATATCAGACATTTTTAAAAGGAAAATTAACAGACTGGTTACATGTGTAAATATGAACATAATTTATAACTTTATAAGAAAGTGACCTGGCCACTGACATAATCAGTGAAAGTCCCTTGACCCAGTGAATTTGGCATAATAAGACTCTAACTAAAAATTATTGAAAAAGAATTCTGTTAAAATGGGATACATAAAACTTCATTAACACCAACCATAAAACAAGAAGATGCATGCAGTACAAACAATCTATAGTTTTACTAATATTTTTTATCAAATATCAAACTATATATTAAACAAAAAGGAGAAGGAAGGCAGGTGTAAATGAAAGAAAAGCTACCTATAAGAAAAATGGATATACAAGACTATGGTAAAAATAAATGCTTTGACCTTGCTTCCACAAAATTTTGTGCAGTGGCATAACAGGTAGCACAAGGTGGTGATTCTTCAGTGCAAGTGTGAGTAAGTCAGATTGAGCGCTAGATGTATGAAAAGTGAAATATGAGGACAAAGATGCTCAGGTGCACTAGAGTTGTGAATGAAACACCTGATGGGGTGGGGGAGGTAAAGGCGGATCCTATGCATATGGAGCATGAGGGAAGGCATGTAATGAATTGATTTAATAATCATTTGAGCAAATTTCACTGCAAGTACACAAATTTCTCCTGCTACTTGCAATGAATCTAGCTGAATTTCTTCAAGAATGAAAAGATTTTTCTATGAGTTGCCTTCTATTCATAATCATAAAGATAAAAAAGAAGATGAAGGAAGCAGCTTTGGGGTTTTTGCTATGTTTTTCCAGAGATGATGAGCATTTGCTAATCCAGCACTACTGCCAAAGTTTGAACCAGGAATCCCCACTGAGCCAGCCTCGCAGTCCTGCTCAGATTCTGATTTCTCTGGAAAGTGAAGAAAGAGGTGAGCTAGAGAGAATCCTAGCAGATCTGGAGGAAGAAAACAGGTGAGCTATCTTCCAGCTGATATCATAGTTGTGTATACATGATACATGCACATAACAGGGCAAAAGTGAAACTGAGAAACCTGCTGTTACAATATTTGTTTTATTAAGCTTTTCTGTTCAATTTCTTGCATATGTTCTCTCTCACACTTTTTGGTAGATACATGAGAAGGGATATAATGAAATGGAATAAATATAGGCCCATTGATGCTTTTGATTCAATCATGAATCAGCACTGTTTTGTTTAGCCTGTTATGCAGAATCTTTTGTAATGATAAAACTTCAAAGGAAAATACGGGTCATTTATTTTGGGATTATAGGTTTATTTATTACAAGTTCTGTAAACAGTGTTGCATAACTCTTCTTTGTGTACAGTGTATTGAATTCTTTATATCAGCATGAATTTAAAATAACTCTTCAGTGTTACTTTATTTTGCATTCATTCGGCATTACATGAGAGAGATTTGTGTAAATTTTCTGCCATAGACACCTGATGAGGAGGGATTTTTTTGGAAAATAACCAATTGGATAATATAGAGGCCATCCTTGCTATAAATCCAAGATACATTCCAAAAAACTTGGACTTATAGTGAAACAACTTAAAGCGAGGAATCTTTTTCCCATGACTGACTTCCCTTTGTGCAAATTGATTTTTTTCTTGTGACTTAAGAGCAGGAAATGGGAGGACTTATAACGCATCGATTCCTACAAGCATCGATGACTTGAGCGTGGAATGGATGTATACCAGGGTAACTTATAGCATGAACACCCTGTATGTGCCCTAGAAAGAAGGGTAAGAGGGGGGGAAAGATAGAGAGCTGAAATCACTTCAAAATAGTATTCTATTGAAAGATAAAGGAGCTGTGAAATAACTAAGCAGTACCTTTGTACAGAGTGAATTCCCCCTGTACCCTTAGTGGTCATAAATGGGTGCACAGACTTTGTTATGGTCCTCTGCACAGGAGGAATATTATGTCAGTTAGTTGAGACATGCATATTTCATACTTTTACTATGTCACCTGGTTCTTAATCCTTTGATGGCACGTATATGTCTTCATTTTCTCTTAATTTAACTTTTCATTCCTAGCTTTTCTTTGCCTTTCATAGCCAGGGCTCAACGAATACACTCGCCCACTCACCTGTGGCAAGTAGATTTTACTAGCTGGTGAGTGCAGGGACGGACTGGCCCGGTGGGCCGTTGTGATGGGCTGGCCGAAGCCCGCACTACAGGCAGCGTGGCCCCATCCAATCCGCCAGCTGGCAGAGGAGCAGAGCGCTGCTGGGGAGGGGGAAGTGCGGTGATTCTTGCCACCGGGGTGCCTGCGTTAGCTCCGGCGCGAGGAGGCGGGGCACGAGCCAGAGGGCGGGACGTCAGCAGGACGTGGCCCCGCTGATTTTAAAGAGCCACGGCAGCTTGGCTCTGGCCACGTGTCCCTGGGAGCTGGCTGCAACGCAGCCAGGCCCTGCCCTGCCCCGCCCCACCCCACCAGCTCCAGTCCTGCTACGGCCCCAGCCCCCTCACTGGTGAGAGACCAGTCCCTGTTGACCGCCCGGCTCGCTGCACTCCCCCCGCGCTCCTTTGTCTCTGCTCCCCCCCATCCCTGCCCCCCCAGCTCTGTGCTGCCCATTCCCTGCACTGCCCCTAGACCCCGATCCCTCTGCCCCTTCCGTTCCCCGCATCCCATTCCCCATGCCTCCACCGTACCCTGCTCCCCCCGATCCCTGCATCCCTCTGTAATTCCCGATCCCTGCGCACCCCAGTACACCCCCACTGTTCCCTGCACCCCTCTGGCTCTCTACTGTCCCCACACCCTCCTCCCCCTGTGGGTCAGGAGTGATGGGTGCTTGTCCATAGGGAGGGGCTGGACAGGGCAGGGAAAAGGCTGCTGTGACCCAGGAGCGAGTGAAAGGGGGAGTTCACTTGAAGCGCCTTTGCCTTAATGGAAAAAACGAATGAAAATGCTATTTGCTGTTTATAGGGCTAAAATGCCGGCACAAAAATGAAAACAAAACAAAAAACCCATTGCAAAATGCAAACATGTAAAAGACAACAAAAAAGGGGGGGGGGCGGCTAAAAAATGTATTGCTTAGGGCAGCAAAAAACCTAGAGCTGGCCCTGGGGGAGGGGAAGGGGCTGGGGTGGGCTGGGGGAAGGAGAGGAGAGGGGGAAAATATGGGGAAGGGACTTGTGCTGAGGGGAGGAGGTCAGGAGAAGAAGATGAAAGGGGAAGGCACAGGGGTGCAGGAGACAAATGCCAGGGGGCCAAGTGCAGACAATGAGGAAAAGGGCAGGAGGGGAGGTGTCAGTGGGAGGGGGGAGAGGGAGGTGCTGGGAGAAGGCTTGAAAGAAGGGGTGGACGTGAGGAAGGTGGGGATGGAGCAAGGCATGTGTAAGGGCACAGGGGCATGAGGGGAACGGGGGAGACGGTGGTGAGGGGGTGGATATCGGAGAAAAGAGAGCAAAGGGGGCAAGGGCAGTGAGGGAAGAGGGAGGCACCAGGAGGGTGCAGGTGCCAGGGGTTTCTGTGGGTGAAGCAGAAGGGCAGACACCTGCAGTGGAGAGACCAGCACCAGAGGAGAGAGGCAGGGCAGGTGTGTAGAGGGAGGTGTTAGGAGAAGGGATGAGGCGGGGTAGCTCACATGAGCAGAGTGAGGCTACGGGAGGAGTGGGCACAGAGGGGAGAGAAGGGCTGGTGGAGGGGGGCAGGTCTCAGGAAGGTTGAGGGCAGTGAGAATGGGAGGAGTCAGGACAACAGAGGAGGGTGAGGGGTTAGGGGGCAGCAGGCACCAGGGGAGCTGATAGAGCAAGGGGAGGAGACATGGCAGCAGAGGAAAAGGTAGAGGTTTATAAGATATTTATTAATAACTTGGGTGATATTTATTAATAACTTATTAGTAATTATTGTTCTTATTCTTATTAGGAATTTATGCCATTAAAAAAACACTTTTTGCGGCGGAGGGTGGCAAATCCCTTTTTTGTCTGGCAAGTAGGGTTTTCCATAATTTGTCAAGCCCTGTTCATAGCAAAGGGTCAAGTGGGTTTTGACCGCATCAAAACGCTGTGGCAATATTTCTCTGGTACTTTGGGGGACTATTGCTTCACTCAGCCAGCCTAAATCAGCACTAAACCTGGCAGATTTGATGACTGGCAGATTTAATATTGAGACCCCAAGAATTGAAAATTAGTGAGTCAGATGCACCAAAGTCATAAGAAATAAAGAAACTAGTGAACTGGGGGTTCTTTTATTTGCTTTCTGTTTTCTAAGCCTTTAGGGTGCACTTGATTTACCATTTCGGACTTTTTTTTTCTGCTGCGAGGGCTAGAAATGTTTGCTGTTGTTAAATTAAAAGTATGATTTTCAGGTAATGACTTGCCTCGGGAGCTGAGATTTTTAGAACATTCCTTCTTACAGAACTCATGCAATAATTGCAGGATTTTGAAACACTGCAGATTCCCTTTGTTTCCAGAATTCTTGGTGTGGCACAGATTTGTTGTAATGGCTCTTTCGCCACACTGTCTCCTAGCCATCAGCATTGACATTGTGACTGAGAGCTTCTTAGGCCCAGCTGATCCTTGACTGCCAGAACGGCCTCTGGGAGGGTTTGGCAGTTGGCATAAATCAGAGCAGCCTGAAATAAACTGATCTAGCACCCACATAGCCCTAGGATAAGGGAGAAACACAAAGCTTCTTTTGCAATTCCTTCTGGGTTTGCACTAAAAGCATGCCACAGATTGAGAGCCATATCTCAGTACAAGAACTATGCTGTAATAGAGCCTGCAAACACCATTTCTGACTTCTCTGTCCACACTAGAGCTCTGCACACAACTGTGCCAGGAAGGGTCACTAACCTCCTTAACAAAAAAAAATCAAAAAAACAAACAAAAAAACCCTGTAAATTATGCTCAGAGCTACTCATTGTTCCTTCTCTTTTCTGTTTATTTGTAACACTCAGTTGTTGCATCTTGTGTTAATTCAGGCTGTGAAATCTTAAATGTGTGTGTTCACGAAGCACAAAGGGGGCCCAGTGTAACATAAGTTGAGAATAAAGTAAAGCCTGTTGCATGATCCTTAGGAGTAGAGCTGAGTGGCTATGCTTTAGTGAAAGTATTGGTTGACCATTTCCTTACTGCATGGTTGGTACATCAGCCTCTGGAGCTTAATGAAACTTCACAGGCTAGCAAGTCATTCAAATGACAGTACAATGGTGTTTGGCAGAGTTGCTTCATATACACCGCAGAGTTACATAATAAACAGCAGAGTGAAAAATGAAGAAGAGGCAAAGGAGAAAAGACAATCTTGAGATGATATGGAGGCTCTATAAGACAGAGGGATACAAGAAGGCTATTCCAAATGGCAGAAGCTACAGATAGACAGCCTCTTGCTTTATGACCAGTGGTGAAACTGAAGAGATAGAGAGGAGCTCTTCACATTCTAATACAGAATATAAAAAGTCCAGACTTTTTCCAAAGTGGAGGAGAACCAACAGTTTGAAAGGAATCAATCATGTATTTTGTGTACATGGCATACATGCCTGTGAACTTTTGGACAACTAATAAAATATAAATAAAACCATAGTGCAGTGTTTTGGTTCTTAAAAAAGTGGGGTGGGCCACTTAATTATGAATCATTGAGGAATAAAAAAAGCAATACATATACAAAAGCAAGCAAACAATTAAGAGAGGGAGGAAAAAACACTTCTGCTCTTAAACAGGAAAGACACTACAATTTGAATGGCATTGTAAAATCCTGACACTGATAGATGTGCTGTATAGTCCATCTGGGATTTGTGCCTTGCATTTCAAAATAAGACTTCCTTAATATAGTAACCACTAATCAGGAAAAGCAGGTGAAAAAGACTCCAAAGTGACAATATAATCTCTAAATATTTGTGTGAAAGAGCCGCTCAGCTTCTGTATAAACAAGGGAGGATACTCCTGAGTTGTCAGTTAGTGCTATTTCCTAGTTGCTGCTTGTCACGAGTCTGCACTCGTAGTTCATGCGAATTTCACCCCTTTTATTTAAGTATGCATTTTCCCACACCCAGTCGCCATCTAGTTCAGAGACAAACTGCAGGTTTAGGGGCCAGCTAACCACAGCAGTTGAGTCTCGAGGATCGCCTTCGGATGGCGGAGAGGGGGACCCGGGCCCACCCACTCTCCGTAACAAACAGGGGTGTTGCCCCTAAACACGTTTGCTCATGGGCTCTGCAACCCCGCCCTGGGCCACTGCTCAACTCCACCGCTCGGGCTCAGATCACGGGTGCAATGTGTGCTTGCTGCGCCCCTGCTCCCGAGTTCCCTCACACCTGTTCCTCCCCGCACCTCTCTTCATGTCCCCCCGTCTCCTTGAACTCCTCCTTCAGTTCCTTTTCCTTCAGTTCCTCCTCTTCCCACACCTGCCCAGACATCCTTCTTTTATCTCCATCCCTGGGCTCGGTCGGTGATGTCACCCTCCTCCCCGGCCTTATCCCCTCCCCAATGGGCGTCCCTGGGTGCCCGACTGACGTCACGCACCCGGAGGGCGTAACGTCATCCTCCTGCGCCGGGTCTGCGGCTGCCTGTGGGGCGTTCCCTGCACGGCCCCTTCCCTGTCCAGCACCTTCAAGTCCGGCCCTGTCACTTCCTGTGTAGCGCGGGTGCCGTCGTCTTCGCCCACCTGAGCCTCCCTCGACCTGGGGCAGTGGCGGGGTTGTTTTACCCCGCCACACTGCTGTTACCAAAATTCTAGATTCTTCAAAGCACCAAATTCATTCTGGTTCACAAAAATGTTTTTAGTGCCAAATTATCAGGAGGAGGAATCAGGTTCTAGCCTCATGCCCAGAAGACTGTGTCTGCACAGAGAAGAATCAGGTCTTAATGCACAGATTCTGAGAGATTACTTTATTAGAGAGAACGTGGGTGTGGTAATATTTTTCATTGAGCCAACTTGTGAGAGAGACAAACTTTCAACCTAAACACACAGCTCTGCCTCAGTCTAGGAAAGGTACTGAGAAGGTCACAGCTAAATATAAAGTCAAACAGATAGTTTAGCACAAGTAATTAGCCCATATTCTAAAGCAGGGGTCTCCAACCTTTTTAAGCACAATATCACTTTTTGAATTTAAGTGCAATCCAAGATCTACCTCAAACCCAAATACCCTTGCCTAGCCTCCATTTTACCCCTTCTCTGAAGCCCCGCCCCTGCTCCCTCTACCACCCCCCCCAACTTCCCCCACTTTCACCAGGTTGGGGCAGAGGGTTGGGGTGCAGGCTCTGGTCTTGAATTACGGGATCTGGAGTGAGATGGGAGCTCTGAGCTGAGTCTGGGGCAGGCAGTTGGAGTGCCAGATAGGGTTCTAGGTGCAGGCTGTGGGAGGCTATTTGGTTGCAGGGGTGCTTGGAGCTAAGGCAGGAGTTTGGGGTACAGGAGGGGGTTTATGACTGGGGTGGGGTTTCAGGATGTGGGCACCAGCTGGGCATTGCTTACCTCAGGTGGCTCCTGGGTGGTGGGGCTGAGGCAGGCTCACCCCTGTCCTGGCCCTGCACCACTCCCAAAAGCAGCCAACAAACTCCATCCCAAGTCCTGTTGAGCCCCCTCTCTGCTCTGTGAAGATAGGATACAGAGAGGGAGAGGACCTCTTGACATCAGCACCTTCTCTTCTCCCTCCTCTCCCCTGCCCTGCACAGAAAGCAGAGGCTCCTGAGGGGACCACTCCAAGGCAGATGGCAGGAAATGTGCAGCTGTCTGGTGGGGGGTATGGGACTGAAGTGCTGGACTTGATAACCTGTTGGCCAAACCAGTCAGGATCACTTGTCAGAGGCTCCAAGATCTACCACTAGATCCCGATCTACTGGTTGGTGACCCCTGTTCTAAGAGACCATTCCAGGAGACATAGATACTGGAAGTAAGGGAATGGCGGGTGCTGCAGCACCCCCAACAAGTGTTCCTTCTAATTTTTTCATCCATGTGCAGAAAAAAAAGTTATAAAAATGTATAAAAATTGTTCCAGCACCACTACTACGAATAGTGGCCTGCTGATACCCCTGTAGCTATAGAACAAAACGGGATTAGTCGGCTACAGATTATTGTAATAAGCCATAAATCCAGTGTCTTTATTTAAAACTATGTTTTCTTACTGTTTAGTAAAATTACTAATTTAAATTCCAAAGCTTATCTTTTGTAAGTGTTGTGCAGGTTTCCTTTGAGATTGAGAATTGATAGGTCAGACAGAGTGATTGCTTTGTGAAAAATGTGACGCCTGATGATAGTGATTTTGTCTCTTATCATTTTTCTGTCTGAGTTTATTCAAAATCATAGTGACTGTTGTCAGTTGTTACTGGGGCATATAATACAGTAGGCGATAGGCAGGAGTAGTGTGCACAGATCTTGAAAGGTGTGTTGTGGGGTCTTTTGATCATTGCAGTAGAGGAGATATGTCTGCAGGTTTTACATCTGTTGTTCTGACACGATTTGGGGCTGCTTTGAGATGGTGTGTCCTGGTCTGTGCAGAGCTTGCTTCTGTGGTTGGGGGTTAGTTGTTTGAAGACCAGAAGAGAGAGTATAGGAAAGACTTCTTCCAGGTTAGGGTCCCCATCAATTATACTCCATCCTGAAAGAAATCTTTCATGAACCTCTTCATCCCCACCTCTGTTCCTCCTTCTCTTTTAACTCTTTGCATACCATATTTTCCCAGTTCCTGTCTCTACTCCTAAAACCATGTTCTTCCCATTGCTCTCTTCCTCAATGCTGTAGCATTAGGGCCAGTAGACTGTTTTTAGTGCTGCTGCTCCCTTCTGAGCTGCTGCAGTGGGACATAGAGCAAAGTTGCTGATAGGAGACAATGAAATTGGAAAGATGGAAATCTCCTGGAGCTCTGAGTATATAGGACAGAGAGGCAGCTAAAGTTTAGGGCATTGGCAGCCAAACCAGGTCATTCCATCAGGATGTTCCTCATAAAGAAGATATGGAGGTGGCAGAGAAGTGCAATTTTGGCATTTATTACCATCTCCCAGCTGAAAAGCACAGAAACAAACCTATCCCCCAGAGGCTATTACTTTGGCATTGGATGAATTAGTGATAAATCTGTGAGGCATGGAGTGTCATATGCAAACAGTGGCATCAGAATGAGGGAAAGTCATAAACCAGGGACTTCCTGGGAGAAGAATTAGAAGTAACACCTAACCACACAACCCATGATACCCTTAGAAGTGATTTCTTACCACCTCCCCCGTTCCCCAGTTAACTGAGGCTTCAATTACCAAACAATCATGCAAGTGATGGATGCTACGAATAGCTCATGAGTGAGTTATTAAACTTCTTATAGCTCCATGAAGTTAAAGCTGAATTGCACGTGGTCCATATTGTTTATTCTGTGAATGTTTAAATGAGACACGAGTCTGCTATTCTTCCTTTTCTGTTTCTTTTAGTAAAATTAGGTGTATTTGTTTAGTGATCAGAAGAATAGTTAGTCTTATTAGCCTGTCACATTTATTGTTAAGGTATAGTCACCTGGCCTGAATTGTGTCTAGTGAGGCTGGATTATAGGATATTGCCAGTGCTCGCTCACTCTCATTTTGAGGGGATTATGCTTTTTATTTCTTTTTATTTTACTTTCCCTTTTGTGTCTAAAGCTTTTAAGGAATACTTTTTTTTCCCCTGAGCATGAATGCCTAATTCTGACTGGCATGAGCAATGCCTTAGAAGTCTAGCCTGCAATAACATTTTCTTTTTTGACACACGGGGTAAGTCTGTTCTCCAGAGCTAGTAAAAAAAAAAAAAAAGATTTTCTTTTTTCCCCCTAAGAAATTCCTACAATGTCATTCAAAATAGGATCTTAAATTTTTCATTTTTAACTTTACTTTAAACTGACCAAACTGTAGTCCAATAGCATCAGTCTCAGTGATATATTTCCTTTGCCTTTTTTCCTGCTGTCTCACTCTTAGAACACTAAGATCAGCTGATAAAATGTGGCTATCAATACCCAGAAGTAAATACCTATCTAGAGACAACATATTCTATGATTACCTGTCACAGAAGCTCAGACTGAGTTCATTCAGTCTTCCTTCAGATTTCAATGCAAGATCTATTTTCACTAGATCACCATTCAGGCCAGATGACTTATTCTCCAAGAGCACAGAGAAAATCTAAACAAGACTGTCCCAAGTGGAAAGAAGAATCAGTTAACTACTGTGGCACAGGTCTGAGCTACACAGTAGCAATGCGCGTGGCATATCATACTTTCTAGTTAGCAAGGAGTTTTTCCCCCTTTTTTCTTTTCCTTATTACAAGTTTTTTATCTCCTTTAACCTGCAGTTTTTCTTTGATTGCTTGGTGCATATTCTTGCTTGTGGGACTGGCGCCTCCTGGTGTTGGGCTGCAGAATCTTACAGAGAGCAGTGTCCTTTGGACTCTTTAGTCCCTCCCTGTGCATCCCCTCACCTCAGATATTAAAGGGGGAATAGCCCGAACTACTCTTCAGTTCCATATTAACCTCCGAAGTTGCAGTGAGCTCAGATTGCATAGAACATCCTTCATGCTCTTCTGTTGGTTTTTTGTTGTTGTTTTGTTTTTTATAAAAAGAACAAAAAAGAAACAATAACAGGCCTGGGTATTTGTCTGACTGACCCTCAGGAGCAGGAGGGCTGCCTCACATGCTGCTATTGGCAGAGGAGGCTCCTTAAGCCTAGTCAACTAAGTCTGGGATACCTGCCAGCCAGTCACTCTATGCCCAGCATAAGTAACATCCATGAACTGGATCTTATCTGACTCAGACTAGTGTCAGCATCCCAGCATGGTTGACGTAGTATAAGCGGCACTTGAATTGAGTCCTAGCTGAAGTGATTCCGTACCCAACTCAAGTGGCACTAGGATCCTCTTCTCTGTCTGAGCCAATGTAGTTTGGTGCCTAAGACCCAGTATCTTTAACTTGGTATACCATTTGCCAGATATCACCAATACTCATGTTTGCCCAGGTCAGCGAGGTTCAATTTTAGCAGTATGAATTGTGAAGGCCACTTACCAAAGGGCTGTTATACTCTATATCAGCTTCAGCCCAAGACTCTGACTTGTCATGGCCAGCTGAGACCCATGGCAAGGATCCAGTACCCTTGTTTTTCCAGGCACCATCACCACTTGCAATCTGTGACACACTGTCTAGCAAAAAAAGCTCAAAATCTACCTGGTCCCCGACCCACCCACCCCTATAGAGACTGAGAACCTGGCACCATTGTTTCTGCCAGTCAGAGTGCCCCCACCCTGGAGTGCCATTTCTGGTGCAACGCGAGCTGCAGCCATTTCTGACACCTGCCCCAGAGCTAGGGGCTGGACAAGAAGCTGGCTCAGTACTAGGGCCCTACACTGGTCCCTTCATTGATGGGACCTGGAGACCAGTGCCCCAGGTGGACAGCGGGGTCCTGCCAGGCCATGCTGCCTTGTGGCAGGTACATGAGGGAATGGATGGCCATGGCTCTGGGCCTTCCTGTGACCCAGCACCAGCCAGTCGGCAGCACTGCCCCAGAGTAAGGGTGGACTTGCTGCTATGTGGATTGTGGCCTGGCTGTTTGTGCTAGGGGTTCTTGTTCCTGGGAAGGAGCCATGCAGGTTGCTGAGCCCCTTCCCCAGGGGCTGCCTCATTGTTGGTTGGTCTGCAGGGAATCACTGGGCCTCACCTGGTAGGGAGGGCTGAATTCGGAGCCCTGCTCATGGTCCTGTGGGGGTGCTGGAGATGGCTGCAGACCCCTTTGCCTAAATAAGGAATGAGGCCTATGGGGACTACAAGTCCCAGCATGCACTGAAGCTGCACTGTTGGGATAGATGGCTGTGTGGCATGCTGGGAGTTGTAGTCCCCATAGGCTCTAATATGGCTATTTTGTACCAAAAATTGTCCCGAGACAGGCTCCCCCCCCTCTGCCATGTGATCTACCTCCTGATTGGCTGAGCCGCAGGTCTGTTATGCTGACTTCGCCCTGCAAAGGTGTTGGTTTGCCCCCGCCATAGCACCTGGCCTTGGCCTCGCTGGCAGACAGGACTTTGGGCTACATGGACCTTTGGGTGGCCCAGTCATTTGCATAATCGCATGAGAGCGCTTTTTTGAAAAAGGGTTTTTTCTCCTTTTTCCGGAGTATGGGATCTTTCGAAAAGGTTTTTGTTTGTTTGTTTGTTTTTCAAAAGAACCCTGTCTAGACTGCAGGGTTTTTTTGAAAAACCCTTTTTCGAAAAAGCGCTCTCACTCGATTATGCAAATGAAGCGCAAGATTTGTAAATCCGCGCTTCATTTGAACTTTCGTTTGTCCTCATTTACATTCCTCTTTCGAAAGAGGAATGTAGTTTAGATGTGCCCTTAGAACCTCCCTGCCTCTGGGCTGAACTGGGCACCCCAGCCGCCTCGAATATTTTAAATAGAGAGGCGGGGTAAAAATATTTTAAATAAATAAAATATTATACATGTCCTTGAGTTTTTCCAGTGTTAGATGTTTAACCTGGTGTTAGATGTTTAACAGTACTCTGAGGACTTACTCCACAAGCCTGCTGAGATACTTAGCTGAGGCTCGAGGCATGTCTTTTGTAAGTACTCTCCAGGTGAAATCAATAGAACTATTTTCATTTTCAAGATGAGGTTCTGAGCGGTGCCCAGAGTATCTTCTGTCCTCTTCAGACCCTTCAGCTGGGTTTTTGAGCAAGGTGTCCTTTAGTGCCCAGACATTGACAATGTTGCATCTTGGTAGTCATTCCCAGGCCAAGACAGAGGTGTATCTGAAACCTGCTGCATCTTATTCAGACCTGTCCCATTTCTTGGCTCTGAGCAGGACTGATTTCTAATCTGAGGTTGTCTTAGAAACTGCCCTGACTTAGTAACTGGCCAACACTATTATGGTTTGGAGACTTGTCAGTTCCATGCACCAGTGTAATTGTTTTGGTTTTGAAGACAGGCTATAAATAGCTTTCTTGGAGTTAGCTCCACCGTTGTCTACCACTATTACTGCTGGATTACTGAATCTGCATGCTTGTTTTATTTGTGCACAATCAACTGGACGTTGACATTCCTGCCGTTTCCAGGGAGCAATAATTTAAAATAAATACATTTTTAAAAAATGAAAAACGTTGGCAGCTACTCCTGAAACCTCACTGTCTTGTCACTCTGGGATTATGTTCCACTTGAATTTAGCCCTTTGATGCTGAAATGCTGGAACCTATTCTACTGTCATGCCAGGAAAATAATGGACTTTTATCTGCTGTTTGGGCAAGGCAAGCAGTCAGCTTTAGGTGAAAATGTCTCGGATGTACTTTCATATTGTTTTAAGCTTACTTCATTCTGAACGTTCAGAGAGCAACAGCACCTAAATAGAAAGTATTCCGCTGGTAATCTGGGATTCTCAACTGATGCCATGTCTACACCACCACTTATGCTGGCAAAATTGATGTCAACTCTGGGGTGTGAAGAAAACACACCCCAGAAATGTAAGTTTTGCTGGTGTAAGTGTCAAAGTGCATAGCACTGTCAGCGGGAGAGCATCTCCTGCTGACGTAGCTGCTGCCGCTTATTGAGGTGGCTTTGATATGTCAATGGGAGAGAGCTCTCTCCCATCAGCACAGACTGACTACACTAGCTATCTTACAGCAGTGGATCTGTGTTGGTACAGCCAGGGGCGGATGAGAGTTTTGCGGGGCCCAGGGCAGCACAATTTCGCAGGGAAAAAAATAGAAAAAAGGCTGCAAATGAGCAAATTGAAGGCTATTTTCACATTAAATGTGAATTGGGTACATTTGATAGAAACTTAATTTAGTTGGATATTTTTTATTTTAATTACATTGTAAGTCATTCTTAAACAAAATTCTACATTAATAATTAAAAATTTTCATTTGTATTTAAGGCACTCGGCTGAGTTCTGCACTGCTGAGCTGAGCTGCTGCGCGGGTTCAAGCAGCCGTTTGGGCCCTGCATGGCAGCGTGGGGCCCGGGACAGCCACCTTGCTTGCCCTGCCCTATATCCGCCACTGGGTACAGCTGTGCCCCTCTAAGATTACTGGTGTAGACATGACTTTTGATTAAAAACACAAGTTCCTTGGGGGGGGAGGTGTCTTTTGTTTCTAAAAGGAGAGAAAGTCCGAGAGAGAGAGAACTCTACTATTCTAGTTTCCTTCTCTCTTAGACATCAAGGCCTTCCTGACTATATCTAGGCTTTGGTCTTCACTCACTTTGGAAAAATCTCATTTATGGAAAGGTTGCTCTGTGTACCATGAGCATTACTTGAGGGAAAGGTTTTGTATAGATGGCTGCCTAAAAATAATCTGGATTTTTTTTACAGCAATACACTTGGCTATACTATGAATATCATAGGGTATGTGTATTCATTTAGCTGCCCCAGAGGAATTCACTGTAGTGTGTGTTTCTCTTTTGCTTTGGGGTATGAGTTTATTTCACAAAGTTCATGGGACTGCTTGTCTGTTACCTAGGAAGAGGACATTCCCCATAGCTATAGCCACAGCCTGTGGACTTAGTGAAAAATAGGCCAAATAGCCTATCCTCTGTTAACTGTATTCCTTTTGGGAAACACTGTATGGTCAGTGTCGTCATCTTTTCTATTTCCACATCACACAGGTTACTAACCTGTCTGTGTTTCTCAAGTTGCTTTTACACCATTGTTATGACTCACCAAGTTTTGGTTCATCTGGCTATATCAAAAGATATTCAGCATAGATGGCATTTATTGCAGACCTTCTGTCTTTTCTGTGGAATTTGAAAAACTGATACTGGAAGCTCTATATGTGCTTTAAGCAACGATGCTTCCCTTGCAAAGATCTGATCTGAGAGAGAAATAAATTGTGGTCACTTCTAACATTCTCTTCACCTTTCATCCTGAAGTGATGTGGCAGTTTTGCAGTCCCTGTTCATTTAGAACTCTTCAGCCTTTCCTGGACGTTGTCCTGCTGTCATGTGGTTCGATTTATTTTAGATACAAGGGAAACCAGGACCCTCCAGAGAGACTGAACCACTTTCTTATTTATTGTAAGCATTAAGCAGTTAACATAGTGTTTAAGTTTTACAATCCTTAAAAACAAATACTATACAGTTTAAACCTTCAGTATTATAAATTCTAAAGCAATTAATACAGCGCAAAGTAATGCAAAAGCAATTAATAGAAAATCTACTCTAATACAATAATAAAGCCTAATTCACTTACATTTCACCCATATGCTACCTACAGCATCAAGCAGGAAGTCATGTTTCCTTTGATTCCCACCCGTTGGAACGCCATGCATTTGCGTCGCCAGTGTGAAGGGCCTATTTACTTCTAGTTACAATGAGCAGAACCTGTGGGTCAATCTTGCTCCCTCCATCCCATCGATTCTTCTTACTAAGCCCATTTACAGCAAAGCAAGACTTGGTCATTCTAATAATATTAACCAATTGTTTACGTATTGCGTAGGATACCTAAAATGCCCAATGCCCCAATATGAGGTACATCCTGCTACTCCAGATGTTGCAAAAACTATGCGCATAGCTTTATGGCCGCATCTGTAATTTTTGCGTATCAAAAACAGAAATGCCTGTACATGCAGTCCCTGGGTTACGAACAAGATAGGGACTGTAGGTTTGTTCTTAAGTTGAATCTGTATGTAAGTTGGAACTGGCGTCCAGATTCAGCCGCTGCTGAAACTGACCGCCAGTTCTGACTTACATACAGATTGAACTTAAGAACCCCAAGTCAGCTGCTGCTGAAACTGATCAGCCGCTGACTCCAGGAAGCCCGGGGCAGAGCAACTGTGCCTCGGGCTTCCTGTAGTCAGCGCTGGTCAGTTTCAGCAGCGGCTGACTTGGGAACGTCTGGGGCAGAGCAGCTGGGGTGCTGCTGGGTTGCTCCAGTAGCGCCGCTCCTCGGCGCTACTGGACCAACCCAGCAGCACCCCAGCTGCTCTGCCCCAGGCGTCCTGATTCAGCCGCTGCTGAAACTGACCAGCAGCGGCTGAATCAGGACGCCTGGGGCAGAGCAGCTGGGGTGCTGCCGGGTTAGTCCAGTAGTGCCCAGAGCGGCGCTGCGGGACGAACCGGCAGCGCCCCAGCTGCTCTGCCCCAGGGTCCACAACAAAAGCCTGGTCTGCTGGGGTGGGGGGCACACTAGCTGCGGCTACACGCGGCACGGGGTTCGAACTAGCCAGGATTTTAAAATGGCGGCGCCCGGCTTATGCAAATGAAGCCCGGGAAATTCAAATCCCGGGCTTCATTTGCAAGTGCGGTATGCCTACATTACCCTGCTAGTTCGAACTAGCGGGGTAGTGTAGACATACCCTAAGAAATCAGTGCTGCTTGCGGAAATACTATTCTGCTTCCATTCAGGCAAAAGTCCCTTTTGCGCAAAAGGGCCAGTGTAGACAGCTCAGATTTGTTTTCCGCAAAAAAGCCCCGATCGCGAAAACGGCGATCGGGTCTTTTTTGCGGAAAAGCGCGTCTAGATTGGCACGGACGCTCTGTTCCAAAAATGCTTTTAACAGAAAACTTTTCCGTTAAAAGCATTTCCAGAAAATCATGCCAATCTAGACGCAGCCAACATGTTTGACCTCAAAGCAAGTGCAGATGCTGTACTGCTGCTTGGAGCAGGCAAGGCGTCCAGCTCCTTTAGCACCACAAAACTTCATTTTGGAGAATCCTGTCCCACGTCATGACCACATGCAGCTCCCCCTGCACTCTGCCATGAGCCAGTCATGTAGTGTGAACGGATTTCTATATCTTTCTAAGCACTCACCAATTTAAGAATGCTTACAGTAGGATTTCTGGGGTGTTTTTTAAGACTTTAGATAAGAATGTAAATGTGAATTTGTGTCCACTGGCAGAAATAAGAAAAGCTCTGTGTTGTCAGTTTCTTGTGTATCTGCACCAGGGCATGTAATAAGAGTTTATCGAGGCCACTATTTATGGCACATATGCAGTTAGGAATACTGTGATCTATGGTGCCATTTTTTTCCCCCTCTGGGAAGTAGTTAAGGGACATGGTAGTAGCAAATCCCCAATACCGTTTATTATATTTCTCTTTTGTGTGAGGATTACTGCGATGAAATTTTATTTCTTCAGTTGCAAGATGGATAGCATCGTCTATAACTAGGTTTTTAGTTTTTCACCTCCTCTATTCTGCAGAACATGTAGAAGGTGCTCTGAAAAAGAAAACCAAGTGACTGCTCACCAGGGAAAAGTTCTTGTTTTAAGTGCTCAGTACAATTCCTTCAGCATGAAGTTCTTTGGCCTCACATCTGATACTAATCCTATAGAGTATTCTATTTAAGCAACAGATTAGAAGGATAGTTAGCCCAGTGCAGGATTAACAGGATATTATAGTGATTGTTGATGGTAAAATATGGAATTCAGAGAATGCTCTGGATAGCCCAGGTATTAAAATATTAACAGAAGGCTAAATCTTATTTAATAGGTCAGCTCATTGCCTGTTCCTCTGTTATTTGATTACCCTTTCTAACAGTAGGTTTGGAAATAGTAAGGAAGGCAGCTTGATCTGATGTGGTGACTGAGCACAGAGTTGCAAGTATGGAATTGAAATCAAGTTCTGCCAAGTTTTCTCATCTGTAATTAGAAGGAATAATTCTTGCCTACATTCTTCTTTGCACAGGGCTTTGAATTGGCAAAGTGTTATATAAGTGCATTCCTAGTAATGCATAAACTGTATTCTGTGATTAAATAGTAGTGTGCACATTTCACAGAGTTCACTTATTAGAAATGAGCAAATGGGTCACTGTTTACTGTTAACTACTAAGTTCAGCAAACTAGAAGCTGAACCAAATCTCCTGTTTTTGCTCTCACCTACCACCCACACTGTAAGAAGGGAGTTCAGAACTTTTGCAACCAGAGCCCTGACAATGATGTTTGCATTTCAGGGCAGTATGCTGCCGTCCCTACGCATGGTGGCACCTTACATCTGTCAAACCAAACTCCAAATTTGTAGATGATTTTCAGAAGACTTAAAAGCAGGTGGTTTGGGTCCACTTAAATCCCAAACTGTGTGTCTTTTCCTAGTAGTTGTATGTGTGATGTGATAGATGAGATCAGGTGCATTCTGACTGCTGTAGCCAGGGTATGCCATATTCTGTACTAGCCTACTTTATAAAGGTAAGGCTTACCTTTTCTTTTTTTTTTTAAACACCAACAGAAACCTGCAGGCTGAATATGACCGATTGAAGCAACAGCATGATCACAAAGGACTTTCTCCACTGCCATCCCCACCCGAGATGATGCCCATCTCCCCGCAAAGTCCTCGTGATGCTGAGCTCATTGCAGAAGCTAAATTGCTTCGACAGCACAAGGGTCGCCTGGAAGCCAGGATGCAGATTCTGGAGGATCACAACAAACAGCTGGAGTCGCAGCTGCACAGGCTCAGGCAGCTGCTGGAACAGGTAAGTCCAAATGCTTTTCCTGTGGAGCGCTAAGGAATGATTTTTCTAAAGCAGAGTTTGAAATGTTATCGATAAATGTAGCACATCAAGAAGTGATATCTGCAATGTGTAGTCAGAGAGAGGAATTTGATCGTACTCTAGATTGCAAGTGGTGAGATAAGATCACTGGTGTCCAGGGCCAGATTAACCATTGGGCTAATAAGGCTTAGGTGCTCCTATTGTTTAGGTCCTCCTGCTCAGGCAAGAATCAGGGCCAGGCTGGGTAAGGGCGGGGGAGTTAGCTAGCTCACATTGCCCTTCTGGAGCCTGGAGCACTGCTGCCAGCTCATGGACAAAGCAAAGAGCCCCTTGTGGTTTAGAAGGAGCCCCCTCTCAATCCCTGACAGTGATGAGAAGGAGACCAATAACCAACAGGCATCATTGGTAGGAATCGGGTGCGGCTTCAACCCCTTCTGACCTTTCTAAACGGTGCAGGGGGGAGGAGAGGGTGTGCTCAGGCAGTTCTGGAGTGGTGTGGGGAACACCCCCACCCATCCCCTCTCACCTGCCTGCTGCTTAGTGCACAGTTGCCTACAGGAGAGCTCCAGGGCCTGGTTAGAAGCACGCCCACCTCCTTCTGCAGCAGAGTGCCCCAGCTGGCTCTGACTGTATCGGTGTACCAGGATGCATCACTTTACTTTCAACTCTGGTTTCATTCCAAAAACTGAAAGCTAAATAAACCCAAAGTTAATCTTTTTTCTGCCCCAACTAGGAAAGTAAGCAATTAGTTGACTAGTCACTTCCCCCTGCCCCTTTCCTACAGGGGGGGAGCAGGAGCTCCTTTTTTTAAGAGGAATAAGGGATCTTTCGGAAAAGGCTTTATTTTCCGAAAGATCCCCGTCTAGACTGGCGCTTTTTGCCGGCAAAGCCCCGAGCCAGAAAAAAGCGGCAGCCATGTTCATGCAAATGAAGCAGGGGAGATTTAAATCCCCGCTTCATTTGCAATTGCGATGTGTCTAATCTGCATCCCTTTTCCGCAAAAGGGATGCGGTCTAGACACAGCCCAGGAGAACAGTTTTGCACTAGAGAAGATTTAGGTCCCTTCTCCTTTTTCACACCTGGAAAAGCAGGATCTCATCACTAGCCCTCCCCAGGTTTCCCTGGTGGCCACTCTGGCCAATACCAGGGAAACTCGTCTGCCCCCCACCCGGCCCCGGACCCTTTAAAGGGGCACGGGCTGGCTACGGTGCCCGTGCCAGGTGCAAGCCTGCCAGCACCCAGCCAGCAGACCCTGCACCTGGCACGGATCGAGCGACCCACCCGATGCCCCCCAGTCCTCCCCCTCTTCCCGGGACCAGGCTGGCGGCTCCCGGGAGCTTACCCGGGACCGCAAGAGGCGGGCACCCGCCTGGGCTAGAGCGGACATCGTGGACCTCGTCCACGACCTCCGCACTAGGCACAGGAAAGTGGCCGTCTAGGGCAGGAGAGCTGCCAGCCTGGCCACCCAGGAGCAGGTGTGCATGAAAATCAAGGTGGTCCACTGAGACCCCCGACCCTGAGCCCTGAGCTTACAATGGCCGTCCTGGGTCAGACCAAAGGTCCATCTAGCCCAGTAGCCTGTCTGCTGACAGTGGCCAACCCTAGGGACCCTGGAGGGGATGGACCGAAGACAGTGACCAAGCCATTTGTCTCGTGCCATCCCTCTCCAGCCTTCCACAAACCTTGGGCAGGGACACCAATCCTACCCCCTGGCTAATAGCACTCCAGGGACCCAACCTCCATGACTTGATCTCACTTCCCTTTAAACTCTGTTCTAGTTCTAGCCTTCACAGCCTCCTGCAGCAAGGAGTTCCACAGGTTGACTCTTTGCTTTGTGAAGAACAACTTTCTGTTATTAGTTTGAAGCCTGCTACCCATTCCTTTCCTTTGGTGTCCTCTAGTCCTTCTTTATGGGAACTAATGAAGAACTTTTCTGTATGCACCCTCTCCACCCAACTCCTGCTTTTAGAGACCTCTATCCTGTCCCCCCTGCGTCTCCTCTTTTCTAAGCTGAAAAGTCCCAGTCTCTTTAGCCTCTCTTCATATGGGACCTGTTCCCAACCCCGATCATTTTAGTTGCTCTCCCCTCTCCCACCCTCTCTCTTCCCCTCTCCCACCTCCTTTTCCCAGTCTCCCCCAGTTTTGTTCAATAAAGACAGATTCCATTTTTGAACACAATTGTCCTTTATTTTGTACATCAAGAAGAGGGGCTAGGGAAGGGTAAGTGGAAGGAGGTGAGGGAGGAATGGGGTACACGCCCCCGATGGGGAGGACTGGGCTGGCTCTGCAGGCTTCTGGGGGTGGAAGCTCTCCTGCAGCCCCCCAATTTCCCCCTCTCCCCAGATGGCAGCCTGCGGCAAGTGCAGCCGGGCTGATGGCCGAGTGCTGTGATGTGCCCAGTGTGGGTACTCCGGGCAATCCAAGCCAGGACTGCTTTGCAAGCGGGGCACCCCTGAGAACTGTCTGTCCGGGATGGGGGTCGGGACCCTTTAAGCACAGCCCTCGGCTAGCCTGAGACAGCAGCTCCACACTCTAAGTCCTCCTCTGATGCCCTGCCGGCACTGCTTCCGGCCATCCTTAAGCCCGGTTCAGGGTCCACTCAATGTGGACATGCTAGTTCGAATTAGCAAAACGCTAATTCGAACTAGTTTTTTAGTCTGGATGCGTTAGTTCGAATTAGCTTAGTTTGAATTAACTAACTCGAACTAAGTTAGTTCAAACTAGCGCTGTTGTGTAGACATACCCTTATCTATTTGGATGTACCAAGTTATCACTGAATCCAATGTGGCAGATTGTTTCCCAAACATTGAAACTGCATTTGCCACTCTATTTGTCACTAATAATCACTATAGTTGGGAATGTTCCTTTTCTCCTCTAACAAGGATCAAAAATGTCCTCTGGTCCAACATGACTCAGAAGCATCTCAGTGCTTTGTCCCTGGTGAGCATTGAGAATGAAATTGTCAGGTCTTTGAACTATGATGACACCATTTGTGACTTTGCCACAGCTATAAAGTGGGGAGGTTGTGCAGAACTGAGTATAGTGAAAGTAGAATACATGTGTCAATGTATAAAGATGTATATAGATAAATGTTTGATGACTTCATAATTTTTTGCAATATATAATTCATACTTAGGCCCTTCCCTCCCACTAGCATTAGGCCCCTCATAACCTTCATCCAGCCCTACAGGAGTCTCAGTACAATGCAGTATATTTTTTAATCTTTTTTTTTTTCTTTTTTAATTTAGAATTTGGATCCATAGCCAATTGAAATGTATTTATTAAAATTGTTGTGTAACCATTATGGAATAGATACAAAATACAGAAATACAAGAATTTACTGTGAATAATCGCCTTGTTTTATTCTGATCTCTCAGCCGCAGGCAGATGCCAAGGAGAATGGTACAACACTGTCTTCTCCTTCTACCTCCTTACAGAGGTCAGATAGCAGTCAGCCAATGCTTCTCCGTGTAGTTGGCAGCCAGACTTCAGAAACCATGGGTAAGATGACAATGTTCAAACTGTTACAAAAGATGCATTTATTTACATTTTACAGTGTAGGACACCAAAAAAAATTAGCTAAGGATAGTAAAGATTGAATTGATTTGTTAATACAAACAAATGTGGACATTTGCAGTGAGCATTGATTTTGACTATTTCTCCATTGTATATCATGTTGTATGTTTTTGTATTTAACCACAATTCAGTGTCATTGACATTTTGACATCAAACAGAAAAGTCCATCAGGGCCTATAGTTGGGGGAGGGAAAGGGTATCAAGAAAAAGCTAAAGCAAGCTGTTCAGATAATCTCTAAGAAAATAAATTTGATCTAATCTAGCTTTCATGGACATGGTCTTATGACTAAGTGATTTTTTAAAAAAGGTCAACCATCCCACCAGATTAATTGATAGGATTTTATTTTAATGTATCATTGCTCAGATAAATAGAGCTAAGTAAGAGGACATTGACAGGCAATACTACCTGATAGCTTTTGTAAATATATTTATGATGATAAATCACAAACTGATTGTGGAGGAAAGGCTTATTCAGGAAGTCTTCAGTGAATAATGGTTGATATTTCTGTTTTAGTAACATTTCTGCAGCCGTTTCTCATTTGATAGATAGCTATTGCCCAGTGTCATGGTTCTTGAGGTAAATACTCCTCAGACCCTTCATAGGCTTCTTGAGGATACCCCACATAGCCATGGTCCACACTAGGGAGTTATTTTGAAATAACTCCTGCTTTCCTTGGAGAATAAGCTTCTTCTAAAATACTTATTTCGGGAGATATTATTTCAAAATAATTTATTTTGAAATAATGTCCTAGTGTAGACATACCCTTAGGTTTCAGGCCTTTAGTCGTTACCTTCCTCAAGTACAGGATCCTGCAATCCACTTCCTCCAAAACCGAGATTAAGGCTTCAGATTCCTACAATTCACTGTGATCATTTGAGCAAAGGTGCATTTAATTCATCCTCCACTATCCTGTTCTTTCCCAGGGATTTGTGACAGGGTTAACCAATGACTAGCCAGACTTGTGTCCTTTATTCAGAACAAAAGTATTACAGAGAAAATATATCTTGAAAACAATCAAGATGACATATATGCATGCCCACCTACCTTGCCAGGCAGTCATGCACCTTGGTCACAGAGACCCTGACTCTTTTTATGGGGGTCTGTCCCGCTAGGTCACATCCTGTAACAAAGAATTACTATAATTAAAGCAGTAATTGCCTACTAATGTAATGGAAGATTTAATTCAATGACTTCAAACTACTAATAGTTTCACAAAAGAAACAGTTTTAAGCCTATTGAAAATATTTTGATTTGTACAGATAACTAATATGCAGTAAGCTGATTTAAAATATATATATATATATTGGATTTTTTTTCCTCTTATCACATTATAAAATATTTTTGTTCAGAAGAAAAAAGTGAGTGCATGTGTGTGCGTAGAGAGACAACTTGTTGTCAATCTTAAATTAAATGGAGGTGGCAGATTTACCCCATACTGGATTTTTGTTCTGCTAACTTGAAAGTGATAATTTTACCATCATCTCATGTATGACCGGGGCAACAAAACTGACTATGGGAGGGGGGGACCTCCAAAAGTAACCAGTGAGGAGTAATGTACATTTGAGAGACTGTATAGTGCTGAAGCAATCTTAAAGTTAAATACAGTAAAACTCCAATAGTCAGGCACCCAACTGTCTGGCACCAAAATGGCACGTGCTCCTGACGGAACCGGGTCAGCCGCTGTCACGTGGGTTACAGCAGGGAGAGGAGGTGTTTGGCTCTGGGAAGGAGGAGGGAGGGACGGAGATTGGGTTACGCATGGTGTCCTGGCCAGCTCATTGAAAAGCCGGCCACTCAGCACACGTGCCCCAGCGCCTGGAGGGAGACGTGCAGCTGCTCCGGGACCTGAGCATAAGGTGGGGGGAGGGAGCAGGATCGGGTTACAGCAGGGAGGAGAGGTGTTTGGCTCCGGGGAAGGTGAAGGGGCGGGGGATTGGGACTGGCTCAGCGCACATGCCCCCAGTGCGTGGAGGGAGATGCATGGCTGTACCGGTGGCTCCGGGGACCCGAGCATAAGGTTGGGGAGAGGGGGATTGGGTTGGGAATATGCAGGACCTCCTGATACGCTGTCATATCCCAAAGGTGCCAGATTATCAGAAGTCTACTGTACTGGGTGAGAGGAGAGTAAGTCACAAGCAAAGTGGGGAGGGAACCATCAAGGAAATTGCTTGTTTTGTTCTTACTTTAGTTATCCTGCAATGTACACAAAATTCATTATGGATGTACTAATATGATTTGGATGAGCAATCTGAAGAAATGAACTGTGGTGAGCCTAATAATTTCATGACCATTTAATTACTACTTTGTAGGTATTTTCCCCTTTTCTATAAAATCTCTTAAACATATAGATGCAAAACCAAGAAGTCAGCAGTCACCAGTCTTCTTATTAAAAGAGGTCTTGTTGTATCACTAGTAAGGCCAAACCTACAGAAAATGGCTTTACATTGTGCATCCTGCAAAAGATGACTGCCATAAAAATAATTTGTTAAGCCTAAATTAGTTTTCTGAGACAAAAATGTAGGACAGTAAGATATTTAATTGATTTAATTGTCATCATAATGACACTTTCACAGTGAAGCTGCATTCTAGTACTGTGGGACACAGATTTAGGATCTTGTTAGCTTTGCTAAGGTGCATCACTTTTAACTGTTACAGATTGTGATGTGTTCTTCTCTCAGCCCAAAAGATTGGAGGCGATAGGTCAGGTTACTTTGAAGAATGGGGCAATAACTGGCCTGTGGGCCGGACATGGTTCACCAGAGTTAGCTCCTAGTGGGCTGCCTGCACTTCGGTAGGTATGGCCGCTTGCAGCTCCTGTTTGCTGTGAATTGCCATTCCTGGCTAATGGGATCTGTGGGAAGCAGTGTCCCAGTCCGCACCACTTACCGTAGCCCCCATTGGCTGGGAATGGTGATTGGTGGCCAATGGGAGTTTCAAACAACTGTGCCTGTGGAAGCAGGGTAAGGAAGCCTTCTCTTGTGGGAAGTAGACTCCGCTATGGTTATCCAGGTCACTGTGATCCCAAGGTTAGATTACTGCAATGTACTCTCCATGAAGCTACGCTGTCAAGCCATATGAAAAAATCATGCAGCAACCACAAAGTAGTTTTGCAAACAAAGCACATTACACTGTGTTCCTTGATCTGCACGGGCAATCGATTGATTCCTGGTTAGGGCTCAAGGTGCTGGTTTTGCCTTTCAGACACTAGGATCTGGCTTGCCAACGGGGGTGGGGATGAGGTGGCAGCTAGCCTGGGGCCTGGCAATTCAAAAGAGCAACTAAAACCTCAAGTGCTTTAAATCACCACCAGGACACCTGGTGATACACTCTGGAACTCATTCCCCAATTTAGTGCCTCATAGCCTGGAATTAGGGATCTTCAGAACACCTGGGTTACTTTTGCACCATATTTTTTATGGGAATTGGGAATGGATTGGACCTTGAGAGGGAGGTGAGGATGGCTGATTTGGGCAATGTAGTTTATGAAGAAAAGCTATACAGGGTGAGTCTTTGAGGTGTTGTTGGGAGCTGCTTGTATGATGTCGGGTGTCATTATTTTATTTAAATATAATTTAAACTATTTAACTGTAATTTTAAAATGAGGTAAAATTTGAATGCATTTAGAATTAAGAAAGGAGCAGCTAATACATTGTAAATAAGCATATATTGACATTGAGGCATGTATAGCTAAACTTCTATCTGTGCTTAATAATACCACTTTGGACATTAATCACCTCAGTAAGAACAAGAGCTAATGTTGGTCAGAACACAATAGGATTATTCCCTATTTTTTTAAAATACATATTTGGATGTTTTAGGACCAGGTTCTGCCTTCTCTATCCGGGTCTATTCAGGTATTCAGCCTGAGTAGTGGCAAAACCTGGCTCTGAATTCCCACCTTGGCATCCATCAGGGGCTGGAAGTGACTCTGGTTTTGTTAAGTTTTCAAAGGGCAGCATTTAGTATGAAAATAATTCCGTCCATAAAACTGAATCTACAGCCTTCTGGTCCAAAGCTGAGATGCATACTAAGCCAGACAGAAGCTGTCCTGTCAGACTTGGATTTTACATGTCTCTTACACAGGATGGACCTCCCTGGTCCGGGACCTGAGTGGTCCCAGATGAGGGAATTTGCCAGACCAGGGAAGGTCCCCTGTCACCAGCCCTCTCAACCTGCTGCCCCTCTCCACTACCAGCACTGCAGCTCGCAGCTCTGGCCCCACTGCCATGGCATCAGCCTGCTGACAGCCGGCACGCAGCCCCAATCTGGCTGCCAACCTGCCGCAGCCCCAGCTGTTTTGCCATGGCTTTAAACAGGCTTTCCGTACAGGACTGCCACAGCTCTGTCACCACTGCCAGGACAGCATGCAGCCTCGCTCAGACTGCCGTAACACCACCTCGCTGCCAGGCCGGCACACACGGGCTGTCCTGGCCCCAACTGGGTTGCTGGGCTGCCTCTGCCCCTCTACTACAGCCCCACTACTGACGACGGGCTACTGAGGCCTTGGCCCCACCACCACTAACAGCACCATGCTGGGGGTTCCCAGGGCAGGAGGGCCAGCAGCTGAAGCTCTCTTGTTCAGCAGGACCACGGAAGTTGCCGGACAAGAGAATCCCCGTTTAGGGATTACTGTAGTAGTAGAGATTTCACTGACAAGGAGTATCAAAAATAGGGGGGAGACTTGGTAGCATTAATATTCTTTAGGTGACATTGCTTTTCCAAGTCCAGTGAAGCAAGATGCCAGGTGGATTCTTCAATAATCCTAGAGCACTGTGCAATGGGACAAAGGATCAAATAATTTTCGAAATGCTGATGCATCTCTACTTGGGTTATTACAGATGGCAAAGCAGCTTTTGTGTCTTAATGGAGGATTAGACAAATAAGAGAGAATCTCATTCATAGAGAACCCTCCAGGTGTATTCTTTTAGAAACTCTGCTTTTTAAGCACTTCATTGCTATTAGGCTTCAGATTAAAAACTAAGCAAAATTACCCTTTCTTGTACAATTGGGCAGATGGCATTGATTATTTGAAAACATCAGGAAATGTAAAAATACCTATAAAGATGAAGTGTTCTGAACCTCCCAGTAAGCTTCTGCCTTATAATCCGATTATAGAAATCATGCAAAGGGACATATGGATTTTGGTTTGTTTGAACTGTTAAACATTTCACAGCACAATTGAATGTTCCTGGAGCATCAATCTGATGCAATTAAACTGTCAGAAATATTAATGTTGATGCGAATGTGTATTTCACTTAGTTCTGATTTACTCTGTTAGGCAAGACATGAAGATGGCTGCTCAAACTGCATTGCTCACAGCAGCAAAATTTGTTATCAATACTGGAATGAGGAAACCTATGAAACAAGGACTATCTTTTACATGAACTCCCTCCTCTTAGCAGACATTTTCCAGAGTTTTCTCCAGATCTCTTAATCGGTGTTCCCTATAAGCTGTACAGCCCCTTAGAAGAGATTTCAAAGCTGCCCAGCTGATTAGCAGAAAACTTCCAGCTAGATTTGTTTTTCCTGGTGGTGCACATTTGCACATACCTGGGTACACTTAAAATGTTATTCCACACATAGACAGAAAAGAATAGAGGGAACATTGCTGGTAATCCTCACATTCTTTGAATGAATTAAGCTTTAAGATGCATATTTGCCTGGTTTTACACTGCTTCATTAAAATGGAAAGCATATAAAAGTGTTAACCTTTATAATTTAGACTGGATATTAGTCAGGAGGATTTCTTTCAAGTGTACAGTCTCTGTAAGGTACAGGAAAGAAAAGTACATTAGTGATCTGTTTCCCAGATGTTTTTGCTGTGACATAAATGTTATGGTTTGGGTTTGTTTTTTAAGGTGAGGATGAGATGCTCAGCCCTCCCCAGGATACAAGCACAGGATTGGAGGAGGTGATGGAACAGCTTAACAATTCCTTCCCAAGTACAAGAGGTAAGCTTCAGTGACCTAGAAGCATATATCAGCATTTAAGAGGCAGTATGCATTCCTTAAAAATTGCACAATATAACAACCAGTAGCACCTCAGAGTTTTGAGCGCTTTGGGAATGGAGATTGTTCATAATTCTGTGCAAAATGTTATGGTTGCTCTTTCAGAAGTTTACTACTAAACATTGACTTAATACAGCTCTGAAATTTTTCTGTGCAGGAGAAAAATGCTGCTTTCTTTTTATATTTTAGTAGTTTATGACTGGGCCTGGATGAGGGATTTTTCCAGACCAGGGGATTTCAGGCCCCCTGATGCTGCCTCACACACCTCCCCCACCAGACTTCGTGGCTCCCCCACAGCCCAGCTGAGTCATGTGCCAGCTCCTGGCACCCGTGTCTCTCCCCACCCTCACAGCTCACTGAGTTGTACTCCTATTCCCTGCCTCTCTCCTCACCCCCACCCTCCTGCCGCCGCCCCTGTAGCCCTGCTGAGCCACGTACTGGATCCCAGGCCCCAGCTCGCCCCTACAATGAACCAGGACTCTGATTCTGGAACATCCATGGTCATGCCAGACCACGGATGTTCCTGGACCAGAGAATCACCGATTTCAGAGGTACAGCCTGTATACAGAATCTATTGGAAGCAGTGAGATGCTATAATTTATAATACGTTAATTAGCGTTTTAATAAAGGAAACGTTTTCTTACATGACAAAACCTGCAGATAGATCTGACCTGCAACATTCCCCACAATACACCTTTCAAAATCCATGCCTCTCGCAACCTATGGCACGCTGCATCCAGTGTATTAAATGTCCCAATAACAAATATGTTGGTGACAATCACTGCACTCTCAAATGAACTCTCTTGGGAACATGATAAAAGACAAAACCACCCTATCACTTGTAGGTGAACACTTTTCAAAAAGTAATCACTCTATATTTGATGTATCAGACCTCCTTTGTAAAGGAAACCTGCACAACACTGTCAAAAGACAAGTATGGGAGATAAATTCAGTACTTTGTTAGGAATGAAAGATCATGAACTGAACAAAGACACTGGATTTATGGCTTATTACAACAGTCTGTAACACTAACCCCCTCTTTTTGTGTAATGATTGTAGAGGCGTTAACAGGACACCCTACCTTGAATGATCCTTTGCAATATGTTCTCCTAACTCCTTAGGCTAAACAATCTGTCCCATGTTACGTTTTGCTGCAACCCTCAGGTGTACCTCTCTCAGACATGAGGAAGAATGCTTTGTGATTCAAAAGCTTGTCTCTGTCATCAACTGAAATTGACCCTTAAAGATAACATCTCACTCATCTTGTCTGTCTAGGAATACATGAATTTTCTAAACACAAAAGAGGGAGCAAATTTAGTAGCAGGCTGCATAGAGGTACAAATCCCTGAAGGCGGGGAGTTGGACTGGTCATTTAATACGATTTTCAGCTCTAACTTTTGATTGTGAGCAAGCGTGTTAAAAAGAGCATCAGAATTTTGTAGCATTTATTTAAAATAAATTTTATCACCTATGTTATAAAGGAATTCTTACAACACATGGAAAACTAAGCAGACAATCATAGATCTGTAGGGTGGCAAACATGCCATGGTTGGAAATGACCCTGAGAAGTCATCAAATGCAGACCCCAATGCTGTGACAGGACCAGATAAATCTAGGCCATCCCTGACTTGTATTTGTCCAACTTGTGTTTAAAAATTGTTGACTAATATTCAATTTGTGATCCACTGTTATCCTCAGATCCTTTTCAGCAGTACTATCACCTAGTTAGTTGTTATCATGTTGTAGATATATATTTGATTTTTCCTTCCTTCCACTTTGCACTTGTCTCTATTGAATTTTATATTGAATTCAGATCAATCATCAAATTTGCCACGGTTGTTTTGAATTCTAATCTGGTTGTTCAAAGTGCTTGTTACGTTTCACAAATTGTCATTTGCAGATTTCATAAACATATCTCCAGTCCATTATCCAAGTTATTGATGACAATATTGAATAGTGATACAGGATTGACTTTTGCAGGCCCCCACTAGATATGCCTTCCCAGTCTGATAGTGAATCATTTATAAGTGTCTTTTAGTATAGTCTTTCAATCAGTTGTACACCCACATTATGTTTTCATCTAGACCACATTTCCCTCATTTATTTATGAGTGCCATGTGGACCTGTGGTCAGAAGCTTAGGGGATGATCTACACTTGCACCTTCTTTAAAGAGAGGGATGCAAATGAAGAGATTGGAAATTGCAAATGAAGCCGGGATTTAAATATCCCGAGCTTCATTTGCATATTCGCGTTATGGCGCTATTTCGAAATAACAGATGCTGTTAAGACGTGGTTATTTCGAGAGAAAACCCTTCTCTCTAAATAACTGGTAAACCTCATTGTATGAGGAATAAGGGTTATTTCAAGAGAAGGGTTTTCTCTCGAAATAACCACGTCTTAACAGTGACTGTTATTTTGAAATTGTGCTATTTTGAAATAGCGCCATAACGCAAATATGCAAATGAAATGCAGGATATTTACATCCCGGTTTCATTTGCAATTTTGAATCTCTTCATTTGCATCCCTCTCTGAAAAGAGGGTGTAAGTGTACACATACTCTTACTGACATAAAAATATATCACATCTGCTGCTTCCCCTGTATCCACTGGGCCAGCAACCTTGTCGAAGAAGTAAATAAGGTTGGTTTGGTATGAATTGTTCTTAGCAAATCCATGCTGGCAAATCCTTATAATCTTATTCTCCAGGTACGTACAAGGGGATTGTTTTACTAATTTGTTCCACCTTCAGATTTACTACCCATTCTTCTCTGTTGGTCAAAATCAAATCTAAAATAGTTGTCTCTTTCCTCTTTCCTACTTCCTCCACTTTCTGAAACAAAATTTGGTCCCCAGTACATTGAGAACTTATTGAAAATGTTGTGGTTTGCCATATTACATGTCTAACAGATGTCTGGTTAGTTAAAGTCTCTCATTATTACTAGAACTTGTGTTCTGGATATTTCTGTTACTTTCTTGTGGCTCAGGCCTCAATACGCAAATCTTGGAAAAAAGTAGATGATGTCCCTGAATAGGTTTTTATAACTTTCTTTTTTTTAATTTAACCTTTCAGCAGTTTTTAAACAGTACTGAAAGAACGCTGTGCTCCTGGAAGAGTAGAAGGTTGGTGCTCAAAGCAGTTTAATTTCTTCAGGGGAAATTTTTGCTGAGTACCTGATGTTTGCTGTCCTTAAGGAATTTTCCTTTCCTTCCAGTCTCAGATTTCCCATGCAGGTTCCTATTGCTGGGCTGCTCGTACCAAATTCACAGCTGCTGCAGCTGCCTCAGACAGCTGCTGTGCTAACTCAAAACAGATGTCAAAGCCAGAGGTCTGACATTTGGAGGAAATGTACTATTAAATACCACCTCAGTGGTTTATTTAGCCCTGCTAGATAATGGGCCACAGAGGAAAACGTTTTCACACTGTAGATGTGCACAAATTACACAAACTTCAAGGAGTTTATTTACAGTAGATAGAGATCTTGGCTTGACAAAGCAGCAGCAGCGTTATGCAATTTTAAAAAATAAGAGCCAAGTTCATTTCTAGTGTTTAGCAGCTGAAACTCCATTGAAGTCAGTGGAACTGTGCCCACTTAAAACAAATCTTATCTTTATCCTGAGCCCACAGAACTCAGTGGCAGAGTTTCTGTGGAGTTCAGTGGTGCACAATCAGGAACTTAAATAGCAAGGTGAAAGGAGTCATAGACATACTTAGAAGAACATAAACCAAGTTGTAAATTGCAATGATTTTTTGTCAAAATTCAGCATTATTAATTTGTCAAGATACCATTTAATAAAAAAAAAGCCTCCTAGCATAGCTTAATGAGAATTAAGCAATAAATCTAAACTGGCATTGAAAATAGATTTATCACTTTTTATTATCCCGTTTTTATGTTCGTGCATGCACACACACACACAAACACATTTCCAGCAGTGCATTAGCTGTGTTCTGTCTTGAATACTGATAAGTTGTGCAGCTAAATCCTTACCTCCAGCACTGAAACTGTATCCATAATTCTCAGAATTTTCTCAGAAAAGTACTGGCATCCTTGTTCAAACTCTCCTGTCTACCTTTTATAGAATCAATGGAAGAACTCTCCCAGCCAGTAAACTGAATCTCAAAGTAAACCAGACCAAAAAAGGGGTGCTTCTGCTACTCCAGTCAGCATCCACAAAAATGCCAGTGCTCAACCTTCCCCATGACATCTGCAGTTAGTTAGATACAGGGAGCAAGATTCCTGAGGTCTTTCCAATATTTTGATGGTAGCACAGTAGCTGAGCCTTTGTCCCTGTTTCCTCAGTGGGAGCTGAGGTTGCTTTTCACCTTTGGGTATATATCAGGCCATATTAACATTGTTTGAGAATACATTAATGAAGTTCACGTGAAATGAAAAAGGTGTTTCCTTGACATCAGTAATGTTTGAAAACATATTTCAAGGCTAGATTTTGGTTTTGTTTTTGTTTGTTTTTTGGCGGGGGAATGGGAAAAATGTCTTAAACTATGACAAACCAGTAACTTGCATTGTTGTACATAAATATATAAATCTGAAGTGTAAGTCTGTTTATTACAAACTCCACTTACCACAAAGAAAATCTTCTTAACAACATTCTTTCTCCCTTTATTTTTGCAAACAAAAGTATGTACCTAGAACTGGGTATTCTGTTTGGGAGTGATCTGAGTTTTACTGTTTTCTCATAAAATATGCAGAAATATCCAAACTGATGTTCTTAATGGTGCTGTTCCTTTTCTGATTTTTTCCTCTGATTCTTTCAGTGACACAATTAAAAATTAGTATTTTAGGTTCGCGGATAAATCTTGCAAAGACCCATAAATGTCCTTATTTTTACACCTAATGAGCAGTGTTCCCTGTAAACTGTGCTTGTGCAGTCACTTGGGAAAGATTCAAATGCCATCCAGCTGATGAGCCGAGCACCCACAGCCAGATTTTTGTTTCGATTGGTGTTGCACATTTGTACATGCCTTGGTGCATGTACAAAAATGTATTCCACACGTGGATGGAAAAGATTAGAGGGAACATTTCCTATGAGTAGTCCTATTGATTTTTGTGGGATTAAAAGACAAACACCTGCATAAATCTGAACTATTTAAATTGTAAGCACTTTGGGGCATGGGCCATACCTTCAGGTATGGTCTTAATGTGAACCTCTTAGTTTATGTAAGCAGACCACTCTGTATGGTAAGTGAGCTGCAGCTACTGCACCGCTTTCTAGGAACTTTAAATACAATGATTACAACTTTGGCCCCAAAACATGTAGGTCTGTGCTAGCCAGTCAGCTTTCGGGATTGTGACCTTTGTGTCAATTTTTTTGAATGAGATTTTGTGACTAGTGGATTTATAAAATAAACATGATAGATTCTTCCTTTAGCTGTCTGGGACTGGGAATCAAGAAAATATCTGAGGAGAAAATAGCCTGAATACAGTGAAAAATATAGAATGCATATTATCTCATTATCCACCTTTAAATATTTCCTTCCAAAAATCTTCTTTGCAGTGATATCTATGAAAACTTAGTTGTGGTTAGGCTGCTGCTATATCATCACTGCCAGCCACCGGTAGTGTTTGTTGTTTCCATGTATATCTGTATTCATCTGGTATCTCTTGTCTTATATCTAGGCTGTAGAAAGATAAGATGGATGAGATAATATTTTTTACTGGACCAACTTCTGTTGGTGAGAGAAAGAAGCTTCTGAGCTGAAACAGAAGAATTGTTCTATGCAGCTCTCTCTCTCTTTCTCTTTCTCTTTCTCTTTCTCTTTCTCTTTCTCTCTTTCTCAGTTGTTGGTCCAGTAAAAGATCTTACCTCACTAACATTGTCTCCAATATTTTGGGACCGACACTGCATACCTAGATGGTAAGCTCTTAGGGGCAGATCCCCACTTATGTTCCATGTTTTATAGTGCTTAGCAAAGTAGAATTCTGGCCCCATGGCTATGGCTCGTCCTAGGTGCTATAATGATACAAAAAAATCAACAACATAGCAGTGATATAAAGAGTAAATCAGTTTTTTACATTACCACAGTGTATATTTTATTGGCATAGGTTCTGGGGTTAAGGTGCTTCATACTGATGGGAGAGATTATTATTGAAGAGAATTTTGTCCAGGCAAAAATATGTACCCTATGAACAAGATCTTTGATACCCTGAGTAAGGGGGCAATCTTGCAAGTTAAAGACAAATCTAATGTCTCAGACATTTCATTTCATTTCATTCTAAAGTCTAGAAGAAGCCTCTCGATTCTTGGTCATTTCCTAAACTCTTTTTCTTTCATCTCCATTTGAAAAAGATCACCTTTCCTTCCCTCTCTTGTCCCTCAGCCCCTTTATGCTCTTAGTAAGGTTCCCAAAATGCACGCCAATGTCTGGATGTTACATATACATGTGTACAATAACATATGTACAATAATTCATTAGAATGCCATATGAATAGACTTATATCTTAGGCACAAAGGTAGGATATTCAGAGCAGAATAAACGCTGTAATGTCTATGAAATGTGCATAAAATATGAAGTCAGGGAAAAAATATTTTAGTATGTATGTTGGCTAGTAGGAATTCTTGAAATCAATATAATCATAATGCCGAGTTAGAAAATGGATTTAGAACATCAGTGCTGTTCTTGCCCCTAGTGAAAGGTTTTTAGTTGATTGATTTCAGTAGACGTTTTCACTATATCTGTACTTGGCTATGTTAAAAGCAATAAGCAAGGATTTTTATATTTACTCTTGATTTGATCAGCACTCAGTTGCCCATGGTATTAAAGGTTCTATATTCCTTCATTTTTTATTAAGCAAATACATATATTATCCTGGAATTAAATTCCTAAGTGGAGACAGAAGTATCTTTGTCAGCATAAACTACTATTAATTTATTTGTGGTTTTGTTTTTCTTTTTGCTACCTTTACCTGTTACTAAAGGAAGAAATGCCCCCGGAAAGCCAGTAAAAGAGGTTAGTGAGATTCAGGCTCACTGCCATGGCTTCTGTTTGTCACATTTTGCTGTCTGTGTGGAAGCTGTGTAGCTTATTTGTTGTGTTTTCCTGAGTGCATGCCACAAACATGTCCTAATATACAATGCCTCTCAACTTTCAATGGGGAAAGTGTTACAACAGAAGTAGTCCTTACCTACAAACCCCACAAAGATGGAAATCAGGGGGTAGCAGAAGATGTTACTATATTAAAATAAAGTCATTATTTAGCACATATGGTTGGAAATTATTGGCTGTTATTAACTTATTCCTGTACATACGCAGAATTGTTTTCTAGTTATCTATAGAATCAAAGTAAATCATTTTTTTCTTTAGGATACTGAAGGTTGAGAGGTATGAAAATCTTACACTTAATTTTTAGATTGCAAATTCAGTTTTGCACAATAATGAATGCTGTTACCATCCACTGCTTTCACAGTGATGCATTCAGTATAAACGAATAAAGTATTTTTTGTGTGCCTTTCTAATGATCAGGTTGATGAAAAATGGCTTTCTATAATGCTCAGAGCTTTTAGAAATTTACTTCTTTGCCTATTACTGGAGTGAAAATGTTTTGTGCAGTGTCGTCATATTACCATTTTAAGTATTGCTAGTGAACTTTTTTTTATTGTTAAGCTATTCTTTGCACTCCTACAGGTATAATATTTGAAAGCTGAAATGCCCAATGAAATGATTATGCAAAATAAAATATTCAGAAGCTACCTTAGTGTAATCACAAATAGCTGTGAAACGAATTTGCAGAAAATCATGCATGGAAGATGCTTAGAATGAATGAATCAGGAATTTAAAAGGTAGCCAACTATATGATATACTGTACCTGCAATGGGGAGAGCCTGATAGTGGCATACTCCAACTGTGTCTACGCTGAGGCTGCGGGGATAGGGTATAGGGAGGATTAGCCACCAGTGTAGCTAAACAACTGTGGCTGAACGTGCTACATTGGCCTAAACTGTGATTTTCACGGGTACAGTTTACCCTGCAGTGTGCTGCACTGGTACAAAGCATCTGCACTCCATGGACAGCTACATCAGTGACTGAACACTTCACAGTAGACCAGCCTTTCCTCAAGGGAGATATCTGGTGCTTGCTTATTAACTTTTTCATCAGCAGAGTATCTGACACTTCATCAAGCAGATTGCACCTGTTTAAAAATTCTATGGAAATGATTTGGTATTCAATTCTGCTAATTAATGGCCCTTAAGAACTGATGATTAGGCTCCATCAGAGCAGAGCAGGCCCTTGATGCTGATTTTCATTGTCCACGGTTATATTTCCATACATCATTAACAAAGACAAAATGGGGTGTGTGTGTGTGTGTGTGTGTGTGTGTGTGTGTGTGTGTGTGTGTGTGTGTGCGTGCGTGTGCGCGCACGCGCGAGCGAGAGATCCTTTAAAGAACTGCTACTGCCCTGGCTTTAGAAAGTATGCAATTGCTAATTACTGAAAATCCATTTCCCTAATCCTACGAGTACTGAGCACCTCCAAAGAAATGTTCGGCACCCTCAACTCTTGTTTCAGCTCTGTGGGAATTAAGCGTGCTCAGCAGTTTGCAGGATTGAGAGCTAACTTCTCTTACTCAGACAACATGAACATGAAATCTTCATGCCAAAAAATATTTCTCTGTCTAGTTATTGTGTAGCTTTAGGTTTCCATGTTGGTCAGTTTGTGTGAAGCCAGACTGTGCAATTAAAACATAAGCAGATTTTTGCTCCTCTTACTCATGTTGAGTAGTGCCTTACTCTGTGAGTAGGCCCATTGATTTCAAGGTGCTACTCACCAGAAATGAGGCTGTCTGAATCTCGCTCACCAACATGAAGAATTGTTCCTGGTTTGAGGCAAGGGAGTTAGACATTTGCACTGCTGAAGTACAGACAGTATTGTGGGGGTTTTAATTTACTTGCTAGCCTGTCTTTAGAGTCTGAATACTGCACATTTATTTCTATAACAAGCTGCACTGTGAGATTGATATTCAATTACTGTATCCTCCCCCAAAGGCCTTAATTCCAATACAGCCTCTAAAGCAAATTCAGCAGATACTATACACAGACATCGTGCTGTATGTGACAGGAAATGATGCAGTTAGTGTCTACAGAAATATACTGTTGTCCTGCTTTCAAGGGAAGTACACATGCATTATTGTGCACATCTTTTGTACAAGAGTAGGCTAAATTAACACTTTCCATGTCTTTTTTCCCTTTGTTATTACATTTTGAAGCTGATGATGATGTTTGTGAAGAACGCTCTTTTTCTTTTCATCCTTGAAACATCTATAGGCTTAGGCCATGTCTACGCTATGAGATAAGGTGGAATTTATTAAGGTTGATTTTTTTAGCAAAGTCACTGCGCACAAGAATTTGACATATTTTGAAGTAGCACATCCCCAGTCTGGTGGCTACCATCAGTTTTGAGAGGGATGAATTGTGGGTAACTATCCCATAGTGCCTGTGCCTCTTTGCATTCTTAGTTATCCTCCCAAAGCATGCTGAGACCAAAACTATGCAGCGGGCAGTTCTGGGTACGTGTCATCCACACTCATTTCCTCCCTCCCCCCTGCAGTGGCAAACAGTCGACTTGCGCCCTTTTTTCTCTTGCTGGTTAGCCATGTAGGCACCATAGCAGCATGAGCATGGACCCCCATCATCATCAAAGCTTTATGATGCTGACATTAATCTCGGTGCACCTAATGCTGGAGTATGTCCAGAGAATATTCCAAGATCTACCAAAATGATGAAGAAATCTTAGGAGGCTATGAACATGCTGTTCTGTGAAGCATGTGAGTTGAGCAAATTGTAGCTGTCACTGGCATTCGATCCTCTGGACGCATCCAAATGCCAATTCTAGTACCGTGAGACAAGCACAGACTGGTGGGGTCATGTTTTAATGCAGGTATGAGACAAGTGTATGGTCACTTTCATGGAAGTTTGCAAATTGCTTTCGCCCACACTGAAATGCAAGAATACCAGAATAAGACTCACTTTCACAGTGGAGAAGCAAGTGGCAATAGTCTTGTGGAAGCTTATAATGTCACAGCTACCTGTCAGTTAGGAATCAATTTGGAGTGGGGAAATCTACAGTGGGCACTGTTGTGATCCAAGTAGCCAAGGTAATACATACCCTTATGCTATGGAGGGCAGTGACTCTGGGAAATGAGGAGGACATAGTGGAGTGCTTGGCTATGGTGGGGTAATAGGGATGTGTGTTCCATCTATCTTGGCATCTGACCACTTTGCAAAGGAGTACATAAACTGGAAGGGGTACTTCTCGACGTGCTGAAGGGCCTGGTGGAACACAAAGGCCATTTCACCGACATCAGTGTGGAATGGTCGGGAAAGGTGCTGGATGCGTGCTTCTTTACTAACTCCTGTCTGCTGAGCAAGTCACAAAGCTGGAACCCTTTTTCCCCAACCAGAAAATTACAATCAGAGATATTGAAATGCCAGTCGTGATCCTTGGTGACTTATCTTACCCTTTGCTCCCATGACTTATGAAGCCATACACAGGCAGCCTGGACCCCAGTAAGAAGCAGTTCAACTACAGGCTGAGCAAGTTCAGGATGGTGGTAGAATGTACCTTTGGATATTAAAAGGGAACATCCCGTATTCTGCTAACTAGGTTAGCTCTCCGCAAATGCAACATTCCCATTGTGGTAGTAGCCTGCAGTATGCTCCATAATATGCATGAGAGCAAGGGGTAAATGTATCTGTTCAGTTGGAATACTGTGACACAGTGCCTAGCCAGGGATTTTGAACAGCCAGACACAAGGGCAATAAGGAGAGCACAGCACCAAGCGGAGATGCAGTGAAAAAAAGTTTTATGAATGGCCAGTTTTGAGAGTGATGCATGTTGCCCTCAGTGAGGTGCCCCTGCATTCAGTGTGCTTGCCTGAAACCCCCACCCCTTCATATACAAGCAATCAAGAGACTGTTGTTCGCAAATCATGCATTCTTATTAAAGGAACTGAGAGCAGGGACAGAAAAGAAGTCCAGAGCAAGTGCTCACAGTTGTGATAAGGACAGTCATTTGGTGCATGACTCATCCTTGAGGGGTGAGTGTGAGTCTACCCTTGACTCTCTCCCTCTCCTCCTGCATTCTAGTGCCCCTGGGAGAGGAAGCTATGGAACTTTGAGAGGAGGGAATATTGGTCCTTCCTGATCAGGAAGGAGTCCTGGAGTGCCACCATGTAGTCCATCACTGCCTCCATAGATGACAGCACTATTTACTGGTGCTTCACTTCCCATTCCCAGCACGTTCTCCTTTTCTCATGCTCTGCACACATATCCTCCAACAGCATATTCCTCCACTCATGTACACCTACCCTGTCCAAGCTAGTGTATTGCCTTTGCTCCTTGAACATTTCTTCTCTAGTCCATTTTCACCTGTGGATTTGTGCCAAGCACACAGCTTGCAGGACCATTGGAGTGTGCAGCAGGCTGACTGCTGTTCCTGCTGTAATGAAAAGTGAAGGGCAGACTTTACAGGAAATACTGTAGAGTGTAAAGCCTAATCTGTTAGAACAAAATGAAGGTCTGTCAAAAGACAATAGGGATGTGTTATGTACAAGGCCACAGTTACGCTTGTAAGCAGTCACTTTACAGCAGGTACACCATAGAGTTCTTAGGGGAGCAGCTGGACCCGGTTTGGCAGCAAGCACTGTAAGGGACAGGCCAGGGATGAGCCTGAAGATTGTGTGGGGAGCGGTTCTGATTGTGGCAGTAGGAAAAGGCAGTGGCTTATTGGTCATCCTTGCGCTTGGCACCTCCTGTTTGCCAGGAGTGAATGAGTGGGTGAGAGGAGGGAGGAGATTTGGTCGAGGCAGCAGGGCATGGGCCTAAGCCATGCATCACTGTGGATGAGAAAATGGAGGTTTACTACAAAGGCCTAGGCTGATGACCTCGATGAAGAAGGGGAAGCTATCAGTCTTCTCCAAAGATATCAGAGCATGATACCAGTCTTCTCCAAATCACACAGAGCGATAGGGAGTGGATGCTGACTGAATGTGACCAGAAACCAGGGCCTTAGGCTGCACTGCTTTGTGCTGCAATGACTCCAGACCCCTTACTTCTGACTTGGCATGAAAAGATGTCCTACTACAAAGAATGGAATAAGGCAGGCCTCCCCAGAAACATTCTGAGATGGGTGAAAGAGTTCTTCTGTGAGAGCTCGATGGAGATGGAGCGGGAATCCTCCCTGCACATCTCCAGATATGTTAACAAGTTGTTCTGGGGGAATTCTTCCCTCCCCCCCTCCACCTTGTATGCACAGTGGACACCACAGATCACACCCAATTGCTTTCACCCACTTTTAGCAAAATATAAAACATTTAAACTTACCAGAAGTGCCCGCCTGGGATCAGTGCCTGACTGAGAAATCCTGAGAAGAGGGGATTGTCTCCAAAATTATAAAAAGTTCTTGGCGCTTTGTGACCTTGGTTGCCCCACTCCCCTGCTGATCATTCTCCTCCTCCTCATTTTCCTCATCTATGCTCTTCTCCATGCTGTTACCTGAGGCTGCCAAAGGAGTGTCTTGGGAGGAATCTACAGACTGGCTGGGGAAACTGGTTGAGGCCTTCCTCCCCACCCCTAGGATTGCGAGCAGCTGCTTGTAGAAGAGGCATGATTGCAGTGATTCTCCACACCATCTGTGTGCCTCCTTTATCTTGTGATACACCTGCCACAGCTCCTTTGTTTTCACGCAGCTCTGTTGGGCGTCGTGGCATATCCTTTGTCTTCCATGCCCTTTGCAATCTAGGCATAGATAGCGGTGTTCCTTTTGCTGGATTGCAGTTCTGTGAGAACAGATTCCCCTCCCCACACAGCAGCGAGTTCAGAACCTCCAACATGCTCTATGCTTGTGCTTGTCTGTGACCCTGGGAACTCATGGAACTTGAACTCATGGTGAGGTGTGCTGCTTAGGTGTGCTGCTTGCTCTGAGGTCTGCTCACCACGCTGGCCACACAGGAAATGAAATTCAGATTTTTCCTGGGGCTTTTTCTGGAAAGCAACAGAGTTGAAAGTCATCGCAGGCCACTGTGGGTCACACCTCCCAGAGGCTAAGAATGTCGACTTTCACACTGTTGCATCTGCACTACCAGTATATCGACCATGCCAGTTCGAATTTAGCAGTTACTCCTTGTGAAAGCAGGAGTACAGAAATTGACTTTAATAGCACTTTAAGTCGATGGAATGAGTTTGGTAAAGTGGACTCATTGTTTAGAAAATCAACCTAATATGACTAAGTTCGATCTAAACTCCCAATGTAGACCAGGCCTGAGGAACATTTTTGTCTTTAGTGTGATGTTACAAAAAAATGAGAGTTGAATTAAGGATCTCTTTGACAGCTCAATTATATGAAAAGTACTGTAATAATAATACTGCCTGAGATTCTGTAATGGGTTCTAAACTGTTCTGTTTGCAGAATATTCCCCCCCCCCCCCCCCATTTTTTTTTTTGGCCTGCATTTTAATAAGAAATGGAGTGATGTTTCATTTCAGGTGGTTCTAGTGAACAGAAATATAACCCAAGTGTAACAATAGTCCTACTGTAGGCTGCATGGAAGATGACCTATGTAGTGCACATATGACCAGGAAAGCCATGCTTGTATTGTTCTCAGTTCCCTGTGGTCATGAGAGAATAAACACCCTGCACACCCACATTGCCTTTCTCGCCTGCATGGTCTAGGAAGGGCCACTTGAATTGGAAAGGGGCCTGCAGCCGATGAGGACAACAAGGGCTACTCACTGCTTACCTCCCCTACCACCTGAACAAGGGGACACAGAGAGTGAGAAGAGCTTGAAGAATGAGCTGTAATCATGCAGAAAAGATGTGCAGTAACAGATTTCCCCCATGCTGAACAAGTGAGGATGGGGAGGGATTGAGAATCTGAGTCACAGCTCCATCTCTGCTCACTAGGCAGTGACAGGCCCTTCTTTATTCAGGGCAGATTGTACATTTCTAGGTTCATCCTCCTCTGTAAATTGACTTCTAATTTTTCTTGTAGCTGTTGCTAATCTCCACCTACAGAAATTACATAATTAATTGTAAGGTACTAATATTCCATAAAAGCAAGTATGGTATAACAGGGGAGGGGACCACAGGACGATCAAAACCTGAAACACAGCAAGTGGCATTAAAAATAATGGTGGCAGCAACAAAAATATGTCATGATATATCATATATCATACTGGAGAAGGTTGTTTTTATTGCCACTTCTATGGGAAGATCTACATAACTTGTTCTTGGATCTGAACATGTGGGAGTAGCTGTGATAATCCCAAAAGTACCCAAGCAGCAATTTAAAGAAAATTTTATTGTGCTATTATTATACTATTTGGATATAATAATAGAATACAAGGTTACGTCTGACTACATAAAGGTTTTATTGGCCCTTCTGTTGGATGCCAGCAAAACTCACTCATGATGGTACATTTTATGTTTGCTTATACTATGGTTTTGAAATTGTTTTTGAAAATATTGTATTAATTTTTATCAGTGGTGTTACTGCTAAAATCAGGTTGCCTTAGTTACCAGATCTGTGAATGACAAAAAAATAGTATGAACGAATATTAAACAATTCTAAAAAGGATCTAAAATCGCTTTTCTGTTAATCTATGGAATGCGGCTTTTAAGGTCTGATATCTTGGTCTGCCAGGGCTAGAAATGAATGGTGTTATATCACTTGAATAACTGGAATTCCAGATTTTTTTTCTAGCAGATTACAAGATAACTGAGTGTGACCACATCAGTATTAATATTGTCACTCATTAGTGTTTGGCCTTTGCAATTTTCAGCCCCTCCTTTTTTTCCCCGAGTTTATGATTTGGGGTAGATACAGGTGAAAACATTTTGTGGTAAGTGTTTTAAAGACTAAAATAGAGGTTTTGTGGAAGTAGCATGCAGGACTAAAGTATTCATTGTATGATTTCAGGTGATGCAGACCATTCCAAATGTATGCCAATAAAACCTTTATACTATGCCATATAAGTGCATATGTATCATATAGGTGGAGCACATAGAGACAGCAACCATTTTTTAAAGATGTTTTTACTCATGTTTAACTTACTCAGACTTTCACTTTTCAGGCTGAATTTTCCAGGGCTGATCTCTCACAGAGTTATGTCTATCTATGTATTTATTTATAAGGTTGAGCAAAAAATGAATCCATTGTTTTTGCATTGGTAGAGTGCAAAGAAGAAAATACCCCAATTTTTCAAATTAAAAGCATGAACATAGGACTTGTGAAAGGTGCCACATGTATAGCTAAGGAAGCTGAAATTCTGTGTTTATCCACAGCAAAGGAGGAAGTGATGCAAGCTTCCTTACACAATCCTTATTATAGTTACACAATCCTTATTATAGTTACTAGCCTTGTTGTAAAAGAATTTTGCTCTCCGCAACATAGAGCCAGCACCCTTTGGTTTTCTTTATGAGAGAGAGACTGAACAGGGAGGGAACTGACTTTTGCAGGATTGCTCACTACCTCATTCTCTCTCATGCTATATCTAATTTAAATTTATATCACCAATGAGAATACAATATGATGGGGACTAATTTGGCTAAAACTACTTGAGAGAGATCTTAGAGTCATTGTGGATAGTTCTCTGAAAACATCCAGTCAGTGTGCAGCGACAGTCAAAAAAGCAAACAATGTTAGGAATCATTAAAAAAGGGATAGAGAATAAGACAGAAAATATCTTATTGCCTCTATATAAAACCATGGTACACCCACATCTTGAATACTGTGTACAGATGTGGTCACCTCATCTCAAAAAAAATATAGTGGCATTGGAAAAGGTTCAGAAAAGGGCGACAAAAATGATTAGGGGTTTGGAACAAGAGATTGAGGAGAGATTAAAAATACTTGGAATTTTCAGCTAACAAAAGAGGAGACTAAGGGGGGACATAATAGAGGTCTATAATATCATGACTGGTGTGGAAAAAGTGAATAAGGAAAAGTTATTTTCTTATTCCCACAATGTAAGAACTAGGGGTCACCAAATGAAATTAATAGGGAGCAGGTTTAAAATAGAAGGAAGGTTTTTTTTCCACCCAGTGCACAGTCAGCCTCTGGAACTCCTTGCCAGAGGATGTGTTGAAGGCTAGGACTTTAACAGGGTTCAAAAAAAAGCTAGATAGATTCCATGGAGGTTAGGTCCATCGATGGCTATTAGTCAGGATGGATAGGAATGGTGTCCCTAGCCTCTGTTTGTCTAGATATGGGTGACAGGAGAGGGATCACGTCAGGATTACCTGTTGTGATCCCTCTCTCTGGGGCATCTGGTATTGGCCACTGTTGGCAGACAGAATACTGGGCTAGATGGACCATTGGTCTGATCCAATATGGCCGTTCTTATGTTCTTAATAAATTGAACATTCTTTTCCTAATTGCCATTGTGAACATCTCAGCGACATAGCATTGGTAGAATCTGTTCAGGAGTCCCAGGATGGTAGTATAGCTGAAGAAATGTAGATTAGGGTGCAGGAGCATTGCATGTGAAAATCTAAAATTTGGTTTGTGGGGATACTTATGCATGTGACTTTGAAATTTGACACAAGCATGTGTACATTTCTGAAAAGCAAACACATGAGGCATTGCCAAAGTGCATTACTATACAACTTCAAATCAGTATTGCTTGTGAAGTTTTCTGCAAGATTCACTGAACTCCTCTAACAATTGTGCAATGAGCATCGCATGATCCCAAATGACTTTTTATATGGTATGGGGATTCTTCAGTACAATATTCCAGGTTGTACTCAGCATGGAATTGTGTAGTGATATTCATGGCAAGTGATGTGTTCATAAGAATTCACTGATCTGCCCCATTCTTAATGTCCTTTTCTTTGCCTTTTCTTTTTCAGGCCACAATGTAGGGAGCCTTTTCCACATGGCAGATGACCTGGGCAGAGCAATGGAAACCTTAGTTACAGTGATGACTGATGACAAGGCATTAGAATAGCAAGATGCGTTTTACAACTTCAGGCGTCCCGCATGGTTTTTATAAAATTCATACAACAAAGAGGATTAGACTGTAAGAGTTTACAAGAAAACAAATCTATATTTTTGTGAAGAGTAGTGGTACTATACTGTAGATTTCAGTAGTTTCCTAAGTCTGTTATTGTTTTGTTAACAATGGCAGGTTTTACACGTCTATGCAATTGTACAAAAATTATAAGAAAACTACATGTAAAATCTTGATAGCTAAATAACTTGCCATTTCTTTATATGGAACGCATTTCGGGTTGTTTAAAAACATTTATAACAGTTATAAAGAAAGATTGTAAACTAAAGTGTGCTTTATAAAAAATAATTGTTTATAGAAATCCCCTTAAAAAATACAAAAAAATTGAGGCAGTACATTTTAGTATCATTTCAGCTCTGTAATTGTACCAGAGATGTATTCATGTTCTGTGTTCTTTTCCTTCCTTAGCAAAGAAGGTATTTCCTGCAACACCACCAAAACAACTGACTTACCTTTCATATTGTTTTTTGTCTGACTACGGTTGGCTTAAAAAAAATCTTAACTTCCAACTGAGGTAGTTTTTCCACCTCTTTCCAGGTAAAATTAAGGATTACATGAATCATCCAGCTAGTCTGCAATAATGAAATGAAAGAGCACATTACATGACAATGCTATCTTCAGAGCTTGCAAAAATAAATTGCAAATCTAATAAATACCCTCTACTCCAGCTGTTTCTTCTGCCGACTAAAATCCTGAATGTGGTTAGAAAAGAAACATAGGAATCGCCTTACCGGATTAAACCTTTGGTCCTTATAGTCCGGTATCCTGCCTCTGTCAGTGGCCAGCACATGATGCTTCAGCAAAAGTTCAATATGCTTCCTCCCCACCCATAATGTCACCTTTGTGAGATGCTGTAGGTGGGGTGTAGAGGGAAGGAGATTCCTTCCTGACCCCTGCTGCTAATCAGCTTCTGCCTAGAATCGCGAAGTAATTATTCATATATCATCAGCTTGCATAGGTACCAATGTTATTTAATTATCATAAAGATACCCAATCCTTTGTGGGGGAGGGGTAATACCTACACAATATCTGTCTCAATCCCTTGTGGCAGCAAGTTCCACATTGTTTAAAGCTTTGTGGTGGCAGTGTAAAAGATTTATTCCTGTTCCTATATGATAAATAGTTGAAGGTGCAACACTGTTCTCTAAAATATTCATCAGCAAAAGAAGAGACCCCCTGCCACCATCAGTATTTTGTTCCTCTCTGTTTCTTCTGCAAGTGATGCCGCACAATTAATGATATCGGAGAGAACAGAAAATAGATTAAATGATTAAACAGCAACTCTAGCAAAAGCTTTACCATTTCATTTCCTTTTAAATCACTTAGAAATACACCATGTGACTTACATTACTTTGCAAGGGTAAAAATCTGTTATCTCTTGTATGAAGTGTAATTAAAAGTTGGGAGAGATTTTATTTTACTTCAAATGCTAGTTAACATTGAATATGGCTAGTCATGCTATTTCTACCTCACTTTGGTTTTGTGGTGTTCCTGACAATTACATACAGATGTTACATTGTCACCACTTGTCCATTGTGTGAACCAATCTCATCATTTAATACTAATATATTTTTTAAAATAATAAAAGAAACCCAAATCACTACTTTCATAATGAAGAGCTCTTTAAATGCTTTATTTACAGTGGGTACCCTGTAAACTTCTGGTTGCCTTCCTTCAGGAAAGTTCAAATAAAGAGATAAGGGAATGGATTTGTTTTTATTTCTTTTGTGCTTGTTAAGTTAAACCTCTTCAAAAAACCAGAGGCGAATGGATTGCACGATTGTTTTCATCAGGGTTTCTTTTTGTTGGTTTTATTTTATAGACATTAGTTTTGGAGTGAATCTGTTAAAATATTTAAGAATTTAAGAGCTTTATTGCTGCTTTTTTAAGCATAATTTGGGAATTATTTCAGGTTCCTTATAACCACAAAGTATTAAACTGTAAAACATAATCATTGTAACTGACTACATAAATATCATATGGCATGTTATTTCATTGTTACTCAGTACTAGTTTATTACTTGGATATCATAAAATATTGTGTTTTAACACCAACACTGTAACATTTACTAATTTTTTTATAAACTTCAGTTTTACTGCATTTTTCACAACATATCAAATTTCACCAAATATATGCCTTACTATTGTATTATAATCTGCTTTACTGTGTATATCAATAAAGCACGCAATTATGTTATTAATCTTTATGGAAGTGCAGCATTTATTTAGTGGCTTTATCTTCCAAGTTTTATGGAGGTCCTCTGAGTGACATACCATCCAATGTAATCCCTAATGTACCCCTCAATAAAGTACACAGTGGGCTAGAAGTCCCATGTAATTTGGGATGAGGGGCAGGGAACCTCAGCTTGTAACATGTGGGACTAAACTAACGCACAAAGCTCATACCAGCCCTACCTGTTCAGAATTCATTGACTGAATATAAAGAAAATTCAGTCCATGAAATTTTTTGTTCTGTGAAGCAGCTTTAAAAATCTATATTGCTGGAAATATTTCTTACCTTTTCTCTCTCTCTCTCACACACACTTCTCTCTCATTCACTTTGTACTTCATTCACTTTGTACTTTTCATCTCAAGGTATCTACCTACCTACTTCCTTGTTTAACTATAGACATTGCCACATTCCAACACAGAGGGTTAGAAATACCTATTGACACTTGAGGGAGAAATTGGGCTGGCATTGTTTTCCCCTTATGATTCCTCTTCCTTGTTAGTGTCTTTCATCTATGCCGGGGGCTGCCAATGTCATGCTTCCAGTTCAGTCCAGAGAGTGAGACCAAGTCTAAGAGTTAAATTCTAGGTAGGTATGTAGCAAGTCAGAGGTCTTCTACCACACTGTGTAGCTCTAGGAATCCTATATAATTAATAGCAATTACTTTATAATTCCCAGTTTTCACTCTGAGGTATGACAGGTTCTTGTCCCAGTATTAGTACATTTATGGTTAGCTGGGAACCCCTATGTTACACCGGTGTTTATAATAGGTTAGAAATGCATTTATCAATGTTACAAATAGTAATGGCACACAAGAGCTAGCCATACTACAGAATGTACAGCTACACAGCCAAAGACTCATGCCAGTCATTGCAGAACAACTTGAAATGGTAGCTATTAGCTTCATCCTCATCACCATTGGCCTTCATCCTGGCAACTCCCAACAGTGATATTTGTCTCTCCTCCTGCCCGAAGGCAAGGATACAACTTTTATAATACATTACACTGATGTCACTGGCAAATGCATATTCAGTCAGAGTTTCAGAACCTCTTTTCTTATTTATATTTCTTCTTCCTATATTAATTATCACAATGTACTATCATACTTGTCAATTTATTGCCCTGGCATGTTTGTGGTCATCAGACATCACAGCAGCTGTTCCAAAAATATCCAAAAGCTGGTGTTTGCCAACAAACCACAAAACATCACATGTGTGGCTGATAAAAGTGTGATCCAGGGAGCCTTATGAAAGTGCTTGCTCTGTAATACATGTCTGGGCATTTGTTAAAAAGAACAACTCCAGATAATCAGGCATTTTAAAAAAAATCCTCAATGCTCCTGGCCTATTTAAAGTATTTTCTTCCATTGCTGTCTACTATAAAGACAGCTGTATTTGACATCTACAATGGCGCATTCTCATGCAAAAACTCTTCCAGAAGAGAGTGTCTACACTGGCATGTGCTTTTGCGCAAGAGCATCCATGCCAATGTAGACGCTGTCCTGCGCAAGAAAGCTCTGATGGCCATTTTAACCATAGGGCTTTCTTGCGCAAGAAATTCATGTTGCCTGTCTACACTGGCCTCTTCTGGAAGAGCTCTTGTGCAAGAGGGCTTATTCCTGAGCAGGAGCGTCAGAGTTCTCATGCAAGAAGCCCTGATTTTATACATTAGAACATCCGTTTACTTTCGCAAGAACACACGGCTAGTGTAGACAGGCAGCAAGTTTTTGCGCAAAAGCGGCCTCTTTTGTGCGAGATTGCACCAATGTAGACACAGCCTAGCTGTTTGTGTAGCTATGTTGTAAACCTTTATAACTTGTACCTCTTGCCATCTTTCTAAGTGCTCAGCTATGGTGAATTGCAAAGACAGGACCATGACATTGCTGCATGGAGCAGACTAATTATATCCCCAGCAGGTGCCTGTCGCCTTTCTGCAATATAGGTCCAGTCCATGTGATCCAAGTTTGGCTGATTAGGAGAGTAGAGACAGCACCTGGGGCTATACAGCTGAGGGTGAGTCAGGCACATGACTGGTTCCTGGGATGTCGGGGGAACAGCAAGAAGGGAGTTGCTGACTGATGACCCTGAGTTAGGGTCAGAGGGCTGACAGCCCCTGAGCAGTAGTAGATGGAGTTGCCTGCTGGTGTTTAAGCTGAGAAATGCCAGCCAAAGGATAGAGCGGACTGAAGGTAGAGAGCCAGTAACAGTGGGTTAATCTGCTGCTCTCTTGCCAATCTAGCAAAGGTTCATGGTGCGTTATACCTTCTTCCGAGGCATGTTCACCTCTTTAGTGGAGAAAATTCTGACAAAAGTCAGGTGACTTCAAGTACAAACCCTGGTAATATAACAATAACTCACTTTTGAAATGTGCTGGCATGCAATTCTCATCTTCACCAAAACCAACCCATGCTTAATGTATTTTGCACCCCTGAGAGAGACACCTGCTATGAGAGTATTGCTTATACTAATAAATGTAAAGATTTTAGCAGAAATGTACAGTGATTCTTTTTTTTCTGATTATAAGAACTGAGTGCCAAGCACCTCCCTCCAGACAAAACCATGTGCCCTTTCTCTTTAAAAGAACAGCAGTTTTTCACAGGTGGGTTTTTTTTTTTTTTGTGGGGGAGGAGGTGTTAAAATCAGTATCTTTTCCTGTTGAGAAGTGGCCTATTAGATACAGTAGATTTTTTTTTCCTATTTTCAGTGGAGGATTTGCATCGAGTATCATATTGTTACTGGATACAGGAACAAAGCATGTTCTTGGTAGCTGTGCTCTACTGTACTAATTTTTGTGGCAGTTCTAGCAGCAGTCCAAACTGCCAGCCATTAATCTATCTGGGCTGTCATTAGGGTTGCCAGATACTTTCACCAAAAAAAAAAATTGGTTGAGCAAAAAACAAACAAACCAAGGGACTAAAGTTGTTGAGGAAAATAAACCACCTCCAAAAAAACCCAGTCACTGCGCCTTTAAATCCCCACATGCCAAGCATCAGATGTGACAGGGGAAGAATGTCCCAAGCGGCCTTCCGGCTGAGAAAAACAGAAAATACCGGCCATTTTACATGGCCAGTATTTTCTGGGTTTTTTTACCTGGGCAGAGGCCACAAATACCGGACTGTCCGGGCCAATACCAGACACCTGGCAACCCTAAGGCTGTGTCTAGACTGGCCAGTTTTTCCAGAAAATCAGACGCTTTTCCGAAAAAACTTGCCCAATGTCTACACTGGCCGCTTGAATTTCCGCAAAAGCACTGACTTCCTACTTTAAGAAATCAGTGCTTTTTGCAGAAATACCATACTGCTCCTTTTTGGGCAAAAGTCCCTTTTGCGCAAAACTTTTGCGCAAAAGGGCCAGTGTAGACAACTGAGAGTTTTTTCCCGCAAAAAAGCCCCGATCGCGAAAATGGCAATCGGGGCTTTTTTTGCGGAAAAGCGCATCTAGATTGGCACGGACGCTTTTCCGGAAAAAGTGTTTTTGTGGAAAAGCGTCCATGCCAATCTAGACACTCTTTTCCGAAAATGCGTTAAAAGCATTTCCGGAAAATCATGGCAATCTAGACGTAGCCTAACTGTTATATCTCCTGCTCCACTTATGACTTTTCCATTCTGCTTCTAGGGAACCAGACAACAAAATGCAATTTTTTCTTAGGATGTTACAAATCAGCACTAGTCATAAATGCAATGGAAAAATTTGTTTTTCTGAAGGTACATCTCACAACTTCAAAAAGCCACTGTGGTAACTTTTTATAGGCCTAATAAAGGCAGAATAAACTGCTTCATATGGGCAAATGCAGCTAAATGTTTACATTACGCTAGACAAAACCATGTGTAATTCTATACAGCTAAACTGTTATGCAATCTACAGTGAAACTTGTTTCAGATCCAAGCAATAATTACTTGACTTTGTACGAGTATAATTATTACAGCTTGTTTTAAAAGCTGGTCTTGCTTAATCATTTTCTGAATGATATATACTGATGTATTATCTGTGTTAAGATTGAAAACTTGTCTAGCCAAGCAGTTGATTAAAAATATACTTTCTGTAAATGCCTTAGAGTTGCATAGAAAGACCATGAACAGCACATTAGAAAAAATCTAGCATGCCCTCTAAGGTGTCTATAAGAAAATTTCAAACTCTCACAGAAGTTGGTGGCATCTTGCTAAAAAGACATGGAGCCACTTCCTCTTTCTCCCATACCTGACTATTATGCCTGTGCTGACTTCAGCAACTGTAAATATGAACAAGAATAATGTATTTTCAGCTGCCTTTTAATACAATTTAGCAGCTGAAAACAAGAATTCGTGCAGATACTAGTGATCAACCTGATCTCGGCAGACACCTTTGCGTGCTCCATGGCCCACAGCTTGGGTCAGGTGCTCTAGAAAGAACATAGCACATTCCTAGGACAGAAAAATCAGTTACCTATGTCATTTGTCCTAACAGATAACATCAAAATTAAATTCATAAAAAATTTAGGCTGCTGCTAAAAATGTAGAATATATGGTTATCAGACACCCCATCCTGGAGCACCCCAGATTCTTCTACTCCATTAGTCTTATCACCCCCTCTAGGCAGAAGAAAACAGAGGGAAAAAGTATCCATAGGTGCTAGAACTAGAGGAGCGGGAGACGTTGCCCATTATGTCCAGGGTTAACAGTTTGGTTCAATGGCTCTCAGCACCTCCTCTGTACAAATTGTTCCAGCACCTCTGAAAGTGTCTCCCAGCAATGAGTGAAATCCTGGCTCCACGCAATTCAGTCAGAAAGCTCCCATTGACTTGAGTGGAGCCAGGATTTTACCCACTATATTTAATCATCAGCTGTTCTCAATTTTCTTACCTCTTTCTGTCTTGAAGTATTGTTGCTACTCAGCTCTGTACTTAACCCTGTCTTCCCCTTCAGTCTAGCACCTGCAAGGCGAACACTAGAGGAGAGAGAAGAATGTACACACATGGGGTGAGAAGATGAAGGCAAAAGGAAAAAAACTGCCAAAGAAAAAAGAAAATAAGAAACATCCCTCTGGTGAGCATCCAGCCTTGGCACAGTATCACAGGTAGACATTTGTGTGAGGTCTCTTTCTACTCTAACCCTTAACTTGGACCCTAATTGGCTGGTCCCGTCCAGACTCAGGGTGGTTTCTTCAGGTGATTTTTGTCCCGTATACAAGTCCCTTCTCTCCATCTCTAGCCTGGGAAGCAACGACTCTGGAAAAGATTTGGAGGACAATCAGCTGAACCTGAGCTCCCAGTATGACACCCTATATCAAGTTACCTGCCATCTTCACTGTTTACCCCTCCACCCCGCTCCGCCCCGGGTCATTTTGCAGCAAGTGATCATTGGAAGAGGACCTTCTCCACCCTGTCTTTGTGCTACTTCCAGACTCACACGCCTGGACAGAGAGCTCTTCTCATTGCTCCAATAGTGCTGTGTAAATAGCATGTGCCAACCCCATCGCCCTGTGCCTGGGTCTTTTTTGCTTGACAGTATTAGGGGCCCTCATCTCCCAGGGTCCTTGGCTTCAGGAGGCAGCAGCAGCCTAACAGCAAGGGTTTCCTATCAGCTTCCTCAAGGGGCCAAACCATAGTTCCTTTCAGGGACTTGCCTTCCTGTCTCTCGTTTGGCCGGCATTGTTTTTGGAAGAATGTCCAATTGCCTTTTAGAGAGAATGGGGGAAGGTCTGACCTCCCTAATTCCAGCTGTGGGGCAAAGCAAGGGATATTTTTCTTTCTACTTCCTGGTCTCCAACAGGTTTAAATGGTTTGGCTAGAAAGTGTCTGAGATAAATGCTTAATTCCATTAAGTGTGTGAATCAGTCTAGAATCTTTCCGGATGAAAGAAAAGCAAGGGGCAGTTATGTCCGAGAAGCAAGAATTTACCCTAATTCTTCCTTCCACCAGTCCTTTAACTTTGTGAATCTTCAGAGCAAGTTTTTGTGTCAGCTGAGGACAGAGTGATGGGGCCTGATTCTCTACTGGCTTGTGCCTTCTCTGGTCACTTACACCTCTAACAGGTGAGTGCATATAAAGTGGTGTAAAGTGTTGCCAGTTAATGTCATCCTGAAAGCACCTGGTATTCCCTTTGTCTGATATGAATGACCACACAAGGTAGGGAAAAGTCCGAGCTGCAGTGTTCACTAGGACCCATCCCTATAAAAAGTACTCCAATACAAAATTTAGTGTATTACACTGGTACAAATTACACATGGGACATAACCGATACTTGGATAATTGCAGTCAAATCCTCATCCCCATCCTGTTCCTCTGTATGCCTCTCAGGAGGTTCAAAGGGAGCAGAACTTTCCTGCTAGGGACACCTTAGCATGCAGAATTAGTATAGCTGGCTTCTACACTTCCTTCCCCACAGCCTCCAACCAAAGAGTGAGACAGGGGTGGGGAGTGGTCATGCCCACAATGGGGATCTGCTCCAGCAACCCCCAGCTGAAGAATGTTGAGGGCTAGAGTCCACCTGTGCAATGCAGATCTAGGGCTGCTTTAACGTACACCCAGCACTGGGGCTGAGCAGAGAGCTTCCTGACAACCCTCTCTCTGTTGCATCTACCAGAAGCTGGGAACAACAGAGAACCTGCCTCTAGAGGTTCAAGTAAAGTGGATTCTGTGTTAGCTGCAAAAGCAGAAGAAATCTGTTTCCCCACAGAATAAGCCGGCTAGTCCTCCCTGTGTAGTCAGAAAGCAATCTAATGACACTGGGCCACATCCGCAGCCTGTGTAAATCAGAATCTCCAGGTTAATTTGATTATGCAACTTATGCCTAAAGGTGGTTTTACTTTTCTTCAGAAAATGATTTCCCTCCCCTTAGGGGCTCCTCAACCAGATCAGCTGAATTGACTGATGTTCTCCATCTGTCTCCAGCTTTATTCTGTGGAAGGCCTTTCGCACCAACTGTGTCCTGTGTCTTATAGAGTTAAATAATACAGCCAGAGAGCTGAGAAATTAAGAGGGTGAGGAGGTGGCGACAAGAGCAGAGAGGAGACAGAGTTGATGAGGTTGAGAGATAGAAGGAACATTTCAACTGCCTAAACATGTCCATTTCCTCCTTTTACGGATATTCCTGCTCTAGCACATCCAGGGATTGGCTGTGCTGAGTACATCTTCCTTCCAGCAGGTCCATGAGCAACCGCCAGTACTGGCTCGCAACCTTCTCCCAAATAACACTGAGTTTTGTAAGTCTGTGTCCTTAGATGGCCTCACTTCTGTGTCAGGAAAGCTCACAAACAAGAAGTAATTTACCCTCACAACAGCCCTGGGAAGTGGGAGAACTATTTAGTGAGTGTCATTTACAGTTGAGACACTAAGGTTAGGTCGTTTACCCAAGATCACACAAGGGGAACCAGGGAAGGATGCCATGATCTCTTTAGTGCCAGTCCAGTGCCCTAATGACAAGCCCATCCTTCCTTATACCATCACAAAATGCCATCTCTAACTACTAAAACTGTGTGGCTGTGTCTAGACTGGCAAGTTTTTCCGGAAAATCAGCAGCTTTTCCGGAAAAACTTGCCAGCTGTCTAACTGGCCACTTGAATTTCTGGAAAAGCACTGACGATCTCATGTAAAATCATCAGTGCTTTTCCGGAAAAACTTTGCTGCTCCCATTCGGGCAAAAATCTTTTTCCGAAAGACTTTTGCCCAAAAGGGCCAGTGTAGACAGCATAGTACTGTTTTCCGCAAAAAAGCCCTGATCGCGAAAATGGCAATCGGGGCTTTTTTGCGGAAAAGCGCGTCTAGATTGGCCACGGACACCTTTCCGCAAAAAGTGCTTTTGCGGAAAAGCATCCTGACAATCTAGATGCGCTTTTCCGAAAATGCTTTTAATAGAAAACTTTTCCGTTAAAAGCATTTTCGGAAATTCATGCCAGTGTAGACGTAGCCTATATGTATACAAGAGAGGGTGGGTGGGGGTGAGAGAGAAAGATGCCTTTTAAGACTTGGCCAGTGTTCAAATCAATTAAATGACTTACATATGACGCTGTATGATTTTTTTTCCTTTTGTAGGGGAGGGAAGAAAAGAACAAGGTTCTAAACCAAAGTCTCATCCCACTGCCATCAGAGAGAGCAAGATTGAGCCAGTGATTTTATGTGCTCAAGTAGGTGGGCTGCTCTGTCAACGTGCACTACTGCAAACAGCACTAAAACATACTTTAGAGACTCTCCTCTCAATTGAGTAAATCTAACAACCAGAATCAGTAGGTAGAAAGGGGCAGCTGTGAAACCTCAGCCCCAACTCTTCATTTGCCCAAGCGCGTGTGTGCAAATGTATCTTTAAGAACAACTTTCCCAGACACTACTGCCTCCACTTTCAAACAGTGCACTCACTGCCAACTTGCTTCACTTCAAAGCAAGCATGTAGATTCATATCGCAGGTGCCACGCTGTGAGCAAGAAGAGCAGTTTACACTAAATAAAAACAGGACTACAACAACTGTGTATGGGGTGCCCGTAAGCCGATAAAAAAAACCTGGGAAGGTGGTACCACCACTGTATATTTAACAGCGTGGGGCTGCATAAAATGTGGTAAAAATGATCTACAGACTGTGTTTAAAAGGGGACTGATTGGAAGAAATTGTGTAGGTGCATAGTGAAGTCTATTTATTACACATGTATTCTGAGTCACTGTTTCTGCATATTAGGAATTCTGCTATGGTAAGCCTAAGATCTTTACTGCTTGCTTTTGTCAGTCCCCTTGGTTATTGTTAGATGTAAGGAGCTTATTTTTATCTTACTCTAACGTACATGTATAATTGATTTAATCAACTGTCCCAGGCACATTTTTGCCACCAAAAGCCCAAGTAAATGCTCACTGGCTGCTGAACATTAAAATCCACTGCCTGTAAGAATTAACCGCCCCCCCCTGAAAAATATAAACTGCCACTTGTGCAGATCAAATGACCAACCAGTAAATACTGTCATTCCCAGGTTGAGCATCTCTAGACAAGACTAGTACCAGCAGTAATATCCTATCTTCAGTAACATCCAAACTAAAACAGATACCCACAGTTCCATAAAAAAACACTCCTGGTGGTATGGCATAACTGGAGTTTCAGTAACTTAGCCAGTCCAACTACCTAAGTTCTTCCACGCTTGCTCTGTTCCTCACTAGTGCTTGCAGGTGTACATACCAACAGTCATACAGCAAAACACAACTTCGTATGTATAGTGGCGGATCTCAGCAGAAGCGGATTTACAATGACATGTATGGCCCCCCCACACCTTTGTGGGGGCAGGGCAGGAGAGCAAGGGGGCTCACCTGCAGGCTGCAGCCTCAGGAGAGCGGTCAGGAAGCAGTGAGCAGTGCAAACACAGGCTAGAAGGCTTCAGAAAAGCATGGGGCAGCTGCACCGCTGGCAGGAGAAAAGCAGCTTTGAAGCAGTAAAGCACCGCTTCTTCCCGGCCACCGGCTGTGCAGCTACCCAGTGCTCCTCTGAAGCCTTCCAGCCCATGTCCGTGCTGCTGGCTGCCATCTGGTGAATGGGGAAGGCAGAGAGTGGCTGGGAGATAGACATAAGAAGCTCAAATACTGGACTGTCTGGTTCAAAACCGGACACCTGGCAACCCTAGGCTCAAGTGGCTGATAGAACTGTGCCGCCTCCCTTGCCCCTCCCCCCCCCCCCCCCCCGCCCACACACACGTTTAGATAGAGCACATGTGGGTCTCTGCCCACTTCTCCGGGCCAGCCAGCGCAGGGCCAGTGGGGCACCTGAAGCTGTCCCCCACAGCCATGGAGATTATGGGTTTTTTACAAAGCGCTCTTCTCCAAAGCACTTTACAATCATTAGCTAATGGTACAAACAATATTTGGAAAGATCATTAAGTGGTCCACCTGAGACCTTCAGCAATTTTCTAGTGCTCTGTGAAAAAAAAGTTAGACTTCAAAACAATGAAGGCACCTCACTTCATTTTCATTTACTACTTATTACTCATATAGAAGGAGGATGAAGAAAAAAGAATGAAAAATGGGAGAGGCAGGAAGAGTGAATGTTCTTTTTCTTGGCTGGGTCCCCAGCTGGGAGGGTGGGAGGAGGAAAGCCAAAAAGGAAGCTGAGCACAGGGACCCACTGACTCTAAATCCACCCACTATATTTCAGCCAAGGCTCTAGGGTTCATTAGGGGGCTATGAGAAGATATTTGGAGGTCTGCCAAGGAGGGCCAGAATTAGATTCATCTGGGCCCAAGGTGGAGAATCAAAATCCCACTATGCAAGGCTGAAGCTTGGGGTTGAAGTCAAAGCCTGGGCAATGTATCTGTGGGGCAAGGGGGGCCTGTGGTAATTGCCCTGTGTGCTGCTACCCTCTCACAGCAGCCCTGACATCTATAAGCAGAAAACCAGTTGTTGTGACACAGATGGGCTGTGGAGTTTTTACAGCATGTGGAAAGGGGAGGGGACTGAAAAAGAACAAGGTGAGAACTCTTGATAGGAACAGCCTTGAGAGCTGATTGGGTGGCAAAATCAAAACAAAGATTCATGGCAAAGGAAGGGGCACAATTAAGCAGTATAAGCATGCAAGTAAAGAAATGTGTGCTCAGCATTTGAAAATGGACAGGCAGATGAAGGGGAGAAATATGAGAAGACGGGTTCCAGATACAGGAGGTGCAGGTTTATGGTTAGAAGCTTCACACACACTAAGGTTATGTCTACACTCGCGGCTTCTTGCGCGAGTAATATGCAAATGAGGCTAAGCATAGAATATCACCGAGCCTCATTTGCATACCTAACAAGCCACCATTTTTTTTCAGAAGAGGCTCTTGCGCAAGAAGGAACATCTACACTGCTACCTACACTAATAGGTGTAGCCGCATTGCGCATAGCCTAAGAGTGACAAGATTGAAGGAAGACAGGATGGAGTGATTAGCATTGGACAATGTGAGAGAAAGGAGAAGGAAAAAACCATGATTTATGGAACTATAAACCTGGTTGACAAAGCAAGGTGATAGTAGGCATATGCTTACACTAAAAGTATAAGCATAATATAAAGTAGACTTCTCAGGACTAGTATTGGTGAGTCCTGCCAGAAGATAAACAGCCAGATCTCTAAAACACAACAGTTATTGCACACAGTATATAAAGATGGCCTTGTTCATGATCTATGATATTTAATAAACAAACAAAACAACATCATAAGTGGGTTTTAGTTTTGCTGTAAGATGAATTTTTAGCTATGCTTCATTCACCAGACAAATGATTTTAGTCTTTTGTTGATGCATGGGACATATTTTGCCCATAAGATTAATGGGAGTTACCCAAATAACTCCCCAATGCATTCAAAGGAGAATGCACTTCAAAGTCTGAATCCTCTATCAACCAGCTGCACACAATAAGAAATGCAAAGGTTTTCTCCAATACAGAAAGAAACCTTAGGCAGAGATTCCCAGTCATGACAAAAAATGAAGCAAGTGTTAGAATAAATGCTAAGCACACACAGACAACAAATTAGTACGGCTATCATATACACAGATACCATTAGTGTTCTGGTCTGCTGAATTCTATTAAGCATTAAGTAAAAGGAAGTAAAAATATTGATGTCTAGGCAAATGGAGTCTGGGTGATTTATATGAGTTGGGCTTTGTTTTAAATTACAGTAGAACACCTTTTATAACCACCAGTTTTAATAATTTATTCAGTAGCTAAGTTTCCTCAAGAATTTAGACTAAGGAAAGGTGCCTCTGGCACAGTGGCTATGCGGTAATGTCTGCTTGTTTTTATTTTTTTAATCCTTGAAACAGCTGGCAGGGACTAGCAGGGTTGTGAGACGTTGGAGAATATCTGAATTCTAAAATTAACATTTTTGGCTTCAACAGCAAGCTAAAAATAGCCTTTGGAAAGATTGTGGAAAAAGAAAATATGAAGACTATTTTGAGTTATTTATTATGTTTTATCACCTGTCTTTTTGCCTCTCCAGGAAACTCTTTTACTTTGAGCAAAAAGAAACATAATGGCTAAAAATGTCCAACCATGGTATAGAAGAAGCTTAGGTACCTTGTAATAAAGCTTGCTGATCCATTTAAGAGCAGGAACAACAACTCACCCTGTCACTGGCGCTTGTCCTGTAAGATTAGGTGGTAGTTCTTCAGGTAGTGGTTCAGGGGGATCACATGACCAAGAGTGAACTCACGACTAGTGTTTTCCGTAGGCTGAGTGGTTGGGTAGTTACCCAGGAGAGAGTCAAATGCCGCCCGGCTGTTTAGCAGAGTGCCCACAGCCAGTAGTATGTATTTCTACTGGTGGTACATATCTGCATGTGCCTTGGTTCACAAACCAACATTTATTATGTACATCTCTGGAAAAAATCACAGGGAATGTTGACCATGACCATCATATACACCAAATCTTACAAGACTGAACCCCTGAACAAGAAGGCTGGTGATACTTGTTAAAGGGGCCCATATACTGTGTTATGCTGTTAAAGCCACTTTTAAAGACCTAGATAAAAGCAACCTGATTTGTGAAGATCATGAATTGCTGCACTGCCTAATGAATTCAGTAGGATTTGTGGATAAGCAACACGTACCAAACTCAGGTCTCTGCTATTCATATTATTAGATATGGTTCTAGGAGCCCAATTTTAAGCACCTTGGTTAGAAAAAAATACTTTTCTCACGTTTTGATCGCTCATTTTCCTGCCCCACCCCCAAGCCTCGAGAGTTAGAAATCTTGTGATCTTTGGACAGGCAAACACCATGGTGAGAAGCACAGCTGGATAAATGTCAGCATTAGCAGAACTCCATTCCTCCGGGAGAGTGGCTAACGGAGTGGCTGTTGCTATGGGTACCAGAACAGCAAATGAAATTAATAGCAAGACAGACTAAGGGGAAAGGGGAACTCCATTTCAGGTTCAAATATGGCTTCAAATTAACTGTGATGAATCATTTAGGAACTCAGGTGACTCTTATATGTCACAACCGGAGATATTCTGTTTGTAGATGGCAGTCACTCCCAACTTGTACTTCATTTGCAATCCAACAATGCAAGGTAGTTTTGCACAGAATGATAGTCCCAGTATGTAGGAGTTCTCATTAGTTATCACTGAGTCTGCTGCTTTACCACAATTTGCTCTGTTTTTCCATGATGTTAAGTTGCTTTTGTTTCAACAGTTTTTTACCCCTTTGACAGAAGTTCTCCATTTCCCTGGATAACAGAACATTTATTTAGCTCAAACACACAGCGGAGAAAGACTGAAGTTCTTTCCCGACTGGAGTCATTGGATAACATCATGATGTTGTGCCACCCTGGTATCTGAGACTGGAAAACTCACTTAATTGAACCAGCCTTTCAATGTGTACAAAGCTATTTTTGTCTTCAGCGCCACGAAAAAAGAAAACTGTTGCGAAGTGCTAGGTAAGGTGACAGATAATAGTATGCAGTGTAGTTGTAGCTATGTGGGCCTCAGGATATTTGAGAAACAAGGTAAGCGAGGTAATAGCATTTACTGGATCAGTTACTGGTGGTGAGAGAGAAGCTTTTGAGCCACACAAAGGTCTTCTTCAGGATTGGGAAAGGTATCCCCAGGTCTGAAGAAGAGCTCTCTGTGGCTTGAAAGCTTGTTTCTTTCTCAAAGACGAAAGTCGATAAGAGATATTACTTCATCCTCCCTGTCCCTGGAGTTAATGCTATTATTTTATGACTATACTATTAAGGTTACATGTTTAAATGATTTTACTATGTAACTAAGGTTACATGTTACAAATGATTTTAGTCTTTTGTTGATGCATGGGACATATTTTGCCCATAAGATTAATGGGAGTTACCCAAATAACTCCCCAATGCATTCAAAGGAGAATGCACTTAAAGCATTGCTAAGATCAACACACGCTAAAGTTAAAATAATACTCCCCACCTCGATTCTTGTGTATTGCATTAAAATACTCTTTAATTATATGATCATATCCTATATGCTAGATAATATAGTGTTGCGCCATTGCTTTTCTACAACACAGTTACAGCTGTATAGCATCTTCTGCTACTGAAATCTATCTACACAGAGTGTTCATGAAGGTGAGCCAGGTGCCTGATTTGTAGACCTCAAGGCCAGAAGAAACCATTGTGATCATCTAGTCTGTCCTCTTGCATAATAAATGCTCAACAGGGTTGAGTCTAGTATTGATCCTCGCTGAACTCCAAACCATGAGGAGCCCTATTCACATCTCCCTTATAAGATCTGCTAGCTATCCAGTTCTCAAACCGGTCAACGTGTGCTTTACTGATTTTTGTATGGTTCTAATTTTTTAATCAGAATGTCATTCAGTACTTAGTTCTAAGCTCCTTAAGAAATGCAGGTTTGTTTGACAAGATCAGTTTTCCATAATACCCTGCTGACTGGCATGAATTATATTCCCTCCCTTTAATTCCTTATTGATGTCAAGTCAAATTGTCCATGGGTACTTAGGTCATCCTGCTTAACCGTTTTGAATATTGGCACATTGGTAACACTTTCCCAGTCTTTTGAAACTTCCCTGGTATCATTAAGTTAAAGTCTGCACCTTTGTTTGCACACTGGGGCCATAATCCTGCAAGCTGCTCCACATAATTTGGACTTGGGCAGCCCATTGGTCTCTGGGATGCTTGCTCATCTGTCCTGGCTAGCTAGCCAATTAGGTGCTGATCCTGCCCTCTCTCGCTTTGAGCGGCACAGAAGACGCACAAAAAAGATGTGCACTAACCTACTTCTCACAAAGGCACAGCAGCTGTGTACCAGTAACCAATGGGCTAAATTCAGAGGGACTATCCCAGTGTCCCCATCATCCTCTCTTCTTCAGGCTCCTGTTTATCCCCGTTGTGTGCCCTCAACTGTAGGAGGAAGGAAAAGTTGGAATGTGGGAAGGCAGTAAAAATTACCACAGCAGGCTGACTTCCTACCAACTCAGGCACTGGTAATCAGATACAGCATAGCTACAAAGCAGGAAAAAAAGTTTCTAGTCCAATAGCAGAAGTAAGTGAAACCCTTCACCTGGGGGCAGCTGGCAACCCATAAGATAGGGGGGATCGTTGCCAGCTCTTCAGGAGAGTAATCTCCCCCTGGATCTACATTCTAAGCCCAAACATAAAACTATAATCTTAATCAATTCAGCCTCTGAGAGTATGGTTTAAGTGGAGAAGTGATAGCTATAAATATGGCAAACAATGCCTAGAAGAGCGAACTGGTTAGACTGATGTTATAGTGGATGATGGAAAATAGATTTTGTTTACACATTAGCCCAAACATTTTGGAGGAGAAAATCATGAGGTATCTTTAAGGAAAAGAATAGCTTAATTTCTGAAAGGAGTCATGTGAGGTATAGGCTAGCTGCTGCATGAACATGCACTAGATGATGTGTTCCAAGCCAGTAATCCATTATTCTGTGATTTCCTGAGCCTTCCCTCAACTTCATATCCCTCTGCCAAGCTCTGATGCACAGAACTTAAAAATATATATACTTTGGAAGCACAAAATAGCATTTTAATATTAATCATTTGACTGAGCCATGTATTGCGCCTTCAGTTATTCAATGTACTGACTGCAAAATCTCAATTAATGCACTGCACAAAAGTGATAGCAAGAAATCGCAATACAAAGAGCACAAATATTTGGCAGTTGAAGTTTCTATGCCCCTTTTGGGAAAAGAGCATATTAGCTAATAAAATAACCATGCGTGTCATACACACTCACAATGTATTTATCATAATGGCCTGTTACGTGAACTAATAACTGATCATATTAAACAGAACCTTGCATAAAAACTAAAAGGTCAGCTTTACAAAAGTGTGATATTCCTTTCCCCCCCCATTAGTCAGGGATAGGCTAATAATTTACACCAGAAGGCCTCCCTCTCATTACAGAGCTGCTAAGCTATGTAAAAAACAGGCATGATTCATATATCACTGCTTGATGTTTACATTGCAGGCCATTTGTGGGGAGGGAGTCTGTTTTCAAAAGATAACTGTGCATTTAATAATACATTTCTGTGACCCTCATGACTACAGATATAACTGGTCAGACTACTGATTTATAAATAATATTAATTACAAATGAGGCCTCCTCTTGGTTAGGAAATCATTAGCCAACTGATTCTGGCTTTCTTCAAGAGTGTTAATGATATGTAAGGGATCCAGGGCAGCTCTGCAACAAGCCTCAAGCAAGCAGCAGCTGGTTGTGCTGATCAAAGATTTACAATCTACTTTGTGAGTTCCTCTTTGCTCCACAGAGGAAGTATCTTGAGATAGATCAATACCTGGTGCAGCTTCATTTCCTGGGGCAGCAGCTGGGCAACTATACTAGTCTGTGCTTTGGGGAGCTGCTATTCTGCCCCCCCCCTCCAGCGACCATTGCATGGGAGCACCTTTCACCTCCTTAACCTTCAGTGCAGCCACACAAGCTGGGACTCAGTTTAGCCCTGAATAATTGGCCCCATTAGAACTCTGTCCTGCTCTGCAGGAGATCAAATGGCAAAGCTTCCATTGTCTTCAATGTGCAGGGTCAGGCAGTAGTATTTTTAGGCCTCAGATTGTTTGCAAACTGCAAACTTGACTCTTTATGGTGGGTTCCCAGATGGTTTCAACTAAAATACTGGACACACTTGACGTTACATCACAATCTACATTACATCTTATTTAGAAAATACCAGACATTTATATTTTTTCAGTTTGTTTCCTGAACAAAAAGCTCAAAACCGGACACCTGGCAACCCCACCTGGGCCAGGCCCACCACAGATAGGGGCTGCTGTGGGGCCCCACGGGCCTGGAGCAGTCCTCTGCCTGGGATGGGTGGGGGACTGCTCTAGCCCTTACTGGTTATCCAGAACTGGTAAGCCTCACCATCTAAGTTAAGGCTTACTGGTTAATCATTTACATCCCCACTGCCAAGACTTATATCACAATTTCTCACCTAAGACAGAGTCTATTGCTTCTGCTCCCAATTGGTGTGAATAAAACATTCTTAACAGTGAAACAATGACATTTTTTTAAACAGGAAAGTCACGAAATAACTCCCATGTGACTTTTGAGAATATTACCCAAATTTGAGAATATTACCAAGAAACGTCTGTTCCAGAACTTCCAGAAAATAGCTGGTGGTGGTTTGAATTCCCAAGAATCATAACCAGCTGAACTCAGTGCTTTCAGTCCCAAATCTATTTGCAAATCAGTTGATTACCTTTTTACCATTCAATCTGTTTTGTCAAAACCAGCACGTTGGATTACCCACTAGGAGATCTAGACCTTTCTGTAGCTCAGGCCTGCACGACTCGGAAAGTGGCGAGGGCCATATTACTCCAAAGAAAATAACTTTGGGACGCAAGTAGGGATGCTCTCCCAAAAAATACCGAACATGTGGGCTAAAAATTTTTGTCGAGCAAAAACAAAATGCCACGCGTGTCTCCATTTGTCTCTCCTGCACCCTGCCCATTGGTGCCTTCCCCTTTCTCCTGACCTGCCCTCCTCCCCTCAGCACAAGCCCCTTCCCCTCCCCTACCTGGCTTCTGCCTTCCAGGTTGCGGGGCTGCCGGAGCCTTTTTGAATCGGGCAGTCGCCGGCTGTGACGTCACACCAGCATCCCGGTCGGCGGATCAGATGGGGCCTCGCTGCCCGTAGTCAGCACGGGCCGCACAATGAGCCCTGCCTTTGGCCGTATGTTGTGCAGGCCTGCTGTAGCTAGTTTATGTGTGTTTATATAGCAAGGTTTTAGTATTAAATTTGTAAATTATTTTTATATTAGTTATGGAAAGTTAGCAGATAAAGGGCTGCATGCTTCATAGCTTATGCACACACCAATGGCACCATTTCCTACCCCACAAACTCCCTTTGCCACTTGCCCCATCTCCCTCTATTTCAGTCCTGTCCCCCATGCCACAGGTTCTGCACGTTTCCCCCATTCTCTCTTTCCCTAATTCCAGAAATTCTCTCTTTCCTTCCCCCTGCCCCCCTTTCAAAGTACCTTTCTTTCCCTCATTCCCAGACTGGAAGAGATGGGTGGGTAGCTGTTGCCCTCTCTCTCTCTTTTTCTTTCTTTCCCTCACCATGATGCATGCTTTGCAGAACCAGCACATCAGTAGGAGGAAGGAAGGAGGCTGACTTCACTAGCCTTGCTTTCTGGCTCTCCCTCTAGCTGAGGAACCCCTCCCTATTATGAAAACCAAGGAACACCTTTGTAAGTATGACATTTGTACCTGCCCCCAACTGGTACAGTAGGGCTCAATGCATTTCTTTGGGCCAAGGAGGCCACACCTCTCCCCCAGCTCTGCTGAGCATACTCTAACTGGAACCACAGTATACAAGTGAGCATCTCAGCTCAGTCTGGGCTCACCACTGGAAAGGAAGGAAGTGAGCAGCAGGCTCCTATGGAAGGACATCTGACACTTCAGGAATTGGAGCCAGCCAGTAATGACCTATGTTCCCCAAGCTTTGGATACCACAGAGGGAGGAGAGAATACTGAGACAGCAAGCAACGTATGAAGAGGTAAGAAGTGGCCCAGGGAAACTTTGGAGGGAATCAGTTGTAGAAATGGACTAGTTTCAACAGGCTCCCAGCCAAGATGGTAGTGGGAAAATCTGCCACCAACACGGTCCCGGGTTGGGAACCCCTACTCTGGACACCCCCAGCATATCAATCTACCTCTCTGGTCACTAGGCTGCACAACCCTGACAGAAAGGGCAATGCGATCAATGAGGACCACAGCCTGAAAGAAATCTTTCCTTAACCCCCTCTTCTGGCCTTCGGACAAGCCCCCTCCCTCCAATCTCACCATAGTGCAACATCAGAAGCAAACTTCTCACACCCCAGGGCTCTCCAAATCCAAGTGACACCAGACTCTACCAGAACAACAGCTGAAAAATCTTCAGACATATCTCCACTGCTGGTGAGGATCAACACACTACATGATACACCTTTCCAGAGCTATAGACCTTACACATGCCTATCACCAGGGCTTGACAATTAGGGCAATCTACTCACCTGTGGCGAGTAGATTTTAGCCCAGTACGGCGCCGCAGCACGATCAGTGCATGCGCAGTGTGCCAAACCGCGCGGCTTGCGAGTGGGGCTCGCCGCTGCTTGTCAAGCCCTGCCTATCACAGCATGTGGTGTAACTCATTCAGGGCATTAAATGCCCCCAAATAATGACTGTGGGTCAAACCAGAAACCCACTAAGCTCCCCATGAAGGAGTGAACTCACCGCACACTGAACAGGAAAGTTGGACTCCCCACATTCCTACTGGGCATGCCCTGAGTCAATACCAGTATATAAATGAGCCACACAGCTCATTCTGGGCTGACCATTGGAGAGGAAGGATGTCTGTTGCAGGCACCAAAGTTGGTACTGCAATAGATTGTGGAAGTTAGAGGAGCTGAGAACCCAACAGATACTCCGGTATCTGCAGCCACCCCAGAGACTTTGGAGCCAGGAACAGCCCTGGCCGAGAAACCTAGGAACCCTGAAGCCACCCAGACCACAAGTACAGGAGTCATGGTAGGACATAACCCAGAAGGGGACTAACCATAGGTAAAGGACAGCTTGAGGGATGGGGTGAAATCACCTGCCTTGGATGGGAATCCCACCTCATCACCATCCCAAATGCCATATCACTGCTGGGCAAAACACTTTTCACAAAATCATCACTGCATATTTCACTTTTCAGTCTCCAGTTTCAAAGGAAACCTTCAAAAGCTCTGCCTGGAACTTAAATTCATAACTTTATTAGACACTAACAATCAGACTGAATAGAGACTCTGGATTTATGGCTTATTACAACAATCTATATAACCTGTTAACTGCTCTTTCTTTGTCCTATGACTGCAGAACTGTTACCAGGCCACTTAACTTTGACTGGTCTCTTACAATATGGTTTTTACTACTTATGCTAAGGAATTTGTTCCAGGTCCTTGTAGTTTGCTGTGACACTCTGAGTACCTTTCCCAGACCTGAGGAAGAGCTCTGTGTAGCTTGAAAGCGCCTCACCCTTACCAACAGAGTTAGCCTAGTAAAATACATTCCGTCAGCCACATTGGCTCAGTGACAAAGTCAGACTGCTTACAGGAAAAAGAGCCAGATCACCAGCTGGTGTAAATGGACCCAGTTCTGTGGAAGGCAATGGTGATATGCCAGTTCACATTGGTGGATGAAATTCTTCAGGCCTCATTGTCTTAATCACATTCTTGCACGGTGCTTAGCAGAGATGAAGTGTTATGTAAGTGTAAGCAGGGGCTGAACTGCTGCTTGCTGTCAGCCAGCTGAAAGGAGGGGTGGGTGTGCCCACTACAGTTGTTTAGCTCTACAAGGTAATTAACTGTTAACTGTTGACATGTAAATACTGCTCAGGAGAGAATCCAAGGTGTGGCTATGTAAATCCCATTCAGCCAGGGCTGATGGAGGGTCAGTGTTGGAATGGAATGTGGAGAATTGTATATAATTTGGGACTGTTGTGGGGGTCACTAATCATGCTACCCCTAAATGTGGGAACTGTCAAACATGCCACCAGTGCTTGCAGGAGATACACCACCATCATGGTAAGAGGTCTCGGAAGAACAAGCCTCCCCCCTTCCAGAGTTGAGTAGACAGAGCTGGGGGAAAGGGTTAAAGGACTTGAGTCAGCCTGCTTCACACCTACCAGGTGTGAGCTATAAGACTGGCCCAGCCTGCACCTTTTCCTCTTTGTTTTAAGGACAGACCTAAAGCAGACTCCCTGAGGAGTCTTTTTGTTTGCTAGTCCAGTGAAAGCTGGATTCATTTGAGAGCTGAAATCACTGGTTTGGCTGAGAGTTGAAATCACTAAGCTGAACTCACTGGTTTGGCTGAGAGCCAGACCTACTGCAGTAGAGTGGCAGCAGGCGAGGAGCGGCGACTAGCGGCGTGGCGGCAGGCAAAGAGCAGCCATCAGCGGTGTGGTGTGGTGCGACGGATGAGGAGCGGCCATTAGCGGCGTGGCGTGGAGCGGCGGCAGGCGAGGAGCGGCCATTAGCGGCGTAGCGTGGAGCGGCGGCAGGCGAGGAGCGGCGACCAGTGGCATGGCGTGGAGCGGCAGCAGGTGAGAAGCGGCGCCAGGTGCCCAGCGGAGCGTCCAGAGGTGTGGGACGAGACAGCTGGTGAAGCGTAGCGGAGTTTCGTATAAGGTGCCCCCTATCTATCTCCCCACCCCCATTTCTACCCAGGTTGGGAGGTGAAACCCTGCGGGTGAACTTTGGGACTCTGGGTGGCACAGAGACTTGTGGGGACACAGACTTTTGGGGAGTCGGTGGACTTCGGGCGAATCTTGGCCGGGGTGGGGGCTCATGTTTGGGTTATGAACTCTGTTTGTGGTGTTTTCCCCAAGCTAATGCCGTATGAATTCTTCCTCTGTTTCATTAAATGTTCTTTTCCTACACTCAGACTCAGTACTTGCGAGTAGGGAAGCATTGCCTCTCAGAGGCGCCCAGGGGTGCGTGAATTTCCCAGATCACTGGGTGGGGGCTCGAGCCGGTTCTTTGTGAGATTGACTCCAAGATATTGAACCCAGCCCTGGTTCCTGCCAGGCCTACCCGGCAGAAGTACTGAATGTTGTTCTGCCTCATGGAGAGGTTCAAAAGGTCATATTTTAAATCCCCTACAAAAAACTAGTCTCCTCTCCATGCATATCCCCATATTTTACACTGAAAACAAAAACATGTTAAACGGAAAACAGGCATCCTGGAAGTGAGCCAATTTGGTGGTGGAGGTATCACATTGCATGTAAAAGAGACTCCTTTGTGAGTAACCTGAAAGGTTTTTAACTTTCGGCCAGCAGAAGGTACATAGGGGATGTCTGTGCCACAGTCCAAGATGTGTTGATTGCAGTATGTATTGGTAGGGTTGCCAGGTGTCCAGTTTTGAACTATATGGTCCAGTACTTGAGCTTTCTGATCAGGAAACAAATTGAGAAAATATAATTGAGAAAATATAAATGTCCGGTATTTTCTAAATAAGATGCAATGTAGATTGTGAGGTAATGTCAAGTGTGTCTGGTATTTTTGTTGAACCCATATGGCAACCCTATGTACTGGCATACCCATTTTAGCTTTGCTCTAGCTGGCACATCTGAAAATAACAGCGCAGTATCCTTCCCCCACTTTGCCCAACAACACCCATGCCCAATTGCCCCTCCCTCTCTGGCTATTGTTCCCTAAGTTTGCCCAGCCCTAAAGCCAGCCCTGCATTGACTTTCCTTTATGCAGAAGGTCATAACAAAGTTGTCCTGACAATAACAACAGCATCATGGAGCAAATCGCAGATGTCATCAAGCAGCCAGCCATTATAGCTGGCTTTGGTGAGGCACGCTGGGTAATTAAGCTGGGTTTCAGAATCAGGCTATCTTGGCGAAGAAAGAAGGGAAAAGGGATGAGCAATTATGCTGCTAAGAACAATAACTTTTTATTTACTACAGACGTGCCAGATTCTATCATGAGCTAGACAGGTGCTCTTAGAACTAATTTAACAGTCCTATCCCTAACAATGCTGGTTTTTACAAATGAAGGTGGAATGGCTGAACGTTGTCTGCCTGTTCAATGTGTGCTATAAAAGTGCCAGTGAATGAGAAGCTTTATCTGCATTGCTACGGGCCACATTTTATCATTACTATAAGATAGACTTTTACCTGTCCAGCACACCTAGCCTAAGACAGGTAAAAGTCTTCTAGGACAGGAGGAGATTGTGACCTGGGGCAGGGGATTGGGATGCAGGGGGTTGGGTTTTGACCTAGTGCAGGAGAGGGCTGTGTCCTGGAGCAGGGGACTAAGGTGCAGGAGTGGGTGCAGGGGTTCAGGTTGTGACCTTTAGCAGGGGATTTGGGTGCAGGGTCTGGGACGGTTATGGGTTTGGGGGGGACAGAGTGTTTAACTTTTGTGGGGTTGGGGGTGGAGGGTAGAAGATTGGGGGAAGAGAGGGTCTGGGGTGCCAGAGGCAGGCTCTGACCAGGGAGATTTACCTGGGTGACTCTCAGCCAGCAGCCCAGCAGGGTTCGCAGTCATCTTCTCTGCCTGCCCCGCCCCCACACAGGCTGCAGGGGCCATGTGCTTTGGGGACTAAGAGCCTGAGGGGAGGAAGGGAGGGTGCTTTGCTAGCTGCCCGTTCTTCAAACAGGCAGCTCCCATTGCCCAGAAATCGCCAAATGAGATTGCGCTGGGGGCAGGAACAGCCCGGGAAGCACGACTCCCCCCACCCCTGGGCTCACAGCTGAGAAAGAGAAACAGCCACGGGGGCTGCTTTTCTGAGAAGTGTGGAAGGGGCTTGGGACAAGCAGGAAGTCTGCCTGATATGCCCCGCTGTGTCTGTGAGCTGAATCCAGTGGCTTGGTGGGCTGGGTCCAGCCCCTGCACTGTATTTTGCCCAGCCCTGCTACAGAGGCATAACTCGGAAGACCTTGGGAAAGTTGTACTAAGGAAAGGGTTGGCTTACATTTCACCAAGGGCTATCACTCAGTATCCTGTGCAGTTCACAACTTTCATAGGGAAAGTACCTACTGAGGATAAAGCGAGAGAGCACACTGAAATTATGAATGTCCAAAAGATTTCTCACATACTATCAGTGTCTATGGAAACGAGAGGCCACTTTGTTTAAACCAATTTTGATGTCTCTGACACCATTTGAAATCAAGAGACCTCTGCTGAAGTCCGTCCAGTTACACTGGTATAAAACTGATGTGGGCTCCAAATTTGGCTTATTATATCTGGACTATTTTGAAATATAGGAAACTCCAACCTCAGATGCCAGGGGTTTGGATTGGTCTCTTTTACCAAATAGATTTTCTTAGGAGAAAAAATAACTACAAAACAAAAACAGTGCACTAAACTGTTTAACATCTGTCATTTTTTCAGATAAAATTACCATCTAGATCAGCAGGTATTTAGCCTTACATTGCTGACACAAGTCACAATATTATATGCTGTGATCCCGCCAGGATTAGCTGTTCTGTTTAGCATTACACTACTTCACAATAACTGTTTTCACTGCAGTAGGAATGATAGATTGTTTTATAGGGAAAAAAATACCAGACACATTCAAAACAGGAGATGAGCTCCACCTACTGGCTAGTAACAACAAAGGAAAAACGTTTGCTTATTGGTTTGTTTGTTTGTTTGTTTACGCATTGATCAAAAAGCAGTGAATTGAAATGGGCTGCTGCCTGTTTGTGCACTTTTGGAACAGAAAAGGAGGTAGAAACAGTTGGGAGAAGAATGAGAACAGAATACTGTGGGAGAAGGCGGCAGCATGAGATGAGGGGATAAAAGTAGAGACGGACCATTGTAAAAAGCATCATGAATTTGCTCTGATTTTTAATACCAAAGCTTCAGACTTATGGGGACCTGCAGTTTTGGCCATGTGCTATGCCATATGGCTTTATTTCAAAAAGCATGGAGGACCAGGCTGTTAAGCCCCTGGCCTTTTATTGGAGTCAGTAGGATTACATTTAACACAGATGAGCACATCCTCCAGACTGGCTTATTGTTCTCCCTTATTGTTCAGGGCACTTCCTTTGGTGAGTCCTTCTCATCCTACCCCTAATTTCACAAAGCTCTGGCTTGCACACACTTCTTCTACAGCTTAGCTGCAACAATATCAGCATTTCCCTCTTTACAACAGTGCAGGCTTTTCTGATTCTGGTATTAGCCAGAAGTCATCTTTACTTTTCCTTCTTTTCCCCACACATCACAATTATTGAAACCTCCTTCTTTCTAACATTCACATTGCTTTTCTCTCATCTATATAATTAACCACTAAAATCATGTTCTTTAGCTATTGTGCTGATTATGTCAAACACCCAAATGTGGATCCCTCTTCCTTTCCTACTGTATTCAAGCTTCTCTTCTCCTTCCAGGCAATTAACAGCTCTGTTTTATTTTGCTACTAATCGGCTTATTTTATTGGCCTGTCCTCACTGCCAATGTTGCTAGCCTTGACTTCTCCTCCCATAATAATTTTCTAGCAGTGTCCCTTAGGCTATGTCTATACTGCAGCACTATTTTGGGATACCAGAGGTATCCTGAAATAGCTATTCCACATCTTAACAGCAAGCCCATTATTTCAGGCTTGCTATGCGAACATTCCTGTAAACCTCATTCCACAAGGAGTAAGGGACGTTTCGGAATAGTGGGTTATTTCACAATTTGGCACTGTGTAGAGAGCACCAAATTATGAAATAAGCTATTTTGAAATTGACTCAAAATAAGCTATGCAATTTGCATATCTCAGATGTACACACACCCTTACACCTGAAACACCAGCTCTGAACTAATCCGTAAGTCTACCAAGCTGTCTCTTTTTTCAAAGCTGCCTTCTCTAGAACCACTTCTATTCCAAGCCTACAATAACTGTCCAGCAGAGAATGGATACCTTGATTGATAGTTATGTATAGGTATATCTGTTTTATTGGACTTGTGCACCTTCACCATTTAGGCACCTTTGAAAAATATCACACACATACCCACCCCCCATGAATATATATATATATATATATATATATATATATACACACAAACACACACTTAATGCATATACTATAAATATGGTACACATGTTATAGCATCCCTTTAGGGCTTCATCCCATCATGTGTTGAGCATCTCTGTTTGAAATAAAATCAATGGAAGTTGAGAACATGCTCTATGACCCTTATCACCACAATATCTGAGGCCCTCGCCATCTTTAATGTATTTATCTGCACAACAGCTCTGTGAAGTAGCAAAGTGTTAATACCCTATTTCACAGATGGGGAACTGGCTGCACAAAGCCATCAAGGGTATCTTCTTTCAAACCCTAAGTCCCATGTAGCAAGGGTTGTGTGGCCTTTCTGTGAGGTTGACAGAGCCCTAGAGATTGTTTAGAGGGCCAGATCCTGGGAGACTTTTAATCCTCCACCAATCTTTGCCCAGAGAGGGTCCCAAGAGCAAGGGAACATGGGCCGCCGCTGTGATTGATGGAACCCCCACATACTCCTACAAGGTGTTTAGGGTCTTATAATCTAATTGAAATTCAAGCTCCTAAGCATCTATGTTACAGCTGAAAATAGGACTAACTCCATTATAAAGTATTATCCTAAGTGACTTGTCTAAATCCCATGGTCTCTCTCTGCCCTGGCTAGGTCTCTAACAAACGGGCCATCCTGTCTCTCATTACGTACCTCACAGGGCATATTAGTGCACAGTTCAACTATAATTTTATCTAGCTTATTCCCAAAGGGCCTGTTGTTTGTCCATCTCTCTGGCTACAGCCATTACTTTCTACTATTCTGAGAAAGAACTGTCAAAGTCCACTAGTCCTATGTGCAAGCAGGGGCTGAACTGCTAAAAGGAGGGCTAGGTGTGCCCACTACAATTGTTTAGCTCTGCAAGATAATTAACTGTTAACTGTTGATATGTAAATACAGCTCAGGAGAGAATCCGAGGTGTGGCTATGTAAATCCCATTCAGCCAGGGCTGATGGAGAGTCAGTGCTGGAATGGAATGTGGAGAATTGTAAATAATTTGTGACTGTTGTTGGGGTCACTAATCATGCTACCCCTAAATGTGGGAACTATAAAACATGCCACCAGTGCTTGCAGGAGAGACACCACCATCATGGTCAGAGGTCTCGGAAGAACAAGCCTCCCCCCTTCCAGAGTTGAATGAACTGAGCTGGGGGGAAGGGTTAAAGGATTTGGGTCAGCCTGTTTCACACCTACCATGTGTGAGCTATAAGACTGGCCCAACCAGCCCCTTTCCCCCTTTGTTTTAAGGACAGACCTAAAGCAGACTCCCTGAGGAGTCTTTTCTTTTGCTAGTCCAGTGGATGCTGGATTCCTTGGCCAGTCCAGCTGGTGGCTAAAGAGTTGAAATCACTGAGAGCTGAAATCACTGGTTGGGCTGAAAGCCAGACCTATTGCAGCCAGTGAAGTGGCGGCGACCAGCGGTGTGGCGTGGAGCGGCGGTGGCAGGCAAGGAGTGGCAACTAGCGGTGGCAGCAGGCGAGGAGTGGCAGCAGGCGCCCAGTGGAGCGTCTAGTGGCATGGGACGAGACAGCTGGTGGAGCGTGGTGGAGTTTCGTATAAGGTGCCCCCTATCTATCCCCCACCCCCATTTCTACCCAGGTTGGGAGGTAAAACCCTGTGGGTGAATTGTGGGACTCTAGGTGGCACGGACCAGGGACAGAGACTTTTGGGGTGCCGGACTCTTTGGACTTCGGGTGATTCTTGGCTGGGGGGGGGGGGGACTTGGCTCATGTTTGGGTTATGAACTCTGTTTGTGGTGTTTTCCCCAAGTTAATGCAGTATGACTTCTCTCTCTGTTTCATTAAATGTTTCTTTCCTACACTCAGTGCTTGCGAGTGGGGAAGCAGTGCCTCTCAGAGGTGCCATGGGGTGTGTGAATTTCCCAGATTACTGGGTGGGGGCTCGAGCCAGTTCTATGTGAGATGGACCCCAAGATATTGAACCCAGCCCTGGTTACTGCCAGGCCTACCCGGCAGAAGGGTTACATATGGAACTGCTGCAGACTCAGAAAATGCTACATCCTCAAGTTTTCTTTATTTGTGTCTCTTAGGGCAGGGGACTCTTCTTTCATCCCCATACCGGTCTACTTACTAAGGAAACGGTTATTTCTCTTTGTATGAAAATGTGTGATGGTGGCACATCAATATTCATATCTTTTATCGGTGGCTCCCCGGGGAGGCTTATGAATTATGGGCCAGCTGCTGATTTCAGTGGCAGCTGATTTTGTACATGTTGAGGATCTGGCCATATGAAGATGTGCACACGCATGCACACACACAATACAGAGAGAAAATAACAAAATGGCTGTTCCCAGATGTTACACTACTCTTCATGCACTAGCGCACACAGGACACAAGGGAAGATTCTTGCTTCATGAGACACTACTTCTAGTCAGGCCGCTTTTGTGCTGTATGTCACTGTGTTAGCACAATGGGACAGGTAGAAAGGAGAAAGCGATGACAAGGGGAGACGGGAAAGAGAGAAGAGCTAGCTGGGATTGGGGAATATAGATGAGAGAAGAGTGACAAAGGAGATAGGGGGATGGCAGACAATGACAGGAGGAGAAAAGGTGAAAAACAATGGTGAAAGAGGGTGAGACTAGAAATGTGAAGAGACAGAAGAAAGCAGAAAAGGAGATGTCATTAGAAAGGAAAAGTGTGTCAGGAAAAATACATCCTGACAGAAAGTAACAGCATCTTAATCAATAACAGACAGGATACGCTGTCCCTAGAAAGTAGCAGGAATAAAGAGCACCAATGAACATGGAGAGGGAGAAAAAAAGAAAAAGCTGGAGGAAATAAGGAGAGACAGAAAATCTGTCCGATTACTTAGGACATTGAAAAGGTTCTGTCATGTACAGAGGTGGAAGTAAACTGGTGCGTGGCTTCAGTAAGGAGGAGGTGGCCAGCTGGAGTGCTCGGCTGCAGGAGGAGATGGTGCATGCTCCCAGTCTGGCTTCTGGGGCTTTGCTACAGGCTGCAGCACTATGGCAGCCAGACGGCTGAAAGGGGATGGCCGTGGGCACCTCCCGCTCCATTGGTGACTGCCCGAGCCCCAAGCCTCCCGCTCCCCAGGTGCCCTTTAGGGAGACCAAGGGGGGAGAGCTGAATCTCCCCCCCAAATTTGTATGGGGACATTGCAGGTTGTTCCCCTTTCTCACTGTTAGGGGGCAAGGAGAAAGTGCTCAGTTTGCTGCATTTCTCACTCTGGCTGGGAAATGCAGGGGGCAGACAAGCTGAGCACTTTGCTCTTGCTCCCTGACAGGGACAGGAATGGGAAGAGAAAACAGCTTCCTCCACCCCACCCCACCCCCGTCCTCTCTGCACACACCCTACACACACATAACGCCCCCAACCTGAGCCCCCCACATTCCCAGCCCTGTGCCCTGAACCCCTCCTCAGTCCCCAACCTAGACTCCTGCACCCCCACACACCCACTCAGCCTCTTGCTTTGGCTCCTGCTCCCTTCCTCAACCCTAACCCTGACCTCCATTGACACCGAGACCCTTACTCTGAGCCCTCTTCCTCATCCCCATACTCCTAGCCCTGACCTCCCACATCTTCAAGCCCCTGCCCTGGCTCCTGCACCCAACTCCTTCTCTGAGACATCCTCCCTCCCCCCCCCCCCCCCCCCACACACACACTTTGACACTCCCCAGATCCCGGCCTTGAGTCCCACACACTCCACTGCATACTTACATTTCTTACAGGTACAGTTGTAACAGAACCCTCCCCCCAACTCTTGCCCTGAGGACCCCTCATAGGGATTTGCAATACAACACTGCCTGTAGAAAATTTGTAACTTTCACCCCTGATTCATGTAACTATGTTTTTAAATTAGTCCTAGTGGAACAACCTATTTATCTTGCTCAGTTGCCCACAGTAGGAAGGCATGGGATTCCAGACATCCAGCACGTTTAAAACCTTCCTTTTGGACAGCATTTGAAGCAAGGGAGAGTTTTTTAAGCTAGTAAAAAGCCTGGAAATGGTGGGCAATCAGACTGGAGTAGGACGTTGTATGCCAGGTTACTGTAGCTGCCTTAGTTTGTCTCTCTTCCCTCCCCGCAACCATCTGAATTCCCTCCAGTGGCAATGCCTGTCAATAGCTCTGTGGGTGTGAAAGGCCTATTTATACATGAGTTAGCATATTCTGGTGAAACCCAGATCAGGTAAGACAAGCAATTAATTTTTCTCATGATGTTAGTTCAGGGATGTGATCTTACTATGTATAATATACAAGTTTTTACCTGCCCTACGGGCTGCCAAGACTTAGATGATAAAAAGAACTCAAAGTTACAAAGAAACTTATTCTACAAATAACATAATATGTAACACCCCGCAATAGGTGTATTAGTTCAGGTGCCACTTCTTTCATTTTTGTCTCTCCTGTGAAGAGCTTTCAGTAGGAGATTATAGTTTCTATAAGAGTAAGGCCCGGTTCCCAGCATGGGAATGGTGTTCTCCAGGTGAGATCAAACAGGATTTTTCTAAAGTTTCATCGTTGATATCAAATTTTTTTACTTTTTAGATATGATGGGTTGGATTTTCAAAAGCATTCAGCATTGCCCTAACATTGCTCCTGTTGAAATAGGGGGCATTTTACCATTGACTTCCAGGGGTGCAGAACTAGGCCAGTGCTAAGCACTTTTGAAACTCTCACTCAGTATCTTCTAAAGTGTGTTAAATTTGGAAAAGTTATAAGCAACTGAAAATAGGCTCTTATAATATGAAGTGTTGCACAACCTTCATTATGGGCATTGTTGCTTATTACACCAGTGAAGACTAAGAGTGGGTGGGGACTGGTGTTCCTCTGGTTTAACCCCACTGTTCAAAAATAAAACTAATCATTATGAATCTTTTGTTAAATGGTCACTACAGCTGAAACCAGCTGTTGTGGTACAGTGTTTTTACCTAGCCTGCTTCAGCAGTGAGCTGAAATGACTGAAAAGGTGGGTGGAATTTCAAGAGACCACAGGAGAGCAGTGAGGTTGGCAACATGGGATTTCCTACTTGAGGTGTGCTTAAAGCTGCATGCCCTGGTTCCAAAGGCAGCTCTTCACTGCAACATAGTTTTAGCTGTTTGCAGCTTTGCCTTTTGGGGCAGGGAGTTTGTTATGAGCAGAGGGAGGCAGGGTGATTAAGAATAACAAAAGCTGGGCATTCAAGTAATTGAAGGATAGTTAGATCATCATGAAAACATTGCCAGGTACTTAAAAGATGGGGGGAGGGGAGGAGAGAAAAGTAGCAATGAGTGCTGCGCTGCTAGGATTTGAATGTGGACCAGTACAGTTAAACTTTTACATGTTCTTGAAGGGAAAAGGGGTAAAGGATTGTTAGATTATCATGAAAACATTGCTGGGTACTCCACTTAAAAGATCGGAAGAAAAAAAGAATAGGAACGAGCAGGAGCGGCTTGAGGAGATCTGCCAGCAACTGGTGCCCTAGGCGGAATGCGCAATCGGCGCCTCCTCCTCCATAGCCCTCAATGGCATGGCGTCATCATTGGGCGCCGCATTAAACACAGCACCCTAGGCAACTGCCAAGGTTGCCCACATCCACGGACCACCCCTGGGAATGAGTGTTGTACTGCTGGAATATGCTATTTAGACCCAGGCCCTATCAGGGATATAGAGGAAGGAGGGCCATTTAGCCCAGACCTCAGGAGACAAAGGGGCCTCAAATGTCGATATTTTTCTACCAAGTCATTTACATTTATTATACATCTTGCAGTTATAACAGACAACAAAAGAAGCAATTTTATCTGCAAAAATGGTTTAAATCATTGTGGGAGCTTGGGCCTTTGCCAATTTTTCAGTCATATCCGAGTTTTCATCTGCGTGACTGGAGTAGCTTCTGTGATTACTGGTTCTACATTATAGAATGATGTTTACAGTCTTTGCATAGATTTGAGGTTTTGAAAGTCGTAGTTAATTCTATTACTATAAAGTGATTTTGCTTGGTCAGAGGGTGAGTTTAACCTTTATATTAGATATTTATCTCTACATAGGAAATTTTTGTATTCCTGTTTTTTCTTATATGTCGTCATATATAATAACCATATCAGGCTCCGCTGTAAGCTGAAGGTGAATTTTAGATTCACCTTTAAAGGCTTTTTTGTGATGATAAACTTTTACTTCTAGTTGTTTAATAAACTTTATATTTAATCTGGTAATCACCCCATGTTTATATTCATAATAACGCACCAGTTATTAGAGTAATTTAATAACAGGAACATGTTAGCAGACAAAATTTCAAGATTTTGAAATAAGGCTATAAGGGCCATAATAAATAACACCCCCAAACTATTATTATATAATCATCATTGCGAAGTATATACAATTAAAATTTTGTATAATCAATAGCCTTTAGCTAATTAATTTATTGTGAATTACCGTCTTTTCAGAGAGCCCCTTTATAAAAATTAAGTAAAGATTTGAAAGTGGTGCAAGTAAGAGATGGCGAAAGCATCAGAGCGAAGCAGCAATTAAGAGGATAAAGCCAATAACATCATTTCTCGTAGAAAAGACGCTTCAGCCACTACACGGTCACCACACTGACCGTGACGCTTCCAGTTCTGACGAAGGAAACTTTGTTCCCACAAATGACATTTCAATGACACTACCTCAAAATGAGGAGACACAGAAATGCCAACAGTAGCTATGGATGCAGAATCTACACTCAATTTAGAGACTATGCAGACAGAAAATGAGGATCTCGGAGATGCTGTGCAGCAAGAGCTTATTACTAGCACAAGACACAGTGTAACAACAATGGCAACAGAATCTGATTTTGGACTTCTTGATAACTACTATGTTGATCAAGCACAGTCATTTCTCAAAGATAGTTGTTTTCAGATTCCAAGTATTATCCCAAAAGATGCTGACAATGATGCTTTTCCCACTTGTCTGCTGACAAAACTCTTCCAAATGGAGAGATCTACACACGAGATTGGCTCTGTTGGAGCATGGCAAAGCAGTCTCTGTACTGTGCATCCTATTTCATTTTTAGCAGTTATACTTCAAATGCATCAGTACTGTCTGATCCATCCAGTTGGAGCATCAGTAGAGATTGGAGGAAGTTGAAAGACCGAATATCTGCACCTGAAACTTCAGTATCACATAAAGATAACTATGTTACATGGAAATCAGCTAGTAGAGCAGCAGTAGCTGACAGTTCAATTGAAAACTCACACCTGAATGAAATAAACACAGAAACTGATACCTGGAAAAAAAAACCTCCTTGAGTGCATATTGAATGTCACTCTTTTTCTTTCTGAATGGGAATTGGCTTTGTTTGGTTCCAATCAATGTATTGGTGACCCTACAAATGGAAACTTTCTTGGTATACTTGAGTTTCTCAGCAAGTATAACCCTAACTTTCCCCACCTCTAATATCATTAACTCACAGACACTTACCTTCCTTCCTCCCCCCCCCCCCCCCTGCATCCGCCTTCTGTTCTGAAATGTGATTTGTCCTTTTCATATGTGTTCATTTTTTTTAATTGTATCCTTTGGTATATATGGTTGTGACTATTTTCTTCCACTATTTGATCTGAGGAAGTGGGTCTGGCCCACGAAAGCTCATCATCTAATAAACCATCTTGTTAGTCTTTAAAGTGCTACATAGTCCTGCATTTTGCTTCCATTTTTATCAGGACATGTTAATCATGTTTGTCAATCACAAGAGAGGAAAATGCATGCAAGTCCATTATCTATCTACCAGAATATAAAATGCGTTTATTGAGCTGTGTGGGGCATTTGTACAAACAACAATTCTTGAAGAGATACAACATGAAAAGTACTTTTCAATTATTATTGATGCAACTCCAGACTGTTCTCATAAAGAACAGATGACCTTGGTTCTTCAAGATGTTAACATTGCAGAAAGTTCAAAGATTTCAATTTAAGAAGGATTCATTTTGTTTGATAATTTCACACACAGAAAAAATGGAAAAGAAATCGCCCCTTAAGTATTAGAAATTCTGGAAGGATTTAATTTCAATTTTCAAGTCTGCATTAGCCAAGCCGATGACAATGGATACAATATGGCTAGGAAGTACAACAGAGTACAAGCAGTTCTTGAGCAAAATCCAAACTGTATTTTCTCCAGTTGTGGCAACCACTAACTATATCTTGTCAGCATGTTGACGATGAGATAGTCAACACGAATTGATGGAGTTAAACCAGTAACACAGCATTTGGACTCTGTGAGAAAAGCTTTAAGTGAACTTGAATCTCTTACTCTCACAGTACAGGCTCACACTGTGCTTAAGTCAATTCAGAAGTATATGTCCAAATCTGAATGAATTTTAATGTCATCCGTACTAAAGATTATCTGTGAAACTAATCTTCTAATTGAAGCATGCAATGCTACTTTAGATGGTGAGAGGAATAACACTGAACGACTTCTTACAGATATTCAAAGGATTTGTGATCAATGGAATGCAATCCTTTCTGAGTCCAAAATAGTAGCTCAGGGTATTGATGTTTCATCTGAGTTTTCCACCAATCACTGTCTAACATGTCAATCTGATGCAGAAAGGCACTATCAAATCAATTTTTTTTTGTTATTACTGACTCCATCAAATCTGGTCTTACATGTTGATTTGAGTCACTGTGACAAATTTGTACCCTTTTGGATTCCTTTGGGAGTTCAGAGAACTAAGTGATGAACATCTATATTCAGCAGCTGAACAGTTTCAACAAAGATACAACAATAACATTTGAAGAGATCTCTGGGATGAGATCGCCTTCCTGAAATGCATACATTCCACCAACTTTAAATTGGACTACAAGCCAAAAGAACTATTTGAGAAATATTTGATCTTGGCCTGTGAACTGTATTTCCTAATATCACAATGCATTACATATTTTTGTCAGTCTCCCTGCATCAGTGGCTTCAGGTGAATGCACATTCAACATGTTAAAACAAGTAAAGAACTATCATAATTCTACAATGGGACAAGAGCATTTGAATGGGCTTGCAATGCTTAAAATTAACAGTGATATTGTATATAAATTGGATTTTTTTCTTCAATTATAAATGAACTTGCACACAACAAAGACAGAAAATCATTCCTAAAATGAAGAGTTTTGCTTGCAGTGGAAACTCACAATTAAAGTTACATTTTAAATATACATGCTATTGATATAATGACTTTACTGTTAATAAACAAATGTCTCAAGTGTTAATTTTCATATATTCTTTAGGTTTTAATATGACTCTGTGGATAAGAAATTAGATATGTCAGGGGCCTGGGTTGGGGCCTGTCAACTCAAAGTGGCCTGGGTGTCTGTCATTTTCTGAGAGGGCCTGTTTGGACCACTGCTGTTAAACTTAATGTTCTTAAAAATGGTGTGAACAGGGACTAATCCAAAGAGTTACAAAGGGATCTCACAAAACTGGGTGATTGGGCAACACAAGGTCAGATGGAATGCAGTGTTGATAAGTGCAAAGTAATGCACATGGAAAACCATAATCCCAGCTATACATACAGAAATGATTGGGTCTAAAATAGCTGTTACCCCTCAAGAAAGAGAGTTTGAAATCCTTGTAGATAGTTCCCTTTCATCTGCTCAATGTGCAGTGGCAGTCTAAAAACTAAAAAGCTATCAGAATATTGGGAATTATTAGGAAAAGACTAGATAAAACAAAATACCATATTGCCTTTATATAAAGTCATGGTATGCCCACATCTTGAATAATGTATGCAAATATGGTCACCCTATCTAAAAAAAAGATATATTGCATTTGGAAAAGGTACAGAAAGGGAACTGATTAGGACAGTGATCACCAACCAGTAGATCGGGATCTACCAGTAGATCTAGGAGCCTCTGACAGGTGATCCTGACTGGTTTGGCCAGGAAGCTATCAAGCACTGGCACTTCCGTTGCCCCTCCTCCACTGTCATGCTACTCCTGACCTCTGACTTAGAGCTGCCCCCCTGGGAGCTTCCTGCTTGCTGTGTGGGCAGTGGGAGAGAGAGGAGGGGTGAAGCTGATGTCAGGGTGTCCCTCTTACCCCCCCCCCCCCCACTTCAGTAGCCTGTCTCCACACACAGAGAAGGGGATGGAGGGTTAGCAATGCAAATCTCTGGTGCTTAGCACACTGTTGCTATGGTACACTGTAGCCTTCTTCCGGAAAAGCTTATGCAAATGAAGAGCGCTGCGCTTCATTAGCATACTTATCAGCCGCTTTTGCGCAAGAGGTTTTTGTGCAAAAAAGAGCAGGGTAGATGGCTCCTTTTTGTGCAAAAAGCCACTCTTACACAAGAGCCTTTTTTTCTCATTTTTTCAGGAAGAATGGCTCTTGCGCAAGAGGGGGGTTTTACGCAAAAAGGAGCTGTTTACACAGCTCCTTTTTGTGCAAAAGTCTCTTGGACAAAAGCGGCTGCTAATTAATTATGCTAATGAAGCGCAGCGATATTCTACGCCGTGCTTCATTTGCATAAGCTTTTCTGGAAGAAGGCTACAGTATAGCCATAGCCTGTGTGGGTTTGTTATTCTCACGAACACAACTGTCCTTCACTCTCATCTCCCAACCCAACACATACATAGGGGCGGGAAGTTGTTGTTTCTTCTTTTACTGCTTGCACAGTGGGTTATTTTTGGTTTTTGACTGGTCTGTACATTTCATGATTTTCATTTCTCTCCTATGCTTACATGTTATTCTTTGAGCAGTGAGTTCTAAAATGCCTAACCTGTCATGGCTGGAGTAATTATCCCATTGGTAATTGCTGCTCCTGGAAGTGGCTGGCATGTCCCTGCATCCCCTGGGAAAAGCAGAGCAGGGGGTCTCCACATGCTGGCCTTGCCTGCAGACACTGCTCCTGCAGCTCCCATTGATCAGTAATGGGGAACCGTGGCCAGTAGAAGCTGTGGGCTCAGTGCCTGTAGATGAGGGGCAGCACATCGAGTCTTGGAGCCATTGCTGAACATGCCAGCTGCTTTCAGGAGTGGTGCAGGGCCAGGGCTGGCGTAAGCTGCCTTAACTCCACTGCTTCAACACCTGGCAGCCATTTCAGTTAAATGGTGCCCAGCCAGTGCATGCATCCTGAACCCCTGTCCTAGCCCTGAACCTCCTCCTACATCCAACCTCCTGTCCCAGACGTGAGTTCCCTTGTACCCAAGCTCCTTCCCAGAGCTTGCATCCTGAAATCCCTCCTGGACCCCAATCCCCCCACCCTGGGCTAAGCCTGGAGTCCCTCCCACACTCCAACCCCCTTGGTCCAAGACCGGAGCCTGCACCCCAACCCTCTGCCCCAGCCTGGTGAAAGTGAGAGAGAATGGGGGAGGAAGGGAGAATGGAGTGAGCAGGGTGAGGCCTCAGAGAAGGGTTGGAGCAGGGTCAGAGCCTCGAAGAAGGGGTGGGAAGGAAGTGGGGCAAGAGTATTTGGGTTTGAGGTATATCTTACATTGCCCTTAAATTGAAAAAGTGATCTTGTGGTTAAAAAGGTTGGAAACCACTGGATTAGGAGGTAAAGAACAGCTTTCCATATGAGGAGAGATTAACAAGACTGGGACTTTTCAGCTTGGAAAATAAATGATGAACGGGTGGGGGGATATGTTTAGCTGTCTAGAAAATCATGAATAGTATAGAAAAATAGAATGAGAACATAAGAACATAAGAACAGCCGTACTGGGTCAGACCAAAGGTCCATCTAGCCCAGTATCCTGTCTGCCGACAGTGGCCAGCACCAGGTGCCCCAGAAAGGGTGGACCGAAGACAATGATCAAGCAATTTGTCTCCTGCCATCCCTCTCCAGCCTCTGACAAACAGAGGCCAAGGACACCATTTTATCCCCTGGCTAATAGCCTTTTATGGACCTAACCTCCATGAAATTATCTAGCTTCTCTTTAAACTCTGTTATAGTCCTAGCTTTCACAGCCTCCTCTGGCAAGGAGTTCCACAGGTTGACTACACGCTGAGTGAAGAAGAACTTTAGGAAATTTTATTCATTCCTTCACCAACATAACACAAGAATCTGACCCAATTAAATTTATAGGCAGCAGATTTAAAACAAACAAAATATATTATTTTTCATAGTCAACCTGTGGAACTCTTTGCCAGGAGATGGTGGAAAGGCTGAAACCATAACAGGACAAAATAAGTTTGAGGATAGGTACATTAAAGGCTAGTAGCCAGAATGAGCAGGGATGGTGTCCCTAGCTTCTGTTTGCCAGAAGCTGGGAATAGGTGATAGGGGTTGGAGCATGATGATTGCCTCTTCTGTTTATTCCTTCTGAAGCACCTGGCATTGGCCGCTATTGGAAGACAGGGTCCCGGGCTAGAAGGACCATTGGTCTGATCCAGTATGGCCATTCTGATGTTCGTATATAGCTGAAATGTATCTACCCCCTGCTATAACTCACTAGACCTCTCCACTCCCCTTCCTGAGCTGAGATAGAACCCAGGCGTCCTGATGGACTCCACAGAGTTAGTAACAAAGTAAGATTATACACTGAATTTCTAAGGCTAACCAGTGTCCCTTACCACAAGATGTCAGAATAAGTTAGTGTTAGAGCTGTGTGTTTAATATTTATTGAATTTTCTTTCTTTTATATAGGAATTAGACACAGAGCTCCTGTCAGCTAATTGCTAAGCTATTTGCCAAAAAAGGTAGAGTTTTCCAGTGCCTTAGTAGCCCCTGGATAGAGATGAGGTGTATGATGGATGGGGTTGTTTCCTCTCCCCATTTGGTGCTTGGCTTGTACTGAGCATGCTCAGTAACACTACTGAAGCTTCTGTCCTCAGTCCGTGTGTCGTCCCGCCCCCCCCCTCTCCCTCTCTTCTCCCTCCCCCATCACAGTATGCACAAGTCACTCCCCCTACCAAAATCTGAAATGGTGCCCCTGGTTGGCAGAGCAGCCAGTGTAACAGAAGGATGCCAGAGCAAGCACACAGATGGAGTGAGCAAGATGCCTTCCCCTCTCTTCCTCTGCCAGAGTGGCAAGGGTACTCACACCTATGCACCTCTCAACTCTGGGTCTATGCTGACCCAGGACAGCAACTGTGAGTGTAGAGCAAAGAGAGGGACATGTCAAAGGAAATTTTAGTTGTTGGACTCAAGAACCTGAGTCAAAAGACACTGCCCAAACAGCTCTGGGTGGGTGCTGACCCACAGTTTTATCTTTATTAAACCAGCGTGCAGCATTTCCCACAATTAATGCTGTGTCACTTGCCTCCTTTTATTAAAAGTTTATTTTCTATACTCAGACTCTGTGATTGAGAGGCGGAAGTATTGCTGCTGAAGTGTCTTTGGGCTGGCGTGTAATTTTCTCAGGTTACTGGATGGTGGCTTGAGATTATTCTGTGTTGTGATGTTGAAAAGGAATCCATAGATACTGAACTCAGTCCTGGTTGCTGCCAAATCTACCTGGCAGAGGGGTTACAGACACAAGGATATCAAAGGAAGACATGAATCGAATGATGAAATACAGTAGACTGAAGATGAGCTGAATAACCTTGGAGAAAACTATTGAGCACACTAAGTTTAAAAAAAAAATCAGAGAAAAATACAGACACAATTAGAAAAGATCATTAGTTAAAACCAGGGTGTGATAGGATATGTGTCAGCTGACGGTCAGGGCAGTGTGTGTGTGTGTGCGTGTGTGTTACCGAGAAAAGGTTTAACGTCCGTGACTTTACCGCTAGGACCGGGGTCCCATCGCGGAGGGCAGCCAACAGGCTGACAGATGCCCCAGAGTTTATTACATCTCAGATTTCAACTGCTAGGATACAGGATCCCTGCGCAGCGAGCAGTCTAGGGAAGATTGAGAGATGCCCCAACGGATCTGTCACCTGGGAGTGAAACGATCCAAAATGCCCAAGTTCTTCCTATACCTGTCCCTTATGACCGGCTGAAGTTCTTTTAAATTGTGCTTGGTTCTGTTACAGCAACTGAAGGAGTCAGGTTAAAACTTAAACAGTTACAGGTTTATTAAAGAAGCTTATAAATCATATGGTTACAATGGCTATTGCTCTATTTCTTAACTGCTAGCAAATATAGATCTTAAAAATGGTTACAAAGAAAATAAAGGTAGAAAATAAAAATAATGGTACCAAGTGACAGCTTAATCTTTAAAGAGCTCTAAGTCTATGTGTACACTTAAGACAAAGGACCACATCCAGGTACAATTTTTACCACCTTCTGTGCCTCTCGACTCCAGCGGGTCAAGCCAGGGCCGGTCCCTCAATTCCTAGGAAAGACGAATACGAGGTGGGTGTCCCCGTGGGAACCTCAGGAGGTCAAACACCTAACCTGACCAGCAGATAGATGGTCAACTGACACTCAGAGTAAATGTGCTGCTGGACCCATCTTTATACCCATAGGGGCCTGTATCCTCTTTCTTATTGTGATGGGCCAGCAGCAGCCCACACTAGAACAGGGTGGGCAACAGCCCCGCCGCCGGCAGAAACCCCGGGAGGGACGGCTGTGCCGGCGCACCGGCCGGGAAACGCGCCTGCCGCTCGCAGCAGGGAGCAAAGCCCGGCGGCCGGTGCAGGCAGCGGGGGCCGGCGGAGCGAGCCGGAGGTGCGCGGCCCTAGCAGGGCACGCCAAGAGAAGACCCCACCCCCTTCGTGCCAGCGCAGGGACGTCCACGCGCCGAGGGAGGAAGCGGGGCATTTAAAAGGCGGCCGCGGACCCGGCATCGGGGAGGGACGCCGCGGAGATGATCCCTCCCGCCGCGGTGGAGCCGGACGAGCAGGACATTGGGGGAGCATCCGATCCAAGGACCCGGCGCCACGGGCGAAGAGGTAAGACCAGGCGATTCGGGGGTCAGGGACAACCCTACGGGGGCAGCTAGGAAGCAGCCCGGGACAGGGACCTTTTGGCGCCCGTGGGCTGACACGCTACGGGTTGGAACCCCGTCAGCCGGGTGAGGGAGTGGTAACCCCCAAGCCCTTAGGGTCCCGGTCTGGGACCCGGTGGAGAGGGCGGGCCCAGGTCCCCCTAGTCCCCGCCCGCAACGCTGTGCACTGTCCCCCACGGGGGGGGGACTAGAGACAAGGACCCGGAGTAGGAAGTGACCCCTGGGAGGTGGGACCGGCTCCTCCTGGACCGAAGGGGTGGACTAGGGCTCGCTGGGCCATGACCCTCGGGGAGGGGCACGAGCTCGCTCCCATAACGGACCCTGTCACACTTATCTAAGATGACAAATTGTGTTGGTCCGTTTTTGTGGCGCCAGTTCTTACAAGCAAGTTTCAACTTAATTTACACTTGCAAGATAGATATCTAAACTGTAAGTACTAGACATTTTTTTACTGGGCGAGAGATTCCTCCCCCCGCGGACGGCTGTGTGTTCGTATCAATATGGGTTTCAGTCAAGGGCACTCCTCGGCAGCCTCTTGGTCAGCAATTGGCATATCTCTGTTTACAGCCATTCATGGTCACCGAGCCTGCATATCCGGGCCTTCTGTTCAAGGCTTTCTGCTCTGTGTGCTCTGCGTGCTCCAGGCAAGCAAAGATGGATGTTACAGGGGGGTTCCTGTCTGGCTACATTATGCATACCCCACACTGGAGCAGGGGGGAGTGAAAAACCTGTGGGCAGAGAAAGCCCCACCCCTTCAATCAGACTGGACATGCTCCACGTGCTGGGGCAGGATTAAAGACAAGAGAACAGCTCAGTCTGGGCTGGCCAGTGAAGGAGAAGGATCTGCAGACAGAACTCCTGCAGCCAGTGATCCAGACAGTGAGAACTGGAGCCCCAGGAGATGGCCACTACACAACCCCTGTGGAGACCCATGGAGAAGCTGCTATGTGGGATGTCGATCTGCCAGAATTGGTAGGAAGTGACCCAGGGAGGGTGCAGGAGTGGCCTCTCCCACCCAAGTATACTTGGCATATTTTGGCCGGCTTCCCAGCCAAGGGAGTGGTGGACTGTTCTGCCGCTCACAGAGTCCTGGGTTGGGATCCAGTGGAGCAGGGTGGACTCAGGTCCCCCTACCAGGGTGCTTGCCCCAACCCTACTGACTCTTTGTGCTGCCCTGAGACAAGAGCTATTGACTGTCTCTGGTCATTAGACCATACTGCCTGCAACCGGGCCTACTTACTGACACTCTGGCTATGTCTAGACTGGCAAAGTTTTTCCGCAAAAGCAACTGCTTTTGCAGAAAAACTTGCCAGCTGTCGTCACTGGCCGCTTGAATTTCCGCAAGAACACTGACTTCCTACTGTCTGAAATCAGTGCTTCTTGCGGAAATACTATGCTGCTCCCGTTCGGGCAAAAGTCCCTTTTGCGCAAAGCTTTTGCACAAAAGGGCCAGTGTAGACAGCTCAGATTTGTTTTGCGCAAAAGTGCGTCTAGATTGGCCACGGGCGCTTTTCCGCAAAAACTTTTCCATTAAAAGCATTTGCGGAAAATCATGCCAGTCTAGACATAGCCTCTGTGTTGTCCCACGACAAGGACTATTTGCTGACTTTGGCCATTAGGCCCTATAGCCCTGCAACAAGGATTCTCTGTGCTGCCCTGAGAGCAGGGTAGCTGACTGACTTTGGCCATACTGCCCTGAGGCCAGGGCTGCTTACTGATTCTGGCCACTAGTCCACGCTGCCCCGGAGCACGGGCTGACCACGACGGATTCTGACCAGTAGACTGCACTGCCCTGAGAGAAGGGACATCACTATTGACCTTAGGCACTAAGCTCAAATAACCTAGATTACAAGGGGATATTTACAGACTAGAGCAACAGCCAACCACACTGTGACCAATCAAGCAGCGTCCACACTCCTGAATATTTTCACCCCTATGACGGGCTGTGCCGCCACACAGGATATTATTTTGCTTATCTCATTTGTAAAATTAGGAGAAGCCATTTTACTTACATGTGGCTCCATTTGTTTCCCAGTGTATTTTGGAGATTTTTCCCCTAGTATAGGGCAGGTCTACACTGCGGCAAGGAACATGAATGGCTGCTTCCCTGTGTTAGCTGTATTGTGGCTAGTTTGCTTAAAATAGCAGTGAATATCCTGACACAGGCTTCAGCACCCACTGTGCAAGTGAATAGGTATCTGGGATAGTCAAACAGGCTTGTGCAGCCTATGCTGAAATCTGTGTCTCTGTGTGTTTGAATAATCAGCGTATTAAAGGGTTTCACTGTGCCAAGCTGGGCAGCTGGAGGAGGAGAGTCTTTCCCTTTATCTAGATTTTGTTATTTGATTCCTTTTTTTTTTTTTTTTTTTTTGGACTAGGGTTGGTTGCTTCCATTTGAGGCCAGAGGATTTCTTTAGTGCCTCACAGCACTGGTGTTCGATATTTGCTCATTCATACTGTCTATATGCAAAAGACATTTTCCTCTTTCTTTGCACTGGCATGATCCCATTAATTCTTCTGTAGCAAAATCACTAGAGAAAAGTCTTTGGATCAATGCCACTTTGATGATCTTCTGCAGATGATTTCTTTGGGTTCTTATGATCAATACTTAGGAGCAAATATTTATACTTTACTAGGCACATGTGTATGGAAACTACATTGCTCAATTGTTGCTCTCTGCTCTCACCACTTCAAAACTCAAGGCATTCCAAAGGGAAATTCAATAGAGAGGGCCAGACATGTTGAATGAGTGGATACACATTAAACCATCTTAAAAAAAGGAAATAAACATTTAGAAAAAGTTGTTTGGGGAAAAGTAGACTAGCCACAGTTAAATAAAAGTGTTTTTATCGTATTCATTCTCAGAGTAGATTTTCATTTGATGTAGCAATGAAAAAGGCACATGCAGGATAGTCTGTAGATTACCCTAGAGTTCTCTGATAATCCCTCACCTAATTATATTCAAAACTATGGAGTTGAGGAAAATACACTTTATTTTTGTTGTATTTTTTTACATTTGGTTTTAATAGAATTATCTTTTACCATATTAGCCCACCCTCATACAGATTTGGGTCCTGTTTTGTAACCTTACAAATAAATAGTAGAATGCATAGCTCTAGTATAACCCAAAATGAACTCCTTCTGCCTGAACAAGATTGATTGCCATCTTTTTATATTAGGACCAAAGCATCACATGGAGACCAATTACCTGAAGAAGTGGGCTGTGCCCACGAAAGCTCATGATACCATCTTCATGTTTTGTTAGTCTATAAAGTGCTACCAGACCATTTGTTGTTTTTTCTGTACAGACTAACTCGGCTACACCCTGAAGCTTCTTTTAAACCGTTTTTTTTAGATTGGGCCAAATAGTAGTTGGCACCTCCTCCAAAACTACAGTTTTCTCCTTTAATTGTGTGCCCCTTTTGGCATGTTACTTAGCTAGTGCTGCAGCTCAATATTTTACGTTGCCCTTGTTAGGCTCCTGAAATGATAATTTAATAAAGGAAGGTGATATGACTCATCATCAAGGGACAATTTGAATTATTATCTGTGGATAATTCATTATGCACACATTTTTGTGAGATCCTTAAATCAGCAGGGCTCCTTAATCAGATACTTAAAAATGTTGTCTCTAATAACTAGAGACTTGACCCATAAATCAAAAGATGGGCCAACAGAGCCAAGTCACGTTTCACATTTTACCTTGTGAGAATGAGACACTTAATCGTCGCCAAGCTCACAAAAAAAGGAGGGAACCTTCTAATGTAAAATAGTTTTTCTAAAGTAGCAACACTGCCAGCTCTTTTGTGAACGTATAGAATCACATACAACAGAAGGTGGAAATACTGGAAAGTGGCTTCAGTCCAATAACACTTCATTGATGTGTAACAGTGCCTCGGGTTTCTGTCAGAGGAAGGTAATATGTGCCCAGGATAGAGCTTTACACTTTCAGGTTTTTTATTATTATTATAGGGGCGTATTAACTTTACAACGTCTTACAGACAAGAAAATATGAAAAAAATGTTTGGTTATAAGGTTTAGTCAGGGTATGTCTAGATTAGGTTTCTAGACATAGGGAAATGAAGCGGTGATGTAAATAATCGTTGCTTCATTTACATCAAAATGGCTGCCGCGCTGAGCCGATCAGCTGTTTGGCGGCACAGTGCGGTAGTCTGGACGTTCCGCAGTCGACAAGGGAAGCCCTTGGAATGAGGTTTACCGGGGAGGTCGACAAGGGCTTCCCTTGTCGACCGCGGAGCGTCCAGACTACCGTGCTGTGCCGCCAAACAGCTGACTGGCACAGCGCGGCAGCCATTTTAATGTAAATGAAGAGTCGATTATTTAAATTGCCGCTTCAATTCCCTTTTTCGAGGACACTAATCTACATGGCTTTGTTGATGGAGCCACGTTGTCTAGACATACCCTCAGAGAAATACAAGCATATGCTCACTTTCCCAAAGAAGCCCACATACTTCAGTCCCAGCATGAATCACATACTGTACTGTTCCAGTCCTGGGTTTGTTTTTAAACATCATGTAGAATTTTGTCAGGTTGATCTTGTATTAAGGACCAAAAGGGGACTAAGATTAGGACAACAAAACTCATTTCCACTTCTACCCACAAGCAAAATTGGAAGAACATAGGTCCCTAGCAATGCAACCTTAGGGCATTAGCCTGCTCTGCTGCCTTCCACCTCTTATTTTCAATATACAGTAGTAGAAGACTTACCTGGCATTGCTCGGGCCCTTCTGAGCAGGGGATTGGGAGGGGGACAGGAGGCAGGGCAGGACCTTGGGGATGTGGGTGGCTCAGAGCAGAAGGCCGCTGGCTGCGACCTGGGGCCAGCACTTGCATTCCATGCCATCTCATTGTCCTGGCACAACCAAACTCTGATCTTGCTTTAAGTTAGGATAAGAGAAAGCTGCCTACCAAATTTGGTGGCCCTAGCTCTTACCGTTTAGAAGGAGTTCTTGAACAGACTCACCAGACAAACACACAGACAGATACACAAATCCTCTAAAATATATAGTAGATAAATTGAGGAACTATGTGGATTTAGAAGTCCAAGGGTCCAACTCTTCAGATATGGGTGTCTAAAACTAAGTTCCTAGATCCCTGTTTAGGCACTCAGGTAAGTGGCCTGATTTTGAGGAATGCCCAGCACTCAGCAGTACCCACTGATGTTAAGAGGCTGTTCAGAACTTCTGAAAAGTCAGGCCAGCTCTTTAGGTACATGCATATGGATTTCAGACTCTTGCTTTGGACACCCATATTTAAAGATTTGGACCTTTGGATTCTGAAATCCATATATTTCCTAATCCTGTGCTATATATAGAAAATAAGAGGTAGAAGAAAACATAGCGGGCCTAGACTGATAGGCAACAATAGTCACTTAATAGTTCAGTTCATTAGCAGTGCTATCCAGCACAGAACTTTTTTTTCTAAAAAAGCACCTTGTCTGAACCTGGAACAAAATATTGATGGATCTGCCCCATGTTGTTAGAGTAAGTCAACCTTGCAAATATTACAGTTCAGGATTCTTCGCAAGTGGTTGGCCTCTCCTACTGTGTAGGAGGGATTCTTAGCTGCTGGCCCTTGGAGTTGGTCCATAGTCTAGGGTTGCCAGGTGTCGGGTATTCACCTGGACAGTCCGGTATTTTTGGCTCCTGTCCAGTAAAAAAATTCAGAGAATACCAGACACCTAAGATGTCTGGTACTTTCTGAATTTTTCCCTGGTCAGGGAGTGAAAATGCCGGGCACCTAGCAACCCTACAAACACTCAGTGCCCTGCCTCGCACCCAGAGCCGCCCCCGGCCCCCAACATCCCCAGCCCCTATGCTTACCTGGTTCCCCAAGGCTGCCAGCACAAAATGGCTACCGGCCAAAAGACCTAGGGGAAGCAATGCTATGACTGGGTCTTAGTGCTCAACCACTCCCCTGTTCCCATCCTTGCACTCACTCTTAAAGGGGACATGCTGTTGTTGGGGTGGGGGGGTTATGGCTTAATAAGTCCTTGGAGTCCTTTTTTTTCTTTTCCTCAACAACTTTGGTCTCCCCCCCCCCCTTATGTTCCAGAAAACACAGAGCACACTTTTGTCTCTCCAGAAATAATTAGCAGCAATTATTTTTAATAATAAATTGCCTGCTTTCAGACAGTGACCCTATCTAGAGCTTCAGAAATACTTTTATCTGGGGTGGGGGCTAAAAAGTTAGAATGAATAAAGTCCATTTCTGCTCACTATCACCCTAACAACTTCAGCCACGTTCTAACTGCTGGGGTCTATTGGAAATAGTAGTTTAAAGGCACTCCTGAAAGCTAGTCGGTGGCATGCAGCAAGAAACCACAAGCAGTCTGTGAGAGAAAGTGGGGGAAAAGGGATTATACATTAATTTTCATACATCTCTGATGCAAAGAAAGACATGCCTGCTGTCTGGATTTGAGCCTACTGTGGTAATTTGATTTAATGATTTTGATTCAGCCCTGACTACTTTGCCTGCTTTTTTTCAAAACTCTCAGCCACAAAGGGTTTGAAGATAGGAAAGATTTATTCCAGCAGAGTCCAGCAGAAACCACGTCTGTCTTGATATCATTTAACATTATATACTTGTCTACTGAGTGCATTCTTAGTCAGAATATAAAAATCTCTGTAGTCGATAGAGTTCATCTTGTGTTGTCAGATGTGGGAGTAAAGATGTTTTATACTTTGTTAGATATAGGCCTGAGCCTTTGGAGAGGAAAAAAAAAAGGTGGAAAGGGTCTCACTTATCTCTGTGGCAGTAGTGTCAGCTGGGAGATGCCTGTCTCTGAAGTGAAGACCTAAGAGATTAGGCACAATGTTGTAAGGTAGATGTGCCAAAATATTAATTTCTTAAGACTAAAGCTTAAGTAGCTACTTTTTTACTTAGCAAAAGATAAGACACTACTCAAAGAGACACTGTATCATTTATATTTGTTATGATGTCCAGAAACTGAGTCCAATATCATTAATGCACTTGTGTCAGGTGAAATTGAAACAGCAAGAATATCTTTCTTGGAAGAGTTCAGACCTACTTAAAACAGTTATTTCTACATGTGTTTGTATGATACAGATTTTACAAACATTTGGGTTTCTGTTGTTGCAACTTATACACCTTTTTCTTTTCCGTTTCATCATATGACACAATGGAGCATAGCATTTTACACCTTCAAGGTGTGTTTAAACATTAGCTAATTAAGCTTCCCAACAGATTGAGAATTAACACTGCATTACAGTAAAATGGAGAGGCACTAGTTAATCTAGTACTGATTATGTGGGGAGACAGAGATGTGCTCCCTCAAGAAAAGGGAGAGATGGGCACAGAATTTTGCATTAGAAAGCCACAGTTATTTGCCTACTTCTCCTTTGTTCCAGAGTAGCAGCAATTAGCTACTTATCTATCTTCCCAGTAGTGCTCATATGATGGGTCAGGTCCTAGAAGGCACAATATGTGAGCCCTATAAGTCCCTGGATATCCACTTTATAGCCATGGGTATCTACATCCACATCTGCATCCACAGATGTGAATGTAGAGATCTGCAGCTCATTTTTTGCAGATCTGGATGCAGATACCAACTTTGTGTCCACGCAGAGCCCTACATGTTCTCCCATTTATCTCAGCTATGATAATGGAGAGAAGAGCTCAGATCCAAGTTCTGCTTAGTGTGATTTAGATTGTATTACTCTCTTTATTTTACCACCATTAAATTCCTGTGAATGAGTGAGAATTATACTAGCACTAATTTGCCATAGTTTTGTATGGTGCGCTTTGTTTATGGTTTCAAATTTTGACTTTGTTTAGTACTGCAGAGCTAGAAATTATTTTATCCTTAAAAAAATCCACAAAATCTTTCAGTAAAATTTCATTCATTTTTTAGCTGGGAATTTTTTGATAGCCAAATTTTTGTATAATGTATTTAAGCTTTTATTTGGGTCTCTGTTTTGCTTTTAAGTATCAAAACATTAGCATATAATTTTAAAAATAGGTACACAATTTAGTTATGTATCAGAGGGGTAGCCGTGTTAGTCTGAATCTGCAAAAGCGACGAAGAGTCCTGTGGCACCTTATAGACTAACTGAAGTGTAGGAGCATAAGCTTTCGTGGGCAAAGACCCACTTCGTCAGATGCATGTACTGACGTCATCAGGTACATGCATCTGACGAAGTGGGTCTTTGCCCACGAAAGCTTATGCTCCTACACTTCAGTTAGTCTATAAGGTGCCACAGGACTCTTCGTCAATTTAGTTATGTTATTTAAATTTAAGATGGACAGCACATTGTTACACAGAGAACCATACTTTAACAATATAGTACTGTACAAGGTGTAAGATTTTTAAGAAGAGTGATTGTATAGCAAAATACTGTATGTTGCACATTTTTTTTGCTGGTGAGTGAATGTGTGGTCTAATTATGATCCACTTTCTTGAATTGCTATATTTTGGTATCTTTCCTAGCACACAGTAAAGCTCTTTCTATCAAAATGTATTGATATAAATTGAGTGCCATCTAGAAGAGCATAACTTATGGAAATAATTTCAGACTCTCTATATGCATATTTAGTAAGTAAGGCTCTCGTATTTGTTATCTTGTTGTATATAAATTTTGAAGTTGCTTTGTCTTGGATATTAGCAATATCTGAAATAGATTGTGGAGTAGAATTTTACCTTTGTTTTACATTGTTATAAATTAGAAATGGGTTTTGAGAGGAATTTTGAAGTCTAGATCTAAATCCAAATTCAAATGTAATGGCTTGAACCTATCTTTACTGTAAACTGTACAATAAATGTATAGGTTCGTCTTAAGCAATTTTGACATACCATCCTAGCAACAGTAACTGCTTTTTGTAATAAAGCATGGTCCACAGACAATTATGGGCAAATTTTCCAAGAGTCCCTAACAATGATTTATGCTCCTACGTCCCATTATCCTTCAATGGGACATAGGTGATTCATTCCCAGGCACTTCTGAAACTGGTTACCCTATATGTTTGCAGTTAGATTTTCAAAAGGATTGGCTGATTTCTGCATCCACTGAAATACAAAGAAGTTTTACCATTGACTTCGATGGGAGCAGAATTATGCCAATGCAAGAGCTTTTGCTGCACTTGAAGTTTTGTAGATTCAAAAGAGGAAATAAAGTAGTTAAGGATCAATCTGAACAGACTGTTGATTTTGTCCGATTTATTTTTTATCCTGACAAGATTGCTATTTCATTGCAGATATTTAGCATTATATTCATCAATCTCTTCGGTTGGATTTTCCTCTTGGGTAATTTTCCACCCATTATGGGCCACATCCTGAATTCCTTCCTTGTATTTTAATTTGTATTTATTATGAAGTTCGGCTTTGAGGTAGGACGTTTTATAAATCATATTGTTACATTGCTAAAGGGAAATCTCTTCCCTTGTGTCTTTAAAAAGTCCACCTGCTCTGTCATATAACTTGGGATCATAAATTTGGCATTCTCCTGCTGGCTTTATTTAATAATCTGCTGTTTGAACAATGACACCATATTTCACAGGAGTGAAGGTGATACACAACAATCGATCATGATTGGTTATAACCGCAGGCTGACAGACAAGATCTTATTCTGTCCCAAGAAAGTTCCTTCCAAGACACTTCTGCCTGGACTAGAATAGAATGAATAACACTGAGATTTACAACTGTTAACAAACTATCAGAACTTGACAAAAGTAAATTTTATTTAGTATTTGTTTAGGGCTCTTCTTGCTCTTGCATCTGCAATAGAATTGTTAACCTGCTTCCTCTTTATGTCTACATTTTCCCCTGTGCAACCCCACATCTAACAAAGGATAAAATGCGTATGGTTCCACATCCATCTTTTAGTTGGTGAGGGATGTGAGTTAGGAAGACTCCAGATTAATTCAGATCCTACATGGAGCTTGCAGGAAGGCAACTAGAAAAGGGATCTTTTTACATGCAAACAATAATAAACGGTAAACTGACCTGAGACTAAACTAAATATGGGATCCCATATCACCATTGATACCGAAATACCTTTCAGTCTGATATTACACTTTAATATGGCTACAGTGTGGTCAGGTTTACACTAAATATCAGTATAACTACATCATTCAGCTACCGCAACAACACATATAACTCAGAGTCATCCTACTGAGGCCATAATCAGTCATCTTCCCAGCTACTTGAAAGTTTTCCTTCTTTATATTGTTTCTCATTTCTTCCCAGAAAGCAAGAGTGCTATAAATCCATTAGAGAAGTTATTCTCAAGTCTGACTGGGGAAAACAATCCATCGATTGACTAACTGAAAGACTTCCATTGGCTTCAGTGGGAGATGGATCAGACATTACACAAGAAAGTACTGGAAAATTGGAGAGAGCGAGAGAGACTTGTGAGACTGCCAGCTCAGCTTTGTGCTCAATAAAATTCAGACATAAGCTTTAGATTTCTTTGGTGCTTATCTGGATTGAACCATTTGATTTCCTTGTCAAATCAGGGCCATTGGTGAAAAAGCTGACTTAACTCTCCCAGATCTTATTCCATGCTATGTCTCTTTTCTGTCCAATGTGGTGAGACATGCCATTTAAAAACACACTTAGAAATCTAGAGCTAGATCAGTATAACTGGACATAGCTGCACTGAGGTCATCAGAGGCATGCCAGTTTACACCAGCTGCCGTTGCAGCTCTTTCTTTTCAGTGTGGTACCTCCCCTCAGAAAAGTTGTATACACAATTGCATGTAAACACTGGCAACATGCACTTCAGGCTATGGAGTGAGGTTGACTCCCCCACCCTTGCAAGATTTCACAGAAGATTAAGTTTCAAATTAGAAACTGTTCTCCCATATAAAATAAACCAAATCTATAAATGTAACCTGTGGAGTAAGTTAAACCAAATCACACAGCCTTCAACACTGTTTCAATCAGATTGGGATTGTATTTGGAATTTCTTTTAAAGGGCCAAATTCTACCCTAATATACACTGCCATCCAGAGGCACTGACTCCAGGAGTGCTCTAGGGCTCAAGCACCCACAGAAATAAAAATAGGGGGTGCTCAGCAGGGGAGTATGGGCTCTTCCCCATGGGCCCTACCTGTGTTGTGACTCTTCCCTGAGATCCCCACTGATCCTTCCTCTCCACCCCTCCCCTGGTCACTGGCCCTTAAGGCAGGAGGAGGGATGGGGGGCAGAAAGGAATGAGCAGGCACTCAGGGGAGGGGGCAGAGAGATGCAAGCAGGCCTCAGGAGAGAAGTGAGTGGTGGGTAGACATGGGGAGACCTCGCAGGAGTAGCAGAGGAAAAGTGGGGGGTGAAGAACTCATGCACCTGTGCTTCCATCCCACCCCACTGGAAATCAGTGGAAGTGGATCAGGGTTTACATCAGAATTTGAACCAGAAGAGCAAGATTTTAGGCTAGTGCATGCTTTATCCCTAAACTGTCAACAAAACTTAAAATGGTACTTACAGCCAAAATTAGTCAACTCCAACTGGTCATTTTTTTGAATTCTCCATATGAGTAAGGCCCTTTCAGTGATATTGGCTTTTCATCTAACTCCCTGAGGAAGTTTGAGAAGACTTACCTTAAGATTGTTCTAGGCAATCTATTAGTGCTCACCTCACTCAGTGCTCAGCTCTGGCACCTTTTATGTTCTTTCTGGAATTTCACCCCTTCTAGGCAAGAAAAAAGCAAAATATCTTCAAGCTGGCAGTAGCCTAGGATACTCCAGAAAAGCCAATGTTTATGGGCTCTCAGCACAGTGATGGTGCCCTCGCTATTCCTGAGTGGCAATCAGACGTATATATTGTAGCTCCAAGAATCTTTTGTCAACAATGTAGAAAAAACAGATCAGAAGACATGCAAGCTGTAGTCTTGTTAAGGCCATTCTTTGGGGTAATTCTAAGCAGCAAAAAATCCAGCCCCTGCCTGCTTTCTTCTTTTCCAGTTCTTACTTGTCATGTTTTGTAACAGGACAACTTCTTTTGCTTCCTAGGTGTGCTCAATATTGAGCAGAAAAGGAAATTCCTTTACTCCAGCTGTTTTCACTTCATTGCTAATGAGGATTTCTTTTGATCTTCCTGCTGACCTCTTCTTATCCCTTCAGAGATGGTTTCTTTGCTAGCAGAGTATTGGGACCCAGTAACTAAAAAGCTCTTAATGCTTGCTGTGCTACAGGATCCCTCTGTCCTTCAATTTCCCAGGGAAATTGGAAGAGTTATATAACCACATAGGGCTCTTGTGAGAACTGACACTGGAAAGAATTCAGTATCTTTAATAAGGAACTCTTTAACAGCTATATTTAATATTTTAAATTGAATTTTCTGCTTTCTTGTTCACAAGCATTACAATGGCTTTTTAAGCAGCAGAGGGAAAGTAAGTTTGAGAGGAAAACAGCAAATGTATGTAAGCCTACCAATCCCTCTCTTTAATGCCTGCTTGCTTCTTCAAGTTTCACTGCAGCTGGTACTGGATCCAAGGAATAATATGCATGAGTGATATCATCATACTAAGTGCTTGGACCAGGGAGCCGCTTGTAACCCACTAGTCAGTGTTATGTAGCTTGATTTTTATTTTTCGAAATCTTGAGAGATGGGACTCTATTATTGCCACCATTTAAGTGACAGCTGACAACAGGGTCATCCAGAGCTGAAAGCAGTGAATCTCTATAAAGAGCCAAGCTTTGTAGCTGGGCCTGGTAGCTGAGGCTACATCTACACTATGTGCTTTTTTTCTGCAGAAGATATGCAAATGGTGTACTCATTGGCATATCTTGCGCTCTCATTTGCATATCCTTGTCCGATCCTTTTTGCAGAAGAGGTTTTTGCAATAAAAAGCCCTGTGTAGATGGGGGCCATTTGTCGGGGGGAAAAAAACTTTTGCGCAAGAGCCTGTGAACCTCAACCCAGGGCTTTTTATCGCAAAAACCTCTTCCGCAAAAAGGATCGGAAGAGGATATGCAAATGAGAGTGCGAGAGATGCAAATGAATGCTCCATTTGCATATCTTCTACCAGGAAAAAAACAGGGAGTATAGACGTAGCCAAATTTGTATTCTCTGTGGATCAGGTACATATAACCAGAAAAGCAGAGTATGATTCTTTGTTTGTAAGCAAAACAATCAAGCTAATTATACACAGGATCCTGTCAAATGCACAAAGCCTAGAAATTGAAAAAAACCTGAATTGGTAACTGAGGATGTGTCTAGACTACAGGGTTTTGTCAACAAAACTGGACTTTTGTCGACAAAACTATACCTGCGTCTACACTACCGTCAAGTTCTGTCAACATAATGTAAACCTCATTCTACGAGGAATAACGCCTTTTGTCGACAGAGTTCTGTCGACAGAAGACGTTATTACATCTACACTGTCCTTTGCGTCTACACTCTCATGTCAACAAAGCGGCTTGCTTTGTCGACAGAACTGGATGTAGTCTAGATGCTCTTTGTCAACAGAAGTTTTGTCAACAGTATCTGTCGACAAAAGCCTGTAGTCTAGATGTACCCTGAATTACAGTAATTGGTAGTGTATTTTATAATAATATGCACAAAGTCTTCAAATGGAAATAGGGGCTTGTTCAAGGGCCAGCAAACAGGGCATATGTGTAACCCCCACAAGGCAGATTTGAACTTGGGACATCTGAAGTGGAGTATAGGAACCTCTACCCTCTGAGCTAAAAGTCTGCTGGCTCCCAACCCATGCTGTAGAGGTCTCTTGGTTTTAACCGTTGCTGTGGTCTAGGTACCACTTGCATTGCTCAGTAACCAAACTAGGTGTGTGGGTTACATATGCACCCAATCTCTGTGTCCCTCTGCAGCCTTGGCATGTGAGGAAGTTCCTTTTCGCACATCCTTACAGCTGCTGCTTTTCCTTCCTTGCTGCTGGAGTCCCACTTGTTGCTTCTGCCTGCAGCACTCCCTGACTTGAAGTGGTTTCCATTACGTCCAGGAATTACAGTTTCATTCAGTGGTTCTCGGCATCCCTGCTATACAAATTGTTCCAGCATCTCTATCTGCCTGCACCCACTGACTAGTGAGCGGTCTGCAAAGCAGGCAGCAGTCACTGGGACTCCAGTAGCAGGGAAAGAGAAGAACAGCTGTGGGGATGGAAGAGGAGTTCAGCTATCCATCCTACTGCTTCCTTCTTCCTTGGGCTGAAGGGAGAGACACAGAGAGGTTAGGTCTAGACTACAGTCCTTTGTCGGAAAAAACTATGCAAATTGCGCTCCACAATTTGCGTAACTTTTTCCAATCACTTTTCTAGAAGAGGCTTTTCCATCATTTGGTGCCATCTAGATGCGGCCAAATGGGAGAAAAGTCTTCTCTTTCGGAGGAGCCCTTGTTCATCGTAGAAGGAGGTATATAGGGCTCCCTGAAAGAGCAAGTTTGCCTTCTGCAAAAAAAAAAAAAAAAAAAAAGCAGAAGAGCAAACGCATTCTCTGGACACGTCAGAGTTTTTCTGGATAATACCAGAGTTATCCTGGAAAAACACACCAGTCTATACGTACCCTGAGAGTGAAGCTGCCGATACTAAATCCCTGGGCTACATCTAGACTGGCATGATTTTCCGCAAATGCTTTTAACGGAAAAGTTTTCCATTAAAAGCATTTGCGGAAAAGAGTGTCTAGATTGGCACGGACGCTTTTCCACAAAAGCACTTTTTGCAGAAAAGTGTCCGTGCCAATCTAGACGCAGTTTTGCGCAAGAAAGCCCCGATCGCCATTTTTGCGATCGGGGCTTTTTTGCGCAAAACAATAGCGTGTTGTCTATACTGGCCCTCTTGCGCAAAAGCATTTGTGCAAGAGGACTTTTGCCCGAATAGGAGCAGCATAGTATTTCCGCAAGAACACTGAGAATCTTACATGAGATCGTCAGTGTTCTTGCGGAAATTCAAGCAGCCAGTGTAGACAGCTGGCAAGTTTTTCCGCAAAAGCAATTGCTTTTGCGGAAAAACTTGCCAGTCTAGACGCAGCCCTGGTGTTCCTGTCAGAGGTACCCCAGCAAATTGGAAGGAGGGTCTCTCTCACCTTTCATTTGTGTATGTTGAATTGCGCCCTTCCAAAAGTGCTCAAATTTAAATTCTGGTGTATGCCCCTGGGTGGAAATGAAAAGTTGATGTGGACCCTTTAATTCTTCTAAAGGCAAAGTTTGTAATAGGGATGAAAGCGATTAGTCAACTATCCAATAAGCAAATGCTTCCCTCACTGATTGCTGCCTCTATCAGAGAGGGGCAGAAAGGGGAGAGAGCAGGAGCCGGTGCTGGGGGGAACCAGTAAAGCCGCGGGGGCAGGAGAGGCAGAGGCACAGTGGGGAATGGGCGCTTCTGCTTTTCAAATGTGCAAGATCCTCCACCTGCGGACGGGGACTGTTACCACCAGGCAACCCCTGTTTGAGGGGGCAAGGGCTGACTGTGGGCAAGGGCTGCTCAGCCACCAGCCCCTGTTCTTGACAGCCAGGGCTATCTGCTGCGAACAAGGGCTGCTGGACTCAGCGCGAGCCAGGACCAAGCAGACCTGTCTCACACTGATCGCTGTGGCTCTGCATTTTAAATATGAGAAGAGCTGGCATTTTAAAATGTAGAACTGCAGCGCAGATGGCTCTGGAGTTGGCACAAGTCAGCTCCACTGGAGCTACCTCTGCTGTGGCTCTGCAGAGGTGCTTATCGACTAATGATATAATTGATTCAAATTGCATTGATTGTGATTAATCAAATAATCACATTTTAACATCCTTAGTTTGTAAGAGCTAAGAAATGCTAAGTTGTGTCATTTTGTCATACAGAGCCCAATTGTGCTGGCTTCTTCCGAGACTGATTTAAGAGTACCTGTTCCAGAGTTTACAGTGCAACACTTCCATCCTGCCATTGGATTTATGCGACTGGCCCTTTACACTTGTGTAGATCCCCTCTGAGGTTATTTGTGTGTTTAAACTTACTCTAACACAGAATACTTAAGGAGGGAACAGGCTGCATGTTAGGGGAAGGAGGGTTAAAAGACGGTAACAAATCATGCTTGCTATGTTTGACTGTATATGTTTCCTAAAGTACTGGCATTTTTTTCTTTACTCTGAGCCAGATTGCATTTATACTTGATGCTGCACAACAGTGGCGGCCCGTCAATACAGGCTAACTAGGCAGTCGCCTACGGTGCCAAGATAAATGGCCATTGAGGGCTTTGGAGGTGGGGCGCCGATCGCGCATTTCGCCTAGGGCGCCAGTTGCCAGCAGCTCATCTAGGGCTGCTCCTACTGTACAATACCTTCTTCCACAAATCCCCCACCACAATCAGCAGGACTACTTGTGGAGGAAGGCACTGTATATGTGACAGAAGGGTCCTACATTTTTTACTATTTGAACACTGAATTTTTGTATATTGGCTTATGGTGCTGGATCCCTCTGCTAAAATCAGGTGGCTCTATTAGAGTAATATATCATCTACAGTCAATATCAAAGAGAACAATAGGAACAAGAAGGCTGCCTGTGAAGTAGCTTAGTGAACCATGGGCAGACTTTCTTTTGAAAAGTACTGTACTTCAGTCCTCTGGTAATGATTTTCAGGAGATGACTGGGGGCAGTATTTGACTCTGTTCTATAATGCATGGTCTTACTAGTTCACTGCAGCATACTCTGGGACTTACTGCACACAGGCTTTTCTTTAAGCCTGGAAAGAGAGCTCTGTGTTTCTTCCTTCCCCACCTCTCTCTTTATAGCTTCATTGTCAGTGCTGTGGCAGATGAGGTGTTGATTTCTAGCCGGGTGGCAGAAGTGGGCCATCCAGAGCAATGCTAGAACTGTTGGGAGCCTCACTCTTTCTGTGGATTAGAAAAAGGCTGTAAATTTGCCAAAATTTGAAAAACAATTCCCAGGACAACAAAAGGCCTTTTCTTTTTCTTGTACAAATGAATGAGACAGCTCTACATCAGACCAACGCTAGCTGCACAAATCCCAGCCAGCTGCTCTGGAGAGTATTATTGAGTCAAAAAAGAACAAGGGACAGTAGTTGCATACTAATACTAACCTCAATTTGTCAGCAGCAGCTTTTCACACTCAGCACAGCTGGAGACTGTTTTTGTCTGTTGGGTCCAGAAGAACAATTAGAGCCTGATCTTAAAGGGTCCTGAGCCCCACTTTAGAGGTGAGCGCTCTCATTCCCACAGCATGACATGGGAGGTGAGGGAGCTCAGAGCTTCTCAGGAATTGCTGGAAATTTGTAAGCTTGGGCCTTTCGTTTAATAGTACAGTATGGCTGAAGTAGAAGTACCAGGCCAAGTAGAAAGGAGGACTAATATTTAATATTTAATATTTGAGATCAACTGTTGGCTGATGCTTCTGACACCCCACAGTTGCCTATAACAAGAATTTTTTTAAGTGGCTTCTTTACACATCATTGCCCAGCATTTACTGTACACTCTTTTATCTGCAGGACATTGATGACCCAGAGGATCCTATCAGGCAAGATTAAAAGCCAAGACAAGGCTGTATTTTGCCCACCCCAGATTTAGGATGTTCACTGCCACCCTGACAGTTTCATTAGTGTTAAATACACTATGTGCTAGAGTCATTAATTCCCCAGGAATGGTCTGATTTCACAAAGTACTCAGAACAAGTCCAGAGGTGCCCAGCTCCCCACAGAATCAGGCCATATATATACACAGAGTTTTTCTCATCTAACTCATCTTATTGTTGTAGCAGCACTCAAATGTCAGGGCAGTATATTTTCTAAGAGGCTGTTTGGACATTGTGATGAGTAAGCAAACTGGCTTGGATAAAATTGTTAGAACCACCTCTTCCCTTAAGATTTTTTTGATTTCTTGAAAATGTCCATTAACTTAATTTTTGCCCACACCTTTCACCTGTCTTGTCATAGGATTTCCTCAACTTTAACTAAAAACTAAGCAACTTCAGCTCATTCAAGGGAATTCTGCATGTCACATTGTGAGATGCAAGTGATACTGGAATGGAATACCTCATTCATTAACAGTATCTAAGACTGGTGATAGGATTGCCAGATGGTTTAAAAAAAATACTGGACAAACTTGATCTCAGATTGGGGGAGCGAGGAGAGACTGGCCGGGAGGGGGGAGTGGGGCTGGCCAGGAGAGATGGGGGGCGGGGACCGACACCCAGGAAGCAGGGCTGGCCAGGAGGGGGTTGGGGAGCAGGGCTAGTTGGGGGGGAACCGGCCGCCGGGGAGAGGGGCTGACCAGGAGGGGGTTAGGGAGCGGGGCTGGCCAGGGCGGGAACGAGTTGGCAGGGAGCAGGGCTGGCCTGGGCACACGCAGATCCCAGGGTGCTGCCCGTCCCACGCACGGTCCCAGCAGGGCAAATGAGCGAGTCTGGCCTCAGGGATTCCATCTTGTCCTGGCCCCACTCCCCGCCCTCCTCCTCTCTTCTGAGTAGTTGCGTACTGATACTCATGTTAATAATAAAAACTTAATTAGAAAATACCGGACATTTATTTGTCCATTATTTTCTCAATTTGTTTCCAGGACAGAAAGTTCAAATACCAGACTGTCTGGTTCAAAACCAGACACCTGGCAACCCTAATTAGGGACAATGAAGTCATTGGTGGGATTTAAGCATCAATGCAATAACATGAGTTAAGCCACTCACCTCCCACTCAATCAGCCTCCATCTCAGATCAAAAATACACATTTCCCCTCTTTTGCACTACAGGCAGTCCCGGGGTTACGTACAAGATAGGGACTGTAGGTTTGTTCTTAAGTTGAATCTGTATGTAAGTCGGAACTGGCGTCCAGATTCAGCCGCTGCTGAAACTGATCAGTTTCAACAGTGGCTGAATCTGGACGCCAGTTCTGACTTACATACAGATTCAACTTAAGAACCCCAGGCATCCCCAAGTCAGCTGCTGCTGAAACTGATCAGTGGCTGATTCCAGGAAGCCCGGGGCAGGGGCTTCCTGTAGTCAGCCACTGGTCAGTTTCAGCAGCAGCTGACTTGGGGATGCCTGAGGCAGAGCAGCTGGGGTGCTGCTGGGTTGGTCCAGTAGCACCGCCGCTCCTCGGCGCTACTGGACCAACCCAGCAGCACCCAAGCTGCTCTGCCCCAGGCGTCCTGATTCAGCCGCTGCTGAAACTGACCAGCAGTGGCTGAATCAGGACGCCTGGGGCAGAGCAGCTGGGGTGCTGCCGGGTTGGTCCAGTAGCGCCCAGAGCGGCGCTACGGGACCAACCGGCAGCGCCCCAGCTGCTGTACCACAGGCGTCTGGAGAAAAGCCACGGAGCACGGGGGCAGTGGGACAGCCCAGACGCGCCGTGGCTGTCCTGCTGCCCTCGGGCTCCGTGGCTTTGCTCTGCTTTGCTCCTCATCTCTCTGGTCTGCAGACCAGGGGGACGGGGAGCAAAGCCGCAGAACACACAGGCAGCGGACAGCCCAGACGCGTCTGGGCTGTCCACTGCCCGCGTGTTCCGCCGCTTTGCTGCCTCTCCCTGGTCTGCTGGAGACCAGGGAGACGGGCCCCATTCGTAACTGCGGATCCGACGTAAGTCGGATGCGCGTAACTCAGGGACTGCCTGTACACTGGTAATTTCTTAATGTTAAACCACCTGAAATACAGTAGTTATTTTGACACCTACTCATTTGTAAGCCTCTGAATTTGAGATGTGCTCTGGACCAGCATCCATTGTTTAGGGAAAAGATTGGCTTCTTAGCCTAGCCAAATCTACAAGATTTCTGAGATTGGCCTTATGCTGTTTGGATAGTTGAATCTATTCAGTATTTATTTTGTTCTTCAGAGTGGGTAAAATCATCCATGAACAAGGGGCTTTGTCATCACACGAGTCCAGCTTCAGCCCTCAGAATAGGTTGCTCAGAACAGGACTTAAGAGGATCAATAATACAGAGGCTTTTTCCTGGCCTCCTCAGTGAGGAGGAATTTCACTCTGTGTTTTCAAGGTGTTCACTGCTCTCCCTGAAACATATGTGGTTTACCACAGCTTATTACTTCCACCAGCAGCTCTTGAAGTGTGGGTCGGGATCCCAGAGTGCAGAGACACAGACCCCTGCTATACCTCTTCCCGCCTTTGTCCTGTGACCTGGAGTATTAATGGGAGGGCCTGGCGCTGGCAGCAGGGGCCCATGCCTCCTGCCCCTCACTCACTGGGGGAAATGGATCCACCCACCAGTCAATGCAGGGGGCAATCCCAGCCCTTTCCCTGAGCGACATGGTCAGAAGCCAGGGGCACAGAGTGGGCTAGGCCATGTCACTCTGCTTTTCCCCACTGCTGTTGGAGAATGTGGGGAGGCCTAACCTCCGCTCCAGGAGCCAGCCCCCCACTAATCTCCCAAGCTGCCCAGAGGCTCTGGCCACACTGGCTACTGGCCTCTTGCCCCTCTCGCCTATGGAGTTGCAGGCTGCTTGTGCCTAGGGTTGCCAGGTAGCTTCAGAAAAAATACCGGACACACTTGATGGAGGGGTAGGGGGGCAGGGGGATCGGCTGGGAGGGGAGCAGGGCTGGATGGGAGAGGGGTGCAGGCCGGGGAGAAAATCGGCCGGCGGGGAGCGGGACTGACTCAGGCACATGCAGATCCCAGGGTGCTGCCTGTCCTGCGCACGGTCCCACGAAACATGAGCGAGTCCGGCTACTGCTCCACAACGTGCTTGAACAGCTCTCAGGAGCACAGACAGGGCTTCTCCTCCTCCCCAAGGCGTCACTCCTACGTCAGATGCAACCAGAGGCTCCCAGAGCCGATTGCGCCCCGCCTCCCAGCCACTCCCCCCCGCCCCTGCCAGGCTTCCGTTGGGCGCGCAGCCAGAAAACCAGAAAATACCGGACATTGCACATGTCTGTTATTTTCTGAATTGTTTTACTGGACAGAGAGCCCAAAAACAGGACTGTCCAGTTGAATACCGGACACCTGGCAACCCTACTTGTGCCCCCCCCCACCACACACACACACACACACACACACACACACACACACACACACACACAAAAGACACCCTGCCAAAAGGGGTTGGAACTTCATTGTAAGGGGCTTACCAGGGCTGGTGTTAGACTGGCTGAGGCCTAGCACTGAAGCCTGACTGACTCCCAGGGCTCAGGCTTCAGCTTTAGCCCTGGATTGTGGGGTTCAAGTTACAGGTCTCATGCCCAGGAATGAAGCCCCTGGGCTTTGGCTCTGCCCCTCTGCCCAGAACAGTGGGGCTCAGGTTTTGTCCCCCCCCCACCCTTGGGATCATGTTGTAATTTATGTTAGAATAGTTGTGGTGCAATGAAGTTTGAGAACCCCTGGCTTACAGCTAATACATTGTTATTCCCACGGCCATTAACAGCATACCACACAGTAGAGATAATTTTCAGCATTAAATAGCAGCTGCATAATTACTCTCAACTCTGCCTACTCACTGAAAGGGTTCCTTAATTGTGTACCTCACTAAAAGAATGGCCAGAAGCAGGAATCAATAACTTATTACACAATCAGATTGGGATAAATGCACATTGAATCCTGAAGCAAACAAATTCACAGGTAAGGAATTCACTTTTTTTCTTAATAACTTAGACACCCACTGGTACTAATACCTTGGCTATATGAACAGTAGGAATCAAGCTGGAAGAAGTAAAAATGTGAAATGTACACAGTTGTTACTGCAAATAGTGGCTAGAGAATTAAATTGTGTTTGATCTTGGGTAGAGGTGCAAAAAGCGGGTGCTGGAGTAAACACCTTACCACCCTTTGTAGCAGCTAAACATAATCCCACTTCTTGTACTCAGAGAGCACAAAGACTTTCCAGGTAAATACAGGGCTTTCCTAATCCTTCCCCAAACAACTCAGTCATGTCCCCCCACCCACCACAGTCTGACATTCACCAGGACAGCTAGTGGCAAGGATTTTTCCTTTAGCACCTGTAAAAGGATGCAGCAGGCAGGGCCAGATTAATTCTTTGCGGGGGTGGGGTATTAGATGTTTGTGGGAGCCCCTAGACTCTTGGGTGAGCCAAAAAATGAGGTGTTCAGGGTTGAGGCAGGAGATGGGTAGAGGAGAGGGTGAGGACTCCGACTGGGGGTGGGGACTCTAGATGTGGGGTCTGTGAGAGAGTTAGGGACTTATGATGCAAGAGGAGGCTCAGGCGTGGGGCAGGCTGTTGGGGTGCAGAGCACTTACATGGCACAGCAACAACTCCCTCTTGGTAAGAGTAGGGAACAGGTGGTTCTGCACAGCCCACACTTACTTGCAGGCACCACCACCTACATCTCCCATTGGCCATGATTCCCAGCCAATGGGAGCTGCGAGGGTGGAGCCTCCAGGGGAGTGCAGTGTGGGGGGTAAAGCTTCCTGGCACTTGTGGTGACATGGCTCCTGCCCATGGAGCGAGGGGAAAGAAATGGCAGCGCATGAGCTGCCTTCCCACTCCTGCCAGGAACGGCAGACCTGGAACATTGGGCTTTAGTGGCTACAGCCTTGGGCTCCCCTTTACCCCAGGCTCCTATGGTGCAGGTTCTAATGCCCCTTTCTTATTCCTGCCCTAGCAACTGAGACCACACTGGCTATTCTCTAAGATCCTTAAAGGCACTATGCCTGGTTTAGGTGCAATGCCTCTAAAAATGCCTGCTAAGTACAGTGTTCCTCCCTGCAGCATGCTGTACTTTGGCTCTTCTTTAAAGGCATGTTCTTGTCCCTGTTGCTATTATGCGGTAATGGAATCCTTCAGGTGCTCATCAGCTGCTTGAACACTTCTCGATTAAGAGATCACTCTCTCCTTAGAGGGCCTGTCACCTGCTCGCTCAGTCGTTGCATAGCACAAATTCATTTTCAAAGGCAGCGTTTTATAGCTCCTAACCAATTTTTTTCTTTCAGAAGGTTCTTGACTTCAGACAAAGCCCTCTGAAGTGGTTCATATCGTCTTGCCCCAAACCGCTTTCAGGAATTAAATAACATTTCTTACCAGCCAATGCTGTTGTTTACAAAACCATGTTGAAAAACTCCTCACTGTGTTGACTGAAAGCAATAAAGGTTATATTGACCCTGCTCTATCAAGAAATCAGTACTGCCTTGGTCTGATCCACAGGTCTCTGAACTAGGGATGTTAATGTGGTTAATTTGCTAATCAAGTAGTTTATAAATTTTTATCGACTACTTGATTAGTCGATAGGCAGCCCAGTTCAGTCCCAGCTCACACCGGGTCTGGGATTAAACCCCACTGTGGCTCTACGGTTTAAATGTAGTAAGAGCCAGGCTGCTGGCTTAGTATATTTAAACTACAGAGCCACAGTGGGGGTGGGTCCCAGACTTGGCACGAGCCAAGACTGAGCGAGGCTGCCTGTCCGGCCAGAGCAGCCTCTGTACATGGCCAGCCTGGGCCATTGCAGACAGGGGCTGCTGCTGGAGCAGCCTTTGCTGACTGTGGGACAGCCTGCTTTGTGGCGGCCTCCCATGTCATGCCCCCTCCTCCCAAGCAGCACCACGGAGCTGGTGCTGGGGGGAACCAACATTTAAGCTAGTTCTCCCCAGCACCAGCTCCTGCTCCCCTCCCCCTTGCTGCCTCTGATACAGAGACAGAAGGGGAGAGGGGAAATGTGAGTAGTCAACTTGACTAACCGATAAGCCTGGGCTCATTACTCACATCTCCTCTCTGAACAAACGTATATGTACCTAACCATGGTTGGAGCCCTGCAAATCCATTTTATATGTGTGGGTATCTGCATCCTCGCACATGTATCTGCACAGATCATTTTTGCAGATAGAGTACGGATACAAATTTTTTATCTGCAAGTGCACCCTATAGTCCTGCCACACACTATATGGAATCCACTACTACTGGAGATGATACAAAGTTAATAATGGCTGCAGGTACTTCCCACAGTCACAGCACCAGCTGCAACCTAAGGAAGCCTTGAGAAGTAGAGGCTAAGCAGTGACATCACAGAAGGGCCACATCTAAACTATGAGAGTTACCTGTTGCAATGACTGGTACCAGCCAGACATGTTGGTGCTGGATGTGGTTTAGCTGCAGCTTTGAAAGTGCTTTCCCAAGGCCTAGGATGAAACATGGGAAAGTTGGACACACAGTGTTCTTGGGGGCAGAGGCCCATCTTTTAAATACATTTCTAGAGGAGAGTAACATAATCCAGAGTCTGACTGACTTTAGAAAATCCTGCGCATTTTCTTCCTTTGTGAAACCTTCCTTTGTGACAAAGCCTCTCCACCATAGCAACACTGACAATCACAACACTATCCCTCTAAAACAGGAAAACAGAACCCTAGCACAAGCCCAGCTTTTATACTCCCCAAAAGGGAGCAGAGACAGATACTCCATATATCCCATGAAGGCCATCTCTATTGCTAATTGATTTTATGTGAAAGTGGCTCCAACGTTATAGAGGTGGGGCAGCAGTATAAAAACCTTTCCATGGAAAAACAAACAGCAAGTGACACCATTTCAGAAACTCATCACAGTCCTATAACACCAGGGGGCTGCCAGGAGCCACAAATCAGAGGCAAGAGAAGGGCAGCCTTCTGCACAGCAGAAGTCTGCGGGAGCACTACCGTCAGATAGCAGTGAGCAGGAGCAACCCAGCTGTAGAGGAGTGGGGATAGCCTGGAACTGCAGGCGAGAGCAGCCACATGAAGTAGGCCTATCATGTTTGGGGGACTCACTATATGGGAAAAGGAAAAGCAAAGTGATCTGTGTCTGTGCACACTGTGGGAGTTGTGTGCGAGTTTGAGAGACTGCCATCCTGTCTATAGCTGAGGACAAAAAGTCAGGGCCTGTGAAGCTAGCATTGGCAGAATGGTGTATGTGTGAGATACATAGTTCCCATCACTATCCCTCCTGCCACTAAACCCCTGATTCAGCAAAGCATTTAAGCAGGTGGTTCAATCCATCCTATTCAGCAGCATACTTAAGCACATGCTTCATTTAAGCATATGTTTTAGTCCTAGGGTTGCCAGATGGTTTAACCAAAAATACTGCACGCACACACACACACACACAAAAACACACCAGGGAAAAAATTCTGTTGAAAAAAAGTGGGGGAGACCAAAGTTATTGAGCAACATAAATAAATAAATTAAAACAGCGTGGCCCCTTTAAGAACAGGCTGGGCTCTGCTACCGACAGCCAGTGGCCAACTTCTCTCCCTGCTCCGGGCCAGACATCTCCCCTGCAGAACTAGGTAATTGGGGGGGGGGAGGCTGGATGCAGTTGCTGAGTGTGTGTAGGGTTGCTAGGTGTCTGGTATTGACCTACACAGTCTGGTATTTTTGCCTCCTGGCTGGGAAAAAATCAGAAAATACCGGACAATTTAGGTGTCCAGTATTTTCTGAATTTTTTTTTACCAGACAGGAGGTAAAAATACCGGACTGTCCGGGTCAATATAGGACACCTGGCAACCCTATTTTCCCATTGAAGGTAAAACATGTCCCTCATTGTGACAGGAGTGGGGCCCGCTTCGCGAACTGCCAAAGGTGATGACTGAGTATAGCATTTGATTACACAGCAAAAACTAAGGAGCATTCTAAGGATAAAGGTGAAAGAGCAAACAGACGCAATTAACTATCCAAAATATGGTGGTAGCTGAGTGATTGCTGGATAATATACCCTTGAAAAAAAATGTTAACAGAACATTGGTAGCTTATTTTTAAATGAAACAAGCAACACTGAACTATTTCTTTTAGAACACATACAAATGGAATTTGGAACAAGACGTAAGAAAAAATGCAGTCCATATTTAATGCCTTCATTTCAATATTTTAAGCCAGTCGGTTTTGTTCTGCATTAGGGTAAATGATCCCTTCATCAGGGGGCACAGGCAGAAAGCAACTGAAGGGCTGCATGAGTAAAAACACTGGCAGGTTCAATAACATTTAATACAATTTCATTTGATGCTAACTTTCTGACAGGGAGCACCTATGTGACCACAGTAAATAGAAAAACAAGTGTCTCGCTGATTATAGCTTCAGGGTATTTAAATATCATCCCCTGGTTGTTACTCTGCAAGCTGTGGGCTCTTGGGAAACAAAAGGCATTGGATCCAGCCTGTCTGATTCACCTCCCATCCCCAGTCTCTACTTGAACCAAAGCCGATTAGAAGAAGTACTTACAAAAAAGCAATGAAAAGTCAAGGGAAAATACACATAAACCTCTCTGGAAACTCCCCTAGCCTCATTTGCATCAAAGATGGGACAGAAAGGTATCTCTATTCATATCGAGAATGTAGAACAGAAAGCAAGAACTGCACTGAATCCTGGGACTCAAAAAGCAGGAAAGCATTGCCTGATGGGAATCTCTGCTCCAGTTGCTGATGAATCCATACTTGCACACACCCAGGTAAGCAATTATCAGACCAATTCCAGTAATAAATCCTCTATTGCAGGGGTGTCCAAACTTTTTTCAAAGCGGGCCAGATTTGAAGAAGTGAACATGCGTGAGGGCCGTCCCCACACTCTCAGCCCCAAGGCAGAGGGCCCACGGGGTCAGAGGCGGACGGAGAGCGCAGGGCACGCCGGCCTCACGGCGGCCCGGGGGTAGGGCGAACCTGCAGCCGAGCGGGGGAGCGGGGCTGCAGACGTGCCCTACAGGGCAGGCTCTAGGACCGCGGAGGCCATGGGCGGCGGCGGCGGCGGCGCGGCCAGAAGCGGCGCGCTGGGCGCGCCAGTTCAAAAGAACGCCAGGGAGCCAGGAGAGGGGGAGGAAGCGGGGGCCGTATTAAACCGGAACACGGGCCGCAATTGGCCCGCGGGCCGGACTTTGGACATGCCTGCTCTTTTGGTATCCAAAATACCGAAGCTGCCTAATTGCATTGTGAGCTCTCTCGAAGGAATGCTGTGCAGAGCCAGGAAAGAGGAGTGCTTATAATCTAACCTGAATAAAACAACTTTGGTATACTCCCTTAAATCATCAGTTTACTTATTACAAATCTAGCGTGCTCCCTTCCACCATCGTTGTTTCCCTACAAAAAACAAACTCTACATGCTTGAATATAAAGTGCTTGAATCGAAAATTCTGCTTCATTTCCAATGAAGAAAAAGATGCTTTAATCGAAATTCTGCTTCATTTCCAATGAGGACTTTGTCTTCTCCTGACTGATCATGCTGAGGACTCTGCTTGTCTCCAGCCCTGATGACCCTGAATGACCAACACCATCTGGGAACCCCCGATCTCAAGCTTCACAGAATGGCGAGATCCATATTTCTCTCTCTCTCTCTCTCTAGGTATAACCTTCTGACCTTGCCTTATGTGATCAATTATGGTTTGCTAGCCCTAATCAGATTTAAGTTAGATTTAATATTGTAACTGTTTCATTTGTTCGGCTCCCCTTGCATGCTTACTACATAGAAAGATGGTTAAGCTGGTTCAGGGATGGGCAAGACAGCCTCCATGGGTTGGATGCAGCCTGCCAAGTGGATTGATCTGGCCTGTGGCCGACCTACCGCTCCCCAGCCACCAGGCCAATCGAGACCAGGGGACAGTGGAGCACACAAAGTCTTCGCCCCCCCACCCCACCCCACCTGAGGCATGCAGTGCCTAGAGTGAACTGCCAGCTGTTCAAAACAGTTGATGATTCTCTAGGCAAAGATTTCACATCCTCAGCCCCATCCCCCACAGGCCAAGCAGGATCTGTGGGCAGGGGAGCATGGAAGTGTCCTGGCCCTGGCCCTTTCAGCCGAGGCCCAGTCCCTTCCAGGGTGGCCCGGGACCACTTAAAAAAATTTGTGAAGTGGCTCCCCTTCTAAAATTATTGCCCACCCTGAGCTATTTGCTTCTCTCTCCTTCTTCCCACGGGATGGGGTTTTGTTTTGTTTTTGAGCTTCCCAGTTCACTCTGCAGCAATAATTCGTGTAAGTAAGCTAAAGATCCTATATTGCTCAAAAGTCCTGTGGGGTTTGCTCATCAAGTGGGTTACTAGCAGAATGGCTGTGGCATGAAAATGGGAATAGGGACCTGCTGAACTAGCAGCATAAGGTGCTGTTTAGCCCAGCCCGCTGAGTCCAAGGGCATATTAGGATCACAGCTAGGAATTGCTGCCCAACCTACCCTACTGAGTCCAGGGACATGCAAGGGGTCAGCTTTGAGTGATGATTAACTCATCCTCTCAGACAAGTGTGTTTGTGTGCATGTGTATTCATGTTTGTTCATCTGATTCTGGGGTGGAAAGAACCCAGCTCTGAGGATATCAGGTCCTGCAGGATAGCTCCATAGAAAGGGAATGGGCAGAAGGGAGAAGTAAGTAGAGCTCCATATGAGAACACAAGTGACGCAAGCAGCATATTGATAGAATTATCAAGCCCTCCACCCAAAAAGTAACCCTAATAAATGAGCACACCACAAAGTAACGGGCAAATCTGGTAAAACGGATGAAGTTCATACCAATCAGTCTGAATATTAAGTTTACTGATTAGCTTTTTAAGTATTTACAATGGAACAAATAGCATGTAATTGAACTGGTAAAGTGAACATAATGTGTGTAACAAGGCCATCTACCCCATTATGGGCTAGAGCGGCCAGTGATCTGCCAGCCTTATTCCATGAAGAAATGCAGTACGCAAGGGCAGGGAATCAGGTGACTTCACTGGGTCGAGTCATGTGGTTGGGTCTGAGAATTACCAGCCAGAGGAGCTAGATGAGGCCCTCAGCAAAGTGAGGGAGCCAGGAAAGAGCTAAGAGAATATTCCTGTACCGAGTAGTGGAGGACTGCTATGGGACATGGGTCCCTGTGGATGTCCTTAAGCTGGGAGAGAGGTGAGTCAGTAGGCTGCATGTCCTCCAGGTGTGTGCTGTAAGACTGGTTCAACCTGTTTCTTCTCTACTGTTTCAGTGACAGAGTTAAAGAAAGGCTCCACAAGGAGTCTCTCTTGTATGTAAATGTATTCCAGTAGATGCTGGAATCTCTTGGCTGGTCTATGCTTTGGCCTAAGAGCTGAAATCACCAGGTTTGGCCCAGAGCCAAATCCATCACAAGCCAGCAGAAGATGCAATGGACAACCAGCAGGGTGGCGATGAAGAGGTGTGAAGAGCAGTGGTAATGAGGGAGGAACAATGGAGACGCATGAGGAGGAGCCAGCAAAGTGGCAGCAGCAAGGGGCAACGAATGGCCAGCAGAATGGCGCCAGAAAGCAGTGAGTAGGTGGATGGCGCGTGACCAGTGGAGTGGGTCAGATGCTTCCTCCTCCCCCTACTCAGGATGGGAGGTAAACTCTGCAGATCGCCTCTGAATTCTAGTCTACCCTGCCCAAGGGCAGCAACTGTGAGTGGAGTGCAGAGAAGGGCTGGACATGTGAATGGGACACTTACGTTGCTGGACTTGAGAGCTTGAGAGGCAAAGGACATTACCCAACCTACTTGAGCTGGGACATTTACTCGTGGTTTGGTTATGAACCTTGTGGTGTTTTCCCAAGTTAATGCTATGTCACTTCCCTCCCCTTTTATTAAAAGTCTCTTTTCCACGCTCACACTCTGTGCTTGTGAGTGGGGAAGCATTGCCTCCCAGAGGCACCCAAGAGTGTTGTGTGAATTTTCCAGCTTACTGGGTGGGAGCTCGAGCCAGTTCTGTGATGGATGGATGGATGGAGAGGAATCCCAAGATACTGAACCCAGCCCTGGCTGTTGCTGCTGCTACCTGGCAGAAGGGCTACATATGTAAATTTAACTGCTTAGTACAGTGTTTCCCAAATGGTGTCCCACGGAACCCAGGGGTTCCGCAAAGTGAAACTAAGGGTTCCGCTAGAAAATTCTCCTGTGCCCCCTGCAGCGCCCGTAGGAGCTGTGTCGGCAGGGGTGGGCTTCTAGTGGCGTGCCTCTCTGGCCGCTCCACCACCCACTGCAGCTGCCCCCGCACCACACGGCCCCCTCCTCACCCCGCAGGACTGCCCCTGTCCCACGGGGCCTCTGGTGCTGCGCAGCTGCCTCCTCCTCATGTGCAGGTGGCGGCTTGTTACAGCAGCCACTGCTGCCGGGAGTGGAGGGGTGGCTGGGTCTGAGGCCAAGAACCTGTTCCCGGACCTCGGCATTTTGAAACTGCTGCCTGTGTATGGAATTTGGCTGGGGCTCTTCCCCCTTGCCACAGGGTGTGTTCAGGTTCTGCCACCCCCACTCCTGCGCTGCCACGCTCTCTCCCCCATGCCCCTCCCCACCCTGCTAGGGAAGCAGCAAAGTCTGGTCTGGCAGGGAAGGTCTCCTGCTGGGGAACAAGAGCATGCTGCTTGGAGGCTTTCCCCCCCAGTGCCCAAATCCTACACCAAAATCCCCCTCATTCACTCCTCTCCCCCCCACCAAGACCCCACAATCCCAGCTTGCTCTGACACCCTGCTCCATATGGGTTCCATGAAATTCTTTTGAGTTTAAAAGGGTTCCATGGCCAAATAAAATTGGGAAACACTGGCTTAGTGTGACACTTTAGATCTGAATCGAGTTTCAGCCAAAAAGAAGGTGCCAAATACTGTTATTTTTCTAGGTAATGTATTGTGACTGAATAATAGTGAGAGAATCCCTGAGGTGCATGTAGAAATATTGTGCCAATTAGTTTGTTTTCAATAGTTGAAAAATCTGAGCAGTAAATTCAATTACAGCTGTTGTGTATAATACAAGAGTGGGATGGCATGAGACCAACATGAGGTTTATTTAGCAGTCTAAAGATGATATATTTGTACACGAACAGTTTTCAACCATTACAGACGATCTTAGGGCTGAAATAGGCACAGAATTAAATAGTGTCTTTAAAACAGTTTGCCATAGATGCGAGTACACAAGCACTGGAATCTGATCAGAACCTAATGAAGCCAATAAGAAAGTTTCCACCTAATGACGCCTAAGAAAGATTTCAGGGAGTTCTTAGTTCCTACAAGCACTGAACCTGGGCACACAATGTCTCCATGAGTGCAGGGGAAATGTGGCTATTGAGCCAACATTAGGCAGGATGCAGAATGTTTTCCTCCTCTTTCAGGGCTGAATTCTGCTGACTGGTAGAAAAGAAGAGGTGTGGAGCAAGGGCCCCTAAACCCAACTCAGCTTTGTCTGAGAGAAGCTGAGCCCTGAGCGGACTTACAGATTCATGGAGCCTTTCTCTCAAGGGAGAGGAAGGACTGCAGTCACACCATTTCTAACATTCTAGCCTTTTCTGTTTCCTTGAGCCTTTCCTATTCCCTTCCAGTCACATGGGGTAAGCATGGATGGTAGTATAAGACAGAAAGGTCTGGAATTGTTTACATCAGCAAGTGTTGTAGTATAGGCTGTTGATTTGAGCTCAATGTATGAGTTAAGGACAGATAACTAGCACAATATTATTTCTTGTCCTCTTTGTAAAGTGAAAATCCTTCAGATCACCACAAGACATGATCGTTGGATCTTAGCTGCCAGCAAAACGTTGCAATTTCTGGTGTGTCGTTAATCACCTTTGCATTTACTTATTATACAGATTATTCTGGAACCATGGCCCTTATGATAAACTTTGCACTTTCTCAGCATTTCCATGAACAATCTGAACATTGCCTATCAAGTCTTTGGATAAAATATAGCAGAAAGTTTTCTTAAGCTTTTGAGTAGCTGATTTACAAAAACAAAAAACCTTTCCATTTTACTTAATCTGAATTAGCTTAATATTTTTCAGACTTCTTTTATAGCCTCTTGCACTTCTTATTTTGAAAAATAAGGCTAAGGAAAATTGAACCATTCATTTGAAATACAGCTCAACCACATACTGCCCTTAACTGTTGTCATGTACTTCATATGGTTTGATCCATACTTCTGAAATTTCTCTGTTCCCCTGAGGATAAATGCACAAAAGAACCTAATTCTTAGTTCTGAGCAACAAACTGATCATACACATCTACTGAAAATATTTCTTTTCTTTTATCTATCTCAGAATATATTGAATCATAAATATAGGAGATTCTGTCTAAGGCTATGTCTAGACTGCAGAGTTAAATCGTCGGAGAGGCTCTTTTGAAAGAGGCTTTTCCAAAATTTGGTGTATCTACACAGTGCCAAATGTCAGAAAAACCTGCTCTTTTGACACATCCCTTATGCCTCGTAGAAAGAGGTTTACAGGGATGGCGAAAGAACATGTCCACTTTTTTGAAGATTTCCTGGAAAAGCGCTGCAGTCTAGACATAGCCTAAATGACAAAATATACTGAGGCTAGAGAGGAAGGTGGATCTCATAGCTTTTGTGCATTAATCATGCCTATTTGAACCATTCACTTTTTAACATGACCTTGTATTTGATTGTGAACCAAGTCATTATTTTATACAAAAAAACTCTATTTCAGTCAGTCTAAGTCACTTAGGCAAGCATTGTTTAAATAGTTACAGAAGTTACCACCAAAAAGAAGGAGGTTTAACATAATACTGTAAATAACATCCAGGAAGGCCCATGGTAATGAAAGAGTGCTTAACTTGAAATTTGAGTATTTTGCCACTATAGCTGTATTTTTATTTATAAACAAAACACTACCATTACACAAGCTGTGATGTGATGTGCCCTCTGCTGGTCATATGAATAATAAGACCAGCCACAAATTTTGGCTGAAATGTTCATAAAGGACTTACCGGTAATTAAGAATCCCAGTGAGTTAGGTATTGGGTCAAGGTGTTTTTTTCTTGAAACAGGTAAAATAGAAGGGAAATCCTTTTATGTTACAGTTTATCTGACAGAGTTTGTATATGACTCTGCACACAGCTTACAAACTATATCATGGGTGAATTAGATGTACAAAAAATTATTTTTGTTCTCCAAGAAAAAAAATAAAAACATATACTCTTTGCTGGTTTACTTTTGGTCTGTTTCACCAAGAGCAAAAATGAAACTGACATAACTTGCTATGGACTGGAAGAGCAGAAGGTCAAAGTGGTGAAGTCCTTTTGCACTGACTTCATGCAAAGTGAAGTTTAGCCACAAGAGAAGCATTGTCCAGGTTCAAGACAGAAAAAATCTGGGCAGGGGCTAAAGAAGAATTTTAAGAAAAGCACAGAAGGAATAATAAAGACTAAGGAGAAAACATAAAAAGTGTCAGGTTGCAAATCTTGGCAAGCTCTGGTGTTCTGGTGCTACATCCCACATCAAAAGCTGTAATTTAACATATATCTAACACTGCAGAGAAGGATAGTGGAATCTAAAGATTTATTGATATTAATTTGGGATGGCACATTAGTGACAAGTTAGTTACAGTGTGCAGGTCATTTTAAACACGGGCTGATGAAACATTTGACCTTAGCAAGTTAGAGAAATGGTCAGAGGTAAACAGGATGAGGTTTAATAAAGAGAAATGCAAAGTGCTCCACTTAGGAAGGAACAATCAGTTCCATACATACAAGATGGGAAGCGACTGTCTAGGAAGGAGCATGGCGGAAAGGGATCTAGGGGTCATAGTGGACCACAAGTTGAATATGAGTCAACAGTGTGATGCTGTTGCAAAAAAAGCAAATATGATTCTAGGTTGTATCAACAGGTGTGTTGTAAGCAAAACTCGTGAAGTCATTCTGCCGCTCTATTCTGCACTAGTTAGGCCTCAGCTGGAGTACTGTGTCCAGTTCTGGGTGCCACATTTCAAGAAAGATGTGGAGAAATTGGAAAGGGTACAGAGAAGAGCGACAAGAATGATTAAAGGTCTAGAGAACATGACCTATGAAGCCAGGCTTCATGAACTGGGCTTGTTTAGTTTGGAAAAAAGAAGATTAAGGGGGGACATGATAGCGGTTTTCAAATATCTAAAAGGGTGTCACAAGGAGGAAGGCGAAAATTTGTTCCTCTTGGTTTCTGAGGACAGGACAAGGAGTAATGGGCTTAAAGTGCAGCAGGGGAGGTTTAGATTGGACATTAGGAAAAAATTCCTAACTGTCAGGGTGGTCAAATATTGGAATAAATTGCCAAGGGAGGTGGTGGAATCTCCCTCTCTGGAGATATTTAAGAACAGGTTAGATAGACATCTGTCAGGGATGGTGTAGACGGAGCTTGATCCTGCCTTGAGGGCGGGGGGCTGGACTCGATGACCTCTCGAGGTCCCTTCCAGTCCTATTATTCTATGATTCTATGATTCTATGATTTACTCTCTCCCTCCAGGCACTTAGGATGTACTAGCTAAACATATCTGTGGCATCAAACTGCCTAGCTACATCATTAATTCTGTACATGGTTTGGAAATATTCAGATACTTCAGTGATGGGGCACAAAAGTACCAAGACAGTGCATATAAATGTTTTTGTCTCCATGGTTTGAGAAAGGTTTAAAAATATGTTAGTGGGACTATTTTGTTGTATCCATCATCTCATAAAGCCAAGGTGCTTTAATTATCATGGGCCAGAGTACTCCCTCCCATAAGAGGGAGCTTCAGGGAAGAAATTCTCTGAGAGGATCCCTCCACTGAAGTCCTTTCATATTGGGAATTATTTTAAGCCCATGAAAATCATTGGAAGTCTTTCCAGTGAATTCTGTGGCCTTTGGAGTAGTGTTCCCTCTAAATTTTTGCATTTGCATTTTGCAAATTTGTGCAGAATACATTTTGTTATGTGCACCAAGACATGTGTGGATGTGCACAACCAGTAGAAACATGTTGCTGGCTATAAGCACTGTGAGCACTCTGCTCATCAGTTGGGTGATATTTGAATCTCTCCTGGGTGGCTGCCCAAGTGCTTGGCTTACAGGAAACACTGCTTTTGGAGCATACCCATTGTGTTGCAGAATTTGCCAGTGGAAATGTAGCTGAGATTCAGTCAAATACAGGCTGAAAATCAACTTTTTTCAGGCTGAGTTGTCTCCTGTTTGAGTGTTGGCCAGTTCTTTTTTGGCATTCAGGCCTTTTACAGTGGCTTATATAGCATCTTGTTTTTTGATTGGCTCTTGGAGCCCACCCTCCCTTTTGAAAGTCAGATTACTTATTTCCAGCAAATCAGAATGAAAGCTTGACTCAGGTGAGTTGACTGCAGTCCAGTTAGCCTGTGATTGTGCATCTCCTCCTCTCCCCTGCTGCCTGACTGTGTGTACTAGCAATGTGCATGTGACTGTTAAGGGACTTAAAAGTTCCAGTTTCTTCATTCAGCTCCCAAGTCTGGGACTCCAGACACTCTTTTCTGACAGGACATCTCTATGAGGGGATGAGCAGGGTGGGGGAGTTCTGTCAGGGAATGTACCCCAAAGGATCCAGTGACATAGGGATTTTTTGTAAGGGATTTGTTTTCAGCCTCATTTTGAAATGGAATTGGCTTGCATTTCAGCAAATTTTGAAAGTTAGGTTGCTTATTTACAGCATGCAAGTTGGCAACGCTGAATCCCCATCCAAATGCATATCTCGAGGCAAGATTCCCTCTGTTGCCCCTCTGCAGTGTTAGTACAGCCTTAAAGAGCTAACAGAGAGCTAACAAAACCTCTACACATGACCTAATAATTATATTAGGCCTAAAAATATGTTGACTTTAAAGACATGTCTGAAATTTTTCAACAACAGAAACAAGCACTGTGTGTTATCCCAAAAAGCTAGGATTAATTTATTTTCCAGCTGTGTAGGATTTCTGTTACCAGATCAGAAAGCTTGACAGGGGTAGGGAATCTTTTTTGGGTCGGGAGCCACTGACCCACAGAAAACTCAGTCGGGGGCTGCAGACAAGTGAGAAGCAACAACAACAGCAACAAAATCCAAACCCTCACTGATGTGGCCCCTGACTGAGAAGGAAAAAGACACTCCACACATTCTACTAGTACACCACTAGTACTAGTGGGGTCCAGGCTTGTAGATTGTGGGGTCCAGCCGTGCTGGCTCCCTAATGCTGGGGGGGACCCTGAGCCTTGGGGGACCAGATCCAGTTAAGCCAGTGGTTGCATCCAGCCCCCAGGCCTTTGGTTCCCCACTTCTGGCTTATGACATTAAGACTTACAGGTGTGGGATTGAATATTGTCTGTGCAGTGTACTTTGGACATGAAGATAGGAATTCCACATCCAAGAGAAAGAAGGGGACTTTTGAGCTAGTTTCTGTTGCGTCCCTGTAGTGGGGTAGTCACCCTGCTACAGGCATAAAAAGAGTTAAAATAACCCCAAGCAAGGGCTGTAGGGAGGGGCCATTCATAAGAGGCCTTGTGGCAGCCAATCAGAGCCAAGGAGGGCTATGTAAAAGAGATGGCTGGCCAGGCTGAATATACTCTTACTCCAGCCCTGGAAAGAGAAGGACACAGCTGCCTGCTAGCTGGGGTACCATAGACAGAGCAGTGCTGGAGAAGGCAGGTTGAGCCAGGTAAACTCTAGCCTGGGTAGTCCTAGGCTGAGGCAAAAGGACAGGGGTCTGAAGGATACTAGGATTGTAGGGAGGCATCCAGGTCAGGCAAAGGCAGCAGGTCCCTACCCCCTTACATATGATGAGTGGCCATGTCAAGCTTCATTTTTCCCCTGAGATAAGAGGCTAGATGATGACTGGCAGTAGGGTATAGGAGATTGGGGGTTCCCTGAGGGGAAGGGGCTAGATGATGACTGAGGCAAGGTGGGTAGGAGGGTTGGAGGCTCCCTGAGGGAGAAAACCCCAGAGTGTGGGGGCACTGCTGTGGGGCAGTACTTAGAGAGAAGGATGCTATGGTCTGGAAGGGATGTTGGCCCTAATGTAAAGTGGTGGAGCCAATAATAGAAAATAAGTACCAGCAGGTGAGATACCAGCTGGAAGAAAGCTCTGCTCCATGCTGTTGTGCCAATTCCCAGAGGATATGTCTACACTGTTAGCCCACAGATTAGGCTACACGTGGCACGGACTAGGTAGTTCGGAACGAGGTATACTGGTAGTTCGGAATAGGAAGCCTAATCCGAACTACCTAGTCCATGCCACGTGTAGCCGTGGGCACGGAGTCCGAACTAGCGGACATTTAAAAATGGCGGCGCCCAGCAAGATGCAAATGAAGCCCGGGAAATTCAAATCCCGGGCTTCATTTGCAACTTCGGTTGCCTACATTAACCACCCTAGTTCGAACTAGGGTGGTAGTGTAGACATACCCAGAGTGACCAACAGGAGGGGGGAGTCATGCCTTGTTACAGTCCTTTTCTGATCAATCGGAGGGAGCCTTTTCTGGACATACCAGCCATTCAGTTAACGAAATTTCCTGTAAGGGTTAAACCCAGAGACAATGGTTCCTAGAGAGTCTTGAGGAAGTATTGGCAGGGAACTAGGAGAGCCAATAAAAAGAAAGCATTAATTTTTTAACTGAAGCAGTAACCTCCTGCTGCAATGTGATCAGAGCAAGAGCTAGGACACAGGAGTTAAACCAGAAACAAGGATGAAACTTCTGGCGATATCCAGGCTTAGGGAAGACTAAACCTTGGAATAACAGAGATGTAAGTAGATCAGGGAATATTTAGTCAGATGCAGTCAGGTTATTTTCTTTATTTTTGGATGCGTTGAACTCCTCTGTGCAGAGCCCATGTACCAGCTCTTATCCCCTGTACACTGTAACTTTTAATCTGAATCCCAGGGAAGCAATTCTCTGGGTTTTTCATCTGCCTTTTTTCAGTTTCTCTGTGTAACACCTAGCAACCCAATATACTTTACCAAGTATAGCTCCTTTGTTTTATTAATAAAATCATCTTTTCAAGACTAAATCTGATTCCTGTGTCCTAGAAGGCACCAGGTTCTGTGTTCACATGTTTGGGAATGAAAGGTCAGATATTAAGAAATTAGTTTGTTTTTAAGCTCTCTCCAAAGGGAGGGTTAAAGAGCTTGAAGGTACCCACAGGAAAAAATTTCCAAGTATATCTTCCTAGATTCTCAAAGGGTTTTTGCATTTTGGTGGTGGCAGCATACCATTCAAGGCCAGAGAATCTGTGGTCTTAGGGAATTTAAAGCAGAAGCCTTTAGTGGCAGGGTATTTTAAAGTCTTTTGTGCGCCCCCACCTTCTGCACTTGAAGTGCTAGAGTGAGGAGCAGCCTTGACAGCCGTGTAATAGGTAGGTTGTCATCTCCCTCAGCTCATTTTCTGCTATGAAATATTAAGGACTGATGTTTAAATATTAAAGGCCTTTGGTTAGATGCCCACCATTTTCCATTCTAAGACTATTTTCAGTTGCTTATAACTTTGCTAAATTTTAACAGTTCAGAGTGAGATTTTTCAGGATTTTTTTTAATTTTCAGCTAAAATGATTCAGCCATTTCTGTGAATATGGTTAGTGAAACATATGATGTTTGGCCCAAGTTAAAATCTTGTAACAGCTGTTTCATTGAAAAGATTTCATGTTTCAGTGCTTAATAGCAAGGACTTGAAATTTGGCTGGAATTTGGGGGCTCATCCTGTTGGGGCATACCTTTTGCCATCCCCATGAAAAGCCACCCAAATGTTGCCACATTATGTATCTCTAGGTGTAAAAACATGTTCAACCACTCTATCAGAAGGCTGCAGCAGCTGAGGTCTTCTCCTGCAATTGTTCCTCCTGACTACCAGGAGTTGCTATGGCACCAGGCACAAGAACTGAGATCTGGGAGAGATGAGTTAAGCCAGGAACAAGGCAAAGATTGTCTCTGCTGGCTTCTCAGTGATTCCCAAGCTGGTGCCCTGGTAGAGAGGAGGCAGTCCATGTAGAATGCAAGGGGGAGAAGTTGAGCCTTGGGGTGCCAATGTGAAAATAGTTACAATGGAAAGTGATTTAACTACAAGCATTGCTTGCTTCCTGCTGCTCCTTGTAATATTTTGTGTTATCTTTGACAAGTGTCTTATTATAGTCAGCACTGATGAGTTCTCCCTCCTGTTCTCAGTCATGCAAGAAAATGTCATCACAAAGCTGAACTACCATGTAATCACAATAAGAAGCTATGATGGGAGCAGAGAACAATGTAAGCATACTGCTAAGGTTGGTCTTTCAATATCCTTTACGTTTTGAGCAGTTGGATTTGACTTCTTGATGCCAACTCTTACAGAAATGTAGTGGTACTAGGCGATTGTGTTAAGCATAGTGGGGACATTATGGCAGCTATGATGAAGCAGAAGAAGCTACAGTTATTTTAACACAGTGATTATCCCAGAAAAATGTTTAAACATTTTCATTTTTCCCCAGAGAGTATCCATTTATAAGCATGATTCTTCTGTCACACAGAATGACTAAAAAAAAATGAATTTCACTTACTGAGAATTAGGTCCCCATGTACTTGAACGAAGAAGCTGGCTCAGCAAAGCCCACAAGCTGCTTTGTAATTAACTGTGAGCTCCGAAGAGTCTGGATCAATCATTTAGATTGCTGGTCCAGCAAAGTTGCAAACTAGGGAATAATGAGGTTTAAGTTCTTGATGTGCCAAGGTAAAATAGTTATTGCTTGAATCGAGGAAGGAGAGAATAGAGAGGGAAACAATTGATCATTCATAGCAAGAAACACCATTTATACCTGACAAGAACATTTTTTATAAAATAATTAGGCCAGCTGGGGAGGAGATGCAGTGGTTAGCAGACCTCCAAGAGAACACTGCTTTGAGCTAGCTTAGCAGTTGGAAGATCCTGCTACATATGCTTGCAGATCTAACCTCAAGGCATCAGGGAAACTAGAATGACTCTCTGAAGTGTTTTATCTGATTCCAGATAAAAGTTTAAGGCAGCGATCTCAAACTCCCAGCCTGCAGCCCATCCCCAGTTGGAATAATTGCATGTCGGGCTTGGGACACTCAGGGGGGCTGGGCTGTCCATTACAGCCTTCAAATCCCGCCTCTTCCTGCCATTGCCCTGGCCTCTGCCCCATGGCACCCCATCCCGAAGAACCTTGCAGGAATGTGAAGGGGAGCGAGTGCACTCACCTAGCATACTCCGCTTCCCCCACGACTCCTACTGCCACAGGGAGAGTGTTGGGGGCACAGCTGCTGCAGCACCAGGATGCCCTGGTGATTTCCGAAGTTATGTCCTTGGGGCCAGAGTGCCATCGGAGGGAGGAGAAAAGCAGGAAGTGGCAGGGCAATGGTGGGAGGGGCAGGTCTTCAGTTCCAGTAATGGACAGTCCCCAACTCCCAGCCGTTTAGTAGTTCTGGGCCAAATTACTCTGACCGGGGATGGCCCGAAGGCTGGGAGTTTGAGACCCCTGGTTTAAGAAATTGTTTTATGTCCATCAATGAGGCTGCTTCTACACTAGGTCTGCTGGATAGCACTGTCCAAGGATGTTAAGAGGTGGGTAATTTGCTAATCATGTAGTTGATAGGATTTTTATCCACTACATCAGTGTTTCCCAAATGGGGCTCTGTGGAACCCCGGGGTTCTGTGAAGTGAAAGTAAGGGTTCCGCGAGAACTCGATTCCTCCCCTCTCCCCCCCCCCCTTAAAGAGACAGAGAGGAGCTGGCGTGCAAAGATGCCAGCTCCTTCTCTGGTTTCCTGCTGGCTTTCAGACACTTCCCCTCCCTCGCTGCCACTCTTCATTTCCAAAGCTGGCTAGAGACATGCATGAATGCATTTTGGCACCGAGGTCTCCCTGCTCCACTCCCCAGTGGTGAGGTTTTTTTGGTTTTTTTTAGGGGGTTTTTGCTTTACAAAATTTCCCCCCAGCTGTAGAGGTTCCTCGAAATTCTTCTAAGTTTAAAAGGGTTCCATGGCCAAATAAAATTGGGAAACACTGTACTACATGTAACCCCCTTTTTCCTCCCCGGGTTACTGGGGAGCAGGTCACACTCACAGGTGTGCCTGGGCGCCTGGTGTTTTAACCCAAAAGAGATCCTGAGCACCCCAGTGGTGATGGTGTTTAGTTGGGGAAAGCGCTATGTACCTCCTTGCTGCAGTCCCTTGCTGGCAATGAATGTAAAATGGTGGTGCCTCCACCTGGCTGGCCTTGTACACACACTGGTGTGCCTTGAGAGCCTCCAGGAATATACTCATTCCAACATAAATCTGGATCTAATTCCAGAATAACTACAAATCATATACATCTAATAGAACACTTTAAAATAAACAATCTTTACTTAAATAAACAGGGATTAACAGAATTAGAAGTGAATAGCATTTACAAAACACATAACAATAATTTATGCTTATATAGCTAGACAACAGTGACCCCACCCCAGAGTGTGCACACCCTTAGACTCAGTCCCAGACACTTGCTTGCGTGGGCGCGCTGATGTTGCAGCTGTAGTGAGGATTTGGTCCAGGCTAAACAGCAGCTCTGTCCCAGGCAGTACTTTTCCAACAAGGCCCAAACTTACTGCCTCATGCTGTGCCTATAGAAAGCAGTTCCAACAGGCATCTAGTAGCTGCACTCCACCAGCCCCTGCACTGGGTCAATGTCCTTGACAGCAGCTTGGCTCCCCCTTTGGTTCCAAATTCCAAGGCAGAGTCCCAGACTGCTAGGTCTCTTTCTTCAAGCACATGGAGAGAGCAGTCCTCTCTCCCCCCAGAGTCCTCCCTTCCTGTTTTTTTCCCAAGGGCTCATGGGAATTGTAGTCTGGATTGTAGCACACAGGGTCTTTTCAGAATAAAATGGAGGCCTCTTTAGTAAGGGGACTACATTCTCCCCCCAGCAGAAAAATCCTTAATGTCCCCATTAAGGAACCAGTATCAAGAAGAAATACAATACAATACTATTGCCTACTGTTGGTTGTGGTAACAGCCAATGGAGGGTAAAGTATAGGCCCATTAGAATAGGTACAATTTAGGCATTCAGCATGAGGTGAGCACCACCATGTCAAACACCTGAGTCCATGCTTAGAGGATACATCATCTGGGTTGGGTGTCTCAGGTGCTTTAACATCTTTTAACACAATCACTCCACGGTGTACTGTGGGAATGGACATCTCACTGCTGACTCCAACCATATCATATGTTAATCTCCGAGGAGGCCTGACTTCTCTCTGGGACCTCCTTAAGGTCGGTACTATCTTCTTCCTCCTCTACAGGAGGTGTCAATACAACCCCTTCAGATTCGGCATCCACTGCAGAAGTACCCATTACAGAAGGATCAACATCTGTAGTAACCTCGTCCCCCTCACTGGAAGACCCCAGAGGATTATGGGACACATCTACACCCTCTCCAGCAGTATCTCCCCCAGGAAAGAATGCAAGAGCATCAGGATTTAAGGATTGTGTGCTAGTTGCACTGTTGGGTTGACTTGACTCAAGTGACAGTACTGCAGACCCAGGAGACATTCCTAAGGGTTCAAGATACATAGACATATAGTCAGGGTAAACCTCCTCTGAATCAGCTTCTGATGGGGGACCCATTATATCTATCCTGGTAGTCGGGTCAGGCTAACTCCTGACCTGATGCCCTGCCAGAACTGATACCAGCCGGCCTTAAATGCAATTCAGAGTCCAATCAGTGTAGATGCTCTATTTTGAAATAGAAAAACGCTATTTCGAAATGCATTTTGTGTCTAGACGTGTTAGTTCTAAATTAAAAAATTCAAAACACGTCAACTGAAGCCAGTTAAATTGCTTCAGATTTTCACCATAACTGAGATCAGAATTTAGTCAGTTATAAATTCATTGCACACTGGATATTTCCATTGATTTTAATATACCTGAGTCAAGCCCCAAGTCTTTGCTTTCAACTGTTTTGCCATTAGTTAAAGACAAGAGATTTCTTAATTACCTAACTTTTAATTACCTGCTTTTCTCCACTAGGCTGGAGTCACTTGTCGGCTGCTCAGCAGGGATGTCCTTAATACAGGATTGGGTTCCGCTGCCCTTTCAGTCTTTGTTATTTTTTACTTCACCTTTATGCATGTCAAAACTGTAGGATGAAGTACCTCTCACTCTCCCTACATACTACTTCCCTTCCTTGAAAATTGGCAGATTTAACAAAGGGGTGGAGATTGGGATATTATAAAGAGATATGATCTCAAGCACAATTCTCCTCATGCTAGTGAGTTACACAGTTATGTGTTCCCCTCGTAGGCTTGACTGTTGCTATTATGCAGGACTAACTTGGCAGCCACTCAGCAGCATTCTCATTTAATGCAGGACCATGTGCCCTGGTGCTGTTCCACTTCATGCGTGTGCAAATCCCTTGGTTTCAGTGAGTTATAGCTATGTAAATTGGACTAATGTAGGGCCCCTGTTTTTAATCATTACGTTTTCAAGGGCGGCACTGAACACTTGTTCTGTCAGGATCAAGCCCCAAATGGTATGAATAGAATTACTTCCACGAATTTGGCATTCACTGAGTGTTCAGATGAGAACTACTTGCATGCCAAGGGCAGAAGGTGAAGGTGAAAAGCAACTATCAAGAGAGTATAAAATAAAACAGACATTACTTTAACTTTTGACTCTACCCTGTTTAACTTTCCTGGGCACTCTTCATCACACTGAAGGATGTCTTATGGGACTGTTCATTTCTGGCAAAAACAGGGCAAACTCTGCTTGGTGCAGCAATATTTGTGGAACAAAAAATCCTCTTTTTTTCAGTTATACAAGTTCTTCCGCATTTTGATTGAAATCCAAAATTAGGACCTTTTAGGCTGCTCCCTCCAGTTCTAAGGACATTGGGATGTTATATGAAGACCCAGGACTGTCCTGGTAAAATAGGTCTCTTTAAATGTACATTTTAGGCTGAATTCAGCCTAACAAATCCAATTGTGATATCAATCCACATGAAGCTATCCCTAATTCTCATTTATACAAAGGCCCCTTTGTGCCTGCCTGTCTGGCAATGAAAAGGGGCCTTGTGATAGGTGTAAATGTAATTGTAATTTAAACTCTCATTAAAGCCCCTTTCAGCTACCAGAATGATGAAAAGAGGCCTTACTGTAGATAAGAATCAGAAACCAATAGGCTGAAGTTGTCAAGAGGAAGGATTCTTTTGTACTTGCCAATATTCCAGAAACATATATAGGGAATGGATGTATTATAATGTATGTATATCTACAAGAATTAAAATGTACCAGATATTGTAGAGACACTGCTAAATCAAAAGGCTTTCCTTTCCTGTCTTACTGATAGCATCTTTAGATTGTTTTACTGAGGGAAGGTTGCAAACCTAACTTTTTATCTAGGGGGAGTTGAGAGCCCTAAGCATTTTGCATAATCAGATTTCATAATATAGGTGAGGCTGGGACTAGGACCCCAAAGAAGCATTTCAGTTCTTTGGCCTAATCCTCCCTGTTGAGTGGAAGGGAGTGCCAAAGGGACCATGGGGGAGAGGCTTGAAAAAGAATCAGATTTTTCTCTCAAGTTTGCACATAATCAGTTTTTAGTGATTTAAACTCAGCACTACATCTTAATGAACCCTGCACAAAACGGTGCTGTGCTAGTATATAATGCTGGGAAGTAAAACTGACCGAAGACTAGCTGGGCTAAAAATACTATTGTCAAGAGGAGTGGAGGGTGCTCAACATCTCTTAGGCTGTGTCCAGACTCAGGGGTTTTTTCGAAAAAAGTAGCCTTTTTTCGAAAAAACCTCACCTGCGTCTAGACTGCAGCCGCGTTCTTTCGAAATTAAATCGAAAGAACGCAGCTTTTCTTTCGATGGCGGTAAACCTCATTTCACGAGGAAGAACGCCTTCTTTCAAAAGTTCCTCTTTCGAAAGAAGGCGTTCTTCAATGTAAATAGGGCTTCTTCGAAAGAGAGCATCCAGACTCACTGGATGCTTTCTTTCGAAAAAGCAAGCCGCTTTTTCGAAAGTTCAACGTGCAGTCTAGACGCTCTCTTTCGAAAGAGGCTTGCAGTCTAGACATAGCCTTAGAGTATTCCTGTAAACTGTCTCACACTATCTGTAATGTCTTGTACAATGTCAAAAGCCTGTGTACCCCAACAGAATGCTTATGTAAAAGACGACCCATATTCAGTTTTGTGTCTCCTCAACAAAATTAAGTTGATGTAAAATAACTCCAGACATGATCCTTTCCTCAGCAACTCAGGCAACATCAGAATACATTGCTGTATTTATTTTTTATTGAAGCAGATTTGCTACAAGTCATGGAATATAAATTTAAATTTGTAAAGACTGCAGTTTAAACCAGCTGCACTGATTCTCACAGATTCATGCCTGGTTCTGTTGTGTTTGTATAGTGCCTAGCACACTGAGGCCCCTGCTCAACTAAGGCCTTAGGGCACCTCCAGAATATAATTAACAATAATAGAAATCTACTCTTGACCATCTTGTGTAGAAGTTGAGACACAGTTTGGCAAAGAAAACAAAAGCTTGCTACAGAGGGAGACACTAATTCTATACAGATAGCAGATCTAGAAAACTTTTTACCTAAAACAATGAATTATAATTTGCCTTTTGTCACGTGCTAAATCATCCGCAATGTATTTCTAAGTGATCTCATAAGATACATCTACATAGCAGTGTTATTTTGGAACATAACACTGATAATATTCCAATATAACATAATCTGCATCTACACACAAGCAGCTATTTCGACATAATGTCAAAATAATGTTGAGCTGGGGAACTTCTTATTCCGACTCTTGTAGCCCTCATTGTACAAGGAGTAAGGGAAGTTGGAGGAAGAGTGCTCGTCCTTGGACTTCCTGCTGTGTATACAGTGTCAAAAGCCTAAATAAGCTACTTTGACTTAAGCTATGCAATTGACATAGCTGAAGTTGTGTAGCTTATTTTGGCTTTAGCCCTGCTGTGTAGACATGCCCATACTGACCAAGTGAAATCTGGGAGTGTAGAGTGGAGAATAAGTCCCATAATAAAATAGAAGAAATTCCTCTGTCTCTTCTGACTAATGTTCACTTGAGAACTGGTGTTGTTTGAGCCTCAGATAAGATACTGTTATAGTGCTTATACCTGCATACCCATCATGTGGTTGGAAATCTATGCACCTGAAATACCACTGAGTCATAATCTTTCACATATTAAGTTATTTAGTGAGCTAAATGTTGTACCATAAGATTACTATTATGGTTATCTTCAGTGTAAGGAAGTCAAAGGGCAGTTTCTTCTATCACTTTCTTGAGCTTGGTAATACAATATGTGTAGCTCTGTACAGCTTGTCACATAATTAATGCAAGTGACAGATAAATGCACAAAAAGAATACTAGAAAATATTGTCAAGACACATTCAAAAGTGTAATGACTGAAGTATGTATGGGCTGGTGATAAGAGTGAAGTGACTATTGATGAGATATGGAATAACTCAATTTCCAGCTAAAATTTTAAATCTCATGGGTTTGGAGGCAAAGTTAATGCAGGAGTTTTTTACCTCGGAAGTATGGGTCAAGTATGACAGCGGTGGCTTTTTGTCTTTTAATAAAAAATCCAGGCTACGTCTACACTGCAAGGTTTTTGTGCAAAAACAGCTGTCCACACCTCAAATGCGCTTTTGTGCAAAGAAATCAAGAGTAAAATGGCAGAACAGAGGTTTTTTTCTGGCATAGGTAAACCTCCTTTTACGAGGCAGGACTCCCTTTTGTGCAAGAGTTCTTGTGCAAAAAGGCAAGTGTGGACGCTCCAGAGGGCTTTCTTGTGCAATAAACCCCTATGGGAAAAAGCACAGGTGCTCAGATGGCCATTTTGCTAATGGCCATCAGAGCTTTTTTGCGCAAGAATGTCCATGCAATGAGAATGCTCTCTTGCACAAAAACACATCGCTTTTGTGATATGCTTTGAGGTGTGGACGTGCTCTTGCACAAGAAGTTTTTGCACAAAAACTTTTGTACAAAAGGCTTCTTGTGCAAGAAGCATGTAGTGTAGACATAGACACATGGTTTAGTCTAGGTTGGAAAAAATAATCCCAACTATACATGCAATCTGATGGGGGCTAATTTAGCTACAACTAATCAGGAAAGAGATCTTGGAATTCGTGGATAGTTCTCTGAAAACATCTACGCGGTGTGCAGCAGCAATCAAAAATTCCTATGATGCTAGGAATGATTAAAAAAGGGAGAGAAAAGAAGACGAAGATTATCTTACTACCCTTATATAAAAGTATAGTACACCCACATCTTGAATACGGCGTATAGATGTGGTCTCCTTACCTCAAAAAAGGTATTTTGGCATTAGAAAAGGTTCAGAAAAGATCAACTAAAATGTTTAGGGGTTTGGAACAGGTCCCATATGAGGAGAGGCTAAAGAGACTGGGACTTTTCAGTTTAGAAAATAGGAGACTGAGAGGGGATATGATAGAGGTATATAAAATCATGAGTGGTGTGGAGGTGAATAAAGAAAAGTTATTTACTTGTTCCCATAATATAAGAACTAGAGGACACCAAATGAAATTAATGGGTAGCAGGTTTAAAACTAATAAAAGAAAGTTCTTCTTCACACAGTGCACAGTCAACCTGTGGAACTCCTTGCGAGAGGAGGCTGTGAAGGCTAGGACTATAACAGTGTTTAAAGAGAAGCTAGATAAATTCATGGAGGTTAGGTCCATAAAAGGCTATTAGCCGGGGATTAAGGAATGGTGCCCCTGGCCTAAGTTTGTGAAAGGCTGGAGAGGGATGGCAGGAGACAAATCGCTTGATCATTGTCTTCAGTCCACACCCTCTGGGGCACCTGGCACTGGCCACTGTCAGCAGACAGGATACTGAGCTAGATGGACCTTTGGTCTGACCCAGTACGGCCATTCTTATGTTCTTATGTTATGTTAGGTAGTCATTGATTAAATAAGATGTAGATTTATGGTTAGTCATCCTTGGGAGCCAACTGCCTATGTGGGACCCTGGGCAAGGTAGTGGGAGAGGGGGACAAGTTTGTGCCACCAGAATGGGCAAGGCCTTGGGTGGAAGGGGTGGGGTTGGGGCTAGTCAGCCCTCTGCACCACACTCTTCCACCGCCCTGCCCCCCCCCACTTCACCTTCCCTGTCCTCAGAACCACATGAAGCATGCGGGGCAGCACTCCAGGGCTACGTCTACACAGCTTCCCTCTTCCACAAAAGCATATTGCCATGCTTTATTTGCATAGGTAATTAGGAGTCTTTTTTCCCCAAGAGGTTTTTGTGCAAAAAGGGTCCATCTACACAGCGTCTTTTCACGCAAATATCCCCTCTTGCGCAAGAGCCGGTCTGCCGCTTTTTTTCAGGAAGAACAGCTCTTGCGCAAGAAGGAGGGTTTGTGCAAAAAGGAGCTGTGTAGACAGCTCCTTTTTGTGCAAAAGCCTCTTGCGCAAAAAGCGACCGCTCACTAATTATGCTAATGAGGCACAGCGATATTCCATGCTTTGCCTCATTTGCATATTTTTTTTGCACAAGAGAGGGCAGTGTAGATGTAGCCCAGAGGTAATTTAAAGGGTCCGGGGTTCTGCCTGCTGCTGCCACAGTAGCAGCAGTGGTGGTCAGGAACCCCAAGATCCTTTGAATTTCTGGGCCTCGGGGCAACAACCACCTTTTCCCATCCACCCTCCATGGGCAGGCCAAAGTATCTGTCTGATCTGGATAGTTTGATAGAAAATGTGGAATTTTAGAGGCCGGGGGAAAGGAGGGAGGAGAGGGAATGTGTTCCATTTCCTGACCAGTTTTATCTTTAGTACTTTGACTAGAACTACTGTTAGGAATTTCCAGTTGCATCCTTACAAAGGATCCCCCTCAGTGGTTAAATCAGTGATGAGAAGTGCTGGTAGCAAACTCTCTTTTTGAATAGTACAGGAAGAAGAGGTGAAAGGGCAGGAACCTTCAGTAAAGGGGATAATCATGTGAGCTTCCTGGTAGTGGAAGAAAGGGGGCTGAAGACACTGCTACCACATAGCCATCCCTTGCACTGCTTTAACTTACCAGTTTAGCTGTACCCATCCCATACAAGAATTAGCTTTATTGGTATAAACACTGTTGTATAGGCATAACTGCATACATGCTAGGGGTTGTACCTTTGTAATCATTCTGATTGAAAAAAAGTCAGAATAAAACAGTGTAAAAAGTGTCGTATATCATGTACTGATGTCCATCATTCAGGAGCCTTTTCAGCTATAACTATGGAGTAAATTCTTCTCATTGGAGGCTTTTTTCTTATCTTTCATGCACCTCCTTGAAGAAAAATAAGACCTTAAATTACAGAGAAGGTGCAACTATGTTCTTTCTGTTCATGGCCTTTGAAGGAGGAATGCCTAAGAAATCCACCTTGAACCACATGGTGGCAGAATTCAGGGCTTTTGGCTTCCTATGCTTGTATGTCGCTGCCTCTCAATGTAACAAGTAATATAGCAAATCATAACACATTTACCTACCAGTCTCAGAGAGGATAGGCATCTGTGTGTTCTTTTCTTTATATTAGTTTATATTTTTCCTCTTGTTGGTAAAAGAAAAACAAATAAAAAATCCTTGCAAAAATCTGTTCTTTCATCCTTAATATATTGGGGGATTACCATGTAACTGGCTGCAGCATGAATCTGAATTTACCTGTCGGAAGCTATACAAAAAGCATTATGGACAGGGGCGGATGAGGATTTTGCAGGGCCCAGGGCAGCACAATTTCGCGGGGCCCCCCCTTTTGAAACGGCGCATGTGCCGTGGCGCCACAGAGCATGCGCGGGGCTTCTTGAAGTGCGGGGCCCAGGGCAGCCGCCCCACTTGCCCTGACCTATATCCCCCACTGATTATGGATATATCTACACTTTACACAGGCCTGACAATGGGGGGGCAGGGTGAGCGAGAGAGAAAGAACGAAAAGGTAATTTGCCCCAGAGCTTGGCAAGTCACCAGAGCCCCAGACCCATTAGAATTGCTGCAGAAGCATCGCACAGCACGTTACCGAGCCCCGTGCCTCGTGCCAGTTGGCTCTGAGGGCTGACCTGGCCTTGCCCCTTCTGGACAAGGCTCCATCCCTTCTAAGTGTGTGGAGTTGCCCCTTTTCTCCCACATTGTCCCATTCTCCCACGTAAGGGGCAGGTAATCCTGTTGGCTCCCCTGACTGTACCATAGTGTGAATTAATGCTGACTGGCGTGGCTGTAGTTCAGGAGAAATAAGATCAGCTCAAGTGTGAGGGAAAATTTCATCTTTTAAGCTACAGGCAGTGGAAACCCTTTGTACATGCAAATATTCCTCCTCTCCTATAAAAGGATATAGGGGAATGGTTATTTGCTTGTTTGGCACTGTCTTCTCTCTCCCCTGCCCCGTTTCTATGGTGCTGCACAAAGGAAGGGGTAGAGACTGCTTGAGGAGTGGGTTGATTGAGAGAATCCAATTAGTTAGTTCACAGAGGGTTGTATTGTTATCCAAAGCCTCTGCATAATTGTATTTACTGTGTTGATAGTAGAGAGGAGTTGGGATATGAACTTGTAGGCTCTTCTACAGCTCAGGGGCCAATATAGGTGCTGCACCTTTTGTGCAGGTGCTCTATAGTCTCGATGGGGGATTCTACCCTCAGTTACCCACAGAATTCTTCTCCGCAATGCTGTCTCTCACTCAGGTTTTGGCATAATATCTGTGCTATTATGAAGTAACCCCAACAACATTTTTGTTATTTAAAACATGGGGATAGAAGAGATTTACTGCTGTCAGAGAAATGACATTTTAAAACTGACTTAGAGTGAGTCTGTCACGGCTTTAAAAATTAAACCATTTCACTAAACTGAAGAGGAATGAACAATCATAAGCTAAACTTGATAAAAGACTGCCCAAGACTAACTGATGTTGAAAATAATCAGGCCCCATTTGAATCTGAGTGTTGTTACATTGGTTTAACTCCAATTAAACTACTTCATTTGCAGCTCTGAATTATAGCTAGCAGGTATTCTTTTTTAAAATCCATTTTTGTTCTTGACTGACAACTGTGCATTACTCTCAATTATTTCTATCCTCTTCTTACTTTTCACTTGGCTCAAGATGTTCCTCACAGGTAAAAGCTGTTTGTACATTTTCATAAATGTCAATTTTTCAATAGTACTCACCTTAGTTGTCACTGAGGCCTGCTCTACACTGCCGACTTAGGTCTACCTGAGGCAACTTAAGCCAAGCTGATTATGTCAGTATCTACACTACAGCCTTACTCCTGCTGATGTAAGTGCCCTGCTACACCAACATAATTACTCCACCTCCATGAGAGGTGTAGGGCTTACATCAGGATAATTAGGACAAAATTTCCATGAGACACTATTATTTACATCCGCTGTTGGCTGTCACTCTTGTCAAATGCACAGCTCTGCTCTGCAGCAGGGGACTCACAGCTGGAACCTTGAAATTTGCAAGAAAGGCCAGTAGGCTTCCAGCTATAAAACTGATCCCAGCACTGTGTTCATGGCAGTAGTCCCTGACCTGCATCCTGTGGTGACAACACTAGCTGTGAGCCCAGTGCTGGGTTCAATTTCACAGCCGGGAGCCTACCAGCCTTTCTGGTCAATTTCACAGCTTCAGCTTTGACTACCAGTGCTGATCTGAGCTCAGTGGAGCCATGAAATTGACAAGAAATGGTAAATTGGTAAGCTTCCTGCTGTGAACCTGACACTGGGCTCATAGCTCAGGCTGTCACATGACAGAAGGCGGTCGGCTCCGGTTGTGAGCCCAGCTATTGCCTGGGGCTCTCAGCTCCCCACTCCTTGCAGGAACCAGCTGGAGCCTGGCTGACACCAAAGCTCTTGGCTCCCCCCTCAGCTAACTAGCTGAAAGTGGAAAGCTAAGAGCCCCAGAATGGCAGCCAGGGTCAGGCAGCAAAGATTCCAGACTCTCAGCCCTCCTTCCCCACACTACCCCCCTTAACCTGTTCAAGTGATTCTGGCAGGAGGATTGACTGACTTGCCTGGCTCCTGGGCATGGTGCAGGGAGCAGAGTGGCTCCGCATTCCTGGAAGGAGCAGGGCTGGAGGTAGCCATCCCTCAGCACTGTTCGGAATGTGTCATATAGGGCTCTGGAGGCAATTTAAAGAGACCAGGCCTTTAGACAATACTACTGCCACAGAAGCAGCAGCATAGGCTGGGAGTCCTGGGCCCATTTGAATTGCCAGGCCCTGGGGCAACTGCCCCTTTTGCCCCTCCTCCCATCAGTGGGCCCAGCTCCTGTTGAGGATGTGTGCTACTGACAGAAGGCAATGTGGACATGGAAAAACAATAGTAATTGCTGTAGCAGTTAAGGATGTTAAATATCAAGTAATTTACTAGTCGAGTAGTCAATGGAACGCCCATCAACTACTTGACTAGTTGATAGGCACTTCTGCGTTTCTCCTTTGAAATGTACAAGAGCCCCTGTTGGGCCTCTTGTACATTTCAAAAGAGGAATACCAAATTCCGTGTGCAGCCTGGGGCCAGCCCAAAAGCACCCTCATGGAGTCTGGGGTCAGCGGGTGACTCAGAGTCCCTTGCTGACACCGGGCTCCGTGCTGCACTGTCACTTTGAAATGCCACGTGGAGCCCTGAGTCATCTGGAGAGTCCCCAGCTGACCCTAGGGTCAACTAGAAACTCCCCAGCTGCCCCGGTCTCTGCACAGTTTGAAATGCTGCGCTGGAACCCAGGATCAGCTGGGGAGTCCCCAGCCGACCCTGGGCTCCAAACGGCGCTGCCGCTTTGAAACACCGTGGTGGAGTTTCAAAGGGGCAGCACCACACAGTTGATCCTGGGCTTCATGTGGTGCTGCCCCTTTGAAACAACACAGCGGTGTTTCAAAGGGGCAGCACTGCACAGAGCCAGAGTTCAACTGTGCAGCGCTGCCACTTTGAAGTACCTCCTCTTCCTCCACCCCCTTAGCTGCTCTTACCTGATAGAGGCAGCAAGGGAAGGGGGAATTGATTAGTCAACGAGGGTATGTCTACACTACCCTCCTAGTTCGAACTAGGAGGGTAATGTATGCATACCGCACTTGCTAATGAAGCCCGGGATTTGAATTTCCCGGGCTTCATTAGCATAAGCGGGGAGCCGCCATTTTTAAATCCCCGCTGCTTCGAACCCCGTGCAGCGCGGCTACACGGGGCTCGAACTACGTAGTTCGGACTAGGGTGCCTATTCCGAACTACCGGTACACCTCGTTTCACGAGGAGTAACGGTAGTTCGGAATAGGACCCTAGTCCGAACTACCTAGTTCGAGCCCCGTGTAGCCGCGCTACACGGGGTTCGAAGCAGCGGGGATTTAAAAATGGCGGCTCCCCGCTTATGCTAATGAAGCCCGGGAAATTCAAATCCCGGGCTTCATTAGCAAGTGCGGTATGCATACATTACCCCGCTAGTTCGAACTAGCGGGGTAGTGTAGACATACCCCTAGTTCTTAACATCCTTAGTGGTGGTTGTATGCCAACTTAGGTTTGTAGTGTAGACATTGCCTGAGATACTTACAGTTGTATTGGATAATCTACTGTAGCAAACCTATATTCTGTCCTTATTACTACTTCTGAATGTCATTCATTCATTACTGATGATGCACTCTCTGCAAGTGCATTCATGCCTTGGGAGCACCAAATTACAATAGAGTATAACTCTTGCATTTTCAGGTGAGATGTTATTTTAGTCCAAATTCCTTAGCATTCGCCACTGACTTATGAACCAATATTTTTGCTTTGCATCAATCAGCTACCTGCTAACAGATTTACATTAATCAGGCAGGCTGTTTTCATCAGTAGCCTGACAATTCATTTATTAACTTACATAACTCACAGCTTTATCCTTCTTTTAATTAACCATAAATCAACAAAGTCTCAAATCTTCAAAGTTGTCTTAAATATAGTATTGCTCAATCTTACCAGTTGGTATGTGTTATGATACCTTACTGGCAATAATCAAAGTTGCATTGTTAAAAGGACATTTTCAAGATTAAGACCCAGCCTTAAGACCTATTTCTATACCTTTTCCTCCTGTATCTGTCTGCAAAGTCCATGTAACTTTTTCATTTGAGAGTTTTCTTTAAAATGAAACATAAATTAAAAACCAATATGTCTGAAGTAACCTTACAGTAACAAGCCAGTGTGTGCAATGGAGCAGTTTATTATCTGTTGCACAGAAGTCATATGGCAGGGGTGGGGCAGGGGTGGTGTGGCCCATGAGCCCCACACAGTTCATCAGGGTTACCTGCTTGTGGGCTACCCATTGGTTTATCTGAGCATCTGCAGGCATGGACTTCTGGCCAGTGGAAACTGGCTGCTTCCTGCAGCTCCTATTGACCAGGAACAGTGAACCATGGCCACTGGGAGCTGAGAGTGGCCATGCCTGTGCATGCTCAGATGAACAAAGCATCTAGTGGCCCGCCAACAGCTAACCCTGACAAACTGCATGCAGGGCTGTTCTATGGTCTACTGCTGAATTAATGTCAGAAGTATTCAGGGAGTTTGATTATGTTGTTTGTTTATGGGTTAGCCCACAAAGGCGGTTTAAGCCTTAAAGGTAAAGTTCAAATGTGAGCCACTTAGTGTCTGAATCTGTGACTGAGAGATGCTTCCGACTGTGTAGCACCAAAAAGGAGACCCATTTATTCAGTATCAGTGGGAATTCTGTGCCGGGACTGAGAATAGTGTGTGGAGCTCAGATGTGGCCACAATATACTGTAACACCCATAGACTTTACCCAAACTTACACTTAGTAAAAATACTAAGGGCTCTAGTTTACTAGTCAGACTGTATTTTCCAAACAGTTGAACTCATTAAATAGTTTTGAAAATGAACATTTCACAGTGCAAACCTCTGAGTAAGCCGGGATGAATTATTTTCCAGGTAGTGAACAAGAGGAATGTGGATATTTTTCTTAAATAAGGAAATGATCTGAGTATTTAGATCCTGATCCTATAAGTAAGTATGTGCTTGACTACAAACAAATGAGTCATCCCTGTGAAGTACATTCAAGTGTGTGAGTAGTTTTTTCATTAAAGTTAAGCATACAATTTTTTTTTGAAGGACTAGGGCACTATTTAGCAAGTGAGACCTTGTAAATATCTGATGAGAAGCAAGTAAACATATACTCCTCTGCAGCTGCGATAGGGACACAAATTATCAGCATATGATATAACAGCAATGTCAGATTTCATTCCTATTTTCTGCATAGTGACCCTATAGTCAATATTACTGCAAAGATCAATGTAGTACTTTGCAGCCGTTCATTCTGCTATATCCTTGGACAAGTCATGTATACTGTCACAAAGACGTTCGCTTCAAAAAGATGAATGAGGGGCAGCAACATTTTGTAGCATTTTGTATAAATGTCAGTGAAGACACAAGTAAGTCTAACACATGTTCTTTGATTGTGATATGCCTTTGAAGCCACGTTAGTCACTGCTAGCTTGACACAATATCAGTGGCTTGCCACAAAGAGCAGATATGTGTTGTGCCATTATCTTCAATGATATTCATACGTCATGCTAATTAATGCTATAATTCTCGCTCATATTTAGTTTCCCCCAAATGTAACTGCCCAAAAATATATGAAGGAAAACTGACAGAGTGTAAAATAGGATTAAGAAAACTAAAGGTGATAATGAGAGGATTGCCAATATTCAACTGCAGGTTGGACCTCCCTGGTCCGGCACCCTCGGGATGTGACCAGTCCCAGATGAGGGATTTTGCCAGACCAAGGGAGATCATTTCTGGCCCCCTTGCCACTCCCCCCAGCTCTGGCCTGGCCCACTGGCCTCCTGGATGGCTCCCCACCTGCTGCCAGCAGCTGCATGCTCAGGATTTCAGGGGCGATGGGGCTGGGCAGCCACATGCCACCACTACTGCAGCTCTCAGGCAGCCACATGCCAACAAGTCGGTGTGGGAAGCCTGCTTCCCTGCCAGCACTCAGGACTCCCTGATGTTGGCCCTCCACCAGGACTCTGTTGTCTGCAACATCCATGCCAGACTATGGATGTTGTGGGACCAGAGAGTCCTGGTTTAGAGAGTTTCAACCTGTAGTATACCTCAATTCTAACTTACTATCAGCATTTCTAAAGATAAGAGAATATGTCTGTGACATAGGCAGACAGGTCTCTTTGTCCATTCAGTCTTGGCTTTTAGCTTGAATTTGTCAGTAGGAATGTTGTTTATTTCATGAATTTCTATAGCTCAGTGTCAGCTGTGTAATACTGGAATGAGACTGTCAGTTCATTTCACCTACAGTCTGCCTCAGAAAAGAAATCAGATTATGCTGATTTTCCCTCACTACTATCAATAGGTTTGAACCCATGACCAAGATATAGTATTTTACTATGAATTTCATATGATGTATTGTGTTAAATGTTACCAGTGTGTTTGAAACTGTACAAGATACAAAATGAAACAGTCCCGGCTCGTCACAGCTTCTGATCTAGGGAGAGACATAGAGAAGATAGGATACACTGGAAGATCCAGGATGGACAAGATGTGCTTACACTGGAAGATCCAGGATAGGACAAACTGCGGTTCTCAGTTACAGTAATATAAATAAGCATTAATATAAAGCCGGAGTAACTCCACAGATATCAGTCTAATTGAAAGTTACTCATAGTATTTTTTTTATAAACTACTACCAAGTCCCCTTTGCTGCCCACTCTATTTTGCTAAGCAATCTTTTACATGGGTGGGTGGGGGGAATGATGAAAGACTATTAAATATTTAAAAGATATTATCAGAAACATCACTTCCAGACAGAAGATAATTGAAAAATGAAATGAGCTCCTCTCTGTGTAAGAGAAAAGAGAGATGTGTTGACAAAAGTGCAAATATTCTGGCAGAGAGCAAGAGAAGGGCATTATAACAGGATTGGTACAAGTTAAATCAGTAAAGATACACCATGCTCCATTGCCAGACAGGTTTCACTAAGAATCCTGAAGGAGATTGTGGAAAAGATGAGATAAATGAGAGATTTTTATTAACCCCCTGAAAAAATGCAGCTCCACAAATGTAGCCTTCATGTTTAAAAAGGACTTGGATGGAGCCAGGAAATTGCAGAGCAGTTTGATCTCAGAGTTAAGCAAGTTCCTAAAATTATTAATAAGAAATGACATCACAAGAAATGCAGACAGGGCAAAATGAGTAATGGACATAATCTACTTAGATTTCAAAAAGGCATTTGACACAAAACTGCAAAGTAGGCTAATACATAATGCTGGCAAGCAGGACATATAAGATGATGTGCTTGCATGGATCATGAAAATGGAGAACTAGAAAGTGATGCGGGGGCTGTGGTCTTATAAGTAATAACTTAAGGAAGGGTCAGAATTTCTTGACATGGAGCCTGCAAAGTCATTACTGATTTAGGTTTTAAATCATTGCTATCTTAAGATGGCTGCCCTCTCCTGAAGTCATTTTGGGGCAGATTTTGTTCTCAATCACACTGATGTAGGCAATGGAATTACTCCAGATACTATATTGATATAACTTAAAAAGGAATCTGACCCTAGTATAGCTTTAAGTCACTGATCCTTGCTTAGCTGGCATGCTGTAGAACTCTTGTCATTTCCTGTATGAACCACTCTGGATTTTGCTTGCTTGCTTTTTATTGCACTGCACCAATTTTCTACAACCAGTCTTATTATTCTATGGACACAAGTGGAAATAGCTAATACTGTACATAGATTTCTTACAGTATGTGCACAAGGTCACATCAATATTTAGAGTGAAATTCTACTCTATCACACTGGTGTCAGTCTAGATGTTTGTTTGTTTTGTCAGTGTTTAGATTTACACCATAATTTATAACTTCAAAAAGAAAGTAGTCCTGTTATATTAAATACTATACGAGCCACATTGCAGGCTATATTCTGCTCTCATTTACATTGACATAAGTGCACTGTAGACACAAAAGTTACACTGGTGTATATGAGAGCAAAATGTAGATTTATGCATGCTAAAGTCCTATAGTGACTTTACAGAAGCCAGGATTCTGGCCCAATGTACTGCACCAATTAATAGCAATGGAGAATTTGGCCCATGTGGTGCCATGACCTTCAGTCCAGTCCTTGGCCAAAGGAAAGGCCCATACTCTTTACAAATTGACCTGCATAATCTTGGAATCCTCTGGAATGTTATAAGCCTCCCTTTGAAATGCTGTCAATGTGGATAATTATAGTAAATATCACTGACTGCTACTGTACAGTGGTAAAAAACTTTCACTCCTCTTGGAGGGGAGAGTTGGAATGGTAAGATAAAATTGTCACTGGCACTTGTGGAGTTACTTCAGTTGGCTTATGATGAACAAAAGATAAAAAGATAGTCACAAGGGATGAAGTTCAATCCTAGAAACTTGCCACCTGGTTTAATATCAATGGACAATTCAGAGAGGAGGCTAATTACTAAAGATCTGATTCAGTGAAAAACTACCCATGTTTCCACATCATAAAACTCATGGAAGAGAGGGGAACTGTATTGTCTGTAGTTTCTGCAGCTCTGTTAAGGGCATTGGAGAACAACCCATAATGAAATGGGGGAGAGTCACAAGATATAAATTGGTGTAATTGAGCAGAATGTGGCCCTATGTCTGTCATTGCCAGTGACATATATGCAAACATGCGCTGCTGTTTTTGAATTAGTATGGAATGCAGTTCTTTTTTTTTAATGAAGAACAGAGGTGGTCTGGATCTATTTCTGGACTTTGCTAGGAGCATTGGCATTTCAGAGCAAGACAATTAACAAGTACATTAGATTTTACTTGCATTAGGCACACTACCAAGCTCCAAAATCCTGACTTAGCAAAGCATTATCTGGTTGAGAAAAAAACATCTTGTCTCAGCTATTTCTACTCACCTTTCTGACAGTAGTACTCACATATCAAATCCCTATAGGTCAGAAATCTCGCCCACGCTTTGTTATGTTGCCATGAGGAGAAAAAAGCCAAAGGATATTTGTAATGGGCCAAAACATCTCTATGCCTGCTCTGGCATCCTTTGAGGATCCCAAGATCCTTGTAAGTCTTGGCAAAGCTGACCTTTGGGCACAAAGCCCATGTCTTCTGCCCCTACTGATTATGAGTATAAAAGAGCATCCCAGCTATCATTTTTTAAAAAAGTTTCTAGTCCTTTTCCTTGCCAAGATAACTTCAGGGACATACATTGTTAGGGACACTATTTATGTTGGTTTATCTCAACCTCTAAGTACATCCCTGACTGGTAAATGTAATTCTCTAGCTTCTAGGTATCTACTAAAATTTATGAGCCTTATAAGAATATAAGAACATAAGAACGTGAGAGTACATGGTGAAGGGAGATGGGTATAAGTTGTTAGGTAGAAAGAGGAAGGAAAACACAAGGGCTAGGTCTAGACTACATCCCTCTTTCACAAGAGGGATGTAAATTAGACATATCGAAATTGCAAATGAATCCAGGATTTGAATTTCCCGTGCTTCATTTGTATAAGGGCAGCCGCGTGTTCTTTCGAAAACTGGTATTTCAAAAGTGAAACCGCCATCTAGATGCAGTTCTTTTTGGGGAAAAAAACCTTTTTACGAAAGATCCTGTAAACCTCATTTTTTGAGGTATACAGGATCTTTCGAAAAAGGTGTTTTTTTTTTTAAAGAACCACGTCTAGATGGCAGTTTCACTTTCAAAATATCTGTTTTCGAAAGAAAGCGCGGATGCCATTATGCAAATGAAGCACGGGAAATTCAAATCCCAGCTTCATTTGCAATTTACATCCCTCTTTCGAAAGAGGGATGAGGTTTAGAAATGCCCAAGAAAAGTTGGAAAAGAGAACCTTGATTTCAGTGAAAGAGGTGGGACAAGCGTGGAGAGACAAAATCTATGGCAAGTGGCAGAGAACATGAGCAAAGGAGAGAAATCACAGTGAACAAAAGAGAGAAGGAACAGATACTGAGACAGTTCAGGAAAAGACACACCATCATCTATTTTTCAAAACAAATCTCATGTCACTCTTCATTCCTCTCTATCATTTGCTGTTGCTTCCATTTGCTCTATGGTGTTGGGATCAACTATTTTGCCCTCTGTGTTAAGCGTTCTTCTTAAAGTTTCTCTTGGACACCCTCTTTCTCACACCAATTGGTTTCCATCTGACAATTTCATGTGGGAATCAGTGTGTGCCATCCAGAGAACATGCCCCAGATATGTCCAATGCTTCCTTTTGAGTCTGACGTATGTTTGCTGCTGGTTGATGGTTTCTCTTGATGATGGATACTTTCACCTAATGCTCAGAATTATTCAGAGGCACTTATTTTTCAAGGTTCTTAAGTTTGCCATTGGAAAATATGGTGCTGAACAGGTAAGCAAACTGTTCTACTTTCTTGATATTTTTTCCTTGTAATGTGAGGTTACAGCTCATCATCTGGGTTTCAAGGATGTTGGTTTTAGCATAAATAATGTTGAGCCCTGCTTGTCCTTAAATTTTTACCAAGTTGGCTGTCTTTATAATGTTCTTTACTTCACTAAACTGCAGCAAGGCTTAAATTGCAGCAAGGGAGGTTTAGGTTGGACATTAGGAAAAACTTCCTAACTGTCAGAGTGGTTAAACACTGGAATAAGTTGTCTAGGGAGGTTGTTGAATCTCCATATCTGGAGATATTTAAGAATAGCTTAGATAACCACCCCGATAGATTTTTTAGATCAGTGTTTCTCAACTTTTTTTTTTATAAAAGTACCCCCTTTTTTTTAAAGTACCCCCCCCCCGTACCTACGGTTTTCAGACATATTTCCCCCCCTATCATTGAAACACATTTGTTTAAACAACTTAATCATAGCTGGGCGGGTGATGAAATGTTTGGGTGTAAAAAGTACAAAAATAATAAAACACTGTAAAATTTAAAACAAAAATTCAGTTTTCTCGAAAATTTCAGTTGTGTTGAGGTACCCCCTAGACTTCTCTCAAGTACCCGTAAGGGTACTCCTACCGCTGGTTGAGAAACACTGGTCTAGATGGTGCTTGGTCCTGCCATGAGGGCAGGGGACTGGACTCAATGACCTCTCAAGGTCCCTTCCAGCTCTAGTGTTCGATGATTCTATGATTATCCAGTCTAAGGCAATGCCAAACAACAAAAGTGGAGTGAAACCAGAGAAGGAAAGAAGGTCTGAGAAAAGCAACAAATGTTAAAAGTAGAGCTGTATCAAATTCATGGTCCAGTTTGTCAATTTGATGGTCACGGGATTTAAAAAGTCATTAATTTCATGATTTCAGCTTGTACTGAGTCAGCATGGCCCCCCGCTGACTCAGAGGAGGAAACTCCCTTCAAAACCTCTCGGTGGGTGGTGCCAGTCCCACCCACAGGAAACAGGAAGCCAGGGCTAAGGGTATAAGAAGGGCAGCTCCCAGCTCAATTAGGGCTCAGCCACCGAGCTGGACAGAGGCTCTCCCCCAACCCCAGCATCGGAGGGCCTTGCCACACTGCTCTCCGACAGATGCCTGAATTGGGCCTCCTGGGCCGTTACCAGGCCCTGAGATGAGGCTTAGACCATACCTACTGCAGCTGGAGTGGGATCCTGAGACATACCGGCGGGAGCTGTCACTTATACCCACCAGTCAACCCGGACCCCCCAAGCATCTGCAGGTCCCAGTCAAGTGGACTGGACCACCTGGACCTTTAAAAGACCCAGATCCTGAGCCTATGGACATGCTGCCACTGCCGCCATCCCTAGCTGATGCCAAGGAGCGACCTCCGAGTCAGGTAGGCCCCCAGAAGGAACAGGGAAGCGGCCCAGGGACAGCCGACCTTGGGGCGGCTGAGGATACGGAGGTTGGTTGGGCAGCGCGCTGAGGCTTGGAGCACTGCTGATCCACTGACCCGGATGGCGCATTACGGTCGGGAGCCCCACCGATCCAGTGGCTGCAGCGCTGCCACTACTAGGGCCCTGGGCTGCGACGTGGTGAAGTAGGGAGGACCCGCGTCCCCCCCCACCACCTCTTTCCCTGGGTGACAGACTCCTTCTGTAGGGCAAATCCCCTGCGCTTGTCAGCTCTCTGCTAGCAAGGAGACCCGATTCCTGGCTCAGCCTGCGAACAAGCCTGCACCATTAGACTTTTCATAGTGTGCAACTACTCATTCACTGCCTTGCCCTGACCCAGGGCTTGGGCTCATAAACTGCCGTGCAGCCCACTAGACTACGACTCAACAGTTAATTTGCTGACTGGCCCGGACCCAGGGCCTGGACCCCTGAACTGTGGGGAGCCCTCCAAACCACTGTGTCACTGTAAATTTGCTGACCAGCCCTAAACCAGGGCGGGCAACTAGGACTACTACAGGCTGACCGTCAGGCCTTGAGGCCCCAGACAAGGGGCTTACGGTGAGTCAGCGTGGCCTCCCGCTGACTCGAACTACTACACAGATATTTAAATTTGAAACTTTATGGTGTTTTAATCGTAGGGGTCCTGACTCCAGAAAGGAGCTAGAGTCACAAGGTTGTTGTCTTCAGAGCTGGGCAGCTAGAGAATGGTGGCTGCTGGCTAGGAGGCCATCTCTGAAGGCAGAGCCACTGCCAGCAGCAGCTCAGAAGTAAGGATGGCATGAAATGGTATTGCCTCCTTCTACGTTGCTGTTGCCTTTAGAGCTGGGCACCTGGCCAATGGCTGCTGCACTCTGGCAGCACAATCCTCCTAAAACAGCCTTGCAAACCCACTGCTCTTCCCTGTGAAATCTTTGTTGAACAAGGTGAAAGCACACAAGAGAGCAGATTTCACGGGGGCATCAAGATTTCACAATCCATGGATAGGTTTCCCATAGGCATGAATTTGGTAGGGCCTTAGTAATAAATCACATTTTAAAAATATATAGACTTTATTGTACACAAAGGGAAGGATGTAGGAAGTGACATATTCTTGTCAGAGTGAACAATGCCTTAAATGGGCAAGCTAAGCGAGGAAGCAACTTTTCCAAACCCTATAGTTTACTCTCCACAGAATCCTTAAATTGATCACATAAACAGTGGCCTGATAATGGTGAACATGAACAGGTTATGTCTGCAGATGTGGGAGGGGTGGAATTGTTTCACATGCTAGAGCTGACTCCTGGAGGAATGCACAAGTCTGAAACATACCTTGCCATCATTTCCATGAGGAATAAAGGCCTACTTAGAACTAATGTGTCTTGTCCTCATTCATGCCTATGCATCTCCAATGACTTGACCAAGGGAACAGAAATGTAACTGAGGGTGAATTTGGCCTCATGACCGCAACATTTGGCACTAAATGTTACATTTCTCTCATATAAGGACGAACACCGCCATGAATTCCATACACACATAGATGTGACTCCCTGGGGTTGCCCATGTTTGCATTAGGAAACGTCAGTTTCTTGCTCTAGGCAAAGCCCAGAATTCAAAGATGGCAAGAAGGCATTTGTGATTCTGTGCCCCTATATTTTTTGGAAATATGTTTTGAATATGAATATGCATCACTCAAAGATGATGTATGAAAAACAATGTAAGTAACCTGTCATTTAAGAGCCTGTGATCACCTGAATGTATACACGCAATTTGTATGCATATATCATTCTTGTATGTGAAGTTAGATATATGAAGTGTAAACCTGTTTATTAATCTAGAATTTCTGGTGAAAGCCATTAGTGGTGCTTGATGGCCCAGTGATAAAGGCAATGATCTGAACATGGCTTTTTTTTTTTTGTAAGCCCAGACTGTGGTTGGTCCTACAAAGACATATGACAATTCTACCTGGTGCTGGAATCCATCTTGAATCTGTGGAAAGTCAAATAAAGAGTTCCTGCATTGGGGAAATTCTGTGTAAGGAATGGGAAGCAATCAACATAGTCTTCAGATTGGGGCTTTTGAAAACTACCTCCCCCTGGCCCAAGAAGCCACTCAAGGAGCTGTTAGAACCATGCCAGAAAAAAGAGTTAGCTCTGACTTGCGCAAATTTATCTGGAACAAGCAGGCGGGTGGGAAATATATTTGTAATAATTTCTTAGTGGATTAGTCTTAATTGGCTTGTATTGTTTGTGTTGGCTTAATCACTTACTTTGATGTGTCTATTTTCACTTTCATTCACTTAAATCCTATGTTTTATACTTAATAACAATTTGTTTATTATCTAATCCAGTGTAAATAATTGTTGGGGAGGAGGGAGGTAGCCACAGCTGTGTATGTCTCACTTTCATTGAGAAGATACCAAAACTGCATGAGCTTTTTCTGATGATGTCGGAGCTTTTATATAGAGTGAGAGAGATTTATTTGGGGTTTTGGGCCTCTTTGGGGCTGTGCGTCTGGATGCTTACAAGTCCTTGTAGATGAGCCCTCCCAGAATTGAGCTGTTTCAGCATCTGTATTAGTCAGCTCTGTGCCATTGCTGGGGGAGAGCAGAGCTTCTGGCTCAACAGGACAGGGTGGGGGTGCACCAGAGGGAGAGAGGCAGACTCAATGTTATGAGTAGCACATTGAGGGTCCATCTACACAGTAGTGCGTACCTCAAAATAAGCTACACAATTTGAGCAACACAAATTGTGTAGTTTATTTTGAAATTTGGCGATATTTACACAACACTAAATTTCAAAAGAAATCACTATTCCGGCGTCTTCCTTAATCTTTGTGCAATGAGGTTGACAGGAAGCCGGAATAAGAAGCCCATTATTTTGAATGTATTTTGAAATAACGGGCTTCTTGTGTTGACAGCGCAGAACGCTATTCTGGGATAACGGACATTATCCCGAAATAGCATTGCTGTGTAGACGTACCCTGAGTGACAGCCCAAAGTGACCTTCATGATCCAAACCATCACAGCATGTTTGTCCTCTACACCCTCACCTGGGCTGAGCTTCCTACAAGGTGCAACACAGAGTATGGCCATTATTCTCAATGATTGCCCCTGGGGCCATTTGCTAAATCCAGGCTCACTTACAAAATACATTCATAACAACAACAACGTTCCTTTTAGAAACAAGAAATCAGAGGACGGCATCAGTGTGAAATTGTTAAATATTTCTTGTCTATGTTGTGGTTCACCCCATGATGTCATCATCAAAATACTAATCTTTTCTGATTAACCTTGCTTGTACAACTCATTTATTTTCATATGAATGATCTACATGCATTCAACTAATATTACAAAGCATATAAAGATTGTGAGTTAGAGTTTCCAAAGGCGGCAAACCAGCTGTCTAGCTAAAAGCTAATATTTACAGGCCAGATTCTGCCTCCTCTTTCATGGGCATGCAGGGCCCTGGCAGCACAGCCAATGTACCTCTGTAGTATAAGAAAGCAGCAGGGTTTTGGGGAGGAGATCATGGTGCATGTAATACAACCCTCCTGAATGGGGTGTGGAACTCAGCTTTGTGGTGCTTTTCTGTGCAGTTGGGGCAAAGCAGGATGGGGCTAGAGGAACTGCCTCAATGCAGCTCCTCCTGTCATCTCTATATAAGAACTAGATGAAATTATTACATAGCACTTTTCATCCCTAGGTCTCAAAGGAGGTCAGTATGATTATCTCCATATTACTGATGATGAAACTGAGGCACAGAGAGAAGCGATGATTTGCCCAAGGACATCGAGCAGGCTAATGGTAGAGTTGAAAACAAAATCTGCGTTTGAGTCCTGATCCAGTGCACTATTCGTTATGCTACCCAGACTCAAAGATCCGAGTTACATTTGGGTCATGAAGCTGCTACATCCTTCAGTCTTCAAAAATGGTCATGGACTGGCTCCTCTGACTTGAGAGAACCCTAAATATTCAGCTATATGTCAAATGGGAGAATTTGCTTCTAGTCATGCAATGTGTTTTCATAATCCTTCACAGGGATTTTGATGAACAAAGCATATTCAAATAGGATGTGATTCTGCATGGTTAGTATTGTGTGACTAATTGAGCGTCTCGCAAAATGAAGGTGGAAAGTGGGTGGGAAGAGCAACCAACTAAGCATAGAAATTAAATATGTCTTGGGCAACTTTAAATAATATAAATCAATGTCTGGAAGAACTTATAGACACTATAATTATTCAAAATATAGCAGAGATGCCTCTAATTACCCATTTTATTTAAAATGTTTTGGGGTGGGAGTTTGGATTAGAATAAGAAAGATGCCCCTATAGCCTATTGTTTAGGAAGCAGCCAAACCATCTCAGACTAAAATTAAGAGGAAAATTTTAGATGAACCTGTGACTGAAAGAATGTTTTGAATTGTAATTAGACAATTTCTCAAGAGGAGCTATATTTTAATCACAGTAGCAGAGTAATGAGAAATAATTCAAACAACAAACACAAGCTCACAAATTATGGGCCAAATTCTGAACTCAGTTATATGCATGTAAGCCTACCGGCTTCACTGAGTCTGCACAGATATAACTGAGGCAGATATTAGTTCAGCTATTTAGACTGAAGGTCTGGTTCTCCACTTCCTTGCCCTGTATAAAATGCTACCGTTCTGGTCCTGGGAGCATTGCACGTGCTTTGATTTCATTCTACACAAGTGTAAATGATTACACAAGGAGTAAGACAGTGGAAAATAAGGCTCTAAATATGCACAGCTTATTCTGCCCTCTTTATAGGCCCAGCTGTATAAGGCCATATCTTCATCTGGTGTAATTCAGCATTGCTCTGCATTGGCTCCAGTTGAGGATCTGGTCTAAGATTTTTCAATACCCGATCACATAGATCTAGGCAATGTGATGTACTGTTTGGCAAATGATACATTGCATTTGGGTCCCAGAAAAATTTGATCAGCAGAAGAGCCCTTGGGCTAGCATGGCGCCCCAAAGAAGTTAACAGGGACTGTACAGGTACGTAAGTTTGGGCTATGTGGACCAAATTGCTGGACTGGGTCTTTAGACAGCCACCGTAGGGAAAAATGAGACACAGATGAGAGAACAGAACACATAATTCAGTCACAAAGAAAAATTTTTGAGAGAGTTATAAATGGATGAAAAGAAGGATTTTAGACTGGAATGGCAATCTCAGCCTTAACTAGAGAGCTCCTCATGCCTATCTGCTCTTAAACTGACTGGATAAAAGCCCTTGTTTTTAAGATTCCAGAATGCAGATCAAGAGAGTGATCTAAAAATAGATACACAACATCAAATTTTAAATAACTTAGATTCTAGTAATCTAGACCTAGGGAGCAAATCTGGTGTTTTGGTCTGTTGCTAAACTTCATGCAGCTTCACTCAAACAAAAGTCAATCATACCAGCTTATGTCTAGATAACCACTTGTAAGGCACTCATTGGTGGAAAGATTGCAATGTGGGGGGATGGGAGGGTGGCATTTGAGAGGGTACAAATTACAGGTTGAACCCCTCTAGTATGGGACTTTCTGGTCTGGCAGCATTCGTGGTACAACAGGACTACAGATGTTGCTGGATTAGAGGGTACGTCTAGACTACAGAGTTTTGTCGACAGAAGTTTTGTTGACAGATACTGTCGACAAAGCTTCTGTCGACAAAGAGCGTCTACACTACATTCAGTTCTGTCGACAAAGCAAGTTGCTTTGTCGACATGGCAGTGTAGACGCAAGGACAGTTTACATGCAATAACACCTTCTGTTGACAGCACTAGGCACAGGAAAGTGGCCGTCTAGGGCAGGAGAGCTGCCAGCCTGGCCACCCAGGAGCAGGTGTGCATGAAAATCAAGGTGATCCACTGAGACCCCGACCCTGAGCCCTGAGCTTACAATGGCTGTCCTGGGTCAGACCAAAGGTCCATCTAGCCCAGTAGCCTGTCTGCCGACAGCGGCCAACCCTAGGGACCCTGGAGGGGATGGACCGAAGACAGTGACCAAGCCATTTGTCTCGTGCCATCCCTCTCCAGCTGGCCACAAACTTTGGGCAGGGACACCACTCCTACCCCCCTGGCTAATACCACTCCATGGACCCAACCTCCATGACTTGATCTCACTTCTCTTTAAACTCTGTTCTAGTTCTAGCCTTCACAGCCTCCTGCAGCAAGGAGTTCCACAGGTTGACTCTTTGCTTTGTGAAGAACAACTTTCTGTTACTAGTTTGAAGCCTGCTACCCATTCCTTTCCTTTGGTGTCCTCTAGTCCTTCTATTATGGGAACTAATGAAGAACTTTTCTTTATGCACCCTCTCCACCCCACTCATGCTTTTAGAGACCTCTATCATATCCCCCCTCCATCTCCTCTTTTCTAAGCTGAAAAGTCCCAGTCTCTTTAGTCTCTCTTCATATGGGACCTGTTCCAAACCCCTCATCATTGTAGTTGCCCTCCCCTCTCCCACCCTCTCTCTTCCCCTCTCCCACCGCCTTTTCCCAGTCTCCCCCAGTTTTGTTCAATAAAGAGAGATTCTATTTTTGAACACAATTGTCCTTTATTTAGTACATCAGGAAGGGGGGCTAGGGAGGGGTAAGTGGAAGGAGGTGAGGGAGGAATGGGGTACGAGTCCCCGAAGGGGAGGACTGGGCTGGCTCTGCGAGCTTCTGGGGGTGGAAGCGCTCCTGTAGCCCCCCAATTGCCCCCTCTTCCCAGATGGCAGCCTCTGGCAAGTGCAGCCGGGCTGATGGCCAAATGGTGTGATGTGCCCAGTTTGGGTAGTCTGGGCACTTCAAGCCAGGACTGCTTTGCAAGCGGGGCACCCCTGAGAACTGTCTGTCCGGGGTGGGGGTCGGGTCCCTTTAAGCACAGCCCTCGGCTAGCCTGAGGCAGCAGCTCCACACTCTAAGTCCTCATCTGACGCCCTGCCGGCACTGCTTCCGGCCATCCTTAACCCTGGTTCAGGGTCCACTTAATGTGAACATGCTAGTTTGAATTAGCAAAATGCTAATTCGAACTAGTTTTTTAGTCTGGATCCATTAGTTTGAATTAGCTTAGTTCGAACTTAGCTAGGTTAGTTCGAATTAGCGCTGTAGTGTAGACATATCCTTCCTAAGTGGAGTACTTTGCATTTGTCCTTATCAAACTTCATCCTATTTACTTCAAACCATTTCTCTAGTTTTTTCAGATCATTTTTAATTTTGACCCTATCCTCCAAAGCACTTGCAACCCTCCCAGCTTGGTATTATCTGCAAACGTAATAAGCATATTCTCTATGCTGTCATCTAAATCATTGATGAAGATATTAAACATAACAGGTCCCAAAACAGGTCCCTGTTTTTGGAGGGGTTGATAAAAATAGAAGGGGTGTTTGTATGGTGAACATCACTTATGATGGAAAAGCTTTCTCATAAAGACAGACTTTGTAACATTTCCTGAAAATGGTAGAACTCTGGATTCTTCTGATCTCCTCTGAAAGGTTGTTCCATAGCTCGATCCCCAAGACTGAGCACCTAAAAATGCTTTATTCCTGCGCTCATATGGTTCATCTTGGCCTTTGTGATCTGTGTTGTCAAAAGAACCTAATGAACTTAAGCACCAAATTCCTATTGAATTTTTAGTTTCTTATGAAAATCTCAACCTTATTCTATAGGTTGAACCTCTCTAGTCCAGCACCTTGGGATCTGATCAGTAACGAAGTAGAGAATATGCAGGACCAGGGGAAGTCAATATTGTCTAGAAGCATTACCAACACTTCCACTGCTTACTGGGATGTTAGAAGACATTTAGGGATGCATTAGACACAGAACACTCAGAGCCAGGTCTGGTGACCGTAAACAAACTTTATGGGATAGCGAGAAGCTTGGCTACACCTATGATAAGTAGACATCCGGATAACTAAAATCATGCTGGATCATAGATGTTGCTGGACAAGAGAGTTTCAACCTGTACACGTAGCCCTATTGACTTCAAATAATTACTTATGCTATAAGGTGGCAATGTGTGAGTAATACCATACCTCTTACATTGGGCCTGATGTTGATCTCCTGTGAAACATCTGAGTAAATGGCCCTTGCAAATTGGTTTGGAACAAAATCTTCCATCCAAGTTAGCAAAACATATGGGATATGCATGTAATCACTCTGCAACCACTACTCCAGCCCATGCACTGTAGCAGCACCTAAAGCCTCTATACCACTTTGGTAGATTTTTTTTTTTTTTTGGTCTGGTGAATCTGCATAGTCTGCGGACTTCACTGCTCATGTGCCTCCAATAAACCACTCTTTGGCTATTCCTTATTAGACTCTAATAGGAATGGAACCATTGGAGTGTGACAGACTCCCCAGGGTGCAGCCTGGGACTGTGGTCCTGATGTGCCCCCTTAACTCTCTCTAGCCTTGCTACTGACGAACAACAAACCCTTCCAAGTGCAGCTATCACTCAGCACAACTGCATGGGGAGCACCAACACCCAGCTAGATTATATGCATGCACCCAGAGCCACTCATGAATCACACAGAGAAAGGCACCAGAGTCAGATCCCCCAGCTCCCAGTACTGTACCTCAGGAATATACCATCTAATGTATTAATTGGTTCACCATTTCATCAATGGAAAGTGAATACACTCCAGCCTTTGCAAACTTGAGCAAGCACTCTTACCAAGTACTTCAGGGAAACTCAATGGTAAAGATAGACAGTTAAACAAGTTTATTGGATATAAAAGATGGATTTTAAGTTATATTATATAGGCAAAAAGTCAGAGTAGTTACCAAAATATAAAAACACTAGAGCCGTAGGGGGCACATTGCCCCTGCATAGACTTGTAGAAGAGTCACACTGATTATACCATGCTTCAAGCCCTGCATACCTGCAGAATGTATAGGGGATGGAGATAAATGATGAGATGCATTCGATTCTTAGCCAAATAACGTTCCTGTTTATTTCTTTCTATGTGATCAGAAAAGTTATATTTTTTATTTCCTGAAAGTACTCCAGTTAAAACTAGATTTGTAATGGCATTTCACTTATACAGCTTATGTGCTTCTGGCAGGTTTGGGTATTTCTGTCAGAGACTTCTCTTCCTACCAACCAGACATGATGCTACTGTATGTGATGTGTTGAAGTGCTGGCTGCCTATTTTCACGCTCACATATTAAACTGGCATTTTGCCTACTCCTATGCTGTTTAGCCAGTTTGACTAGATCATAGATAGTAAGTGATGATTAGTTTAGACAGGCAGTCAGTACAACTCAGAAAATGCGCTCTTTTTCAAATGCCTAAAGTTTCACATCTGATGAAAAAATCTCCTGTGTGGAAAAGCAGTTTTACCAAGAGGACAATTCAGTCACACTTAAACCCCATTAAAGAAAAAAATTAAAGCAATATACTGATCCTGAGTGGATGGCAATTCCTCAAAATCACCTATGACATGATTAAGAACAGAGCATGGATGTTCTTTCATGATAATTTACAAATATGTAATACCTTTCATGCATAAGGATTTCAAAAGGCTTTACCAATGTATTTTACAAATTGCATAACCATCCATCTAGATATATCTGTTTAGTCATAAGTTGTTTAGCTAGCCTGAGTAGGTTACAGGTAATGATACAGGTACATACATAAATAATTTATTTGTCCATCAATGAAGCACAGACACCTCTGAGGTAAAAAGTGGCACATATATGTTACTTTATTTTCACTAAAGACCAACACAGGGTTATACTTATATTGCTTGTATTAAATGCTGCTGCTGAATTAAATAGAAAAGGGATTAAACCTGATCATACACATATAGCCATACACTCATGTACAAACAAACAAACAAACCCCATCTTGCTTTTGCTTAAAGTTACCAGTCTGTTGCTCACATTAACTTAGTGGCCAGGCAAGATAATTGTGACGGGGAGGAGCGGGGGCTTCTCTTGGTCTAGACCAACGCTCTGACCTTGACAAAGATGAGACCTGGAGATTCATGCAAAACGTCCTATCTTTTGTAGGACTTTTCTCTCATTAAAGTATATACATTTTGCTGCATCAGTTCTTAATCACCACTTTAACATCTGCTTATGTGGAAGTCATTTTTCTTTGCCAACTGACAGCAGTATGTTGGTGCCCCCTTCCCCAGTGTTATTTCAAGGCTGTCTTGTTTGTAAAAGGGTGCTTGCTCTTAACACTCCAAGGCTGTCCATAATGTCTTACATCCGTCTGCTTTGGTTTGGGCCTCAATTTATGGTACCTTGATGCCTCTTCTCCAAACACTCACATTCCAAACTCATTTGCTCCCTAGGAACTACACAGTTATTTCACACATGGGAAAAGGGATACAACTGTCCATACAAAAAGTATCAATCTATTTCAATACAAAGAATAAATCTTTATATTTTCTTTATGACACAATCTATATTCTAATTATATCTAAGAGCAACAGCGTGATCATGCTGAATCACAGGAATCCTTCCTAACTCTCTCTCACGTAATGGGATATTACAGAGCTGAAAAGGTTACAAAACTTACATTCACATTACACTGAAACTTATACTTACATTACACTGCATTGGGTGGCAACTTTATACAACAATACCACACAACAGCATTAGATCAGGAAGAGTAATATCTTCAATTTCAATTACAGAAGTTGCAGGAAGAATTCAAGTTAAAGGTATGTAGGTTAAAGGTGACCATCGCCATCCCCCCCAAAAACCCGTAATAAACCTTCAAACCCACAAGTCCTTTCCCTTCTGTTATGATAACTATCTATTAGTATGTCTAGACTGCACCCTTCTGCTGTCAGAGGGATGCAGATTAGGTTGGGCAAAATTGCTAATGAAGTGTGGATTTAAATATCCTGCGCTTCATTAGCATAAAAATGGCTGCTGCTTTTTTCCGGCACGGAGCTTTATCGGAGAAAAGCGGCAGTCTAAAGGCTGATCTATTGCTAAAGAAAGCCTTTGCCGATAGATCCTGTAGTGATAGATCAGCCTTTAGACTGCCACTTTTCTCCAACAAAACTCATTTTGTAAGGAGTAAGGGTAATTTCGAAAGAAGAGTTTTCTTTCGAAATAACCGCATCTAGGCAGCGTTTCTTTTTTCGAAATAGGGTATTTCGAAATAGTGCCTGGACACGATTATGCAAATGAAGCGTGGGAAATTCAAATCCGCGCTTCATTTGCAATTTTGCTCAGTTGCATTTGCATTCCTCTCTTGAAAGAGGAATGCAGTGTAGACATACCCTTAAAGGAAGACTTGTCACTAAAAGTTGTGTAGAGTTGGTATACCCTATCCTTCTTGTTTTATAGATGTTTCATTATCTTGATTCTCCAGTGTTTCAGTATAAGATAGTGCTGGTGAATTTGATGTGGCAAAATATTTGCAATAATTCTAGTCAACATTAGGGTTGCCAGATGGTTTCACAAAAAATACTGACCTCCCCCAAAAAAAATGCCAGGAAAAAATTCTGTTGAGAAAAGAAGAAGAAGAAGAAAAAAAAAGGCCACTGAAAAAGGTTACCAGCACTGAAATGCAGTTGCAGCCCTTTTAATTGCCGGGCCGCTCCCCCTCACTCTGCCCAAGCCAGCGCAAGCAGTGCCGCATGTCCCAAGTGGCCTTCAGTCGGGTCTCGGGAAAAACAGAAAATACTGGATATTTTAGATGTTCGGTATTTTCTGAATTTTTTTACCAGATGGAAGGCACAAATATTGGGCTATCCAGTTCAATACCGGACACCTGGCAACCGTAGTCAACATCAATAAAATAAACAGGCTATATTAACTACAATTTTGTTTTTCCCTGTGATCCTATGTATTTGCCGGTAGAGGGAATATATTTCTATTATGCCTCCAACTTTCAACAGGTAATGCTTGAAAAATACAAGGAAGCAAAATCTCAAAAACTACAGACATAACAAAACAAAATGTAACAGAAAATGGATCCTGGAGCCAGAACCATCTAGGGTTGCCAGGTAGACCCAGCCAAAAAAGCAGACACACTTGATCATGGGTGGTAGGGGGAGAACCCGCTGGGAGGCAGGTGGGGCTGGCCGGGAGGTGGGCGGGGTGGGAAGCAGAGCTGGTGGGGGTGGGGGAGGAGGTTCGGGGACTGCTAGGTTAGATGGGAGGAAAGGGAGGGACAGGAGAAGGGGGGGCGGGAAGCTGGCGGAGGGGAGTGTCTGGGGGCTGCGGGGCTGGCCGGGAGGAAGGAAGGGGGGCCAGGAAGCAGAGCTGGGGGGGTTAGGGACCGGGCGGGGGGCTGGCTGGGAAGGGGGAGCCTGGAGGAAGGGAAACAAACCTGGCAGCGGGTGGGTGGGGGGTGCAGCCACTGGCCACAGCCAGAGTCCTTTGGGCTGCACCCCCGGCAGGCACGCCCTTTAGTTGCGAGCAGAAGCTGGGGAGGGGAAGCAGGGGCGGGGTTGGGAGTCACTCCCCCCGCCCGGCTTCTACACGCAACCAGAGGCTCCCAGCTGGGAGGTGAGGCCACGATTGGCACTGGGAGCCTCTGGTCGCATGCAAAAGCTGGCAGGGAGAGTGGTTGGGAGTCCTGGCCCCCGCCCTGTCCCACCCGGCTTTTGCATGCGACTTCAGGGCTCCCAGTGCCAATTGCAGCCCCGCCTCCCAGTCACTGCCTTGCTTCCACCAGGCTTCAGTCCGGCGCCCAGCCGGGAATTCAGAAAATACCGGACATTGCACATGTCCAGTATTTTCTGAATTTTTCTTCAAGAGAGATGGTGTGAAAATCGGACACCTGGCAACCCTAGAGCCATCCCTGATGGAGAGTGGGAGTGCAGGAGGTGGCAGGAAGTGGAATGACCTGGGCCAGCCCTCTTCACTAGCTCCCAACCTTATTGCTCTGCTTCCCACCTCTGGGAAGTGTGGGGGGAAGTTTCACCCTTTCCCCCAAGCCTTCTTTTTCTGGGTAGTGTGGATCTTTGCAGTGTCTCTCTGGTGTTCTATGTCAGAAGAATGCCTTCAACACCAGAGCATAGTGCTGTTAGTGCTTATTGCCACCTGGAAAAACTATTTATAGCACTGAAGAATACCAAGGTAAATCTTGGAATCTTTCAAGTCTAGAATGTCAAGCGTAACATACTCCTTGTAGTTAAGGCACAATACAGATACAGCAAAAATAATTAAGAGTGGTGAATAACTCCACTCATTTGCTATGAAATTCTATTTTGTATTGTATTGCCTATCCATTTACAGGGCATATAAAATGTCATTTGCTTTTGGTTTGTAGTATGGTGGGTGGAGCGGAATCCCGTAGAGGATATGTGACACAATGCCAGCTTTCCTTGTTTCCAGTAGCTAAATCACATTAAAAGAAGCTGAAGTTTAATATTTTCCTAATATTACTTTTCCATATAATCAATTACTACATTGCTGCATGAAGAGGAAGTGGTCTTTTCACTCATATGTGAAAGAGGAGGAGGATCACAAGACAAACTTTGCTTTTAGCATGTGGTCCACACAATGTGAATACCTGGAAACCCTTTGGCTAAGTGCCCGAGCAAGGCATGAACTCCTAATAGCCAATCCTGGCTTTGCTGCTGATTCATTGTGGGACTAATTAACTGTGTAGGCTTTAACAGGAATCTAAACCCCAGTGGCAGAAAGTATGAGGCATCTGCCAGAAAAGCCAGAAAGATCAGTCCTATGCAAACAGTTGAAGGACAAACAAGTGCAGGGCATGGCTCCTTATCAAGACTAAGGCTACGGCTAGACTGCAAGCTTCTTTCAGAAGAGGCTTTTTCGAAAGATACTTTTGAAAAAGCCTCTTTCGAAAGAGAGAGTCTAGACTACAACCAGTTCTTTTGAAAAAACAAGCCAATTTTTCGAAAGAGAGCACCCAGGCAGTCTGGACGTTCTCGTTCGAAAAAGCACAGTTTGCATTACAGAGCACTTTCGAAAAAAAGCATTATTTCTCATAAAACAAGGTTTTCTGCAGTTGAAAAAACTGCCGTATTCTTTTGATTTACTTTCAAAAGAATGCAGCAGCAGTCTAGATACAGGGGAAGTTTTTTCGAAAAAAGGCCACTTTTTTCAAAAAAAACCCTTTAGTCAGACACACCCTAAGACACCATGGGCCCTTTAGAAATTAAACCACATCCGATGTTTCTTGCACAACTATCCTTTATGCCTTTGGACCTAGATGGTCAATAGCAGGAACTCATGATAACTCTTTGCCTATGCAAATCCTCTCGTACCTTTCAGCACATAAGTAAGGAAGATAAATATTATGACTAGAGTCCCATATTTTCCACAAATGCAAAACACTAAAGAAAATGCCTCCAACTGAGATTATATAAAATGTCCTAAAACTTAAAAAGCATCCTCTAGCTGCAGCTCCTGTCCTGAGAGGCTGAGGCTGGTTTCTCATTCCAGGTGTGCAGACAGTTATAGCAGTACCTAGGTTTGACCCAGACACCTCTCAGTTCGCTTTGCAACAACCTGGACATATGGACGTATGTCAGAAAGAACAACTCTAGCCTGAGGACTTTATCTGAAATGAGAATTAGACTGAGCAATTATGATGTGTAATAACTTAGTGTATTAGCCTTAGCTAGCATGTTTTATTTTACTTAATTACTTACTTTGATCTGTCTGTTATCACTTGCAACTACTTAAATCCTACCTTTTATCCTTAATACAATTACTTTTATTAAACCACGTGTAAAATAATTGTGTGTGTGTGTGTGTGAATGCGCGGAGGGGGGACAACAGCAGTGCATCTCTCTCTTTCCTTGCTAAAAGAAGCAAACATATGAGCTTGTTCCGTGTAAAACTTTTATGCAGAGTAAGATGGATTCATGGCAGGGGGAGAGTTGATCCCATTGGAATCTTCTCCTGGGTGTTGTGTTAAGTCTCTATGCTCTGGTCTACACTAGAAAGTTATTTCAAAATAACGGAAGTTATTACTTCCCTTATTTTGAAATCACAAGTGGAGCATCCATTCTACCAAGCCCATTATTTTGAAATAACAGATTGGTTGTTTTGAAAGAATAACTCCTGCTTTCCACAAGGGCTGTGTCTAGACTAGTCAGTTTTTCCGGAAAATCAGCCGCTTTTCCGGAAAAACTTGCCAGCTGTCTACACTGGCTGCTTGAATTTCCGCAAAAGCTCTGACTTCCTACTGTAAGAAATCAGTGCTTTTTGCGGAAATACAGTAAAACTCCAATGGTCCAGCATCTGATGGCCCGGCACCATCAGGAACCCAGAAGTGCTCTGGGCAGCGGGACCATTGGAGCTGCTCTGCCCCCAGCTTCCCCAATTCAGCCACTGCTAAAACTGACCAGCAGCTGAATCGGGAAAGCCGGGGGCAGAGCAGCTGGAGTGTTGCTGGGACCAACCCGGCAGCATCCCAGCTGTCCCTGATTCAGCCGCTGCTGAAACTGATCAGCGGCTGACTCCAGGAAGCCCGAGGCAGAGCTGCTCTGCCCCGGGCTTCCTGGAATCAGCCGCTGGTCAGTTTCAGCAGCAGCTGACTTGGGTACACCTGGGACAGAGCAGCTGGGGGGCTGCCGGGTTGGTCCCCGCAGCGCTGAGGTGCAGCGCTGAGGGGACCAACCCCACAGCACCCCAGCTGCTCTGTCCCAGGCGTCCGGATTCAGCTGCTGTTGAAACTGACCAGCGGCTGACTCCAGGAAGCCCGGGGCAGAGCAGCTCTGCCTCGGGCTTCCTGGAGTCAGCCGCTGATCAGTTTCAGCAGCAGCTGACTTGGGGACGCCTAGGGCAGAGCACCTGGGGTGCTGCTGGGTTGGTCCAGTAGCGCCAAGGAGCGTCCCCAAGGGCAGCTGGGGGTGCTGCCGGGTTGGTCTTGCAACGCCAAGGTCGGACGAACCCAGCAGCACTCCAGCTGCTCTGCTGCAGGCATCACCGATTCAGCTGCTGCTGAAACTGACCAGCAGTGGCTGAATCAGGGACGCCTGAGGCAGAGCCGGACTATCGGAAGGGGGGGCTGTGAGGGATCTGGGGCCAGACCCCTCATAGCCCCCCCTTCCGATAGTCCGGCATATCTGATAATCTGGCACCCCCTGGGTCCTAAGGGTGCCGGATTATCGGACGTTTACTGTACTGTGAAGCAAAATGCAGGACTATGTAGCACTTTAAAGACTAACAAGATGGTTTATTAGATGATGAGCTTTCGTGGGCCAGACCCACTTCCTCAGATCAAATAGTGGAAGAAATAGTCACAACCATATATACCAAAGGATACAATTTAAAAAAATGAACACATATGAAAAGGACAAATCACATTTCGGAACAGAAGGGGGATGCGGGGGGGGGGGGGAGGAGGGAGGAAGGAAGGTAAGTGTCTGTGAGTTAATGATATTAGAGGTGGGGAAAGTTAGATGTCTGTGAGCTAATGGTATTAGAGGTGATAATTGGGGAAGCTATCCTGGTAATAGGTAAGATAGCTGGGGTCTTTGTTCAATCCGCCCCCCCGGAGAGTGTCGAATTTTAACACGAATGACAGTTCAGAGGATTCCCTTTCAAGTGCAGATATAAAAGGTCTTTGTAGAAGAACGCAGGTGGTGAATTCTTTGAGACAGTGTCCCTTCTGGTTGAAATGGCAAGAAATAGTTTTTTCTTTGTGATCTTGTCTGATATCTGTTTTGTGGGCATTAATTCTTTTGCGAAGTGTCTGAGACGTTTGTCCAATGTGCATAGCAGACGGACACTTTGGGCACATGATAGCATAGATTATATTTCTGGATGCGCAGGAATATGTGTTCTTGATCTTATAACTCACTTGGTTAGGTCCAATAATGGTATCAGCAGAATGAATATGTGGACAAAGCTGGCAACAGGGTTTGTTGCAAGGGAAGGTACCAGGGTTGGTATTAGTGTGGTATGTCCTGTGGTTGTTGGTAAGAATCATCTTGAGGTTAGGTGGTTGTCTATAGGAGACTATGGGTCTGTCTCCCAGAGCCTCTTGGAGTTTGGTATCCTGTTCCAGTATAGACTATAGTTTATTGATAATGTGTTGGACAGGTTTAAGTTGGGGGTTGTAGGTGATGACAAGTGGTGTTCTATTGTTGGTTTTCTTGGGTCTGTCTTGAAGTAGATGGTTTCTAGGTACTGTGCTGCTCCCGTTCGGGCAAAAGTCCCTTTTGCGCAAAAGGGCCAGAGTAGACAGCTGAGATTTGTTTTGCGCAAAAAAGCCCCGATGGCAAAAATGGCGATCGGGGCTTTTTTGCACAAAAGCGGGTCTAGATTGGCACGGACACTTTTGCGGAAAAGCGTCCGTGCCAATCTAGATGCTCTTTTCTGTTAAAAGCATTTGCGGGAAATCATGCCAGTCTAGATGCAGACAAGGAGTAACACTTATTTGGAAATCGTTATTTGGAACTAGCAATAGTATAGAAGCGTCACTGCCTCTATTTTGAAAAAACTACCCCCAGGCAGGCACAGACTCCCCAGCGCTCCCTGGGGCAGAGGCAGCCTCCCTGTCGCAGGGACACGCTATTTTGTAATAGTTATTTCCGGAGTTATTTCAAAATCAGTCGTTTTGAAATCACGTCCTGCTGCGGAGGCGGCGCTGGCCAGACGGGGACGGGAGGAGATGACCGGACCCTGCCCCATAAACAGAAAACTCCCCAAACCAGAACGAACCCCTTAGGCGCTCCAGGTTGCCAACCCTCCAGAACCGTCCTGGAGGCTCCCGGAAGAAGGGCAACCCCAACTGGCAACTGTCCGGGAGCCGCCGTTCTGCTCCTGCTTGTGATTGTATCTGGCGGGGCTGCAACTGGCCTCGGGGGGGGAGCCCCCAGCGCGGCAAGCGGGATGGAACGGCGGCTCCTGCAGTGTTCATAGCCCAACGGTCTAATTGCCGCGCGCCTCTCAACCCCACGTGGGCTCTGGCCTCCCACTCTCTCTCCGCATATTTAATTAGCCCCGCCCCACACTGCTCCTTGCCTTTTGTCAAGTCTCGCGATATGTGGGCCGGCGTCCGGCCGGCTTGGGCGGCGCCATGTTGGCGCTTGGGTAGAGCGGGCCGGGCCCCTCCCCTCGTCGCGAGGCTGGCTGCCCGGATCCCGGAAGCGCTTTACGTCCGCGCCCAGCCAGCCCCCTTCCACCCCGCCCCCTGAGCGGAGCTCGCGCTCTCCGAGACCAGTCCCCTCCTCCCCCCCCCCCTTCCGCGAGCGGACAGGGGGGAGCTGCCCCGACGGACCCAGGAGGAGGGGGCGTCTCAGGTTACCCCCGCCCCTCCCCCGCGGCGGGGGCAGAGCGAGGGGAGCTGGGCATGTGGCCGCCGCCCCCCAGCGCACGGTAAGGGGGGGGCGAGGCTGGCGGGCGGGGGGTGGCGGGGGCATCGGTGGGGCCTGGTCCCTGTAGGCTCCGCCCCTGGGGGGCCCTTCCTGGGCGTTGGGAGGCGGCGCGGGTCGGAGCTGGCGGGGCCACCCGGGTGTTTCGGGTGCAGGCGGAAGCGTTGCCGCCGACTCGTCTGCAGGCTGCGGGCGGGGGGCTCCAGAGACCGCCGGGGCCTGGCCGTGCCCTGCCGCCGCTCTCAGGGCTGGGCTGTGCTCTGGAGCCGCCAAAGGCGCCGCAGAGGTGGAAGGACGCTAACTTCGCCTCCTGAGAGAGGTTTTGCTGCTGCTTTGAAATTGCTGCGTGGCCGTGTACGTACGCTTCCTGCAGGCATGACTGGCTGTCAGAGCGTCTCCTCGGCTCGGATTTTTTTGGAGGGTGCGGCTATCCTTAAATATACCTGGTTATTCTGGTTCTTTCTGAGGGTAACTGTAGTTTAACGTCCAGAAACGTACTTTAGGGTTTCTCTAGCTCAGGAAAAGTGACACGGCCTAGAAATGCCAAGTTGAAAGATGCTGCTTACAAGAGTGAAGCAAGGCACTCTGCTGGTCTTTCTGTAAGTCTGTAAAAACAGCTATCAAGATTGTTGAGTGATCTTGTTAGTTAACATGATTGCTCCAATAGCCCCTTGTAAACCAACGAGTCATTTGAAAATAGTAGTTTTGTTCTAATTATTACAATTGTCTTGGGTTCTCAAACTGGGGGGTTGGAAAGTTATTACTGGGACGGTGCCTGCTATCAGCTTCCACCCCAAATCTTGCTTCACCTCCAGCATTTATAATAGTGTTAAATATAAAAAAGTGTTTTAAGTTAGAAGGGGTGGTGAAGGCACTTAGAGGTTTCCTTGATACAGGGTTGTGTAGTGAATGTTGCTGAAGCCTCGATTTTCTAGAATGCTTTCCACTTTTCATTTTATGTAAACAATAATAGTTAAGTAGCAGTGAGATTTGGCCCATCAATGGAGAATCTTCATGTTTTTAGTGCTGGCATGCGGTACTGCAAAAATGAGAATGAATTGTCAATTGGTAGGGTTGTAGCCTGTGACTGGTATACATAAGCAATTTAAGTTTTGATTATTTTTAAGTTTAACATGTACAAGGCAAAAATATTTTTTTAAAAAGGAGCTTCATTTTGATGTTAAACTACTGATTTTTTTCTACTTCTAGCAGAATAACTTGCAAAAAGCTTTTCCCAGCAAGTATATATTCCATGAACATATGTTTGAAAGTAAAACAAAGAAATGCTTAGTTTATCCCCTCTTGGAAGTGGTAGAGGAATGGTGTGCTCACATTCTCAAAATAAAATATTTCACAATTTCTGTTGTCTGCCCTTTTTTTTCCTGTATCTGTGATTTTGATACCAGAAACCAGAAGATGCCTCAGCAGTAAGCATCAATATAAATATTTTATTGTTTTGAGTTGTACAAAAATTATGAAGTTGGAGTGCCAGTGCCAGCTTCTTGTTGTGGGGGAGGGAGGGTGTGGAAGGCCTGGTGGGCCAGACCTGACTTGTGGCTCCATGCGCTGCTGCTGATACCTCTGCCCCTGGCTGGGAGAACAGCAGCAGGAAGCTGCTTGTCTGAAGGCTTTTCCCACTGCTATCATTGGCTGGAATCACTGAAGGTCAGGTCCTGGGAGCAGCAGAAGGCACAGAGCCACGTAAACCCCCTGTAGCCTGCTTATGCCCAGACCCTGCACCCCCAATCCACTCCTGCACCCTCTCTGCCATGCTCATACCCCCACCCTGCTGCTGCATCCTCCCTTCCTTCTCAGCCCACTCCTGCACCTTACCTCCTGGCCACAACCTGCAACTGCACCCTTTCCTGAACCCATTTTGTCATCATGGGTGGATGGCTGATAATCTGCGGAAAGGTCTGCATTGAGCAGGGTTGATCATGGGCCAAAAGGTTTGAGAACCACTACCATATACAATTCTGTCTGCTGTATGTTGCCTTTTAAGAGAGCCTTGGTGTCTTGTGTAAGAGCTTGATTAAGACTGTATTGGAATGGGAATGGCCTCACTGTGAAATACCACACTGCATAATTCAAGTGGTGGTGTAGTTGCAGCTGAGAGTTACCATAACTGGAACCGATGTCTTTGACAGGTCATTCAGCTTGAGTTAGTGTTTTTGTGTGGCCCTGACTTCAGTTAGGGGCAACAATCAAGTTACAGCTCAAGTTAATTCTTTACTGAAGACAAACTCTGATACTATTGGTCCGCAAATAGATAAAAAAGATGCTGAAGGAGCTTTTGTAGTGAACAACATTGAAAAATCTAAATTGTATAGCTAAAAACTGTTTATCAAATAAAGACACAGCGTCTAAGTGCTGATAAACTTGCCCATGCTTATTGATCTTCAAAACCTTCAAAAGCAGGCCTTTGGTTGAACTCCAACAAATTGGCATATTTTATCACAGGTGGTCTTGGCAAAGGAATTTTCAGTATCCAAGAAAAGTAGCAGTGGTAGAAGGCATTGAAAAATGTATTAATCAAGGCAGCTTCGGTTGTGTTTCTAGTTACAGGTTTAATGAGTGAAATTCTATGGCCTGTATTATGCAGGAGATCATATTTAGATAGGCACACTTGCGTTTAATATTGATTTTTAGATCACTATGACTAAGTCATTTTATTGCCTTCCATTTTAAGCTTAAAAGGCCTTTCTAATTTTAAGAGTAATTCTGTAAAAATAGCTTGTAGTTTAGTTTGATTCTGTATCCTAGTCTCAGTTTATAAATATAAATAACAGTTTTTTCTTAAGCAAAACTTGTCGTGGAATCTTAGCAAGCTGGTTTCTTTCATGCTTCTAGTTAATAATATTTGGCCTGCAAAATCTTAATTTTCAATATTGCCTCAGTAAGCCCTGTAGCTTTCAGTAGACTTTCTTAGGATATAATTGAGATGATGATTTCAAGACTGCTTCCTCAATCCTACAAAGACTTATCGTTAACTTGAGGTTGGATGAGTACTCCATTGTACAGGTTGAACCTCCCAAATCCGGGACTCTCTGGTCAGGCAACATCCATGGTCTGGCATGGTCCCAGCAAGAGCCAACCAAGAGAACATGGGGTTTGTGGAGTCCTCACTGGACCAGCAGTGGCTAGGCAGAGGAATCCCAGTGTCAGTGGGGCAAGGCAGCATTGGAGAGCCTCCCGCTCTCCAGGAACCCCAGTGTCAGTAGAGTCAGGTGACTGGAGAGCCCTTGGCAGTGTGGGGTACAAATATCTCTGGACCCTTTGCTCCATTCATTTGTAGAAATGGGTTGTGCCCATGAGAGCTCATAATACTAAATATATTTTTGTTAGTCTCTAAGGTGCTATAGGACCATTCAGTTTTCAGATCTTTTAGTTGGGTAACATTGTGGTTTTGAAGTTCTTATTTTTGTAACTACAGTTCCATAACAATGGAATTTGTTTGCTTACTAATTTTTTTGAAATCTAAAACTGATAAAGGTTTAGTGATGTTAAAAACTGAGTGTTTGTGTTCTAAATGTAATACCCATTTAATATACCCAAATTGTATGTTATGTACACTTTCTCATGTTATAGCTTAGTCCAGTGACCTTTTTAATTTTAGAAACACTTTTCCAAAGATGTAATGAGAATTAAGAATCTAGAATAATTTCTTGTAGTTGAACTAGGCATTGTGCCCAATTTTAATCTCTAGAAAGACATTGATAATGTACAAACAAAAATGTCGTTTGTTATTTTCTTTTCAATACTTTCCTCTCCCCTTTGGGGTATGTGTGAGGCTCACAAAAACCAAAGAGAAAATTAGAGGAAGCAATAAAATTGCACATGGCAGTGTAAGGAGAAACATACTGGGTGTTTACAGCAAGAGTGGAAAAAAGGCAGATGTTGGTGATTTAAGTTGAAGGTCCCCTTTAATGACTTCTAGTTGTTAATACCATTTGTATGCTCCACGTTTTAGAAACTATACATGTGTGAAATGTCTGTCTTATGAAATGTCTGGGGGGAGGGATAGCTCAGTGGTTTGAGCATTGGCCTGCTAAACCCAGGGTTGTGAGTTCAATCCTTGTGGAGGCCACTTAGGGATTTGGGGCAAAAGTTTGTCAGGGATGGTACTTGGTCCTGCTGTGAAGGCAGGGGACTGGACTCAATGACCTTCAAGGTCCCTTCCAGTTCTAGGAGATAGGCAATCTCCATTAATTTGAAAGACTGATGATTGTTTTGTTGAGACTGCATACAAATGTCAAATACCAATTTTTTATATGTGAGGGAGTATAGATAGAGATGGGAGTTGGACAAAATTTCTTTTGGAGGCTGGGGCAGAAATGTATTTAAATGTCAGAAGTGCTCACTCTATTTTCAGAACAAGATTTTCCATATATTCTACTGAAATGCAGCTCATTTATTTAAAGCAGCCCTTGCAAAGGAGAGCAAATGCTGAAGCTGCCAGCAACAGTCTGCAGATTTCACCTACATGTCTTAAATTGAATAAATTCTGATCTGACATGAATGCAGAAACCTCTGTGGTATTGAATGTCCTGTTTTGTCTGCTTATTTTTCTTGAAGTAGATACCTTGGTTATCCACAATTTAACATCCCTAATGAGCTAATCGAGTAGTCAATGGAATTTCCATCAACTGCTTGATTAGTCAATGGCGGGAGGCGCTCACTTGCCCCACTGTGGCTCCTATTACACTTAACTGCAGAGCTACAGTGGGGTTAGCGCCCGGGGAAGGTGTGAGTGGGGATAAGCAGCAGCTGTACCCCTTTCCCCCACACTGTGGGGATGGTGCTGGGGGGAACTGGGTTTTGAGCCGGCTGCCTCTGAATGGATGTAGTTGACTAGGTTATCCAATAAGCATAGGATTATTGGTTAATCAGTTATATTGTCGACTATACGTTGACATCCCTACTGCCAGCATCATGGAATTCTGTCCAGCACTGGTGGCTTTTGTCAGTTTTGCATTATTTATTGTTAGCATTACCACTACCACTATTTGTTATACAAGTATGCAGATTTCTGTTAAAATTACATGTTTTTAGTTCTGTGTTAGTATCTGTCAAGGCTGATTCCTCATTCTGTTTAAATGCAGAAGTGGGGGCCCGCAAAAGTACCCCAAAACCACCTCTCTCTCTCTCCAGGCTTTGGTATAAAACTTCCCTCCCAAAAACCTAGATTTTGGGGATTAAAAAAATCTGCCACCATCAAGTGCTTTTCCACCCACAAATGGGGTGGACACTTGAAACCAATCCCAGGGGCACCCCAAGTTCTTTTTCCGAAAGAGCTTGGAAAAGAAAATTGCGGTCTGTGACTGCTAATCAGAGACATGCAGATCCCACAGACAGATTTTCCAGGACACAGCTGAACCAATACCAAGTTAATAAAAAAGAAGACTTTTATCAAAACAATAGTCCTGTTTCAAGCATAATGACTAGATGGAAAAGTCACCAATTAGTATACTCATGGGGGACTCCCATGGGCCAAAACTTAGTTACAAGGGAGAAGAAACCCTATTTCTAAATGCACAGACATCAGATGCCCATTCCCAAACCATAAAACGGATTTATTTAGACTTTGCCCTACTTACAGATGGAGAAGAGTCTTTTCTTGGAGGGGGACTTGTGTCTGTCCCCCTCAGTATCTGGAGAGTCAACTGGCTCAGAGACAAAGGAGAGAGAACCCCGAAAATCCTTTCTCGGTTTGAAATCCCTATCTTCATTTCTGTTGGCTGAATGCTACCTGGCTAGGTATAGGGACATAGTTAACCCCTTAGTCCCCAGGCTGCTGGCTATCATGACTATGACAGTATCGAAATAGCCTTTTTTTTTGTTTAGTGAGTGCTTTGATTAGACAGCTTCATTCTTGGCTTCAATGTCATCTTTAACACTAATACTGACGTTTGCATAAATATAATGGAATTAAAAGGCTATTTTCTAGAATATTTCAAAAGGCACATGCATCGGCAATTACAAATTAAAACCTACCAAGCATGTTTATAATATGTAAAATCTAATATAAGACTTATAAATGGAGAAGTTTAATAGGTGAATTTTAATATGTCTACTCACTATGTTGTACAATCTGAGAATAGGGATGTTAAACTGCAAGTAATTGACTAATGGAATAGTCAATAGGGCACCTTTGCCTTTAAAGTGTAGCAATGGTGGAAGCAGTGTATGGAGCCCTGGATCAGCTGGAGACTCCCCCACTGACCCCAGTCTCCATGCAGTGCTGGCTTTTGAAATGCTGCAGGGAGCCCAGCATCAGGCTTCATGCTGTGTTTCAAAGCAGCAGTGCTGCACAGAGCCCAGAGTCAGCAGGGGAGTCCCCAGCTGATCTGGGCTCCATGTGGCGCTTGCTGCTTTGAGATGTCACATGAAGCCTGGGGACATCCCAGCAGGCCCCAGGCTGCAAGTGGTGTTTCAAAGCGGCAGCACCATGTGGAGCCTGGGATTTGACTCCAGGCTCCACTCGGTACTTCAGATCGGTAGTGCCCTTTTCTCTCTCCCCCGATAGAGGCAGCAAAAGGGGAGGGGGAGAAAGCCGACTAGTTCTTCACATCCCTAACTGAGAGTAGTAGGCAATATACTGCTACTGGTGTACAACTGAGTGCAACATTGATTGTCAGCAAATTGCAATTGAAAATATAGAAAACTATTATCACTTGAGAGATTTGACAAGTAAAAATATACAATGCAAAAACATTTTATTAATATATTGAAAAATATCTATATTCACTATTTTTTGCCACATGCTAAATGGCTTCATTTCTGGGGGGGGGGGAGAAGGCCCAGGCAAAACTGATAAAATAGTTTAGTGCGAACATCACATTAAGGTGTTAATTTTAATTGAAATAATGAATGTATTCAGTCATGTTCCAGTGATTCTGGAAAAAGCACTTTACAGTTTTGCATAACATTGTGTTGCCTTGCTTACAGTCTTAGTGTCACTTGACATCTCCACATCATATTAGGGATGTTAAATTGCAGAGCCCACGAAAGCTTATGATACCATCTGTAAGTTTTAAGTGCTACCAGACCAGTTTTTGTTTGTCTGGAAAATGTATTTTAGTGATCCCTGTCTATGGGACTGTATCACTACATGTTTGCTAATCTGAATATCTTAATTGTCTGATAACTTGCTGGTGGTTGCTCTAGTAAGAGTAAACAAAATATTGTACAAAATATTTGCTTTATTTTCAGTAACCATTCTGAAGATAGTTTTATGTTGAAAGATGTTACTGCAATTCCTTACTGATATTTATGCTATTTTTCTAGATGGGTAGCTTTACATTTATTAACAAATGAGAAGTTAATGGGGTTATAAAGTATAATAGGGACATGTTTAGTATTATGTATATAACTGAACATTAAAATTGTGGAAAAATTAGGTAAACTTTAAGCATATGTTGACTGCATACATGTACTTATCAAATAACTAACTTCCATGAAGTTGATGTGGCACTCCTTGCTATAGGCAATAGTGCTAATGGAATCACAACAGTCTGTAGTGGATAAGCTGGATATATTTTCCTTCAGCAATCAGGAAGTAAATTTAGGGAGTTTTGTGATGCTGTTTAATAGTATTGTAAAGCTTTTCTGATTATGCTGGATTTGTTGCATTAGCTCTGTATATAATTTAATACCCCGTATATTGAGGCTTAGATATTTCACATGACCCATCTTTTGTAATCATTCAAAATTATGCACTGTAATCATTCTTTCTTCCTACAGTTATTTCCTCTTATTCTTTAAAATGAAAATGCTGTCTGCTTCTGACTGGAGCTGATGCAAGTGACCTTGTCTTTAATAGATGCTGCAAATGAATCAGAGATGCACTCCTGGAAATATTACTTCCTAAAAAGATATTGAGGGATTTTATTTTTTTAAAGCATCATAAACCTTTTACATTCTACTTGGGCACCGTGTACCCTTAAGACTCCTGTTGTGTATTCAACAGAATATATACACAGATTTTTGCATTTTTTTGCAAGTTGGGAACTAGTTACCATAGACACTTGCTAGAGTGGAAAGGAGTAGCTTTGGTAGCCCTTTGTTCCCTTCTGTGAGAGAGATAAAATGGGAATAGAGAGGAGACTTTGTGGAGCTGTGTAAATTTTTCAAATATCACGTTATGGGTTGTTTATATTGCAGTTAAACCCACATGGCTGTCCCCTATCAACTAACGTAGTCTCATGGGGTTTGAAGTGCAGGACTGCAATATAGCTTAGACATTTGGGCTTGAGCTGGAGCCCAGGCTCTGTGACTCTCCCTTCACAGGGCCCTAGCCTCAGCCAAGATGTCTTACACAGCAATTTTTTGAATCCGGAATCTGAGCCCCTTGAGCCTTCGCCACCTCAGGCCAGGCAGGGATTTGTATCCTTGTAGAAAGACATACGCTAAGTTACTTGAAGATCTAAGACCCATTGAAAGGCAATGGGACATTTAGGCTACTAAATTCCCATTATTTGTAAATGGGACTTGGGACCTTTTGAATTTTACCCCAGTTCCTCTCTGTGTGGAAGACTGATGGGTGCCTTATCAAAAACAAAGCCCAAACTGTCCAAATCTGCTTTAGCAATCTGTTTATAGTAAAGCTTTTGTTGCCTATTTACTATCTATCCCCACTGGGAGAGCTCTGCCATATGGAACCCCCAAGGGCACATGAAATACTGTTAAAGGGTCTTCATGGTCACCTGTTGGAGTGGCCCACCGACAATGGCCGCCTTCTCTTTAGTGCAAGTGATAGGTCATTAGCCCTTCAACTGGGATCCTTCCACTTAGAAATGGGAAATGTCTCCTGGTATAGAGTTTACTTTTTTATGGGCAGTCTGCCTCTCAAGTGACTATCATCTCTAAATCATGGGAGCAAAATCCTTTCCTCCTGTGCCTCAGAGGGGCACTAAGATCCTAAAGAACTAGATAAGCATGGCCTAAGAAAGGAACCAAATATCCAAGAAAAGCAAGTTCTAGGAAGTCTAGGCACTTCCAGACATCAGGCTCCTAAATGGATCTATTAGAATAGTCTGTTCAGCCTCCCCATCTCTTGACTCCAAATGGGAAGTAAACAGAAATCTTCAGAAACAGCAAGGTGGGGATTGCCCCTGGGGAGCTGTCTCCTGCAGAGGCTCCCCTCCCACTGCCTCTCAGAGACAGCAGGAGATGGCAGGCAGCATAGGGGGGCAGGTGGGAGCCAACTTAAATTAAGTCAGCTACCCATGAGCACCAGTTTCCCTGGAGCTGCCTACCTCTCCTCCCCCGCATTACTGCCTCTCTTACCTGCCCCCCCATAGTTAAACCTGCAGTAACTTGTTTACACACACACACACATGTTCGTTAACATCCCTTCCAGCCACCCTGAGTAACTCCTGTCCATGGGAGGCCTGCTCTGGTCCAGTGGAGCATTTCTTATTTGATGGTAATGAAAATTTGTATCTTATACACAGGTATACTTCAGTGATACAAATTCATATGGTAACTATTAAAATTGGATATCTCATCCATTAGCAGGGATCTAGCCCAGGTTATTTATTCTCTGCTTCCATAACTGGAGAATGATGGATATCAGATTTTTTTAGGGGTCTTCCTGATTCATTTTCAGCGCCAGAAATGTACAGAACCCCCTTCTTGGGGCACAGTGATTCATCGAGGTCTCTGAATCCCACAGCTAATGGACTTATTCTGGTCATGACCGATAATATTTTTAGTAAAGTTTTCTGTGAAGACCAGGAAAAGAACCCAGGGCAGGAAATACTGCCCATGTCTGCATTCACTGCTCAAAAAGGGATAGATGAAAATCAAGAGTTAATGACAAAAATCCTATATAGAGTATCTGTTTTATCTGTAAATGTTGTCATAATTCCCTTTCGTGGGCTGTTAGCTTGCAGATGCAGAGTTGAACCTAAAAGGCTCTGAAATATCACTCTGAAAGATCTCAGATGTGAGGTGGTGAAATTTTGCAAAACTGGCCAAGATTTGTCTTCCCTCCTTGTTTACCTCTCCCCAAGACAATGCAAAGACTGGCAGTGATACTGTCATGCCTTTCTTGCTGAAAATGCTTTGGTGTCATGGGTCCCCCCCGCATGATTTATGAAACTGACTTATGGACACACGTGTGAAACTCAAAGATGCTTTGGACACAACCTCAGTAACCTATCAATTTTAATGTCATTCTCTTGGATCTGTGTATCTTATTTTGGTGTATGTATCGCTTTTGTATGTAGAGTTAGAGATGTGGAGTATGGAATGGTTTAGGGTTTTAAATGTTCAAATGAAAGCTGTCAAGGGTGTTTCCCTCAATATCTGGGTGATCACCTGTGTCATGCAGCAGATTCACCACCATGGCGCCTCCTGCCAGTAGTGCTGCGAATTAGCTAGTTAGCCCATAGGGCGCCTCCCTCTGGCTGGTGTCTCCCCATCACTCCGTTCTCCAGTGCTGGACCCACATCACTCCCAGACAACAGTGTCCTCTTTAGGACACTGCCCTCCAGCAGTGCCCACTATTGTCTCATCCCCCTTTTGGTGGGGGTGAGGGATGTTTATCAGTCTAGGCAACGTGCAGCCCAAAGACACAGACAAATCCCTTGAAGCTGGAAGTAAAAACATCTCACCTCTTCAGCGCTCACAAAGGACTTGTTAACCATGACACAACCCTTTCTGGAGAGAGATGATACATCCTCCCTCTCTGTGGATGCACCAAGTGTTTTCATGTGGCATCTTAACTCATTGTTTAAATCAACTGCTTGGATGAGGAAAACTCACAAAAAGTCTGTCATCCACACTGTAGTGACAGTGATTTCACTATCATTGTAGCAGACCTGATCTCTCTGTGGGCTCTTGTGGAGCAGCAGGGTGTCTGGGGAGGTCTCTTGGGCGGAGAGGCCAGCGGTACCTCTATTTCAGTGATTTTCAATTTTGTTGGCCTTTGGACCCCCTGGTTCAATGTAAACCAGTTGCTAATGAAAACTCACCATTAATTACATAATTACACCGGAGAGCCCCTTTTTTAGTGCTGCAGCTTGGGAGAATGGTTTAATTTAAATTATTAAACCGATGAAGTGCTTTAACTTTTTCATATTTTTCAAATTTCACTTTAAATAAAATAAAACATTAATTTATGTCCAACACAAAAGGTTTCAATGTTTTCTTTCTTTATGGCAGGGATGGAGAACATTTTTTGGGTCGGGGCCACTGATCCACAGAAAAATGAGTTGGGGACCACACAAGTGAGAAGCAAAAGAACTCCCTGAACTCTCACTGAAGTGGCCCCCAATTGAGAAACTTCACTTCTGGTGGCTCAGCCCCACGGAGTGAGGGGAAGGGACAGGAAGGACTGAGGTTCAGGTCTTCCCATAGGTCAGATTTACTTTTCTGGTAGATTTTTATGGGGCTCCGTTCTGGGGTGGAGACAAAAATGAGGGGTTCAGTGTGGTGACAGGGCTTACAGAATGGGATGGGGATGGAGTGCAGGATCTGGGAGGGAGATGGGAGGTGGGGTGGGCAGAAGAGGGAGAGATTGCGAGATCTGGGTGGCACTCTTTGGCTGCCCTGCCCCGCCAGGGTCAGCCAGGCCACTCTTCAGCTCGCTGGCCGTGCCCTGCCTTTCCTTGCCCTGCCACAGTCAGCTGGGCTGCAGGGAGGGGAGCGGGGATCACTCCTCGCCCCCCCGCCTCGCACCCAGCCAGGCTGGGGGGTGAGGGGTAGGGGCCTGATTTTCATCCTCCTCCATCCCCATTCCGCACCAGTCCAGCCACTTACTCGTGTTCCGTGTGTAAGACCTCCCTCTGCTTCTATTGACCGGATCCCCAGCTGAAGGGAAAGCCTGGGAAGCTTCCCTGACTCCTCCCCTATCAAGGGGAAAGGGAGGAGGAGGAGAATCAGCTGCTTCCTGCTGTGCTAGGAGCTAGGGACTTTTTATGGAACAAATCATAGGTAAGTGGGGCACCTGGGACATCACATTAAAATTTGACACAGTCCTGGATTTTTGGGGCCATATGGTCAGCATACCTAGGGAGGTGGTGGAATCTCCATCCCTAGAGGTTGTCACCACTTGACAAAGCCCTGGCTGGGATGATTTAGTTGGGGTTTGTCCTGCTTTGGGCAGGGAGTTGAACTCGATGACCTCATGAGGTCCCCTTCAACCATATGATTCTATTAATTCTGCAAGTTGGTGAAGTCTGTAGTCTAACTATCATGTTAGACTAGTGGAAACTTCCTGTTGTACCAGGAAAGAATTTGTGTCCAAGCAGAAAAGGTCAAGTTTGGGTAGTATAATGTTCTCAACATGTTGAAGAATGGAAATTCTGTATATATCAAAACATTAAATTCTTTCTTAAAGCATAAGCCTTGTTCCAATCTTGCAAATTCATAGAGCATACCTCTGGTTAGACTGGAGCAGCCCCCTTGCCCAACCCTCTGTAATTGGTTAACCAATTAAACCTAATGTTTAACTGCTTAATTAAATGGGATTTTATGTCCCTAATTCATCCGGCTTATGTATTGCAAAAATTAGAGGAAACATTCTCCATGTACCTCTAATGGCCTTGGTCATTCTGCAGCGCAGGCTGGCTCAATTTTCCCTCAGAGGGCTGTTTAAATTCACAGTCCAAAAGCAATTAAAAACAATAGTCCCTTCTTGGTGTCCAGTTTTAGTCCTTACGTAGTCTGGATTTCCAGGCCTCAGCACCAATTTCAGTCTTTCACCTTAAGAATTCCCCTTCCCAGAGCTAAGTCCTAATTCAGCTGTTACTTCTGGGACTTATCTGATTGGAGCTCCGCTTTCTGGCTCTGACTTACAAATACTGCTAGTGTCAGGGTCTTCTCAGAGGAGACTTTTTTCACTCCCAGCAGTTTCCTGTTCTTCCCTACACTTCTCAGCAGCTTCCTGTTGCTCTTAGAATGATCACCTGATCTTTCAAGTGTGCCTCTAGCCCCAGGCCTTAAGAGGAAACGTTAGTGCTATACAAACGTTAAGTACTCTGAAAAATTAGGCCCATGGTATGTAAAGTTGGGTAACCAAAATTACTGACACTTCTGATCTGTTCCTCAGTGTCTCCATCTCTAAAATGGAGGTACCACTATCAATTATAACTGGGTGTTATGAAATTCTTTAATATTTCTGAAGTACTAGGATACTTTGGTCAAAGTAATCTATTTGTATTCATTGCAGGATTTGATTATATACGGTAAGTGGTAAAAAGGTCGTACAGCTGCATAGTGAATAGAGGATTAAAAAACGTGAATAACTATTCTTTTACTTAATGATGCAGAGGTCTTAGGCATGAGGAGTGGGATGGGGCTAGGAGGAATGTATGTGCGTGCTCAGGTAATTGAGTGATCATAATTTGTCTCCCTTGTACAAGTATTAAGATAGCAAATGCCAGAATTAAGGCTATACAAATTAGAGATGTGAATGGGTAATCAATAAGCATAACTCTTACTGGACGATGCTTACAGGGTACCAGTAAATCAGTATCCTGGAATGGCCCACCGTGGGCAGAGGGCTCTCGAGCTGATTCCCCACAAGACTTGTCCTGGGAGGGGATCATGGTGGGGGAGAGCAGAAGCCACCCCCCCCCCTTATGCACAGTTGCTGGCTCCTGTTGCTCCTTCCCTTCTCCTTTGGGTGGCAAGAGCGGTTTAACCAGTTAACTGATTAATTGGAGTTTACAATCCTAATTCAAACCTTTAAATGCTTGATTTTACAGCCTTTAATGTTCTTGTAATACATTTTTACCTAATTTCTGAATTAAAAGAAAATTCATGCAGAATCAGATTGACCCTGTCCTCGCCTTCCCCTACCCCGCATTTAAGTCATTGCAGTTTAGTCCTTTATATCCACAGTATAGACATATGTGACTTGAACTAAATGAATAACCAGTAACATTAATAGGCTTTTGTTCTCTGTGAACAAGCTATTAGAGAAGGATGAGACACATTTTGGGTTTAACTTTTCACCGCTTTTGTTGTAGTAGTAGAGGCATGTAGAGATTTCATTCACTTCTAGGTTCTGGAAAGGAATGTGCTGCAGTGGTTACTCTCTTCTTCCTTGTGCTCCTTTAACACTTGTAGCTCATGCCCCCATGATGTGCTTGCATATACCACCTTTGCTAAAGCTGTTTAGCCCACCTTCTGCCACTTGTTCCTGAGTCACCTTCACTTTCCTCAGCCATCCATTTTTCAGTGTGATTGCTGTTGCTTTCTCTTTGCTGAGTGCCAGCAATCACGGTTATTGAGAGGAGACAGTCTCCCAACTCTTCATTCCTGTGCCCAGCATTAAATCATCCAGGTAGAGCAATTGCAGAAGAACTTGTGCTCAGTCCTTACATTGCTAAGATGGAACATGGTTCACTCATCCTGAGGGAACGGCATATATTCAGTCCATTTGGCACGTCTGAACTGTAAAGGGGATGGAGTAAATATGAACTAGTAACAGATGCCCAGTGTTGGCTTGGGGACTGCTCTAGCTGGGCTGAAGCAGTCCCCTGCCTGGGATCCCATTTAGTCAGTTTAATTACCTAAATGTTAGGTTTAACCATTTATTAAGATTTTATACCCCTAGGAGGAAGTATACTGAGTACAAATAGAATCGTTAGAGAATGTATCTTCTAAGTGCTGGCAAATCTGAGTATTCAGGGAGTGTTTGTTTTTAAGAGGGTCATCACGTGGTGAAATTTGAGTGGACATTCATACGGAATGCAAAAGGTGCAGCTCTAACACCAGGGTCATGCTCCCCCATTCCAATCAAACTTGAATCCCATGCTCCAAAGCCTGAAGTTTCTCAGGGAAGCAACTGAGGTTTTTTTTTTAGCATGAGTAAAACTGTTTTTTCCAGATCTTGTTTTGAATTTTTAGCTAAACTTACCTCTCACCCCTCTGAAAAAAGGTTGGATTAGGCAGACACCCTGTATAATAATTTTGCAAAAGAACAAGCATCAGAAAAGAGTCTTAAAATAGAAACTGTTGGGCAACCTTGTGATTGAAAATGCTGCCCAGACTGTTACTTAATTTCCTTAGGGATATGTCTGTGGTCCCACCTGTATTGATATTCTAAAACAAAATGTATATCAATTAACAGCTCTCTAGCACAGATCTGTTATAGTGTCTTAAAGTAAATGATTGCCTCGTTAATGTGCTTAATGTTTTTCTCTGAAGTGTTGAGATCCCTGCATGGTGTTGAGATCCCTGCATATTTAATAACTGTCCTCTGTACTATAGGCCTCCTTTTGTACCTGCAGTTTTAATTAAAATGGAAGTATATTTAGCTACATAGTAATCGTGCAGTCAGAGTATTGACCTGCTAATACTACTCTTGGGTTTTTTGGGCAGGTTTTAAATTGCTTCTGGACTGAAATAAGTTTAAATCTAGATGGATTACATATGACTGAGACTTATAGATAAACTTTCCATAAATTGTAATGGAAATTCTGATGGGTCATTTTCTATTAGAGATATTAAATTTTGATTAATTAGCTAATCAAGTAGTGGATGGAATTTCCATTGACTACTCAATCAGTCGATAAGGGCTTGGTGGGGTGCTTGCTATCCTGGCTGCACCGCTATGCAGGGTCCTGACTGCTGTGCCTCTGCCTTTTAAATGTTGCAAGAGCCCTGCATGAGACTGCTTCAGTCCTCACTCATTTCCCGTTGTGCCTCTTCTCCCTCCCCCCCCCCGCCCCCCAAGCGACTAGTCGTCGAGTAGTGACTGGACTGCATGATAAGCCTATGCTTATCGGGTAGTCAACTAGTTGGTTACATCCCTATTTACTATAGCATCCTTAAGTCTTATAATTCAAGTTTTTATAAAATAATTGCCATGATCTCTGAGGATTTTCAGAGTATCTATTTAAGAAGTAGATTCTTAATCTGCCTACTTACAGCTTTTGCTTTTAGTGCTTCTTTCTGATGAGCTTCACCAATAACTCCAGAAGAAGTAAGTTGGTCTCTGGGCAATGTTCTCTCTCATTTTTTCTATCCATGTAGGGAGTGAATTTTATGTGCACCCATATTGGAGTAATGTGTACTACTAGTAAAGAACAAAAAAATTTAGATGTGATATATATTAAAAGATGCCATAGGGATTGTTACTCCAGCCAGGATAATTTAGGCATTTTAGAACTCGTTACTCAAAGAATTAAATTTAAGCATAGAAGACAAATACAATTATTAAATTCATATGTCGCTTCAGAAACTTACATAATACCACTTTGCTGGAATAAAATTACAAAGAATGTATGTTCATTGCAAGAAGTCCCTAGAAGGAACAATAATACAAGTGTGTGTTGAAAGGTGAGTGAGAGAGAGATCACACACTGTCTTTAACAGGATTTTACATCCCTACTTAAAGTTTAACTGCTTAACTAATTTAACTGATTGAATGAGGTTGAGCGGGGGGATGCCCTGTACCCATTTGTTTGTCAGCCTGTCCACTTGCATCTTTCAGTGCTCACCATGCCTCAGATACGCTTGGCCGTTGCAGGGTGTGTTCCCAGTGAAGGCCATGTTCAAAGGGATCCCACCCATGGGCCACATGTTGAGTAGCCCTGTTTTATATCATGCAGCTGTATATCAGTGGCGTAGCCAGAACACTCCACTTTGTGTGAGTGGGCAAGAATGGGGCAGGGGGAAGCAGTACAAAAGGGGAGAGGATAAGTCCTGGCCTCGATTCCCAGCTGGAGCATCAGACAGGTGGGCCTAGATACAAAGTGGGTGGACCACAACCCGCTCAGGCCAACTCATGGCTACACTTCTGTACAATTGATTAGTAGAGCCAGGCACATCTAATGACTTGAGTTTAGGTGCCCCCATCCCCCACTGCTGCTGATCCTGCTTTCTGCCTTGCAGAGCATAGGGGTTGACGTTAGGGTACGTGGAGGATGGAGGGGGAAACCTTATCTTCACAGAGCAGGAGTGGCTCAGGACTTGGGGGTTAGATGGGATATTAAATATCGGTTAATTGATTAGTTGATTAACCTCATGAATTCTTATCAGTTATTCAACTACTCTATAGTTCCCAGGGGTGGGGCTGGAAGCCAGTGTGTTCCAGTACCGCTCCTGAGGAGCCCTATGACACTCCATGCTGCTGCCTCTGCAGCAGTGCGGGGTACTAGGAAGGAGGTGGTCTGCAAGGGGAATCAGTTTAAAAAACAGCCCCCCTCACAGACCAGCTGCCTGTCACCCAGCGCTGTTGCCTCTGATAGAGGCAACAGCATGGGGTGGCAGCAGACCCTACCGGGGCGAGGAAGCTGAGTTCCTGGACCTTTCGCAAGCTGGGCTGCTTCCCCACCTGGCTCCCAATACACTTTAAATGCAGAGCTGCAGCAGGGTAGGCCCTGTACCCGTTGCGAGCCAGAACTGAGCCGGGCTGCTGGCCAGCCAGCTAAAAACATTTACTGGCAAAGGAGACTGGGGGGGAATGCATGTAGTCTATAGCATTAATCCAATTGTCTCCAACCTTTTTGCACTCAAGCACTTTTTAAAATGTCAGGGCAAGCCAAGGGGCCCTGCCATCTCCATTCCCCCCTCTCCATCACTTGGTGACCACAGCCTTTACTCACTCTCACTGGATTGTCACTCTGTCGTCCCACAGGAAAAATGCTTTTAGATGTCTAGTAAGATGTAGAAACTTATTTCCTGTTCCCCTTAGAAGCAGTGAAGGCTTGGGGCAAAGGAGTAATGGAGGAGATGAGGGAGAGGGAAGCTCTTACTGGAAAGGAGCCTGGGACTCCCCCCAGGAGGGTTGTTGGGCATGGGTGGGAGAAGTATTGGAACAGTTTTAGGGAAGGGTTAGGGGAGGCATTGTTAAAAGTTGGGAAGCCTCCCCCGTGAAGACACTGGCTAACTCCTGGCTTCTCTCTGTCACTAATATTTGCCCCGTCGCCTCACTAGCCCTTCTAAATTCATGTCTGTAACTCCACCCACAGCATCCCTGTGTCTCCTTTCCCACCCTCCCCCAATGCCATGATGCCTCACCTGACCCTGAAAGCAGGAAGGGTGCTGTGAAGAATGCAGCCTCTGCTTTCTCTCTTTTTGCTCCTGACTACTACACCCAGGGAGCAGTCTGCCTCTGAGTCACAGTAGCCCTCAGTGGGTAGAAAGTGCAACTTCAGAGTACAGGCAGTCCCCGACTTACGCGGATCCGACTTATGTCGGATCCGCACTTACGAACGGGGCTTTCTCGCCCCAGAGATCGAGGTAGCGAATTGCTACCTGCGAGCTCCGGGGCGAGAGAGCCCCGTTCGTAAGCTGCTCCGGTGCCCCTGGTCTGCTGGAGACCGTCTCCAGCAGACCAGGGGCACCAGGCGGGTTCCCGCGCCTCAGAAGCGTGGGAACCCGCCGCTGCTGCCGCTTCAGTTGCGGTGCCTGTGGTCTGCTGGGGACGGTCCCCAGCAGACCACAGGCACCCGGACTGAAGCGGCAGCAGCGGGCGGGTTCCCGCGCTTCTGAGGCTTTGCTCTGGCAAAGCCTCAGAAGCGCGGGGAACCGCAGCTGCTGCCGCTTCAGTTGCGGTGCCTGTGGTCTGCTGGGGACCGTCCCCAGCAGACCACAGGCACCGGGACTGAAGCCGCAGCCGCGGGGGGGTCCCGCGCCTCTGAGGCTTTGCCAGAGCAAAGCCTCAGAGGCGCGGCACCCCGCTGCCGCTGCGGCTCTGCTCCACGTGTCCCTGGTCTGCTGGGGGGGGGCGTGGCTAGTGTGCCCCCCCTCCCAGCAGACCAGGCTTTTGTTTTGGACCCTGGAGCAGAGCAGCTGGGGCGCTGCCGATTGGTCCTGCAGCGCTGCTCTGGGCACTACTGGACCAACCCGGCAGCACCCCAGCTGCTCTGCCCCATGTCCTGATTCAGCCGCTGCTGGTCAGTTTCAGCAGTGGCTGAATCAGGATGCCTGGGGTAGAGCAGCTGGGGTGCTGCTGGGTTGGTCCAGTAGCGCCGAGGAGCAGTGCTACTGGAGCAATCCAGCAGCACCCCAGCTGCTCTGCCCCAGGCGTCCCCAAGACAGCCGCTGCTGAAACTGACCAGCGCTGACTACAGGAAGCCCGAGGCAGAGTTGCTCTGCCCCAGGCTTCCTGGAATCAGCCGCTGATCAGTTTCAGCAGCAGCTGACTTGGGGAAGCTTGGGGTTCTTAAGTTGAATCTGTATGTAAGTCAGAACTGGCGGTCAGTTTCAGCAGCGGCTGAATCTGGACGCCAGTTCCAACTTACATACAGATTCAACTTAAGAACAAACCTACAGTCCCTATCTTGTACGTAACCTGGGGACTGCCTGTATCTCTGACAATATATTTTCTTCAGAGGGGAAAAAAAATCTGAGGGAACGTGAATTCTGTATATGCACAGTGGCATAAAATTCCCTCAGAAGTAAATACCACCTCTCTTCGGTCATGTGGGGAACTGAAGCTGGGATCCTCAGAAATAAAAGTAGGGGCTGCCCAGGAGTTGAATTAAACAATGAGATCTTGCCATGGAAGCAAATAAGTCATAGGCCTAGTGGTAACTGATTAGCCTGGGATCATTGATTTAACCTTCCTGCTTACATGCAGGGTCCAGTCCTTGTGCTGCTGCCTCTGGGGGATCGGGCAGAGAAGCTGGTGCTCAAGGGGAGCCAGCTTTTAAGTCAACTCCCTGCAATACCGATTCCTGCGGAGCCACATACCCTCTGTATCTGATACAGCTTTATTTTATGGTTGTAGAGCTCTGGGGATTAAGTAGAGAGGGGAAACACAGAACCGGAATGTGAATTCCATCAGTAGTCCCAGCATAATTCACAGCTCTCAATTACTTGATTGGAATTGCTAACTTTGATCACGAACCAGTAGCATTTATTTTGTTGCAGTGTATGCCTTCAGTGCTATTTCGGTTGTTGGCTTTCCCATGCCAAAGCTTTCAAGTGATAATCTGCATTCTTGGCCAGTCTCCAAACTGCTGTGACAACTTACTGTCTTCGTGGACAAACTCCCTCTGAGTGAATTTCAAGCAGTCAGAAGTGACTGAAACCCTGTTTCGGAGTTGCTCTTGGTTTTTTAAATCATTACAATTTTGTCTCAGTAGTGGGCTGAGCTCTGCTTTACCAGAAGTCTTTCTCTGTGGTTCTTTGGCATTTTAAATGGACACAGTTCTGTTTTCCCCTCTACAGTTATAATCTGAAAACAGTGAAACTGCTCTTTATACTGTAACTGTCTCTGACCTGTCTACTTCTAGCTTCTAGAGGACGTAGCAACCTGCAGTGCAATGAATGTCTCGATGACAAATGTCTGAAAGGAGTAGCCATATTAGTCTGTAACTTATTTATAAACAAGTAGTCCTGTGTCACTTCAGACTAACAAATATGTCTCTCTCATATCATGTGTCACTGCATCCATAGGAACAAACCCCATCCACTTCCAGCCTGGCTCTTCCCAGGGCCCATGTGGAGGCCTGGGGCTGCCTACAGCCCAGCCCTCCCCTTCCCAGCAGCATGGTTTAGGTCCAGCCCTCCTCCCCGACAGCTAGTAGGACAGCCGGCTGCCACCTTGCCCCGGACCCCCTCCCCGGCAGCCAGTGGGGGACGGTATGCAAAGAGCTGGAGCTGGGGAGGGGGCAAGAGCCAGGAAGGCACCAAGGGGCAGTGATTGGGGTAGGGGGGAAGAGCCCAGGCCAGCTTCAAACCCTCCCTGGTAGTGAGGAGGGAAAAGGGGAGAAATTTCATCCCAGTCCCTCCCAGCAACAGAGAGAAGAACCTGGCCCAGCACAGCCTTGGTTTGTCCCTTTCCAGTAGCTGTGGTGGGGGCCCCAAGAGCTCGGGCATCCTTGGGGCCAGGCCCTCCCTGGCAATGAGGGGTAGGGGGAAGAATCAAGGCCAGGATGGCCTCAGACCCTCCCCAGCGGTGGTGGAGGTGGGGGTTGGAGGGAGGGCAAGAGCCAGGTGGCCTCGGTCCCTGGCCCTCCCCAGCTAATGGAGGCGGGGGGTGGCAAGTGTAGTGAGCAGGGTGCACAGCCCCTAGTATATATAGTATGAGCTTTTGTAGGCAAAACCCACTTTTCAAGCTCATCTGAAGAAGTGGGTTTTGTCTATGAAAGCTCATGATACTATTTAACAAATATATAATCTCTTAGGTGCCTCAGGACTATTCATTGTCCACAACAAATGATCACTAAGGCAAGAAAAGGAGTTTTGTATAAACCATTCTGTAATCCTAGATAGATAATTTAGGACAGGTTAGGGATGTGAACAACAAGTCGACTGTCCGATAAGCAAATGCTTATCAGATAGTCGACACACTAGTCAACTATAGGGATGTAAAATTTTGATTAGTCAATAAGAGCGCTTCTGTCTTTGAAGTGTAGCAACAGCCCCAGGGCTATTGCTATACTTCAAAGGTGAAAGTGCTGCAGGAAGCATGGGGCCACAGGGGACTCAAGCAGTCCCCCGCTGGCCCCGTGCTGCCCGCAGCATTTCAAAGTGGCAGCGTCATGTGGGGCCAAGGGTCAGCGGGGAAGCTTTGATGCACTCCCTCTTCTTCTCCCCTCGCTCCCCCCTGCTGCTTCTTTCAGATGGAGGCGGGGCGGGGGGAGAGACTAGTTGACTAGTCTGACTAGCCAATAAGCATTTGCTTATTGGCTAGTAGACTAGTCATTCACATCCCTAGTTGACTTAGTCGCATTCTATCAGAATGAGGCAACAAGTGGGTGGTAGAGGGGGTGCTTCAAAGCAGCAGCGCAGCATGGAGCCTGGGGCCAGACTCTGGGCTCCATGAAGTGCTGCTGCTTTGAAATGCTATGTGCAGTCCAGGGCCAAATGAGGACTCCCAGCTGCTCCTGGGTTCCATGTGGCACTATCGCTTTGAAACTCCATGGAGAGCATGGGGCCAGCGGGCGACTGCTTGAGTCCCCTCTCTGGCCCTGTGCTCCCTTTTACCTTTGAAGTGTAGCTACAGCCTTGCAAACCACATTGACTATTCGATTAGCCGACTAATCTAAATTTAACATCCCTAGTTGGAGACTCTGGGAAAAGAAATACTCAGTCCTTGACAATATGATGTTGTGTCCCAAAAATACTACCACCCCACTTAATAATGTTTATTCAGTGTATGACCGAATAGTTCCTATGTGTATACACAGGAAACCATGTAACTTTAACTGGCTGCTGGCCTCTTAAGATATTTCAGTGAGCAAACACTCGTAGATACAACATTTCCATAAGTTTGTGTTTGTCTTCATCTTTTGGTAGGGAAGGCAAAGAGATTTATCTGGCATATGAATTTTGGAGAAAATACTTGTTTCTTACAATTACATCAATGTAATCATTAGAGTGATTAAATAAAAATGTCACAGCACTTCTTTGGATTTTTCCTATTGTCAAGAAAGTCCTATCACTTAAACTACTTAAACAGTCTGCTTTATAGTTGCACTGCTGGCAAGTTTGAAGTTGAGCCAATCATGATTCCAAAGCCTGTTCAGTGGCTTAGAGATGAGATTACATGATTGCATCTGCTGCCAGGTCACCTGCCAGTCATGTATAAAAGGCTATAATTGGGTACAGATGCCTATAGAATAGATCTGAGATGAAATGTTAAAACACTTTTTTTTTTTTTTGCCTAGTTGATCCTTGATTAAAGAGAATTTCATTTTGAGCTATGTTCAAATGTTGTGGAGTGGAATGAGCTTAGGTATCAAACTTAAATGCTTTAATATTCTGGGAACCTTTTCTTCCTAGTCTCATTTCTACAGTTACTGTAAAATGCTTAGCAGTAACAAACTGAATTACGAGGTTACCAGAGTAGCAAGGGATGGGAAGGGAAATGATGTCTTCACCAAGGAGTATAGTCTAGACATTTGACAATAAACGATTCATTTTGGGGCTCCATTCTATTGGGTAACAAACCAAAAATAGTATTATACTTGTATTTAAAATCATTGCTTTCTAATTTTAGCTTCTGCGTTAGTTTCCTTCTTGTCTTGGGTTTAATTGTTTTTGGAGGTGTCAAGGCTATTCACTGCTCTGGCAACTTGAATGCGGAAGGTGGGGGCTCGAGATTTTAAAACACCCTGCCACTAAAGGCTTCTTAAGCACTCCAGTACTACAGATTGTCTGTCCATGGATGGTATGCTGCCACTACTCGGATGAGAAAACCCAGGGAGATGCATTTGAGGATTTCTTGGGGTACCCTCTGGAGAGAGCTGACAAAATCCTGTAAATTCCATAATAGCTTGCCTTGCAGTCTAAGGCACATACACATAGAACCTCCTGCCTTCTAGGACATATGAGTGAGATCATGATCTTTAAAATGTAATTTTTTTATTAACTGAGCAAGGAAGAAATACTTGATAAAACATTACTTGGTTGCTAGGTGTTACAGTGTAACTGAAAAAAGCACAGAGAATTGCTTCCCTGGAGTTCAGTTTAAAAGTTAGCATAAGGGGGATAGTATCTGTGCTCATCATGGACAAGTCCAACAAACCCAAAAATAACCTGATTGACTAAACATTCCTTGTTATACTCACAATTGGTGTTCCAAAGTTTAGTTCTTCCCTAAGATTGGATGCCGCTGAATTTACCATGCCTGTTTTCCTAGCTTAATTCATGTCTGTCCAGTTCTGGTCACATACAGACTGGTGCAGGAAGGTCACTGCTTCCAGATCAAAAACCCACCCTCTTTTTTTAAAAAATGGGGTCTCTTGGCTTCCTGCCAACACTTCCTGTTTCTCTAGCATTCCTGGAGATTCTTCAGGATCCGCTGTCAAGGGTTTTAACCCTAACAGGCAATTTAATTTTCTGGGATGTCCAGAAAAGGGCGGTATCCTTTCCATTCAGTTTTCAGAAATATGTAACACTAGCAGCCAAGGGAGTTAAGAATGTTATGGGTATAATATCACTTGTGTGGAATCAGCTGCCTCCCCCTCACACACATTGGTTACAGCAGTGTTTCCCAATTTTATTTGGCCATGGAACCCTTTTTAGCTTTTCAGAATTTCAAGGAACCCCTAGGTTTGTCAAACCCCCCCCCAAAAAAGGGGGAACCCACATATGCATGAAAATCACATTCCTTCCCCAGGACCCCACCCCTTTGAGGCTCCATCCTCTCTGTACCCCTCCTCTCCATCACTTGCTATCCCCAGCCCTTGTACGCTCTCACTGGGTTGAGACAGGCAGTGCGGGCTCTGGGGTGAGAGAGGGATTTGGGTGTGGAAGGGGTGAGAAGTGCAAGCACTGGGAGGGAATTTGGATGCAGGAGAAGGGGATGCTGGCTCAGAGAGGGGGCGTCAGGCTGGGGAGTGTTGGGCTCAGGTTGAAGGTTGGTGTGCCGAGTAAGCCACAGGCTTATAGATGTGAAGGTGCTGGAGTTTGTGTTGGATATGTGAGGGGCTCAGGGCAAGGAGGTTGTGAGTATGATGGGCTCAGGACACAGATTTGTGATGTGTGGATGGTGCAGGAATGTTGTGTTAGAAGACTGAGGATGTGGGGATGCAGGCGTTTGGAGATGTAAGAGGCTCAGGACGGGGGGGGGTTCCAGAGTACGATAGGCTCAGATTTGGGGTCAGGTGGTGCGGGAGAGTTATGATGCTGCAATGAGATGGGGATTTGGCCCCAATTGGGGGCTTGCTGGCCAAGCTTTACTTTTAAATAAAATATGTCAAACTCAAAAGGTTTTAAGCATTGTCTTTGAGAGAGGTGGGAAACCTGTTTTGAATCAAGGGTCACTGACCCACAGAAAAGTCAGTTGGGGTCACACAAGTGAGATGCAAAAAAACCCCTCCAAAACCCCCAAGCCTCATTAATGTGGTCCCAACTGTGTTGGTGGGGTAGGGGGCAGGCTGCTGGGGCTAGGGAGAGGGTGCTGCTGGATGTCAGGATGCTGGTGTCAGGGATATGTTCCTGCTGGGCACTGGGGAGGGTGCTGGGACAAGGAACAGATGCTGCTGGGTCTAGGATAGGTGTCAGTGTGCTGGGGCCAGGGACAGGGTGCTGCTGGGTGCGAGGGTGGATGGCAGGGTGCTGGGGCTAGGGACAGGGTGGTGGTGGGTGCTGCAGTGGGTGGCTGGGGCTGGGGACGGTGCTTGGGTGGATAGCAGAGTACTGGGGCCAAGGACAGGCGCTGGCTCCTTTGGGGAGGGGAAGTGCTTCCCTCCCCACTGTGGGTCACATGGGGTCACCCCTGTCCAGCACCCCCCTAATGTGCCGGCTGGGAGCAACTGTTCCCTCTGCTCCCTCCTTGCTATGCCTCTGTGTCGCCAGGGAGGAAGAGGAAACAAGTGTGCTGCTGCTTTAAGAAGCTGGTTAGCCGGTGCACTCTTTCAGAGGGGGCGGGGGAGTGCCGGCTCCTCACGGAATCCCTACTTTCGCTTCATGGAACCCCAGGGTTCCGCAGAGCACCAATTGGGAAACACTGACTTACAGTAATCAGCCAGCTCCTATTCATTTTAAGTAGAACTTTCCTAGAAAAGAGTATGATTTGGGCAGTGGGAAAGCTTAGGGAGGGAGTTGAAAAGCCACTTTCCCTTCCTATTCCCAGCAGTTGCTCATCTGGCTCGGTTCCTAGCTAGTATTCCCCTGGCTTCAAAATAGACTAGGGATGTAAAATCCCTTTTAATCAGTTAACTGATTAAGCAAGATCCTGCAGGCAGGGGCTGTTGTGGCCTCACAGGGCTGCTGTGGGCTGATGGCACCTTGCAGTGGGCTGATGGCGCTGGAACAGCCCTCCGCCCATGGCGGGTCATAGGCGGGTGTCTACTGCCAGGTGCCAGTTAACAGGTAAACATCACCCAGTAACTGGTTACCCATTCACGTCCCTAAAATAGACCCCTAGCAGCAGAACCTCATGTAACGTCTCCATGCACCAGCTTTCATATAAAAACAGCCAGTTTTTTGTCCTGGCCCCACTTTTGTGCTACTTTGGATTGTGACAATAGCCTAATAAAAATAGGGTCATAAATTGGAGACCTCTTCACTAAAACAAATTAAATCATAGGCTGCCTCTGACTGGGCACATGTGGCATACACCATAGGAGTTTACACCATAACAAGCCTTCCATTTGCCTAGTGCAATGGAATATTTTTCCTGTTATTTGCCATAGTAAATCAAACCTCTGAAAAACCCATTTCTTTGCCACGAGGCAATTTTTGGGAATCCTGGATTTTGTAATTCCTAAATAGTGTTTCTAATTTGCTGCTGATTCTGACCATTTAACTGATCTGTAGTGGTGATTAGATATTTCTTGGAAAAAACTTACCCTCCTAGATTAGCCGTTTCTGAAGACTTCCAATGTGTTTGTTACACGTGCCGAGATTAAATGCTTCATTTCAAAGTAAGAACACTAAAATATATTTTCCCCTTCAGTTTCACTAGAATATCAGAGAACTGTTAATGTCTGGTCTTTTTGAGAAGAATGTACAGTGTACTGCAGGGGTGGGCAATAGAGCCTCCATGAGCCAACTTTGGCCTGTCAAGCCAGTTATTCTGGCCTGTGACCACCCTGCCACTCCCTTACCCCAAGGCCAATCGAGACTTGGGGATGGGGGAGCATGTGAAGTTTCCTCCCTGCACCAGGAACGCATGGCACCAGAGAACTGCCAGGTATTTTAAAACAGATGGCGGTTCTCTCTAGCCACCACGCGCCCCTGGCAGGGCAGGGGGCAAAGACCTCACTCACTCACTCACCCCCCCTTCCAGGTCATGACTGGCCTTGGGGGTGAGGGGAATGCAAGTAGTTTCCTCCTACTGTGGAATGTAGAGGCAACCCCCAGCTGTTCAGAACAACTGGTGATGCTCTCCAGGCATGTGGGGTAACGACTTCATGCGCTCCCCCACCCCCAGGCTGATCAGGGTCTGTGGGCAGGTGAGCAGGAGAAGTCTCCTGGCCCCACCCCTTCCACCCAAAGCCCTGCCCCTCCAGGGCAGCTTCAGAAATTTTGGAAGTGGCCCCCCCTTTAAAAATTATTGCCCACCCCTGGTGTACTGGGTGATTTCTTGGTTGAGAGTACATTATTTTAGGACTGTACCTGTGTTCTTAGAGCACAGCTACTCAACTTTGGAAGCCCCAGGGGCCACAATGATGCAGCACATGCTGAAGGCTGCAACTTAAGTGTGGTTGCATATACATACAAATATATGCAAATAACTTTTCACCGTGATGGGCATGAATACAAAGATTAAGGCAAGACTACACAACACACAGGTCCCATTTGTCAGTTCTGTTGATACTAATAAATGCAATATTTACCTGATTTTCACCTGTGACAGCACTCTTAATGAGCACTTTTTAAAAGAAAATTGTACGCCAGTGTTTTGGGTGTTTAGCTTGAAGCTTCATGTTTCTTGGAGTGATTTTACTCAAAGTTTCCAAGCCAGAGCGCTACAATCTGTGGCAGACAGGAAGCTAGGCGAGTCAGGCTGGACATGAGACAATAAAGGACAGGGACCCCTGTCCTGGATTCCCAGCATTGTTGATCTCTCCACGTGGGAGTCCGTTGCTCCATGCGGGATGGAGGCAGGGCTGCCCAGCTGCGGTGCCAGACCCAAACATGACCCGTGTGAACCAGTCAGAACCTCTCAGGCTCTGCCTACAAGGCTCAGCAGCCAGCACTTCCCACAATGCCCCGGCACTCCCATCACCTCCTCCCTGGGGGCTGGAAACACTGACACCTTGTACCTGTCTGTTGCAGCCAGCCCGTCTGCTTGCGTCTTTCTGTGCTCACCTCACCTGGGAGATGACTCGCTATTGTGGAGCATGTTCTCATTGAAGGTCATGTTCAAAGGATCCCACCTGCAGGCCATGTATTGAGCCCTGCGTAAACCCAAGCTACGCTGCAGACCGCAAACAAATGGGCCGTGGGCCCCATGCAACCCACTGGCCATATGTTGAGTAGCCCTTTCTTCTTTGAGTGGTCCCTGTGGGTGCTCCACTGTTGGTGTTGGGCTCGTCCCAGCGCCACAGGTCGGAGATTTTTCCCTAGCCATAGTTGGCCAGACTGTGCATGCGCAGCCAGTGCCATGCGCCATTCGTACCCTTTTCGTCTCACACAGTCCAGCTCCTGCCAGTTCCTCTCAACTGTCCTCGGTTGCAGGTGGAGCGCAACGTCTCTCCTGGTCAACAACTCTTCCCTGTGTAAAATAGTTAAGATTAGTTGTAGTTCTTTAGTTTTAGTTAGTTAGTTATAGTCGTTAATGAGTTACTGTTAATTGTTTAAAACATTTTTTTCTCTCAGTTTCTATAGTTAGACCTCTGTTCTTTAGTTTATAGAGGTAGATACTTAGCTCTCAAAATGCCCGGTTCCCCGGGCTTTAAGAAATGTTCTGAATGTCGGGAGGCCATGTCCGCGTCCGATGGTCATGTCGCATGCATCCGCTGCCTCAGCGAAACAATGTCCCACAAAAGTGCATTCATTGCATGAAACTAACGGCCAGAGCTCGAAGGGACAGGGAGATGCACCCTAAGATGATTTCCCTTGATAAGGCGCTACAACCAACGACTCCCTCTCCGCTACCGTTCTCAGAACTGATTAGGTCGCATAAGCGAGCAGCTTCTCCCCCGGCGTTTACAGCCGCCAAGGAAGTCAGGGAATCCCCTGCGAGATCTTTCCTGGCTGTATCTGAAAGCCAAACAGCAAGGGAGATAATCCTGGTACCTCCGGCGTTCTCCACAAGCCAGCGAAAAAGTCAGCACCAGCACCGAAGCCCCCGGCACCGCGGGCTCTGGCACCATCACTATCACCGGTGCAAAGGACTGTCAATGAAGGCTCTGCGGCGCTGCAATCTCCGGCTCTGTCATTAACATCACCACCTCCGACGCCTGGGCAGTCTCCAAGGCCTTGTGCTTCAGCACTGCCCTCTATCCACAGAGATTTCAACAACCTACACCCCACCATCAACCTCAGCCTGGACCATTCTACACGAGAGATCCACTTCCTGGACACCACCGTACAAATCAACAATGGAAAATTAGACACCACTCTCTACAGAAAACCCACCGACTCATACAGTTACCTACATGCATCCAGCTCCCATCCAGAACACACCACACGATCCATCGTCTATAGCCAAGCCCTTCGATACAACCGCATCTGCTCTAACCCCACTGACAGAGACCAGAAGCTTCAGGATCTCTACCAAGCATTTATAAATCTCAACTACCCACCCAGAGAAACAAAAAAGCAAATTGAAAGAGCCAGACGAATACCTAGAAACCATCTACTTCAAGACAGACCCAAGAAAACCAACAATAGAACACCACTTGTCATCACCTACAACCCCCAACTTAAACCTGTCCAACACATTATCAATAAACTACAGCCTATATTGGAACAGGATACCATACTCAAAGAGGCTCTGGGAGACAGACCCATAGTCTCCTATAGACAACCACCTAACCTCAAGATGATTCTTACCAACCACCACAGGACATACCACACTAATACCAACCCTGGTACCTTCCCTTGCAACAAACCCCGTTGCCAGCTTTGTCCACATATTCATTCTGCTGATACCATTATTGGACCTAACCAAGTGAGTTATAAGATCAAGAACACATATTCCTGCGCATCCAGAAATATAATCTACGCTATCATGTGCCGAAAGTGTCCGTCTGCTATGTACATTGGACAAACATCTCAGACACTTCGCCAAAGGATTAATGCCCACAAAACAGATATCAGACAAGATCACAAAGAGAAAACAGTTTCTTGCCACTTTAACCAGAAAGGACACTCTCTAAATGACTTAGCCACCTGCATTCTGCTACAAAGACCTTTTACATCTGCACTTGAAAGGGAATCCTCTGAACTGTCATTCATGTTAAAATTCGACACTTGCCAACAAGGACTTAACAAGTCTTTGAACTTTCTCACCCATTACCAAGACAGTTTCCCCAATTATCACCTGTAATACCATTAACTCACAAACATCCCACTCTCCCTACCTTTAATATCAGCAATTCACAGACACTTACCTTCCTTCCTCCCCCTTCCCACCCCCCCGCATCCCCCTTCTGTTCTGCAATGTGATTTGTCCTTTTCATATTTGTTCATTTTTTTTAATTGTATCCTTTGGTATATATGGTTGTGACTACTTTCTTCCACTATTTGATCTGAGGAAGTGGGTCTGGCCCACGAAAGCTCATCATCTAATAAACCATCTTGTTAGTCTTTAAAGTGCTACATTGTCCTGCATTTTGCTTCAACTACCCCAGACTAACACGGCTACATTTCTATCACTATGATCTATTCGACATCATGATTTCAACGCTACCTACGGTGTTGCGCACCTCTGCGCCCTCCACGGCGATGCATATCATGGTGCCTTACATGGTACCATGCACCTCGGCACCTTCTAGGGCACTGCGCACTTCTGCACCCTCCACGGCACTGCATGCTCCGGAACTGCCTTCGGTGCCGCATGCCTCGGCACTATCCATGGTGCCGTGCATGTCAGTTGTCCACGGTGCAATCTTCCCGGCCACCTGCCCGGACTTCAGCTGTTTCACAGGTGCCGCTGGCACTGCGTGCAACCTCAGTGCTGACAAAGGCAGCCCAGAAATCCACGACATGGCATATATCGGTTTCGCCGTTGCCTACCTTCTCCCTGGCACCGTCCCCTTCACCACTGAGTTGCCTGTCACTGGTCAGTTGACGATACTATAGCTCTCCAATCCGCGCAATATCTCCGGCTATTGAATCAAGGGGACACCACTTGGAGATCAGGCTCTCCTTTCCCAATGCCCTATCAAGGAGATCCTACTATGGGCCTTATTCACCGAGTAGGTCCCCGTACTCACCTTGTCACCACCGCCATTGTAGCTGGATGTCTTCCTGTTGCTCCCTGCCTGCTAGATCTCAGCAGGACTGTAGCTATCACCACAGGCCTCGTTACTACTCCAGACACCCTCATGCAACATACGCGCGTTCGGGCTCATCTCGCGGCTGTCGCTCACCTCAGTGTAATTCCCCACTCTGGATCTCAACCAATGATCGGCCTCCAACACTGTCCGAACCAACCCGGGATTCACAGGCTCAAGTCTCCAAATCTGAGGAGAGACAACTATCTGACCCGGAGGAGCCTGTGCCAGAGACATCGCCATCCGATCAGTTGTCCTCATCTCCGGATGAAGCTGTGTTCCCAGGATGACCTGAAACACTTCTAGGAGTTGTTCAAATGCGTTGCAGAGTCGCAGCAAATGCAATTAGCAAACCAAACAATATCAGTTGCTTAAAAACCTACAGCCGCAGCAAAGGGCGAAAATCGTGATACCCATCAATGAAGCGATTATGGAGTGTGCAGAAATCTGGCAGATGCCAACTTTGGTACCTTCAACAAGCAGGTGAGCAGACAAAAGATATTTCTTTCCCTCCAAAGGCTTAGAATTTCTGCTTAATCACCCGCAGCCAAATTCTTTGGTCGATGCTGCTCAGCATAGGTCTAAAACGCCCCAATATAGAAATACGGTAGGTGACAAGGGCACAAAGAAACTTGACATTTTCGGGAGGAAAGTGTACTAGTCTGCTACTCTGCTCCTGCGCATAGCGAATTACTCCACTTGGCTATCCAATCATAGCTTTGATAACTGTTCAAAGCTAACGGACTTACTCCAGCACCTCCCTGACTCCAAAAAGCCCATACTTAAAGCAGTTGTCCAAGAGGGCTACAATGTAGCTAGAGCCAGACTGCAGATTGCAATGGACATGGCCAAGACAGCGGTATGAGCGACAGCTACTGCAAAAGCCATGTGACGATTGTCATGGCTTACCGCAGCGGCTGTTCTGAGGGAAATAGGGAAAAATGGAGGACCTCCCCTTTGAGAAGCGTAGACTCTTCTCTGAAAAGATAGACTAAGGCCTACATTCGGGTAAAGACTCCCGGACTACATTATGTACTTTGGTCATGTATACCCCTCCTTACAGAAGGAAGAGATATTACTCTACCAAGGATGGGACGATTTCCAGTGCCATAGACAGCAACGACGTCCCTTTGACCAGCCAAGACAGATTACAAGTGCAGTGTAAATGCACTCAGCCGGGTCAGAAGCAACAAATTTGACTCTTCGATCGAGGTCTGCAAACCATCTGTCATCGTTGTGCCAACCATTCAGGACCATCCTCTATTCCACCATAGGCTATGGCCTTTTTAATGGGCTGAAATAAAAGATCGCTAGGTCCTGGAGGTTGTAAGGTGGGGTCTCACAATCCCATTCGCCTCCGTTCCTCCTCCCTCCCCACCAACTCCGTCCCTCTTCAGGGACTCATATCACAAAACTCCTGAAGCAAGAGGTGCACCATTTACTGGAAATAGGAGCTGTAGAGATGGTGACATGATAGTTCAAGGGAGGAGGGTTTTATTCCCGTTATTGTTTGACGCAAAAGAGAACAGGAGTGTGGAGGCTCATTTTGGATTTGTGAAGCCTAAATTGATACCTTTGAAAACAACACTTCAAATGGTTACTCATGTCCATAATCTCATTGCTCAACAATGCAGACTGGTTTACAGCCCTTGATTTACAGGACGCTTATTTCCATATTACTATTCATTTGGCTCACTGTCGATTCCTTCGCTTTGTAGTCGGCAACACTCACTTCCAGTACTGGGTCTTACCGTTTAGCTTGGCTTCAGCCCCCAGAGTCTTTTCCAAGAAGTTATTTGTAGTGGCCACCCATTTACGCCGTAAAGATGTTATCATCCTGTACCTAGACAATTGTCTTATAAAGGTGGGAGCTCGGCAGGAGGCATCTCGCATGGTCTCGATAGACACACTATCGACTCCCTGGCACTCATTATCAATGAGCAGAAGTCCACAATGGAACCATCTTGAGTCATAAATTTCATAGGTGCTGGACTAGACTCTGTCACTGCAAGGGCATAATTACCAATTGACCGGTTTCAAGCTATACAAGACCTGATTGCCATCCTACAACAAGCCCCCATCATACTGGTCCGTACTTGTTTACAGCTTATGGGTGTGACAGACTGGGCCGTGTCCGGGCACCGCTGAGAGCGTCCGCTCAGGGCGAATTGCTCGAATCTGGGGCTCGTTACAGCCCCCAGACTGGTGACCTCTCCAAACAGGCCACAAACCAGTCCCACAGAGCGCTTCAGCAGCCTGCCTGAAGCCTCATGAGCAAATCCCCTCTGACACCCCAGCAATATCCGTGCCCCAGATGGCCCCAGACCTCATACACAGGTGGGGGGATCCTAGCACCCAATCTTACCTACCCCGAACAAGTTCTGTCCGGTTCCAGGAAACCAGCCACAGATCTCTGGTCAATTTACCCTTTGGACCTTACCCACAAATCACGCTGGGCCAATCCTTTAGCATCTAACAACTGAAGGTTTATTAACACAAGAAAGAAAAGCCTGAGTAAGGTTATTAAAGTATAGTACGTTACATGCACCGAATCTCCCAGTTCTCGATGAAGGCTCTAGCAGAGATGTTACAACTGCTGGTTTAAAAGTTCTTATTGCGCATCCTAAGATTAGGATGGGTCCACAGGTCTTTCGGGCTCTTCAATCCCTGCAATGCTGCCTCTGGGATGAAGTGCTGAGCTGAAGACAAAATGGCATCGACCACATGGCCTCTTTATACCTCCTTCCTGGCCTCTTCTGGCATGCAGCTGGTCACCTGGCCCTCAGCCTCTCTCTGCTGGCAGCTCTTAGGTCTCCGCCCTCATGCTTTAGGTGTGTCCTTGGCCCATTGAGTGCCATTGTCCCACAGGGCCTCGCTGATCAGCCTGTCCTTAGCAATGCTCAACCACATTCAGAGAAATATTCAGCTTTCACACACATTACAGATTCCTACCTACACACACAGACATTATACACTCACATAAATAGCGGACACAGGATCAGCAAACAACAAGCTCCCATTCAATACCCCACATGGCCCCCTTCTATATCATTGTTGGGGTCAGCACCCCCACCTATGGGTGCAGCCATGATCCGGCTGCTTCCTTCAAATTCCAGTAACATGACAATGGGCCATATGGCTGCGACCACGTCATGTTATTGGATTGTGAGGGGAGCAGCCGGGTCACTGCTGCACCCATGGAGGGGGGGAGGTGTTCGCCCCAAAGGTGGTACAAAGGGAGCCATGTGAGGGGTCAAACAAAAGCTTACTTTCTTCTGATTCTGTATTTGCTCTTCATATATCTGTATAATGTCTGTGTGTGGAGTTAGGAATCTGCACTCTGTATGGAGACTAGAAGTCTCTCTGAATGTGCTTGAGTAATGGGCTAGGAATGTTTGCCTATGGACATGCTAATGAGCGAAGCTCCAGGGGACAATGGGCCTCTGAAGGCCAAAGACACACCTGGCCATTGGCCATGTGACTCTAACCAGCCTGGAAGAAACCAGGAAGGAGGTATAAATTGGCCATGTGGCCATCTCCATCTTGTACTCAGCTCAGCACTTCATCCCAGAGGCAGCAGTGCAGGGATCGAAGAGCCGGAAAGAACTGTGGACCTATCCTAACCTAGGATGTGAAACAAGGACTTCTAAGCCAGCATCTATAACATCTCTGCTAGAACCTACATCGAGAACTGGGAGATTCGATGCATGTAATGTATTATCCTTTAACAACCTCACTCTCATGCTTTTCTTTCTTGTAGCAATAAACCTTTAGATGTTAGATTCTAAAGGATTGCCTTAGCATGATTTGTGGGTAAGGTCCAGAGGGTAAATTGACCAGGGATCTGTGGCTGGTTTCTTGGAACCGGACAGAACTTGTTCGGGGAAGGTGAGATTGGGTTCTAAGACCTCTCACCTGTGTATGAGGCCCGGGGCCATCTGGGGCATGGATATTGCTGAGGTGTCGGAGAGGTTTTGCTTGTGAGGCTTCAGGCAGGCAGCTGAAGCGCTCTGGGACTGGTGTGTGGCCTTTTTGGGAAGGTCTCCAGTCTGGGGGCTGTAAGGAGCCCCGAATTTGAGCAATTCACCCTGAGCGGATGCCCTCAGCTGTGCCCAGACCTGGCCCGGTCCATGTCACCACGTTTGTGGTCATGCACTCCTGTCTTCAATTCCAATGCCTGCAGCATTGGATAGTGTCAGTCTATATTCCGGCAAAGCATGACATCCACAGGTTGGTAACTCCTCCACCTCAGGTCCGTGTCTCTCTGTTGTGGTGAACCAAGCCACAGAACCTGATGGCGGGTATTCTGTTTCGCCACTCTCAGCCTACCTGTCAGATAATTACTGATGCATCCCTCCTAGGATGGGGGGCTCATATGAATGGCATGACAGTTCAGGGCAGATGATCAGCTATGGAGAGAGCACTGCATATAAACTTGCTAGAGCTCAGAGCTGTGCATCTGGCTTGCAAACACTTCAAAGACTTCATATCAGGTGCGATATGTCAGAATACTTAGACAACGTAGCTATGATGATTTATATAAACAGGCAAGGGGGAGCGAGATCACGATCCCTTTGTGCAGTGGCGATACATTTGTGGAATTGGTGCATAGCAAAGAACATCAGCCTACTCACATAATACTTTCCAAGCATGAACAATACTATAACGGACGATCTCAGCAGAAGGTTCCACCACGACCATGAGTGGGAATTACGTTCAGACGTTCTTCACCAAATCTTCCACTGGTGGGGAACTTCCCGAGTAGATTTGTTCACCACAAAAGACAATACCAAGTGTCGCCTCTTTTGCCCCAGAGCAGGGATGGGGATGAGATCAATGGGCGATGAATTCTTAGTCAGTTGGGCCAGTTGATGTACGCATTTCCTCCAATGCCACTCATACTTTGAGTGTTGGAAAAGATCAAGGCAAACTGCACGCAAGTGATCCTCGTTGCACCAGCATTGGCGAGGCAGCTTTGGTTTCCCTTCCTCCATCTAATGTCCGTGAAGCCCCCACTTCCTCTCTGGCCACCCCCACTCCCCGACCTTCTTTACCAGAACGGCAGTCGTCTACTTCATCCCAAACCAGACACATTACATCTGACAGCATGGTTTCTGACCGGTTCACGGAATCAAAACACCTCTGTTCGCAGCAAGTCAGACCTGTATTGATGCATAGCAGGAGGCAATCCACACGCACGACCTACCTGGCGAAGTGGCATTACCTTTCTCCATGGTGTTCCCAACGTGACATCAATCCCGAGAAGTAATGACTACATCACATACTAGACTGACTATTACATCTACAGCAGTCTGGTCTTTCGCTGTCCTCCCTGAAAGTACATTTATCTACCATTAGTGCCTTCCACCACTCTGTGGATGGTACTTCATTGTTCGCTAATCCTATTATGAAAAGATTCTTCAAAGGTCTAACAACCTTAACCCTCCTCGAAGACCACCTCCTCCCTTCTTGGAACCTCGACCTGGTATTGGACAGTCTCATGCACTATCCGTTTGAACTTCTCGCCTCAATTTTCATTCAAATGATGACAGTGAAGGTCCTCTTCCTCCTAGCAATCACATCAGCATGGAGAATCAGTAAGATGGCAGTGCTTATGGCCACCCCCACCATTTACAACTTTTACCCAAAGCTCAGTGGTACTAAGGATACACCCTGCTTTTCTTCCTAAAGTGTGTTCAAAGTTCCATATTAATGAGCCTATTGTTTTCTCCTCCTTCTACCCGAAGCCTCACTCGTCCTTTCAGGAAGCCCTGCTACGTACTCTCAATGTACGTCAAGCTTTATCCTTCTATATCCACAGAACTCAGGAATGGCGTAAGATGGACCGCTTGATAGTATCCTATTCAAGACGTTCCAAGGGCTGTTCCCTATCAAGCCAGCACATTTAAAACCTTATAGTACAATGCATCACTATTTGCCACAATATCCGGAAAAGACTGCTTCAGTCTCGTCCTAAGGCCCATTCTACAAGAGCAACTGCCACCTCAACAGCGTTTGTCAAGGGGATCCAGTTGAGTGACATTTGTAGGACTGCAACATGGTCATCTGGCACTACATTTATGCAGCACTACATAATTGCGCGACAGCTAGCAGGGGACTCAGCGGTGGCTTCAGCAGTTCTGGCCTTTGACAGTAAATCTAGCTGCGTAGCACAGGCAGATACTGCTGTATAGTCACCAACAGTTGAGCACCCACGGGGACCACTCGAAGAAGAAGTTACTCACCTTTGTGCAGTAACAATGTTTCTTCGAGATGTGTCCCCATGGGTGCTCCACGTTCTTCCCACCTCCCCGCTCTGGAGCCTGTTCTATTCTCATTTCAGAGCGGTGAGAGGAACTAGTGGGAGCTGGACCACGTGAAACGAAAAGGGCGCTAATGGTGCATGCCGTGCATGCTCAGCCCAGCCGACTATGGCTAGGGAAAAACTCCAATCTGTGGCGCTTGGACGAGCCCGACATCAACAATGGAGCACCCACAGGGACACATCTCAAAGAAACGTTGTTAATGCATGAAGGTAAGTAACTTCGTCTTAGAGGATTTCTAAATCCTGCAGGATCCATTTTCTCATAGGCCAAAGATATGTCTATAACAGTGGTTTCCAACCTTTTCTATACTATGGACCAGCAAAACCCATTCACAAACTTTTGGTGGACTGGTAATATTTTATTTGCATGTTCATTATGCAAATAAATATTCAAATATTCAAATAAAATTTTACCGATCCACCAAAAGTTAGTGAATGGATTTGCCGGTCCACAGTATAAAAAGCCCTGACCTCCAGAACTCCCGCAGTGCCAGCGCCAACCCCTATTGTAAAACTGGGCAAATAGTTAGATGAGTTGATGTACCCTGGTGCTATGCAGAGATCTTCTGGGGGGGGTTATGTGTACCCTGGTTGAAAACCACAGGTCCAAGCCACCGTCAAGCAATGGAAGTTATGCCAACCTAAAAGTGTAGATAGTGCTGTGGGCAGGAGAGCGTCTTTTGCTGACATTGCTACTGCCTTCCACAGAAATGGATTATGTCAAGAAGAGCTCTCTCCTGTTAGCATAGTGCTTTTTCACTAGATGTGCTACAGAAGAAGCACACCTGTACCAATGTAGTACTTCTAATGTAGATTAGCTCTTATAAAGTCAAGGGAGATCTCTCCCTGTGAAGAATTAAGTTACAGAATGTGGAAACCCAGTGATCAGTGAAAGGGTTACATTAATAATGTATTTGTTGCTTGTTGGAATCTGGTTTGGGTCATGGGAGTGGGCTTGTAAATGATGCTATTTATACCATTTTTATAATATTCTTTATTAGAAGGCAATGCTTTTAGCTTCCCATTTAAACTGTATGGAAAGATGGAAAGGGCTTATTGTTTTTCTTCCAATGAAGGGTGAAATTAAGAAGCAAAAAACTGTTTCCAGCCCTGGGTTCTCACTTCAGCTTGGTAGTTAAATTTAGCTCAGAAGCTTGCTTCAGTCTTGGGAGCTCATTTTAACCCTGGGAGTTCGTTTCAGTTTTGGAATGTAGTCTAGGTTCAAAGCTTGGTCTCGGTTATGAACTCATCCTTAAATTTAGGGTTTGTCAAATCCTTGTCTTCTAATTGTAGATTTTATTTATTTAATATCACTGTTGTAACTCTAAGGTAAATTAACGCACCTTTTATTGGGATCTGATATTTAGAATACATTCTGGATTATTTTCAACCTGTTTGTCTAACCTTGATTTCTTACACTATCATAATGGAGTGACACGTTACTAAATGTGAAGCACCGTTTTAGCTGCTGCTTTAGTTAAGAGAATGTGATCTAGCAGCCTGTCTCCTTTCAGCTTTAGAGTAAGACGTGAAAGGTTAACTGGTAAGTATCACCTTTGCTGCCCTACTCCCAGGGTAGTGATAGAAATGTAGCCGTGTTAGTCTGGGGTAGTTGAAGCAAAATGCAGGACAATGTAGCACTTTAAAGACTAACAAGATGGTTTATTAGATGATGAGCTTTCGTGGGCCAGACCCACTTCCTCAGATCAAATAGTGGAAGAAAGTAGTCACAACCATATATACCAAAGGATACAATTTAAAAAAATGAACAAATATGAAAAGGACAAATCACATTGCAGAACAGGAGGGGGATGCGGGGGGGTGGGAAGGGGGAGGAAGGAAGGTAAGTGTCTGTGAATTGCTGATATTAAAGGTAGGGAGAGTGGGATGTTTGTGAGTTAATGGTATTACAGGTGATAATTGAGGAAACTGTCTTGGTAATGGGTGAGAAAGTTCAAAGACTTGTTAAGTCCTTGTTGGTAAGTGTCGAATTTTAACATGAATGACAGTTCAGAGGATTCCCTTTCAAGTGCAGATGTAAAAGGTCTTTGTAGCAGAATGCAGGTGGCTAAGTCATTTAGAGAGTGTCCTTTCTGGTTAAAGTGGCAAGAAACTGTTTTCTCTTTGTGATCTTGTCTGATATCTGTTTTGTGGGCATTAATCCTTTGGCGAAGTGTCTGAGATGTTTGTCCAATGTACATAGCAGACGGACACTTTCGGCACATGATAGCGTAGATTATATTTCTGGATGCGCAGGAATATGTGTTCTTGATCTTATAACTCACTTGGTTAGGTCCAATAATGGTATCAGCAGAATGAATATGTGGACAAAGCTGGCAACGGGGTTTGTTGCAAGGGAAGGTACCAGGGTTGGTATTAGTGTGGTATGTCCTGTGGTGGTTGGTAAGAATCATCTTGAGGTTAGGTGGTTGTCTATAGGAGACTATGGGTCTGTCTCCCAGAGCCTCTTTGAGTATGGTATCCTGTTCCAATATAGGCTGTAGTTTATTGATAATGTGTTGGACAGGTTTAAGTTGGGGGTTGTAGGTGATGACAAGTGGTGTTCTATTGTTGGTTTTCTTGGGTCTGTCTTGAAGTAGATGGTTTCTAGGTATTCGTCTGGCTCTTTCAATTTGCTTTTTTGTTTCTCTGGGTGGGTAGTTGAGATTTATAAATGCTTGGTAGAGATCCTGAAGCTTCTGGTCTCTGTCAGTGGGGTTAGAGCAGATGCGGTTGTATCGAAGGGCTTGGCTATAGACGATGGATCGTGTGGTGATTTGGCTTCTCTGACAGCGAAGCCTCCACTCCAGATGGGGGGGGAGGGTCAGCGGTGGGGGGCCCTTGCCTCAGCTCCCGGGGAGGGTTGCAGCAAAGCCTTCTCTCCAGGCTGCCCCACTCCCAGGGAGGTTTCATTGCAAGTTCTGCCATATAAAGCTTATTTAGCTTTTTTAATGCATTTTTACATCCATGTTAGATGGTTGGATATGATTTCAAATCAGTAGTTAAGGGCTGTTACACTTATTTTAAGCCTATCATTTTTGTCTGATTTCCAGAAAGGAAAAACCATGGAGTTTTTAAAAAGAAAGCTTTAGCTGATACCATTCTGAAGTATTTGTATAGAATTAAGATATATTGGGAAGTGTGTTTATTTAAGAAGTTTAGAACTAATTTATCGATAAATAAAAACGTGTCTTCCTTACACTGTTCTGCAAAGTTGATGATGAGCAGCACATCGAGGTTCTGGTACTTATTAGGAAACAAGCTAGAGGTAAAGGTAAATGTGGAGCCCATTAATTGAACATTTTTTTTAGATTGATCTGCTTGCAACCTTATAAGTTAGGTAATAAAGAAAAGGAGTTGATAAAAATGAATCTGCATTGTAGATCTGTGTGATGGGGTATACAAGCCCCACACTGGTTCTGCAAGGGCTAACCAGGATTGCTTGGCCAAGAGAGCTCCAACTCCAGAGGCCTGCTTGGGTATGCTCCAGCTGGAAGCCAGGTATAAAGGCTGGTAGAGCAGCTCAGTCAGAGTGACTGCCACTTGGGGGAGGAGGTGCTGCCCCGCTCTGGAGGAAGAGCTGTGGAGAGATCACACCACAGAGTCGAGTCAGCAGGGAACAGCCGGAGAAGCCCCCAGTCTGGAGGAAAGTGGTGAAGAAGGCTTCTTCAGTGAGTGTGGTAGGAAGTAGCCCAGTGCAAGAAGTTAGATCCCCGAGAGCTCGGTGTGTTTGAGGCAGTTTTCTGGCTGAGCTAGTGATGGGTCATCCCACCACTGACAGGGCCCTGGGCTGGGACCTGGTGGTGAGCGTGGGCACAGGTCCCCCTACTTCATCCCCATTAAACCCCAAAGGGGATGCTACTACTATTTCTACTGACTCAGGCTGCTAGCTCGTGCAGCCCTGCGTGACAGGAACATTGATATTGACTTTAGTACTATGGCTGCCAGGCCTCACTGCCCAGAGAGAAGGGTGTGATTACTGATTTTGTCCCCCAGGACTCACTAACCTGAGGGAAGGGAGTGATTACAGACTTTGGATGCTAGGCCTCACTGCCCTGTGGAAGGGGGAATGATGTTGTTGACTCTGGCCACTAGGCCTCACTGTCCTGATGGAAGAGAGCAATTATTGACCAGGGATATTAGTCATGTAACTGCACAAAATTGTATTGGTTACACAACTATTTGATAGTCCCCAGGGGCTAGCCCCTCATGGGCACTGGCTCCCGCTCCCACCCTCTTGCTGCCTCTTAGAGGCGGGGCTGGGGGGGGGGGAAGTGTGTGTAGTTAAACCTTGGCTTATTAATTAATCTTATCTGTTAATTGTGTAGTGAACTACACATTGACATCCCTGTTACTGACTCTGGCTGCTGGGCCTCACTGCCCTTCAAGAAGAAGGTGGTTTTAGTGACTGTGGCTGCTAGGCCGGATTGCCTCATTGGGAAGGGATATAGTTATTGGACCTGAGGCCTAACACCCTGCCTCTGAGGAGGCCAGGTGTTTCCCACCCGTGACCATCAGATACAAAGGAGAGACAGGTCTTAATAGCCTAATAGCTTGGTGACTTGATTGTGATCTTGTTGGTACTTACGGAATTGCAGCTTCTTTTTGGACAAAATCTCATCGTGGCACAAGGTATCCTTTTTTGGCAGAAGATCTGCTGTGTAGCTCTCGATTAACAGAATGAGATATAAAACAATTTTACTTGTTTAAACATACCTTTTCACTTCTGCTCAGTTGATTTCAGTCTTCTCATTCATTATAAAAATATTGTCCGTTCCTCAATATCAGGAATTTAGGCTTTCCTTTGTGTGTGTGCTTGTTTTTTTCAGGTAGGGGATTAATGTTTGGTACTCTTTTTTTTTTAATTCAGTATAATTCAGATTTCTGTCTTTTTTTCAGTAAGAATAAAGACCTTGGAACAGTGAAGTGAGTATCACCCAATATTTGTATATCCATCACATGCTGCAGCCAGTCATTGTGTAAACAAGGTTAACTGAATTGTATGTTGGCGGACTTTGAGATATGGAAACATACAAACAATTAAGGACTTACAATGCAGCAGTGTTTTGTATATACAAGACTGTTGGGGTAGTTAATACTTTTTTATGGAAATAGCTATCTATGCTGTTTTAATATCATGTGGAACAATAATCCTAGTTCTAGCATATAGCTAGATGGTTCATTTTAGTCATTGTTTTGAAAATGTACATATGGTACCTTTTGAATGTGTCTACATCCTGCATTTCATACAAGAGATGGCAGGAAAAAAATGGAAGGAGGTAGCTTATTTCACTTCCAAATGAGTCTTAATGTGCAACTGAAATCCAGTGTTGCTTTTGCTTTAAGGTACTATATAAAATAGCAATAAGTTTGACATCAAACCCACCTGTATGTTTTAAGATATTTGCTTACTTGAATCATAAATGTGCGTTTTTACCACTCTTTAGTCCTGCAGATCCAACAAAGCTATGAGAGATTGAGCAGAGTTTTTTGTTTGTGCATCAGAATTAAGCTGAGTTTCAAAGGAGTTTTTGAAGACTTGGGGTTGAACCCAGACTAGAAAAAGGCTGTATTACTGCTTGCCCTGCAGGTCTCGGTGCCTTCCATGCTGTGCTGCTATGACTGACAGACCTGATGCCAACAGCCAACCTACAAGTGTACTGGTCATACTTTGGCTTCAGTTGCCCAGTAATTTTTTTGCAATGTAATTCCAGCACATGCCTCTCCCACCCCCATTCTGAATTTCCCTAAAACTGTGTTCCCTAAAACCTTGCTGTGTTCATCCCTCCCCAAATGCTTACAGAACTTTAAAATGTTCACCGTCCTTTAAAGAGACAATACACTGTAGCTGGGCCTGCCAACAGGGGGACAGTGGCGACATTTGCTCAGGGGCCTGGGTGATTTTAAAAGGGCTTGGTGCCCCCATCTGCTGCCATCACCACCAGCAGGGCTAAAGCAGGCTTACTACCTGCATTCACTGTACGTTGCTCCCAGAAGTGGCTGGTGGCATGGCATATCCTTGCAGTCCTGGGAGTAAGAATCTATACGCACTGTCCCCCACATCGAGCACTGACCCTGAGTTTCCTGGAGATCCCCTGCCACCTCCCCTACTCCCCGCCATGGAGCCACTGTCAGAGAGATGTACTAGTTGATTTTTTTGAGAGTCACACAAGGTAAGTTCCAATGCACTCCTGAATCCCGGCCCCCTACCCCAGCCTGGTGAAAAGGAGTGAGGGTGGGAGGTAGAGCGAGTGATGGAAGGAGGGTGGATGAAGTGAGCAAGGGTGTAAGGCTTTAGAGAAGGGGTGGGATGGCCCTGGCCTCAGGAAAGGGTCTTAGTGTTTACAGGATTAGACAGTTGGCAGCCCTACCAGCTGGGCATGTGGAAGCCTTGGTTATGCCAGAAGAACGAAGCTGGCAGCTCACTGGGCACCAGCTAGTGTAGGCACAGCACTGCCCAAATGTCAAGTGGAACCCATCCACAACTTGTGCATAACAATCTCATGCATCCTAGTTTTGCATGTACATGTGCCTTTGAGGAAGGGATACTGATACCACATAAAGGAGCATGAAGATGTTCTTTCAAATGAATCTATTCTCTTGGGCCCGGCATACTTCTATTGATATAGGTCCCCAAGGAAATTTCAGCTTCTCTCTTAATGTGATGCGAGTGTCCCAGAGGGAGCACCTTGGTCAGCTTCAACTCCAAATGTGAAACTAACAGAGAAAGGAACCAAGTTTTCAGAAGCTGCCCCCTAAATCCTGGATGCTAGTGCTGCTTCTGTAACCCCTGCACTCCCTCGTGGCCCTTGCCTCCCCCCCTCCTTTTTCCCTTTCTGTCCACTGGCCCTTGCACACAGTTCAGCTGTTCAGCCTGCCTTGTGCACCTACCCCTGTGATCCTACTACTGGGGAGAACCTGGATTCTGTTGCTGGTTTTGATTCTGTAATTCTGTCCATGTTCTTGTGAATGCGGATTTCATAGGGACCTATATGTAATATTAATGCCTATTTTTCACAGAAATGTACCATAAGCTTTTATGAAAGATCTTCTTTGATACAGTAATATTTGTATACAATTGCTTTCATTTTGAGGGTCATACCAAATATCTCTCTTCTGTGGAGTGTAGATGCTCTGTCTTATCAAAGTTCATTGATCCTGTTTTGAGAGGCAGAAGGTTTTGAGGATTAGTTAATGTTTATAAAATATATTATAGTTAACTATAGTAAGTACTTAATACTAGTTATTTTCTGTATGCCACAATTGTAGAAGGCATCCTTACTTTGATATTTAATTTAAGCTAGGATACTTAAGGCTAATATTGTGTTGGTGTGTCTTAAGGGTAAACCATGTTTACTCAGATGCATTTGTGTCCAATGTACACTCCTTACTCCGGTTCAAATGTTACTTGGTACAATTAGAGATTTTAAATACGTTTAATTGTGTAAACGTGTAACCACTGAATTTTCCAGTGGTTACACATTTACATGGGAGTTGGGGGGGGGGGAAGGAGCTAGTGCTAGTGGGGAGCCAGCTTTTAAGGCCATTCCCTTCCAGCTCCCGTTCTCACCTTCTCCCTCCTCCCCCCCCTTGCGTATTAGAGGCAGCAGGATGGTGGGGGGGACAGGTGTGTCTGTGGGAGGGGGTAGGTAGCTCCAAGGGCACTGGCTCCTGCCTCTTTCCCTCCCCTGCTGTCTCGGATACAGAGGCAACTGTGCGGGGGTGGGGAGGTAACGGTTAGGGTTAACCAATGAGCCCAGGCTTATCAGTTAACTGTGTACTAGGGTACATGCTCACATCCCTAGTTAGAATACTACTAGATAAAAGAATCCTGAGGCAAAAGTGGACACTCTTCTCTCTGTATTTAAATATGAAAGTGACATTTTATGAATACTAAAGATAAATACTTACTATATCCTAAAATCACTTAGCAGATTCTCAATCACTCTTTCCCAGAAGGTATCTTCAATGCATGTTCACGACTTGTAGGCGTAAAAATATTATTTTCCTATAGATTGTACCCATTTCTATTTTAAATTGTTAATATTTTATGTATAGGAATAGAATTATACATGTCTGTTTCATCATTTGTAAGATTTGGTAATATTGGTTAATTGCTTGAGTCAGGAAGAATTGTTTTCCTGTTTGCCACAAAAATGGTGGCTGTATATTTTTTCTAACTAGCGTGTGTTATGAGAATAAATCCAGAGAACATTGCTCTATATTTTGAATAGTTTAATGTATATATTATGCCTAAACCAGAGGTTCTCACACTTAATTGCACAGTGACCCCTTTTTGATGATAAATTACTACATGACCCAAGGAGGGCAGACTGAAGCCTGAGCTATGATACTCCAGGTGGCGGGGGAAAGGAGGAACCAAAGCCTGAGCACTATCACCCCTCGTGCTGGTAGAGGCCCAAGTCCAGGGCTTTAGCCCCAGCCAGGGGAGTCTGTAACCTGAACCCTATCACCCAAGTCTGAAATCATTTTGGCTTAGACTTGCTGGTGCCCAGAACCAAAGCCAGCTTTGGCAACCCTATCATAACAGGGTCACAGTGCACTTTGTGGTCCTGACCAGCAGTTTCAGAATCCACGCCTAGGCTACAAAAGTGCCCACACAGGTGTTTTGTTAGTTTTTGTAGTTCAGGTCTACAACTTTCTATTTAATGTCTGCAACTATTTTTAAATTTAAAAACTCTGAGGAGTAACCATGTTAGTCTGTAACTTTAAAAATAATGAATAGTCCTGTGGCACCTTAGACTAACAAAAATATATATAGTATTATGAGCTTTCATGGACAAAAACTCTTCAGATGATCTTGAGGGAGTCTATTGCACATCTGGGATTAGAAATTCATGACTCAACTCCAGTGTTTCATCCCTTTTACATCTGTGGACCTAGAAATTGATTCAGATCATCTGTGCACAAACTCAATTTGGTTGAGGGAGAAGGAAACTAGCTTCACTTTTACCTTGGATGAATTTGATGTATTTAATAAATTGTTTTTCCTAATAGAAAATGCCTGAATCAACGGAAGATCATATCCACTGGAAAGCTTATTGAACTCCATTCTTGAGAATCCCAGAACAACATCAGTCTGGCATGGCGCAGGGGAGTCAGCAACTTGATGTGCAGGTACTCCATGACCTTCGGCAACGTTTTCCCGAAATCCCAGAAGGTGTGGTGTCTCAGTGCATGCTCCAGGTATGCTGCAGAAGAATAAAATAGCATAGTAACAGTTACAGTATATCTATCATTATGGCATAAAACTAACCTCCTTGTAATAGACTAGTTAGAAATCAGTTCAGTTTCATATGGGGGTAGGGACATGACCTTCCTCTTTGCCAGCTCCAATTGCAGTCCTTTTCCCCCCAAGCACTACATAGCAAAATGGGAATACAACTTAACCATAGGAATGCTCCAGCAGTTTTATTGTTGCTGAAATTACTGCATACAATATCTCCACCCATCATAGCTCTGAGCTGATTTTAGACAAGTAAAGGACATTCTTTTAATATAGAACTGTGTACTCTGACAGTAATTTCTTGTGTACTGGGAAGTTGATGTTCTTCAAATGATTGCTCATGTGCATTCCAATTTAGGTGTGTGCGTGCCATGTGCACAGTTGCCAGGAAGTTTTTCCTTAGCTAAATACTGTAGATTGGCAGGGGAGACCCCTAGAGTGGCGCCAGTATGGCTAGGTATATAGCAGCCTGCTGACCGCCCCCTCCCTCAGTTACTACTTACCACTAGTGATGGTTGTCAGAGCTAACGTCGCTTACCTCAGGCAAGTGTGCTTTTCCTAGTTGCTTTGTAGTTAGTTTTTTCTAAAGTGTTAAGTAGTGTTTTTTCTAAAGTGTTAAGTTCGCAGTGGGAACTCTGGTTTTCCACACTTGGCTGGGCATGCTTCAGCTCCCTGGCTTCAAGCAGTGCAGATGGTGCACAAAGTTTATGCCCACTGGCGATCTGCACTACCCAAAGTGTTTGGGAGTGGCCCACTTAGCAGACAAGTATGAGGTCTGTAACACTTTTACGTCAGAACTAGAAGACACAGAGTTTTGCCTCCAAAGTCTGTTAATGGAGGCACCTTAGGATCCCCACAGGACCAGAAACGACAGCCTCTGTGTGCCTTCTTTAGTGCGGATTGTGCTGGCTCTGAGGAAGGAAGTGGACAAGACACCCCAAGGCACTGTTGTTCACTGAAGCCTAGCTCTTAGCACCAATCCTGTTCTCCTGTGCAGAAGAAGCAGAGGTGGGAAAGGGGATGGTCCCTTATTGCCACAGCTTAATAGGCTTAAAGGACTGCGTCCTGATCTGGCACACCTTTGGAAACAACCCACTGGTACTGTCGAGTCAGTGCAAGTGGACTCTGTCTCGGAGAGCCAGATGGGAGATGTGGAAATGCCATCTGCTCCCGAAACCTATGAGACTTCCTGAGACCTGATCGAGCTAACATCTGACTGGTCAGTGTCCCTCCGTGAATCTCTGATTTCACCAGCACCGTCACTGGTACTAGGCCCAGTACAGTCAAGGGGAAAGCCTCCAGTGTTACAAAGGTCCCTTTCACCTTGGAACTGATATGGTGGGGACTCCTGTACAAGGTGGAGTCCTCACGGGCAGCACAGGTCAATCAGCAGGGGTGGTTCCCTTCGGCATCGATTCCAGGAGGTGTCCGGTACAAGGTGTAGTCTTCCCAGTGACCTTACACTTGTGCAGAGGCTACCAGCATGGTACCACTTCTCCATAGTCTCCACATTCCACATCCATGTCAGAGTTGGAACCAGAGGACCACCAGTCCAAGACGAGGTGCTGCTCAGCACAGGTCCCTTCAAAGAGAGGACAGGAGTTGACCCTACAGCGGCCTCCTCAGTGGCAGGCCCCAGCCTCAGTGGCTGTTCTGGACTCGCTGGGCAAGCTGGAGGTTCCAGGTCGGTCTCTGTTGCTTTGTCAGCTCTGGGTCGAGACCGTGCTGTAGGGGTACGGTTGTCTCAGACTGTCAGGGTGACAGATTCCAGCTACACAGCCATTCAGGGCACTGGTGGAGTCCCATTCAGTACTGAGCTGCCAGTCAGGACATGCATAGGCTCACCGGTCTGGGGAGGATCAATGACACCAGGTTCCAGGGATGTCTCTGTGCCCAGTGCTGCCTAGTTCACAACACTCCAATGCTGGTGGCCAAGGGCATGTGCCTGCGGTCCTAGTCCTGGAGGTGGAGCAGGAAGAAGTCGACCATGTCACCCACACAAGTCTAAGAGTTTGTAGGGGCATGTTCGGGCTCCCTGGCAGCCAGGACATCCCACCCCAGCCCCATTTCGGGAGCATGTACAGACTGATTCAGATCTGGGGACCCACCCATTTAGGACAGCCAGGACTTGCTTGCTATTGGGACACATGGCTTCCTGTACCCATGTTGTCCCCCTTGCCAGACTTCGACTCCGCTCCCTACAAATGTGGTAGGCCGGGGTGGACAAGCCATCTTGTCTCCATCTGGACAGTATTAACTCTTCCCCCCCCACCCCCACCTTGGCGGTGATGTAGGTTCTTCATTGGTGGCTTGACCCTCCATGTGTTCCAGAAGCTTCTGTTTCATGCCCCTCGGCCCATCTAACCTGGCTTTGGTTAGGTGCCTCAGACTTGGTATGGGGTGCTCATCTGGGCGGACTCAAGACTTGGAGTGTCTGGTCTCGAACAGAATTTGCAATGCATATCAATGTAAAGGAACTCAGGGCTGTCTGATTGGCCTGTCTGGCCTTTTTGGGCGAAATAAGGGAGAAGTGTTTGTTTGCCTCCTTGCATAGGGAAATAGTGACCACCACCTTATCTATTGATATAAAACATCACTGTGGTGTTGTCCCTGCAGTGTCGCTGTGGGAGATGAGCATACACGATGAGACGCATCTACTGATCTCATACCTGCCAGGGTCTCAGAACTTGGTACCTGGCAGATAACTTCAGCCGCTTGTTTCAAATGCACAAGTGGGATGTTGCACAAGGCCTTCTCCAAATGTGGGGGCATCCCGTCTCGACCTGTTTGCTGCTAGGTGGAACAGAAAGTGCCAGGCCTTCTGTTCTTACTGGTGCGGCAACAGGGGCTCCTTGGCTGATGCTTTCCAAATTCATTGGAAGAAGGGCCTATTGTAATCATTTTCCCCCATTTCCCTTGATTCCCAAGGTCCGTGAGGAAGGTGCAGACCTTTTGATAGCACCACCCTGGCCCAGGCAACATGGGTACATGAGGGTCTGTCAGCTCCAAGCTTTGCACCATGGAGGTTCCATGGTTGAGCGTATTATAGCAACAGTGCTCGGAGGGGGTCAGGGAAGTGGTGGTAGGAAGTCTTCAACCTGGTCTACTATGTATTCAAGTGGAAGAGGTTTGCTTTGTGGGCCTTACAAATGAGCACCCAGCTGTTGCAGGCTTTAGTTACCTTAATTTTGGAATTCCTTATTGGGGCTAAAACAGGGGTTGGCCACTTCGTCAATTAAGGTGCATTTGGCCACAATATCTATATTCCATCCCAAGTCATAGGACTGTTCGGTATTTGTGGATTGCTTGATAAGCTCATTCCGTAAGGGCTTGGATAGATTGTACCCTCACGTGAGGGAACTAGTACTTCAATGGGATTTATACCTGTTCTTGTCTAAGTTAATGGCTCCTCCATTCAAGCCATTAGCTGCTTGTTCTTTATTATATTTGTCAATGAAAGTTGTGTGTTTGGTTACTATTATTGGTATCCAGCTAGGGAAAATCTTAATGGCAACTATGCACATGGCGCACACGCACCCCTAAATTGGAAAGAGGAGGAGCAACACATCTTGAAGAACACCAGTTACAAAAGGCAACAGTCTATTTCTAGGATTAACCATATTGAACTACCAGATGTATAAGCTGACAAAGCTATAGGATCTCTCTGAAGTACAGTATCCAGACACTCAGAGGACATTTGAACAGTGTTCTTTTTAATGTATTGTATTCCAACAGTCTTTTAAGTATATCAAAGTTATCCAAGACCACGTCCACACTAGAAGCACTTCATTAATATGATCTCAGGGAGTAGCTATATTAGTCTCTAACTTTAAAAATAACAAGGGGTGTGTGTGTGTGTGTGTTTATAGAAAGAAAGTATGAGTTTTTGTGGGCTAAACTTACTTTATTCAGATGAGCTTGAATGCAGAAGGGAAAAAAAACTAATATGGGAATATTGCTCTGCTGCACGGCAAAACACTTCCTAGGTATAGTTGCAGGTATGGTCACTGCTCTTTGTACCTGTATAGCAAAACTACCCTGTATGATTGAAGGAAGCTATGCCTGTAAAACACAGCTGGTGTACCTATGCCTACGCCTGGGACTTTTGCCTGCACATCTGTGTCAGTCAGGGATCTCAGTTCTTCATAGCACTGAGAAACATAGTTTTTACAGCACAAGTCCCTAGTGTAGAATGGGCACAAGGCTGTGCAATATCTGAGTTAAAAAGGAAAATGAACCAAGAATAGTCATAGGCTTACCTTTACACTGTGTGTTCCAGTTATTTAAAACTGTCTTGCATACACCAAAAAGTTGAGGTCTTTCTAGATAGGTGAGAGAGTATTCCATGGGATATCACCAAGCTGCTGTCATTCCCCTCTCGTCTTTGTCATGTTATGCTACTTGAGGGCATCATGGACTCATACTGCTTTCTGTGTAGGACTGATTTCTGGTATCTGCTGTTGCTCTCTGTTGCATTTCTCTAATTATGGGGATGGAACACTGGGATCCTGCTTTAATTTTGTACTCCCTGTCACTTAGGCTTGCTGGGGAGGAGGGGAAATGTGTGTAGTTGACAAGATTAACCAATAAGCTTATCGGTTAATCGTATAGTAAACTATACCTTGACCTCTCTAGTTTAGATCTGTTTTCCCTCTAAGCTGCATGGCAGCACAACCCCACAGTTGCTTAATGAGACCCACCCAGCTAGGGACTCAAGACTCACACACACAGCTGCCTGGCAGGAGAAGGGACACTTTCGTTGCTGATGGGGAAGTGCCCTTCCCTCTACCAGGCAGCTCGTGCATGAGACTTGAACCCCTCATTGGGTGGGGCTTATTAAGCAGCAGCATGGTTGTGCTGCCACACAGCTTACAGGGAACGCTAGTTTGGATACGAGACTGAATCCCATTTGTGGGGGGAGAGGGGGAGGGTTTTGTTCTGGAAATGTGAAAAATATCTAAGCTTTCTCTGAAATAGCATAGAAATCACATTTCCTTAATCTTGAGTGACTATCTGGGGTGTCATTATCTTGAGCCAGAATATTAGGACTGATTTGGCCATAACTAAAATAGCGGGGAAAGTCTGTTTTCGTTTTGACTCAAAACACGTACTTGGCATACATTCAGGTGCAGGGTGCGCAGCAGAAATTACACGTCTCCTGAACTTTGAAGGGGTTTGGATTATTCATTCTTCTGAAAGTGGCACAAGTTTTTTCAGTTTTATTTATTTTAAAGAAAATGTCGGAGTTGAAGATGCAGTGTAAGAATATAAAGAGTCTTGGAAAATGGCTATTTCCAAAAAATTTGAAAATTCTAAAAGGTCTTTTATCACTTGGCCAGTGTAGAATTTATGGGTGTGGGTTTTTTTTAACTTTTTGTTGCTGTTAAATGGGTCTTATAAATTGTCATAGGTAAGTACACTGTTTCAGCGTCCTTATTTGGATTTAGAAGTTACGTTTCTCTAGCTTGCTTGACAACCAAACCAGTAAGAGAATAATTTGGGCAAAATGTTTGAGTTCCTTTTTTAAATTGCCGGAGAATATTGGTACAGTTAGTTTATCTTTATAAACCATTCTTCTGAAAACAGATTTCAATCTGCATTGCTGACATTGAAATACTACTATGCACCATTTTCAGACTATTTGTAAGTAGCTTTTAAACTCTATTTAGAAAATATTGCCCAAGCATCTGAATAGTGAAACATCTGTCCTAGTTAGCATTTGTGGCTGTTTACTACTTCAAAACTATTTTCTAGGGGGAATAATGAAAACATTACATTGAATTGTATTACACAAAGGAATAAAGGACAAAATGCAGGACTACCTATTGCATGGCTCAAGGAAAACTAGACAGAATACATTTGAACGATGAACACTTGTAAAATAAAGTGAATTTTTTAATGCTGAGCTTTGATTTGTCTTCCATTAGCTTCTATTTAAAATAAAGTTAAACAAGATAAGTATTTGGAGTGTGAATTCAGTAACCAAGGAGATTGGATGGCTGTAATATGTTAAACCACTTAAAAATATTTTTTTGAACACTTTAGAGTTTCAAACTGTGTGAAATAGTTCTAATTTGTAGTGTTTTCTCATTTGAAACACTGTTAAATATAGGCACACATCCTTTTATGAAGAAACAAACTTTCCAGGAATGAATACCAAAGTTATTACCAAATTCTATTTACCTTAACATGGACTTGCTAGATTTTGCAGGTCACTCAGTAGCTGATATCATAACGTTTCATTGTAAGTAACAGCCACATTTCTTATATAGCATGGTTTAGTGGAGATTATCTTTATTTCAGGAATCGTAGGTATGCCAGGTATTGTGAAATGTTATCCCTAATGTGTTCAAGCTAGTCTTAATGGGAGTTGCAGTTAAATGTAATGACTCAAGTTACTGATGTAATTTGAAGATAATTGGTGTCAATTCCTTCTTCTAGAACAACAACAACCTTGAAGCATGTTGTCGAGTCCTTGCACAAGAGAGCAGCAAATATTTATATATGGAGTACCATAGCCCTGATGACAGCAGAATAAACAGGAATCGCCTTTTGCACATTAATCTGGGTATTCATCCCCATGCCAACTACCATGCAGAAGGAGCTCAACTTAATGGTGGTCGTACACTGGTACATAGCTCAAGTGATGGACATATTGATCCTCAGTGCACAGCAGGTAAACAGTTGATATGCTTACTTCAAGAACCACACTCTGCTCCAGCTGTTGTTGCAGCTTCTCCTAATTACAATCCATTTTTCATGAATGACCAGAATAGAAATGCAGCTACTCCTCCTCCGCAGCCATCTCAACAGCCATCTTCCATGCACCCAGGAATGAATACATCTGCTATGCAAGGCCCTCCTCCTCCATATATGCACATACCTCGGTACAGCACAAATCCTATTACTGTTACATTATCACAAAACCTCCCATCTGGACAAACAGTACCCAGAGCTTTACAAATTCTTCCACAGATTCCAAGCAATCTTTATGGGACTCCTGGTTCTATATATATTAGACAGACCTCTCAATGTTCTTCAGGACGACAGACTCCTCAGAATACACAGTGGCATTCATCGCCGCAAGGCCCAGTCCCACATTATACTCCGCGCCCGCTACCTATTTATCCACATCAACAGAACTACCAGCCTTCACAGTATTCTCCTAAACAGCCCCAGATCTCTCAGCCAGCTTATCAATCACCACCTGCTTCTCAATGTCCTTCTCCTTTTGGCTCTCCTCAGCATCAGGTACAGCCTACCCAGTTAGGTCATCAGAGTTCACATGTGTTTATGCCGCCTAGTCCTTCAACTGTTCCTTCCCACCCTTATCAACAAGCATCCCAGGGTTATCAAAAACAGGGTGGTCACTCAATATCTTATCTCCCTTATGGTGGACCTAGTTTATCCAAAGGTTCTATGAACAAGATAGAAATTACAGTTGAGCCACCACAAAGACCTGGGACGGCAATGAATAGAAGTCCTTCACCGATCAGTAATCAACCATCTCAACGAAACCAGCACCAGCTGTATACAGCCACTACTCCACCTTCAGGCTCTCCTTCAAGAGGTATGTCAGGTCAACCAAAACCACCATTTAATGTTAATCCATTATATATTACTTACACACAACCAGTTGGACCTACAGGTGCATTAACACAGTCTCCCCAGGTAATGGTATCTCAGCCAAACTCAACAGTGTTTAAAATCACAGTTGGTCGAGCTCCGACTGAGAATCTTTTAAATTTAGTGGACCAAGAGGAGCATTCTGCAGCACCAGAACCTATTCAGCCCATTTCAGTAATGCCAGGATCTGGAGGAGAAAAAGGAATCCATAAATACCAGAGGAGTTGCAGTTCTGGATCAGATGACTATGCTTATACTCAAGGTAAATTTCTTGAACTGCAAACTGTTTAAAAAATTAAATTGCATTTTATAATCCAGGATTCTACAAGCCTTGTGTCAGGAAATACTGTACTTATTCAGAAGACCAAAGATAACATTTGATCTCTGTGACTGGAAAGATTTTGATGTAAATATAAAATGGAAAATATTAATTGAGATAATAAATATTAGAATTTGACAATAAAGTGGTGCAAATCATCTTATCCCATAAGAGAGCCAGACAACATTTGAGGAAAATGGGAAGTTGTATGGTTTAAAAATAACGAAAGCAAACTCTTTTCTATATAGGTCATTTACAAAATTTTGTGTTGAAATGTTACATGTATCTAAATACAGATTAGATCATTTTTATAGACTCAATTGTAGAGCTGGAAGGGATTCCAGGAGGCCATCAAGTCCAGCACCTTGCATTGAGGCAGGATCAAGAAAATAGATTATCCCTGACAAGGATTGGTTGAACTTTTTAATTCTTAAAAATCTTCAGTGACAGGCATTTCACAATCTTCTTGCAATCCAGAGTTTAAATGTCCTTAGAGTTAGAATTTTTCCCTTGTATATAACCTAAATCTACTGTGCTGCAGTTTTAAACCCATTACTATTTGTACTTTGAATAATATTTGGATAACTTAGAATACTTGTATAAACAAATAGCTATTTGTTTAATAAGCAAAATTTGCTAGCTGCTATGCAGAACCAAAAACGTTTTATCAAGACAAAGCCAAACAAGTCAACAAGATGAATAAATAAAAAGGAGACGAGAGAGGGGTCAGGGTCTAAAATATTAAGGTTGCACAGTAAGAATCCACATCTTGATAAAATAACTGAATTGTTATGCATCATTTAAAGCTTAAAAAAGACTTTATCATGAATATCATGGCAGAAATGCTTTTGGCGGTAGATTTGGATGAAAAAGGGTTAAGAATTTGGCAATCAGGCATGTGTTTCTGTGACTAGGGGCAGCAGATCCTTTGCAAGAGGTCTAATATCAAATGCTAAGTAATTACAAACTATGTAAAAGAATTGGGTGAAAACTTCTACCCAAACATTTGAGCAGAAAATTGCTCTCTTCAGAGTTACTGCTTTTGTAACCTAATTGATATACTTTAACTCATTTGCCCAGAGAAAGTTTAGTTTGGAAGCATTCGAGCCAGTCAGCTATGTTATCTGTCATATTGCTAACTAGCAGCAATTACTCAGTGTACTTCATACTTAGATTTCCCATATTTGATTTTATTCCCATATCATGTTGTTCACATCTTCAACTCTTCCTGCCATATTTTTAGGCCCTCCCATCCTCTCACCTATGTTTAACCTCTTTAACATAGAACTGCTCTGTAGCAGTCTGTTTCTGTTCCATGCACGCAGCATCCCTTGCTGATTCCTGGACTGAAAGCAGGCAGGAATAAACTTTGTGAATGATGGAAAACAGGAGACATAAGAATGTAGCCGTGTTAGTCTAGGGTAGCTGAAACAAAATACAGGACTATGTAGCACTTTAAAGACTAACAAGATGGTTTATTAGATGATGAGCTTTCGTGGGCCAGACCCACTTCCTCAGATCAAATAGTGGAAGAAAATAGTCACAACCATATATACCAAAGGATACAATTAAAAATATGAACACACATGAAAAGGACAAATCAAATTTCAGAACAGAAGGGGGATGCAGGGGAGGGGGAGGTAAATGTCTGAGCTAATGATGTTAGAGGTGATAATTGGGGAAGCTATCTTTGTAATGGGTAAGATAACTAGAGTCTTTGTTAAGACCCCGGCGTAAAGTGTCGAATTTTAGCATGAATGACAGTTCAGAGGATTCTCTTTGAAGTGAAGTCTTAAAAGGCCTTTGAAGCAGGATGCAGGTAAACAAGTCGTTGAGACAATGTCCTTTCTGGTTGAAATGGCAAGAAACTGTTTTTTCTTTGTGATCCTGTCTAATATCTGTTTTGTGAGCATTGATCCTTCGGCGAAGTGTCTGAGACGTTTGTCCAATGTACATAGCAGACGGACACTTTCGGCACATGATAGCATAAATTATGCTATCATGTGCTATCAGATGCATCTGATGAAGTGGGTCTTGGCCCACGAACGCTTATGCTCCAATACATCTGTTAGTCTGTAAGGTGCCACAGGATTCCTTGTTGCTTTCACTGTTAACAAGAAACTCATAGGAGTTTAGGAGAAATACTACTGGCTTCATGTGACTAAGACAAAGTAGGTTCTGAGTTGTAAATTACTTGCTAAATAAGGTTTTATTTGCTGTTCAATTTTTTTGCACCCTGTTTTTTCCCCGCCCTCTAGATATTTTTTTCCTCTGGTTCTTGGTTTCCTTCATTTGGGGGGTTCACTTTCTTGGGTTTGTATGATGTTTGGGGCAGAGACCTCTGTCTTTCTATATGTTGTACAATTAGCATTATGGCACTTGGAAAGTGTCTTTGTTACTGTAATATGAATAACAGCAATATAATATTTAGCTTCTGCAAACTCACAAATTCCACTTATGTAGACCAACTCAGATTTAAAGAGGAATATGATTTTGCTAATTTAGAAAATAAATTAATTTGTATGTCTTTTCTACAAGTGTCTACCTTGGTAAAAAAGTTACAAAAAATATAAGCATCATTATTAATTTTTTTCCTTAATGCTATAAATTATATTGTGTGATGCCTATCTTAATAAAATGTAGCATATACAAGAGGGCATTGCATATGTCTGGTATAAAATGGACAACAAATGAGACTGTAAAGCCAAGAATTGGGGTGCCGTGAAGTCTTGCAAGATATTTTTATTGTGTTTTTTTCAATTAATAGCGTAATTATGATATATTAAACTATTCTCTTGACTGAAACATTTTTTTTATGGAAGGTTGCTGATTTTGTTGTTGTAAAGTTGTTTAATAGGAGATCCTGTTTTCAATCCCTGTATTGCTGATGGCTTCTTAAATTTTAGGGCCCCTACAAAATCCAAAATTGAGTATTTCTGCTTCAGGTAGAAAAGTGGCAGCCAAATAAAAATATTCTTTCTTGTTCCTGGCTCTTCTTCCTCTCTCTAAAATCCTGCTTCAGTAAGAGGTCATGTCTGTACTTAGCTCCCGTATGGAGGTTTTTCCTTTCTTGCATTCAGTATACATTTTTTTCTTACAATCCCTCTCTTCCCTGACCTCCATATAAATGTTATAAAAATGTTAAATTGTAAGTGCTTTGCATGCAGTAGTATTTTGCAGACTTCTGTAGTATGTTCTTGTGCATTTTTTTTCTGTTAGTTTATTTCAGAGTAGAAGTATAGGAATAGCCTCCTGGAAATCCCATTATTTGAACAGTGTGCCCATCTGAATGCCAGCAGCACATCTCTTCCTTTTTCCCACTTCACTCAATTGCCCTTATCAAGAAGGATCTTTCCTCTTTTTCATTTGAGCAAAGGTGAAAACAAATAGATCAGATGGTGCTACAGGTCACTGGTCTGAAGGGTATTGACTACTAGAGGTTGGACCTCCCTGGTCTGGCACCCTCAGGGCCTGACCAGTCCCAGATCAGGGATTTTGCCAGACCCAGAGAGGTAATTTCTGGACCCCTGCCACTGGCCACCTCTGGCCTGCCCACTGGACTCCCAGCTGGCTCCCCCTTCTGCTGACTCTCCTGAATCAATGGGGCAGCCACCGCTGCTGTGGCTCCGTGACTTGCAGTGCAACTGTATGCACTGCGCTGTGGTGCCAGGTCCTGCAAGCCAGGCAGCCATGTGCTGGGGCATTGGGCCCTGCATGCTAGGCAGCTGTGCTGCCACACACTGGGTGGCCCCGCCATCAACTCACTGCAGGCAGCCCAGTGCCCTGCTAGCCCCGCAGGGATCTGTGTCGCTAGCCCACCAACCAGAACTCTCTGGTCCGCAACATCCATGCCAGACCTTGGATGTTGCTGGACCAGAGAATCCCGGTTATAAGAGAATTGCAACTTGTATTAGGATTGGACAGAGATTGTGGTAAAGGCTAGAACTTTAACAGGGCTTTTAAAAAAAAGAGCTAGATGGACCTATCCTCCATGAATCTATCAATGGCAATTAACCAGGATGGGTAGGAATGGTGTCCCTAACCTGTTTCTCTGGAAGTAGGGGACAGGGGAGGGATCACGTGAGGATTACTTGTTGTGCTTCCCTCCCTCTGGGGCATCTGGTATTGGCCACTGTTGGCTAGATAGACCTTTGGTCTGACCCAGTATGGCCGTTATCTTTTAGTGTAGGGTCTCTTAATAGGGATTCTCTGTTCTAGTCAGGAGGAGAGAATGGAAGTAGGGGTCAGATCAGATGAGACACAATCAAATGAGAGAGTTGACTCTAACATATCAGGATATGGAAGACAGATAAATAGTGACAAATTATTAAAGTGCTTATACACAAACACTAAAAGTCTAAATAATAAAATGGATAAATTAGAGTACCTCATTTTAAAGGAGGATATTGATATAATAGGCATCACGGAAACTTGGTAGAATGAGGATAATCAATGGGTGACAGTCATATCAGGGTACAAAATATATTGGAAGAACAGAACAGGTTGTGCTGGTAGGGGCATATCATTATACAATACATGAAAGAAATGTAGACTCAAATGAAGTAAAAATCTTAAATGAGCCAAAATGTTCCATAGAATCTCTATGGATAGTCATTCCATGCTCCAATAATAAGACTATAACAATAGGGATATATTACTGACCCATCTGACCAGGACTGTGATAGTCTTTCTAATTTCCCTTAGCATTCATAGTAACTATCAAAATAAATTCAATAGTAGTGGGGCATTTCAACTATCCCCATATTGACTGGGTACATGTCACCTCAGGATGGGATGCAGAGATAAAATTGCTTGATACCTTAAATGACTGCTTCTGGGAGCAGCTAGTTCTGGAACCCACAAGGGAAGAAGCTATTCTTGATTTAGTTCTAAATGGAGTGCAGGTTCAAAAAGTAAATGTAATTGGACTGCTTAGAAATAGTGACTGTAATGTAATAAAATTCAGCGTTCCTGTTGTGGGAAAAATACCTCAGCAGCCCAACACCTAAGGCATTTATTTTCAGAAAGGGAAACTACACAAAAGTGAGGAAGTTAAACAGAAATTAAAAGGTACAGCGACAAAAGTAAAATCCCTGCAAGCTGCATGGAAATTTTTCAAAGACACCATAATAGAGGCCCAACTTACTACGTTTTTAATTTGAGGTATATATTTGAGAGAACCAAAAAAGTGCCAGTGTGGCTTAATGAAGTAAAAGAAGCAGTGACCGATAAAAAGGCATCTTTTAAAAAGTCAAAGTCAAATTCTAGTGAGGAAAATAGAAAGGAGCATAAACTTTGTCAGATTAAGTATAAAAATATAATAAGAAAAGCCAAAAAGGAGTCTGAAGAACAGCTAGCCAAAAACTCAAAGTAATAGCAAAATGTTTAAGTACATCAGAAGCAGGAAGCCGTCTAAAAAACCAGTGGAGCCCTTGGAGGACTGAGATGCTAAAGGAACACTCATAGATGATAAACTCATTGCGGAGAAACTAAATGAATTCTTTGCTTCAATCTTTACAGCTGAAGATATTGGGGAGATTCCCAAAACTGAGCCATTCCTTTTAGGTGACAAATCTGAGGAATTGTGCCAGATTAAGGTGTCATTAGAGGAGGTTTTGGGACAGACTGCTAAACTTAATAGTAACAAGTCACTGGGACCAGATGGCATTCACCCAAGAGTTATGAAAGAACTCCAATGAAAAATTGCAGAACAATTAACTGTGGTTTGTAACCAATAATTCTTTAAGTCAGTGTTTCTTAAACTGGTTTGCCACGAGGCAGTTGGAGGTGTGCTGCGGAGAACAGAATTCAAAATGGCCACCCTTAAAAGGGCAGGCAACCTTTTATTGGGAGGGGAAGGTCGGGGGGGGGGAAAGGGTCGGGAGGAAGTTATTGGGGGAGGGGGGAACCTTTCCCCCGACCCTTCTCCCCCAACCTTTTATTTTATTTTATTTTTTTGCTTGGTGTTCCTCATAAAAAAAAAATTGTTCGGTGTTCCTCAATCTTAAAAAGTTTAAGAAACACTGCTTTAAATCATCTTCCATATCTAATGACTGAAAGATAGCTAACGTGCTGCCAATATTTAAAAAGGGCTCTAGAGGTGATTCTGGCAATTACAGACCGGTAAGTCTAACGTCCGTACCGAGCAAGTTAGTTGAAACTATAGTAAAGAATAAAATTGTCAGATACCTAGATGAACATAATTTGTTGGGGGAAGTCAATGTGGTTTCTTTGAAGGGAAATCATGCCTTATTAATCTCCTAGACTTCTATGAGGGAGTCAACAAATGTGTACAGGGAGGATCCAGTGGATATAGTATACTTAAATTTCCAAAAAGCCTTTGAAAAGGTCTCTCACCAAAGGCTCTTAGGTAAAGTAAGTTATCATTGGATAAGAGGAAAGGTCCTCTCATGGACTGATAACTAGTTAAGACAGGAAACAAAGGATAGGAATAAATGGTAGGTTTTCAGAGTGGAGAGAGGTAACTAGCAGAGTCTTCCAAGGTCTGTCCTGGACCAATCCTATTCAATTTATTTATAAATGATCTAGAGAAAGGAGTAAAGAGTGAGGTGGCAAAATTTACACACGATACCAAACTGCTCGAGATAGTTAAGACCAAAGCAGACTGTGAAGAGCTTTAAAAAGGTCTCACAAAACTAAGTGATCAGGCAGCAAAATGGCAAATAAAATTTAATGTTGACAAATGTGAAGTAATGCATATTGGAAACAAATAATGCCAGGTATACGTACAATATGATGGGGACTAATTTGGCTACAACTACTCGAGAGAGAACTTGGACTCATGGCTAATTCTCTGAAAACATCCACTCAGTGTGCAGCGGCAGTGAAAAAGGAAATAAAATGTTATGAATCATTTAAAAAAGGGATAGACAATAAGACAGAGAATATTTTATTGCCTCTATATAAAATCATGGTATGCCCACATCTTGAATACTGCATACAGATGTGGTCATCTCATCTAAAAATAGAGATAGGCATTGGAAAAGGTTCAGAAAAGGGCAACAAAATTGATTAGGGGTTTAGAATGGGTCCCATGTGAAGAGAGATTAAAAAGACTTGGATTTTTAATCTTAAAAAAGAGGATGCTAAGGGGGGATATGATCAAGGTCTATAAAATCATGACTGGTATGGAAAAAATTAAGGAAAAGTTATTTACTTATTCCCATAGTATAAGAATGAGAGGAATTAATAGACAGCAGGTTTTAAACAAAAGGAAGTTTTTCTTCGCTCAGTGCCCAGTCAACCTTTGGAACTCCTTGCCAGAGGATGTGATGAAGACTAGGACTTTAACAGGATTCAAAAGAGAGCTAGATTCGTGGAGGTTAGGTCCATCAATGGCTATTAGCCAGGATGTGTAGGAATAGCGTCCCTAGCCTCTGTTTGTCTGGAAATGGGTGACAGGAGAGGGATCATGTGAGGATTATTTGTTGTAATCCCTCTGGGGCACCTGGTATTTGCCCACTGTCGGCAGACTGGATACTGGGCTAGATAGACCTGTGGTCTGCCCCAGTATGGCTCTTGTTAATTGACATCAGAGTACAATATTGAGGAAAATCCTGCCTTGTCTCTCTTGGAGAAGATGGAATATTTATTCCTAGTTCGTTGGATTACCTTCACCTGTTCAGCAACTGCCTCAGGAACCCATGATAACTAAAGTCTTGATAGCTTGAGCCTGAACATGACAAATTCAGCCCTGTAAGAAGAATAACGACTAAAAGAGGTTTAGAAGGAATGACTCAACTTTAACTGTAGAATTGAAAGTTCGGAAGATCTTTGTGAGGATTCTCGTAGTTACGGGGTTTCTCCTTGCTTTTTTGTTTTGCCCATGAGCACTGTTGAATTTATAATACTGGATATTGAAGCTTCTGCTGTTCGAAAGGGCTTAAGCAATTTTTAAAAACTAATATTCTCTAATAGAACTGCAAAAAATCAATACTGGCTTGATTTTTTTTGACTAATATGTGAGTGCCTTCTGAGAAATCAGATGACTTTATTAAACAGCTACTGAGAATTCATGTTCTGGTGCAGTCTTTCATTCTCTAATTTTTGCCTCTAGTATATATTCTTTTCAGTGCAATAGCAGTATAATTAGATTGCCATTTCATCCTGAGAAGCTCTCTCCTTGTACAGGTGCCTTTGTATTTTTGAGTGGAGAAAGACCATATACAAAAAAGAAGCAGTGACCAAAATGGTAATATGAACTTCAAATTACTGTCTACAATGTTGTTTTTATTCTGGAAGACTTTATAGTTCAGTTGGCATGAAGCGTCTTTACACTGATTTTTGGCTGCATGTTTATGCTCACCTGTTATTTTGGAAAGGTCACTTGTGTATCTTACACGTACATTAAGAGTTCAGTTTTCTAATTAAGTGCATTATATTGACTGTTTCTTCCCTATACTACTATAGCCTTGCTTTTACATCAGCGAGCAAGGATGGAGAGGTTAGCAAAAGAGCTGAAGCTTGAGAAGGAGGAACTAGAACGACTGAAAACTGAAGTTAATAGCATGGAGCACAATCTTATGCAAAGGCGACTTAGAAGAGTAAGCTGTACAACTTCAATCCCAACAGTAAGAAATTTGTATTTGTAAACATCAGGATTCTTTTTTTAAACTCCCTTGTTCAATTATTGTTCCTGCAAGCAGCATACAAAGTACACCATATAGCAAGATGTTTTGGAGATTAAACTCTTTGAATTAAACAGTGATTTTCACGCTGTGATTTGTCATCAAGATTAGTTCTTCTGAAATAAACACATTTGGTACTTAAAGAAACAAATATGGGCTATGCTTTTCTAAACCAGGTGGTTTTAGGAATGCAGGGGTTGGAGCAAGTCAATGTGTGATGACAAAGAGGAGCATGAGGAGAGCTGGGGCAGTGAGGGCATGGGCGCCAGGGAGGACAGGGCAAGGGGTGCAGGTGTTGAGAGGGATGAGGGAGGCACCAGGAAGATGCAAGAGGTAAGGGAAAGTGTAGATGTCAAGGGATTTTGGGGGTCAAACAGAAGGGCAGACACATGGAGGGGGAAGCACCAGAGGAGAGAGGCAGGACAGGTGGGTACACAATTAGCCAATTACGCACCTCTTAAAATCCTTACCCCGGCAATAGTAACTTTGTATTTTTTAGGCAGCATTAGGAATAAATTAATGGGGGTCTTAGCTAATTTGTGATATGAACAAGAGTGTTTTTATTTAGTATTATTTTTAGATTTTAAGCTGAGAGATATACTGCTGTTGTAGTTAAAGCAATTAAAACATTTCTATTTACCTAAAGTGAACAAACGGATTAGAATGATTAGCTTTAAGGAAGTCGCCTTTTTTATTTCCTGCTGGAGAGCTTACATAGCGGATTTATAGCAATAAAATGTACATGTCAAAGGCACACAAGACCAAGAATGGCCATTTAAATAATTTACATTTACATTTTGTTTTATATTTTAATAGCAAAACTGCAAACTTGCAGTTACTTGGCCTTTCCTCCCTAAGTCCTAAGATTTTCCTAACTATGTGATGTTAGGTTTTCAGATGACTCTGGTTGAACATGCTGATTTGTCAAATTCTGGAGTACCAATCACACTGACTTTTCAGGAGTTATGTCAGTTTAACTGACAAAATTTGGTTATTGACCTTTTTCAAAGATGCTCAAGGCAGTAAAAATCTGGCCTAAGGGTATAGGAGTACTGTAACTGCCATCATGGATTCTGTAACTGGATAATTTTAAAAGCCTAGCAAAATTTTCTTCCTTGTAAGTATTGAAACTAATTTATGTATCTCCCAACTGCCTAATGGAAAACTATATTTTTATCTTTAAATATTCTCCCTAAAATCATGTTGACATTTGCTACAGATTTTTTCAGCTGCATTTACCTATTATTGGCAACCCTGGCTACCCCTGGCAATGGTGGTGGTAGGAACTGTTAACATATGAGACAAATACTGTTATAACTACGTTAGAGTTGATGCTGACTTTTCTACAATTGCTATTTTGGGTCCTTTTTTACTAGCCTGAAGAAATGACCAGATTGAGAAGCCTGAATAGACAACTCCAGATAAATGTTGACTGTACACTGAAAGAAGTTGACCTCCTTCAGTCTAGAGGTATGGACTTGATTGGTTTTGGTAAACTTAAGTTTTAATGTAGTGTAAGTTTTAATGTGTGTACAGGTTGAACCTCCCAAAATCTGGGACTCGCTGGACCAAAGAGCCCCAGGAGTGGGAGCCATCTGATAAAACGTGGGGTTTGCTGAGTCCTGGCTGGGCCAGCAGCAGCTAGGTAGGTGAACACTGGTGTCAGTGGGGTCAGGCAGCTGGAAGAGCCTTAGCAGGGGCTTGTGACAGCCGGGAAACCCCAGGAGCCCCCTGGCAGGAGTGGGGCTGGGATGGGCAGGCAGCCCTGACTGGGAAACCCCTGGTAGCAGCAGGACCAGGCCAAGATTCAAGAGCTTCTTTCCGCTGGGGAACCCTGGCAGTGAGGCAAGACAGCAGCTGGGTAGTCCTAGCCCCAGCAGGGTAACCCGAGCATCAGTGAGGCTAGGCGGCATCGGGAAACCTCCACCCCAGCTTGGGAACCCTGGCGTCAGTGGGGTGAGGCACCTGGAGAGCTGTTGGCAGTATGACAGGCGGTGGCTGGTGATTCTCAGGAAACACTCAGCAGTAGCTGGGCAGCCTGGGGCTGAGAGAACCCTGAGAAACCTCCAGAGGTAGCGGGGCTGGCGGTGTTAGGTGGCCCTGGCTGGGGAACCCCTGGGGACTCCAGGTGCAATCAGCTGCAACAGGGCGGTGGAGCCTCAGCTGGGCCAGCTTTTGCAGAGCAATGGCAAGGCGGGGAGCCCAGGGAAAGGAGCTGGCAGCAGGGCAGCCAGCAGGAGAGCATTGACATTGGTTGGTCTGGGACGGCTCCAGTCCTGAGGGTGCCGGACCAGGGAGGTCCAACCTGTAGTATCATTTGCTTTTCCCTTTCCTTTCTTATAAAAACTGGGTTTTATTCATATTGAGTCAGTACTTCAGAATGAAAAAGACAATCTGTTTTTTTTTCTTTGTTATAAGCTGGTTTTGTAGTGTGATTTTATATATAAATATAATTAATTCACACAGTACCAATTTAAGTATTTAGTCGTATAAAGACTTTGTAAAAATAGTTGAAATCTAAAAATCTAATTAAAAAAATGGTCATACCTTGATAATGGTTCCATACTTAATGTTCTTGAGTTGATGTATTCATTCTTGCTGCAAATGTATACTTTTCTGTGATTTGTTATGACACTGCATTTTGGTAAATAAATTGTTACAGGTGTGTTTTTGCTGTTACATCTGCCACTTCCAAACTGAATACACTTCCCATATCCATATTTTGAAGATGCATGGACCAGCTTTACAGAATAAAAAGTTCATAGTGATTATAGTCTAAAAATAAGATATAAATCTTGTCTCATTTCTGTGCTGAGACAAAATAAGTAACACCAGTTAAACAATGTGTCCTAATAAAGCGTTCCTTTGCTTGTCTAACTGCTGAAATTAGAGAGAATGAAAAGTGAAGTCTAGAACAACTAGTATCAAGGACCCTGAAAGTGATGCAAGTCAGCCTGGCTTAAAACCAAGAATCCAGCGAATGCAAACAGTTGTAATTAAAAGATCTGTTCAAAAATTCATCAAGAAACTTGTGGTAAATGTATACAAAATTGGTTAAATTGTAAATCTCTGGGGCCTTTAGCCTACAAGGTCTTTCCTTTAAAAAAAAAAAAAAAAAATTGCATTTTCAGTTCTCTCTAAGCAATCCAACACACTGAAATATTTTGCTGTCCAAATAGAAGCTGCCCTACTGAAAACAAACTAAAGCTGGTGATGTGCAGGGAAAACCTCTGATCCAAAGATTGAAATAAAAGATAATATGAAATAACTATAGAGAGGAAAGCTTTGAGATGACCAGAGCAGAACACTTATAATGAACAAATAAACTACCTCTCAGATGTCTTAACGCTGGTAACAATACCAGAATGACTTGGCATCAGTCCATTTAAAAAAAAAATAGAATTACTACTCTGATTTGACTAAGCTTGATCCTTCAAGTTTCTTTGTAATTTCCTAGATTGGTGAGTTCCCTTTTCAGGAGCTGAAGGTGCTGTACACATAAAGGATGTTTTACACAACACCACTATAATTCATTCAACCTATCTGCCATAGACAACATTTTGGGCCGGATATCTTGAGGCCTGGTAGCAATTCTTTCAGAAAATGTCATGGGACTCTGAATGTCCATGCAGATCAAACAAAATCTTACCCGTTTTTTTAAAACCTAGATCTAGATGGTTCAAACCTGATCCATACAAGTGTGCAAACAGACTAGAAGAATATGGAATAAGAATGTGTCCTTCGCTAGAGGACAACTTGTTAACCATTTAGAGCAAACTGTAAAAATAAATTCCCACAACAATCAGATAACTCATTGTTTGTTTGGGACTGTGATTCTATTTTATAAATGAGTATATTTAAAATAAATTGCATATCAGAGCACAGATACTGAAATGGGATTGACAGATGTCAGATTCACAACTAGACATGTACACAATTACTCCTAACTGCAAAATTAAACCTGTGCAAGGTCCAGCTGAGAATATAGGAAATGTGGAACAATCAGTGAAACTACAGGATAAATGAAAGTGAAGAACAGAAAAACCATGAGATTCATACTCAGAAGGCTATGAACAGAACTGTTCAGAAATGAATGCTAATATTTACTTAAATCCAAACTGATTTTCATCCACTTTTCTGACAATCTGGAAGCAGCTACCTTATTAAGAGCTTCACCTTCTGGAATGAGAAACAGCAGAGGAAGGCACACAATGTAACTATCTCAAGCCAGTAAAATTTAGGAGACCAGCTGAAAATATATATTAAAAAAAATAGAACACTATGGAGGAGAAATGTTCTCTATACAGCATTGAAAGTTAAACTTCTAGGGAAGATGTTTCTAGAAGCATTTAAGAGGAGCTTTTATTTATTTTCAGAAAAGTTAATGTTAGAACTTCAGTATGGTACCCCTAACAAAACAGGCCTATTTTATTTTCATTTCCGTATGGTCAACTGGATCTCAATTCAGATACACAGTTCCTTAATCAGGATATAAGCGACTAGTCAACTAGTTGCTTCCCTCCCCCCCAGCTCCCAACTGTCTCTATCACAAAGAGGCAGCAAGGAGGGCGGGGAGAGGAAAGAGTGCTGGAGGGAGCTGGTTTAAAAGCTCTATGGGAGGAAGCAGGGGCACAGCAACCACATTCCAACTTTGAAATGTACAGGAGTCCCTGCTGGGGCTCTTTTACATTCAAAGGTAGAATGCCATGCTAGTCCTTATCAGCTAATTGAATAGTCAATGGAAATCCCATCAGCTATTCAATTAGTTAATCAAAATGTAACATCCCTATTCCTTAAACAATTGGTTTCCTCATAGGAAATGAGATAGATGGGGTAAAGTGTTATCTTTTTCTTAGATATTTTGGCATATTTAAACATTTTAATTATCACCTGCTATGGGTGGAATACTGCAGCTTTTACTGAAACTTGGTTCTGAAAAATGATGGGGTTACAGGGAGATGTGGCAAGTCTGCTACAGTTTCTTCAATGTACTATTATGCCTTCCAGAATAAATGCAGCAATGGGATAATATGATGAGTCAAAGATATGAAAGATGTAAACATGTAATATGTATAATACGCTTCATACATAAAGGTACTTGTACATATACGTTCTAATAACCTTTCGTAGTATTGTTTATATATATATATATATATATCCTGTCGCTAGGTAACTTTGATCCGAAAGCCATGAGCAACTTTTATGATAATATAGAGCCTGGTCCTGTTGTGCCACCAAAGCCATGTAAAAAAGGTGAGTTGCTAAATAAGTGCCAATGAAACCATTCATATTTCATTGTTGTTCAGTAGTTCTCACATTGAGAAGGAGAACTTCCAAGTTACAGTTAAGTGTTAATGCAATTCTTTTCACACACACAATAGTAGCAGGAAATATCTTTCTTCGTACATTTTACAAGCTGTGCAGCTAAAACTCAAACACATTTCTGTTACATGAACAATAACACTGGCACTGGAAACTACTTTCGATCAACGTGTTTAAAATTAATATTAGAAGTTTATGTATAATACTGCTTATTAATAGAAATGAACTTGAAAGTACATATGTTTTTACAGTTAATTAGAAGATAATGTTATTCTGAAAGAACCAAAATTGTTTTAAAAAAAATGTGTTTGAGTCCTATTTAGGTTTGGATGCTTCTGTTTCAAAAGTGATTGACACACTTAGGAGCCTAAATCCTGTTGAATGCTTATTTAACAGCATACAGATTTAGGAGCCTTATTTTAGGCCTTTAACTTAGTTGTACTTGAAAGAGGACTAAATGAAGAACATAGGAATATAAGAACGGCCATACTGGGACAGACCACAGGTCCATCTAGCGCAGTATCCTGTCTGCCGATAGTGGCCAATACCAGATGCCCCAGAGGGAGGGATTACAACTGGTAATCCTCATGTGATCCCTCTCCTGTCACCCATTTCCAGACAGAGGTTAGGGACACCATTCTTACCCATCCTGGCTAATAGCCATTGATGGACCTAATCTCCATGTATCTATCTAGCACTTTTTTTGAACCCTGTTAAAGTTCTAGCCTTCACTGCATCCTCTGGAAAGGAGTTCCACAGATTGACTGTGAACTGAGTGAAGAAAAACTTCTTTTTGTTTGTTTTAAATTCATTTGGTGACCCTTAGTTCTTTTATTGTGGGAATAAATAAATATATAAATTGAAACTAGGTACCTTTTTCAGGCTGACTGCTCTGGTCTGGAACCCTCAGGATCTGACAGGTCCCAAAAGGAATTTGCCAGACCAGAGGTGGTGGTCTGCTACTCGCTCCGCAGACCACTTTCTCTCCCTCCTGCCGGCCTCAGCTGCCCTCCCTTCCAGCTGGGCTGCCATGCTGCTGCAGCCCCGGCAACCCAGACTGCCCCCGGACCCAGTCCCACTATCAGGGCTGCCATGGCTGCATCTCCAACCCTGGTCCTGCTAGCATGGCTGTCATGACTGCCATGTCCCCAGCTCTGCTACTGGGGCTGCTGAGGCTCCTGCTGTGCTACCAGGACTCTTGCTCTAGTCCCAGCCCCAGTCCTGCTGGGCTTTGAGCCGCTCGCCCTTTTTCAATGGGGCATGCTCCCATCCAAAACTCCCTGGTCCAGGAACACCTGTGGTCCTGTCAGACCACTGATGTTGCTACATGAGGTGTCCCAGTTTTTGGAGGTTCAACCTGTAGTTTGCGTGAAGTGTCTCCATACTGGAGAGTTACTGCTCGGCATGCTAGTACATGTGAAAAAAATCAAAACTCTTTTTAAGAGACAAAATATACATTTAGGAGCCTAACTTCAGGTATCCATATAAGAACTCTGGGGACTTGTAGAAAAAACCTTAGTACAGGCAGTCCCCGAGTTACGCGGATCCGACTTATGTCGGATCCGGACTTACGAACGGGGCTTTCTCGCCCCGGAGCTCGCAGGCAGCGGGACCGCCCAGAGCGCAGCGGTCCCGCCACCTCGACCTCCGGGGTGAGAGAAGCTGCTCCGGGTGCCCCTGGTCTGCTGGGGACCGTCTCCAGCAGACCAGGGACACCGGGAGCAAAGCTGGGGAGGCGGAGGGGTTCCGTGCCTCTGAGGCTTTGCACTCCACCGCCGCTGCGGCTTTGCTCCCCATGTCCCTGGTTTGCTGGGGGGGGGGGCGCAGCTAGTGTGGCCCCCTCCCCCCAGCAGACCAGGCTTGTGTTGTGGACCCTGGGGTAGAGCAGCTGGGGTGCTGCCGGGTTGGTCCTGCAGCGACCTACCTGGCAGCCCAGCTGTTCTGTCCCAGGCTCGAGATTCAGCCGCTGTTGAAACTGATCAGTGGCTGATTCCAGGAATCTGGGGGCAGAGCAATTCTGCCTCCAGCTTCCTGTAGTCAGCCCCTGGTCAGTTTCAGCAGCAGCGGCTGAATCTGGAGCCAGTTCCGACTTACATACATATTCAACTTAAGAGCAAACCTATAGTCCCTATCTTGTACGTAACCCGGGGACTGCCTGTAAATGGCTTTTTCACTTAAACAGAAGTTGTATAGTGGGGAAAGGAGAGGAAAAACAAAGTATAGAATTAGCAGGAATCGAGATATGGCAGAGTTGGATAAATCTACCCCAATTATACCTAAACATTGCTATTTTTTACTGTCTTGTGCTGCTTTCCTGAAAGGCAATTCCACAATGTGTATTGTCTCTATCTTTTGTGACTTGACTGAAATGAGAGCAATGGATATTGATCAGTACTTGCTTTTCTATCATTTCTCTTCTTTCAGGATGTATTAGCTAGAAAAGTTGAGTGCCTAGAAACTGAAGCTGGATTAAGCTACTGAAATTATATTAATGTTCATTGGAACAGGGCACATCTTAATGAACTGTACCTGTCAGACCACGATAATCAAAGTATGCAATTTAATGTTAAATGGGTAGTTATCCTAGTGTAGTGCCTGTAAATCAAAACTTTGGGCAGGGGGTCTGATGGGATTTGTGCAATATCTAAACTATATTAGTTTGTGCTGTCTGGGAAATAATACAACAAACACTCAACACAACAGTTTTGATAGTTATTTGTTGGCAATGCTGTGCAATATTAAAAATTAGTTCATTGAACTTTTCAGTTTGATAGACTTGAGCTGTTTTTTAGAAAGTGCCAACATAAGGATATAAATCATGTTAAGTAATTGTAAGAAATTCAAAGAGATGACAATGAAACAGTTAACAAGTAACTTGGGACAAAATACCAATTTTCTGAAAAATGGATGATAATGTCTAATTCAAAGAAAAAATAGAACCTGAGAATTCTTTTCTCCAGCATGTATGTCCTGACAAAGTAGCATGTGCCTGGTTTTAGATTTTTCAGATAAACTTAAAATCCTAAGGTTTGATTTCTAAATGTATTTGATCTCGGGCACAAATTAATACTTGAACATAAAAACCCCTAAATTTATCAATTGCTGACACTCAGCTGCTTCCCACCACTGAAACTGGATCATGCCCAGAGCACTACTGGAAAGAGAGCACATGAACACCTTCAGAACTCTCACCAAACAGAAAGAAGGTTGGGATGCTTGCCTAAATTCAAAAGTTGTCCCCTTTCCCTTTTGCAAGAGATGCGTTTTATCCCTGGCTTTATAAAACATTTCTGAAGAGCAGACTGCTCTTGCATCACATACAGGGAGATATTGCCATCAGTAAATTACACGGGAATATACTTTCTCTCAGATCTTCTCACAAACTTTACTCCCTCATACTCTATGGTTGACCATACAGCATAGTATCACACACAAACACACCACTCCTTTGTACCACAATTGACCATAGCAGCATTATACTATCAGTGCTTTGAGGAATAGTGTATAAACATTTTATAGCAATGTGTAAAAGCTTTTCTGCTTGATGGGGTCTTGCCTTATTTATTTTTCTTTTGAGGAACACAGATTCCACAATTCTTCTGCTATAGCTTTCGGTATGCTAGTTCTATGGAATTTATCACTGATTAAAGGCATTGGTAGGGGAAGATTTGTGGAATTTATCTTCATCTGAGGCATCCTACAGTGTTGCCTTTTGGATGCAGGATAATGCATTTTTCCCCTCTGATAAATTTCCTATGAATTACTGATGGCCTTAAATAACAAATATGGAAAGAAGACTCTTGGGAAAAGTTACAAGAGTAATGCAAGACATGCTGATATGTAAATTGAGTTGTGTGAAAGTATTGGCTTGTGTAAATAATTTCTTGTTTATGGGAAGAATTACCTACTTGAAAGAGTCCTACCTTAAAAAAAAAAAATCTTGGAAGTTTCTTTGGTTTTATTTTATTTAAATGGGAAAATGTTCTGGCTTCGGGAGTTAGTATCTCCCTCTGTAATATTCTAAAACACTCAGGATATAGGAAGTTAAATGACAAAATACAACAAACACAGAAGGGAGAGCCATCAAACTCTTCCTAAAAGGTAGCTTTTTAGGCACTGCTAGTGGCATATCTGTACAAACCGTGCTCCAGATAACAGAGTAGATTATTACAACACATTTTGCTTTGAGTTGCATGCAGTTTCAGTGAACTATTGATTTATTGGAAATGAGAGCAAAAGTGCATTATTAATGACCTGCAGGATGTCAGATTCTTGCCCAATGGAGACTATTTTTGGGGGTGAATGACTGGTAGATGGTCTTCAGACCTACTCTTTCTAGAAAATTCCCTTCTTTTGATACATGTAAAAACTCCTACATAGTCACATGTATTTGTTACTTTGAGTAGATTCATGTCATTCCCTGCTAATCAGCTTTGGACTGCCTTCTCAATAGGTAATAAATACATAATGTATGTGTGTTATACATTCTGAATTTCAAATTCTTATCCAGTTGTACAGTGCCATTTAGATACCTGTAAAATACAACTGAGAAGTACTAGCTAGCAGATGAGCATCTTAACCTTCTCTAACTGTTTGCTAAAATTGATTGGTGTACTTTCTTACAAAGGCTGTCTGAAAAGCATTTATTTATTTATTTATTTTTGTAGAGCATCATACCAGTTCCAAACAGACTCAGCCAAGAGATGAAGACTTTGAAGGGGCCCCATGGAATTGTGATAGCTGCACCTTTCTAAACCACCCCGCACTAAACCGCTGTGAGCAGTGTGAAATGCCACGTTATACGTGAATCTGGAAAGAATCTGCATGAGATTGAGCCCACAGACATAGGAGAAGGAAAATGGGGAACCTTTTTGTCAATCTGCCAGGGCTTTGACGGCCAGCTGTTTTCAGATTACAAGGGGGGAAGAAAAAATGTGAAACTGTTTCCACTTCTGTACTGCACTAAAAAAATAAATGGGGGTGGGATATTCTCTTCTTATCCCTTTGCAGTGAACAAAGCAGAAAGAATACCCAAACCAGAAAAGATTCACTTGTTGAAGAATGTATACAGGAGAGCAGATAATTGCTGCTGTTGAATCCTGTGGATAAAGTTACTGCTTGATGGCTCTTAATTTTTAAATATAGAACTTTTAGTAATGATGTAAAATGTTACAGGTATCCCAACAAACTGAAGAGCCATAGCTGACCTACTTGGTCCCAGCTAGCTGGAAAACAAAGGCTCCCTGTGCTTCTGGATTGTAAACTACTGATAAAGAAGACAGGAAAATGCAATTGTAGGTTCTACAGCATATAGAAAATGGGGAACGGGGGGAGGGGCGGTATTTGTAATTGCTGCTTTTTTCAGGGTAATTTAAGTCTAAACAAAAATCGCTGTTTTCAGATTGTGACTTCTGATGAGAAAATGAGGTACTGTATGAGCCTTACACAAAAAGTAGAATTGGAGGTGATTCTACAATCCCTTTCGTTTGTATGGTGTTCACCAACCAGTGTCGACACTGGTAATTTATCTAAGAACTAATTCTACCATATTACTGATGAAAAGATTGCTGCATGCTTTTATTAGGCCATCATGTATTAAACCTAAAAAGTAAGTGTGCTTTTATCAATAACGTTCTCCTCAGACTGCTCTGTAGCAGTATAGTGAACATATGCCAAATGCCAGAACTGTTCCAAAATCTGTTTGTAAAGATTTGAGTTCAGCCATGATTGTGTATGAGAAGTGTTTGCACCCTGTTACTTAAGCCTTTTCAGCTTCCAATTTTGTGAAGAAGTCATGATGTTTACAGCACAGAAGGTACTTTGTACCTCCAATTCTGATTTAATTGAAAAAAAAATCATATTAGCTCTTCATAAAGGTTTATTTGCACATTGTTAATAAACCAACCTGTACAATATAGCAGATGGCAGGTCTCGAAGGTGCACGCTGCATTTGGTGGGGGGTCAGGAAATGTTTGCAATACAATGACAAATACAACACTTGCAAACTAAAAACCATACTGTATTATAAAAATAATCAGTTTTGTTTAAATGCTTCAGTTTGCTGTAATAAAGCAGTCATTATTTGTGAAATCAGAAGTTGGGTTTGGGCAGCTGAATGATTATGATGTGAAATTGTGTGTGACTGACTTAATGTCAGTAAGAAGCTGGTACAGTGAATTTGAATTTTTACTCTTAACTTTTGTTTAATCCAACATTTTCATGGCATTTGAAAGGGAGAGTATTTGTTTTATCTGTATTGCCTTTCTGGTGTCTTCCATCAATGCAGTTTAAAAAAAAAGTGAAAAACTGCTGTCTTTTGATTCAGACCAGAAACTGCTTTTTATCTGATATGATACTGAAATATGTTTCTTTGCTTCTTAAATGTTAAACATAACCTAAAATCTATTTAAGTCTGCTTGATCAATTAAAGTGTGCAGCATTAATAAGCAAACGTAAGTCAAAGGCATCAGTTGAAATTTCTTTAAGTTGATGGTGATTTTCTACTCTGAGGAGCTCATGTTGTGGGTGGGGGGGAGGGGCGGTGTAAAAATTCCTGCTGTCCAGATGAAGTTAAAAGTGAGTAAATTTTTGTAGTTCTGCTTGTATAAATGAAGAGTCTGAAAACACTGAAATGACAGTACGGAAAACAGATGAGCTGAAACATTTTTCTTCCTTTAGAGATTAGCAACACCATTACTTTTGTATGATTTCAATTTTCAGTCCTATTTATGTTGATTTTAACAGCTTTAGTTTCTGCTGGATTAGCAAAAAAGTCAACTAAAATGATAGTAACAGTAGCATGCTTGAGAAGAGTTTTGCCACTTTGTTTTAAGACCATATAGTTGTTCTTGATTTAAAAAAATGCATGCAACCCTTGAATTCTGTGAGCTCTGATAATCCTAAATGTATGGTTTTTGGTGTTAGACATTCTAGTCTGTCATAGCTTTCACTAGCCCGCAGAAAACAAGAGGCAAGCTGCGAAGAGATGCTGTTGGAGGGTGAGAGAGAGTGCCATCAAATGAGTAGGTTCATTTTAAGAGCAAAAGCTGACTTTTTTGTTTTTGAACTTTTCAGTTTTCATTCGTCGTTTGTACAAAAAGTATTGAAAAAAATCTGTTGTATTCATTTACTTGTAAATATCCATGCACAAACATTAGCAGTAAAATAACTCCATATGACACTCGAATCTTCAGTTTATTAGACCATAGCTTGTATTTGAATATTAGATCTTCTGTTTAGTTTTTGGAAGCAGGCAAACACTCCAACTGAAATGTAGATTATGCCAAAAAGGTTTTGTGTAGTATTTAATGCACACATCCCTAATGTCAACTGGCATATAAAATGAACTGTGTTTGTATAAAACTTTGAGTCTGTTGCTGTGAGGATGCTGATGTCATTTGTGTTGAGTTAATGCACTACTTATTCTTAATAACAAAGCTTTCCCTCATCCATGTTGTTAGACTAGTACAGTTTGGTTGTAACATAATTGACTTCAGGTATTCAAAAGGATTTTGTTCATCTAAATTAACATTTATAAAAGCTTATTTTGTATTTACCATCTGAGTATCCCTTTCTACTAAGTTTTTGACAAGTTTTAGTCAGACTGGGACTTGTGAACAATATTTCAGGGTACAGTAAACCAAAAGAAATCCTAAACTTGGATATGCTTCAAATGTGATGTAATCATCAGTCTTGCTTGTTCGGGAGGGAGGTGGGTGGGTGTTAAGAAAATACTTTGTAAAGTATAATCTAAGATCACATTTGTGTCTGTTATACTTGTGTGTTTTCCGTTAACTGGGAGGTGTTATGAGAAGGTGTAGTAATTTTTAAAGAGCTGGTCTCAGTCTTAGTACTTTCTAATCATGTTCTACTTAATCATGTTTTCTTTAAAATTATATTATTGCTTTCTTTCAGTTTTTGTATCTGTCCCAGTTATACATCTCATTTCAAATTTTCTGTGGTAACATGTTGACATTAAGATTGATTGTAAAACTCTTTGATCTGAATTCAGAAATATCTGAGCTGAAATTGGTACAAAACAAAATGGAAAACAATAATAAAGAATGTTTTTAAAAAACAAGAATGTGAGAATCACAAGTTAGAAATTAAATGTCATCTTGATCTTTTTTAATATTCATTTGTGTACCCAAGAATGTGAAATGGCTTTCATAGTTCAAGAAGGACAGTTTGATTTGAAGATATTTAACTGCATCTCTGAAACTAAAAAATTTACATGCTATACTACTGTGACACTTTACCCCATAAAGAGAATTTGCCCACAATGTGTCTTGCGGTCAAGTCAGTATTGCTTCTGTGTTCTGCACCTATTTTATTTCCTTTCTAAATGTTAATATAATTTAAAGTTGGCCATGGATGAAACTTGCCATATATTTTAGTTTGGGACATTCTCATTGCTTGTCTATGAATATTAATACAGGTAGGTTTTTCTTGAATTGTTTGAAAAATCAGAGGTCGGTGGAGTTAATGCAATAGTATAATTTTGGATTTTCAAAACCTTAAAGAATTTTTTAAAAGTTGTTCTTGAAATTTATTTATGGTGACACCAATGTATCCAATCCATATTTCCTACTGTGTGAAACCCTATTGAATTTTTTCATGAAAACAAGACAAGATCTTGTTAAAATCCTGTAAATATGGTGTCTATAGATTTTAGATGTATCTGCCTTGAATGGGATTATTACCAAGAGATGAAAATGTACAAAAGCATTAAGAGGTTATGCATGTATGGTATCTCAGAAAGTGCATACTCAAAAAGTTGCAGGTTTCTGCAAAAATAAATTAAGAAAAAATCACCTCCTGCATTTGTTCTCGTGTGTAGTCAAAGATATTTCCAAAATATCAAATGTTCTTGCTTTGACAAAATATAGCATAAACACACAACTATAAGAAGCTTCTGTTTATGTTCTTGTAAATCAATATTTCTTTCTGAATGTCTGCTCTGTTGGACTTGGGTCCCAAACCTGCAGGTGAGTGTCCAGGGAAAAGATGTTTGAGCTGTGTGGCGTCCCACTGAAGTCAAATGTTTGTCCAGATTAGATTGCAGAATTGGGACATTACTTTGCAGGAATGATGTTCATGAAGTGTTTTTCTCTGTCCCTTTTAGCAGCAAACCAAAGAGCATTCTAATGCCAGAAGATGCTATTAATAATGGCAGATGAATATTTATAGATTTCTGTTCCTCTCCCAAAAGGCTTGAGGAAAAGATTATTTTGTTGAATGTATGGTACAGAATTTGTGGTGTTTTTTCTGAATGTTTACTCAGGTTTGAGAGTGATGCACAACTGAAAATGTAGTATTATCCTTGGCGCAGTATCTTTCACCAAATTAAAGCTTATTGAATTGATGTTGTGTGATCTGGTGGGTATTATAGGAATTAAACTTTTCAGTTGATCCTTTTAACTTCTCTATGAAGTATGGTGGTAAGTAAGTACTAGGTTCAATTATTGTTTCTCAAGTTAAGTGTTTCAGGTCTAGATAGTTGAATTCATCTAATTTATATGAAAATCGGTCTTAAATAGTGGCTTGCTGATAGCTGCTTAATTCTAAATCGAAGAGTTTCAGGTTTAAAATGGGGATTATTTCAAGGTCTGAGTGGGATTTGTAGAAGTGCCCACAGTTGGCCATATTCTTCTCCTGTTGAACTCATTGGGAGTTTAACTTGACCTCCATGGGAACAGTCAAACTAATCCCACACTTTGGATTCCCAATTTAACCTACCTCAAAACTGTTAGATTTTATTTTAGGCAATAGTTGGGTCCTACAGGTGCTGCCACTTTTCAGCACAGAGCAATACTTTCCACTGTGGGAGCAACCTGAATGTTTCTGTAGTTTCCTGTAAACAGTGCCCACACATAGAAAACTAGATTGTCATGCAGGTAGAGTCTATTACAGCATACACAGCACACTCATTCAACCTAATTTACACTCCCTATACAAGCTTAACTATCTATACAGTCATAGTTAAATTTGTGTCTGTGGAGCTCATCCTTGTTTGGTGTGTGGTGAGCTATTGATTAGCTAGGTGGTGGTGAACAGCAGCATGTGGACAATAGCAAGTTGCATGTACAGAAGGCAGAAACACCTAGCTAGCATTCCCCTGTTTTTCTCCTTCACTCACCCTCTGGATACTGCCCCAGGTACTTTGCTCACTCCCTAGATGATCATTCCGGGTCCCCTCGGGATCCTTCCATACCTTCTGTCGCTTTGGAAAAGACAGTTTCCCTGGGGCCCAGCAGTTTAAAAAGGTCGGGGGCTCCCAGCTTCCGTAGACACCATTGCAGTAGAGTCCGGCACCTCAGGCCATTTAAATCTCCATTTGAGCCCTGTGTGGCACTAGGGGCTGTGTAGTGCTGAAGGCTTGCTGGTCCCAGCTCTGTCCCTTCCACCTGAAGCTCCATTCCTCTGCACCTTTCCCAGGGACCCATCCTTAATCCCCCCAGGATTTCATTGTAGACTATCTCAATCTTCCCTGCATGCATTACTCCCCCATGTGCAATTATTTCAAAAGGTAAACTCTTACATGACATTGACAACTTCCCATGCCCATCAAGTTTTGACAAAGAAAGCCATGAGGTAAATTTGGTCCCATGTAACTTACAAATCAAACATTAATATCTTTACTGCAGTGGAAGTGTTTGTGCCAAGATGGAAGTCCCTAAATATAAAGCATCAGAGCCTTGTTTGTCTGAATCTGCAAAAGCAATGAGGAGTCCTGTGGCACCTTATAGACTAAGGGTATGTCTACACTACCCTCCTAGTTCGAACTAGGAGGGTAATGTATGCATACCGCACTTGCTAATGAAGCCCGGGATTTGAATTTCCCGGGCTTCATTAGCATAAGCGGGGAGCCGCCATTTTTAAATCCCCGCTGCTTCGAACCCCGAGTAGCGCGGCTACACAGGGCTCGAACTAGGTAGTTCGGACTAGGGTGCCTATTCCCAACTACCGGTACACCTCGTTTCACGAGGAGTATCGGTAGTTCGAGCCCCGTGTAGCCGCGCTACTCGGGGTTCGAAGCAGCGGGGATTTAAAAATGGCGGCTCCCCGCTTATGCTAATGAAGCCCGGGAAATTCAAATCCCGGGCTTCATTAGCAAGTGCGGTATGCATACATTACCCCGCTAGTTCGAACTAGCGGGGTAGTGTAGTTATTGGAGCATTTGACAAAGTGGATCTTTGCCCACAAAAGCTTATGCTCCAATAAATGTTAGTCTATAAGGTGCCACAGGACTCCTCGTCGCTTTTACTAGATAGATATTTTAACATGTTGCTTTCAATAGAATATGATTGGCTGACACATCAGCATCAAATAATTAAACCAGTTAGAAATTGAAATATTGAATGGAAAGTATGGAATTAGTTATACATTTCCATGCTACAAACTCTTCTAAAAAACTTAGCAATGCCAGTTGGGCCTGGACCACGCCCAATATTGCATTACTTTAACTAAAGGAGTAGTTTTTAAACCATTTTAAATTAGACAGGTTGTTACTAGGGATATTTACCAGGATTATAATAATGGCACAATCCACTATAGTTACTCATATAATTCCTAACATCAATACTAAACTGGATTTTTTTTTTGTTTGCATCCACACTAATAATTATAATGGTGTAAGTATGCAGGTAAATTTCCTAGTGTAGATTGGACCTTTTGTGTGTGAGACATTTAATATTGGTTTACATCTGGTTTACCCTGGTTTAGCTTTGATGTAAACTAATATAAAGCAGGTTTAAATGATGTAATTGTCAATACTGGAATTTGCATTGTTTTTAGTACTTTTTTAAACCACACCTTTAGTTAAACAAATACTACTTTTGTGTGTAGACCAGCCCATAATTTCTCAAATTAAAAAATATCCTTTCCTGAAAGCATGTGGCTCTCCCCCCCCCCCCACCACCACCCCCACCACCCCAGTGCAGTTCGTGAGGCCCCTCCTCATGGCTCGAAAGCTTCCCTCACACCCCCAAAAACAGCCCCCTCCTCCTGGCTCCCTGTGCTGACCTTGGCAGAGGAGCTGTCCAGTGTGGCCATGAAACGAGATTTCTTCAAGGGGTAGAGCCTTTAAATGGGCAGTCTTTTGTTGAGGAAAATAATAATAATAATAAAAAAAAAAACTTTGCCCCGGCTCTTTGTCCTGGATCCACTGCTATCTTGGCCTTTTGCCCAGAATGGGTTGGCCACCCCTGCATTAGTGTCTCCCTTCAGGAATGACAATACTTAATATGTATTTTATGAAATGGTCAACAAAGGATCTAGAATATATTTTAAAACTAAAAGATTTACCTGGCATTGCTTGGGTCCTTAATTCAAGCAATTGTTGGTTTTTGGAGTATAAAATGAAAATGTATATGCTTCATTTAAGTCATTGATCTTGGGTGGGACCTGGAATGAAGGGATCAGCATGCAGGCTGCCCTAGAGAGAGGACTATCCCAGCCCTCTGTCACTGCACCTTTGAGCTTGCACAGAGGTGAGAAGTGCTTCTCCAGACTGCTGCTGCTCCAACAGGCACAGCTGGGGAAAGGGTGCATGACCAGATTTGTCTGCTTCCTGCACTCCTCAGCCAGAGTAAGGAATGCAGTAAACTCTGTGCACTTTACCCTCGCTCATAACGAAGGAGAGCAGCCATCAATCTACCTGTACAAATTGGGGGGGAGGGGCTTTTTCCCCCTCACTCTTCCTAAAGGGTGCCTGGGGTTGGGAGCTCAGCTGGGACAGTCCCGAATGGGAGAGTGCACCACCAAACCCCTTTTTACCTCCCTGGTGATTCTGTCTATTTTCTGTATAGGAAGCAATCCCATAACAGACACATCCCATTTTCCTGGGAAAACCAAAACTTTGCCTTGCTTAGTTAAGAGGGAGCTGCATACTGAATTTGGTTGGCCTAAATCTTACCATCTAAGAGTTTTGAACAGACCCTCTGAAATATATAGTATATAAATATTTCCGTGAAATGTATAGAAAATACCACAACAGACTTCTGGCTAATGGAATGTGTATAACAGTATAATTAGTTTCTTTGCAGGTAGTCAAAGGTCATAGCGTTCCAGTAACTTGCTATAAAAGTCAGTCCGTAGGCTCATATGATAATTTTTTAATTAGTTGTCCTGGATTCATTATTCCCATGTCATAATGACCTTGCTGAAGTTCACAAATCGTCCTCTATTAGGTTTGCTAGGGGGGAAAAAAGAAACATTCAATTAATGTACACAAAAACCTGTTTTAAGGCTCATATAAAAAATTCCACAAAACTTTAGTTTAAAAAGTGGCTTTCCTATCTCCAGATAAAGCTCATGTATAGGGTATGCTTATTAATTTTTTAGTTAGACTGATTTTTTTTATTTCTGCAAATAAGTATAGCAAAATCTGTTAGCCAGCAAAGTGAAATTCTGCTCTTACATCTTAAAGATTTGGATTCCAAAAATTGATACCAAATTTTACAGAACTGATAGTAAGAGTTGCCCTAAACCAAAGTGAAAACCAATTTTCCCTCTTTGGTTCAACTCAGTCTGCTGATTTGGCATAATACAGGAGGCCCCCACTTTACGATGGCCCGATTTATGCCTCCCTCGCCCCCCTGCATTTACGACCTTTTCCATAAGTGTGGAAGGGGCCAAAATCCCCCAGCTTACATCCTTGGCCCCGCATTTACAACGGCGTACGACGCCTATCGTAAATGGAGGCTCGAGTTACGACGCCCCTGACTTGCGATGCTATCCCTGGAGCCGATTGCATCACAAGTCGGGGGCAGCCTGTATTGTTTCTATGAGCCTGAACAAGAGACTGCAATAAATAAAAAGAAACAAGATAATATGGATGGTTTCCCTATGCTTTGGATGCTAGTATATTTTTCATTCTGGATAGTGGTCTGTACTGACTAGATGACAACAAGCTTGGTTTGGGGACAGTGTCCCTTGGTTAAAGGAAATGCTGACAATTTCTCAGAATAGAGGTACCATCCAGGAAAGACAGGAGTCTTGTGCTGTATCCCTGATTACCCTTAATGTATCCCATCAATGTTAGTTCTGTAACTGGGATGCCTGGAGTGATTGTCCTTGGTCCTGCTCTCTGCTTATTACACTTAGGGGCCCTGAAGAAGTCCATTCAAATGCAAACTTGTTCTGTTGGTTCCTAAGGTGAATCCAATTCAGTTTATACTGTGATTTGGAGTCAGGAAAACTGAGGAGGGACTGCTGCCTCAAGAACAGAGGAAGAGATACTTGCTTTGCTTTGAGCAGTGGCCAGTTTCACTTTTACAATGTTAAATCATTTTGATGAAAATTTGGGTGTATTCAATCACAGAAAAAGGCTTAATTGTGTTATAGGAATCTTGGCTGTTCAAGAAAGATCAAAAACAATCTAATAGTCATCTCTTGTGTTTCTTTGTGATCAAAAACTTATCTTGGAAATCAGGAACTTGTGTGGGGAACTTGTGCCAGATAATTGGAGGTAGAAACCTGTTACACTGACGTAATGAGTCATCTGTGTTTTTCTAATTTTCACTTTTTTGAGTCTTTATTTCCAACTCTGCAGTATATGCATGTACTATATTTGTTAAAATATAATTGCAATGTAGTTCAGTGTATTATGCCCAATGGAAACTTTGCTAGCTAAGCAATTTTTTTAATGTGACTATTCACTACAGCAGGACTCTCCTACTCTTAGTTAATTGATGAAAACCTAGATCCTTTTATTAAAACTGCTTGTTTTGAGAAACATGACACTAACTTGACTCCCATAACTCTGTAGATCATTCAGAAAAAGGGTCAGTGGTACAGACACAACCTCACTTCTGGTACACCAACATCTACCGGATACAATTAAAATCTGAAAAGCTATAACTGAAAAAAGTAGTGATGCTATAAAGAGTATCAGTGGTTTTAAAAATATTTGCTTTGTGTATACATATTGATTAAATTAAAGCTATGCTGTGTCAGTAGATTATATTGTTACAAATAAATTCTAATGTGTCTATAAATTACAGATTTTTCCAGGGGAATAGTAACAGGGTGGTGGTTGTTGTTGTTGTTGTTGTTGTTGTTGAAAGTAACTATAATGACAATCTTACCACATACAGTAGTGTGTTCCTGGAATTGTTTAATCATGTTTTCCCAAGCTGCCCTCCAATTATACCCCAAATTACAAATACTCTCTCCAGCAAATGCCCCAAATACTAGATTTTTCTTTGCTGGACAGGAGAATTTCACCGAGTTTCCTACTTTGAAGTCTGCAACACTTCTTGATGCAAATGTCCACCTTTGTAACACCACCTTTCCAACAGGAGCCCTTGTGTAAAAAAGAAAAAAATTAAAGGCAAAACTTCTCAAAGTTAAGCTAATTTATAATTCAGAAGAACTTAGTGCTGGCTTCTTTTCAGAATACCAGATAACTATTTGCATTTGTGATACACTTTGATATATGTCCTGTGAATTCCAGTTTGAATTCTTAAATTTCTTAAAACTTCATTCTCGATTGTGAATCCAGAAAGATTTCCAGAAGAGTGGGGGAAGGGAAGAATGTTCTGTCCCACCACAGACAATGGCAGTTTTACATTTTATCATGGACGTCATAGCACCCTGTTAATGAAAACTACTGAGAAGCTATACACACCCCTTAGCCAGGCTGCTTACTCAGTCAGTGCTGACCCAAAGCTAGCTCCCCCATGGACATTTTCCGATTCTGCTCTTGCAAAACTAGATAACTTTGAAACTCTTGCAGGGATGGGTGGCTGCTTGGTCATCCCTGGTTCATACAAGAGGTAATTCTCATCTCCTGTCAGCCACTGTTAGCTTTGTAACAATGATCAGAACTCTAGCTGCACAACTTCTTTGGTTCTGTACGTGCCACTTTTTTTTTTTTCAGCCCCTCCAAGTTTCATGCCTAAAGTTACAGACTTTTTGCACTAAATGGTGCTGAGTCAATTGCTCATGGATAGGAAAGTTAGCTGATTTTAAGTGGCTATAAGATGGAGAGGAAGGTGGAAATGACTGGGGACTATGTTTTGCTCTCAAGTTTTAAAAGTACAGGCAGTCCCAGGGTTACGTACAAGATAGGGACTGTAGGTTTGTTCTTAAGTTGAATCTGTATGTAAGTTGGAACTGGCGTCCAGATTCAGCCGCTGCTGAAACTGACCGCCAGTTCTGACTTACATACAGATTCAACTTAAGAACCCCAAGTCAGCTGCTGCTGAAACTGATCAGCCGCTGATTCCAGGAAGCCCGGGGCAGAGCAACTGTGCCTCGGGCTTCCTGTAGTCAGCGCTGGTCAGTTTCAGCAACGGCTGACTTGGGGACGCCTGGGGCAGAGCAGCTGGGGTGCTGCTGGGTTGCTCCAGTAGCGCGGCTCCTTGGCACTACTGGACCAACCCAGCAGCACCCCAGCTGCTCTGCCCCAGGATCCACAACAAAAGCCTGGTCTGTTGGGGGGGGAGGCACACTAGCTGCGCCCACCCCCCAGCAGACCAGGGACACGGGGCGCAAAGCCGCAGTGGCGGGGTGCCTCGCCCCTGAGGCTTTGCTCTCGCGCGGGACTCGCTTTGCTCACAGGGCCCCTGGTCTGCTGGAGACGGTCCCCAGCAGACCAGGGGCACCGGGAGCAGCTTTTCTCGCCCCGGAGGTCAAGGTGGCTGACCGCTGCCTGTGAGCTCCGGGGCGAGAGAGCCCCGTTCGTAAGTGCGGATCCGACATAAGTCGGATCCGCGTAAGTCGGGGACTGCCTGTACAGTAAAACCTGTGCTAGCCGGAAAACTTTAGAAACCAGCAACTTTCTGAGCCGGGGGGGGGGGGGGGGGGAGAGAGAAACTGGAACTTTAAGCTGCATGTACCTGGGGGAGGGACAAACTGCTACTCCAGCCACCAGATCACATCCCAAGGTTCCTCCCCCCGCCACAGCTCCTGGAACCCCTGCGGCTCATGGCCATTAGTGCCCTTGCAGCTCCCTACCCCCTAACAGCCTGCCCACATCACCCATGCTTCCTGGCCCTCCCGCACAGGTCAGCCCCCTCTGCAGCTCTCTCCCCACAGCAGGCTGCCCCCCTGGCTCGTGGCCCTTCCCTCCCCCAGCAGGCCACATCCTGGTCCCTGCATGGCTTCCCGGTTCCCCTGTAGGCCCTTCATGGCTCCTGCCCCCTTCTCTCCCTACTTCAGATATCCGGAATTTTCAGAAAACCGGCAGGACTTAATCCCCATGCATGTCGGATAACACAGGTTTTACTGTATTTGTACTCAATCATGCAATTCCATCCCTATAGCGAGGGCTGTATAAATGGTGGCATGGGAGACAATTATGCCATCTAATCAGAATTGTTCAAATCTTAGAAACTTCACATCTTTTTAACATCATATCCCAAAGAGATTCTGAAATGCTGGCTGGTTAAAGCAGATCTTTGTCAACAAGGTACAATTTATCATTTTGTGGGTTGAATATGATCTGTGTGTTTAATACTTGTTTAGGCACTAAACTGTGCCTATAAAATTAACAGTTGAGCATTCAATACTAAAACAAAATAGAAAAGGGGTTTGTAAAACCTGGAGTACAACTTTCTGTTCTGGTGGGGGGGGGGGGGGAATATAGTGTTTGCTATGAGATTACACTTTATGCAGCTTTTTGCATAGAGTCCAGTTTTACTCATTAAGAAAGGTGTACTGCTTCCTTGCTTATAGTCACAGTCCATGATTAATGTAATAAGGTTAATAGAATAAGATTACATCCATTTCTCCCTTGACTTACCCATGTTGCACTGAAATAGTCTTAGAATCTTTCTTGCAAAAACTAGTTCAAGAAATTAATGTCGTGGTCTATCCTAAAAAAGGATAGTTGAATGCAGTGTTTATTTTTTTGCCTACTGTCCATTGATATGTTGAATTACTGGCCTTTCACTTCAGTATTTCTCTGGATAGTTTTTAGAGATTGGAGAAACTGGCATGAAATTGTAACTTTTACATTAAGAAAACCATTTCCAACTGTTTGAAAAATTAAATGGGCAGATTTCTGAAAATTCAAGTTTATACTTTTTTAAAGGAGGGAGGGCAGTGTTGATCTTTGAAACACATTTAATGGTTACATCTATTTAAATTCCCACCATTTTTACCCACCTGCACAATGTTGATCATTGTCTACTGATTGATTGACTTTTAATTGTTCCTTCCTTTTTCTTCAATATAAGCATTATTTTTCCTGTTCCTCTCCACCCCTCTCTTTTACTTTTTGTCTTCCTCTTCCTTCTGTTTCCTTGGCCTTCATTTGTCCATGGGGTTTCAACACCACATTTAGGGTGTCTAAGACTCTTGTTGAATCAGGGCCTTCAGTGCAGCAAATATGTGGAATCTGTGCATGCTTCCAAGTTCAATAGCTAGCTGTTCCCTTATGAATAAGGATTCCCATGTCTCAAATGTATCTGTGAATGGCGGAATGGATACAATGCATCTTAAAGTATGTCTAATTCATTTTATTTTTTAATGCTTTCTAATGAGCATTTGAGCCAGTTTCTGTATCGGGGTGGGCAATATTTTGTGATGGGGAGGGCGGCACTCCAAGAATTTTGAAAGTGGTCAAGGACGCCACTCTTCCATATTAACGGAGGAGGTGTGGGATCTGGGATGGAGGTTGGGTGCAGAAGTGAGCTGGCAGAGGGTATATTGCCCAGACCTTTTCTATAGGCACAGAAAGGTGCCATTGTTTTGGCTATTCATTCTTGTATAGCTGTAACCTTCATTCTCTCACCCCAATGACTTTTCAAGCAGGACCACTGATAAGTCTTATTCTGCCCTTTTTGTCACATGTAGCTTTTCCAGTTGGTTTCCATCATTCCCTCATTTGCTGAAGAACATTCAAACTGGGGGCTCAGAATTTTTCTAAAGGGAAACCTGCTGCTTCAACAAGGTGTAATGTCTAAAATGAGAGCAGAAAGTTTCTCAGTAGATTATAGGGCAATTCTACAGGCCAGAAACCTGTCATGAGAGGCTATTGGCTGTCCCTTGGGGTGCTATGTACATTATAGAGTTGAAACTGTGAATAACATTCATCCTGTCAAGGCTCACTTGCACAGTCTCAAGTGTAGTCTGTATGAGAGTTCTAATAACAAGAAAAGTTGTTCTGAAATACAACCTTGGTTGTAAATTGTATACTTATGCAATCCCCCACATACATGATACACTATATGGAGGAAGAGTAATTGAATCAAATTAATTCGTTTAAGTAAAAGCTGTAATCTTAGAAATAAAACGTGCATCATATTTCACAAGACTCTGGTATAGCTCGCTCTCTTATTGGAGCCTCAGGTAAGACTGTAAGTCAGAGGCAGAAAATACAGAACAGGTATAATACACCCTGGTCTGTATGTTACTTCCAAAATGATGGGCTGTAAGAATAGGGGGATACATCTTTTTTTCATAAAGAAGTGTTTAATCTAAACTAACCATTTCAAGTAGACTCATTAAAATATTTTCAATGCCATGCCTCAATGTTACGCATTTCATTAAAAACTTTAAAAAAAAGAGTAGTCCTGCAGCACCTTAGAAACTAACAAAAAATTTAGATGGCATGCGTTTTAGTGGGCACAACCCACTTCTTCAGTGTTTCTTTTCCTAGGCCTCTAAAAAGCCTGAGAAACATTATAAAATGACTTTTTTAGGATGCCTGCTTTACCCTTTCTGGCTGTTGCCATCTGCTAGCCATTTGTATTCTCTCTTAACATCCCACAACTTTTCTTTCAATCTGTGGTTTTCCTCATTTAGTTGGTGACTGAACATTCTGAACCTCCTGCACTCACATCTTAGTTGAAAAAGTTTCCTCCTGCATATCCTCATAACTTGCTAGTGGAACGTGCCTCTTGCTCACCCCATTCATCTTTATAATAAAAATGGCACGGCATTAGTTCATTGCCTGTAGTATTTGAATAATTCCATGTAGGAAGCTCTGAGATGTTACACTTTGGAGGGAGAGATTCTGTGAGGGATTATATGAAGTACAGACGTGAGAGTGGAGATAACCTCGTCTATGAGCATTTGAACTTGGATCCATCTTCTCTGAGCTCTTGTAATGCTTACTTTTAATTAGGGTTGTTAAGAAGTGGATAATTTTCTCTTTGTGTAGTCAATAGAATTTTTATCACCTACATGATTAGTTGATAAGGGAAGGCAGTTAAAGCACTCAGTCTCAGCTCATGCCTGGTCTGGGAGCTCCCCCGCTGCAGCTCTGCGTTTTACAGTGTATTAAGTTCCAGACAGCAAGGCAGCCCAGTTCAGTCCCGGCTTGTGCTGGGTAGCTCCTGACTGGGTATGAGCCTTCCTGGCTCCTAATACACTTCAAATGTGAAGCCACAGCAAGGGTAGGGCTGCTGGCCAGCCCGCTTAAAACAATTACTGGGGGAGAGGGGAATGCATGTAGTCAATAGCTTTGCTTATCAGTTAATCGACTGCACTATTACATCCCTAATTTTAATACTAGTCTGAATTAAAAATATAGAATTACTTTGATTTCTACCTCCATGCTTTCCACAGCAAGAATTGCTTCGGAAATTGCAGTAATACAGAAAAGGAGAGAAGTATAAGGATGACAATGCTAATACAGTAATAAGGGCATGATGTAAAATATGGTTGAATCATTTAAGTGCTGATTGGCCATGACACTAATCTATTAGACAAAGAGAAATATACATGTTTATGAGCCCCAGTGTCAAGGCTGTTCCTCACTTTAGCATTTTGAGTGCAGAAACTGGGGATCTACAAGAGACTTTAAAATACCCTGCCACTAAAGGCTTGTGTTGATAAACTCCCCAAGGTCACAGATTCCCTTGATTTGGATTCGGATTGCTACCCCCACCCAAATGCAAAGCTGGAGGAACTGTGGGCATACAAATTCAATTTCCCTCAGCTTTCTTCCCAATGTTCTACAGAGCTAACAGTCAGTGTACGAAGTTCTTACACAACTTTGCATCACACTTCTTTGCCCTAGTGCACAATATTTTGAGTAGGTGTCTGAGCCAGATGCTCTATGCAGCATGCAGAGGGTTGTCAGATTGTTGAAACAAAATACCAAACACTACCCCTCCCCCCCCCCCCCCCGGGAAAAAAAAAACACTGGGAAAAAATTCTGTTGAAGGAAAAAAGGAGGGGGGGGGGGGAAGACCACAGTTGTTGAGCAGAATAAAATAAAATAAAACAGCATGTCCCCTTTAAGAGTGAGTGCGGGGATAGGAACAGGGGAGCAGTTGAGCACTAAGTCCCAGGAGAAGCATTGCTTCCCCTTGGTTGGCAGCCATTTTGTGCCAGCAGCCTTTGCTGAACCAGGTAGGCATGGGACCTGGGGGTGTTGGGAGTCAGGAGGGGAGACTCGGGGGGGGGGGGAGGAAGCTGGGTGCTAAGTGTTTGTAGTGTTGCCAGGTGCCTGGCATTTTTGCCTCCTGGCTGGGGAAAAATTCAGAAAATACCAGACATTTTAGGTGCCCAGTAGTCTCTGAATTTTTTTACCGGACAGGAGGCGAAAGTACTGGATGGTCCGGGTGAATACCGGACACCTGGCAACCCTAAGCATGCAGGTTTTTTACAGTTGAAGTGCAGCTTCAAAGAGCCTCCATGACTCTTCTATTCTCTGCCTACTGCAGGGTGGGGAGGAGACTTTGGCGCTTCTTGTTTTGCAGCAAGGTGATGGAGTAAGGATTATTGCCAGAGATGACTGGTTGGGTGGGGAATGAAGGGTGGACACACACAGGTTTACTTCCCAAACAGTTTGTGATGGCCTCTTCAGACATGCCCCCCCCTTACCCTCAGTGGCCCCTCCCTGCAGCTCTTGGGTATTTGTTGCTGCCTCTTCCCACATTTGCAGTTCCCAGCTTGATGGCTGCATCCTGTAACCGAGTGGGGTCAGGAAACTGCCAAAAATTGTGTGGGGTGAGTAATATGATCCTCTGCACCCCTCCTCCCCCCCCCCCCCGCATCTTGCCTTTTGCTTCTGCCCAGCAGTATGGAAAGTGTCAGAGCTTCAGTAGGAGCAAGACTAAATCCCTGACTCCTTGGATGTGTTTCTTATGGGAAGCCCCTAGCCTCACTACCCCACCATGGGGCTGAAGCTCTGAGCTGCACCTCCTCACCTCCCTGAGCCCAGAAGCTCTTGAACTTCTGGAGACTGCGATTCACAAGGTTATCAAGTTTGGCAACCCTTGAGGCAGACGTTTTCTGTGGCCTGGGAGGTTCTTTACCATATTCTTGAGAAGATGACTTCTTTGGCTTCTATCTTGTACAGATACTCAGATTTTAATTGTGCCTTTTCATTTTTCAGTTGTGAAATCTTTGTCTGCATTTTCCAGCTCCATAACAGCAGCCTCATTGGCTTCCTGAAGATCACTGATCTGATTCTTAAGACTCACTAAAAAACGCACGTATCTGTGTGTGACTCGGCTATGTCAAAAGGAAAACATCTCTTACATGTGTGCTTTGACAGAGCACTCCTAAGGACAAATAGGTGTGGACTAGTGCTCTGAGCAGCCAATTAGGCAACTCCTAAAAACAGCTTTGACACCAAATCAGTCTGACTAATTCAGTGACGGCAGGGAGGGCAAGTAAGAAAATATAGCTGTCTCTGGCCAGAGGATTAGTCAGAGGCATTCTCAAACTATAGGTTGGGAGTCCCCGAAGTGAGTTATTGACAGTGTTTTAACAGGGGTCATCAGGCTTGGCAATAAACCCGCTCAAGACCAGCCCAGGGGTGGGTAAAAGGCAGTCAGCAGGCTGGATCAGGCCCTCAGCAGCCTCCCCTTAGGTAGAGAGCAGCTCATGTTGTGCTCTGGAGGCTGGGAAGGAAGGAGGGGAGGCTTTGTGTGCTGCCCTGCCTCCCAGCAAAATCTATCAGTTCTCATTGGCCAGTTTCTGGCCAATAAGAGCTGAGAAATTTTGCTAGGGGGCAGTGAGAAGCCTACCTCCCCCATACCCAGAGTAGAGCCACATGATGCTGCCAACCCAGGAGCCTAGGACTGCCGCAGCCAGCCTGCCTCAGGTCCCTGCAGGGCTGCTAGCTGGGAGCCGCCTAGCTAAGCACTGCCCAAACAGAGCCTACACCTCCCCCCTGATTATCTACCTCAGGCAACCACCTCTGTACCGCCTTTTCCCAGGTCACAGCTCCCTCAGACAGTGCACCCCCTCCATAGAAAAGTGTGGCCTTGACCTCTTGCCAAAAACTTGGAGTAATCTCCCCATTAAAAATATTGCCCACCCCTGTTGTAGCCTGAGGGTTACAGGTTCCCATGGCCATCCTTAGGATTTATGGGGCCCTATGCGGTACTATTAAATTCGTGCCCCTATGCCCAATGGTGGTCTGGGAGACGTGGGGGACTATTTTTTGAGATGTGATTATTTAAAAAAAAAAAATCTTCAGCAACACACTAATGAATTTTTTTAAGCAAATTTTAAACTAAGGCCCTGTAGAGTAACACAGAAAATTCAACTATCTTACACATTACAAAGATAGCTTCCCCAATTATCACCTCTAATACTATTAACTCACAGACATTTCCCCTTTCCCACCTCTAATATCATTAACTCACTGGCATTCACCTTCCTCCCCCCCCCCCCCCACATCCCCCTTCTGTTCTGTAATGTGATTTGTCCTTTTCATGTGTGTTCATTTTTTTTTAATTGTATCCTTTGGTATATATGGTTGTGACTGTTTTCTTCCATTATTTGATCTGAGGAAGTGGGTCTGGCCCACGAAAGCTCATCATCTAATAAACCATCTTGTTAGTCTTTAAAGTGCTACATTGTCCTGCATTTTGCTTCAGCTACCCCAGACTAACACGGCTACATCTCTACCACAGAAAATTCAGAAACGGACAGTATAGACCTGGGTTTGGCAAATACCTGTTTAATGGCTTCATTGCCACTTGAATAACTCTTTCATATGGTTAGTGTTCTGTCAGTTTTTTGACATTTTTAAAATCTACAAAGTAGAGACACTTTCAAAGTGTAAAATCTAAAAATAGTGGTGGGGTTTTTAATTAGGGTTTTCCCCCTTTTTGTGTGACTTCTCCTTCATTAATGTTACTATGGAAGCTTTTGTTTGAGGTAAATCTGAAGGCGTAGCCACTCTGATATGGGCAGCTAGAGAACTTGCTAACGGTGCCAGAGATTTTGTATTGACCAGCGTATGAACCTTAAGAAAACACGGGAGTTGAATGGAAATGTTTAATGGTTTCATTTAGCCAGAGGTGAAAGTAGGGCGGTGTGCCCTGATTCATTGCTCCTGCAAGAGCCTGCTGTGCTTGGGGAAGAGCTGGCTGGAGTGCAAGACACAGTGGTGGTAGGGCTGGATGTGGACATGCACAGAGAAAGGCAGACAAGGGCAGCAAACATTCAGGTGGCTTCCGCTGCTGTGTGGCTGTTTGGGCAGAGGGGAAACAGGCTCAGCTAGAGAAGGAGCAGGAGGCACTGGGAGCTGGGTGCATGGCCCATGCTGAGATATGGGGGAGCAGGTGGACTTGAGTCTGAGAAGCCCTTGGTTGTTTATATGGTGACCCCCCAGAATGCTTTGGGGAGCAGCTGAGACTTTGAGAGGTGCTGGGGTGGGAGTGGTCCTGGGCACTCACAGGGCTGCATGTCAAGTGTGGCTGCAGTCTATGGTGCCCTACACAACACAGCTGGGGTGGAGTGCAGTCCCCCCTTGGGTCTCAGCTACAGGCTTCTCCCCCTCCAGCCCAGGGCAGTGCCAACCAAGCAGCGTTACTGCCCAGGGAAATCAAACATTCAGACTCTCCAGCTGGGTGAGAATTTCCCTCTCTGTATGAGACTGTGGGGTTCACACTTGACACTGCCCCCCAGAGCAAGCTGCAGCCACATGAAAAGCAAGCTACTAAGCACTGGAGATCCCAGGCTGCTGAAAGTCCCTGGACCACGGGTCGTCAACCAAGCATACCCCCTCTGCTTCTGTTTAGCAAGGTACTCTCTGGGCTCAGATTCCCCTACTCCCCCTCTGGCACTGGGACAATCTGGCAGATCACACACGACGCAAAACAATCATAAGAATCATGTACCATTCAGTCGGATGTTGGAATGTAGATAATGAGAATTTTAAAAGGAAGCTACAGGGAATAAAGTAAATAGTGTATTTGGCTAAGTTTTTGTGTTAGCGCTGTGTACCCAAGGGAAAAATGTATTCCATTCCCAGCATCTTTAGTCTAGTCATTTTTTGGTAGGGGGATAAGGGATGAAGTAAAGTGCAAAGAAACTTAATGACAGGAAATACCACAAATGTGTTTTTTACACCGCCTAGTTTCTGGAGGCCTGACCTCACCTTCATTTGTATGACTTGTTAAAGTTGTATTTAACTCCCTCCTTGCGTATTGGTAGAAACTCCATGCTCGGAGAAGATTTCTCCTCGCAGGATGGGCTGTATTTTACTGACTGGTACCCAGGTGTTGGACAACCAAAGTTTTATTGGTGAGGGCAGTAGGATTAGGAGGGAGGCTTATGCTCAGGTATAGTGCTCTAACTTTGTCCAGCAAATACTGCTCTGAGCAGAGGAGAAAGTAAGCAGGTATGCCCAGGTGCACTGCTCCAGCAAGAGCCGGCTGGGTCACTCTGCTGAGACCTGACTGGTGGACAGTGCAACTTGTGATGCACTCTCCCAGCTGAGCTGCTGGGGCTCTTGCTGTAGGCTGGCACTGGGCTGGGCATGCTGGGTCACAAGTTAAAGGGGCCAGCTGCAGGCGTGCTGTAGGGGAGGAGTGTGTGCTCCCAGCTGGGCTACTGGTGCATTTGCACCTGTTCTGCTGCTCCTCTCAGTGGAGGCCAGGCAGCACACACCCCATCTGTGGGCTGTGCTGTTGCCAGCTGTCCCTGGAAAGAAGCCAGGGAAAGGGAGCAGCAGCTAAGGGGTAGGGTTTCTTGAACCTCTTGTTGGTATCCCGGCAGCAGTGCCCTAGTCAACCCACAGTTCCCTTGTGGCAGTGGCAGCAAACAAAAGCAATGGGGCAGGGAGCCATCCATCAGCCAGGTAAGGTGACACCCACCTACACTCCCTCTCTCCTCCCCCTCCCCCCGTTCCCTGCCCTGATTCCTATACCTCTCCCTCATGTCCATAGCCCCCTGTGCTGATTCTTGTATCTTCCATATACCCCAATGCCCTGCTCTCTGCCCCTCACATCCCAACCCTGACTCTTGCACCCCCACCCTTGCCTTGAGCCTCCCACTGCACTGACTCCTGCACCTCTCAAACCCCAACCTCCTGCACTCAGCCCCTCTCAGACCCCTAGCCCTGACTCCTGCACTTCCACCCTGGCCTTGAACAGCTCCCCACACTCCCAGCCGTCGGCCCTGACACTCAGTACTCCACCCCATAAGTTTCTTAAAGTTCTGTTGTCATAACTTCCCCTCCCCCACACTCCATGCCTTGATGCCCCTCCAAGGAGGGATGGGTTGTGATAGGACATTGAACCCCTGCATTTAGCAGACATCGCAAGGGAAGATTTAATTTTAAAATGCTTTCAGGAGCCAGGATTCATGACCTCAGAATAAACGCCAGCAAGCAACAGGCTCTTATTTGTATATAACTTAGTTTAATTTGCTTTTTTGTTTCTAAAAGGCCCTAAAGCTCCTTAGAGGATGCAGAGAGGAGCTTCAGGAAGAACCACTAGAATGTGGCAAATCTGAACTCCACCAATCAGGGAAACAGTGGGCGAGGGAGGGGAAGTGGTGGCAGGGATATGAAGTACAGAGATGCCACTGCTGCAGATTCTTCACTGCTTCAGGGTTGGCAAAGCCTTTGTGTTCAGTCAAGAGCAGAACTTGAACATCTTGTCCCACAGCATCACGTACTACAAGCCTGCCACTAGCGCACATACCCCTACATCAGGATTTACCAGGAATGTGGGAAATGACAGTGGGTTTTCTGTATGACCTTGGGCACAAAAATCAAAAACTGCAAAGGAGCCAGGACTAGCCATATGTTTCCAAGGTTTTCAGTGCTTTAACCACGTGTCCATCTTTCCTATTATCTTGTTCACATTATAATCTCTGTTATTTAGGAACAGTGGGAACCCTCCCTTCTCCTTTGCCTTACTGTGCCTAGTTTTAGACTCCATAGGGATTGTCCTTTCCCCACTTTGTCCCTGGATCCAAATGGTGTAAGGAGAGCCCCTTTCCAGGACACAAGGGCCCAGAAAAGCATCCTCCAACCAATGCCACCCAGAAAGTGAAGGAGAAAGAGAAGGAAACACATCAACGATAAATCATGGAACTTGCATCATACTTCCCAATCATCCTTTCATTAATTCTGCTTTTATGTAATAGACCTTTCCTCCCAAACCTTTTGTCACTCTTTGGGATGTGGGCCATCTCTTAAGCTGAATCACAGGGCCCTCATCTCAGTTGAGGCCCTAGGTGCAACCATAATACAAATAATCATCATCATAGCTTATTTAGAACAAGCTTAAATGTTCTTGATGGGTTTTTTTACCATGTTAAAACTCTTCAGTGACATTTCACACCCATATATTATTTAGCAAATTCTGCCTGAGCTCCTTGTTTTTAAGCTACGGTAGAACCTCAGAGCTATGAATGAATGCCTTGGGAAAGGAGGCTGTTAGTAACTCAACAAAATCTTATGGCTGTTTTTTTTTTAAATTTACAACTGAACATTGACGCATTACAGCTTTCAAACTTTACTGTGCAGAAGAAAAATGCTGCTTTCTTCATTTCAGTAATTTACCTTCAACACACAACTGTACCATATTTGTTTATTTTGTTGCTGCCTGTTTGCATACTTCTGGTTCCAAAGGAGGGGTGTGGTTAACTGTTCAGTTCATAATGCTAGAGTTTTTAACTTTGAGGTTTTACTGTAGCTTTTAGTTGCTGTGTGAAATGTCCTGTCAAAAAGAATGTGCTAATTCGTGAATGTGTCCAACAAAGACAAAGAACAATGGACAGTTAAATCGCTTCATACCAATTTGCTGCAGTTGAATTAAAGGTGAGCTGCAGTCAGTTGAGGTAACTTAGAGGTGTCCTCTTTTCCTTAAAACTCATTGGCTCCTGATAATGAAATTCACTTGTTTAGCATTTGTTACCAAGGAAATATTAACTTTCCAGACTGTTCTTCCCTTCATTACCTGCATTAGCTTTTGTTCTTACTATTACATATACGTTTACCCTTCACCCCATGTATCTCCCAGTTTTTCTCCTTCATTCTTATGCTCATTAGTAAATAAAAGTACGAAGCTGCTCTGAGTTCCAGTATTGCAGAACATCTTCTGTTCTGACCACGAATCTGCAGCAGCTCAACAGTTCAAAACTATTTTTATCTCCTTTCCTGGCATTGCCATCTGTCTAGTGAAGAGCCCAGCTTATCTAATTCTGAAGCATTTCATTCCTATGTCCTAGATTTGCTACAGCCCCTTTCAAAGAACCTCCTCACTGGTATTAACTGCATGGCAGTACTGAGTGCCCCCAATATACACTGATGTTTATGGTACAATGTTGATGTTGGTTATTTGTCCACATAAGCAAAACTCAGAGGCAAGGAAATGAGATGAAAGAAAAAATTAATGTTGGCTGTTTAGAGTACTTTTTGGAACTGCTGCTGCTTTAAGTGTTACTTCATAATATACTACAGCTAAATTATTTTGATTTTATTCAAGGACTGATCCTTATATCAACTGAAAGTACTTCAGATAACAGGTTTGCTCTTTGTCTGCTTGATGTTATGCATAGCATTACTGTTACTGATTATGTTTAATTGCCATTGGGGGGTTGTCAGTTTTTCTAGGGTTCAGTCAATCAAACCCTTTATCAATAAGTAATACACACCGAGGACAAATTCTGATTTTCAATAGGAAGTGGGCCAAAATAAATGTCTCCTAAATTACATAGTGTTTGTGATCACATTAATGTGTAATGGCATGTCAACTTTAGAAAGAGGGAGAAAAGAGGGTATCGGAGGAGTGGGCATTATTGCAAGAGAGGATGCATTGATTGGCTGATGGCACAGTCCACAGTATATTGCAAGACTGGAGACCATAAACTGTCTCCAATTTCCCCAAAAGTGCACTTTGGCCCTGATCTCCATCAGAGTAGCCAGTTAGTCTTCCCAGTGACTTAAATGGGAGTAGAAAGAAGTCACTATTGGTCACTAATTGCCTACGGGTATTCTTGCTAAAAGACCTTTATTGGTGAGGTGTAGTAGGTATGTGCAATGTATCCTCACTGAAACACAGCTCTGGGTAAAAGAATGATTTTCTCTCTCTTGAGTCTATTAACTTAGTTTTTATAACATTTGTCCTTTCTTCTGAAATTCACTGGACTCTTTGGGTTCCTCTTTTCTACTGTTTTTTTTTATTCAGATGCATCCTTCAACTTATTCATAATTTCACACACATGAATTTGAGGATATTGAAGATTTCCTAATGTTGGGATTTTTCTTTTTTTGTGTGACAAAGTTCCCTGTGACGAGAGGGACGCATCTAATATCCAGGAGTAGGAAAAAACTTAGTACTGCCCTCCAATACAGGCTTGCCTTCATATCCTGCTTTGCTCCTTACCCCCTCAACGGTGGCTATTGAGCACAGATGGAGAAGAGGATAATGGGAGAAAGATTGGTTTTATATCAATTATGATTAATAAGCTAAGGGTTTTAAAAATGTCTTTGCGATGGAGAGATCTCTGTGGGACGCAGCTTGGAACTGTTGCAGTAATGTGCTAACAACATCGAAAGGGTCCAGCCAGACAAATAGAATGTGACTTTGGACAATCAGTCTCCCCAGCCAGAGTGAGTAATGACTTGGGGACTTCATGTTCAGCGTCTGTGGATCACTCTGAAGTGCAACTGGGATTTTCTGTTAGATGCCCCCCCTGCTGGTATGTGTGCACTAGCCATAGGTTTGTAGACCTTGAGTTTTTAGTTGAACAGAGGACTGACAGTGTTTCTTTATGCCTATCCCTGCCAAAAGGGGTGAAATCTGTCAGACGCACACAACCCACAGGCTATGTCTACACAGCAGCATTATTTTGGAATAATGAAGTGCATGTCTACACTACAAGCCGTTATTTTGAAATAATGTTGAGCTGGAGGTCGTCTTACCGGGGTAACTCCTGTAACCCTCATTTCACGAGGATTAAGGGAAGTTGAAGGAAAAGTGCTCTTCCTTACACTTCCTGCTATGTAGACCGCACCAAAAGCCGAATTAAGCTATTTTGACTTCCGCTATGCAATTGACATAGCGGAAGTTGCATAGCTTAATTCGACTTTTGCCCTGCTGTGTAGATGTGCCTACAGGGACCAGCTACAGGACCAGGCCCTGAACTGGTGGGTTTTAATTTCTTTATAGAGATATAATGTTGGCACTAAGGGTGTGTCTAGACTACAGGGGGTTTCCCCCCAAAAAGTGGCCTTTTTTGAAAAAACTTCCCCTATGTCTAGACTGCTGCCACGTTCTTTTGAAAGTAAATCAAAAGTTTTGCAGCTTGCTTTTTCGGAAGTACTGGTTGTAGTCTAGACGCTTTCTTTCGAACGAGGCTCTTTCGAAAGTATCTTTCAAAAAAGCCTCTTTCGAAAGAGGCTTGTAGTCTAGACGTAGCCTAAGCCGCCACACTATATTCTGTTCTATGAATTTCTCAATACATGCATGTAACAACACTTCTCATTAATAGGCATTGTGGACTAGATCTTTGAAGGTGTAAGGTTGGACAGTCTATGCTTAAGTTGCATTTATGTGCTTTGACTGAATGAATTAGGTAGCTGTGGTTCAAAAGGCCCATTCTAGTAACTTTTGCATGCTGATCCTTCATCTCTACAAATGCAATAGCGACATGTGAATGTAATTACCCAGCTTGTTAAGAAAAATCACCATATCTAACCAGATTTGCCCACTGAATGTGTAGCATTCAATAGAAAGTATCAGACTCAGGTAGATTCAATCCTACAGCACCAAATCTAAAACTCCCTTGCCATTGAGACAAACGATTTTATTTTCAATTATAAAACCCTCTTCCACATACACATGGACACATTCTTGATTTTTTTGCAACCCTCTGTTTACTTATGACTATGCTGGGAGTAGCAAAGTGGAGAGAAAGGACTAATAAAACTAATCTCCAATTACATTACTATTTTTGGTCATTTTCAAAAAAGGGAACAAGTATCTGAGTTCACCTGTTTCCAAAAATTTGTTCCCGGCTCTTAATTTCCAAGGATTAGGTTCTGTCCAGACTTAATATTAAATATAGTTTAACTGTACTGGTTGTAAAAGATAATCAAAGGATTATGTGAGCAACAAAGAATTGTATGTGCAATGCGTGTAAGTTTTTCATATAATCTGAAGAGATTCTGACTACAGATAATTATCTGCATGTATGTATTGAGGTTTCACTTGTATTCAATATTGGCAGGCAACTAATTTCAGAGACGTTTAGCAGCAGCGATGTAAAGTGCAGCAAAACCCAGGCACTACATCAATTGGAATTACTGGTATCAAGCCAAAGAAATATGTCCTCTGTTTTAGCAGTCTTATTTTTTAAAATGCTGTTTATTTAAAAATATAGATTTGAGCCAATCTGTTTTTCTCTTTAACAGGATTAGTGGGCTAGTGCATGACAAAATAAAGATGATGCATCTAGATTTTAAGTAAGACATTTGACACAGTCCCCCATGACATTCTCATAAGCAATTCTCATTAGGTCTGCTGCTATTCAACACTTTCCATTAGTGACTTGGATAATGGATAGTGGAAAGAATACTTATACCATTTGCTGATGACACCAAGCTTGGAGGGGTGCAAGTATGTTGGAGGATAAGATTAAAATTCAGAATGACCTTGACAAATTAGAGAATGATGTGAAAATAACTAGGTGAAATTGAGAAATATTCATTTAAGAAGGAAATAAATCCAATGTACAACTACAAAATGGCAAATGAGTGGTTAGGTAGTATGGGGGGAGGGAGAGCTCAGTGGTTTGAGCATTGGCCTGCTAAACCCAGGGTTGTGAGTTCAATCCTTGTGGAGGCCATTTAGGGATTTGGGGCAAAAATTTGTCAGGGATGGTACTTGATCCTGCTGTGAAGGCAGGGGACTGGACGGGATGACTTTTCAAGGTCCCTTTCAGTTCTAGGAGATAGGCAATCTCCATTAATTCATTACTGCTGAAAAAGATTAGCAGGTAATAGTGGCTCACAAATGGAATGAGTTACAAAAGAGACTGATACCATTTTGAGGTGTATTAACAGAAGAGTCCTGTGTCAGCTACATGAGGTAATTATCCTGCACTCCTCAGCATTGGTGAGACCACTGTTGGAGTACTGTGTGCAGGTGAAAGTGCCACATGTCAGGAAACATGTTGGCAAATGAGAGAATTTAAAGGGGAGCAATAACAATGAAAATTGTTTTCTAAAACAGGATAAGAAAAGGTTTAGCAAGGGGCATTTTAGTCTTGAGAAAAGACTGAAGGGAGACCTGATAAGTCTTCAAAAGGACAGTGATCAATTGTTTCCGTGTCCACTGAAGAAGGGAAGAGAAGCAATAGGCTTAATCTGCAGCAAGGGAGATTTAGGTTAGGTATTAGGAAAAACTTTCTGCTGTAAAAGTGGTTAAGCTCTGGAATAGGGTTCCAAGGGCTTCTGGGAACTCCCCAGCATTGGAGGTTTTTAAGAGCAGGTTGGATAAACACCTGTCAGTGGTGGGCTTAGTTTAAGTATGTCTTGCTTCAGAACAGGGGGTTAGACTCAATGACTTCCTGAGATCCCTTCCAGCCTTTCATTTCTCTGATTCTGTGATTTTAAAACAAACCTTGCATTAACACATCATTCTCCTTTCAGCACTTCACAGCTATTTTTACCAGAACTAGGCATTACACACTTGATAGAGGGTGAAAAAATTACTTCTCTTTGAACCTCTCATCTTCTGTAGAAAGTAGGCACTCTTTCTCCAACTGCTGCTAGTCTTCAGTCTGCATTTACTTTATGAGCTGATTAACTTCCTCTGCTTTCTCAACCAGGGATTTCAGCAGATGCTCAGATGCAGCCTGAGATTCTTCTTCTCTGTTGCTAGTATTTAAAGTATCACAAATGGTATTCTAGTTAACAGTCCGCCTTGGGAAGCAAAGTGACACTCTAAAGTAGCTGAAACCACAGATGTAATGAACAAGTTCATATATTAGATTAAGAATATACCATGTAGATGAAATAAGATCCATTTACCCTTTAACTCAGTTAAATATGGTATTTAAATGTCAGGCAAACAATTCTTAGTTTGTTACCTCTATAATATATAAGATTATATATTAATTTTAATTTGTAGTTGGTTCTGTATTTGAATGGAAACTTAAGTAGTATAGTTTCAGAATATTTATATTCCTCTGATACAGCTTATATTTTCTTTTTGAGTCATCTACATCTGTAAACAATTACACAAGCAGAGAGCTGCTAAGATTAGATCTCATCAAAGACTGAATATAAATACAACATAAAAGAATCAATAAATAGAAATGAGATCTTGGAGCAACGTGGTCCATTCAAAATGAGAAAGGAAACCAGTCAGATGAAATTGCTGCAGTCACTTCACAGTTTTGTTGATCCAAAAATGTCCCAAAGGTAATGACTGTTAAGCAGATCAAATTATAAATGTATTGTTCTGGCAGATAATCAGTATTCAGGGTATTTAAATACTGTTTGCTGCAAAACATCTTCCAGGCATCGGCATATAATCACACAAAACATCATACCATGTCAAACTAACTAGCAGCTGGAATGTTTTATCTGGTTTTTACACACACAAGGTTTATTTTAGACAAGCTGCCATCAAGAAGGCCCCTTTTTTCTATTGTTTTGTTTACAAAGGCTGTATTTATTTCAGGTTTTTTGTTTGAAATCCCTATCCAAACTTAACAGCTGTTTCTTTCATTTTACCTTATTGTCCTAGTGAGTCACTCTGTTCAAGCATCCAAATTCAGCATCCCCAATGCTCCTGGTGTGAGGACATTCCCTTCCATTTACAGCCATGTTATCCTTTGTGTTGTGCCTTAAACAACGCAAAGCACAAGAGATGAGGCTTCAGCCTGCAAGATTGCTGGAGCAGCTGCAATTGTGGCCTTCCATTCAAAATGTCAGTCAACACCGGAGGGATCAGAGGGTCTGAGCTGCTTCCTAGCAAAATCTCATCAGCTCAATACATCATTTCAATGTATAGAGAAGGACCAGGACTCATTAAACTCAGCCACTTTTAATTTTGGCCAACTCCAACATTTATAAACAGAATGTACATACTGCCCAATTATTTAAAAAGGGCATTGAGCATGGTGCTTGTCAACCTTTGACAAAGGAGAATTTCTACCCACTCCGTCTGGGATGATAGATAACAAATCCAGCCTAGTATGAATTATTTAACTATATGCTGTCACCTTCAACAGCAACATTTGTCTATAAGCATACATTTGTGTCAAACATACAGTACATCCATTGATCATGGGTGCTTCTCACTGGTTTTCTTTTAATGGCTAGTACGCAGGCAATTACAATATTTGCCATTACATTCAATATGTCTTTATTTAATAATTTGAAATATAGGGGCCTGATTCTCCTTTACACTTAGGCTTGATGTATCCTTGAATGTAACTATGGCACATCTGAAGACCCCCTTTACACTGCCAAACTAATGTAAAGGAATCTTTGTCTAAATAAGAAAAGCAGGCTCTGCATTTCTTTCCCAATGTCACCTCTTTTTGGTTAGTCAACTCTTTCCTCTGCCAGTGTGAAGCTAAAGGTAGCTCTTTTTGTTGCTCTGCTACTAATGATGAAGCTGGTTGTCATTGGTGTTTCCAATAATGTTGTTTTTAAATCTGCTAATAGGAGCATGACTAAAAATAGTCAAGTAAACAATAGATTGAAATTGCTTTGTTTTGGTACAGAGTCAGTTTAATTTTCTCCCTGAGCCCAGCTTTGGGGTCAGTGAATGATGAGGCAGCAGCAGAACTTGGCAAATTAGAAGCCCTGATTCCCTCTTTTGATCTCCAAACATGAAGACATGCTGCAATGCCCAAGTGCAACCCTGAACTACTGCTCTGCAACAGCTGCTCCTATGCCCCTCAACACACACACAATCACAGAGTAAACCTACTCCACACATAGCCCTAAACAAGAGTGTCTGCACTTTTTACCCCATGTAGCAGCTATTAATGGCAAAGAAGATTCTGTAGCCTTACCTGACCCCAGCAACAGGGATGAGCTATTACAGTAAAGCTGCTTTCCCTTTAAGTGTGTTGAGTATTGTCCCCTCATCTCTCCCTGTGGCCCTCCCCACTTATCCTTGGCTCTCCTAGGTGCACTCCCTACCTCCATCCTATTTTGTTTCTGGTGTGGGAGACAGCAGAGGTCTCAGAGGCTCATTCTCTCTAAGCCCTCCTGTTCTGTGCTTTAGAAATGGAAATGAAGAGAAGCTGTTTCTTTTCCTCTTTCCTTTTGTTTTTACTAAGTGGATTTTCTCCACATAAGAGGAGCTAGGGGTCCAACTTGTATTGAAACTCAGTAGGAGCTGTTCACTTTACTTCTTGATGATTTTGAGAATCCCACTGGCAACAGGATCTGAATTTTAACATGAGTGTTTGTGGGCAAAACCCACTTCATCAGATGAATTGGAGTGGAAATAACAGAAACAAAAATTCGATATAGATATATAAACAGCAGAAGAACCTGTCAATTGTAGTATAGCTAATGAGGCTAATTAAATGGGCTGGATGTGTCCCCATATGTATAGCTTTTTGATGTAATGGACTCAAATCTGTAGATAACTTCCAGTTCTGCTGTCTTTCTGTAATTCCATGTTTCTCAAACTGTGGGTCCCAACCCCCCGATGGGGGAGGGGGTCACAAGCAACTTAGAGGGGGGGTCGCGGTTGTTGTATATTGGGTTGTAGATGTAGATCTTGTTGTTATGGTAACTAAGTAGGTCACTGGGGTCAGCCATCTAGTCTGGGCTTGTTCTAGTGAGTTCTGTGCTATGCAATAAAATGGACACTTGCACCTACTCCAGCTCTCTGCCTTTCCACTGATTTCTTCCTATGCTGTGAAACTCCCCACAACATAACAAATGGCGACGAGGATGGGATACCTGTGCTGCTTCCAGCAACAAAAGAAGTAGAAGTCAATGTAAGAAAACAAACTCTTTTTGGCTGTTCTGGAAGGTGGGGGTAAGAACTGACTGCTACACTGTGCAAACTGAAACTAAGATCAAGGAGCCCAGAGACTGGGAAAGGAAAGGAAAGGAAAAGAGGGAGAGTGCAGCAGCCATGGCTACACTTACAGGGCCACTGGGACCTTTTGAGGAGACTGTAGAGCAATGGCACGTATATACTGAGCGTTTTGAACTTTTTGTTATTGCAAATGACATTAAAGAAGAGAAGAAGGTGCCAATATTTTTAAGTGTTGTAGGGGCTAAGACCTATTCTCTACTACGCGGTTTGCTGCTCCCTGTTAAGCCAGAGACCAAATCTTACAGTGACATTGTGGAAATCCTGGGGTCACATTATGCTCCAAAACCACTGGCAATTGCAGAAAGGTACAGGTTCCATAGCAGAGACCAAAAAGAAAGTGAAACCATTGTACAATTTGTAGCCAATTTGAAAAAGCTTGCTGAACACTGTGAATTTAAGGAGATGTTAAATGATGCCATACGTGACAGGTTAGTGTGTGGCCTGCACAGTGAAGCTATACGGAGGCGTCTGTTAACAGAAGCTCAGCTCACCCTACAGAAGGCCATTGATATTGCGGTCTCCCTGGAACTGGCCACACAGGAGGCACAATACCTTAGTGCACCCCCTGGGGTGCATAAAATGTCCCAAGAACCTACTCACAAAACAGTGAGGAGCCAGGAATGTTACCACTGTGGTAAGACAGGTCACCATGCCGCAGAATGCTGGTGTAAGAACCTAGTGTGTCGACAGTGTGGGGAAAAAAAGGACACATTGAGCGTGCCTGTAAACAAAAGAAAAAGAGGCCTGTGGCCTGGTGGAACAAAAAGGAAAATCTGCATACCATCGAGCAGATGCCTGATGATCAAAGTGACACCTTGTCTGAAGAAGTGCCATGCTATGTTTTGTCTTTGAAAGGGAGCTCCCATGAATACTGGGTAACCCCACTGTTGGATGGCAAACCGGTACGCATGGAAGTGGACACTGGTGCAGCAGTTTCATTGGTCTCAGACTCGGTGTATAAGGAAAAGTTGAAGCATCTTCCACTTAAGGCAACAAAGATCATTCTGAAGACATATACAGGAGAAGCAGTACCCCTATTGGGCACTACTGATGTTAAGGTGGAACTAAATGGATGGACTGCAGAATTACCACTGTTTGTGGTGAAAGGCATTACCCAGCCTTAATAGGGAGATCATGGCTTAGGAAGATCCCACTGGACTGGGCAGAAGTGCACCGGATGACTAAAGAAGAAACAGGTCTGACTGATATATTAAAGAGACATGCTGCTGTTTTTGGAGAGGATCTGGGAAGTATGAGGGGAATCACCGTGAAACTGAACATTAAACCTGGTAACCAACCAAAATATCTGAAGGCCAGAACTGTGCCATATGCTATCAGACCAAAAGTTGAAGCAGACCTGGAGCGCCTAGTCAAAAATGGAGTCCTAATACCAGTTACCCATAGTCCATGGGCAACTCCAATAGTTCCAATATTGAAGAAAGATGGTTCTATTCAGATTTGTGGGGATTTTAAGGTCACTGTTAACCCTGTTATATGTGCAGAGCAATACCCCCTTCCTCACATCGATGACATCTTTGCGGGCCTGGCTGGGGGACAAAGGTTCAGCAAGATTGATCTGAGTTGAGCATATTTACAGATGCAAGTTGATGAGGAATCCCAAGAGCTGTTGACTATTGTGACTCATAAAGGGCTTTATCATTACTGTTGCCCCAGCCTTGTTCCAGAGAGCTATGGACCAGATCTTGTGTGGCTTGCCAGGAGTTCAGTGCTATCTTGACGACATTCTGATCACGGGTGGGAATGAGGAGGATCACCTTAAGAACTTAGAGGCTACCCTACAAAGACTGGAAGAGTATGGCCTACGAGTCCGTAAAGATAAGTGTGCATTCTTTCAGCTCTCTGTTGAATATTTGGGACACATCATTGATGCTACTGGTCTTCATAAGTCCTCTTCAACAGTTAAGGCTATTGTGGAAGCTCCACCCCCTCAAAATGTTAGTCAACTTTGCTCATTTCAAGGACTATTGAACTATTATGGAAGGTTTATTTCACAGCTAGCCACACTATTAAAACCACTTCATGAGCTCCTTGGCCAGAACAAGGTCTGGAAGTGGACTGACGCCTGTGATGTTGCATTTAACAAGGCTAAATGTGCATTGCTAAATGCAGAGGTCCTGACGCATTTTGATCCATCCTTACCTTTACAGTTGGCTTGTGATGCCTCCCCATATGGAGTGGGAGTGGTCTTGTCACATGTTATGCCCTCCGGAGAGGGAAAACCAATTGCTTTTGCTTCACGCACCTTAAGCACAGCTGAAACTAACTATGCGCAAATTGAACGTGAAGCATTGGGAATCGTTTTTGGAATTCGGAAATTTCACCAGTACCTGTTTGGACGGAAGTTTACACTTCTCACTGACCATTGACCTCTGACGGCAGTTTTTGGTCCACACTCAGATATTCCACCAATGGCTGCTAGTCGTATGCAACGATTGGCATTGTGGCTTTCAGGACACACATATGAGATCAGATATCGGAAAGCCACTCTACATGGCAATGCAGATGGTCTCTCTAGGCTGCCTTTGCCAGTCAAACATCAAGATAGTGGCCAGAAGGAAATCTTTTACTTTGAGCAGGTAGAGAACAGGCTCGTCACTGCTGCAGAAGTTAAGAGAGCAACTCGTGTTGACCCAGTACTCTCCCAAGTAATGGAAGTAGTGATGCGTGGAACATCTCTACGGAACTCTGAGGTCTCATCTGACCTTCTCCCTTACATGTCTAGGAGAAAGGAGTTATCAACCCATTCGGGGTGCTTGTTGTGGGGAATGCATGTCATTATTCCAAAAATCCCGAGACAACAGATGTTAGAGAACTGCATTCAGGTCATTGTGGAATGGTGCGCATGAAAGAAATTGCACGAAGCTATTTTTGGTGGCCTGGTTTGGACAGTGACATTGAAGAGAAGGCAAGAGCTTGTATTTCTTGCCTGGGTGTGAGGAATGCACCTCAATTGGCACCTCTGCACCCATGGGACTGGCCTGAAAAACCATGGCAATGTATTCATGTTGATTTTGCTGGCCCATTTGAAGGTAGCATGTTCTTGATGGTGGTAGATGCTCATTCCAAATGGCCAGAAGTCTGTATAATGCCTTCCACTACTGCTGAGAGTACTATCCAAAACTTACGGGGAATATTCTGTCATTTGGGTATTCCTGAACAACTTGTGAGTGACAACGGTCCACAGTTTGTGTCTCAGGAGTTTGGAAATTTTATGAAAGCAAACGGGATCCATCACATCACTTCAGCACCGCATCACCCGGCCACAAATGGATTGGCTGAAAGGTTTGTCCAGACAATTAAACAAGCTTTGAAATTGGTTAGAGAACATTCACTCGTACAAAAGAGTCTGGACACCTTCTTACTATCCTACAGAAACACTCCTCACGCTACAACCAAAGTGTCCCCGGCTTTTCTAATGATGGGATGTCAGCTACGCACGTGCTTTGATTTGCTGAAACCTTCAGAACCACGACAAATTGTGCAATGTCAGCAGGAAGGTCAAGTCATCAGGCGTGCATCCAGAGCAAAAGACCGAACCTTTAGTCCTGGACAGACAGTTTTGGCTTGGAACTATGTTCCTGGAACTAAATGGGTCCCTGCCACTATTATTGCTCAAACAGGACCTGTTTCCTATACTGTCTGGACTGCGAAAGATCTCATCTGGCGGCAGCATGTAGATCAGTTATTGACAGGTTATTCCTGCCCCCAAGGCACATCTCCAGTTGAGTTGCCTGTCCTTCCCACTGCTGGTGAGCTACCGTGTCAAGGATCACCTGTTCCTGACTCTCCTCCTCCATCACCACCAGCGGCGAACAATAACCTCCTCCCTGAGCAGGCTGATCCAACAGCCTCACCTGTTCACACTTCAAGTTCCCAGCCCAGTGTCAGGCCTGCACCCATAACATCTTCGGGTGCGAGAACGCCAGATGTCCGCCGTAATCCACCTAGAGAAAGGAGGCCTCCTCAACGGCTGGACCTTTAGTTGAGATTAACTCACACATAGGGCAAAATAATCCCCAGTGTTAGCTGGGAACTTGAAGCGTTCTACCCTCATTTCATAGTTAGTTTTTGTTTTCTTAAAGTGACGTTTTTATTAAGGGGGGAGGAATATGTTGTATATTGGGTTGTAGATATAGATCTTGTTGTTATGGTAACTGAGTAGGTCACTGGGGTCAGCCAGCTAGTCTGGGCTTGTTCTAGTGAGTTCTGTGCTATGCAATAAAATGGACACTTGCACCTACTCCAGCTCTCTGCCTTTCCACTGATTTCTTCCTATGCTGTGAAACTCCCCACGACATAACAGCGGTATCACAAAGTTTGAGAACCTCTTCTGTAATTAGTTAATGAAATTCCTTTCTAGAAGAATGTCTACTTTTAAATGCATGATTGAGTGCTGAGGCAGGTTGAAATGTTCCCCACAGGTTTACGTGTGTTACGATTTCTGATGTCTGATTTGTGTCCATTTATCCTTTGCTGTAGAGACTGTCCAGTCTGGACAATATATATGGCAGTGGAGTATTGCTGGCACTTGATGGCATATATCGTATTAGAGGATGTGCAGTAGTATAAGCCCCTGATGATGTGGCTTATGTGGCTAGTTCTTATGATGGTGGTGTTTGTATAGACACGTGGCTAGAGTTGGCAATGCGGTTTGTTGCAGCTGTAATGTTTACTTTTAGGGGTGACAAATCTTGAAATTGCTGTAACAGGAAAAAATTCACGTTATGTGCCTTTGAAATCAACACCTGTGTAAGGATGCGTTCTGTAAACTATTGAGCTTCTTGGAGCAGCTGAGGTGCAGAACGAGTGAGATAATTCTCCCTCAGAATCAGTTCATCAGTCTTAATCACACAATTCTTTTCAGACTGCCATGAGCCACAGTATGAAAATATTTACTTCCCTCACAGATTTACTTCCCTTACCTTCCTTCCTTCCCCCCCCCCCCCCCGCATCCCCCTCCTGTTCTGAAATGTGATTTGTCCTTTTCATGTGTGTTCATTTTTTTAAATTGTATCCTTTGGTATATATGGTTGTGACTATTTTCTTCCACTATTTGATGTGAGGAAGTGGGTCTGGCCCACGAAAGCTCATCATCTAATAAACCATCTTGTTAGTCTTTAAAGAGCTACATTGTCCTGCATTTCGCTTCAGCTACACCAGACTAACACGACTACATTTCTATCACTACTCACAGATAATGTTATTGCTATAGGTATTTGTATGGCCTCCATCACTACGGTATCTGAACATCTCAAATATTAACAAATATATTCTCACAACATTTTTTGAAACAGTGGGGAGGACTATTATTTTACAGAGGGAGAACTGAGGCCTGGAAAGACATCCATGTCAAGCCATTTTATATGTGGCAGGCTTGAGAACCAAATCCAGGTTGTTCCTCATATATATTAGGAGCCAGGTTCTGATAGCAGTGCTCGCTCTGAGAACAGCTTACTCCATGAGTACAGCCAGATGGATTTCAATGAGAATACTCAAAGTAAGCTTCTATTCAACAGTAGCAAGGGTGTCCAAATCTGGCCTTAAATAACTAAACTTTGTAATAGATGTGCCCTTTGTGACGTATGTGTGATAACCTGATACAGGACTCTCCAGAATAAAATAGTCCAAGACCACAAATATTATTAGCATTAGCTTCTAGAAAATTCCTCGTGGAAGATGAACAACCTGAAAACTTCTGATGTAAGTATATCTAATATATTTATGAACTAGTGCCACATGATGACTTTATAAATAAAGCAATCAGAATACTTCAGTAAAAGTTTGCATGGAAATGTATTCCATTTTAATAAGATCTGTATTAAAAAACAAAATACCATTCCATTGCTGAGATATTATGGGCATGTCAGTCTTGTAATCCAAGGAGGCTCCAGAAAGACCATGTGATAGGCAGGCACACATGATGGTGTGGCCCACAGAGCAAGGAAAGCAACAGCCACTACATGAGCTCATTAAGTGCTAACATTTGGATCCCAGCTCAGCAAGACACTTAGCACCTGCAGTGTGTAAATGTGCATCTAAGTGACTTCAGTGGAACTTGTCCAACATTTAACCTCTTGTTTACTTGCCTTCTGAAAGCTTTCGAAGGCCCTGATGTCTCCTAGCAACAATAGAATTTAGATGTAAATTAAACCTTTGTGAGTCACATGAAGTAAAACAGTTTAATTAGATCTCAAAGAAAAATATTTTCTATTCCTTTTTATCTCCGAATCCAAGCATGGAAGGTGCTGAGTTCCCCTCAGTGCTCTCAGCACTTGGCATGATTGGGCCTTTGATGATGATATAATCCATTGAAGGAAGCAAAACTAGGGTTGCCAGATAGTTTAACAAAAAATACCAACCGCCCCCCAAAAAGGGGGGGGAGACCAACGTTGTTAAGCCAAAAAAAGGCGGTGCACCTTTAAATGGCTCCGCGCTCCTCACTCCCCCGCCCCTGTCAGAGGTGGCAGGGGAAATTGTCCCTGCCAGACTTCTGTCCGAGGGAAACAAGAAATACAGGACTTTTCACATTTTTTCTGGCCAGGGGACCCGAATAACAGACAGTCTGGGTGAAAACCGGACACCTGGCAACCCTAAGCAAAACTGCAGCTCCTGCACTCTTTCATGGGGTAATTCAATTGCTGTTCAGCTTGTTCTTTATTTTCCATTTTCTCCATAAACTGGTTGTATCTGAGCACATATTAGCTGTCATACAAAATGTAACTACGGGCAGTCCCCGGGTTACATGGATCCGACTTACATCGGATCCCTACTTACAAACGGGGTGAGGCAACCCCGCACTAGCTGCTTCCCCCCAGCAGACCAGGGAGACGTGAAGCTAGCGCCCCCCCCTCCCCCCCCCCAGCAGGCCAGGGAGACGCGGAGCGGCTTTTCTCAGCAGACACCTCAGCTGAGGGACTGAGGGAAGCGAGGTGAGAGAATAAAACTGAGCTCTGGAGAAATGTTTGGCTAGAGTTTCCCCTACAATATGTACCAGTTCCGACATACATACAAATTCAACTTAAGAACAAACCTTCAGTCCCTATCTTTGTACGTAACCCGGGGACTGCCTGTATTTCAATTGGATAAGTTAGAGCAGATTCGCATGCCATATGATTATTACAAAATGTATTGAGAATTAACTGTTACTGATCTGAATCTACAGCAGTTACTACTACTTAAACTTTAAGAGCATATTTTATGTGCATGCAATAATTGTTCAGCCTGGCATGAATGTGCACTTGGAAATCCTGCTGTAAATTAAAACAATTAATTGGCATTATATAGTAGAGAATAAAGACGTATTAGCCTGGAAGAGAGGGTTTTTGAGGGGGAGACCCTAAGTTTTAATATGGCAGTCTGAAGGATAAAGCAGTTTCAGCCCTAGTGGAGGTTCTTAGTGCCACTTTCATTATTGTGTTAAAACATCTTCCCAGTGGGTATAGAAAGTCAGGAAGCAGTGTTAATGCAACAGACAACCTCCAGCCTCAGATGTATGTGACTCAAATGTAGGTTGATCATACACCCATTTTGGCAAGGACAGTCCCTTTAAGCCCTGTTCCAGTCATCCCAACTTTTCGGGCAGAAGTGGGCATTTGTCTCTTCCAGCTGATCAAGCTGAAAAGAGCAAATGGGACAAATGCCAATCAAGACAATGCCAGCAGCAGTACCACTTCTAACCTCTCCTAGGGACGGGGGGCAGTCAGGACTTGGGTGAACAGCTCAGGCCAGGGAGCCCCCATGTAGTGTCCTGTTTTCTCTTTTGGAAATATGGTCACCCTACTCTGATTTTATAATCAGTGGTTAAGACTTGGAGCTATGATTTGGGAGATCTGTTTTTCTTCCTAGCTCTTTTTCAGACTTCCAGCATTTCATTCACTTCTCTCATTCTTGGTCTTGTGTATTCATATAAGCTCTGTGATAAAGGGGCTCTGAGTATATAAACAATAACAATGTTTTAGGAACAGCAAAACTTGATGCCAAGGAAAGTTGGATATTATTTTATTTAATAACACCACTTTATATTGAATAAAATGGGATTCTGTCAAAGCAGTACAGGTACCATTGAACCTCTCTAGTCCAGCTCCCTTAGGATCTGACCGGTGCCAAACCCAATAATTTGCCAAACCACAGGAGGTCAATATTGTCTAGCAGCATTACCAACATGTCCACTGACTGCATACTGGGCTCTTACCAGACATTTAGGGGTAAATTAGAGCTAAATAACACACAATATTTGAGAGCCAGGACCGGTGACTATAAACAAACTTTGAGACCATGGAAAACTTGGCCACACCCATGATGAGTGGGTATCTGGCTAACTAAAATTATGCTGGGCCAAGGATGTTGCCAGACTAGGGAGGCCAGAGAGGTTCAGAATGTAGCTTAAGTGCTTTTAAGTAATTGTATTATTAAAGAAAGGCAGAACAGTTAGGTTTCCCAGTAAGGAATTTCTATATTATTTTTTTTAAAGTTAAAGTAGATTCTTAAAGATTCATGAGAGATTAATTTATACAAATTCAATTCTATCTGTGGGGAGAAAAATGATAATCTCAAGAAATGTTGTAAACAGTTCTCTGGTTTGGTAAAAAGGGGAAAAGGACTTGCTTATCAAAATAAAAAGTGGATAAATAATAACTCCAGAACTGATTCTATAATGAAAAATTAAAGTACAGGAAGACTAATAGCAAAGATATTACAGCTGAATTTGAATTTACTCTCTGACTTTAGCACAGTTAAACACTAAAGAAATCTTAGACAAGGTGCTCATGTATCAAGACAATTAGAGAACTTTATACCTGGAGAAATGTAATTAATTTACTTTCTTGTAATGAAACTCCTAGATCAGATGGCTTTTCTATTCATTTTTTTTAAAGTAATAATTTGCTGGTACCTATTTTTGGTCAAATCTCATACCTCCCAAGATAAAAAGGAATTAATTCACAAATCCTGCATACTAATTGCCTTACTTCAACTTGAGTGAGAGAGTTTTGTTATAGTTAGTAAGGTATTCCTGCACTCCTATGGTTTTAGCTTAGTACAGCATACAGCTTTCTTAGCACGTTCTGAATAATCTCAATCGTTGTCATATTTCATATGAGATTTACCAGAAACGCTGGAGGCTTATACTTAGAACTGTTCAGAGACTGACCATTTATTCACCAAAGCTATTTAAACTTTACTCAGAAGAAATGTTCCAATTTCAACAGATGGTGATGAGGCCATCTGGAAGCAAAAGTGACTGGACAAATAAGTAAAGTCTACTTCCTTTTACTGTTCCCAATAGGGCATTAAATGAAATGTTCTTTTAAATAAAAGCATCTGGAGCTATTTATCACAAACAGTTTAACAATGCTCCTGGCTGTTGAAGGAAAATACTGGAGAGAATTGTCTAAAAGCTGTTATAAAGCACTACTACAGGAAAAGCTTAATTATTGGGTTTTTTGCTTCTTTGTGTCTTTCTAAATAGTGAACATTCAGATAAACACCTGCTGATAACAGTACAAGATAAAAGAAAAAAAAGTATGGAGAACACAATACAGGGAAGGAACGAAAGTGAGCAAGATGATGAGGGGGCAAAATAGAAACTCACACGGCAACCAGCACAGTACAATATACAGTCCACTGGCATACTCTTGTATAAATAACCACCCATTTGTCTCAATTCTGTCTGGTAAACAAGGTGCCAGCTCTTTCCCCAGCTGAACAGTGACAGTTTCATTGCTGGAAACCAATCCAGCTCACCCCTATATGTTAGCATGGTTAAGGTGGAAATTGGACTTAACAATGTGTTTAGGTTTCATAAAATGAATTTAAGCAGCTGTCTGTATTAATTCTACTTAAAATGTCCATCTCCCATGTTGCATTCCTCACTCTGGCTGGGTAGTGCAGGGGACAGACTAACCTCGACCTGCCCCAGCTGGGGAACATGCATCCCACCCCCAGCTGTGCCAGCTGGAGCTGCAGTGACCATGGAGAGGTGCTTCTCATCTGGCCCCAAGCTACTGCAGTGAGAGAGAGCAGGGGTAATCCTCTGTCCCTGGGGCTGCCTGCATAATGAACCCCTCATCCTTAGCCCCATCCAAGACCAATAATTTAAATAAAGAAAAACAAAAATTAAGATAAGGACCTAAGCAACATCAAATAAATCTTCTAGTATATAATATGTAATTTAATATTTCAAATTATAAGGTACAATGATTTATACTTGTTTTTACAATTTTCTTTTCAAATTGTGCCTGCGGCAAAATATAATACAGTGATTGTAGTAAGCATTTGGATTTAGAAACATCCCTTTTCCCTTGACAGTTCTCTTTGCATATCTGTGTGTATGTGTAAGCTTCTCTCACACTTTAAGTTTATTTTCATTCCTAGGGGAGGTAATACTAACCAGTCATCGGTGTAGGGAGTATGGGTGGGCTGCCACTGCTATAGTTCACTCTGCCTTCACAGGTATTGGAGATCACCATTCCCAGCCAATGGGAGCTGCAGGAAGTGGCGCAGACTGGGACACCACTTCCTGCAGCTAGCATTGGCAGGGAACGGGAACCCGTGGCCAATGGGTGTTGCAAGTGCCCATACCTGAGGAGGCACAAATAAATATACTGGTGGTAGCCCATTAGGGACGAATCCTGGTCAAATAGATCTGGTTCAGGAGCCAGTATTTGCCTACTCCAGGTGTAGAGGGTCTGGGCCATATGCCAAATGTTTTTGTTTCCTTCCTTTCATTGGTATGGAGAGCCTTGGAGAAGTGTCACAGAGCAAGCCCACCCAACCCTCTCAGGGAGTGATGGTCAGGCCCCTGAGACACTTCAAATGGTGCTCAATCCACAAGTGCACCAGTCTGGGATGGGGGGAGGGACCATGCCTTCCCTCCTGACTATGCCCATAACACCTACCAGACCCTATGGTCTGGTAGCTAGAGGCACTAGTCCCTCCCTCTTCCTGCAGGGAGGGATGGCCCAGCAGCCAGAGTCACTAGCAATGGAGTGTATATTCCCTCATGGGGTTGATGAAGAGGGGGTAGAGGAACCTAGACCCGCCCTCTTCACTGAGTCCCAGCCCAGGGCCCTGTCAGTGCTGGAGTGGCTTACCACTAGTTCGGCAGGGAATCCCAACAAAACATGCCACGCTCCCAGGGTACAACTCCTTGCTGTGGGCTACTTCCTACCAGTCTCTCAACTGCAGTGTTCCCTGGTTCTTCCCTCTGGACTGGGGGCTTCTCCTGCAGTTCCTTGCTGACTGGCCTCTGTGCCTTGGTCCATTTGCAGTTCCTCCTCATGGACAGTTACCTTCAACTGAGCAGCTCCACGGGCCTTTATTGCTGGCCTCCGGCTAGAGCATGCCCAACAGGGCTGTATGGAGTGGGGCCTCACAGCCCCAGTGTGAGGTTGGTACACCCACTATAGGAAGTTAGAAGTTTAGGGCCTTCTCTCTCTGGGATGTTTTTGGTTAATACTTAGAATCAAATAGCCTCCCCCTTTTTTAACCCCTTTTTTTGTGTAGCCAATCTCTCTGCACATATTTTTTTAACTTCCCTAACCCTTCATATTATATTTAATTATTTTAGTCGTGTTTCTTTATCATTCCTAGGGGTGTGCTCCAAGGTCTAGGCCACACATCTAATGCAGTCACTAGTGAAGGAACCTCAGGGAGCTCATGGACGTTTGGCCTGTGACCCTTTCCAATCAAAACTTTCTGGAACATTTTAATTATTTACAAGTTTGAACCTTTTCCCTTTACAGGTCTCTTAGCGCACAGTGATGAACATCTCTCAATTTAAATGGTAGCTTTTTTTGGTACATTGAGCTTGCTTTCTTTATCACTTCAAGTGGTGGGGTCCTAGTAACATCCAGTGACATCAAGGTGTGAGGCAAGACTTCCAGTAACATCATCATCCTTCACTCATCCATCAGCCTCTTCGACATAGGGGCAATTTACAACTCTGGCCACTCTGGATCTATTTTACTTTGGCTCCTTAAGCTATCACATTTGGGTAAGTTATTCAGTCTGGACCGAATATATTCATTTTGAAAAAGTCTCAGGAAAAAGAAGTCACAAACTTCAGTAGATTTTTGGTCAATAAGAAAAAGAGAAGCCTAGATTTGGTCAGCAGCTCTTAGTGTTTTTTGCTGTATCTGTGATACCTTTATATCGGAATCCTACCTAGAAGTGATCATTTTATCTGAGTAGCAAACGCTGGTAATTGGCATGTCCATATCCTTTTTATAGTTTTATATTGGAGCACATGAATGGGAGTTTGTTGTTAATTAACTAAATTAAAGTTTAAAATATAATTTATTTAACTGGGTCTGTCTATATATTGGGAGTCAGAAAGGACCTTTATTTTTCAGAAACCGTGAAACACACTGTATATGTAACCTATCTAATTTTTAGACTGAAACAGAGAAGTTAGAGATTTATTGCTTAGCAATTGAAAGAGCTCTTCCTCCTACACCAAGTGACACTGTGATTTTTCTAAGAATAAATGTAATAGGTGAATTTGACCTTTGGTAACGAATATTTGGGGCTGTATTTCTAAGAAGACCATTAAGCCCTTATCTTTTACAGGGTTTTCCCATCTAACCTACTAATGACATGCAGTTTCCTTTCACAGAAGACTTAAAAATCAATACAGTGTTACAGAATTGTTTTGGTACCTTTCCCATTATTGATTAAACTCCTTTTAGCATTTAAACCTCAGAAATATTTATTACTTTTCAAACCTATTTCTATCATATGCTTCTCCAGTTTTCAAGCCTGACTTTGTAGTTATGAAGATAGCAACTTGATCCGAAAGATAAGTTGTTTCGGTGCTGTGATGGCTAACTCTCTGATCTGTTCCTCCCATTCATCTTTAGAGCATTCGTTAGAGATAAATGAATTGTCTTCAAGTACAAAGTGTAATCATATACAGACCTATTAAAATATAAAATTGCCAAAGTAGATCAGCATATTTGGTGTCTTCAGTCTACAAAGTGCTGGATGTTCTGGCCCTGATTATGCAGAAGATTTTAGCGTATAATTAAGTTTCGGCAGTGAACATTTCCAAACAGAGTGCTATTCAAGGAAGTGCTTAAGCATGTGCTTATCTCCTACAGAAGTCGATAAAGTTAAACACATGATTAAATGCTTTTTCTGAATAGAGATGATTTCCTAGATCATGGCCAGTGTCCAGGTCCTTAAAGGATTAAGCCTTAATTTTCTTAATTAATCTGTGTTGAAAGGCTGAGCATAATTTCAGAAGAGTTTCAGTGGCTTTAACAGAACAGATACATCGTTTATGGGAAATCATTTTACAGCTTGTTCTTGTGGCAGATTACGATAATTGTTTGTTCTCTGCAGAAGTTCATGAGAAATGAAAATGTGTTTGTGTTCCCAAAAGAAGAAAGACACTGTCCCTTCCAAAAATTAACCATCAGCTTCAGCCTTCACCTGTAGGAAAAACACCAGCAGTGGTATAGTGCATTGTAAGTGTGGTGATGTTGGATTTCTAATGGGAACATGCACAGGGCTGGCCTTACCATGAGGCGAACTGAGGCGGCCGCCACTAGGACCAGAGGAGAGGAGTGCGGCGCCACTAGTACCTGGAGTGTAGAAAATTGTGTCTGCTGCTGGTGCAGTGAGGGGACATGGGGGCATCATTTGAGCTCCCCACCTCAGGTGCCAAAATGTTGTGGGCCGGTCCTGAACATGCAGAACATTGTTGCCCCTGCTGTTCTGTGTTTGCCCCGGATTTGGTACAAAATGGGCCTACAGAGGTGTCCATTGAAAGCTTATGCTTTGCTGAGTCTGTCTTTACTATCCATGTGCATAGTGATTTTTGTATTTAAAGCTGTAAGCATTGGCTGTGTACTGGTGTTTCAACTATTTGCTTCTGGGAAACAACAGGCGTCCCCCACCTATTGTGAAGAGCAGCTAGTCAAGTGAATAGCACTGCTTCATGGACAATGGGCCTTAAGGGTGCAATCCACATCTTCCTCTGAACATGCAGACTTGCAGGGAGGTGGTGGTGGGTTGCCGAAAAAAGGTCTGGACAGGTGACTTGGTCCTGTGACAAACTCCATTTTTGGGAGATACCTTCACACAGTGAGAACAACGAAATTCCCTCCACATGGGCAAGATTATAAAAAGGATACTAGATGCTCATCCATTTGTCTTCACTCCAGTTCTTCACGTCAGAAGCATCTTTGCTATGAACAAAAGGATTAATGACCCATCCTAACAAAGGATGTACTTCAGAGACTTTTAAGATAGCAGATATGGAATAAACTGCTAAGAGACTGCACCAGGAACTTTGTCACAGAGCAGCTGTGCACAGTAGAGCATCACTCTTGGACTAGGGAAACCAGCACTGAGTGTTGGGATCACTCTGTCATGCAGGTGTGGGATAAAGAACAGTGGCTACAGAAGGGGGTAGAGCTGGGGCTGGTCTGCCCTCGTTCCAATCCCCGATGGCTGGCTTTGCCTGGTGAGGCCTCAGCCCCTGGCCCCTCTCACTCTCCCTCTCCTCCAGTGGCTTGGGGGAGAGAGCTGGAGCTTCCAAGGCTGGGAGGGTATGGGGGGAGGGGAGGCAAGGGGGGGGAGCCAGGGCAGGCCTGGCCTTGGCCTACCCCGTTGCCCCCACTGGCAGGGGGAGAGAGCTGGGACTGACAGGCTTCACCCTGGCCCTTCCTGGTGGCTGGAAAGAAGGGCTGGGACTTCCCCAGGGCTTTCCCGGCAGCCAGGGGGAAAGCCTCTGCCTTTCAGGAGGGGGAAGAGCTGGGGTTGGGGTGGCTTTGGATCCCCTCCCCAGTGTGCCATGGGGTGGAAGAGCTGGGGCCAGGGTGGCCAGAGCTCTGGGCCTTCCCCAGTGAGAGGCGGGTTGGCAAGGGCAGCAAGCAGGGCGTGCGGCTCCCTAGTAAGATGTAAAATCAAGGTGTGTCCATTCACAGTCAGTACTGATATCCTATGATGGTCAGCTTCAATTCTTTGTGCTTCATCCTTTAAATGTCTGTCCAACATCCTTCCAATGAAGACTGTAAAATCCTCAGTGTAGGAACTATCTGTGAATAGAAGTCCATCTGTGGGGCTACATAAGCTAATAATTATAAAAATCTTTTGTAAGAGCATTAGCTGTTGTCCTAGTCACGTTCCAGCTTGTGTAATTATATCCTAAACACCCCCAAGCAATTTCAACTTTAAATCATATTCTAAAGTACCATGTAGGGTGGCCATACATTGTTTTATGCCTGTGGTTCTCAAGTTTTTCAGCCTGTGGCCCATTCAATGCAAACTTTTCCATGGACCATCAGCTAACCACCCATGATGACAAAATGGGGGTGGGAGTGCAAGATCGGGGTGGGAAGGAGGGTGCAAGAGTGGGATGGAGCGGAGAGCTATGTGGGAGGGGTATATGTGGGGGGGGGGAATCAAAGTAGAGGTCTGGATAAGAAGAGGATAGAGATGTGCTTACCTGGCTTTGAGTCCCCTGCTGCTTCCAGGCACTGCCTCCCTCCCCCCCACCACTGTTCCCATTGGCAAGGATTCCAGCCAATGGGAGCAGTGGGAAAAGCTGCCAGGTGAGAGGTTTCCTATGCTGCCATTTTCCCAGCTGGGGAAGGGGTGGAGATGAAAAGTGGAAAAGGGAACAGAGTTGTTTCATCTCCCTGCAATCCAGATCCTGCCCTGTGAGGCTTGGAACTCCCCTTCCGCAGCAGGAATCCGATGCTGGTGTTCCAGACTTGCAGGAGAGGGGCATGAAGGGCTGGAGTGTCAGTTTGTGCTCCCTGCTATGGGATGGGAGAGGCAAGCCCTGAGCTCACAGACCACATGCAAGATGGGTGTGGACCACTAGTGGTCTGCAGACCACACGTTGAGAACCACTGTTATATACCTGTCTTATTCTAAACTGGAAGGCAGCTACATTTCCACACAGGACAAAGCAAGTTTTCTGCCAAGCACTTCAGCATCTTTCAGAAGCAAAATTAGCCATAGCAGCTAAGGTATAACTAAGTAATGGTAAGATCATTTTCTATCTTTATCGCGGCAAAATCAGGCACTAGCAAAACTGTGGTGTCTAAATCCTCACCATCTCACTAGCAGGGGTGGTGATTTTAAAAGGGGGAAGGCTTTTTTTTTTTTAAACTATGGGTAATTGAACAGATGGAGTCATTGCCCAATATGAGCTGGCAATTTGAAGCTTGTAGCTACTAGAAACAAGCTGAATTAGTTTTTGAAAACCATCTTATTACGGAGTTCGAATGCCTTAGTCAAAAAGAGCAGTGTGTAAGCCAACAGGGGAGTGACGGCCTTAGAGAAAACCCTTTTTTGTTTTGTGTTTGCCAAATTCACAGCAGCTGTCTCTTCCTCACTTGCCAGCTGCTAAATCCTTAACCTCATTCCTCACCAGCAGCAAGCCCTTGCTGAAATTCCCTGTAGAGACCTTTCTCTTTGGGAGGGCACAGAGCTCACTTTCCTTTCACTTGTGAGAGCCTGCAGGGAAATTGTGAAGTCTCAAAAACATAGGCTAGCAAATGCTGCCAGTGAGGCAGTCCTAGCTGTTAGTTAGCACCTCTTCTGAATTGTAGCATCTTTAGTGCTTGAAAAATTAGTACCTTACAGACTAACAAAAATACATAGACTCATGAGCATTGGTGGGTAAAGCCCACTACATTGGATGAATTGGAATGGAAATAACAGAAACCAAAATATATAATCTTTAATATTTTAGTCATTTATGAGCTCATCACACATGTATCGGAGAAAATGGGTCTTTGCCCACAAAAGCTTATGCTCTGATAAAACTGTTTTGTCTTTAAGGTGCACAGGACTCCTCGTTTTTACATTAAGTGAATTGTTCAACTGTTAACTCCTTCCCCTTCCATCTACATTGTTTTAGTTCTTTTAGGGGTAGATCAGTGGCAAAATGCTCCTTCTACTCGTGGGGACTTCATATTCCTTTCCCCCTAATCCTGTCCATGGTTTCTGCAAACATTTTGCACATCATCTATTTAAATTCAGTCCAATTCCAACCAAACAATGCTGAGACACACACCACATCCTCCTGTATCTCCTCCCAAAGTCTCTAAGGTACGTTCCAGGAACAGATTTCCTATTAAATGTGCTAACAGATCCTGATCCAAAGTCCACAGAAGTTTAAACAGAAAACTCCCATTGACTTCAGCAATTTTGAGTTAAGCCTCTTCTGATCACTTTACTGGAAGAGCTTAGTAAGTGCCACCAGGTTATTTTAAATGACTAATCATGGCTTAGAATAGCAATAATCTCATCAAAATAGTCTCTTCCCGGCAAAAACAACGAGGAGTCTGGTGGCACTTTCAAGACTGACAAATGTATTAGGGTCTTGGAGCATAAGCTTTTGTGAGCTACAACTCACTTCACTGAAGTGAAGGCAGGGGCAGAGTGGGGTGATGCACCTCCCAAGTGCTGCCATGAGGCTCCTGTGTTTATCACTTCAACTTATTTACATTTTCAGTATATTCTCCTGTAACATACAATCTTTTAGTCCTCGTGCTACTTTGTATCAAGAAACAAAATATGCATTTACTCCAGAAAAAGATGACCTCAGTAGCACACAGCAGATCTCCCTCACTAAAAGCTCTTCCAAAGTCTAGTGAGGGAGAAGAAGGGTACACCATTGCCAACCCAAAGTGTTACAAAACTATGACTGACTCAGGCCCTCTAAAATCATATGGTTAGCTTTGAAATCATGAGATTATTATAGATTTGGCATTCTTGTTGTTTGCTGTCTGGTTATTGAGTCTTTCAGATTAACATTCTCAAGATTTTCTCCACAACCATGAGAGTTACGCATGTAATCACATTCTCATATAGTCATCTGGTGCCAGGAGCTGTCCAGTTGTCCCTGTGTAAGGCTTCACGAGCCAGGCTGTAAGGGGTAAGCGAGGTCACTAGGATTACAGTGGGGGATGTGGAAATGCCCATAGTAACTTTCTGGTCTGGAAAAAAAGTCCCAGCATGCAGCTGTCTGTACAGGCCACTGTTCCTGAAGGTGCCTGCATCATACACCTTTCCAGAGCACCCTGCATTTATGTGTGTGAAATGCTCATGATAATCCTGAAGCACCATCGGAGAAGTACCCCCTTCTGATGAATGTGCTCTGGAGCAAGGTTGGGTGGTGCTTTAATGGGAATGTGTGCGCCAGCGATTGCCCCGTCAGTATAGAAAGCCATTTCAGCAAAGTCAGCCACGATGTCATTCACCTTTCCCAGAGTCACAGTCCTACACACCAAAATGTGATTATTGCGCTGTGTACTTGCAGAAGTGCTTCCCCAAAAGTAGACTTCCTCACTCCAAACTGATTTGCATCTAAACTATAGCAATCGGGAGTCATCTGCTTCCACAAAGCAATGGCAAAAATGCTTCTCTACCAAGAGAGCAGCTCTCATTCGGGTGTCTTTGCGCTGCAGCTCAGCACATGGCTCCAGGAAGGCTGCTTTGTGCACCTGACAGTTCTGTAGCTACTGCTCTTCATCCCACACCTGCATGACAGACCGAGCCCAACACTCAGTTCTGGTTTCCCTAGCCCAAAAGCAATGCTCTACTGTGCACAGCTGCTTTGTGACAGCCTAATGCAATGCCACCTCACCTGCTGCCCGTCACATTGTCGGCCGCATCCAAGTAGGCTTCCTCTGATGCTAAGTGCATAAGTAGCACTGCTGCAATGCGCGATGTCCTAAGCACATTGGACATGGCATGGGGAGAAGCCTGTAGATGCTGGAGTGCACAGCAAGGACTGTCCTTTTCAAATGGCACACAAGGAAGCTGGAAGCACCAGGAGGGCTGAGAAGCAAAGAGGTGGCTGCTAGGATGTTTTTCACAATCCCAAAATGCCTAGCACTACGTTGAGCATTCTCACAGCGTTTAGCAACTAAAGGTGATGCCAGGCACCTGTGGCATGCTTACCTACATCAATCTGCTCTTTCTGTTGGCAACGTAGCCATGATCTGTCGACAGAGTGTGGCAGTGTAAAGATGATTTGGCATCCATTTTTTTGGTGACTTATGAATAGCGACAGTACTCTTGTTGCCAAATCTTTCCAGTGTAGATACAGCCTGGCTGTGTCTAGACTGCAACCCTTTTCCGTAAAAGGGATGCAAATTAGACCTATCGCAATTGCAAATGAAACAGGGATTTAAATCCCCCCCACTACATTAGCATAAAAATGGCTGCCACTTTTTTCCGGCTCGGAGCTTTGCCGGAAAAAAGTGCCAGTGTAGACGCGGATCTTTTGGAAAATAAAGCCTTTTCCAAAAGATCCCTTATCCCTTATTTTAAGAGGGATAAGGGATCTTTCGGAAAAGGCTTTATTTTCTGAAAGATCCACCTCTAGACTGGCGCTTTTTTTCCGGCAAAGCTCTGAGCCGGAAAAAAGTGGCAGCCATTTTTATGGTAATGAAGCGAGGGGGATTTAAATCCCCGTTTCATTTGCAATTGCGATAGGTCTAATTTGCATCCCTTTTACGGAAAAGGGATGCAGTCTAGACACAGCCCCTAAGTCTCTCTTTGGTTTGCAGATAACCCATCCTGCAGGAATGCAACGGTGGCCGCAGGGGAATGCAGTGCTGCAGTAGCTGTGCCCTGCAAGACACACACTTGTGAGGGGAAGCAGCAGTGCGATTAGCACTGGAGTCTGGGCAATGAGGAAGAGGAGTTGGAAATGCTCATTGAGGAGGGGAAAGGGGAAACCTTGCGGGACAACGTTTGGGATTGCACTGTCAGTGTTGCTGGTTACAGCCCATCTAGGGAGGGTGGGGGAGTTGGTGACACTTGACGTTAGACACGTCATTTGTTTAACATTTTTGGTTATTGAGAAACCCAGGAACTTGAATGGACATGGATCAATATGCTGGCTAAGCCCCACGCAGAAACTAGCACCACTGTCCTTAAATGTTTTGGTGGCCTAGGCAACCCCCCAATCGGGGGTGCTGCACCACAGCAGGGGGTCTTCCACAGGAGGTGTTGTGCTCAGGGCTGCAAGGGCAGGATCTGTGGGAAGCAGGTGCAGAACTGGAGGGGCGAGTGGGGGAGGGAGGCATCAGGGGAAGGGCCCATCCCCATACTCACTGGAAGCAGCAGGAAGTGGAACGACCTGGCCCCTGCCTGCTTCATGGTCTTGGCTCCCAGCTTCATCACTTGGGCGGGGAGGTTTGGGGGAAGGGATGCAAATGCCCTCCCCACCTCACTGGCAGCCATGCAGTGGAGCGAGCTGGAGCCAGGTTGCTCTGCTTCCACTGGGGAGAGCAGAGATAGATCCAACCCCAGCTGCCACAGCCAGGCCCTCTGCAAATCCCGCAGGCCAGGTTGCTTGGGGGAGGGGCTGTGGAGGAAGGGGGTGGAATGATGGTGGAGTAGGGGCAGAGAACTACCAGGAAGAGGCAGAGCAGGGGCTAGGGCTTAGGGGAAACAGTGGAGTGCGGACAGGATGGGGGTAGAGAGTGTGTGTGCGTTTCCCAGGCCCCACACTTTCTAGGGACAGCCCTGCTGGGCATAGTCTATGGGAGGCAGGAGCACCATTTCAGATGTTAGGTTGGGTGGACATTAGCCATGATTCCAGGCACTTCTTGTGGATAGATATTATGACAGATAATGTAACTGTTAGCTGACAGGAGCCTAGTATATCATTCCTATATAAAAGACGGACAAATAAACATTAGACTCACTCTGCTCTACTGCTAACATATTCTGACATCTTGTGGCAAGTCACATAAGGGACACTGTTAGGTTCAGAGTGTTAATATATATTCTCACTTTGTTACTGCGTGGAGGGAGAGACCCTGTCAGAACTCTGGGTTCCATCTCAGCTCTGTAAGGGGAGTGGGATCAAGTGGGGCAGGTACAGCAGGGTTCTCTAAGAACATCAGAATGGCCATACTATATCGGACCAAAAGTCCATCCAACTCATTATCCTGCCATTTGATAGTAGCCAGAGGGAATGAACACCCTCATTCAGTGATTCATCCTGTCATCCATTCCCAGTTGCAGGAAAACAGACGTGAGGGACATGCAGAACATAGTGTTGGATCACTACCCACCCTAGCTAATACCCATTGAAGGACCTATTCTCCATGAACTTGTTTATTTCTTTTTTAAACCCTGTTATAGGCCTTCATAACATCTTCTGGCAAAGAGTTCCACAGGTTGACTGAAGAAATATATTTTGGTTTAAATCTGCTGTCTATTAATTTTATTGAGTGACTCCTACTTCTTGTGTTACTTGAAAGAGTAAATAACATTTCTTTATTGACTTTTTCCCATGCTGTTTATGATTTTTATAGACGTCTGTCATATTGCCCCCTTAATCATTTCTTTTACGAACTGAAAAATTCCAGTCTTTATAATCTCTCCTTACATAGGATGTGTTCAATATGCCTAATGATTTATACTGCCCTTCTCTGTGCCTTTTCCAGTTCCAATACTTCTTTTTTGAGATCAGATAACCAAATCTCCACAGAGTATTCATTGTCGGTGTAGTATAGATTTATATAGAGGCAATATAATATTTTTTGTCTTGTTATCTATCCCTTTCCTAATGAGTCCCAGTATTCTGGGGTTTCTTAATTGTTACTAGACAGGGAACAGATATTTTTAGGCAACAATCCGCAATAACTCCAAGATCTCTTTATTAATGGGCTCAGATAAATATAGCATCTAAATATATATTTGGGATTATACTTTGCCATATGCATTACATAACATTTATCCACATTGAATTTCATCTTGTCATTGCAGGGCTGGCTTTACCATGAAGCAAACTGAGGTGGCCTCCTCAGATGCCAGACTGGGGGGCGGGGGGGACACCTGTAATACCCAGAGAATTGAGACCTTTCAAAGTTTTGGCCCGGGGGTGGGGGGGAACGTCATTTGAGCTCCCCGTCTCAGGTGCCAAAATGTTGTGGGCCGGCCCTGTGCCATTGTGTTGCCCAGTCACCTAGTTTTGTGAAATCCCTTTAACTCCTTGCAGTCTGCTTTGGACTTAGCTATCTTGAGTAAATTTTGTATCACCTGAAAATTTTGCCAGCTCATTGTTTATCCTTTTTTCCAGATCATTTATGAATTTGTGGCGTACAGATCCTGGGGCACACCACTGTTTACTTCTCTCCATTCGCTCAATTTATTCCCACCCTTTGTTTCCTGTCTTTTAACTAGTGTACCAGACAATGCTTTATAATGAGCCTTAGGTTACTTTAATGACAAGCCTTTTGTTATCTTCTCACCCTGCCTCTGTCTTTAAACAAATTCCCTACCACAAAGCTGGAGCAGAGAGGCCAGGATAACAAGGGTGAGGGTCCAGGACAGTCTATCAGCAGACCTGCCCTTTTCTATTCCTGGCATTTTGACTATGAGTAAACCTCTTTGTTGCTTTGTGTCTGTTTCCCCAACTCTCAGATATTGCTAATCAAAGTTTCTGGCTTTTATTTCCATTTTAGAGAGTGGGGAACAGATCCAGTCGTAACATGATTACATGTTGGATCTGTAGCCCATTTGTCAGCTGCTGACTTCCACCTGTTGTTCAGAACGACATAACTCGGAAGCACGTGTTTCTTCTGTACTTCACCCCTACGTAACAGCAGGCATGGGTGGCATTTCCCCTCTCAAGGACTAATTCTTCAAACTGATTGTTATCAATGAATTAGAAGCCAGTATAAAATCATTTCTGATAACATTAGCAAGCGACAAAATTTTGGCAGTGTGGTAACAAATGATGAGGACAGGGTGATGATACACTGTGATCCACAACCCTGGGGAAGCGGGAGCACAGCCTTCCCAAAGCACCAGGCACAGCTCTGCCCACACTTCTCCCCCAGAACTCCTGCTGTAGGTGTTCTGGGGGCAAAGTGTCATTGCCATTAGTGCCCGCCCTCCCTGTGCTCCTGGCTGGGGAGGCTGGATCAGTGTGGTCTCCTCTTTTCCTTGGTGCTCCGGGAGCCAGGTTGGGGCCTCCTAGCCTCAGCTGCACCAACCACCTATTCTAGTAAGAAAACATTCTGGCCACACTTACAAACTGGGGGTGTGTCAGCCGACGGTCAGGGCAGTGAGTCCCTTATGACCGGCTGGAGTTCTTTTAAATTGTGCTTGGTTCTGTTACAGCAACTGAAGGAGTCAGGTTAAAGCTTAAACAGTTACTATTTTATTGTTACAGGGTAAACTTAGTTGTTAAATGCTACTGCTGTGTTACAGATAACACAGACACTACAAAGGACAGGACAGAAATTACACTAATAAGTCACTTACAGGTACCATGAAACCCTTTTGGTTCTCTGAGCTCTTATTAAATGCATGCAAAATAGACACATAGCAGGTATATATTCTCACCCCTGCGTTCCAGACTTGGCGTGGCCAGCGTCTTTCTCTCAATCCCTCGGGAAGAAGTAGGGCGAGGTTGGGCGTCCCACAGACCTCGGGAGACAATCAATACCTGCCAGCAGGTATAGATGATTGGAGCTCAAATGGGGTGGGCTGCTGAACCTCTTTTATACTCCTTGGGTTATGTAGGCTTCTTCCTGGACTCAAGTGGCCAATTAGGAAAAATGGCTTTGAACACCAAGTTTCCCACCAAGGGTGCAAAGCATAATTTACACCTGGGAAAATGCAGACAATGGGCACCTCTGGTTTGTGATGGACGAAGATTCCTCTCCTGGGACAGTGCAGGCGTGTCAATTACTGGTACTAGCCATCAGGGCGACGGGAGGCCCCGGGTCGTCAGCTAGCTCATTTACTGTCTGGTTTCTGTTTATGGTAGAGTCAGGGACAGGCAGCACACCTGCGTTCCCAGGGCATCAAAGGCTGACTGCCTTTCTCTTGCTCTCTGGGCGGGGGGGGGGGGGGAAACAAGATGTGGTTCGTGGAAAAACAAGATGGGGTTTGTGTCTGGCTACAGGGTGTGTATCCAGGAAAGCAGTGACTCTGACAAGGATTTAGGGCCCATACTGGGCAAACTGTTCACCATGAGCTCCCAGGGGGATATTGTAGTGAAAAAAGGCTAAAGTTATCACTAGACATATGAACTGAGCTGTGAGTAGGAGGGAGAAGTGTGCAGGATGTGGCACGATATCAGTGAGACTGAGAGTGGAATAGTGCATCTGGATTTCATGTCCACCTTTGAAAAAGATGTTGAAAAATTGGTGATGGGGCAGCAAAAGTCACCAAGTGTTTTGAGGGCTGGAGAAATATGCTTTCCAGGAAGCTAATGAAAGAGCTCAACTTGTTTAGCTGATAAAAGATTGAAAGGTGACTTCACTGAAGTGTCAAAGCGCTTTAAGGGAGAGAAACGATCTGGTATTAAAGGGCTCATTAATCCAGCAGAGAGACACTTACCAAGACCTAGTGGCTGGAAACTACAAAGAGACTGATATCCAAGATGATTCCCATGGGCACAAACCCCCAAGAGAAGTGATGAATGCTCCATCTCTTGGTGACTTTTAGTGAAAACTAGATGTTTTCTGGGAATGTGTTCACTAACCGACGGTAGCTAGTTTTTTTTAACAAATATAACCCGCGGGTTATATTCATTTTTACAAACCCCGTGCCTCCCCCCCTCCCCCCATGGGCTATACTTGTGCGCGGTGTATATAAGGTTTTTTTTACTCGATGGAAGAGGATCCCCTCCCCCACACTGTTTCATTATGTTTGCCGGGCTGGGGTTAGGCTGCCAGCCCACGACTGAACAACACGGGGAAACTTACAAGGGGCGCAGCAGCCGTAAACGCTCCGGAGCCGGGGCAGAGGCATCCCCCGGCAGGAGGCTCCCAGCCCGTGTGGACTAAGGGAAGGAGCCCGGAGCAAGTTGCTTGGCGGCCAGCAGCAGCAGCGGGAGTCTGCAGGTGGCCACGGCTCACAGAAGGGGGGCTGGGGCATGGTTCTTGTTGCTCATTGCTCCTGCGCGATCCAGCCGGGCGCCCTTCCCTGCCTGCAGCTGCCGCTGCCGCGTACCAGACCCTCTGCACTCTCGCTTGTTGCAACCAGGCAGACACTTGCCCCGCCGCCCCAGAACCATGCCCCGGCCCAGGAGCAACAAGTAGGGTATAGTTGCTAAAATACGGTACTGTGCCATATGCAAAAACGTCTTGTGCAAGATCGCATCCACACTCCAAAGTGCATCAAAAAAGTGATGCGCTTTTGTGAAAGAGTGTCCACACTCATTGGACACTTTCACACACAAAGCCACCTGGAACTGGTTCTAGCTGGGCTTTAGGTCACCAGTTGCTGTCGCGTGCTGTTGCCGGAGCCTTGCAGCGACACGTGCTTAAAGGGACCCCCCTGGATAGCTGTTTCTCTGTTTCTGCTGCCTGCTTGTGGACCTCTGTTGTGTGCCTGCTGTGGTTGCCCTGTTCTTTTTGAGGACACCAGAGCTTTTTTGCTTGGTGTCTGCCATGGAGCCGGCGCTGCCCCAGGGCAGGTGATGGCCCCACGCGGCCATGCTGCAGTTCGTGCAGCATTTGCTTCCAGCTGCCTACATGTTCCTGCTGGACATGGACTCAGAACTCCTTCTTGTCAACCTCTGGGTGGCTGCAGCCGCTCCAGTCTAGCTGCCACCCCCCACTATTCTGAGAAGGTTCTGGAGGCTGGAGACCAGGTCTGATTGGTGGGACTGACTGGTCATGGAGCGGTGGGACAACCAGCAGTGGCTGCATAACTTTCAAATGCGAAAGGCCACCTTCTTGGAGCTCTGTGCCTGGCTCACCCCTGCCCTCCAGAGATGCGACACCCATCTGTGGCCCACCACCCCGCTACAGAAGTAGGTCGCAATTGCCCAGTGGAAGCAGGCCACTCCAGACAGCTATCACTTGGTGGCCAACCACTTTGGGATGGGGAAATCCACCGTTAGGGCCCTCCTGATGCAAGTAAGGAGCTCGCAGGCTGTAGTCCCTGCCCAGGAGGGAAAGGCGGGTGTTGGATAAGGGGGACTCTCGGGAGAAGGGGGCTGGGGACTGTAGAGGGTGGAGTGCTGGTGCAGTGGGGGTGGGGGAAAGCCCTGGCTCACACAACCCCTCTTTCATTCTTTGTTTTGTGTGTTTCTTTGTCTCCTTCTGTCATCATCTCCCTCCAGGACCTGGACGCAACCATGGCCGGATTTGCTGCCCTGGGGTTCCCCAACTGCGGGGAGCCATCAATGGTATGCAGATCCCCATCCAGGCCCTGGATCATCAAGTGGCCCAGTTTATTAATAGAAAGGGCTACTTCTCGGTAGTCCTGCAGGCCCTGGTGGACCACTGGGGCCAATTTACAAAAGTGTGTGTGAGGTGGCTGGGTAGGGCACATGATGCCCAAGTTTTTAGGAACTCCAGCCTGGGAGCCATGCTGGAGGCGGGCACCTTTTCTCTCCACCAGGACTTTGTGGTGTGTGACCAGAACATGCCAGTGTGCATAATGGGGGACGCACTCACTCATGCCCTGGCTAATGAAGCCATATCCTGGCCACCTCAATCCCAGCAGGGACCTTTTCAATGCCCGCCTCAACCGATCCCGGATGCAGGTGGAGTTCATCTTCGGGTGCCTCAAGGCACGCTTCTGCTGCCTCCTCACCCGCTTGGACATAAGGGAGCAGAATATCCCTGAAGTGGTGGCAGTATGCTGTGTGTGTGTGTGTGTGTGTGTGTGTGTGCGTGCGTGCGCTCCACAATATTGTGGAGCGCCAAGGGCAGACCTTCCTCCTGGGGTGAGGGACAAACGCCGCTCACGAGGGCTGAGCATTTGAGCAGTCCCAGACTACTGCCACCTGTCAGGCCCCTCGGGACAGGATGCGCATCAGGGAGGCGGTCTCTCAGGCCCTCCAGTAACTTTTCCCAGGGCCTCCCCAACAGGGGCTTCTGTCTTTCAGCTCTCTCACTTCCCCCTTTCATCTCCTCCCCTCGCCCCTTTCCTGACTTCCCAATTAACAGACATGTTTGCTTTCATGACAAAAGGAAAATGCAGGACAATGTAGCACTTTAAAGACTAACAAGATGGTTTATTAGATGATGCGCTTTTGTGGGCCAGACCCACTTCCTCAAAGTGGGTCTGGCCCACGAAAGCTCATCATCTTGTTAGTCTTTAAAGTGCTACATTGTCCTGCATTTTTGTTCAACTACCCCAGACTAACACGGCTACATTTCTATCACTATGACAAAAGGAGTTTTTCCCTTCCTCAGTTTCCATGTTTTCCTGCCTGTGCTTATGCCCTTTGATTTCACAGCCTGCACCCACCCCCACACTGCACAGTCTAATATTAACTCCTCTCTCTTGCCAGCACAGTGACTCCTGCCCTGGACCCAGAGCTGGAGACATGCTTCCTGCAAGCTGCTGGGCATGCTGTCTTCACCCTGGGCACAGAGGAGGCCACCCCTCAAGCCAAGTGGATCTTTCTCCAACTCCTCTCTGCCAGGTGCAGGAGTGGCCTCTGGTCCCTGCTCCCTTTATTGGCCAGAGCTAGAGGTGGGTGGGCAGAGATAGGAAAAAGCTGCATAGTAGGTTCCTTCCTTCCAAGGGGGGGTCACATTACTCTCTGCGGGGATTCCTTCCTTCCGTCTTCCCTGGCACATGCTGTGTTTGGCTAGCAGCCCAGCTTCCATCCACAGCAGCTTGGCTCTTCCCTACTCTGCTGCCTACAAGATCCTCTTCAGAGAACTGCTAGGTCATGAATTGAAGAGCCAGCTGGGATCCTGCCCTGAACCCTTGCTAATTGCTGACAGTGGGATGTGAATGAGCAAGGCCAGGCTATGTGTTTGGGGATTTCAGTAGTGCTTCCCAGAGACCCACATCCTATGGCAGGTAGAGCCCCAGTTTCCCTAATTCTGACCCATGGTGTGATGAATGGGAGCAGTACTGCTGTTTTCTGGACATCCCCACCATGCAGTTAACTAAATTGCTTGTAAAGGTTAATCCTACAGAGAGTCTCCAGGAATGGTAGGGAAGCAGGAAGTATTGGAAGCCAGGAGAGCCAATGGAAACAGAGTGGGAGGTTTTGAATTGGAAGCAGTGATCTTCCTCTTATAAAAATTGGAATTCCTCTGCAGCAGGGGCATGAGTCTCTCTGTCCTTCTCCACCTGCTGCAATTGGATTGGGCCAGGGAAACAGCGATTGGAAGCACTCAGACATTGGAAGCAGACGGCCGAATGTGTTTGACTTTCTCACAGGATGCCCATCCCTGCTGCAGCTCAGTGGTGCTGGGATTGGCACCAAGACAGCAGGATCCTGGGATCTGGGAACACAGCCAGAGTGGGGGAGATAAGGATACTGTGCCAGAGTACAACATAGCTCAGGGAGTGGGGCTGGCTGGGTTCCCTGCAGTGGATATCGCCAGGGACCAGGACAAAAGCTACTTCTTACTCTCAGATGAGAGCTCCCTATCCCTGCACCCAGTAGGATAGTCTAGTATTAAGGATCTCATAGTTGAACTTCGCTAATTGCTGTGATTTGGCATCTGTGCGCCACTCCAGAGGGCACTGGTGACTCCAGCCTCTGTGGATACAGGGGAAACTTCTGGCACTGGTGCATGTAGCAGGCGCACACACCTATGTTGAACAAGCACTCAAAGATGAAAGAACCATTCCTTCCCTCCAAGAAGGGCAAATAATAGTTCTCTGAACAACCCCAGAGAAATCTGGAACAAGGATGTTTTTATAGCTGCTTTAAGACTTTGAAGGGAGGAGAACTGCACATGCATTAAATTGTTCTCAGAGGAAAAGGGGCATGGAGTACTTTAAAAAAAATTGCAGTGATGTCAGATGAAGGGCCGAGGTATTAAATCATCATTAAGCACAGCAATCCAGTAACTGTCTGAGAGAAGTATCTGGCCTAGTAGCTCTTGAAGGTATAATGACAGGTGGACTCAGGTTTCAAATTGGGGGGAAAAAACCCTCTAGCTGTGTCTAGACTGGCAAGTTTTTCCACAAAAGCAGCTGCTTTTGCCGAAAAACTTGCCAGCTCTCTACACTGGCCGCTTGAATTTGTGCAAGAACACTGACAATCTCATATAAGATATCAGTGCTTCTTGCGGAAATACTACGTTGCTCCCGTTTGGGCAAAAGTCCTTTTGCGCAAAAGCTTTTGCACAAAAGGGCCAGTGTAGACAGCTCAGCTTTGTTTTGCGCAAAAAAGCCCCAATGGCGAAAATGGCGATCGGGGCTTTTTTGCACAAAAGCGCATCTAGATTAGCACGGACGCTTTTCTGCAAAAAGTGCTTTTGTGAAAGTGCTAGATGCTCTTTTCCGCACATGCTTTTAACGGAAAGCATTTGCGGAAAATCATGCCACTCTAGACGTAGCCAAAATGTTTATATACTGCAAATTAAACCTTGGCATTTTCCATTAAATTCTTCTGTCACCCTTTAATTATAAGACTCTATGAATTCCTTGTTTTATATAGATGAGAATTTTAGTTAAAACTTGTGCAGTGCTTTGAGTTGCTGTACACCATTACTTGGCAAACTTGATAAACAGATGCACTCACAGTACAATAGGTTTTATTTACATTTGTCATGAGCTCTTATGCATTTTAAGTGACACCTAAGGAAGGATGATGTGCCCCAAATTGCAGAGGGAGACATGTTCCCAAGAAGCACAGTCTTTCCAGGCAACTGATCACAGACCAGCAACTGCTTAGTTAAACTAGCATCCTGCTATACAGGCTTTTAAAGGAGATGGATTTAAATCATGACACTGTGTCTGTATGACCCAGAGTAAGTCATTAAGCCCCAGATCCTGAAAGGCACTTAACTTCCATGGAATTTAAGAGCCTCTATACTGCTAAGGATCTGGCCCCTTAGCCTCTCTTTACTTCACTTCCCTATCTGTAAAAGGGGGGGTAATTGTATTGTCCTACCTCACAGGGATAGTTTGAGGATAAATACATTGTGAGATGCTCAGGTACTTTGGTGCTAGGGAACTACATAAGACCTATAGATACATGGACATATATCATTGGCAACACATGTCCTAAAACACTGTGTTCTCTTACCTCATCCCTGTGTGGGATCCCTTACAGAGGTGACCTAACATAATAAATATTTCAGAATGATTAAAGGTAACACAAGGAATGTGCATTACTTAGGTCCCAAATGAGCCTTTGTTTGCGGTTGTTGGTGTGATTTTAATTGATGCACAGCCAGCGTTGGTGATGCTTCAAAATGTATTGAGAGTCTTGCAATATTTGTTGTCTTCAAACTCCTGGAGTCATAATTTTAAATTATATACAATGTATAGCTCATGAAATCGCAGACAAACTTGAAAACGTGAAACTGAAAGGCTGAAAAATCAGAAGGCAAGTAATAGAAAGAATCTGCGATTGGCTTAAAAATCATGAGCTTTAAAAATAACCATCAGTATCAGTTTTTGAAGGGCCCTGACTCAGGTTTTTGAATGCTCAGGCCTGACCATACTGCATATGTTTGATGCTGGCTTGTTGCACAGTGTGATCAACATGTTCATTGTCAGGCCTGAAGTCCTTGTGTTAAAAAAATCTCCTGTTAGGTGTGTAAAGAAAGCCTGAAAAGAGAGAGCGAGTGTTTGCGCACGTGTGTGTGTGCGCATGATCCTGAAGGCCTGGAAACAGATGTATGAACAGCTCCTACTTGACTAGCAGTGGGATCTAGAACTTTTCAGTGTTGGATTACTGGGTCAAATCGAGTCCTAGTGGCTAAAGACAGCGTCCCTTTAATGGTGCTACCTGGAGTTAAGGGGACTCTTCCTAGTGGACAGGTGGCTACACTGCTGTTTGTTTTTCAAAAGAGGTGACAGGGAGTGAACTGCCTTGTGACACATGAGGGAGAAGGCTCACTGACACGGGAAAGCATAGGCTGCCTCATGTCCATTCATGAGGCTATACCCAGGACTTCATATTAAATTGCTGTGAGCTGAGCTCCTGTAATTCAAGTAAGTGACTTTAGCTTTCATGAAAAATGAGTGAAGTCAACAACTGTCTTGTTTTTAATTAAAAATTGCTAGGAATTTTTGAACTAAGGCAAAAATCATTAAGAAAGCGAAACCAATTCTCTGCTCAGAAAAGTGTAAATTCTACTTTTTATATGATTAATCAATCAAAGTTCCAAATTAAAAGCAGATCTTGCATAGCAAGCTAGGAGCATTTCCTACTGTGACTTCCATATAAACTGTGTGATCATTTCCAATTTGCTCATGGTAGGTCCTTATTGATAATTCAGGCTGTATTAGCAAATGGTGATAGTGAAAGACATCCTCAAGGAACAAAGCAGAGTTTGCTAAAAATGAACATAAATATCACATCTGTGCCGATGGCTTCTTTGAGCAAAGCACTGCTGTTTAATCAAATAAAGCAAGCCCCGTGAATTGGGCCAGCAGTATTTTGCAACCCCAACCCAGCTGCTCAAATAGCAGTTGTGTTTTTACATCCAGAACTGCATTTCCTTGACATCTGCCGACAGCAAAATAACAGTGGAGACAAATTTGTTTTGTTGCACTCATCTTTGGAAAAACTTTCAACCGTGTGTGGTTCCAACAAGCAAGTAGAAATGAACTTTAAGAAAGAGAAATCAAAGAAATAAGAGATTGATGATTCCAAAAGAAAGCAAGTGAGCATTTCATATCTTATCAGCCACTGCACCAAACTAATCATTCAAACAGTTTTTAGAGGGACCTGTCCTGTACACTCCTTGGGTTTTTTTAAGTGACTAAGTTTAGTAATTATATGGTATGCTTGAAATATGTATCCTCATTCAGAAATGGATTATATTAAAAACAACTTTTGCCATCCCTGTTGAGGCAATAAGGGGTTGGGCCTGACTGCAATGCCATTAAACATGTTCTAACAGGGCACATCTACACAGCAGGGCAAAAGTCAAATTGAGCTACCATCAATTGCGTAGCTGAATTTGAAATAGCTTAACTTGGCTTTTGGCACTGTTTCCACAGCACGAAGTCGAAGGAAGAACACACTTCCATCCACTTCCCTTACTCCTTGTAAAATGCAGGTTACAGGAGTCAGAGTAAGAAGTCCACCAGCTAGGTCTCACCTACCAGCTCACCATTATTCTGAAATAACGCTGCTGTGTAGACAATATTCATGATGAGCACGCATAGTACATGCCAGATGTGCTCCACCCTATGATGGTCTTGGAGAGCAGGTAGGTGAGACCTAGCTAGAGCAGGGTAAGCTACACATTCGCTGTACTGAGAGTGTTGCTGGGAGATAGCTTCCCACCCTGTGGCAGGCAGGAAGTGTGAGAACGGGCAGAGGTTGCACCCAGAGCTGTGACTAGGATGGGGAGCTGAGAACAAACATGCTGGTGTTGGCCACAGGCATGCAGTATGGAGAACCAGGGAGGGAAGTGAAACCGGTCAGGGTTGGTGAATGTCACTAATCACACCTCTGAAAGTGGGGAGCTGGCACGAACAGTGCACACCCATAGCTCACACGGCCGGGACCAGGGGGAAAAGTTAAAAACTGGAAGCAAGTACATGCTAAGACTCCATGACCTCGAGTAGGGTGGTGAGGAACTGTGGCCAACCCTGCCCGGTGACTGCAGCAGACCAGTAACAGTGCAGGAAGCTAATTGGCAAGTAAGCCCAGCGAGAGGCAGTGAACCCAGACAAGCCTGGCACATGCTGAAAGGACAGTGCCAGGTGTGTGGCTTAACTAAGATGAGCATGGTACAGCCATGCAGAGCTGAGTCCAGGGGGTTGGGAACAGTGCTAAAACCAGGAAGAGTGTATGCCACAGACACAGCACACAGCCCAGAGTGCGGTGCTGCCAAGGAGCAGGCTAGTCTCATGTATAAGCGCCTGTTGCAAGGCAAGAGCCGTGAGCTTGGAAAGGACAGGACTGGTGCATAACACAGATACTAATCCCACAGTACTCACAGCATGGGAGTGCACATCAGGTAGTCAGAGCTCTAAGACTTGGGCAGGAAGTGCTGAACAGGCTGGCTCAGTGCCTAGCCCACGGCCAACAGACCGGGGTGGAGAAGTGAGCACTGGAAGCTTGGGTCATGGCACAAAAGCCAACTATTAAGATGTAAAGAATAGGCATATGCCATGTACACAGAGCACTGCCCGGGGAACAGGACAGGCACTCAGTAATGGGATCGGAGAGGTGGAGCGGAGCTGAGCGAAGGCCGACGTGGGATATATTACAGGCACACAGTACCGAGGACTGTGAGCAAGAGCTAAGAATGTGTAGTCTTGCTGCATGCCAGATGCATGGAGAGCTACAGCTGGGGCTGGGAGCTGAGGTTGGGGTGAATAGCTGAGAACACACTGGCTTAGTGCCTGGCCTTGGCATAAGTGCTATTATCTAGCTGGGGTGCTCAGAATGGACCCATTTAGTGCATGCCTAAAGCACATAGGGCTGGTAGATACACAGGAGGCACTAAACCAGGCCAGCTCAGTACATGATACAGGTGAATTGAACAGAGCAGGGAAAAGGGAGCTGAGCACAGACAGACTCGTTTCTTACCATGGAAAGCCAATGCCAAGACTGAAACGGGGAGCTAGTAACAGCCACGGCTGGTACATCATCTGGGTGCACACAGCACAGCACCCAATTGTACTAATAAAAGGACAGGGAGTTGAGCAGTCAATCAGATTCAGGGAGCTGAGACCAGACAGGCTTGGTGCATATCACAGCGCTATGACTGAAACTGGGACCTAAGACTGTTTGCTCTATGCCACACACACAGGCTACGTCTACACTGGCATGATCTTGCACAAAAACTCTTTAGTGCAGGAGTTCTTGCGTTAAAGTAGTTGTGCAAGAGAGCGTCTACACTGGCATGTGCTTTTGCGCAAGAGTATCCTTGCCAGTGTAGACGCTCTTGCACAAGAAAGCTCTGATGGCCATTTTAACCATAGGGCTTTCTTGCGCAAGAAATTCACGTTGCCTGTCTACACTGGCCTCTTGCGCAAGAACAGTTATGCAAGAGGGCTTATTCCTGAGCGGGAGCGTCAGAGTTCTGGCGCAAGAAGCCCTGATTTCATACATTAGAACGTCGGTTTACTTGCACAAGGACACGCAGCCAGTGTAGACAGGCAGCAAGTTTTTGCGCAAGATCGCACCAGTGTAGACACAGCCAGAGCGTTTAGGCTTGGTCATAGAGCTCAGAACAGACAGACTCAGTTCATACTGCAGCTAGCATGCACAGAGACCTGAGTACAGCCACTATGTGCTATAGAAAAGCACAAGGGGTCGGAGGACCACTTGAGGGTGGGGCAGGGCTGGAGCCAGGGTAAACCCCCACAGGGAACAGAATGTTTCAGCCCCAGGCACCAGTTCTGTGCCAGATAGGGGCCACTGCCCCTATCTGGGTCTCTATGCTGTTCCTGTTTCACCACCCCTAACTTTGGCCCCAGTACAGGCCCCCCGTTCCATATGTGTCATCCTTGATCTGGGGATTATAGTGGATGAGAAGCTGGATATGAGTCAGCAGAGACAACAGTGCGCCCTTGTAGCCAAGAAGGCTAACGGCATATTCGGGTGCATTAGGAGGAGCATTGTCAGCAGACCTAGAGAAGTGATTAGTTCCCTTTTATTCAGAACTGGTGAGGCCACATCTGAATTATTGCATCCAGTTCTGGGCCCCCCCACTATAGAAAAGAGGTGAATGCATTGGAGAAGGTCCAACAGAGGGTGACCAAAACAGTTAGGGGCCTGGAGCACATGACCTATGAAGAGAATCTGAGGGACTTGGGTCTGTTTAGTCTGCAGAAGAGAAGAGTGAGGGGGGATTTGATCGCAGCCTTCAACTTCCTGAAGGGAGGCTCCAAAGAGGATGGAGAGAGGCTGTTCTCAGTGGTGACAGCTCGCAGACCAAGGAGCAATGGTCTCAAGTTACAGTGGGGGGAAGCCTAGGTTGGATATTAGGAAAAAACTATTTCACTAGGAGGTGGTGAAGCACTGCAATGGGTTATCTAGGGAGGTGGTGGAATCTCCACGCCTAGAGGTTTTTAAGTCTTGGCTTGACAAAGCCCTGGCTGGGTTGATTTAGTTGGGATTGGTCCTGCCTTGGGCAGGGGGCTGGACTTGATGACCTCCTGAGGTCTCTTCCACCCCTATGATTCTAGCCCTAGCCACTCAAATCTGGGAGGAATGCAGACAGACAAAGGTGTGGCATGACCCTACTTGTCACCACACAGCACTGAGCTGGGCTGGGTTATTCGTACCAGTTTGCCTCAAAACATGGCATAGACATGGGGAGCTCAGAATCCATATGTGCAAGACTTCTGGCACAAAAGATCAGCAACCTCTGAGATTTGCTGCCATGGAAGTTTTTCTTGCAGCTGGGAGTTGTGCCTAACTCCACTTGAAGCCCATGCCTGGAGTTACTCCAGGTCAGCCCTTTTCTAAAAGAAGGCTCATTGAACCACTGAGCTATGGGGGGAAAGATTGATCCTGACAGTCACCAAAGCTGTAGACACATCCTGTTGGGATGGGCCCATCTAGCTGAGAATGGGCAGCTTCAGTGCACCCCCCCTAGACCCTCAAGGCTGATATATGGATCACCAGCCCTTGCTGACTTTGTGCCACAGATCCACATGGTTGAGACTGGGGAAAGGTCACAGGCACATAGCAGAGAACAGACACAGAGCTCTACGACTGATGCACAGCGCTGAGAACAGGCAGGCTCAATGCACAGCTCAGACTCAGAGAAGTCTGGATGTGGACCTCAGAATGGGCGTATGTGCTGCATGCCACAGACATGTTTAATTGAATGGAAGTTGGTATTCTAGGCACAATTAAGTGTAAAGGATGGATTAGCAGCAAACCCAAGACACAGATTTCTAAAATAGATGGGGATTTTAATATAGTGGCAAGTAACTTGCAAGCACCTTCTGCTCACCAGTTACTGCTCAGAAATAGGGTGACAATGTATCTCAGCTGAATTTGGGGCAGCTGGTAAAATTGCTCATATTCAAGCGAGTTCAGTGGCAATCAGAAGATGCAGGACAAAAATCACAAAGGTCTCAGACACACACACCCCTCTCTCTCACCCTTAGTAGGTATCTGACTAATCCAACCCTGCCTGCTCTGTGCTCTCCATGCCTAGCTGGGCCCCCAGGTCAGACCCACCTTTCCTAAAAGAATCAATGGATTTTGAACTTTGGAAAATAAGACTATCTAGAGCTGAATAAAGGGGATGATTTACAGAGAAATCCACTGTGTATTAGACCTCTTGGAGTACATTATGGTATACTGCATGCTAATTTTTCATTCATGTATTCTCTGCCAATACAAATCTGCAACCAAGAACTGAAGACAAATTTTAAGCCAATTTATTCATGGTATTTCAATATCAATGTGTTTCTCAAGTAAGAAATCTCTCAACAGAAAAAAAAAAGTCAACTTCTAGTCACACAATTTATTTTAACAGGTTTTCAAGTTTCTTACAATTAATGTAAGCTATTTTGGTAGAAAATTAACAATGGTGTTGAGGTAAAATATTTGCAACAGTAATCTTACTCAAAAATAAATTAGTCATTTACTCACTGAAACTGCAATTGGAACAGCATCATCTCAAAACAGGTTCGGTATGTCAGAAAACTGCAGAATCAATACTTTAGGCAAAAGAAAAAACCCACACCCACAAAAATACCTAAAACCAAAAAACACAAATAGCCAGATACAGCAATATACAAAAGCAACACAATTAAATTAATGATTTCAGGTTCATTAATTTAGGTTTCCAATTTCAGCCTTAAATCTGGAGAAAATAAGCACTTGGGAAGTAATTTTGGCAAGTAACTATCCACAAACTCCATTTTCAAGGGTATGCACCCACCCCTTAATTTGTGTTTTTCTGTAGGAGTTATTAGCACTATATTGCTTCCTGGAGTTTGGCCTAGTCTACATGGAGAGTTAGGTCACTATAGCTGCATGGCCTAGGGATATGAACAATTCGCCTCTCTAATGTGAGGTAGCCATTCTGACCTAACCCCCAGTGTAGATACAGCTAGGTCAACAGAAGCACACTTCCATCAACCAAGATACCATCATCTGGTAAGGTGCTGTTTCTATACCAAAACAAAGACTCCTAGTGGAGCAGGCTTCATCTACAGTACAGAATAAATAGGGCTTCACTACAGCATGTAGCTATGTCAATGTAGTCTCTCTAGTGTAGACATGAGATTGTAGAGAGTAAGTCATGAACGGTATGAAGCTTGACAATTGTGTACAGCTGGAGCTTTGTTGTTTTCCATTATTTACTGATGACACTCTTTCTTCTACAAATATGTCTGAATACACACTGAAAACCAGAAACCGTCATCGCTACATCTATCCAAAATACTAGGTATTTGCAGTAGTGATTGTGGACAAAGTACATTCAAGTGACATAAGGACTGAGTACATAGTTCTTAGGAATGAAGGGAGGTTATATATTTCCACCAATGCACAGGACTCCCATTAATTATTATTATACAAGTACTAATGGGAAAAATATACTCCTCAGTGATCATTCAAAACAGATGTTCTCAGATTTTATTGCACTTGATAATAAAAAGACAGTTTATATATTAAATACCTGAACATCTATGCAGCTCCAATACTTCATATTCTCTACTAGAGATGCTAAAATGTGTTTAAGTAATCGTGCAACTGCTGAAATTTTCAGCAGTTACATTCCTGGGGCTGGCAGCTCAGAAGCAATAGCATGGGGGGGGGGGGGGGGGGGAGGGAGGGATGGTCAGCAGGAGATATGCTTAAAAGCTGGCTCCCTGCATGCACCATCTCCTCCCTCCCTGTGCCACTACCTCTGATACAGAGGCAGCAGCATGGGGAGAGCCTGCGTGTAACCTTGCATGTTAATGGTTATACTTTCGTATCCCTAGTGTCTATTAGCTCCTCCTTCACAGTTTATGGAAGAAAAAGCTTTAAGAAAGAATGACTGCTTTTGTGTATATATATTATATATAAACCATGGAGAGATCTTCTGAACACAAAAGCATTCCCTTTAGCTCCTTGTGCACCTATAAAATATCCCTGTCATTTATTTTGAAAATTCACACATTGACCTTCCTCCTTAGTGTCACTAACATTAGCATCACCTTGCCTGTCCTACCAAATAAACTTTTAAACAATTTATGTTGATACTGTCAGATTGTCACTGCAATCTAAGATGATCCTAGGATAACTGAAAAGAGCCTGTTTAGATATAGAAGATCTTAACATTTAATGGACTGAAGACAATTTTTAAGTTTGTGCTTAGACTGTAAGTGCCTATCTAGTTTTGGTAACCCAAGTTTGTATATACTAAAGCCTGGATTTGAGCTTGCAAACATCACATTTCATTGTTAAGTAATAACATGGTCTCGCAAATTTTGAAGCTCCATCTGGTCCCTAAGATGCACTAAATGTTATCAAAAAAGCAGAAAGTGATCAGGGAGAACAACTCATTTTAGCAGACCCTGTTTACATAAATAGCAATAGCTGCATCTCTCTCAAGTTCTGTACATTGCATTATCCACGTACCCTAAACAGGGATGAAAAAAGATCAAATGCAGTACTGGTCAACCAGGGTCAATAGTACATCCCTTTAACTGTTAGGGCTATCAGCTGTTAAGGACTAAGGCTCTCCTGTGGGCAGAGTGCCTATGTAAAATCTGGCTTTCAGAACAATGCAAATGTAGAAAAGTGGCCTTACTCCCCTTCCAAGAAAGACCATTACAGGATTCAAGGTCTTAAATAGTTCTTAATGCAAGTGTGCAGGAGACAAATCACATTTAATGTTTTGATCAATATTTAAAAACAATCTGCAGACATTACCAGCAGATATTAAAGCGTCTGGTACAGTTTATAACTGAGTTAGTGTTAAAAACAATCCATACCAACAGAGTTTTTTCAGTCCGACAGTGATATAACAAAAATGCTTTTAGCAACCACACAAATATAACTAATTCAAAGCAGCTAGGAAATAATTTAACTTTTATGACTTACTATAGTGCATTATAACAATGTACCAACAATTAGAAGGTTACAATGTCTCTTTATGGCACACTCAAAAATTTAGGACCTCTGGATCTTGAAAAAAAAATGAAATGGGGGGGGGGGGGGGCAGAGGTCAGGGAGGAAAGAGGAAGGCTTACTTTTTTCATTTCAAGTTAGAAATCCAGTGCTTTGAATGTCTCTCTAGTTAAGACAACAGAGGGGTTTATAAATTAATTAGTCATACAAACAGTGCCATCATATTGGGAGATACTGGATATTCTTCGTATTTAAACCAAACAGGATGTATTCCGGTAATCCATTAAGCAGCCTCATTTGTCCATTCCTTAAACAGAAAGGATTATGCATCAGAAATATAGACTGTACTATAAAACAGCTCTTTATAACAGAGTAAGTCAATCATACAAAAAAACAAACAAAAAAACCCACCATTTTTACTAGCTTTTAGCCTCATTTTTGTCAATTGGCTATAACTAGATTAAAAAACTAGAGAAAAACCTATAACTAGATGTTACACATGACGAATGCTGTTGTAACTTATGTCTGAGAGCTTGGGCTGCATCTCTTGGTGTTTATGTTGGGAGAGGGGAGACGACACATCACATTGATATGCTTTTGACACATGTAGGGAGGAAATTGAATGCTTTTAGCTTCATTTTTTTGAAAATGGGGCTCAAATTTCTACAGTTCAAATCCAAATTTAGCCAGTTTGCATAGATTTTTTCCAATTCAGTGGTAGGTGCTATGATATCCATCTATAACGAGTTTGCAATTTCACAGTCATCTCTGTTGTTGGATGCAGTAGCCTCCATAACACCCAACAATTTAATAGATAAAAGGTGGGGAAGAACATCCCATCCACATTCAATAGCACAGGAATTCAGGTATGCAGAATTATAGGACTTGTTTTGGAATGTCATCTCATCAGCAGGGCTGATGCCACCCTTTCTCGGATCTTAACTAGATGCAGCTAACCTCTGTTAGCAATATGGACAGCACAATACACTATGCAAAGACATTGTTCCCACTGTCTGGAAAGAATGCCAATTTTCACGAAAGTAAGAAAAAAAATCACTACAAGAAATTAGTGCAATTTCAAACAGCACTCAAGAGGTTTTTGTTTTTTTAAAGTTTTCTCACTTAATGTGTGATCTCAGAGGCTATGTCTACACAGCAACATTATTTCGAAATAACATAGTCCGCGTCTACACAGCTGGCAGTTATTTCGACATAATGTTGAAATACTGCCAAGCTGGAGGACTTCTTACTCCTACTCCTGTAATCCTCATTGTACGAGGAGTAAGGGAAGTCCGAGGAAGAGTGCTCTATTTCGAAATAAGTGCTATGTAGACTAAGGATGTTAAAATGCGGTTAATTGACTAGTCGATGGACTTTCCACCAACTAGACCAGGGGTTCCCAACCTTTTTCGGTCCCCATACTCCCTTGGCTTTTAGTAAACCTTCCCATACCCCCTATTCAATATGAAAGGAGATCAATTCTAGACTCTAGAATCCACAACTTTTTTCACTACTACTACTACTTTTGGAATATTTCAATTAGGATAATCTAGTTATTTACCAAATATTCCCCGTACACCCTTGACAAGTTTCTCATACCCCAGGTTGGGAACTCCTGGACTAGATGATAGGCACTTCTGCATTCCTCCTTTTGTACATTTCAAAAGAGGAATGTGGAACTTTGTGTGCAGCCCAGGGCCAGCCGGAAGTTCTGCTGACTCCAGCCTGCACACGGGTGCCTGCTTTGGACTCTTGGGCATTTCAAAGCCATGGAACCCGGGGTCAGCTGGGGAGTCCCCAACTGACCCTGGGTTCACAAGAGCTGCCCCCTTTGAAATGCTAGGAGGCGGCGTTTTAAAGGGACAGCTACCACACAGCTAGTCTCCAGCTGACCCCGGGTTCTGGGGAAAAGCTGCATGGATCCCGGGGTCAGCTGGGGAATCCTCATCTGACCCCAGACTACTAACGGTACACAGCCCAGGGTCAGTGGGGGACTCTGAGGGGAAAAGCAATATTAACTTGCTTTCTAACGTTCAAGTTTCATATTGTTATAGGTGTCCCACATGGGGTCAGGAATCAGTACTGCAAATAAAACTAGAGTTTTCTTATTTAGCTTGTTCAATGTAACTAAATTGTACAAATTTGTTTTTACAAAGTACTGCCTTGTACCTTGGGTTTTCCAGCTAGGGCCCTCTTCATGTAAGTGTAGCTCACTTTCAGATATGTTAGTTATGTCAGATGAGTTAGTGAATCAAAAGCCAGCCACTTAATTTATTGATTAACCATAAACCTTTCTGACAAGTGCAGGCCACATGGAGTCTTCACAGACCATAAAGTCTTTAAAGACCATGCAAGAAAAAGTAGCATTGAACAGCATGAAAAACAGACTGAACAGAAACAAATTATTTTCATATTATTAGAACAGTGTTCCAGAGTTAAGAGTTTGGATCAGCATTGCATAAAGACTGTTTCAGAAATTTATGGTCAATGTGTTCTTAAGTATCTGCTTCAGGCTGAAAACTTGCCTTTTGTACATTTTAAAACTGAAAGCTTAAAATAAGTCACATGGGTCTCTACAGTGTAAGAAAGCAAGAACATTTATATAAAATAAGACAACATTTTTAAATATTCAAAGAATATTTTTAAAACCTTGTTTATCTACAATTAACTTCATTTTTAACAAAATATCAACTGTTACTGAAAATAAATATTTACTGCACATGCACACAATTCTTCCCATTTAAAAATATAAGTTATTTTTATGAATAAGCCTACTAATCTCTTTTCCTCTTTATATGTATAAATCTAGTTCAATATATTGGAGGATGTACTGTGTCAGGAAGAGAAATAGTGAAAGTGAGCAAAATAGTGAAGCTATTTACATTGCTCAGTCTGTTCAAACAGACCAATAGCTCCAAATTGATCAAAACAGAACTCCTATACCTCTTTCAAGGAGAGCTGAAAATACATTTGCATTTTCATGACTACACTGAGGTTCTGTCTTAAAGTTTAAATGAAAAGAAGTACAGGATACAGGCTAAAACTCTTACTTTAACTACAGAGAATACGATCCTTTGTCAGCATGCTCCAAAGGGTATATCTTGTATTAGGGTTGTAAAATCCCTATCAATCAGTTAACCGGCCAAAGCAGGATTCAGGTTGGGGACCAGTGTTCCCTCTAAACTGTGTAGCAGCATCATTTCATGAGGGAATGCTGCTAGGGGCTGCTCCAGCCTGGCTGAAGCAACCTCCAGCTGGCGGAACTCCCAGTACCCACGCTGGGGCTGCCAAACCCTCTCCAGAGCAGCTCCAGCCTGTGGGGAGCTCGAGTCCACCATGGACAGGGGCTGCAGACAACTTCTGTCTGTTGTGGGCCCCCTGTGGGGCTGGAGCAGCCCAATGCCGGAGATAGGCAGGGAGCTGCCCTATCCTGTATACAGGATGTAAAAACCAGAAAAAGCTAAGCTCCAAGTCTAATATTTTAATGCAAAACTGCTTCATAAGCTTTTACAGAGAATTTGTGTGTGTCACAATAGGATGAATTCCAGCATTCATCTGAATTTTCTTAATTGTAAGTTTAAATCCCCACTCTTAACTTCTCTGTGTGCATGAACAACAAAGAATATTAAAAACTATATTGAGCACAAATGGAAGATTAGTACTTTTAAACTAGAGACCTTTTAGAATTATCTAGTTCAAATAACTAACCTGAGATGTACTTTGCTCCGATTAACATTACCATGCTACTCACTATATAAAAACCCAAAGGCAGACTACAGAAGATACTAGAGTCACCTGATGTCATCCAGCAGAAGGAGTTTCCAGTCAAGCAAATCAAAAGAGAAACATACATCAATTGCAATATTTGTGTTAAGAATCACATGAACAGCAAAAAAGTTACAAAAAAAATAAAATAAAAATAAAAGAGTAGTAACACCTGAAAAAATATTAAAAATTGTACATGCACACCATAAAAATGAAAGGTAAGCCCAAGCTATATACATTTGAGTCTGGATCCAGAGTCCTCTAGCTTTCAAAGTTATTAGGGAGAGCCCATTTCCAATATTATTCAGCATAAAGAGACAAGCAGAAAGCAAGTAGCAACACTTCCAAAAACCAGAGTGCAGACAAATACCAAAGATTGTCCCTATGATAACTGGAGATCATTGTAAGCAGATTTTTGTAAATAGAATCATAAGACTGGAAGGGACCCAGAGAGGTCATCAAGTCCAGTCCCCTTCCACTCCTGACAGGATCAAGCACCTTCTAGACCATCCGAGATTTTTAAGACCAGGTTAGACAATCTCCAGTCACCTTTGATAGAGATTCCCCAGCCTCCCAGAATAGTTATATTCTGCTTATCACTTCAGGTGAAAAGGGAATTAAGCATATTTTTCCAAGGGCTGGCAGAACTTTTAATTCTATTAATGGGGAAATCACGCTATATACATACGCCATTCTCTGGCTAGTAGGGATGTTAGTGTACATAACACTAGAGTGTCCCCTGTAAGGCATCCCAGTCACAGCTAATAATTTAGTGAGAAACAAAATCTTGATACAAAAGTTCTATTTGCTTTTCTAGGGATTCCAGATAAGTCTGTACAGTAGAGTCCCAATTATCTGACCTAAATGGGACCGATAAGTGGTCGGTTAATGAAAATGTCGGATACTACCGAGCATGAGTTGCGCCTGTAGTTGATTCGGGTGGCCTGACCCTTCCCTCCCTGCAGACCCCGCACGCGGTTTGGGAGAATGGCTCCACTCGCTGCCATGTTGCTCTGGGGCCTTCAGGGAGGGAAGGGGCCAGGCAGGAATGGGGACCGAGCGGCGCTGGCAGGAGTCTCGGACCCGCGGGCCGGACTCTCAATCGCCTGCCATGCACTGCAATTCAAGGTACGTCAGCAACTGGGGAAGGAGAAACGGGTCCGGTCAGGTGGTAAGCAGCCGGGGGAAGCACGGGGTTTTAGTTTTGCTTTCAGGGGCTACTGCTGGAGCCTCTTCAGCCAGGGAGCCTGCATGAGGCATGGCACTCCAGGGTTTATCCGGCTATGTCGGATAAAGCGGAATGTTGGATTAGCGGAAGGTTGGATAATCCAGACTTTACTGTACTTGCACCTAAGACATGAAATGAGGTATGTTTGTCATTTTTTTTTTTAAAGGATTGGAATAGGCAATGAACTGACTGTATAAATATCCATTGATTTAATAAGATGTCTAATTAATGTACATTTAAACAGTCCCCAGGAACAAAGTAATTCCCTCTTTCAAAATGCTCCCCTATAAACTCATTTTCATTTTATTTTGAGTTTGGTTCTTAAATCAATTTTTATAACATCACAACATAATTGTATTTTGTATGCTCTAGAGTAACATATATAGCATTCCGTGTTTTAGTCTCTCTTCCTTCCTCAAATAGGCTTATTATAATCCTAATTTGAGTAATCTAGATCAAACATCAGAAATACTTTCACTGATCTTAGACCTTCCTGACAGGAGTTGAGAATGTCTTTTGCATGAAGCTTGAATTGTTACTTTTGTCTGTCTCTCTCTCTCTGAAGGAGTATTGCTCTTTCATGGAGTAAGGACAGTATGCTGCAGTGGACCATTTCTAAAGTTCATTTTGCTTAAATCAATATCATGCTTATTTTATAGGCCTGAATTTAGGCATATGAGACTATGCTTTAATCAAGGAATTGATATACTCCGAATCAGGCAGCAGCAGCGGGACAGCTTTTGTTTGAACTTGCTAATACCCCAGTGTGAACTGCTACTTTAAAAATGTAGCTACAGGTTCAACCTCTCTAGACCAGCAACCTCAGGACCTGACCAGTGCCAAACCAGAGAATTTTCCAGACTATGGGAGGTCAGTATTGTCTACCAGCATTACCAATTCTTCTGCTGCTTACTGGGCTTTTAGAAAATACTCACGGGTAATTTAGACCTGAACAACAGCACAGAACACTGAGAGCCAGGACTGGTGGCTGTAAACAAATTTTATGGTACCATAGGAAACTTGGCCACATCCATGATAAGTCAACATCCAGCTAACTAAAATCACGCCGGACCAGGGAGTGCTGGATTAGAAGTTCAACCTGTAATGTGTAATTGTTCAGCAATGTTTGTTGCTTTCACTGTATGGTCAGTCCTATGTTATTTTTACTTCGTAATAACTAGTACATGGATTCCTAACCTGTGGTCAAAAATCATTTTCAAGGAGCTGGGACCACCCTCTCTCCTCGCCTCCGACGCACACTGTTTATTTTTTTAAAATAGGGACATTAGGGTCCTGAAGTTCTCTCTTTTGTAGCACGGGGTAATGTTATGGAAGCGTTTAAGAACGACTTCATTAACTGAATGCTATCCCAACATTCAACAGTGTTCGCACTCTTACTGCAGATTTCCTCTGAACTGCATCAATAAAGATGCTACAGTCTGCTCTTGGTTTACGTGCTCAAAATTTGAATATCTTCACAGTGATTTAAACGTTAAAAGTAAATCTTAAAATTACAAAAGTAAATTCAATGTGCTTCCTGTTTTGTTTTACTCCATAACTCTTTTACTGCAAATAATATCTTTTTCTAATTAAATTCGAGAATATGATAATGCCAAAAAGGCTAGAGGTCATTATACTTTCAAATGTACAGGTTTTTAAATGTTAAACACCTTGTTTTACATGGATTTCAGAGCTTTAGGGAAAAATTTTTAAATGTTAAAATGCTGTTTGCTTAGAAGCAGAGCTATACAGGTCACTGTTACCATGTGCTAAAATGTAATAAGTAATTTAGGAACAAGTAGTAAGAGAATTTTTTTCTGTCTTTTACAAGAGAAAAATACATCTCTGTAATAGAAGGTAACTGATGTTTTGAAGGACATTCAAGTTGTGCTAGTCACTGGAGTATAAAATATAATGGTTTACCATTTGCATCAGGTTCAGATGTCTCCCAGCCCATTGATTTCATTACAGCTTTCTTCCACCTGGCATAGCGATATTCACTTTCTGAAATCGGAAAGATGAATTAATGTACTTACACTTCAGTTTTTCCACACATTAAATTCACCCTCAAACCTTTGTCCGGCAACGATTTCTCCAAGAACGCACAGCAGTTACTTAAGAACTCATCCCCATTGCAAAAGAATGTCTGGAGTGACAGGCTTTTATTTAAAAACCCTAATGCACAAGTAACTAGTAATTTATCAATTCTTCATAACTCCAGCCATTTACAGCCTAATGCACTTTACTTAGAATCATAGCATAGGATTGGAAGGGACCTCAGTAGTGCTGGGAGGGAGGGGGGAGAAGCATAGACAGTGAACGCTCAGGGGGAGGTGACAAAGAGGAGGAGCAGGTATGGAATGGGGGCATGACCTGGGGCTGAGTGGAGGTTGAGCATCCCTGGGGAAAATCAGAAGTCATCTTGTGCATCTGTGAAAGTTTTAAATCAAAATGGGGGTCTGCAGTTTCTGAAGTTTGAAAATTGGCAAATTTAGACCATCCTTAACAGGTGTGTGACTAGCCTGTTCTTAAAAACCTCCAATGACAGATTCTACAACCTCCCTGAGTAATTTATTCCACCACTTAACTATCGGAGAGTTAAAATGTTTTTCCTAATGTCCAACCTAAATCTCCTTGGCTGCAATTTAAGCCCATTGCTTCTTATCTTATCAATTATTTCCCTAACGATTGAGGACAACAACCTTGTACATACTAGAAGACTAATCATGTTCCCCTCCTCCCCTTCGTCTCTGTCTCCCCCACCCCCGTCTTCTCTTCTACAGTCTAAACATAAGGATGTTAAGAAGCAGGTAACTGACTAATCATGTACTAGGTACAATTTGTATCGAGTACATGATTAGTCAATAAGCTGTGGCTCTGCAGTTTAAATGTAGGAGCTGCCGGGTATGTAGGTCACCTGCTGCATCTCTGCCTTTAAAATATAGTAAGAGCCAGGCAGTTCTTACTATATTTAAAAAGCAGAGATGCAGCGGTCCAGGACCTGGCGGGAGCTGGGACTGCTGAGTCCCGGCTTGTGCTGGGTCCCCTGCTACAGCTCTGCCTCCCCTGGCCCTCCCTCCACGGACTGCAGAGACAATGCTGGGTGGAAACTGGCTTTTAAGCTGGCTCCCCCCCAGCATTGGCTCCTGCTTCCCACTGCCCTTGCAGTCTGAGTCTAAATTTATCGAGTAATCAACTACTTGAGTAGTCGCTTACATCCCTATCTAACTATCCACTTTTTTTAAAAAAAAATCTGTCCTCATAGGTCATGCTTTCTAAACTTTTCTTCTTAACTTCCTCTAATTTGTCCACACTTGGGAACCACACTTGGGAACAAAGTGAACGGAACTCCAGCTGAGGCCTCATCTGTGCTGAGCGGAGTGGAAAAATTATTTCTCATGCCTTGCTTATAACGCTCCTGGACAATACATCTCAGAATGAGGTTTGCTTTTTTTGAGACAGTATTACATTGAAGACTTATATTTAGTTTAAAATCCACTATAACCTCCAAATCCTTTTCTGCTGTACAAGGCCCTATGCAGTCATTTCCTGTTTTGTGTTCATGCAATTATTCCTTTCTACATGTAGTACTTTGCATTTATCCTTATTGAATTTCACCCTATTTCAGGCCATTTCTCCAGATTATGTCAACATGAATTCTGTTACTGTCCTCAAATGCACTTGCAAGCACTCCCAGCTTGATATCGTCCACAAACTTTGTAATTGCACCCTCTGTCATTAGGTTTAGTATTTATATCTGTGGGAAACAGATGCCAGATACTGTCATTGTGACTCAACTGGACTCAACAGAGGCAGAGTCTGTGATATGAGATATGGGACGTGGAGAAGCAGGCCTTCAAACTCTGCTTTTCCTCTACAAATTCACTAGGCAGATTTATAAGTATAATCCACAATGAAGCAATAGTAGTGAGTTTCAAATCCTTTGACATGATGATACCAGAAGTGGGAACTGATAGACCTTTATGTCTGTTAAAAACACCCAGACTAGAAGGTTGGTTACACATGTTTTTTGCACAAACATTAAAACTTCAACCAAAAAAGGGAGAAATGTTTAAGTCTTGCATATATATTAATTATAATGGCAAGTTTCTGTCTCCAGAAGTACCTAACAACTGATGCAAGATAACGTAATAGTTAGAACAGTGAGCTAATTTTAAAGACCTGCTCTACCTACAAAAAAAGTTCTCTTAAAAATATAAAAAGTTGGCTTCTCCTGCAGCCCTGAAAGCCAAAAAACCATGTGGAATCTTTAGGGTCCACTAGCTTCTTCTGTCAACAATTTTCTAATCCTGGGGAAGGAATAAGAAGGGGAAATGGGTTTTTTATATCAGTTTTTAAATGGTTGAAACTGAAAGTCACCAAATGCTGGCACACTAAATGACAAGCATCTATGTAAGCCATTCAATTTAAATTTACACTTATGCTGATGCCGATAGGAAGGGGCTTGGAGGTTTTTCAGATAATTTTTAAATTCAAACTTCAAAATTTCTCTTTTTACCCTCAGGATTGATCTGTGGTTCAAACCGTTCCCATGTCACTGCTGTCAAATCCCCAGGATTCAGACTCCAGACTCCAACTCCTTCTGCAGCTCCAGCTGCCATTGCTGCTCCCAATGCTGTTGTTTCGGGCATTGATGGCTTTACTAAAGTGAAACAGGAACACAAAAACCATTTTTCTTTATGGGCCAGTTTGCAAGGACAGAGATACCTCACAGGGCTATTATATACACCTAGCTTCCCTCAGGCTTAAAATTTGCAAATCTCACTTGTATATAGTTGTCACAATTACTGGCCTAACACATTTAGCTTCTTTGGAGAGCATCCCCCCCTCAAGCTTCTAGCCTTCTCTCACTTTCAGACTTGGCCTGAGGCTGTGGTTCCCACATACTAACTGCGATTATCCCACACAAACCTGATTTAAGCTCAGCACCTCAGTTCTGTGCCCTCCTTGGTAAGAGAGCCACAGTAATCAGTGACCAAATATCCTTCTTAAAGCTAAGTATTGTTTCTGTTCTACATAAATATTTCAGAGAAAACCAGTCTTATAAACAACAGACAAACTATACATATATCAGGCTTAATAGGCATCCATCTATCTTCTGCTTCACTTCTCCCCTGAAGAAGGGAGACACGTCTCCCTCCTGTCTCTGCTCAGTCTTTCCAATCACCTCCCTTCTCAAAGAACAGATCACTAATTGTTTATAGCCTTTCATCTGTTACCACTCAGCAATGGCAAAAACAAGGCTTGCAACTTCAGTGGAGAAAGGATACAGGATCCTCAAAGATATCAAATGTGTGTCAGGGCTTTTTTTATTAAACCTGGGAGCCATTGTGTTGTCTTCCTGCTTGTTTCTCCAGCAGCTCATATTAAGTCAGCTCAATACATGGCTACAGAAAAGTCTATTAACTCAGTATAGCTATACAGAGGTTAACGTTGGCCAGGTCACATACCATATTAATAAGTTACATATCAGTATACACCATAGCTCCACGTCTGCCACAGCAGTATTACAAAGAGAGTCTGAGAAAGGTGTTTTGTTCTCACTAGTGCTAAAGTTCTCCAATCCTGTGAGTTTTCTGGTATAAAACTGCAATAGGCTTTAAACAGCAACCCGCTTAGAGCAACGGTACTCAGCCTCAATCCTGGAAGAGCCTTTTGCCATACAATGGTTTGGCAGGCACAGCTTGATGCCCTTTATCATCACCGGACTTGTGCTGCAAGGACAGCATGGGGCCAGAGCTTCCCAGCACTCACAGCAGTAGTGGGGGAAGAGAGAGGGAAGACTGGCACAGAGTTGCCTCTCCTCCACACTCTGCAAAGAAGGGTTGGCCCAGAAGACAGAGGTTTTACAGGCTGTAGCCCAGGGTGGCCCTTCCTCAGCCTGGGGCCCTGGACTGAAGCCCCTTTCTTAATCCAGCCCTGCTGCTGGGGCCAAAGGAGCACCTCTCTCCCCTGGCCATGACAGCTCCTTGCTAGCTCTGTTGCGGCCAAAAGAGCATGCCATCTCTGGAAGCTGCTATGACTGGGGCATAGGAGTGCTCCCACGGCCCCACCAGGTAGCTGCCATGTCCGGGAGAGGGGCCTCTCCCCTGAACATGGAAGCTCTGTGCATGGCAGCCCTGAGCCCCTGCAAGAGGCTCATTAAGCAGCTGTGCAGCTACATAGCTTAGAGGAAGCCCTGCTCTCTATTCACCTGTTCATCACCAGAAATACCCTTTTCTCCCCACATCACTGGGTGAAGACAACAGTGACATTTCTCCTCTCTTTTCACGTTCTACACTTTGAGTCACGGAACTTCCATCCTCTTATGTCACATAGAATAGTTAGGAGGTTTTTGGTTTTTCCTATTCATTCTGTTCTCGCAGCAATTGACACCCTGCTGGTGATTCTGTTCAGGGCTCCTCCACATTTATAATCTGAACTGAGCTAAGAAGCCTTGCCTAAATAGAACCTGCATCAAATCTTAGATCTCCACCATGGTGCTCTAACCCTTCACTAACAGGAAGAGCCATGCATCTCTAGAACACTACAATCCTGATGGAGCTGCAGATACTCACCTCCTACAAACTGGACTACAAAGCCTTTTTTTAAAAAAATCCCCACCTCACTCACAAAACAATGATGAGAAGGCCAGCAGCAAAAAAGCTAATATTGTATAGTTGAGGTTTGTTCAGGTTTTCAGAGACTTGTTTTGTTCTTAAACAGGCTGAATGGTAAGTCTGCACTCACCTACTGGAATACAGAGAATATCTGCTTGGAGCTGCATGAGAATCTTGTTGTTGGTCATTCCTCCATCGACTTGTAACTCTTTCAGTGGTATCCCACAGTCCTTGTTCATAGCATCCAAAATCTGAAAGAAGAATACTCCATCTTATACATTTCACTGTGCAGCAACACAAGAGCCTCTTTCAATATATTGCTGAAGAGTTCCAAGACAGACAACATTCCTCTGAAGTCCTATCCATCCACAAAACAGAAAGCAGGCAGTGACAATACCAGTTTCTTCCCACGTTTCTCAAACACATTCCAACAGTCTTAAGATACAGGTAATGGGAAAGGCGCTGAAGACTTCTAGAGAGTCCACAAACCATGCTTTAAAGACCTGTGTACATTGGACCTGAATAAAAATAGATCTAACCTCTAGAGGCGAGAAGATGGCTTCATCTTCATACAAAGTTGACCTCGGAGACTCAGACTACCAAATTGAGACCTTTGACTGCCTAGACAGGTTGTTTAGAGGTCTTCCACAGTTCTTTGGGCAAGGAAGAGGAACTGAGATGAAAGAGGATCATAAGCATTTACTAATGCAGTTCATAAAAAGAATGAACTTGTAATGCTACGATTTATTGTAGAGGTAAAAATACCTCCAATTTCAAATGGAATTAAAGCCCAAAGATTTTTTTGTGGAAAAAAAAAAAATCAAAATAAGCGACAGGGGAAGAGTGTTTCCTTGATCAGTTTTCCTGAATTTTGTGTGAGCCTTCACACAGAAAGAAAATAAAACGAGGAGATTCAATTTAATATTTAGAACGGTCAAACAGATACACCCAGTGAGGAACTCTATACTGTCTACTAGCAACTCCCCTCACAGCTCTCTTATCACAGGAGGCTCAGTGCAAGATAGCCCAGCCTCAAAAGCAGTCACCAAATACAGTGATTTCAGCCTCTCTTAGGGAGTCTACACCACTGAAGCTCTATGGATCCTGAGGCAAAAGGATCACTGCCTTTCCCCTGGAATATTCCTCAACATGTGCTGATTACAGCCGTACTTACAGGCTGCACCTCTCTTAACCGGGACTCTCTGGTCCAGCAGGACCACAGCTGTCCCAGGACGAGGGAGTCCTGGTGGAGGGCTGGTGGCTCGGGTGGGGCTAGAGACCAGTAGCAGGGATGCCCTGCAGCAGTGAAACCGGGAGCCCGGTAGTAGGGCTGCCACCCAGTGCCAACACTATGGGGGGGGGGGGAGGGAGAGCTCGGGAGGTAGCAGGGCTGGAGCCCAAAAGCAAAACTGCCTGGCGAGACTGGGAGGCAGCGGGGTCAGGGGCAGCACAACTAGGAGCCCTGCAGCCCCACTAGTGCCAAGCGGCTCAACCTCCTGGCAGGACTGGGAGGCAGCATGGCTGCCCTGCAGAGCCGGGAGCCTGATCACGGTGCTGCCTGGTGGAGGGGCCAGGAAGAAGGAAGTGAGGCAACCCAGCAGTGCAGCTTAAAGCCTGGCAGCCCCACTGGTGCCCAGCAGAGGTGCCTGGTGAGACCAGGAAGCAGCAGGGCCGCCCAGTAAGGCTGAAGCCCAAGCGGGGCTATTGCCTGGTGGTGCAACTAGACCCCAACAGGGGGGCTGCCCCGGCAGAGATGGAGCCCAGCAGTGGACTGAGAGTGCCAGTGGCAGGGCTGCCATGGTGGGGCCAGGAGCCTGCGTGTGGAGGGGCTGGTGGCAAGGGGAAGCTGTCTGGCAGGCTAGCAGTGAGGCCATGGCTGGGGGTGCCAGTGACGGGCCTAGAAATGACCTTCCCTGGTCCCTCATCCAGGACCAGTCAGGTCCTGAGGGTGCCAGACTAAAGAGATCCAGCCTGTAGTAACTATATCAGGGCAGGGATTGTCTTTTACTTTTTTTTTTTTTTAAATATAGAGCTCAGTACAATGGGTCCCAAATTAGCATGGCACACTACCATCACAAACATTTAATACTACAAGATAAAACGCTTACAGAGGAACAGAATTCTTGAGGTGGAATAAATAAGAGCATATGCACTATGGCCCAGATATGGAACGGTCATGCTCAGCATTGCAACACCTACCTGATTTAAGAGCCTAACTCTCACCATCAATGGGATTTAGGTTCTTTAACACTGAAAGCTTTTTTTTGAAAATGAAATTTAGGCTCTTAAATCAGCTACATGTTGCAACGCTGAGCACAGCCATGCATCAGTGCTTTAACAAGTCTGAGGCTACTAAACTTAACTAGATCTTCTGATCAGTTTGTAGGAAAATTTAAAAAAATACCTCAAGTCATTATTGTTTGCCATCAAACTCAAAAAACAAGAAAACCCCAGAAGTTAGGAGCAAGTTTGCCTTTACCTCTCGTGTTTGAAAGCAGACAGCCTCTAATGCAGCGTAGGCAATGTGGTTTTTATTTGTAAATTGAGTAAGGCCACAGATAATACTGTTAAAACAAAACAGATAACAAGCAACTAGGATCATTAATGTTGATCAGATTATGTTTCAGTCTTACAACTGAGATATTCAGGCATATTTGTATTGTATTGTGGATAGCTACTGTGGTTTTAAAGTTAAAGCACCTGAAATATATTAAAAAAACAACCTCATGATAATGTTTTAAAAATTCTCATTGAATATTTATCTTTTGTATTTTAATACTAAAGATGTCTTTGTTGTACACAAAGAACATGATTGTTTTTATAACATGGAAACGTCAGTTCATTGCCTCACAGTGAAAAAAAACAAAACAAAAACTAACCAACATTGCATTCTATTAGATTTTTTTAAAGAAGTGTGAGAAACTCCTCATGAAAATCATTTCATGTTTTAAAAGAACCTCCATTTTCCACCCTATGCTATATATCTGTTATTTCATTTCCCATGTAAGAGCTTCACTGGGGACAGGACTACATTTTTGGTATTTAAAATGGTTACCCCATCTGTTTTAAACAAGTAATAGTCAAGAGTTACAAACCCAAAGCTCCTTTTGGTGGAAGTAATGCAGTATTTGCACTTAGATAAATTCAGTTAAGGTACACTGAATAGGATAGCAAGTCAACCTAATTTCTCAAACAGTTCTGCGTGTGAATGATGCATTAATATACAGTACACAGAAACCCAGTTTGACTTGAGAGCACAAACCAATTTATGAGAGTTTAGAAATTCTCTTAGAATTGATTTTGACATGGGTTCCCCCCCCCCCCCACACACACACAGAGAGCGCGCCCTGACAAATGAGTATTAATATTTGTGTACAGAATTTTGTTTTGTTAAAATCCTGAAGTGGGCAAGAGGTTCAACAGGACTGCATAGGTGTCGCACTAAATGGGACACGTTTTAATTTTTTTTTTTTTTTAATTGGGAGGCCACTTTTAAAAAAATAGGAAAGAGGAGAAAGGGGAAATGAAAGGAGGGGTAAGCAAACTTAAAAAAAGTATAATGTTTAAATAGTGTTCGTGGTGCTCCCACAGGTCCCATTGCCAAGGCCTATTGAAGTGGGCAAGCTCAGCAGCAGTGAGCAAACATAAGAGACTAAGGCCAGGTCTACACTTAGGAAAAAAGTTAACTTAAGGTACGTCGACTCCAGCTACACCATTCTTGTAGCTGGAGTTGCATATCTTAAGTCGAATTTCTGTAGCATCCCCTTTGTGGGAAGTTAGCAGGCCTTTAGTTCTTGCAACCCCATGGAGTACCAGGGTTGACAGAGGCACTATCAGCATTTGATTTAACGAGTCCTTACTAGACCCGCTAAATTAAATCTCAGAAGATCGATCTCTGGAGTGTCGCTCTCCAAGTAAGTATAGACATGGCTAACGACTTGAATCAGCAACCAGTTAACCATCTATTAGGGATGATCTAGACCAGTGTTTCTGAAAGTGTTCCACAAAATCATTTTGAGAAACACATTAACTGGCCACCCCGGTTTATTTACTGGTGCCACGGCCACGGAGCCTCGCAGCTCCCATTGACTCCGTTTCGCTCTTTACAGCCAAGCAGAACAGCAGGAAGCGGTAGCCCAGCCGACATCACTTCCCGCAGATCCCCTTGGCTGCAAAGGATGAAATGGAGTCAATGGGAGCCATGAGGCTCTGTGGCCGCGGCATCAGTAAATAAACAAGCTGGGGAGGCCAGTTAATGTATTTCTCAAAGTGATTTCATGGAACACTTTCAGAAACACTGGTCTAGATGGTGCTTGGTCCTGCCGTGAGGACAGGGGACTGGACTCGATCTCTTGAGGTCCTTTCCAGTTCTAGTGTTCTATGAAAACTGAAACAAGGATGGGGCACAGAAGCATTACACTAGATCAGCATTTCCCAAACTATGGGCCCAGTACCTGGCATGGGAAAAAAAATACCTTAGGCCGATTCGGGCCCCGCGCCCCTGACCCTGGAAGTGCTGGCAAGTTACAGAGCCAGGGGCTCTGCTCCACCAATATGTGGAGCTGGATCTCTCCCCCGGCTCTGCCTGGAGCGGACCCAGGCCAGGCCCCAGCCCCCCCCGCGTGTCCTCCCACCCCGCTCCCAGAGCATCCCCACCGTGTGTGGCTCCTCCTCACCGCCTGCTGCTGCCCATGTGCAGTGTTGCACGTGGGCGGGGAGGACGCACGGGCATGACGTGATGTCACAGCCCAGGATTTTAAAACTCTTCGGAGGCATGTGGCGGGGCCACGCTGCCTCCGGTGCCAGCCTCCAGGGCCTGAGCGCAGCCTCTGGCCCCGCAATGTGGAAGGTAGGGAACAGGCCTGGGTGAAGGCGAGGAGGCAGCAACGGGGGGGTGGGAGGGGGCCCAGGGGGGAAGACACCAAGGGACAGGGGTGCAGGAGAGAGACACAAATGCCGGGGGGCCAAGTACAGACAGACAATGAGGGAAAGGGCAGGAGGGGAGGTGTCAGTGGGAGGGGGGACAGGGTGATGCTGGGAGAGAAGAGGAGAGGAGAGGAGAAGGGCATTGGGGGCTGGAGGAGGAGGTGCTGGGAGAAGGCTTTGAAAGAAGGGGTGGGCATGAGGAAGGCCAGGATGGAGCAAGTCATGTGTGAGGGCACAGAGGGGCAGGAGGGGATGGGGCAGAGAGTGCTGAAGGGGTGGGTATTAGGGAAAAAGAGGGCAAAGGGGGTAGGGGCAGTAAGGGAAGAGGGAGGCACCAGGAGGGTGCAGGGCTAAGGAAAGGTGCAGGTGCCAGGAGATTCTGGGGTGAGGAGGAGGGGAGAGCTGGCCACTGGAAGCAGCACTGAACGGGGGAAATCAGGGAAGGCTGGGGAGACTGGAAGGCCAGTGGAAGCAGGGCAGCTGGGGGGGTGTGAGGTTGGGGGCAGGGAGCTGGCCAGGAAAGACTGGGGGGGGGGGGGATGAGGCGGGGAGAAGCGGCCACCGGAAGGAGGATTGGACGCGGGCAGCGGGACTGGCCAAGGGAGATTGGGAGGAGAAGCGGGGGAGAAATGGCTGCCCGGGAGGGGGTTGGGGGAAGTGGGGCTGGCCAGAGGCGGAGCGGGGGGAAGGAATGAATCGGCCTGCAGGGAGTGGGACTGACCCGGCCATATGTAGATCTTGGGGCGCTGCTCCCATTCCCCCCACACCCCCGCAAAGCACGAGTTAGTCCGGCCCAGGGAATCTATTGTCCCCCCTCCCCTCCCCCCCCACACCCCTTGAGTAGTTGCGAACTGTCTGGCTGGGAGACACACTCATGCAGCCTGAGCATATATTTACCAGCCAGGCAGTTCGAAACTACAAACTGATACATCTAGTAATACAAAGCTTACCTAATGAGAAAATACCAGACATGTTATATGTCTGGTATTTTCTCAGTTTGTTTGTGCGTTTATATTTTTGGGCTGCAAAAAGCAGCAGTGGAAAGAAAAAAAAAAAAAAAAAAAAGGGTTCCAACTAAAGTAAAATGTCTGGGAAACCCTGGTCTAGCCAGCTTTCTGTCTGTCTTACAGTCCCTTTATCCAATCCATATTACTTAACTCGCTGGAAAGAATATTGTGGGTGACTATATCAAAGGCTTTGCTAAAGCTGGCACTGGGGGTTTTGGGAGGACCAGAAACAACTTATTTGAACATTCATCATTTGTTAATTAATATGCAAATGAACATTATGGGTCTTGCACATGCGCAGTGCAGGGCTGGTGAGTAGATTTCGCTGCCGTTTGTCAAACCCTGGCCATGAGCATATGCCCTCCCCTCAGGAATGACATCGACAGGACTACATGGAGAACCCTTCTACCCCATGAAATAATTAGAAATATCTGGGGGAAGCATGGGGAGCACTGATGGAACTGAACTCAGTTCTCAGCACTGAGTTTCCCACTTCCTACTGCTGTTGCCTGCTGATTCCTAGTGACCCTTCCACAGGAGAAGTAGCCGTCCATGTATAGTATGTGCAGAGGGATGTCCAAGGAGGAGATGACACGCAAACTCTGCTTCCTCATCTCTTCCAGTGGTAGATTAAAAGAGCACCAGAAGCCAGCAGACAAAATGGGAAGGAAAGAAGCAGACAATGCAATTACAAGGAAGGTTGAGATCTCCTGCCCCAAAACTCACCCGGCACAACTTTCATCCCAACCTTCTACTCCCAGCCTCTTGGGGTAAAGCAGAGACTTTGGCTTCTCCCCTTATCCACAACCAAGTACATCTCTCAAGGATGGGCTTCAATCCCGCTTTCTCTAAGTATTTTTTGTTTTGGGGAAGGATGCTGAAAATGGAACCTTCTGCTTCCCAGTATATTTTAGGTAAGATTGTTTTGACTAGCAGTGGCCATCATTGTCCCTACCTGTTTAATGTGTACCACAAGCAGCCCCTGTGCCAGTCCCCTTTTGATGAGACAGCTGGGGGCAGTGCACTTAGGAGACCCAAAAACAAATTCAAGAAAATATAACAGTTAGTGGTTCTGGCTGGCTCCTAGCAGACACCCACAGATTACTTAAAATACAATTAGTCATTTCTGGAAATATAAGTTATCCTTACCCTCTTGCACTGGGCTCCCAATATGGTGCATATAATCCTGAGAATGCTGGGACAAAGTAGCAGCCATAAGAAGTTCCCACTTCTGCAGCAAGTTTTTCTAGTATACATGCAAAAAAAAATGCCTTTAGGTTTCCATAAATAGAACATCTAATGCTAAAGAAATTTGATTTTAATCTGCTCCAGAGATTATTTAGAGATAATATACTCAAACACATATCACATCTATGAAAACAGTTAACAAAAATCAATTGCAGTCAGAATATACACATGGCTACTCTGACGTACCGATGGGTGTACTATTGTTGTTCAGCCATTTACAATGCTATTTAGTGGAATTTGGGCATCTAGCCCCCACGAGGTCTTGGTTTGCATGGGGGGGGGGGGGGGGAGAAGAGGGGAGAGAAGGGAGTTAAAAAAAACCTCACACTGAAATTTATTACTAGGAACTTGCTTACAAGTAGTAGCATAGGATCTACTTGCTTCTGAGAAGCAAGATTTCTCATTGTCTGAGCAATGCCTGATTAAGTTATGTCTTCACTAGGGATGTTAAATATTGGTTAATTGAACAGTCGATTAACTTAATGAATTCTTATCGGTTACTCGACTATCGGTTAATCTCTGGGGGTGGGGCTGGCAGCCAGTGTGCTCCGGTCTCACTCCCAAGTAGCCCCCTGCCACTCCATGCTACTGCCTCTGTATCAGGCAGCAGAACAGGATTCCAGGTGGGAGCAAGCTCCCCTTGCAGACCAGCTGCCCATTGCCCCTGCTGCTGCCTCTGATACAGAGGCAGCAGCGCAGGGTAATAGTAGCTCCTGTCCAGGGTGGGGAGAGGGCTGAGCTCCTGGATCTAGCACAGGCAGGAACTGAGCCAGGCTACCTGCCCGCCAGGCTCCTAAAACACTTTAAATGCAGAGCCACAGCAGGGGTAAGTCCCAGACCTAGCACAACCTAGGACCAGAGTATAACTTTAGAAAAAAAAGGTTCAATATTTGACTCTTACAATAAAAAAAAAGTAATAGAAATCATGATATCTATTCATATTTGGTATAAAACTTACAAGATTGTCCAAATGATTTAGGATCCACTGTATCATTGACTATTAGTCGTTTAAAGTTTTATCCTTTGTCCTGGGTTAATTTTTCAGAAGCCAATTCTGTTCCAAAATTTTAAAGCATCTGCACTTTTGGTTTAATTTTCTAGAATTTAAGAGTGAACAACATAGGTTTCTACTGGTAATTCCATTCTCATGGAAGATGGATTATCCTTAGATATTACATTCACATTCCAAGTTAAATGTCATTTTGTGTAGCCTTGCAAATTGAGGTGTTCTTTCAATGGACACCATGCATACAAGCCCTTGCACAGAGCACAACTGCAGATTTGGGACCTCACTCCACCATTTCTTAGCCTGGGAACAAGTCTGTAGGTGTTGAGACACAATTTTCAATGGACTATGCAGTGAAATCTGTATACAGTACTATTGATCCTGAACTTCTCAATATTAAATGAAGCAATAAAACCACCATGTTAGTATAGCACAGTTCTCAGTAATTCTACACCTTTCAACAGTAACAAGGAGTTTTAATAACAGCAACGTTATTGGTTAAAAAATGTAAATGTACATAATCTTTTTTGGTAATTGCAAAACTGGGTTATATACTTACATGTGTTTTACTACAATCATTCTCTATTTTACTTTCATCTTTTCGCACTACAGACTTCTACACTATTTGCCTTCTATACAATTTGAAAAACTTTTACAATTTATGAATACTCACCAACTTCACCTGAAGTCTTTACTATACCAAGATTGTCCCTTAGCCAACGAACAACAGCACCAGCTATAGCAACAGAGCCCTAAGGAAACAAAAACAAACAGTCATACACTGAGTTTACTAATTTCCAGAAAGGACAGACAAAAATGCCTTTATATCATCTTTGCAGATCTATGACCTTGGAACTGGCCAACCCCATCTCAGAGGAGTCTCAGGACTTTTCTGAAATTATACTTTGGAGCCACAGGCAGTCCAGTGGCCGGAGGAGTGTCAGAGCATAGTGGTGTGGAGAAGTCAACATTACTCCAGTTACTCCAGTTCTCTTACCACATGGAGAGATTTTCCCCTATTGAAGAAGAATTTTCAAGATGCTAGTAAAAATGGCCCAGGTCCTTAAGTGGTCGTCACATTTGGACTTCAGTGAACACAGTGGTGAGGTCTGAATGTCTCATGTATCCCAACTTAAGTCCTTCAAATTCTGAAGGTACAAAGGTGTGCTAAACTTCAGTACCATGAATAGTTCCACTGACTATTCATGGTGATTACTCATGCCCTTGCTATTTGGCAGATCAAATGTCTAAGACCATTAGAACCTTCCCACAGATTTGGTAGATGCTCCTGATCTTTCAGACATTTACTCTAAAAACCCACAGCATTAGATGACAAAGCAATACCTAGTCACACCTGCCCTGAGTGAAGAGGATTAGTTAAAGGTAACAGTGTATATCTAGGAATGGAACAGAAATATATGACTTTTTCCATTTAAGACTTTCTACATATACAGTGAATTGTGATAAGGCTGGAAATATTTTGACACAATTCTGTTTTATTCTGCCATCTTCTGGAAGAGATTTTCTGATTTAAGATTCCAAGAATGAAAAGAAAAAGCAAGGCAAAAAGTGAGGGGGGCCATTGCCACATCTACTTACTTCTAGTGCATAACATACAGGTTTGTCTCTTCCCAGTTTGTAAGCCACTGTGGTTAGAAGGCCATGGTCAGACAATACAGGCTAAAAAATATAACATGGATCAGCCATCACTTGCTTGAACTGGACAAGTCAGGAATCACATTTCTATAAGAAATTGCATAAATACTATAAGATAGTCAAATTAGAAGGGGAGGCCCTTATTTATAAAGAATAAAAAAAAAACATGCAGAATCTTTAGTGTAACAGGTAAGTAAGCTTAAGAAACTAAATGAGCCAATGTTTCAGCACAATTCCCAAACAGCAACCCATGGAAATGTGTTACTTAATGCACATTTCCACCAGGTTCTTCACAGCAAAGAAGAACCTGGAGGCCTGCAGAACCAGCTGATAAGAAGCACCAGACTCAAGCATAGCTGCCTCTAGACTGGAAGTGCAAGGCAAGAAGAATTACCAAGAAAACAGGGGGAAAGGCAATGCAAGTAGTCAAGTTGTGCTGCCAAGTGAGCAGAAAAGGAGCAGATGGCTAAGAGAAGAGAAGCAGTTTGACTGAAAAATCTTATTTAGCAAGAGAAGCAGTTTGACTGAAAATATACACACTCCTAGCAAGCTATTTCCAATTCAAGCAACCAACCTTTTGTCCTGTATTGCAGAGCAAGAAACATCCTGTACCATACCTGTAGTGATAAAAAAGAGGCATAAAATAAACAACCAGAAACTGAAGATGAACATCTTTGACAGTCATTTATCAAAGCTGAGTTATGAACATGGCATGATAAGGAAACTTAATATAGCAAGCCATTACCACCACCTCACAATTATTCTAGGTTTGAGTAACTTGTCAAATGAGCTCTGTATAAGTCTTAGTTGAATTCTGTCTCAAACTTCTAAGTGAATAATTAAGAAGGGCCGTTTGCAGAACTTGCAACAGGAAGAGATTTTCATTAAGAGGAGAACATTTTCAGAAATACCACACAATAGGAAGAACACATTTTCAAATTCTCTAAGAAAATATGTTGACAAACATGTTTATAAAAACCTATGGTAGGTTTTTAATCATATGGAATTAAAAACTACCATGAAAAATATCCTTGTAAGAACCATGCAGGCAACAGGTTAACGCAAAATATTAATTTATGAAGTATTTTGACAGAACAATATGCCCGATATGCAAGTATGCATCTAGGGAAAAAAAGAAAAAGCTCATTGAGTAGAAGACAGTTAAATGGCAAGTGGAGGTTAATAAGCAAAGGACACCAATCAAAATTCAACTATGAACACACTTTCTTATGTTGTGAGAGAAGCCTATTTTATATTCAAGGTTGGCTTGAATCTGGGTCAGGACTAAAATTCGGCCTAACTCACCTAAAGCTAGTACGTCAAATAATTTTTCTAACCAGATCTCTGTACTGCAGCTGGATATGTAGAGTCCCAGTGGCTGGGACTCAGACTATGCTTGGCTCTGCCACTAGCCTGCCCAATGACTGTGGCCAAACCAAGTCATCCCTGTGCCTCAGTTTCCCTATCTATACAAGGAGTAAAATAACTTTCCTTCCTTCAGATTTACTGATGAAAACTATTTGTAAGTGCTAGCACTCGTTACCTGTCTATAGGAGCATCTGAATTACAAACTCACGTGGCCAACAATTCCTATCAACGTTTTCCTTAAAACAAAAGCCCCCCCCCCCCCCACACACACACAGAGCAAGGAAAATAGACAGCAGAAAGCTTTATTAACCTAGTGTTAAGGTTGCTCAAATATAGCTTGTGCTCCTCCAGAATGTCTAAGTCATCAGAACTCAAACCTGTGGAAAACAGGAAATAATGAATTAAAGTAAATGTCTGTGCGACTTTAAACTCTGTCCCACTGGAGTTGTCAATAGTCACTGGGAATTATCTGCATGCACTGCGCTAGATGTAGCTGATTCAACTGTTAAGGAAAAAGTTGCAGTATCTTTAAAGAAATGTGCTTGTGATACGAGGTGATCAGATGTGAGGCCCTCTCTGATCCAGGTGTCCAAAAGAAAAAAAGGGCATGTACGTAGTAGCAAGAGGTTCCTGGTCAACTGGCAGGGAGGATCCCATAGGTTAGATATATGCACAACTATATTTACCAGAAGGTGGCATTTGAGGTATCTGCCAAGAGCCAACTGGAGGTCAAAGTGTAAGATAATTCCTTAAACATCATACAATCAGTACTTAAAATTATGTTCTTAAGGTACGAGAGCTAAGGCAGGTCAACAAAAGATGATGAACATGCTCCTGTTAGGTAGGAAGGAAAAGACACCTCTCTTTCTCTGGCTAATCATGTGCACATTGTACGTTGTCTGTTTCTACATTTTGAGCTGAATTCACAATTTCTTGTTTAGCAATTGACAAGAAAGGGACACACAGGAACACAGAACCTGCAGGACAGGCCTTCTGTTTATGAATAAAGATAAGAGGTTTTGGGGCTGGGTAATAACTGGGAGGTACAGGAAAAATACGCCTGATGTTTTGCACTGAGGCGGCAAGCTAACAATGTGACTTCTCATGAATGACAATTACAATCAAGGTTGGCTGCAGAAAGCTGAAGAGATCTGGGGTAAGCTTTTCCCTGTAAGTCATAACAGTAACTAGTTGGGTCAATCTAAGCTCTAGATTGTGTGTTTTTTATTTCATACAGTTACTATTTATTTCTACTTGCTACCACTCAAATCTCTAACTTTATTAAATAAACTTTTCCTTGTTTCCACTATGCAGACTCATCCAAGTGCCACGTGTTAAGCAGAGCAGTGGTCTGAGGTGTAACTGGTAAACTGGGGTGTACGGTTTCTTCAGAAGCTGTGAATACTGAGGCTGGCCAGTGGACGATCCAGGGAGATGCTCGGAGATTGCAGGTTAACAGCAGGCACAACAGAAGGACGGTGGAGCCTGTGCAGGCGGAGGGGGCAGTGCTTGTGTTGCCCATGGCTGGTGGTGGCAAGGAGCTGACCCACAGCAGGCACTCACAAGGGTTCTTACTGCTAAAGGCAGGTAGTAGGGAGGCGCTTCATAATCCTGGGAAGAATCACAAACCTTGGGTGATCCAGTATGCCTCATTTCAGTGCTGCATTGTGTAGGATGTGTCACTAGCAGGGCTGTGCAATGGGGACCAGTTAGTAGGGAAGAAAGAATAGTTTGATAGGCTAATGACGGAAAAGTGAAAGTAGAGCTTTTAATGGCATTGGATTTATAAGAATGAAGGGGATGAAGGTGCTTAGTAGGTATGGGAGTCTCTGTAGATTAGGCTAAAGATACAAGGCTGATGTAGGCAACTCCTGTTCAGTACAAGCCAAAAGCAAAGTGGAAATACATGGGCTTATTGGGGCATTGCTTAAAGAGGGCAGAGTTAAGGCTGCACGGGCAGGTATTTTAACTCAGTATGTACTGTTTTTCACAAATATGAGTTTTGCTGAACAAGACATTCTGGAAGGGCACGAGCTATTGCTGGGCAACTTTAACCAAGTCAATTTTTCTTCTCATTTATCAGTGTTTTAAAAAAGGAAAAGACTCAAGGACGGACAGTGGAATTGCAGACAGCTGCGTTCAGAAATCCAGCTTGCCCCCCTTACTTTGATTATATTTTTTCAGCCCTGAACGTATTTGAGTTAACTTACGTATTTTTTGCTTGTCCATCCTTGAAACACATTTGTCCAACTAAAGCAGCAGATTGGTCACCCAAGCACTGAAAAGAGAGCCATGTTCTTAGCACAGAAGTGCATATGAATCACAGTGTAACAATAATAACCTTTAAATAAATTTATTCTAGGACTATAAGTCCAATTTGGGTCAAATGCAAATGCTGTAAATAAGAGCAAACACAAGTGATGTCTTCATCTACAGTCATTCCTTTTTCTCTCTACTGAAACTACTAACAAAAGGTGCCACTAGTTAAGATAGCAATTAGTTTAGTGTGATAAAGTACAGTATCCGCATTATTGGCTAAATTCTCAGTTCGCAACATTTGTGCAGGTAGATCTGATGAGTTATCCATTTAGATTGTTTACTTACTGTTAAGAGTGCTAAATTTCCATGGGACTATTTGAGAGAGTTCCATTGCTAACATACTGTACTTTTTGCATGATGAAGCCTTAATTCAGTAATTCATAATGGTCTTCATTATTAGTATAAGATAGCAAGTACAACATTGTATTTGTTTAAAATGAATCCATTTTATTGCAAATATAAAATCAATTTTCTAAAATAAACAGTTTAGTTTTAAGGCGTATCCAGTAAAGGTATCTCTACACAGAACCAAGTTCTCACACCAGAAAACAAATTGAAGAACTCACCCCAGAAATTGGCACACCTGTCAAGGCTCCAGATGTCTGGCAAAAATACAGAAAGACAAACTTTAGCTTATTTCACACTGCTTGCGTAACAATTAACATTTAAAGCAAGAAAGGAAAGACTCTCCAGTTTTTAAATGGAGAAATGCATGCTTCAGGAGAGGGCAGAAACAGTTGCAGCAAAGACCCCCTTGTATCAGAATGTGTAACAACTTAAAAGCAAAGCGTGTTGCTGCCATTTTAAAAGACTGCCTTTAAAATAAAATAAAAAGTTAGTGTTTAAAAGAGAAATGGCACTTAAAGAGCTTCAACAATACTAAAAGCTTGCCTCTTAGCACAAGCAAGGTACTGTATTCTGTTGAAGAAGCCAGCTTGCAACAATGCTTTTCCTTTCACTCAGAGGCACTCCACAAAAATAGCATAAGCCCTTTCTTGTGTTTTTACATGTTATTTTGTTATCAATGTCAAATGACGTAACAACTGTGATGGATAAAAATGGCATTTTTAGATCAGAGTCAGATTACTAATTTCAAGATCAAGATTTTTCCACTGACAGAAACCCATAAAGTGTCATCAAGGGCTACGTTACATGGCCCAGTTCCCATTGGACTTCACCTCATAACATGATCGCATCTCTTCAAAGCTACTCCAATTTATTCCTCTACCAGTCAGTCAGCTACATCTATCATAGTGAATACAGATAATTCCTAGTGGCTAAATTCACCAGAGAATAGTTTTCTTAGGGCATCTCTACACAGATGCTTCCTACAGCAACAGAAGACATTTTACCATCAATGTAGGCAATCCACCTCCCCAAGAAACATTCCCCATAGGGAGAGGTATGATGTGTGGCTTCTTCCCCTCTGTAAAACGCAGGAGAGTAACATTAAGGCAGAACTTGAAAGCATCAATATGAGATCCAGCAGATCCTAGTGCTTCGAGGGAATTTGGCTCACTACAGCATCATGGTTTGTGTGTGCACAGGAGCTCTGTTTAATCCATCAAAACAAGTTTAAAAGCAAAACAATAAACAGCAACATTTATGCCATAGCCTAAAACAGAGAAATCCAGAATCCAGTTTTAGTGTTTTCTGTATATACTTTAACTGTATATAGAAAACTCTTACTAAAAAAATAAGAAATAGAATGTGATTGGTGTTATGCTAGTATGTGGCCTGTAACAATGACATTCAATGAGTCAGGTTGAACCTCTCTAGTCTGGCAACATCTGTGAGTTGGCATGATTTTAGTTATCCAGATGTCTGCTTATCATGGGTGAGGCCAAGTTTCCCATTGTCCTATAAAGTTTGTTTACAGCCACCAGTTCTGCACTCAGTGTTCTGTGCTGTTATTTAGCTCTAATTTATCCCTAAATGTCTTCTAAGAGCTTAGTAAGTGTTGGTAGTGCTGCTGGACAATATTGACCTCCTGTGGTCCAGAAAATTCTCTGGTTCGGCACCAGTCAAGTCCTGAGGGTGCCAGACCAGAGAAGCTCAACCTGTACTACAAATGTAAGTCAGGAAAGTGCCTATTACAAGTGATTATGATAAGGTGGTTCAACAAGTAAACAAGGACAGAGGTATTATTTTAAGATCACAGTGTTTTCAATCTAAGCAGCACTTAAAAAAAATCACTATGGGCTAAAGTTTCTTCAGCTGTATTTCTGTAAATGGCCATAAGCATCAATACCTGTCATAATTAAGATATCCTTTGCTTTTATTAAAAAGAGGGTTCTTTCTGGTGCTGTGACAGTACATTTTCATTGAAGCCATGCATAAGACATGACAGTGCATTTCCAGTTGTGGAATCTACTGAGATTTCATAACTCCCCTTTTCACTGATTGGGCTTTTTGGTTGTTTAACTTTACAAACCTTTATTCTATTACATTGAAATACTATGTGTTGTTCTCATCACATAGCCAGACATAACTGTTTCTCTTTAAAGATATGAAATTGCCAAGCTTTCAAAATGTATGCCAACATACTAGTACAGCTGGTCACTTAACAGTAATGTCTCAACATGGAGACAGGTGCCAGATCTGTTAGTTTTACCAATGTTACTCTACATGCCTCTCAGTAAATGGAAATGCACCGTATCTGAACAGAATGGATGAGACATAACTTGTGGACAGCCTAATGAATGTCTCTACTCACCAAGCTAGCAGACATTTTCTACAGTCAGCAAGAAAAAAAGAATAGGTAGGAAGGAGGAAGACAGACAAAAAGTTCATAATCAGCTAATCTGTCTCACTTCCCAGGAACAGGTTCATCTCTTCTTCCAATTGCTGCATTGGTTCAAATCAGAATAAAATTTACTGTGTTCTAACACCTTCAAATCAGTAGAAGCCAACTAAGATTACTAGTACCATTTACATTTTATAGCCTGGTTTAAAAAAGAAAACCTCCAGATTTTTTTTTAATTAAGCACAGTCTCTTTCCCACTGCATGCCCATATTCAGCAATCACTTCTGATGTAAGATTGTGGCAGCTGCTCTAAAAGCACCGATTGATTACAAAACTCATCAGCACCGCTCCTCTAATATGATTTTGTATTAGGAAGTTTACGGACATTTAGTCCTCAAAAAAGGAGGCAATCCAAGATGGTATAGGATGAACCTCCCAAATCCAGGACTCTCTGGTCCAGCAGGGCCAAGGATGTTGCTGGACCAAAGAGCCCCAGAGCAACATGGGCTGGGGAGCCCCCACACAGGACGGAACCCCCAGCATTAATGGGGCCAGGCAGTGACCTGGGGAGCCTCCAGAAGGAATCCCTGGTGTCAGCAGGGCCAGGCAGCAGCCAGGGAGCTCCAGCCTGGGTCATGGAAGCCCTGGCACTAGACCATGTGACTGGTGAGTCCTGGCCCCAGCGGGGGAACCCCTGGTTGCAGCTGGGCCCCAGCCAGGAACCCTGAGAAACCCTCAGTGGCAGCAGGGCTGGGATGACTAGGCAGCCACCGCTGGAGTACCCCCAGCGGAAGCAGGTTGGTGCAGGTGGGCGGGTGGAATCCGCAGTGGCACCAGGGCAGCCCCAGTAGTGGGGTCAGGGTAGTCAGGAGGACCCAGCTGGGGAACCCCTGGTGGCAGCGAGACCCCAGAGAACACCCTGTGGCAGCAGGACCAGCAGAGGCAAAGGGTCCCGCTGGGAACCCAGGAGACCCTGGGCAGGCAGCAAGATGGGGAGTTATGGGGGACCAGCATTAGTGGAGCCAGTGGCACGACAGTGAGTCCTAGGGAGAGGAGCCTGGGAGAGGGGCAGCCAGCAGGTAAACACTGACCTCCCCTGGTTTGGAACAGCTCAACTTCCAAGGGGTGTCGGACAGAGGAGGTCCAACCTGTACTTGCATTTCTTCCAATTCAGGAGAACCTAATCAAATCCTTTATTTAATCCCACAGGGATGGAACACTGTATGGGACCTATCCAGTATTCCTGCAAATGCTAAGGCTCACATAGAAGCAGCTCTTGGGAGTTTTGGCTGTTGTAGTGACCCCAGGAAGGGCACTGTTTGAATTTGGATTATTAATTTTCATCTATGAACAACAGATGAATTCACCTTCTACTTATCAAAATTCATTAAGTAATTCACAATAAGAATTAGATATTTAGGAGTCTCAAAAAACCCTTTTAACGCAATTATTAGTTTAACACTCTAGAAAAAGATACTTCTGTGATCTGCAACTATCTTAATTTGACATACTACTAAAAAACACTAACAAATGCTACATCTGATTCATACCATTAGAGAAGGTAACCCATTTGTTCTAGAAAAGTAAAGTAGAGAGCTTGTTTTTAATCCACATAAAGTCCTTCAATCCACACCCACCAAAACTATTTCTCCAAGAGTAAGTTTAAGAAAACATACCATCAAACCATAAATCTCAGAAGAACTCCGCACTTTTGGTAGTATTTCCATAGGAACATCAAAGAAACTGAAAATAAAATAATCCAACATAACTAAATGCAAAGTAATAGCAAAATTATTTTACACGTTCTACTTTGAGATAAGTTTAAAGGGAATTTTGATGATTATATCTTAGGATCATGACCTAAAGAACTTACTAGTAAGATGTGAGTGGAATGTTTGTGAAGCAATATTTGCTTTTGAGTATTTTATAGACAGATACCTTTGGAAAATCATTCCTATTTTGAAATAAAAGAAAGTGGATGCATGCTAGAGATTCAAAGTATTTAAGTTTAACATGTAAAGAAATGAGAGACACAATACAACACTTAAGTAATATGCTGAAGGACTAGTCAGATAACTCAGAAATCAAAGGTAAACTACTAATATTTAATATGCACTTCTGTGCACCAATATTTCAATACTGAAAGACAGGAGGATCTGGACTCTTCATTAATCCAAGCAATAATCATGTAGATATTTACAGATAATAAACCCTACTTGTTATAGTCATAATAAGTGCAACTAATCGCTTTTCTTAATCACAAATGAGAGCAGACAAGCATTGATGGAGGAGTCTTATTGTGAAAAGCACAATTAATGTCTGTCTTTATACAGGATTGGCTAATACCACTATTTCAATAGATTTAAATGGAAAATTAGACTTACTGGCAGAGTTCAGAATCCCACTCCAAGGAATGAATGTTGAACAACATTGTTCTACTGGCATTGGTTACATCTGTACAATGAATCCCTCCATTCTTCCCACCTGTCAAACTCTGGAAAAAGGAACCAATAATATTAGTAAAAAGAAAAGATTAGTCAACAGTTTAAATCAGTGTTACTTAACACATGGTCCATGGGCCGCATGCGGCAGTTTGGATTTGTGTGGGGCTCAACTTGTGGCAGTCAACTTGTGGCAGTCTTCTGTTGATATGCGTTTTAGTAGTTAAATTCCTGGACTTTCATTGCTCATTAAAAGTGCTGTCACATAGATGGAAATTGGATCAATATTGCATTTTATTAAGCAGAACTGACTTAAATGCATGTTGTACAGTTTGGCCCTAATCTTTGTATTCATGCCCATCAGTGAGAAAGAAGCTGTTTGCATATTTATTTGCATGTATATGCAACCACACTTAAGTTACAGCACATGCTGAGGACCGCATCAGGGTATCTACACTGTATTACTCTTTCAAAAGAGGAATGCAAATGCAGCTGAGCGAAATTGCAAATGAAGCACAGATTTGAATTTCCTGCGCTTCATTTGCGTAACCGCATCCGGGCGCTATTTCGAAATACCCTATTTCGAAAAGAGAAACTGTCTAGAAGCAGTTATTTCAACAGAAAACTCCTTCTAAAATGAGGTTTAAGGGTAATTTCGAAAGAAGGGTTCTCTTTCAAAATAACCGTGTCTAGACAGCGTCTCTTTATTCGAAATAGGGTATTTCGAAATAGCGCCCGGATGAGATTATGCAAATGAAGTGCAGGAAATTCAAATCCGCGGTTAATTTGCAATTTCACTTAGCTGTATTTGCATTCCTCTCTCAAAAGAGGAACGTGGTGTAGACAGACCCTCACTGTGGCTCCCAGGGCTTCCAAAATTGAGTAGCCCTGGTTTAAACAAAATAATCCAGTATTTGCGAACTAGTAACAGGAGACAGTTTGAAAAACCACATAGCTTAATAGTTAAGAGGAAATCAAAGTATTTTGAAAACTAGAAATAGTACTTTCATACTGTTAAGGTAAATTGGAATTTTGCTATCTTTGCAAACTGAATTAAGAGCTAGAGATTTATGTCCACAATGGATGGAATATATAGCGCATAGGAACAAAACAGGGATTACAAAGGATACACATCTTGTGTACGTTTTAATTTCTCCTCCACTTATCTGGTCTAAAGAAGCTGATTTTTTTTCCTTTAAAAAAATATTTAAAAAAAAGGGGGGGGGGGTTAAATGAACTCACACATACATACCCATATAAGCCATGAGTCAATGGTACCAAACATAGCTCTCCCATCATGAACAGCCTTCCTGATCTCTTCCACATTATCTAGGAGCCACCGAAGTTTCACTGCACTGAAATATGTGCTAAGTGGAAGGCCAGTCTTAGCCTGCAAGAGAGTTATTTAGGACATGCCATGAGTTAATCCCTTCCAGTGACTACTGTACTTGTCTGTGAAGTTAGGGGAAGAGGAAAAAAAAAAACCTCAAAAATAAGGTTTACATAAAGAATCTTTTCTTCTTTTTTGAAAAAGAACGAGCATTCTGAGAACTGTCACACTCACCCAAACAAAAGACGAAACACATCTATGAACAAATATCACAACCGCTGATCACTTTACAGTTCAAAAACCTTCCACATGGCAAGGAGATACAGGCATATACAGACATCATACATTTATGATAGCTACCTGCAATCAGACAGCAAACACTGATGTTGCAAAGAGCAACCTGACACTGAAAGGATGAACTTTCAGTTGCTTAGCTGTAAAGCTACAAATGTAAGTTCATATGCTGATTTACTGACTCACTCCTACCAAGTGTACCTAGAACAATGCAACAGCACAGGATTTGGCAAGAATACAGCTTGAAAGGAAGATAGATTCTCATGAAACAGCTTCTCAATTCACAGATTGGCCTTATTAAATTAATGCTATGAATTATTCTAATCTATATATTTTAGAAGTGTGCATCTATCTGTCTATGAGTCCATTTGTTCAAGAACTCCCCCTAAATAGTAAGAGTTAGGATCACCAAGTTTGGCATGCAGTTTCTTCTTATCCTAACCTAAAGCAAGATCAGATTTGGTTGTGCCAGGAAAATATGAAAGAGCCCGGAACGGGAATGTTTTCTCACATGGAAAGGGAAGGGGATGATTGTAGGAAGAGCTATATGCCCACTGACCCCTGGAGGCAGTGAGCACTGGGAACAGCTATACTACAGAACAGTGGTCATCATCCAGTAGATTGGGATCTACCAGTAGATCTTGGAGCCTCTGACAGGAGATCCTGACTGGTTTGGACAGAAAGGCGCTGTCATTCTCACAGACACACACTGTCCTTCACTCTCATTTCCCATCCCAACACATATGTGTGGGGGGGGGGGGTTGTTGTTACTTCTTTTACTGCTTGCACAGTGGGTTATTTTTGGTTTTAAACTGGTCTGTGCATTTCATTATTTTCATTTCTCTCTTGTACTTAAATTTAAGTCTTTGGGTAGTGAGTTCTAAAATGCCTAACCTGTCATGGCTGCAGTAATTATCCCTATGGTAATTGCTACTCCAGGAAGTGGCTGGCATGTCGCTGCAGCCCCTGAGAAAGGCAGAGCAGGGGGTCTTCATACACTGTCCTTGCCTACAGACACCATTCCTACAGCTCCCATTGGTCAGTAATGGGGAATCATGGTCAGTAGATGAGGGGCAGCACATGGTGCCCTGGAGCCATTACTGTACATGCCAACTGCTTTCAGGAGTGGTGCAGGGCCAGGCCAGGAGTAAGTCTGCCATAACCCCACTGTGCCACCACCAGGAAGCTGTTTCAGTTAAGTGATGCCCAGCCAGAGGCTGCATCCTGAAACTCTGTCCAAGTCCTGAACCCTCTCCTATATCCAACCTCTTGTCACAGACATGAGTTCTCCTGCAACCAAACTCCTTCTTAGAGCTTGCTCCCTGAAACCCAATCCCCCACCCTTGGCTAAGCCCAGAGCCCAAACCACATTCTGAACCCTTTGGTCAAAGACTAGAGGCTGCACTCCAACCTCCTACCCCAGCCTGGTGAAAGTGGATGAGGTTTGGGGAGGAAGGGGATGGAGTGAGCAGTGCGAGGCCTCCGTGAAGGGGTGGAGCCTCAGAAATGGTGGGAAGGAATCAGGGCAAGGCTATTTCGGTTTCAAGTAGATCTTACATTACACTTAAATTGAAAATGTGATCTTGTGGTTAAAAAGGCTGGAGACCACTGCTACAGAGTGCAGCAGCAGCACCAGCAAGAGAGTGCCAAGCTGGGGACAGGGCTTCACATGGACATTGGAAAGGGAAAGTAGCCTGTTGCCCCAATTTCCCTTTCCCCAGCCTTCAGCTGCAGTGCCAGATGGGGAGTGGGGAGCCCCACCAGCCAGCAGCCCCACCACAGCCCGCCCTGGGATTACCTCTGGAGCTGGCAGTGCATCCCCAGTTGTCCCCAGGAAACACTTTGGGTGGGGAGCCATGAACCAACGTCTGGCAGCCCCTTCCCACCCTCAGGAGACACTGGGCACGTGTGAGATCCTGCCCTCTCAGCTCCCCACAGAGTAGACACCGGGCTGGTGGAGCAGTGCTGGGAGAAGGCAGGAACCAATATGCATTGGGATCCAGGTTTAAACCAGCTTTCTGTGCATGCTGGCTCTGTGGAGCCACCTGTCCACCTCCCCACCCCCCACTTGCTGCCTCAGAAGGGCAGTGTGTGTGGGGGGGGAGGGAGCGGGAGAGGCAGATGGGAGCCGGTGCTGCTGCCCTACGCTGATGCCTCTGTATCCGGGACTTCAGTCCCGAACCTCCCTCAGGCGTCCTTTAGGGAGAAAGGGTGACTGAAATTCCCCCCTTCAATTCTTATGGGGGCATTGCTGACTGTTCCCCTTCATCACGGAGTGAAGGAAAAGTGCAAAGTTTGCTACATTCCTCACTTTGGCTGGGGAATGCAGGAAGCAGATGAACCTGGATCTGCCCTAGCCAGGGGGCATACCCTCCCCTGGCTGTGCCCGCGGGAGCTGCAGCGGCCAGTGAGGGGTGATTCTCATCTGGCACCAAGGTACTGCAGTGAGAGAGGGCTGAGACAGTACTCTCCCCACGGTGAAGCTTACATACTGAACCTCTAATCCCCAGCCCCATGCCAGAGCAATGGTTTAAATTAAGAACAAAAAATACTGAGTTAAGGACTCAAGAAACACTGGGTACATCTTCTAGTAATTAAAATTTAATATCACAAATATAGGATGGGCAAGTAGATTAAAGACAAGATTAACTCCTATTTCAGCGGAAGCCCGAACTCTGAGTTCAGCGTGTTTAAGATAGGGGTTCTGGTACATTATACTCATGACTCAAATAGAGAATAATTAATACACAGACTATTTGGAAATGTTAACTTAAAACACTACAAAATGGATATTCTAGAAAAAGCCCTTACCTTAAAAAAGGATTTATTCTGCCCTGGAATTATTTTAAGAAGTCTCTCAACTGTTTGCTGAGTTCTCAGGTCAAGCCACACTATAAATCAAAACACAGAAAACACAAAAAATGTTTCATACTACAATCACCATTTGCTATTTGTAATATCCAAAGAATAGCAGAACTGCACAGTTTCTTGCTAACATCCTTAATGTCATTAAACTGACAGTAATATTAATAGAGGAAAAAACAACAATTAAAGTAATATTCATTTGCATATTTTTATATCATTGTAAAGCATAGAAGGGACATTCTGTTTGCAAGACTAACTGGTCCATAACCTCACAACATGACTTTCTACAAAGAGAGACTACCAAGACTCTATTTTTTGTTTCTCCATTTATTTGTGAATACAGAGGTCAAAAGCTTAATAGATTACTAGAAAACCAATGCCATTCAACTAGAAGGCTTAAAGTACACAGTAGGTTGATTATTTACCATTTCTGTGTGAATGCTCAACTTCAGCCGTGTTAAAGAACTACTGATGCTCAGCTTTACCTAATATTAAGTCTTCAATGTTACACACTTGAACATTAAACACAAAAAGCTACTTGGAAGGAAGAACTTAATCCTTCTCTCTCAAAGCAATCCCAAGTTCAGGTGCCTGAAAGTTGTTAGGACCCTTCAATCCTACAGCAAAAGCTGCAGACTGAAAGACAAAAACCAAGCTGTGAATATGATATTTTGCTGAAACCCTATTAAAAGATGTATTAAGCTAAGGTTTTGAAGTGACAGCTCATCTGATAGAATATTTAATTGGAATATGTTTTCTGTATAAATAAGAACGGCCATACTGGGTCAGACCAAAGGTCCATCTAACCCAGTACCTGTCTTCCAACAATGGCCAATACCAGGTGCCCCCAGAGGGAGTGAATAGAACCAATAATCATCAAGTGATCCCTCTCCTGTCATCCATTTCCAGCTTCTTACAGAGAATAGGGACACCTTTCCTACCGATTCTGACTAATAAGCACTGATAAAGTCATGGAGGTTAGGTCTATCTAGTTTTTTTTGTTTAAACCCTGTTAAAGTCCTGGTCTTCACAACATCCTTTGGCAAGGAGTTCCACAGGCTGACTATATACTGTGTGAAGAAAAACTTTCTTTTGTTTGTTTTAGATCTGTTACCTATTAATTTCATTTGGTGACTCCTAATTCTTATGTTATGGGAACAAGTAAATATTTTGTCCTTATTCACTTTCTCCATATCGGTCATGATTTTATAGACCTCTATCATATCCCACCTTAGTCTCTTCTTTTCTAAGTTGAAAAGTGCCAGTCTTTTTAAATCTCTCTTCATATTGCACCCATTCCAAACCCAGTCATTTTTGTTGCCCTTCTCCGAACCTTTTCCAGTGCCAATATATCTTTTTCTGAGATGAGGCAACCACACTTTTATGCAGTATTCAAGCTTTAGGCATTCCATGGACTTATATAGAGTCAATAAGTAATTCTTCATCCCCTTATTAAAGATTCCTAACACTGTTTTATTTTTTGACTGCTGCAACACATTGTAGACAGTTGTCCGAAAACATCCACTCAATGACTCCAACCAAGACTCTCTTGAGTGGTTGTAGCTAAATTAGTCCCCACCATTCTGTATGTATCGTTGGGATTATTTTTTTTTTTCAAATGTGCATTACTTTGCAATTATCAACATTAACGTTCATGTGCCATTTTGTTGATTGATCACCTAGTTTTATGAGATCCTTCTGATGCTATTCAGTCTGATTTGTTTTTACCTATCTTGATCAGTTTAGTACCATCTGCACATTTTGCCACCCCACTATTTACGCCTTTCTCCAGAACATTTCTAAATAGGTTGAATAGGATTGGTCCCAGTACAGACCTTGGGAGACGCTACTAGTTACCTCTCTCTGGGTACGTCTACATTTGCTCCCTAGCTTGGACTAGGGATGCAAATGCAGACGAGCGAAGTAGCTAATGAAGCCAGGATTAAATATCCCGCGCTCCATTAGCGTGATCTCGCCGGCACGCTAGTTCGCATCACAACTGATTAGAACCAGGAAGTGCATGCCAGGACATGTTAGTTTGAACCAAAGTCCTTGGTTCGAACTAACGTTACTCCTCATTTTTTGATCATGCTAATGGAGCGTGGGATATTTAAATCCCAGCTTTATTAGCTAATCTGCTCGTCTGCATTTGCATTCCTATCCCAAACTAGGAGCAAATGTAGACGTACCTTCCTTTCTGAGCACTTACCATTTATTCCTACTCTTTGTTTCCTGTCTTTTAACCAGTTATCAATCCATGGGAGAACCTTCTCTCTTATCCCATAACAACTTACTTCTCTTAAGAAACTTTGGTGGGGACCTCGTCAAAGGCTTTCTGGAAATCTAAGAACTCTTTTAGCCACTGGATCCCCCCTTGTCCATATGCTTGTTGACCCCCTAAAGAACTGTAGTAGATTAGTAAAACATGATTTCCCTTTAAAGAAACCATGTTGACTCCCCTCCCCCGCCCCCAACAAATTATGTTCATCTATGTGTCTGACAACGCTATTCTTTACTATAGTTTCAACTAATTTATCTGGTGCTGATGTTAGACTTACCAGTCTGTCATGGCCAGGATCACCGCTAGAGCTCTATTTACATATTGGTGTTACATAAGCTATCTTCCAGTCATTAGGTATAGAAGATGATTTAAAGGATAGCTTACAAGTCACAGTTAATAATCCCACAATTTTACACTGGAATTTTTTCAGAACACTTCGGTGAACGTGATCTGGTCTCTGTATAATTGCAGCATCAGTGGCTGCAAGCACACAGCTTTTGGAAAAGGCCATTATTATTATTAGCTTCTAGCAAGATTTACATGGGATTTCTAAAAGTCTGTCAGCACAACTGTAGCAAGGTTATACTGAAAGGAACAGCATACAGTTTCTTTAAGTTTATAAACACCAGTTAGGCACTGTGATCCATACCAATAGCATTGTAGAGGGGCTCTCCAGTTACCTTGTCCCAAACCACAGTTGTCTCTCTCTGATTGCTGACTCCAATAGCTGGAAGACAAAGGAGAAAAAAAAAAGTTACATTTTAGAGATTTTTGGAGGACAGGAAGGGAAGAAAGGAACTGAAAGATTTTTTTTGGGGGGGGGGGGGGGGAGATGTATGTCTTTTACATTCTTGGTATATAGGGATGTAAGTGGCTAGTTGAATAGTTGCTTCCCCCCTCGCTGCCTCTACCTGGCAACTCTTAACACATTTATAAAAGGCAGAGCTGCAGCAGAGCTCTGTAGTTTTCCCCTTTATTGATTAATCGAATAGTTGATGGAAATTCAATTAACTACTCAATTAGCTTATTAAATGCAATTTAACATCTCTACTGGTATACCACTTCTCTATCAATTAAAACAAATTAACTGCTGTACATCCCTTATTCTTCTATTTGGTCTTCACAAACTAATACAAAGAAACTAAAGTTTTGTAAGAGCAGGCACAGCATAATATGATCAATATTTCATCCATTAGCTGCCTAACCTCTTAAACCCAGGATAGAACATTTTATTTGGTCTATTTTGAAAAAAAGACAAAAAAGGCACACTGCTAGTAAGTGTCAGCAATATCATATTTTCCAAAAATGCAGAGCTTTAGACATAGTTTTAAACTCCTGCTTCCTTTCTAATCACTAACTTTATTATCAGAAGATCTGACCTTTACCAGTCCACAAAGCATATTCTGAAAAGCAGCTAGTTAAACAAAAGAAATAGCAGCAATACCTTTTATGTTGGTGATGTCTATGTTTAGTTGGTTCAATTTCTCACATGTTTTCTCCACACATTCATAAACGGACTGCAAGATTTCCTTTGGATCCTGCTCCACCCATCTTTAACATGAGACAGCAATCAGAATAGAACCAAAACATGAAGCAGGTGTTACTCTTAGAATTCTTATTCAGCTCTCAATAAATGTATTTCATAGAGTCACATGCTCAGACTATTAAAAAGTATTAGAATGAACTCAGCTTGAATAATCATAAAAGTTATTAAAATGGTTAAACAAACACTTTCTATGTGATGCAGAATATGCTTGGGCATTCTGATGTGGAATAAGAATAAGTTGACTAGAGGTGAAAACTATCAGGCTGCTTGATTAATCATTTAAGTCCCGTCGCTTGCTCTTACCACAGCTGTGGGCTCCTAGCATGGTAAGGGTCCTACCACCTGGTCCTACCACAGCCAGGACTGCTCTGGCCCAGCATGGTTGGTCACCATCAGAGTTAACCGGCAAGGGTCAGATACCCAGTAAGTACACTGGGGTAAAGCCTCATGCTTACTGGTAAACATCTGTGGTAGTCAGCATTTTTAGACAAAAAGCCAAACCAACAGAAGAGACTGTTTTCATTCTTCTACAGATATACATATAACTGCCTGAGTACAGAGGGGAGAAAAGTGTCTGGGGATAACACCAAGTAAACAACACAGAAAATTTAGAGCTAGAGAGTAACTTGTGCAGACGGGCAGATGACCGTTTTGCGGGGCCCTGGGCAGCATAATTCCACGGGGCCCCCCCTTTGCCACGGCGCATGAGCAGTAATGCCATGTGCATGCGCGGGGCTTTTTGAAGCGCGGGGCCCGGTGCGGCCGCCCCGTTCGCCCTGCCCTAAATCCGCCCCTGTGTGCAGACCTCATAGGTGAAGTTGACAAATGTAAATGTAGGCAAGTCAATCAAGAAAATGACTAGTTTTACCATTTTAAACAAGACTAGACAGTGATAAAGAATTGGCCAGCAACTATTCTGAGGACTGAACTTTTATAAAGCTTTTAAAGAATTAACATTACTTCCATTAGGCCACACAAAGGAGGGTTTTTAATTGTTGTTTTTTAAAAAGCTTTTATTAAATTATCCTTTCCTACCACATTAAAACATTTGCAACGGATTCCATATTCTGAACAGATTACTCTCTGGCTTCAGTTGTAACTATTCATACATAGATCCTATTAAATAGGCTTTTGCCATACTGAAAGACACAAAATGAATCAAAGATACACAGAGATCATACCCTTCTTTAGGAAATTTCTGTTTTATTTCCACTTGATGGTGACTCAGGAGCTCTGCTGTTTTTGCATTAAAAACCTGCAAATAAAAGGATACATATTAAATAATTTGTATGCCTACAAATAGGACCCTTACATTGAAATAAGCTATGCAATTTGTGCTATGCAAATTGCATAGCTTATTTCAATATGATTTCAAAATAAGGCGCTATTCCGAAATGTCCCTTATCCCTTGGGCAACGAGATTTACAGGGACGTCGGAATAGCACTCTCCGTGGTGCATGAAGAGTGCGGGGCCCAAGCAGCCGCTTGCGCCACTTGCTCCACGCGGCAGCTTGGCTGAGCAGTGCAGAAGTCAGCCGAGCAACACGGCACGAGGCAAAGGGGGATGGGTGGTGACATTCATGGCCAGGGGGCAGAGACTGGAGCCGCTGTCACACCACACGTCACCGCCTCCCACCATAGTGCTCGGCTGACTTGTGTGCTGCTCAGCTGGGCCGCTGTGGGGTAGCAAGCGGCCGTTTGGGCTCCCCCATGGCGGCCCGGCTGAGGGGTGCAGAAGTCAGCCAAGCACCATGGCGGGAGGCAAAGGTGGGCGGGGTGGTGACATGCAGTGTGACAGCGGCTCCAGGCTCCGCCCCCTGGTTGTGAACGTCACCTCCCCGCCCCCCTTCGCCTCCTGCCGTGGCGCTCAGCTGACTTCTGCGCCACTCAGCCAGGCCGCTGCGTGGGAGCAAGTGGTGCAAGCGGCCGTTTGGGCCCCATGCTCCCCATGCAGCTCAGCCTCCCAGAGGGAACAGCCAGCATTTCAGCATTAGAGTCTCAGACATTGGGCTTTATTTATTTATATGTTACACACACACACACACACACACACACACACACACACTCCCCGGGTTATGTACAAGATAGGGACTGTAGGTTTGTTCTTAAGTTGAATCTGTATGTAAGTCGGAACTGGCGTCCAGATTCAGCCACTGCTGAAACTGATCAGTTTCAACAGCAGCTGAATCTGGACGCCAGTTCCAACTTACATACAGATTTAAGTTAAGAACCCCAGGCATCCCCAAGTCAGCTGCTGCTGAAACTGATCAGCGGCTGATTCCAGGAAGCCCGGGGCAGGGGCTTCCTGTAGTCAGACACTGGTCAGTTTCAGCAGCGGCTGACTTGGGGACGCCTGGGGCAGAGCAGCTGGGGTGCTGCTGGGTTGGTCCAGTAGCGCCGAGGAGCGGTGCTGCGGGACCAACCGGCAGCGCCCCACCTGCTCTACCACAGGCCCGGGGCTTTGCTCCGCTTCTCCCTAGTCTGCTGGGGGGAGGGGTGCACTAGCTGCATCCCCCCCCAGCAGACCGGGGAGACGCTGAGCAAAGCGAGGAGGACCCAGGTGGGACGCGGCGCTGATCTGGCTCCTCTGCCCCCCCAGCAGACCAGGCAGAGGCAGAGCAGCTTTTCTCGCCCCGGAGGACGGGGGCAGCGGGACCGGGCATCCGCCGCTCCCGTCGTCCGGGGCGAGAAAATCCCCGTTCGCATCTGCGGATCCGACAAGTCGGATCCGCGTAACTCGGGGACTGCCTGTGTGTGTATGTATATGTATTATATATGGTATGTTAGCTAGCGTTATGTAGTCACATAAACAGACCCATTAAATTAAAAATTATTCACTGAAATAGGCAAAGTGCCTATTGTTTAGAATTCAGTCTATTTTAAAATAACTGAGGGTGTAGCGTGCCTGCATACCAAGATATGTAATTTAAATTATTACATTCTTCCATACTAACTATTTAAACATTATGACCTCCTTGATATTCTTACCAGCATTGTACTATATATAAAAAGATTATCCAAGTAAGGCAATATGGATTAATGTTTGTAAAACAATATTTACAAATACTGTTTATTATTTGACAGTGCTCTGTGTATCCTTAGAAGCCTCACAATAAAGATAAGATAATGAGTAGGCTTGATTCTCTCATGCCCTAGAACTATATTGCACTTCAGTGGCAAAGATACCCAAAAGCAGTGATCTCACTTCCCTATATACATTGGGAATAAGACCCAAGTAGGGGACACTATCTTGCTTACAGCCAATGAAATGGCTCTGTGGAACCCCTCTCCCCAAGCTCCTGGAATTTGGGCATTCTGGAGGAAAACTAGAGCAATGCTGCTGTGTGCTTATTTGTGGCCTCCTATGACTTCCATAGAACTGTGGACAGTGCAGATTTACAGCAGCCTTGAGGCTAATCTAACAAAAAAATACATACTGCAAAGTTTTCTGTATTTGACTTCATATTAAATAAACATTTATAATCATGCACCTTGTCAATTCTTTTAAAATGTTATGGAGGAAATAAATACTAAAAATAAGGTATTGGTTAATAACTTGGGTGCCACAGTGTCACACATCTGAACAAGCATATATGACCTCAATATTAGTGCACAAGACAAAACTCACTCCACTCATGGATGGAAAATCTTAGAGGGAACACTGTGGAGCACCCATCTGCAGTCGGCTCAGTGCGGCTGGAGTCCGATGGCAAGTGGGGAGCTGCTCTAGCCCCCACCAGTTAACCTCTCACATCCCTACTCTTTACCCACAGCAGACTGCTGTCATCAACTGGGGCAAGTTCTCAATAGAAATCCTACATCCTTGCAATCAAATATCACATCTACAGAAAACACCTGCCAGCATATTCATAGAGTAGAATGAGTAACTATTCCCTCTGGTCTCCTTAAGTGCCTTCAGTCTACTTTTAGCACCATCTCAACCAAAGCAGCAAACACCGCCTCCACTACAAAGCAAGAGAAATAAAAAACTAAATACAAATAAAAATAATCAATTTATATATAGTAATTCTAACATCCTAACTCATGAAGCTAAAGCAAACATGCTTTAGACCAGTGGTGGGCAACCTGCAGGCCTACTGGAGCTCCATGTGTGGTCAATGGTCCCTCTGGCTACCCCACATCATCCATGTGCCTCTCGTTCTGCACTTCATGCTCTTCCCCATCCTGCCCAGAATTTTTGGAGGAGCCTAATACACATTCTCTTCTTGCTTCAGCGCCTCCTTCCCAGAGCTGGAATTCCATGCTCAATGAATCAGCTGTTCATGGGGTTCCAGATCTGGGAGGGAGAGGAGTGGGGTTGGAATCCAAATCAGGCGATTCACATTCTCCAAAAGTGCTGTGAGGGACATGGAGAGGCAGGTAAGTGCGGGGCCCTGGTGTGTGAGAGGTGCATGGGGGAGAAGGGGCAGATAGTGGGGCCCACAAGTGGAATCCCAGTGGGCTGCAGGCTGCTGCGGCCCACTGAAGTGAAGGAGGGCCACTCATGCAGCCCACCCACCATTCCTGCTTTAGACACTAGACCAGTAATTTTTAACCTTACTGCAGCCTGAACCCCTTTGGTTTTCAAAATATGTTCTTGCACCCCTTATTAAAAATCGTTGAAATATATCTTAGGTTTAAAGAACTGACCTATCAGAAAAATCTGGCATGTCTCTCACCCCCAGAAAGGGCATCTCACACCCCAAAGGGTGCATGCACCCCAGGTTAAAAACCACTACATTAGACCAATACCAGAACAACCAACAGAAAAACAAGCCACAATGTGACACAAGCTGTTCGGACATCATTGATTGCAGCCAAATAAGCTTGGGAAAGGGATGACAAAAATAAAAACCAGGTTTTTGAGAAAGTTCCTGCCCCCTCATCCAATCATATTTCCTCGCCCACTGATTTTATCTCAGGATACAGATGCTCTCATCTACTCTCATGCAAGGGCAATCAAAGTCCACTTTGGCCTATATATGCTCATAGCAGCCACATGTAACTCTCACCACTTGATTTCTGCAGCCATTTTGCAACACACCGACTTTATGTGCTCATTCAATTCCCAGAATATCTGATTAAACATTATAATGGAATTCAGTGTGTGAGTAGTCAGCAAAGGTAAAAATAAGAATGGAGAAGCAGCATAAACTAACATAATAAACAAATCAGAACAGGGTTTGGCTATTTAAATAAATAAAAGAACCATTATCGACCTTAAGCTTTGTGCACTAGGTTTCAGAGAAAAAATATTTTTAGTTAAGCTTTAGTGCAGACAAGGGCCTTTAATGACCTTTACAATTTGAGGATCTAGCAAAGGCTGGTAGACTGAAGACTTACACATATGCTTAACTTTTATGCACTGTGAAAAGTCTACTTAGTCACTAGAACTTCTCAGTGTGCAAAGTTAAGTGTGTGCTAAATCTTTGCAGAATTGGGATGTAGTACCCTTGGTATCAGCACGAGCCATTTTTCATACAGTCAGAAACAGGCTTCAGTGTGATAATGCTGCTGAGTCACTGCTATTTTACAATATTAATCATCAGCGACTTTAAAACAAGCTATGGGACTGGACTTTGCGTAGCCATCTGGTTTATTCAATTCACATCCACATGCTGACTGGGAGCACAGTGAATGCAAGCCACTCCCCAAAATCAGAAAAGCAACATTTCATACACGTCAGCAACAACACAAAGCAGCAGAGAATCAGAGCCATGAGGAGAATCCTGCCTCCACTTCACCCCGTAGCAAAACTTAGTGGATTGAATGTTGCACTTAGGTCCATAGGACCCAACGCTGCGGGACCATGTCAGAACTAAAAATTGTGATGTAGATTTTAGGTTTAGGCTGGAGTCCAGGCGTGAAAACACCACAAAGCAGGTGGGTCTCAGAGCCTAGACTCCAACCCAAACCTGAATGTCTAGACTGCAATATTTAGTCCCCAGGTCTCAGCAGAGAAGGACTGGCCTGGCAGGATACCGGGAATTTCCTGGTGGGCCGTTATGTCCACATGCCGCTGCCCCTCACTCTGAGTGGCTCCGCATCTGCACTGTATATAGCACGCAGAGCCCGACCCACCATCTGCCGGACATGACGCAGGGGGCGGGGCTTGAGGGGCACACAGATGTGACGGGAGGGCCGCTCTCAACCCATTTCCTGGGCCTATTTTGATTGCTAGTACACTCCTGGGTATCAGCTCCATGAGTTTAAGTCAACTGACCATGGGTCTGGGACTCTGTTAGGATCACAAAGACCAGTAATATTTGCTTCTGAGGGTTGTAAAATTTGGTATTTCAGTTGAGTAAGTTGTATAGAGCACTTAAATTTTCCAGTGCAGCTGCCCCGTGAGTCTGCCAGAGGATAGCTATGTTATGTTCTCAGCAATGCTTATCAGATAATTGACAAGCTTGTCAACTAGTCGCTCCCCACCCCTTTGCTGCCAATATCAGAAAGAGAGACTGAGGGGGGAAAGGAAGGAGGGTACTTCAAAGTGGCAGCGCCAGGAGGTGCCTGGGGCCAGACCCTGGGCTCCACACGGTGCTGCCGCTTTGAAACACGGCTGTGGGTGCCCGGTGTCAGGCTCCTCCCAACATTTCAAAATGGCAGCACCACAAGAAGCCCAGGACTATGTCTACACTTGCGGCTTCTTGCATGAGAAATATGCAAATGAGGTTAAGCGTGGAATATCACCGTGCCTCATTTGCATACCTCATGAGCCACCATTTTTGCAGAAGAGGCTCTTGCGCCAGAAGGAGCTGTCTACACTGCCCCTTCTTGTGCAAGAAAACCCCTCTTGTGGAATGCCATTATTCCTGAAAATAATCCACATAGCGGCATTGTGCAAGAGGGGTTTTCTTGCACAAGAAGGGGCAGTATAGACAGCTCCTTCTGGCGCAAAAAGCCTCTTCTGGAAAAATGGCAGCTCATTAGGTTTGCAAATGAGGCGCGGCAATATTCCACGCTTAGCCTCACTTGCATATTTCTCATGCAAGAAACCGTGAGTGTAGACATAGCCCAGGAGTCCCCAGTTGACCCCGGGCTCCACATGGCACTTTCACCTTTAAAGCATAGCAACAGCCTTAGAGCGGTTTCTACACTTCAAAGGTGCAGACGCCCAATCCACTAGTCAAACAGTGAATGCAAAATGCATGGACTATTCGATTAGTCAATTACCCACAATTTAACATCCCTATTGCAAACTCGGCCACAGTGCACTAGGGAGACCCTGTAGCTCAGGCCTGCAAAGCAAGAGGGCTTAGAGCCGCTCCACAGCGGGAATCGGGTTCTGACCCAGCCCCGAGCGGGCCCGCTGGCCTCTAGACCTGGAGCCAGGGAAGGGCGGGCTTGGAGGGCTCTTCAAAAGGAGGTCAAACCGGAGTCGGGGCTCAGCATGGACGGGGCCAGGCGGTCACGCTGCGCGCCCAGACTAGGTGCTGCTGGCCAGCGCCCCCATGCCCCACGCCGGGGCCAGGGCGCACCGGTCACCGCCCGGCCCCGCACCCGGGCAACGCGCCGCCCCAGGAGCGCGCGGCGCGCGTCACTCACCAAGAAGCGCGTGGAGCTGGTGCCCTGGTCGATCGAACCCACCAGCGGCCCCAGCACCACCCGGTCCGACGCTGCCATGGGAGCCGCTCGCGAGACGCGTCTCCCAGGCGACCCTGGCCGCGGAGTGCGGGGCAAAGCGCGCGCGCGCCGGCGCCTCCAGCTGGCTCTGCCTGCGCGCCTCACCGGCTCTAGTCTAAAGCCCGGCCCGGGGGGCGGGCAGCGGGCGTCGGCCATCACGCTGCACCGCCGCAGCCAATCCGCGCCCGGGCCGCGAGCCGCCAGAGCCAAGGTTCGATCGAGCTGGGACTGAGCCTGCGCGTGCAGCGGGGGCGGTCACCTACTGCAGCAGCCTCGACAGCTGGTCCCGGGAGCGGCGTGTCCTGGGTCTAGCTGCTGGCGGGGCGGGGGCGGGGGCGGGGGTGTGTCTCGTCCTCGCTGGTTGTGCTCCTGGAAGCTGAGGGCTTCCTCGTCACCCTCCGAAGTTGCTTTCCATGTGGATAAAGCTGCAAATGAACGTTCGTTGTCTCTGGCACTGCCTTGCTTGGGTTGCAATGGAAACAAAGGCAAAACCACGTTCTTGCGTCTAGGACAAAGTTAGTTATCAGCAGCGTACACACCACATGTTAAAATTATATTACCCGCCTATGTACATATTCTTTACACGCCAGTTGTGCAATTTAATAAATCAAGGTCTGAGCAAAGACCTGACCTGAATGGGCTGCTATGTTCAACAGCCTCATGACATCAAAAGTTAGGTGTCAGGCACTTACAGCCAACTCTATTAGACTCATTTAGCACAGGCACTCTTTAAGCTTTCCCCTTCTCCCTCCCTATCCCCTCTGATTGACAAGATTTATTTACCTTCTCTTTCCCTCTCCATCCTCTCTTTTTCTGGTATTTATTTGTAACTCAACCCCTTGCACCATTCATCTAAAGAAGTAGATTGTGCCCACGAAAGCTCATGATACCATCTACATTTCTTTTTAGTTTCTAACATGCTGCAAGACTATTTGTTGTTTAACTTGTGCAAATGTGAGGGTACGTCTACACTGCAAGCTTCTTTGAGAATAAGCATTTCCAGAAGATATCTTCTGGAAAAGCTTATTTCAAAATAGAGCATCCACACTACAGGGAAGCCTCAAATTAGTCTGAGGCAGGCTCCTCTAATGTGGACACGCTCTCTTGACTTAGAGCCCCAGGAGGCACTGGGGAGGAATAATTTTAGAATGGCCCACATAAGGAGCTATTTCAACATAGCAGCGGTGGAGAGTCTATAAACACCCTCTTCTGAAAAAGCTTTTTTGGAAAAGGGCTTATTCCACATGGAATGAGGTCTACCGCCATTGGAAAAAGCTGCCCGTTAATTCAGCTTCGTCAAAATAACCCAATAGCACTGTGGATGCTAGTATTGGTTTTACAGAATAACAGTCATTATTCCAGAAAAATGGTGCAGTCAAAAGGAGGTCAAACTGGAGTCGGGGCTCAGCGTGGACGTACCCGACGGGGCTAGGCGGTCACGCTGCGCACCCAGACTAGGTGCAGACACACCCTAAGTGACAGGCAGAATTGAACCTGGAACTGCTAGTGCTTAGTGCCTGAGCCTCTACAGCTGGAGTGGGCAAGAGGCAGTTAGCAAGTCGTCTGTCCCACAGCTGCATCACTGGGATCCTTAAGGACAGTGCATCTGCAACCGCTTTAAAAGGTAGCTGCTCTATGATCTGGATATGCTTTGTGCTCTGACCTGCCCTCCAGCAAAATCTCTCCACTTCCACAGGCCAGTTTCTGGCCAATAGGAGCTACAAAATTTTGCTAGGGGGCAGGAGCAGCCAATGAAGCTTCCTCTCTCCCTCCCGGGAGCAGAGCCATATGGAGCAACCTGAAACTGCTGCTCAAATTCCTTTCAGGGCTGCTGGCTGGGAGCCACCAAGGTAAGTGTCTGCTAGCCAAAGCCTGCCTTTGGTACCTATCCCCTCTTTGCCTTCCCTTCCTCAACTACCTGCCCCTGGCCACCACCCAAACCATCTTTCACCCTTTCTCCCAGGTCACAACTCCTTCCCAGACCCTGCACCCCCTCAGTAGAAATGTGACCCTTGACCACTTCTCAAAATCTTGAAGTGTTTCCCCCCCCGCCAAAAAAAAAATATTGCCCACCCTTGCTCTACAATGAGCTATGAAGCCATTTGCCTCTCATAGAGCAAACTCATTCTTTCTCTTTAAGTGGTCTCAGTAAGTGGGACAATTCATCACAACAGCAGGAGTGTGGCTTACATATACATCACATAATGATAGATGTCTCACCAGTGTTTATATAATACCCTATATTATGTTGCTTGGCTAAATATTCTGAGTACAGTTTGTTGGGTGTGCCATTTACCAGTTGGTAGAAAGAGACTGCTAGGATCTCAGAGACCAGTAATATTTGCTCCTGAGGGTTGTAGAATTTGGTATTTCAGTTGTATAGAGCACTTAAATTCTCCAGTGCAGCTGCCCCTTGAGCCTGACAGAGGGGATAGCTAATGCCAGGGATTAGCCTGGAGAAGGCAAGAGTATTTTATGTCTTTATCTTTCTGGAAGGTTGCAACAAAACAGAACTATGACACACAAAAGCCAAAATCGGAGACAAAGCAGGTAGAAAGGCACAACTCAAGCCTGTAGTTTCCTGGGTTGTTCTTATTTCCCTTTTTGTAGATGGGCACTATATTTGCCCTTTTCCAGTCTTCTGGAATCTCTCCTATCTTCCATGATTTTTCAAAGATGATGGCTCAGATACCTCCTCTATCAGCTCCTTGAGTATTCTAGGATCTGAAACAACTGTCAAGTCTAGTCAAATCCCAACAGTCAAGATATTGGTACTGTCCACACTGACTAAGAAAGGAGGTAGTGGGAAGAGTTGTGCGGGGGGAGTTTAAAGGTAACTTTCTGGTGCACTCTGCAATTCACCCCACACCCTACCCTCGTAATCTGCACTGCCTACATGGTAAAAACACAGGTTCAGTTCCCTGCCCAGAGATCTGTTTTAGCCATGTTAAGTTTGAACTGACAGTAAACCTCCATTAGGAGAGTCCATGTTTTTAGTATGGACAAAAGGAAACAGCAGCTTCCTATGACAAAAAAAGACACAGCAGTTTGTTTTTGTGTGGGATGGAAGTAAGTTTAAGTTTAAAATGAATGTACCATAATAGTGATCCTTATAGTGGAAAGTTGATTGAGATACAAGGCATCATGGAAATGAAAACATTAATGTGAAAATAAGTAAAATTGAATTATATCTGCCTGCAGCCCTTAGAAAAACATATCACCGTTTTCTGATGTGGAGACAGTAATTTGAGATTTCTTAATATTTTCCTACTAGAAAGTGTTTGTTGAATCATGCAATTTACAAACCTTATGCTTTCTGCTCCACCCTTTATATGAAATGATGCCAGTAATATTATCTGCAATGATTTCAACTGAGTTACTGGTATTTATACAAAGCAGGAAATTGAAAGATTACTGCAACACTTAGTAATTCAGTGAACTTTTAAAAGATTACCTAAACTTTATTAAAGAAGCGGTGTCAGTCTATGGGTAATGTTTAGGTTTGTCAAACGTGCATATGCCCAGTATTTTTTTGTACAAGAAAAAATATGTCCACATCCAATTCCAGTATTAATGTATTTATTTTAAAGAATTTTGCTTTACATTTCAGTGAAAACATTTTTTCTTAAGTTTACTAAAGATACATTAATGCAATGCAACCCGGGTCCCGCATCAAAGCAAAAACAAAACAAAACAAAAACACCCACCCAACCAAATCAAACAATCCCACCATTGGGCAAAAAAAAAAAAAAAATTGTGAAAGTGAATTTGATTTTTAAAATGTTTATAGTCAAGTTGGAGTGTAGAGAGGAGATAGATGGAGTTGTACTGTTTAGAGGTCTGCAGAGACCTGGAGGAGGAAAACTGGTGATAATGTGTACTTACTCTTTAAATCTGTATCAGAAAGTCAAGCAGGAATGATAAAGAAGAATATTATAGGCAGAAGCAATCCCATGAAGCATAGTTGCAGCTTTGTGTTTAATAGAAGAAGAAAGTTCCTTGTTCAGTGTTAAAGAAAAACAATTCCTTTGGTGATTTGCATATGACAATTAGGTTACAGGTGTACAAGAGGAGCCTGTCATAGAGGCTCGGCATGTTGAGTAGGGCTACCCCCATTTGTCTAGTGTGGGGTTGATGCCCCCTGTCACACACCTATTGATTCCCTGTTGAGTCAAACAGTCGCGATCAGGGGACTCAGGATCCCTGCCAGGGCAGAACCACCAAGTACTGTGTGATCCCTGGGGCAAATATTCAATCTGTGGCCCCATAGCCACAGGCAAGGACAGAGAACAGCAGTTGGGCAAGGCAGAACAGACAGTCTGTAGCCCCTGAGGCAGAAAAAACCAGTCTATATCAGGGCCCCCAGTAGCCACACCTAGAGGCATGTGCATGTGTTGGGGCTCTGATCAGGGACCCTATGGAGCTGGTAAACTCTCTATTAAGGATTCAAGCACTGGCTCCTTACACATTCCCTAGTCACTTCTTACCATAAGACCAATACCAGACACATCCTCAATTGGCAGCAGCTTGCCATTTCCTTCATTCTCTGAGATCTTCTGGTTGTCTGCAGCACAGTCTGGATCCAATCCTGCAGAAGCCTGCTGCACACACGCTTTCCCCTTCTCGGCCAGCCCCAAGTGAGCTGGGCTGCCTCCTTTTATCTCTCTCCTCCACCTGGATCATGTGCAGCAACAATGTGGCCTCCTGGGCCCACAGTGATTAGTGGCCCTTATTAGCCAGCATAGCGTGATATACTTCATCCATACAGGTGCTAGAGCTAGAGGTCCTGAGGGTATGGCAGAACCCACTGGTTTGATGTGGTTTTCTTCATATACAGGCTTTATAGTTTCAATGGCTTCTAGTACCTTCCTCCGAATTGTTCCAGCACCTATGCCAAAGGGCTAAAAGACATAACAGTACACCTCCAGGACTACTTCTAAAAACTGCGGCTGTGTCTACACTGGGCCACTTATTCTGGAAAAGCAGCCGCTTTTCCGGAATAACTTGCCAGCTGTCTACACTGGCCGCTTGCTCTTCCGGAAAAGCAATGATGATCTACTGTAAAATTGTCAGTGTTTTTCCGGAAAAACTATGCTGCTCCCGTTTGGGCAAAAGTCCTTTTCCGGAAAAACTATTCTGGAAAAGGGCCAGTGTAGATAGCACAGTAGTCTTTTCCGCAAAAAAAGCCCTGATCGCGAAAATGACAATTGGGGCTTTTTTCCGGAAAAGTGCGTCTACATTGGCCACGGACGCTTTTCCGGAAAAAGTGCTTTTCTGGAAAAGCATCCTGCCAGTGTAGACGCGCTTTTTCCAGAAATACTTATAACGGAAAACTGTTCCGTTTTAAGCATTTCCGGAAAAGGGTGCCAGTGTAGACCCAAACCTGCTTGTTTAAAGATCCCAGTGGCTGACCAGATTCCCTTCTTCCACATGGGGAGTGAGGGCTGCCCTCAGTTTTTTCAGCTACTTACCATCTCCTCTTCCCCCAAAATAGGCTGTGCCAGATGTCTGTTATATGTGGTGAGGGTCTTCAGTTTGGTGTACCCTTGGAAGCATGTGAACATGAGAAAGTACATGAACGTGAGAAAGTACATCTGACCCCCCTCAATGGATCAGAAAATACACTAGATTGCTCTAGAGAGAACATAAGGAATGGGATAATGGGGCAAGGACAGCAAGAGAAGGAAAAATAAAATGAGGAAGGAGAGCAGAGAGACAAAAGGAGAAAACTAGAGGAGGAAAAACAGGAAGAAAAAATAAGAAAATAAACAGATAAAGAACAGTCGATTCCTCCTTACAGAAAGAGTTCCTTATAGAACCAGGTGCACAGCAGAGAGGCTGCCTCAAATAATTGATTCTTGCATTTGGAAGTGCAGAACAGACTGAATCACCTGACTCAAAATGGAAGAAGGGTGTCATAGAAGACTTTGTCAAAACACCCTTCTTCCATGTTTATTTATAGGTTTGTATCACACTGATCTCCAGAGAAACTAATTATGAAAAACAAATACTGAAAAAAAAAATCTGAATTGAGACAGGTCATGCTTTCTGAAAATATACTTGTGATATGAACATATCATAACTAGGATATCCTGCATGAAAAATGCCTCATGTTAAGGTATGTTAGGAAAGGCTGTCATTTACAGAAATATGATTATCCCATTTGTATGTGTAACCCCGCACACCTAGGCTACGTCTACACTGGCCCCTTTTCCGGAAGGGGCATGTTAATTTCAACTATCGTAGTAGGGAAATCCGCGGGGGATTTAAATATCCCCCGCGGCATTTAAATAAAAATGTCCGCCGCTTTTTTCCGGCTTTTAGAAAAGCCGGAAAAGAGCGTCTACACTGGCCCCGATCCTCCGGAAAAAGCGCCCTTTTCCGGAGGCTCTTAAGCTATTCCTATTGAAGTAGGAATAAGAGCCTCCGGAAAAGGGTGCTTTTTCCGGAGGATCGGGGCCAGTGTAGACGCTCTTTTCCGGCTTTTCTAAAAGCCGGAAAAAAGCGGCGGACATTTTTATTTAAATGCCGCGGGGGATATTTAAATCCCCCGCGGATTTCCCTACTACGATACTTGAAATTAACATGCCCCTTCCGGAAAAGGGGCCAGTGTAGACGTAGCCCTAGTGTGGGTTATTTTTTTTTTTGTAGAGCAAGTTAGGAATGTTGAACAGTGTATCTGTAATTGCATATTGCATGTTTTGGTTACACTTGAGGGCTGTGGTGGCCCATTAGCAAGATACACCTGCACCTCTCTCCCTTGAGAGCTGTGCCAGGTAGGCACCCCAATTCCCTGGCTCACCTTTTATTTTGTTGTGCAGGTTTCCTTTGAGGATGAAAACAGAGATCAGATATGGAATGATTTTTGGTTGAATGTTCTCCCACTTTCCTCAACTACGCTTGGTTGGAAACAGTGAATTGCAGCCAATAGGAGCTGCAAGGCTCCATGACTATCAACACTTAGATAATCAAAGTGTTTCACAGACATCCAGTGGCTTCCCCGGGTGTGCCCATGACCTAGCTTGGAAAATTCCTGGTTTTGAGGGAGGGCAAGGATGTTCTGAGGAAAACTAATAATAAGCAGTTTCTAGAGGAAGTCTGTTGTGTCCTAGAGAAATCTATCTCTTTGGATAGTGAATGGTTTGAGGATGCTTTCTATGAATCATACTCTTCAACATCAAGGAATATTAATAGAGAGGTAGCTGTGTTAGTCTGATCTTGCAAAAACAAAAGGAAAAACTATGTAGCACTATTAAACCATCTTGTTAGTCTTTTTCCTTTTGTTTTTGCAATACAGGCAGTCCCCAGGTTACGTGGATCCGACTTACATCGGATCCCTAATTACAAATGGGGTGAGGCAACCCTGCACTAGCTGCTTCCCCCCCAGTAGACCAGGGAGACGCAAAGCTAGCGCCCCCCCCCCCCCCCAGCAGACCAGGGAGATGCGGAGCGGCTTCTCAGCAGACACCTCAGCTTGAGAATAAAGGACTAAGGGAAGTGAGGTGTGGGAGAATAAAACTGAGCTCTGGAGAAATGTTTGGCTAGAGTTTCCCCTACAATATGTACCAGTTCTGACTTGCATACAAATTCAACTTAAGAACAAACCTACAGTCCCTATCTTGTACGTAACCCGGGGACTGCCTGTATTCCTTCTGTAAAAGTGTCATGGACAGATATGATGCCTCTCTCTCCTTAAATTCCTGTGCAAGCTCATGAGTGGGTCTTCTCTGAATTGGAGTGGAAGTGTTGTCCTCGTTGATGCAGGTATGTTAATTGAGGATGACAATGGTGCCCCTTTTGTCTGCTAGTAGGTTCATTATCTGGTGGATGAGTTCAAGGGACAGGAAAGGTTGTGGTGGATGTGATGGTTTTTGAATATTTCAGTCATTTTTTTTTTCCTGATGAGGCCCATGTAAGGATCAAGTGTGTGTTTTGTCTGTTATGTTGTTATCCAGGCAGATTCCTTTTTCTTATGAGTGTCAGTGGGAACATAACTATCATGGGTGGTGCTGGCTTTGTTGTGAATGACAAAGTTGACTATGAAAGCAAATACTAAGAGCCATCTAAACAAATTGTTAGTGAGGAGGCTGGTATATATTGATATGAACATATCCATGTTCATCCTGAATAGGAACCTGGCATATATTGATATCAATGACACAGGGAGTAGAGACTGACAACATTTTTCAGATGCTTTATTTGGCAAAAGGGGAAAAAAGCAGTTTTAGGTTGACACAAATTCACTGAATAGTTTCAGACAAATTTTGTTTAAAGCTAGAGTCGCAAGGGAAATTAAACACACATTCAAAAATCTAGTGGGCAAAGAACCATAATCTAGTAGAAGAGAAGCAGATTATTTTGCAGAGATAAAAACAAAGGAATTCTGCTAGAGAAAGCTTGCTCTTTATAACTAATTCTTCTCACTTAATCCAAGTAAAGAACAAAAGGCAACAGTGTAAATTAAGGCAAGGGTACCAGCTGTCAACACATACCTCCATGCCAATGTGGAAACAAATCAATGATTTAAAAAAAATCAAATTTTATTTAAATTGGACTTTTGATAAAATGCTTTGAGGAAAAAAGATATAGTTTTAAAATACATTATTGTTCAATGATCTCATAATGCAATAGGGATGATAAATTCTAATTCTATAATATGGGACAACATAGCCATGTAAAGTTTAAGATAAGTTTTGTAAGTAAGTTCCAATAGTTCATGGATCAGGGATTCAATCTTATGGGGTTCCAGAGGCTTCTGTATAAATTATTTCAGTTATTCTTTCCGTCTACTCAATGGGACTCAGAGCTCAGTCTAGAACAGGACTGGACAAAATACGGCCCAGGAGCTGGATCTGGTCCACCAAGCCACCGATCCAGCCCATGGAAGCAGTGGGGAGCCTCAGGCAGATTCCCTGCTTGCCCACCCCCCACAACACTGCTCAGAAAAGTGGCTGCCGTAGCCATTTCTGTGTCTCAGCTGTGAATCTGGGGAAGGGGGGAACAGTGCTCCATGTGCTGCTCCCACCCCCAGCACAATCCCATTGGACAATTTCTGGCCAATGGGAGCTACCTGATTGAAGAACAGGCAGCACATGTAGCACCACTCCCCCCCCTCCTGTGAGGCTCTTATTCACCAACGCACATGGTCCCTGCAGCCTCTGCAGAGGCAGAGCAGGCAGGAAAGTTGCCTGAGAACTCTGCTGGGCTACTGGCCAGGAGTCACCCAAGCATGCCTCCTGGCCAAAACCTGCCTCTCTCCCCCAACCCTCTGCTCCCCGACTCCTGCCCCACTACTCCCATAAACCAAGCCCTCTGCCCCTTCTTGCACCCATACCCCCTCCCAGTCTCTGCACCCCAGTCCTCTGCCCCAGGTCACAACCCCCTCCTATTCTAGGTCACACACAACCCAAACCCTTCAATCCAGTCCAGTGCCCCAGTTAACAATCCTCTCCTTCATTCAAACTCCCTGTTACCCATGGGGGCAGCCTGGAGCCCTTACAGGTGGCAGCATGGACACATGAGGAGGGACTTTCTCTGTTCTGGAAAATCCCCTGATTCAAATCCCCAAGGATGCCGGACCAGTGAGGTCCAACCTGTACTAAAAGAATCTCGGTTAGAAAATCAACATTCTACAAAACTAGACTAAATAATTACTGGAGAAATAAATATTTTTGAGCTGGGTCCTGTGTATTCTGTGCATCACAACTCAAAATTGTTGCCGATTACTATAAAATCCATTTCCAAATTTGATGTACAAACTAAAACTACTTATGCTGCCAAACCACCTCACAATACTGAGATTATTGTAAGCTCATTATGAAGAAGAAGTTTCTCTTTCCACAAGCTTTTTTTCATGGGTTTAGGGCTCTCATGTTTGCTTCTTTATGGGATGAACCTGCATAGGGGGAAAACTCTGTTTTGGCTTGTGGGTTTTCCTATATATCGTCTCATATGAAGATGACGTTTTTGTGCTCCATGGAAGAATGTAGGCATTTAGGCCTCGGAACTCTCATATCTTAGGATGTTTGCAGGAGGCAGAGATAGGGTTGCCAGATGGCTTCAACAAAAATACCGGACACACTTGACATTACATCACAATCGACATTACATCTTATTTAGAAAATACTGGACATTTTATATTTTCTCAATTTGTTTCCCAAACAGAAAGCTCAACTACTGGACTGTCCGGTTCTCAACCAAACACCTGGCAACCCTAGTCAGAGAGCAATTTTGTAGGTGCCTTTTGTTCCTGCTGTGCACTGTTAGCTCCCGTGCCCCTTGATTCCTGAGCACTCTACTTCACTCCCAAGCTGGTCTCCAAAATAATTTTTCACAGGCAGCACAGATGGACAGCAGCACAAGTGAGTATGCACTTCAGTTCCACTTTTTTTCCTCTTTAGGTTTGAGAGCAGAAAGTCCTTCCCACATGCAGCCCATTCCCACTCCACTCCCTCCTAACTCTACACATTTGGGACATGGGAAAGCTGTTGCAGATGCACAACCAAGGGCTTGTAGGTAACTCTACAAAAATGTAAGTTACCTGATAATTACTACATACTGGGTTTGTATGTTTGAATGTTCTACTCTGGAACTATACTTGTGTAATCTTGGCATTCATAACAGAGATGTTAGCTGTGAAAGAGACCAGCAATGTAAGAAAAAAAATATATAAACCAAGAAGGACCGAGTCACAGGATTTTGAGTCAAGAGGGTGGGTTCAGTTCTGTCCTGTGAGATCTTGGGCAAGTCGCTTAAACTCTCAAAACTTTGACTTCCTCATCTGGGAAATGAGGAAAATCAAACATTCCTCATGGTATTGTGAGGCTAGGTTTAAATAAAGAGAATCAGAGTAGTTGGACGGAAAGAACTAAAAAAGTGCAGAGGAAATATATGGTAAAATTTTCAAGGTAAATTCAATAATGCAGTGCAAATAGACATGCAGGTCCAAGTGCTCTGACAGTAATGAAATTTAATGGTAACAGAGCCTTTAACTCCCACTAAATTCACCCCTCATTAATGTTCAAAGACAGAAAGAACAAAGAGGGAAAACTCATTTAATTCTGTCAGGGAGGATTGTGTTCTGCATAATAGGAGAGGAAAGAGACATAGGTCACTGAAAAATAGGTCTGACTGATACTTTTCTTCCTTTTCCTGGTTTTTATCTTTTTTTTTTCTCTTTATCTTTATATGCTTATGCAAATTATCTTATATGGCCAAATCATTTCATCTTTGTTATTACATCAGGGAAAGGGACTGTGATGGGGTGCGGTCACAGAAGACTTCTTAGGGATGCCGCCTGGAGTGCTGACAAGTCCACTGACACTCGCCTTCCTGCTCTTTGGGGCTTCTCATCATTCTGTCCTGCTGGGCCAGCTCTCTGGTCTCCCCCAGCCAAGATACAAACCTGAGGTCACTGCTCCCCAAGGAGCAATAAAGACACCAAAACCTTCTGTTGCAAGAAAAATGCATTTTGGGGCCCAGCTTTCTGGGATACCACTCCCAAATTGGGATCAGAACCCCAAATGAATTGTTGAGTAAGCCCCCTTTACCAATGAAAGGAGAATGTGCATACAAATTGCTCCCCTAAGTAACAATAATTTACACTGGGCTTGATAGTAAATAAAAGTGATTTTATGAAGTACAAGCAGTAGGATTTAAGTGGTAATAAGTGAGAACAGGCAGAGCCAAGTAGATTATACTTCGAACAACAGAAGATGCTTAGCTAATTCTACCACTAAAACCTCAATACAAGCTTATTACAAACTCACCCTAAAACTGTTCCTTTTCCAGCTAATGCTTCAAACCAGGGTCTCTCCCTCCCTGGTTCTTTGGTTCCTTCCCTTGGATGTGCCACTCCAGCCAGCCAAAGACAAAGACCTGTTAGTTTCCTATTGTTTTAAAGATTCCCTCTTTCACATGAGAAGTTACCTGGCCAGTCCCTACCAGTTAGGGAAGTCATGTGACTTCCTAAGACCAACCACTGCTAAGAGTTAAGGACAAAAGGCTATTTACATATGTTTGCCCAGACAGTGAGGCATCCCAGCATTGGAAACATTCTTGATGGCTTTCCTTTACACATGTAAAACAATAAAGCATTCCCTCCACCATGTCTGATTTTACACACAAGAATGATACATACACCAAAATAAGATAAACAGATCCAGCGGATTAAGACGTGAAGATCGACATGAGACAGTTTGTCCAAAGCATCTTTGAGTTAGGCATCTGTGTCCACAAGCCCATTTTCTAAAGCCTGGGGGGTGGGGGGAGGTCTATCACAAGGACATGCCAGTGTACTAAGTCCCCCCCCATAGCACAAATGGAAATTGCCAATACTTAGTTTCTCTAACCCCATGCTCTCCTTGGACAAAACCATTTAGAGACCTTGGCGTTTTATACTATACATTTCTTTGGGTGGACAACCTGTGATGGATTTACCAGGTGCGAACGCCCCCTCTCGGAAGAGCAGGGGGGTTCAGTGGACCCGCCGTCTATGTCTGAGGTATTTTTGTCCTGGGGTCCTGTTCCCTGGAGCGGGATTCGTGAGTGCGATCACCCATTGCTGGTTTGGCGGACTCACAGCCCCGTCCCCGTTAAGGGTTCTGGTGTCCCCCCGGGTTAAGCATTCTGGGGGCCTATCCCTGGTAAAGGTCCTTCCTGGATGGATAGCAAGCGTTCGGATAACGTTTGCGGTCACCCGACTCCCGAGGTTGCAGACTACCAGGTAGGTCGGGTAGGCTGGGACTGCTGGTAAAGGGGGAGGGGCATGGGGGACCCGGGCCCGCCCTCTCCACCGGGTCCCAGCCCGGGGCCCTAAGTGGGTGAAACTAGCGCGCTCCCTCCACGACAGGCGGGGTTGATCCCCAAAACTCGCCTGCCCACGGGCGCCAAAAGTGCTCTGCCCCGGGCTTCTTCCACTCCCTGCCTTTTGCCAACCCGCCTGTGTATCCGCACAGGGCACTTATCATACCCAAGCCTTTGGCCCCGTCCAGCTGGTGTCCTAAGGTCTCCGGCGTTGCTGCTCTTTCCCTCCTGCGGGGCAGGATGCACATCCTTCCAGGGGGAGACCGGCGGCTTCTCCCTGAGCCACCGTGAGCCGCCTCACCTGGCCACTTTTCAAGCGGCCTGGGGAAGATGCCATGTGGGCCCACCCCACCCCTCTGGTGTCCGCACGCCGCGTCGTGTAACTGCCGGGGACCGGAGCTCCGCCCCCGCTCCACCCTGCCCCGGGACGCTCCCCGGATGCCCAGCCCGCATGCTGCAGATGTGGCTGGCCCCGCCTCCCTCGGCGTGGGGCCGTGCGTGTTCCCTCGCGCCAGACCTCAACCTAGCTGGAGCTACCCCTGCTGCTCGCGCTGCCGGTCTGCCCTCCCCGGCCCGGGGTGGGAGGCAATCCCCCTTATCGGATCAGTGCGGACCCCGCTGGGTCCGTCACACAACCGTATTTCTTTCCCTTCTTAGAAGCTCTACCACCTGTTCTTTATTCATTAATAGTACGAGTGTGGGGTTTTTAAAAAAATGAATGTCCGCTAAAAGGAGAGAATGGCATTTAATAGAGGAAAGAAAAAGTTAGACTCAAGCAAGAAAGGAACAGCTGGAATATGTACTAGCATCTTCACTCGTATGTTGTTCTCTTTTGCTGCTGCTAAGGGAAATCAAGCAAAAGGAGTTTATTTACTGAAATAAAATTTCACTTTAACTGCCATATTATCAATCAGTGAATGGATAACAAAGAATGTTTCTTCATAGCAAATATCTGAATTATATTCCATAAATTATTTACCATATAACCTATGATAAGGGAATACTAACTGGAAGAAATGCTATGCTTTTTAAAACAACTTGGATTTTTTTAGAAATGTATAAAAACACCGATGCTCTTCTGCAGAGCTGTTTTTTCTGTTTTTTTTTTTCCCTCCCCATCCACACTAGTGAAAGTTTCTTTCTTTTCTGTGATGCAGAAGTTTTAAAATGAACTGTGGTAATCAAATTATCTTGGAACAATGCTTAGACTTATCTAAAAGCCTAAGCATGCAGGTTTTCCTGCATTTGCACTGAGTCACCAACTGATGTAATAATATCTACACCATCTTTACACAAAGTTGATAAAACATTGTGATCAACGAACCTTCAGATTTATAATTATTTCAGCCTAACCATATCTGTCCTGTCCTGGAAGGCTATTTCGTGCCTTTACTGGTTAGTTAGCAACCACTGCAGATATCCATTTAAGAGAGTGCTTCTGCTTGCACTTGACTTTCCTTGATAAGATGTATTTCATTCATTGCATGGGACTCTAGCTCTCTTTTGTCTAGACTGCCTAGGAAGGAGTATGGCAGAAAGGGATCTAGGGGTTATAATGGACCACAAGATGAATGAGTCAGCAGTGTGATGCTGTTGCAAAAAAAAGCAAACATGATTCTGGGATGCATTAAGAGGTGTGTTGTGAGCAAGACACGAGAAGTCATTCTTCCGCTCTACTCTGTGTTAGTTAGGCCTCAGATGAAGTATTGTGTCCAGTTCTGGGCACATTTCAAGAAGGATGTGGAGAAATTGGAGAGGGTCCAGAGAAGAGCAACAAGAATGATTAAAGGTCTAGAGAACACGACCTATGAAGAAAGGCTGAAATAATTGGGTTTGTTTAGTTTAGAAAAGAGAAGATTGAGGGGGGACATGATAGCCATTTTCAGGTATCTAAAAGGGTGTCATTAAGGAGGAGGGAGAAAACTTGTTCATCTTGGCCTCTGAGGATAGAACAAGAAGCAATGGGCTTAAACTGCAGCAAGGGAGGTTTAGGTTGGACATTAGGAAAAAGTTCCTAACTGTCAGGGTGGTCAAACACTGGAATAAATTGCCCAGGGAGGTTGTGGAATCCCCATCTCTGGAGATATTTAAGAGTAGGTTAGAGAAATGTCTATTAGGGATGGTCTAGACAGTATTTGGTCCTGTCATGAAGACAGGGGACTGGATTCGATGACCTCTCGAGGTCCCTTCCAGTCCTAGTATTCTATGATTCTATGATTCATTGTACAGGTTACGACCGCTGCTTCTCATTGGGAGAAGTGGAGAGAATTATATAAATTAACTAATGAAGATGCTTATTTCAGAAGCATTTGACTATTGCAAGAGACAGCAAGATCTTGGGAGAAAAAAGCCTATCCTATTAAAGAAACATGCTAGATGAGACTGAATCTTTTGCTGGTTTCCCAGAAGTGATATTTTGTTTTCTGCCTTACTACTTTAATCAATTGAATTCAGCCTACTCACACTGCAAAAGAATATGAGCAAAGTACAGTTTTCCATGACTTTGTTCTTAGCACTTTCTTCCAGTTTAACCCCACAAAAGCCAAGCAGAGAGTGTTTGTACAGTGCACCATTTCACATACATCTTTTCATAAGACAGCTGGATATTGCCAAAAATTATGTGCAACTACAACTGATAGACAGTGATTAATAGCAACATTAAAACAAGGATAGGTTAAAAAAAATAAACACCAGCATCCATCTGTTCTCTAGACACTTTGGCTCAGGTCAGAACTGAAAGTGAGTTTGGGGATTTTCATCCTAAACACTTGCTGAAATGCACGTATAAATAAATAAATCCAGGACCAAAGTAGCGGGGATTGACCCATCAGGAACAAGAAGCACTAGCAGCTGCATGAAAACCCTGAGGCTATCACTCTGTCTCAAGCAAATTGTATTAATCCTTCTCTGGCATGAGCTCCAAATTCAGATACCACTAACACAAATTAAATAAAGCAGAACAAACGAGTAGGATTTCTGGCTAAAACAATCACGTGTCTACAGTGGGCTCCAAAAGTGAAACAGTTCAAAATTAGAGGGTAGGTTATTTTATATCTGATAGCATCATTTGTAGAAATGGATTAATTTATAAAAATATTTCAAAAGGTATTACCAGTGTTGTCTCTCAAGCATGCTATGGAACAGTACTGTGTTGTTGTTCCTGTAGTCTGGTAAATTTAGAATTGGCAGTCTATCACTATCTTAGTGTCCCCCAAAGTATCTGAATGCCTTACAACCTTTAATGTATAATCCCTGGGAGGAAAAGAAATGCTTGTATCCCCATTTTACAGATAGGAAATTGAGACACTAAGAAACTAAAGCACAGATCCTCAGAAGTATTTGGACACCTCATTCCCACTGGCCTTTGAGGAACTGGACCTGAGTGACTTGATCCAGGTAACAAAGTCTGTGGTAGTGCAGGGATTTGAACCAAGCACTCTCACATTCAGGATTACTACTCTAACTGCTGGACAACGCTGTAATGCACTGAGCCCCCTCAATTCCTTTTGACATTAAAGGGTAATGACATAGACAGTCACCCAGGAATTAACCATTATAGTGGGTCACTATTAGTAAGGATTGCAATTTCATGTCATTAAACTTCTCCTGTTGACCTAATCCCATTCTTGAGAAGTGTTTAATACTTCTATTGAACCAGAGCCCCACACTTCCTACTCCTTCCCTTCCCTCCCAGCACTTTTGAAGCACCACAAATCATCTGCTTCATGCTCTGTCCCCGCTCCTCTCGCTCCCTTCCACAGCTGGAATGCTGCAAATTAGCTGTTCAAGCTGTGGGAAGGTAGGGGAGGAATGGGAACAAAGTGGCTACGTCTACACTGGCCCCTTTTTTGGAAGGGGCATGCTAATTTTGAAAGTGGGAATAAGAGATCCTCCGGAATAGGGCTTTATTCCGGAGGATCGGGCCAGTCTAGACGCTTTTTTTCCCGGCTTTTCCCCAAGCCGGAAAAAAAGCAGTGGACATGTTTATTTAAATCCGCGGGGGATATTTAAATCCCCCGCAGATTTCCCTATTCCCACTTTCAAAATAAGCATGCCCCTTCCGAAAAAGGGGCCAGTGTAGACGTAGCCAGTGTGAAAATGCCAAGGGGAAGAGGCTAGGAAGTTCACAGCTCCATGCTCCAATGTGCAAAAGGTGTGTGGCAGAAAGGGGAAGAGAAGAAGTCCACAGGCTCCAGATTGCCCAACACTGGACTCGATAGTGGCCGAGAGGTTGTCAGCAAAAATCAAGATGAAATTATGTTCTCACTTTTCAAAACAATACAAAATTAGTACATCCCTCTTTGAATTTCACAGACCAGGTGTTTAAAAAAAATGCTATTCCTCAACTAGTGAGCTGCATGCTATGTCTCAAGTGGCTCAACAGCCTCGTTCAGGCTCTTTGCACAAGGGTGAATTTCACACATCACGATAACATGCAGTTTCACCGATGTTACAGTATTCTGACCAGCAGTCTCTGCTCTTTGAGAGCTTTCAAATGTGTCATTTTTATACGTTACATGTGGTAGCTGATGGTCTAAAACTATGGCTGTGCTACAGACCTTACAGTGGCACAGCTATACTGTGGAGCTGTACCACCGTAACGTCTCCTGTTGGTATAATTACCAACCGCCCCCTCCCAGAATGAACGGTGGCAGTGACATTGTCCGGAGAACATCTCCAGCTGAAATAGTGCTGTTCACATTGGTGCTTTTGTTGGTGAAACTTATGTCAGTCAAGGGTGCAGTTTTTCACATATCCCTTTGTGACGGGGCGCTCGAGGTGCCCGGGGCGACTGCAGGTGGATGCGCCGGGGGGTGGAGAGCCGGCACGCCGCCGGGATGGTGGGCCGTGCTGCCAGACCGGAGCTCGGGGCGGCAAGCGACGGGGAGCAAGGGACACCTCTGAGTGAGGCCCAAGTAGGAGGCGCTACGGAGACGCTGGCAGGTGATGTCACGGGTGAACGGAGGTTGCTGGGTGAGAGGGAGGAAACGACGTGGGAGACGAGGGCCGGCGGGGGATTTAAAACTGGGCCCGGCCCCGTGGAAAGGAGGAGGGAGAAACGGAGAGCCGAGGAGCTGGAGGAAGGAGAGGTGAGGCCGGGAGAGGCGAGGCCGGGAGAGGCGGACAGGACCAGCCCTTAGGAAGGGTGGAGCAGGAAGCGGCCCAGGGCGGGGTCGTGTAGCCCGTGAGCGGGTGTGTTTTGGGGTACTGCCCCCATCCGCTAGGGAGGGACTGTGAGTCCCTGCCTTCAGGGCCCTGGGCCGGGGTTCGGAGAGGGGGCGGGCCCGAACCTCCCTACTCTGCCGGCCGGAAAAGACAGCCTCAGTCGTCCTCTAATATAATCAAGGGACTGGGGAACCGGGCGTGCTTTCGCCACGGGCCGTGCCTAGGGCTACGGGACTGTCCCGGAGTCCCAATAAATACGGGCGACCGTAGCCCTTCTTGTGGTGAGCGAGGCGAGACTCTTTTACACCCTGCTGACAGAAGTTTTGCTGACAAAGGTACTAGTGCAGACAAAGCATGAGGAATGGGTACAGCCAGTGTAAGTCATTGAAACATAGAAGTTAGAGCTCTCTTAAATGAGTACAGCCGCTCTCGGAGTTACGAACAAGTTACGGACCAACACTTGGTCCGTAACTCAAACTGTTCGTAACTCGGACCCCATTGAGTTACACGTGACTGCGCTGTTTGTAAGCGTGGGTTGCGTTCGTAGCTCGGGGACTAGTTCGTAGCTTTACGACCACTCTATGGGAGCTTTGGTCATAAGTGCAAAAGGTCGTAACTTGACTGTTCACAACTCGGGGAGTGTCTGTACATCCATGTCATTGAATAATATTTTAGTGGTTATAAAAGACTTTTTTGCCTTTATATTCCTTTTTATTGGGGGTAATGAATATTTCATGATGTTGGAATCAGATAAATTCCTAATGTCGAGTCCTCAGATAGTTTAAGTCAGTATGGCTGCAGTGGAGCTAATGAAACTACACTCATCTACACTAATTAAAGCGAAGGCTCCTAGATTTTATTGTAAATTAAGGAAATTACCTATGCAGGGACATGACTACTACAGAAGAATTCATACTTGGCTGTTCATCCAGCACATATAAGTTATATTTATGATGAGATAACACCATTATAAGAAGCTTTAGTAGCTGAGTTAGTCTGTACAGGATAAACTTTTAAAAAACAACAGTCTGGTAGTACTTTAAAGACTAACAAAACATGTAGATGGTATCATGAGCTTTTGTGGGCACAGCCCACTTTACCAGACTATTTGTTGTTTTTTAAAGTTTATCACTGAGACATTTAATTGCAACCCTTATCATGCTTAGTGAGGCAAGAAGTCAGTTTCATCTGACATTGAACATGGGCCTTGTACTTGAGGTTTGATATCATGTTCTGTATACTCAGTTCTAGTTAATTCTGCTATATGCAATAGCAACTTGGCTGTTATCCAGCTAGTAATACAAGCTACCAGGTGCCTTGAGTCTTAGTTCACCACTGCTTGAATTCAATAATATTTATAGGCCAGCTCCTGTCCTGCTCCCCTTCAAGTCAATAGGAGTTTTCTCACTGAGTTCAAGAAGAACAAGCATGGGACCTCTGCCTTAATTTATGCCCAGTCTGTTTTATGCCCAAACATGCTGTTTGTTTTTGATTGAAATGTGTGTTCTTTTGCTTTGCAATGTTTATTGTAGAATTAGCCTTGGTTATAGTCTAGTGACTACAGCAAATAATACTGTGCTTAAAAAGCTTCATTCATTATCTCTGTATGTTTGTTGTGCTTATTTCTAATAGAATATTGAATACATTTCTAAACAAAGAATATCCATTATGGATTTCTCCACCTAATACTCCTAAGAGCAATGACAGAGAACCAGGAGGCTGCTATGCATGAACTATCAACAGGAACAGACAGACAAATATGAACTATTTGATATAATGCTTTATTTCATGAAAATGATGAACAATATTAAAAGGAGCAGTCTGTGTTTGAAAGAGAGGGTACTGTAAGTATCAATTACTCAGATATATCATGGCATAGTCAAAGTGTACACAAAATAGATAGCATACAATGATAATTCAGTTTGCATGGGTTTAGTCTTATTTCTTTTCATTACCTAGTTTACAACATACTTTGGCCCCAGTCTTTCTTTATGGTTACATTCTGGAAGATGTTGAACAATCTTACTTTCATTTCTTTTTGACTTTATGTTGCACAATCAGAGAACCAAGTCATTAGTCCATTCTCATGCACAGATTACACTGAAATTTGTGAGTTTTGCCTAAATAAAGTTTGAATAAAACCTGAATGGGGATGTCACAGGATTTGATCCTTTGTGATTAAAATTGTATTGATTTTGTTAACAACAAAAAAAAACCACTGATGCTGAAAAAAATAATTTAAAAAACTCGTATTTGCACTAGAGTAGTACAAGAATATCATGTAAATGTTAAAAAAACCCACAACTAATTACCACGAGTAAATAATCCTCCAGATTATTAGAATGGAACCAAATGTGTACAACTTCTTTTAATGCTAGGAGGAGTTAAACCGTATGCCTGAATCAATAGCATAATAGAACCCCACCAAATAAGGTTCTAGAAGACCAGAGTACCACCTTTGAAATCAAAGAAGAAAACTTGGTCAGGTGGTACATAAAATGACACACGTATTGGAAGTGAGTCCAGATAAACTGACCAAACCACAAAAGACCAAGATGTTGCAGAATTATATGCTATCATATTTTGTTAATGAAATCAATAGTAGAGCTTTGTCCATGGGCAAATATTAGGTTTTGTTTCAAATCTGGAGACTAATTTTTGAATGGTTCTGAACATTCTGATCTCATTCTTATTGGGGACCTCCACATCCAACATCAAAACACTATACTGAAATCACTATAAAGCTACTCTAAGAGAGCGTGACCTTTTTGTGGTGAGACAGGCACGCTTTCCCTTAAATTTATGTACACAAATGGCACCAAAACAGGAGGACACTTTCCATATTCAATCCAAGATGAATTGCTGCTATTTTTCCACGGGTTTGTCTTTTCTTTGTAGATTTTTATAATAGCAGCAAGATCCCTATTGTCAGAAAGGAGCCTTGCCGCTGCAGTTACGCCATGCCCACTCAGTATGGGTGCGCCGGGGGGGATTTCTTTTGATCAAATTTGATGATGAGGCAGTCTGTGCAATTTTTGGTGACCTCTGGCAATGTAGCCTATTGCACAAGTACGCCTCTGGGGCAGGAGTGAAGGATTTAAGAATTACACAGTAGCAATAAGGATTGTACGTTAAGGCTGGGTCTAGGGCTTAATGCAAAATGCCAGTTCAGAGACATAGCCTGACAACCAAAGGAGACATTTTCTTGAAAGTACACATGTAGCTATCCCAGTGAAAATCTGGTTTTAGCACATAAGCCTGGATTGAGTAATCTAGCCAAGCAGGAATGCCATAATATTAAATATATGACTTACATGATTGTGCAGGAAATATATAGGAAGCAAGCTTTGAACCAGCTTTAGATGGTGAGGGTTATGTAAAAAGCCAGATGGGCAAATGCTTAGCTGGGTGGGGTTGGAGCCCAAGATAGGGCAGATGCTTACTTCTCCTGCATGTGGTATGTGCTACATCGATCACCAAATGGCAGGCAGTAGCACACTTGGTTGGTTTAAATTGGTATGTTTGAGATGCTATTAGCATGGGGGATCAAGTGCCTCTCCAGGTGTCTGCTTGGCAAGCCAGAGGGGAGAAGGAGGGAGGGTAGAGTCTGTCCTTCTCCCACTGTGCCTGGCCTGGTATGCTCAGCCCCCGTCCCTAGCTGTTGGGCCCTATCAGGGAACAGAGGAGCCTCTTCTCACGCTGGTTACTCTGGGTCACTGCTCTATGCAATGGAATAGCTGCCTGAAAGAGAGCCTGGCTATGGTGGCAACCTTCCCTGCCCCCTCTCTGGGGCTGGCTCCTGGAGTTGAGCAACCTGGAAATGAGCTAGAAGGGAAAAGGAGGGCTCCAGTTTACTCAGCCCCTGTTCCCAGCAGCAGGTTTGGATGGGAAAGCAAAGGGGGTAGGACTTCTGCCACCTCTGCCAGTCTCTCTCACAAGCCATTGCTGTGCTGTGGAGAGCAGCCACCTGGAGCTGACATCTTCAGCTATGTAAGAAGTGGTTCTGTCCTCCTCCTTGTGCCTGGGCCTTGGTGCTACGGAGAGTAGCCAAACGCGCTGGGGATGGAGGGGAGGGTAGAGAAGCCACAGTGAGAGGACAAAGCTCCCACATAGGGATATACAAGGTTAACTGGTTAACCAGTAAACATTACATTTACCATTAACCAGATGTTAACCTTTAACCCTGGCAAATGGACAGCCCCACCCAATCAGGGGTTCGGGGCTCCACGCACAGAGCTGTCTGACTGGGCGAGGCTGATTAAGCACTGCCAGGCTGTACTGCGGTATATCTTAGAGGAAACTGCTCATGAGATACTGAAAAGTTCACTTCCCAGTTATACCAGCCACAATCAGTAAAATACATTTATGCCACAGGGCCAAATGAGCAGCAACTAAATATGCAGCTGCAAAGGACAGTAGGTAAGGGCAGAGATTTTGTATGATAATTTTTAGGGATACAATGAAGTACTGTACAAGCGTGAGGCTCAAGAGTCCTCAGGTCCCTTGAGTAGCCATAAAATGGCTATAAAAATGTAGCTCGTCATGGAATGGATAACATCTGTCTTTACGTCCCCCTTTGCTATTAATCCCCTGAAGTGGCAGCTTGGTTCAACCAGCTGTGGAACATAGTAATATCTTCAGATACCCAATAGAAATACCTGTGAAACTGCAGTTTCTTTTGAACTCCAGGTGAAACAATTCCAAATGGGTGCATAACAGGCCCTTATGACAAAGAACAGACTGTATGTCTCTGGATGGGCATTTACCTCCCCAAAAGGGCATCCCTGTCTATTTCACAATCCCTGCACTAAAGGGCATCCCTGCTATATGTTGCCCCGCTATAAGTCGGTTCCACGCTAACATCTGACACTTGAAGGAACTGTTGCATTATAAGTCCTCCCATTCCCCACTCCTACATCATGCAAAAAAACCAAAAAAGACTAAATTTATGCAAATGGAAGTCAACCATGGGAAAAAAAATTCCCTGCTTTACATCATTTTGCTTGATGACCACGTTTTTTGGAACATATCTTGGACATATAGCGGGGATGCTTTGTACAAACATGCTTACTCTCTCATTACAGAATGAAGTACCTGTAGAATGTGGCCATTCATCACATAACACAGCAAGGGAGAGTAAACTTTTAAGCCCAGTGCCTATATATTACCTTAAAAGAAGGTCAAAAAGGTCAAAATTAATACTAACTGGCAGATTATTTGGCCTTTCTGCTCCCATTGTACTCTGCTCTGGATACCATAGCCAGACTGCACAAGTTAGAGCTGTTCATAAGGTGCTCTACCCTGTTTTGGCTCGACAGGAGAGAATTAGGGGGCTATAACTGGTGGCTGGTTCTCATCTTCTTCTTGCTTCTCTCCTAGGATGTCCTGGATAGCTGTATGTAGGAGTGGAACCATCTTTCACTAGCTATTCTCCAGGTATTCAGGCAGAGCCAATAAAGTCAGCTCTCTCTGGCAAATTCCACAGCCTGGCAGGTAAACAAGCAATAGAGCAGCCAGAACTATTTTTTCCTTCCTCCCTATAGACACAGTGGGTGGTTAGGCAGGGGAGCACCTAAAGGAAGCCAGAAGATGGGGGTATAACCCTGTCTGCATCAGAGAGCTCTTCCCCCAGTCCCAGGGGAGTAGCTGCTGGACTAGGGGTTCAAATAATTATGGGAGACAACTCATTTAGCAGAGGAGCAGCAAAGGGAAATCATTCATTCATGGCACATCCAACTCTCACTGCTGCTGCTCCTTGGGGCTGTAGAGCACATGGTGGAAGACAGCTGTTGTTCCACCTTCTCTCCACCGTGAAAGGGTGGATTAAGCTATTTCAATTTAAAAACTGCAGGATACAGCTGAGGGGCATAGCGCCAATGTATAGTCACATTTTCACCTCAACACAGTTGCCCTTGAGAGCCATAGCTTTGAGCACAGGTGTCAGGTAAACTGTGACTCAGAGAGGCTAGCCCCCAGCCTGCCCAACCCTTTGGTCTGAGCCCTGGAACACCCCAGCAGGTGGGTGATGCATGTACCAGGCTCCAGTTGCTCAGAGCCCTGGCTGTAGGACAGTCCACACTAGCCCCAGCCTAGGGGATCAGGCTACAGGGGAAGCGCTACAGAATGCTGGGAGCCAGAAAGGACCCCCTAGGCAGAATGTGGGTGGGACCACTCAAAGCTGTTTGGGGAGGCTCTGCCTCCCGCAGCCTTTGATAGTCATTGCCCATAGTTTTGAGCTTCCAGAGCCCCACACCAGGGTAGAACAACACGTGGAATTAGCCCTTCCTCAGCTCAGTAGCCCACATGCTCAGAATAAGTGCTAGGCAAATGTCTTGTTTCAGGGCAGCAAGCAACCCTGCATTTCCTGGAGAAGAACTGAATCCTGCATGGAAAGAACACTTAACTTCATGTCTGCTGTGTCCTCAGACTGGGGAATTATTACTAACATTGTTGAAACCATTGCAACATGCGTCTTTCATTTTGCCCTTAATGAACTAGCATAGGGCATTGTGCAATGGTGAATGAGTCTGAGCCATATTTGTAATAGTAGGTATAAAGAAGAAGGCAAATGCTCAAGGTACTCAGGATCTTACCTTGGTATCTGAAAGTGAATAATTATATTGGAAATATTTTTTGTATTACTCATACTCTGATGCACAGTTGCATTGAAAGTGTGTAGAGTCAAAAACTGTGAGTTCCCTGAGTGCTCAATTAGTCTTACTAATGTGGCTGCTCAATTTAGAACTGAAACGGACATTCTCAGTCCTTGTAAAACATTACCCAGGCTTCACTGAAGTATGAAACTATGCAACAAAAACATTCCCCCCCCCCCCCCCCCGGATGACCTGGCTCAGGGACTAGGAAGGCAGGGTAAGGGATGTCCCGATGGAATGGAGGTGGGGTGGGTACTGGAGTGGCTTAGGGGATAAGGTGCAGATACTAGCACACCTTTAATTTTTAATGATTCTTAAGGTTTCTTCCTAAAGCAAACTATTTGCCAGACATTTCTGGAATCTAGAGACTTGTCTGGCCCTGAAAGAAAGCATTAAGCAGGGCTTAAAGGAAAAAAGTCTGAAGGCTGAAAACAACCACCTGCAGCAAAGACATCTGCCTATGGTGTTCTGCATTTTATTTCTGATGTAGTCCTAGAAAAATGCTAAATTCACTCACAACTAAGAGGTCTGATTCATCTTATGCCTACTTCATGCTTAACTGTCTTAGTTACTGATTGCTGGTTTCTCTTTACCTTCCCTTGAAAAGAACTACAACAGATGTTTTTTCATTGCTCTAGGCCTGTTTGCATTTCCGACATTTTCTCTGTGTACTATATTTGTCCAATGTGAATCTGTCTGCTCTGACTTCTTAATGACTATGACATTATTTATCAAAATATGACCTTGTTGTATAGATCACTTATATAATAGCAACATATCTTATACGAAGCGTGTCAAGTAAGGTGTTAATACAAGTTATGATTTGCTTAATATGATTATGCTAATTGTATGCGTATTTTTGTATTTGAAGTTGTGAGTATTGACTCCTATCTGGATTTCAAATGTTTGCTCCTGGTTAGCACCCACAAGCCAGCACATTGTGAAGGAACTATTCAAGTTGAATGGCCCATCAAAGAACACTTAACTCACAATAGAAGATGACTATGCACACTTACTTGTCTTTCCTTTGATAGTCATTCCTGTGAATGCTCCATCTGGAGTATAGGCAATGGCTTCTGCCGTGACTAAACTAAGGATGTGCAAGCAAGTTATAAACATTGATTATTTTAGCTTCATAACACCACTAGTAGTCAGGTGTTATTTTTATGGATGGGGAAGCTGATTCATATAGTGGTTAAATGACTCATCCAAGGTCACGCAGAAAGTCTGGGACAGAGCTGAGAATATAATTAAGACCTTGCTTTAACCACAAAACTGTCCTCTCTTTATTGCCCAGCCAGCTGTTCCTCTGTCTCTTCTCTTGTATTTATTTTATGACTTTTGTCTAATCTGATATTTTATATTATGTATTTTATTATTGTGCTTACACAACTTTTTATTATGCTGTATTGGTAATATGTATTCATAGAAGAAATACTTTCTCTCCTTGGTGTATAGATAATATGGTAATGCTTATCTTTTCCCTGATGCTTTTTCACCTTTCACTATTTGGGGTCTTGATTTTTTGGATCTTGCATTCTCACTTCTCTGCATCAATTTTTGGGAGCTTCCACTGCAGCTACATTAGAATATAAACTAATCCTTTGAATCGTCTCCTCTCCCTTTGCACCACCCAGTACCAAAAATCAGGCATACAAATATTCTCATAGAAGGCCTCATAGATTTTCAAGGCCTTCCGATCTTTTCCAGAATCTAGTGCATATTCCATTCCTTTGTTTTTTTTTAAATGCTCCACTGACTGGCATCCTTTCCCATCTTCTAGGCTGTATCATCTCATATTTCCTATCCTATCCCTAGAAATTCTAATTTTCTTACTGTTCATATCTCTCTCTCTCTCCTCCTCCTTCCTTGCTGATCCCTTAACCTGAAACAACCTCTCTGTGCTTACTTGGATACTTGACTCTTCAAATTCTGTCTCTTCTAGGTTATGACTCTTTCAACAGAATCTTCTTTCCTGAGCCTTCCACTATATTACACCAACCTTCCAGAAATTTGTCAGTAACGACCTCTTCCTTCTCACACCAATGAATGTCATGTCCAAATGTATCTACCTAGCTCATATATTTGTCGTTTGAGGTGACCTTATTTATTGTGGCTATCCCACCTCCTAATAGTCTGAGAGAGAGAGCCATGTTAGCACAGAACTGAAAAAAATTAAAAAAACGGTGAATGGTCCTGCAGCATCTTGGAGATTAACAAAAACATAGATAGTATTATAAGCTTTTGTGAGCACAACCCACTTCTACAGATGAATTTGTACCCCCTTCCTCCATTCATCTGAAGAAGTGAGTTGTGCCCATGAAAGCCAATGATACTATCTCTGTTTTTTGTTAGTCTTTAAGGTGCTGCAAGACCATTTGGGCTACGTCTACATTGGCCCCTTTTCCGGAAGGGGTATGTTAATTTCAGCGATCGTAATAGGGAAATCTGCGGGGGATTTAAATATCCCCCGCAGCATTTAACTAAAAATGTCCGCCGCTTTTTTCTGGCTTTTAGAAAAGCCGGAAAAGAGCGTCTACACTGGCCCCGATCCTCCGGAAAAAGCGCCCTTTTCCGGAGGATCTTATTCCTACTTTGAATTCCTACTTTGAAGTAGGAATAAGATCCTCCGGAAAAGGGCGCTTTTTCCGGAGGATCGGGGCCAGTGTAGACGCTCTTTTCCGGCTTTTCTAAAAGCCGGAAAAAAGCGGCAGACATTTTTATTTAAATGCCCGGGGGATATTTAAATCCCTCGCGGATTTCCCTATTGCGATCTCTGAAATTAACATGCCCCTTCCGGAAAAGGGGCCAATGTAGATGTAGCCTTGTTGTTTAGGAGGTGGGAAAACATAATGTTTGTTTCCTCTCCCTTGTAGTCTGAAGCACAGAGATCATTTTTAGAGAACTGCTTCTACCAAAAGAGCCCACATTTAATAGCAACGCAAGCAATGTCTATGAGTGCCCTTTTGTGAACTAGGTTGCAGGGGCTATGTGGGAAAAGCATTGACTGTCCCATTTTAATCACTGAGTGGTTCAACCTACTTCATTTGCTGCTTTGAGATTTCCTGCATGGTGAGTCATTGTTGTTCATGGTGTAACCCTACCAAAGAGACTGTCTGAATTCAGACACTGATTTCAGTGGAGTTTCACCAGGGATTAACTTGGCCCAGTCTGAATGCTTGTTTGCTTGGTAGCTGAAAGAAATAGGAATAACTGGCGTGGGAAAAGAGAAGCAGAGAAGAGTAAAACAAAGAAAAAAAGCCCAATAAGACAGAGTACTTAGAAAACAAGTTATTACAGCTATGTTGCATGCAATTAAAGTATCACTAGATGGCTCCAAATAGCCAGTGCACACATCATTCAGTACTGCTGAAATAACCAGCCCTTGTGTCATAACAGTCCTGCCTGAATTTCTCCCAATCTTATTTAGTATTTAACACACGTTCTTTTAAAAATACTTGTTGTATATATTTCATTATGTTGAACAGAGGATACAGTAAAAACACAAAAGGCAATGCCCCTGTCTATTTCACAATCCCAATCCCAGTGAAAAGCCCTCTGCACAAAACCTTAAAACCTTCCCCCTAATAACTCGCATAGTGAGTCAAGAAGGATATAAGTGTGATGCAAGATTCCTTTTGCACAGTGCGACTAAATAAAAGCTTCATGTCAGAATGTGTTGCTTATTCCAGTAACTGAGGGTAGGAGTCAACTATTTCATATTTCCAGGGAAATCTTGACCTGTATTAAGTCAGTTGCCCTGTAGAATTAGTCTGAAAATCATGGATTACCAAAGGAACCAGAATAACCACCTGGTTAATGGCAGGGGAGCTGCATGGACTCAGTCCTGGGGAAAGGAATTCTCTCCCCATGACCGCAAGAAGTACAGACAAGTCCACAACCTTTGCCTCTTTGTTTACTCGGGGCTGCAGCTCACTGATCTGCAGCCTCCCTGTTCAGAACTGTTAAATCTGAAATAATCCCTAAATTAAAGGTCTCACCTATTTTCAAGCTGTTGCCTCTTTAATACCCTCCTATCGGTTGGTCATGTCACAGGACCAGTAATGATTCCTTTACCGATGTGTGTTAGAGTGGTTTAACTTGGGAGATGTTAGGCATAGTGCTTGGAGCCATTAATACCCTCATATTTGTGAAGCACCCAATATAGTAGCCCCTCTGTCCAAAGTGGTTGGGGGAGGGGGGTGCCACATCACTCATCCTGGGTGAACTTCTTTGAACTGTACAGTGTGATGGCGGAGTGGAAAGCAGAGGTGGGATTTTCTACCTGCTTCCTGGCCAGCCTGGGTTTTATAAGCAAAGAGTTGGCTCTTGTATGCTATTGATGTTTAGGATAGGGTCCTCCATAAGGCCTTAATTACAGGTTCTGAATAGGTAGCAAACATGGTTATATTTGCAATTCAGCTGCAACTATTTCTGCCCCCATGCCCTAAAAATAATGGGATAATAGGGAAGGACAATGAACCTTAACACACAAAAAGAGAACAGTCTGAATTAAACAAATCAACTGAAAATGACAAGAACAGAAAGAGTCTTGCTTTCCAGCTCCTTGGCATGTTTGTTTTCAGATTCTAAAACAGGGAGGGGAACCTCTGGTGTGCTGGGCATGCACACTTCATTAGAGTTAGCTGCTGGCAGACGGTCGGATACTTGGTTTACCTGAGTATCTGGAGGCACAGAGCTCTGCCAAGGATGCCATTTTGGGCACATGGGGGAGGAGGGGCAGCAACCGTGCACTCTAGGAAACAGCTAGTTTTCTATCCCTTCACCAGCCAAGTGTGAGAGGCATGCATGGAATGCAAGCACTTTCCTCTCACTCCCTTAGGGTACGTCTACATTGGCAAGATTTTGCACAAATACTTTTAACGCAAGAGTTTTTGTTAGAGTGGTTTAACTTGGGAGATGTTAGGAATAGTGTTTGGAGCCATTTAATACCCTCATATTTGTGAAGTACCCAATATAGTATCCCCTGTGTCCAAAGTGGTTGGGGGGGGAGGTGCACAAGAGATGTGCTTTTGCGCAAAAGCATCCGTGCCAGTGTAGACGCTCTCTTGCGCAAGAAAGCTCTGATGGCCATTTTAGCCATCGGGCTTTCTTGCACAAGAAATTCATGTTGCTTGTCTACACTGGCCTCTTGCGCAAGAACACTTGCACAAGAGGGCTTATTCCTGAGCGGGAGCATCATAGTTTTTGCACAAAAAGCACTGATTTCTTACATTAGAACATTAGTGTTCTTGCACAAGAACTCGCAGCCAATGTAGACAGGCGGCAAGTTTTTGCCAATGTAGACGCAGCCTTAGGGTTCAGGGAATGGGTTGAAAAGCTAGCCATGATCCGGCTGGAGCACACGGCTGCTGCCCCCCATCTGCCCAAAATGGTGTCCTTGAGCCTTGCAGCTCGAAGTGGCCGTGATTCACCATTCCCAGCCAATGGGAGCTGAGGGTAGTGGTGGCCAGGCCCACACTACTTTCCTCTATGCCTGTAGACATAAGTAAACAAAGCATTTGGTGACCCACCAGCAGCTAACTCTGACAAAATAGTTGTGTCCTGTGGACTGGAGGTTCCCCAGCTCTGTTCTAAAATGTTCCTATCACAGTATTAGAAGCATGTTTGCCTTTACCTTCTTCAGCTGTTGGACCTGGGCTGTGTGACTTTTCTCACTGTAGTTTTGCAGGGTCATATCTTACACCAAGAACATTCTTTTAGTGACACTTTAGTAGATAATATCACAATTATCTTCTAATTAGACTGAAATGCCAGCATCTGTGGTAACAACACTGCCATGTCTGAGGTACAAAAAGCAAAGCAAAACAGGATGTCTTCCCTCTGAGCTACAAAAACTGCCTTCTGCCTGCCCCTGCACCATTCAATGTACAACTTATTGCCTACTGACCCTCAGGACACGGTCTCCCCATCCACCCTCAAAAGAAGGCACCAGCCCCCACAGGGTCCTGCTACCAGGACTACCTTAGGTACCAACCTCACCAAACAAGAGGTGGAGATAACATTGGCCAGATACATCCCTCTCATCTGGCAGTGACCTCTTCAGTTAGCACTTAATGTTTATATAATAGTTAGTGGGCATTACCAGACTTGAGTTTCTCCCTGTCTACATGCTGCTCTTGAGATGCCCATCTCTACAGCTCCCCCTGTTTTGGCTAGTGTGGGCTGGAGGAGCTATCAGGGCATGAGTGACAAGAAATGGAACTCTTAATGTCCTGAGAACACAGATTTTCTAGGACAGCTACCTAAACAGAGATTTAATCTCAGGAAAATTGCATTAGGCAGCAACTCAATAAAATTACATTAGACTGCGATAGGAGAGTGTTCCAAAGCATGCCATCTTGTGGCCCTACAAGTGCATGACTCTGAATTCCCTCTGGGTTTTTTTAAGTCACTTATTCACTCCTCAGTACTTCAAAACAGATAGCCCTCCTTTTAATATTTTTTTGGGGAGGGAGAGGGGGAACAGAAGGGCAGCTTTATTTTTACAGAATACAAACACTGCCTCTTTAGCCTTTCAACTCCAAGCCCCTACTACAGCTTGTAGCAAGGCTGAAATAGGCTTCCTCTCACATATCCAGAAGTCCCCAAATCTCAACCAGGAGCTGGGCTGCCTGATGGGGGAGGGGCAAAGGGGGCAACTGCCTTGGGGCCAGGTGATTCAAAAGGGCACAGGGCCTTTAAATTGCCACAGGAGTGCTGCCTGGAATGCTCTGGGTAGTTGTGAGAGGTGCTGGAGATGGAGGGTTCTGTACCATGTGCCCCCCTCTAGGTGGTACTGAGGGCAGAGCACACCCCTTTCAGGAGGGCAGAGCAGGGCCCCCTCACCTGGCCCAGGGGCCCAGAAAGGATGTTTGACTCACTGCTGGGCTGTAATTCAGTCACTCCTTTCTTGTAATTCAGGCCAGCTGCAGGTCTTTGCCAGCTTCTCCCCAGCTGGTCCCTCTTCCTTACTCAGTTCATTCACCCCAGGTTTAGAAAGCTCAACAGGAAAATTACAACCACCTTCCTCTGCTAGCTTCTTTGAGTTATGAAGGAGGAGACAACATATATACTGCATTCCTTCCTAGGGCTCATCCTGATTGGCTGGAGACAGGGAAGTCTCCTCACTCTGCACCCCAGGGGACCCAGTCCCAGGTTCTTACAGGAACAGTAATGGGTCCATCCCCCTCCCCCCCCCCCAGACACCAATTATTCCCCAGAACAGCTTTCTTTATATATACTTCTGTGGTTTCCTAGTCCCTTGCATACCTCAGAAGTCCCCAAACTTCAAAAAGCCATGCCAACAAACAGAAGTTGTATGAGCCCCTCGTCCCTACTATTATTAAAGAGACAAATTACCCGTTACATGGATGATACTGATGAACAAGGACAGGCTGCTGTTTGTAGTAGGAGGGTTATGTAAAATATGAGCTGGTTCATGTTTAGGCACAACATATGGGATCCACAAGAGTACTTAGATACCTAAGTCCCATTTTAGGTGCCTCTGCAATCCACAAAACTCATATCTACTGCCTAACCTGTAGGTGCTTAAACTCACTCAGCACCTAAGTTTTTGCAGTAAGAGCTTCCTAGCCAGCTAAAGTTCTGTTTTAGAGCAAGTGTAATGCTTCCTAGTCAGGAAGATAGGTGTTCAGCTGCCTAAGTTGGTGTGTGTTGTCTGATTAGGTATTCACAACACCTGCCTATCCAACTGGGTCCTTCCAATGAGAAGACACTCATAGGCTACGTCTAGACTGGCATGATTTTCCGCAAATGCTTTTAACGGAAAAGTTTTCCATTAAAAGCACTTGCGGAAAAGAGCGTCTAGATTGGCACGGATGCTTTTCCGCAAAAGAACTTTTTGCGGAAAAGTGTCCGTGCCAATCTAGATGCGCTTTTGCGCAAAAAAGCCCCCATCGCCATTTTAGCCATCGGGGCTTTTTGCGCAAAACAAATCTCAGCTGTCTACACTGGCCCTCTTGCGCAAATGATTTGCGCAAGAGGGCTTTTGCCCGAACGGGAGCAGCATACTATTTCTGCAAGAAGCACTGATTTCTTACAGTAGGAAGTCAGTGTTCTTGCAGAAATTCAAGGGGCCAGTGTAGACAGCTGGCAAGTTTTTCCGCAAAAGCAGCTGATTTTGCGGAAAAACTTGCCAGTCTAGACACAGCCATAATCTTTAGCCCAGCAGTAATAGTACTTAGCTGGGCTGTGGCAGATCCCCCATGTCTACCACCTTTTAAATTTGAGCTTAAATTATTGGACTCTGGGATGTGAGTTCCCCTCAATTTCTCCTGTTGAAGTTGTTCCAATTAATTAAATATTAATTGGGCTAGAGAAAGCATTAGAATGAGAAACCCTGAGGTTGAATATTACAATGTTGGAGACTGTAAAAGTATAGCAGAGGAACAGTGGTCATTTTACTGCAACTTGTGGAACTTTCATCTTTCAAGGATCGCATATGGTGCAACCTATAGTCCTTTTGCAAATAAAACTGCCATTGGTTTCACTGGAGATTTTGTCAGAAAATGTGCAGGATTAGCACTTCCACTGTAAGTTTCTGAGGGTAAAGGCCTGGTTTTTCTTTTTGCCTCCATTTATATATCTGGAACATGGGAAGCAGGTATAAAAGGCCAGGGAAGGCTAAGCCTCCCAAAATGGGATGTGGCACATCTCCCTCTGGCAGAAAACTGGCCTGACATCTTTGGAGCACCACTGCCGAAAGGGCACCTAAGTGTAGCACCACCTGTGCTGCTCTTTCCCCCTGCTGGCTGCTAAGTGAAAGCTTGCTCACAGGAGTCAGATCTAGTAGATTAGGTCTGAGCATACTTACCACATCAGGCCCTGACTACAACTTAGGCAGAAGAACATTGGTCTGGGGCTTAGGCATTTGGATGCCTGTGGCAATGCATTGCACATGCGCAGAGGCAGAAACATAGGTGCCTAAAAAACAAAGAGGAGTCCTGTGTCACCTTAAAGACTACCTGGTTTATTTAGGCATAAGTTTTTGTGGGTGTATCTGATGAAATGGGGTTTTGCCCATGAATGCTTATGTCCAAATAAATCTGTTTGTCTCTAAGGTGCCACAGAATTCCTCGTTGTTTTTGTGGACACAGACTAACACAGCTATCCCCTCAGCTACTTAGGGAATTTTTACTCCAGAAATGTGACTTTAGATGCCTATAGAGTTCAGAGCATTTGAGCGAGAGCTTTATAAATCCCATTTGGACCTAATTCTGTGATTTAGGTGCCTAAAATGGCAGGTAGGTGTCTATTTCCCTTTTGTGAAACTAGCCCATGTTTTCTGTACTTCTCCTCCCCTCTCCAAAATCCTACATATGTAGTTGTGCATACAAAAGGTTAATTGCATATGAAAATTGGGCAGTAGAACATTCAACTGCTTGTTTGTGTGCATAGCTTTGGATTCTGTAGATATGATTTGCTTTTATATCCATTGTGCCCAAACCAGGCCATGTAAATGTTGAATGACACACAGGGTACATCCAAGAAATACTCCATTATTAGGTACTAGCATTTCCCATCCCGTTGTGATGGAAGAGGTACACTCAGGTTGGCCTGGCATGGGGTGGGCAAAAGCAGACCTGGCCGCCATCTTGCCTGTGAAGGATTTGCTGCTGCTGTGGCTATGTCCCCGCCACTCTGCCTCTGTCTTGTGCCATCTGTGCACACTGTGCACTCACAGCCGCTGGAGAGTGCTGTGGGGCCACTGGAGTCATCATCCAGGTGCCGTTGGGCTGGATCCCGGCCAGCCAGCATGGTGCTGCTGGCTGGACTCCCTGCGCTCCTGGTGAGGCGCGGTCCACATTCCACACTCCACCCATGGGCCACTAATGTATACCCTGTTTGGAGCAGCAGCTGGCTGTTACAATAAATAAACCACTCTACAGACACTGGAGGGGGAGTTCGGGGGTCCCTGTTCTTCAGGAAGAAATCTTCCCCAGTGGGATCAGATGGGGTGGGAGAGGGGGGTTGGGCTGCTCTCCTGTCCCTTGTGGCCTGCTCAGGGGACTGGGCAAACCTGAGTCATTATTGTCCCCAGCTCCACGTGAAGCTGTGGCTGGGGGCCTGGGAGCTGCCCTGGCCTGCTCAGAGCAGGGGTGGTGGTGCTGTGAACCTGGGAGCTGCTGTGCTGCGGGGGGCACTGGGAGCTGTGTTGACTGCAGGGGGCAGAAAGGGAGCTGAGAGGAGCTCTCCTGGCTGGGGGAGGGGGACAGGGAGCTGTCCTGGCTGGGGGGGAGGGGGTAGGGAGCTGGGGGGAGCTGCCCTGGCTGAGGAAGGGGCAGGGCCAGTTGCTACTCCTTGCTGCAGCCAGAGCAAGCGGCTTTGTGGTTCCAGAGCCAGCTGCTCACTCCTGCTGGCTCCAGCCCCGGGTGTGGGGTTGGTAACAAACCTTCCTAGCCTCAGTTGGTGCTAGCTCTAGCCCTGGGCAAGCTGGAGGCAGCTGCCCACTGCCCCTAGGGCGGGACTCAAACCTATGACCCTGGAGTCTGATGCCTTATCCATTAGGCCACTGGAGGACCCACCCCAAACCCAGACTTTTCAAGTCTTCCAGTATATTCTGAAATGTTTTCTGTGACCAACGGTGTGACGGACACCTCCCCCTTTATAACAGTATAGATAAAGCTGTTGGGGACACTCATTTCCTTGGGGTTTGATACATGGGCAGTGGGTGAACCACTGGCTGGCCCTAACCCGACCCTTTCTACCTAAGGCCCTCCCCCTTCTGTGCTCACCAAAGCCCTTACTTGTGGGGAGTACCTATAGCTGCTGGCCCCATCCTGTGTCACCCAATGTTGCTGCTGGCTCCTGTCCCAAGTTAACACATCCCCTAGAGCAGCGTTTCCCAAACTATGAGCTGTGGCCCAGTACCGGGCCACAGGAAAAAAATACCAGTCCTCAGCGTGGCTGCTGGGAGGGGAGCAGAGCAGGGAGGGCTGAAAGGAGGTGTGTGTGTGTGTGAAGGGGGAAACTGGTCCCGGGAAGCAGGGCTGGGGGCAGCAGGGCTGTCCCGCGGAGATGGGGGAAGGCGGGTGGGCGGCTGGTGGAAGCCGGGTTGGGGGAAGCGGGTCTGTCCTGCGGAGTTCAGGGCTGGTGGGCTGGCAGAAGCAGGGTTGGAGGCAGCGGGGCTGTCCCGCAGAGATGGGGGGGGGGGGGCAGGCGGGCGAAGGAAGCAGGGTTGGGGCAACAGGGCTGTCCCGCGGAGATTGGGGCAGGCGGGCAGGCGGCGGAAGCAGGGTTAGGGGCAGTGGGGCTGTCCGGTGGAGATCAGGGAGGGCAGGCAGCGGAACCAGGGCTGGACGGGAGAGATCAGGAGGAGGAGGATGGGAGAACCATCTGCCAGAAGCAGGGCAGGACGGGAGCAGCGGGGCTGGACTGGGGAGATCAGGAGGAGAAGTGGGGGGAGTGGGACTGACCCGGGCACACGCAGACCCTGGCAGACGAGTGAGTCTGGCCAGGGATTCCATTTTGCCACCCTCTAGTAGTTGCGAACTGCCTGGCAGGTAGACACACTGAGGCAGTGTGAGCACATCTACCAGCCAGGCAGTTCGTAGCTAAGGAATGATCCACCTAATTATAATAAAACTTACCTAATTAGAAAATACCGGACATTTTATATATCTGGTAATTTCTCAATTTGTTTCCTTGTTGAGAAACAAATTTGAGGGTTCTGTACCTCAAATACCAGACTGCCCGGTACAAAACCAGTCCCCTGGCAACCCTACCCCTCCTTGCACCCTCCCTCCTAGCCAGATACCCTACCCCCAATCTGCTCCTACTCCTGCCTCCTGGAGTGCCCATGCGGTGCCGGGTCCCCCAAGCCTCGGCCTAGGCTGGGCGGAGGATGTAGCCGGGTGAAACACTGAAAATTTATTCATGTTTCATTCTTATTTTTATACGTGTTTATATTTTTGGGCCGCAAAAAACAGTACTGAAAAAAAACCGGGTTCCAACTAAAGTAAAAAGTTTGGGAAATCCTGGTCTAGCCAGCTTTCTGTCTGTCTTACAGTCCATTTATCCAATCCACATTCCTTTAACTTGCTGGCAAGAATATTGTGGGTGACTGTATCAAAAGCTTTGCTAACGCTGGCACTGGGGGCTTTGGGAGGACAAGAAAAAACGTATTTGAATATGCATCATTTGCCTAATGAATATGCAAATATGCAAATGAATGTTACCAGTCCTCCAAAAGCTCGTGAATGGATTTACTGGTCCCCGTGTCAAAAAGTTTGGGACACTGCCCTAGAGTGTCAGGGGGCCAGGCAGCACAGCTTCAGCACTCCAGGCCCAGGAGCCCCAGGCAGTGCAGCCCCAGTCTTCCCAGCCCCTGAGGATCATGCAGTATTAGGGTTGCCAGGTGTCCGGTATTGACCTGGACACGGGCGGCCCGTGAACAAGGCAGTTGCTTAGAGTGCTGCAGGCCCAGGCGCCTGATGATGACGTCATGGCCATTGACATCCGTGCGGGGGGGCGCCAATTGCGCCGCCTGCCTGGGGCGCCAGCAGCTGCAGCCGGCCTCGGGCCACTCCTGCCTGGACAGTCCGGTATTTTCACCTCCTGTCCGGTAAAAACATTCAGAAAATACCAGACATCTAAAATGTCCGGTATTTTCTGATTTTTTTTCCCTGCCATGAGGCAAAAATACCAGATACCTGGCAACCCTACGACACACTCAGCAACTGGGCCCAACCCCAGACCTAGACGCCCCTGCTTACCTGGTTCTGCAGGGAAGCTGCCTTCTGGCTCTGATAAAAAAAACAAGATGGCTGTCGGCAAAAAGCCTAAACACTGTTCTTAAAGGGGCTGGTTTAATGCTTTTTTAAATTTTTTGCTCAACAACTTTGGTCTCCCTCCTTTTTTTCCCCATTTTTGGGGGGTGGAGGGTATTCGGTATTTTTGGTGAAACCATCTGGTAACCTTAGGCAGCATGGCCCCAGCTTTCCAGCCCTGGAGCACAGGGAGGCCAAGCAGTGTGTCCTCAGCCCTCCAGGTCCTAGAGCATTGGGTTGCTGGGCAGCACCGCCCCAGCCCGAGAGTGCAGGGGAGGGAGTGCACAGGGAGCATGGAGCCAGCCTCTTGCAGAGCTAGAAGCACAGTGGTGACTGGAGGTTGAGTGTGGGCAGACCACACTAGGCTCTGCTCTGATACTCATTGCTCATTGTCTGATCCAAAAAACTGATCAGTGCTAATGGGAGCCTTTCAGTTCACCGGGCTTTCAATGAAGCCTTGCAATGGAAACTCCCTTTGAAAGCTGCTACTGAGATGCAGATGCACACATAATATGGAGACATGCATAGCAGTAGTGAAAGGTACTTCTTTGGGGGGTTTTTGAGGCAGTCTTTTGCAAGGGAACAGAGGAATCAGCTGTAAATAGATGTTTAATTGAATGGCATTGTATTTTATTTAGCACTCTCTATAAATTTGCTTTCCAGTAACTACAAAGAAGGGTGAGAAAGAGGAACTGTACAGAATACTTTTTCCTCACTTAAACATTATTTGTTGTTTTATTTAAGTAATTGATTGTATGTATGTGATTATCAATGTGTGAAAGTAGTGTTGGACGGTAATCAAGAAAGTGGTGTATTAGGCAACTTGAAATATTGATTTTGCTAAGAGATGACCACACTTCTTGAATTATTCATAAAGCCTACCACATAATAAATTTAAGTATTGAAACATTTGCCTGTCTTTTTTTTTTAAGAGGAAAAAGATTCATAGCAGCCTTTTGTGATACTGCATAAAATCATAAGGAGAGTAGACCATAAAGTTAGGGTATGTAATTATAACCTTTGCAGTTCCACAATCCTCAGTTAATGATATACGATCATGAAGTAGTTTCAGAATTAAAAGTGGTTTGGCTGCTGGCCTGCAGATATTTCAGTATGCACCTGTGTTCTGTACAGCTTGAATATATGCACCAAACCACCCTCAATATCTGTAGGCTGAATTTATTTCCTATCATATGCTCTGACTTTATTCTCTCCTGGGGGTTCCCGACCTCTGCTTTTCCCCAGGCCTTGCTCCCATCTCCAGGCCCTGTTCCCATGCCATCCCTTCTTCTAAGACCCCACCCCTGACCATATATTTTTGCCCCCACCACACCCTTTGTCATCCCCTCTCACCCCTTTCCACCGTGTTCTTCCCCACCCCAAGCACACCCTGCCCTCACTCCTCCTCTTACCCCCAGTGTCTCCTGCATGCCGCTTAACAGATGACCTGTGGTGAGTGGGAGATGCTGTGAGGGAGGGGAAGGAGGTTCTGAGGAGAAGGGGAAGGAGCTGATAGGGTGACTTTTTGGTGTGCATTGAGCACCCATCATTTCCCCCCATGAGTCTTCCAGCCTTGGAGCATCCACATAATCAGTGTCTATGTTTCCTACCTTAATAGTATTTGTAACAACAGACATAGAGTATCTTTCATCTCACTGGTCCCTGAACCACTTCCCAAACTTTACAAAGACAAATAGCTTTGCACTTACGTTTGAAATGCAGCCAGCCATCTTTTGCAGGGTTTCACAATATGGGTGCATATTTAGCCTATATTGAAATGGGTTCTCTGGCATAAAGTGCACTATGGTGGAGTTCATATGAAGTATGTGAAACAGTTCCAACCTTTTCTTCTTGTTTATAATAATGCAGCATTACCATGCACAAGCTGGCTGGGGAGTAGAGAGTCTAGAGCAGCCAGGGCTAACCCCAGTCAGCACATTCCTTCAGCTGACTCCACTAATAGTGCTTCTGTGGAGTCACAAGTGGGAATTAAAGCTGTCCTCCAAAGGGAATTCCCTCTCATGCAGACAGATTCCACTGAAATGGGCTTTTAGCCAATGTCAGTGAATCAGGCTCACAGTCTGTCTGTGACAGGTACACGTTAGATGGCAAAGTCTATTGAGCATAATAAGTAAATGTTGCTACAAACATTACGAGCAAAATTCAGATATGAATCTGAAGGCGTTTCAAAGCTGCTGCAATTTGCGCCATCTTCCAAGCTCTCTTATTGTGGAAGTTATACCAGCACAAGCCAACTTAGACACAGGAGGAGGGGGGCCAGATGGTGATGTGTTACAGCAGCTGATAGCTCCCGATTTCACTCACCTTTCAATTTGACCTTCAGAGTTAAACAGTGGATTATAAATAAAAGGGTAACAATTTGTGTGATAATGCCTGCCTTCAGAAAAAGGTGAACAGGGCACTTCGAAACATATGGTTATATACCAAAAAGGGTGATCTTACTCTTACAAAATATCAGACTGTAAGATCTGTCTTATAAATATCTAGAGCACTTAAACTCTCATCCTCTGGAACTTATTTATAGTGACTGTAGAATCCATGGTTTTTGTGTTCTTTTCCTTAGTGAACACCAGGCAATTTTTTTCAAACTTGGGTGACTAAAGTTAAGTCTTTAAATCCCTTGAGGTACCTCAATAGAAGTAATAAGATTTTAAATATATTTGGAAAGTTGTAGCTTCCACTGTTGTTCAAGTGCTCATCCCTTTTAAAAACGAAGATATAGATGGCTTTAGTAGCCTTACTTTAGGCACCCAGTTTTAAACATTCTAACCCCTCTTCTTAAGCTTTTCATGAAGGTGCTTTTGCATTAGCAAAAATTCATTTTCTGACATTTTCACTCTCAGCAAGCTACCAGCCACATGGAGCTCTGTAGAATATAGAAAAGCCCACCAGGGTAATGGAGGCTTGGGAGAAGAAGCTAAAAGTGTCAGCACATTAAAGCAATCACATTCATGGAGGAGAGGCGGATGCTTCATTATCTATGGAGGGAAATTCATATTTTAATCTTTTCTTTTTTACAGATATTTTCGCCACCCAAAAAGATAACTTGCATCATATATTCATAACTTTATAATTCCCTGAAAATCAATGTAATATTTCACAAAATTGCTCACTATTTGAACCTTTGGCATGCCCAGGCCTGTTCCATCTACACAGCCAAATGTATCCCAGGCAGTGACACAACTGCTAAATGTACACATATGATAAAAGGTGCCTCTTGACAGAAGATTAGCTCTCAAGTAAAGATGCTTCTTGGAATTTGATGGAGACCGACAATCTTGCCCGGCCATAGATGGCTTTAGGACTTACTGAAGCTGGCAGATCACTTGAGCAGGTTATTTAATCCTAGCTAGTCCATATGGTAATGGGAGTAAATAACATTGTATAGACATGCTGGGCAGGTGTACAACCAAAATGTTAAAACTGATATCTGCGCTGGATTTTCAAGGCTAAGGTTAGGAGGACATTGTATATTATTGCTACTCAGACTTAAAGTTGGACTAAAGGAAAAAATGAGACACTGGCTTCTGAGGGAGCAAAAGGTGAGGTCTAATGAATTCAAGTTTTAAGGGATGTGAGTGTATTGTTACAATGAAGACTACTATCTGTATATCTCTGATTTTTCTTTAAAATCCATTCCAGCTGTAGCAAAGCATAGAATTTTATTAGGCTCTGTGGAAAAGCCATCATCACCTAATAAAAATAGTTCCGTAGTACAGTCCAATTTCTCCCAAACAGATGAAGGGATGAGGGCTGTGCTTCCACACAGTGCCCCAGCATTGCATGGATCTCTATCTTTTTGATTGATTCCAATCTTTTCCAATAGACATACAGAGCTAAATCATGCTATAACTAGTGCATATATACCTTTGCTGGTTAGTGGCTGGAGTTTCATGGTTCTAAGAGAACCTTAGTCTTCCTTAAAGAAAAGTAATGTAGGTTTTAGTTCAAAAAAAGAGATGGGAAGAAAATAGTTTGCAGTCATTTCCCCAGGGTACAATTCTGATAACCCCTTTTCTGCTAACACTTATTCAGCCTTTTGGGGTCAATTCAGCTGTGCAAGTAGCAACTAGTGCTGGCTCATTTGGCAATAGACTAAATGTAATAGCACTTTTGTGAGACCAAGTGTTTCCAACTAAAGAATGGATTCCTATAGTGAATTACTATCTCTGTAAAGATGGACAATTACATAAATGGAATGAAATTAGGGAAAAACACAACTGAATTATAGATTATCAAACTCTATCAGATTGCTATGTTTTTTCATTTAATTAACATTTCTCTTTACAGAACTCTGGCAGCATAGGCTGCTGAGTACACACGTGTTATGTTGCAATCAACTATTTTAACAGCATTTAGTTTCACAACAGTTTCATTTTGGCATAAAAAGAGGAAGAAGGTGTGCAATATGGTGTGGCTCTAATAAAGAAGTTATAAAACCTCCAAATCTCCCTGGGACTTCCCTTTGATTCTTCTGAGTAATGGAGAAAAACAAAATACATGTCTTCTTTGCAGTGTGAAAAGACCTACATACAAGTAAGTTTTTAAACTGTCTGTTTTAAACTTGCTTTTGTGTATTTTCTGTCTCAGGGAAGCAACTAAACTCTTGAAAGTAAGAACTATGCACTGTATAATTCTCTGTAAATACTTTTCTTGAGTTTCCACTTGGCTTGTTAGTGTCTGATTGGCAATCACATTGGTAAAATTTGATAATCTTTGTCTTATTGGCATGTAGGCATTGTAGGTTTTCAAGGATTTCACATAGTCTCTGAATTTCCACATGCAATTTCTGGTGCTTTCAGAAATGGTAAGAATATTACAAACTCCAGTCTAGTTTATTGGCCTCTAGAACCATGAGTCACAGTAATTCATTTTTGATGTGGTTTAAGGACATCAAAAAATAGTCACGCATATCCTCCTTAGGCTCTTGGTATGTGACTATGGCTCTAGGCACTAGCATAATACAAGTAATAAAATAATAATAATCTACATTACTTAATATTTTTAAAGCAAGTGTAATTGAATGTGCTGCTTTTATGTCGATTGTACCATTTATCATTGATGTATGTGCATGAGTTAGGAAGTTGTCCAAGTGATAGTTTAGAGGTAGAGTACCACATACGTAGATTGTTTCTCCCTAGTAAAATTGGATATTGTGTTTTTGTGTCAAAAGATTTACAATTCTTTTTTGAGCAAGCCTACACACACACACACACACACACACACACACGTAATTCTTGCCATAAAATGGCAATCATTTCAATAGCAATGTACTGTTGCTTTTTCTCTGTCCCCTGCTTTTAGCAAATGTAACACTTCCAATGGCAAGAGCACATGAATCCATTTCTCCCTGCTTCACTTACTTCAGATGCAAAATATTAATGATTTGACACAACATGGCTATATCTTTAAAATGCACATACAAAATCTGAAAAGTTAAGATGGACTAATCAGGTATTTCAATTTACTTATAAGAGAGACGTTTAGAAGTGTAGAAACAAAGATTGTATCAGTTGAAATTGTCTAACTGCTCTTATAAATACCATGCCTGATACTCCACCACCTTGCATTTTACGTAGACACTTACAGCTGTGCACAGTCGGGGTAAATTGCTACCAGATCAACAGAGTAGTGTCTTACAACCATATTTCACAGGTGGTGTAAATTACTATGTGAACTGTCAGGCAGTGATGCATCATCCTTACTGTGTACAGTTCAAGTCCCCACAACCTAGAAAACACACAGAAAATTTCGCTCCTATGGGACAGTTGAAAGTTATGCCATTATGGAGGTGTTCTGAACCTTCCACTGAAGTATCTGGTACTGGTTACTGTTAGGGACAGGATATTGGGCTAGAGACAGCACCTGCCCAATCCAGAATGGCAAATCTTATGTTCCTGTGTACCTACTTTGGGCATGCAAAAGATGTTTTTATAATTTAGGGAGCTAGTTTGGAAGATTTGGCCCATGTACTTATAGTCTAGACAAAGAAAAGAGGCAGAGTGATCACAATAGACAAATGCCCTCAAGAAGTTATACAAAAAGGAGGGAAATAATGCTTAGTTTCAGATGGCAATAGGAAAACGAGATCTTGTCTGAAGCTAATGAAGAGAAGTGTTTATTTGCTATTTGGAAAGGTTCTTAGCCATATAGAAGCACCTGAGACACAATCACTGTAGATAGTCAACAGTTTTGCTACAGGGCTTTTCAGATGCACAAAGCAAGGAGGTTTACAAACTGCAAGTCAGAGTGGGATGGTTCAGGGAACCAATTCTGACCTGAAATAAAGATCAAATTGGACAAAAAGCTGTAGGGAACAGGAAACATATTGTGGTTTCCTGTAGATAATTTTGTTGAAGAATGTTCCATTGTGCACATGTTGGAGGAGGGAAGGGGGGGCAAATTACAAGTTACTCCTCATCAAATGAGCAGGAGCAGAGTTTAAATTGGTTCTCATATTTCCCAGAGCTCCCTGTGGGTTTCAAAATATTTACTAGAGCTCCACTCAGCTTTCTCCAGCTAAATTTAAGTCATGAGCAGGAAATTCAGTTTCTTAAATTTGGGGATGTCAGGGAATGAACCACAGGCACAGCCATCTTTGTGAAAACCTTATGTCTCCACCCTCCTTCCTGGCTCATTCTAGTCCCCTATTGCTCCTGACTGTGAGGTCTCCACAGTAACTGCACTGTTGGGACTCCACTTCTAGCCATACCGCCTCAAAGATGGGAGTACAAACCAAGAGTACTATAATGCATAAACTTAATGCTGATAGTCACTAAGGGCACGTCTACACAGCAGGGCTAAAGCTGAAATAAGCTATGCAACTTGGGCTACGTCAATTGTGTAGCTTACGTCGAAAGAGCTTATTTCGGCTTTTGGCGCTATCTACACAGCAGGAAGTCCGAGGAAGAGCACTCTTCCTACAACTTCCCTTACTCCTCATAAAATGAGGGTTCTAGGAGTTGGAGTAAGAAGTCCTCCAGCTCAACATTATGTCATAATTCCGGCTTGTAGTGAGACATGGATAATAATGTCAGTTAATCCAAAATAACTGTTGTGTAGATGTGTCCTAAAGCTATTGTATACACACTCCATAGCATGGGCCTTAACTCCACATCTTCCCATACAAGGATCCCTAACATCATGGTTGGGCTTCTGTGAGTCCTATGAACAAGGGTGCCATTTCAGGAGAGTAGTGGTGGCAGTAGCCATGCACAATGGGGCACAGCTAGCTTTTCATCCCATTTGCACACTAAGGAAGTGAGGGGAAAGCGCGTGCAATCTGTGCATGCCTCTCACTCCTGGCTGGTGAGCTCCAGGGAGAAAGGATTGTTTACATCTATTATTTTAGGAACCTAGATAGAGGAACTTGTGTACAAACCTGAACTCCGGATACCAAACAGCACACCCATAACGTTACTTAGGACTGTACTTTGAGAGCTTGGATGCCAACACATTGTGGTTACAATGTGTTTGCCAATGTTCCTTTCTAAAACTCCCATCTCAGATAATCTTCTACCCCTAACTGTTCTACATTTCCTTCATTTTCTCTAGAAATCTTCCACCTCACTCAGGTTTTAGGGAACAAGCTATCCCTGGACCAGAGAGCCCTAGGAGTTTAGTGGAATGGAGCAGAGCTGGAAGCCTGATGGCCTGGGTTGACTCTGGGAAGCAGCACCCCAGTGTCCCTATGGCTGCGGCAGCCCTAGCAATCCCAGCAACCTTGGAGTGGCAGAGTCCTGGTATTGCCATGGCAGCCCCAGAGCGATGGAGCCCTGGTGGGCCCTGCCGTGGCTGGGAAGGGAGTCCTGCCAGATCTGCTGATAGACCCTGGGAGAGCCTGGAATCCATCAGCAGAGGGGTGGAATTGACCTCCTGGGTCTGGCAAACTCCCTTATTCAGATTGGTCAGGTCCCCAGGGTGCTTTTTATATATATATTGTTCCGGGTTCTTTCTTCGCCTAGGCCAGCAGCCAGTTCAATTCTACATGGTTCTATAGCTTCTCCATCATCTATGCATGGGCTCTTTGTGCACACATTCCTATAATATCCAAGCAGTGAATCTGTCAGTCTGAGAAAGCCAATGATACTGCTAGGTTCTGGACATTTGTGCAAAGGCTTACTCTTGTCACACTAACGCTAGCGGCATAGCTCAAGACTCAACTCTTCTCCATTGAAATGCAGAAAATACCCAATTTACGACATATGCCAGGGATTTTTTTTTTTAAAACCGAAAAGATAAAGGTAATAAAGAATTTGTAACAGACAGTGCCTCTTTTATTCATCCCCAGTGCAAGCAATGCTAGTATTCCTTTCGAATTTAATCAATCACCATATTAAAAAATAACAACTGAGCAAGGAAAAAAATCCAGCCGGCCTGTTTCAGACAAAACATGTCAAGAGTAAAGACCGTGAAATAGGCCTTCTGCTTTCTCTGTCCCCCATGGGATGAAACATCCATGTGAAATTTTCAAGGAAGGACAGGAGAAAAATGGGTTGCTTTACACACATCCTTTACACATATTCTCTGTGCATGTGTATTGAGGGCATGAGAAGGTAGAACTAGGAATAACAACTCTTTCCTTACCTGCAGAAAAAGCACCTGCAGGAAATAATGCTGACCCTGTACACATGCAAATCCCCATCTGTGTGGCCAGTTGCCAGTAGTGAGACCTTAGCAAACGGCCTCTAGCTCAGGCTATGCCTACACTACAGGCTTTTTACGCAAGAAGCTTTTTGCGGAAGAGATCTTCTACAAAAATTTCTTGTGCAAGAGAGTGCCACACTGAAAAAGCACTTTGAAAAAGCGATGTGCTTTTGTGAAAAAGAATGTCCAGACTGCATGGATGCTCTCTTGAAAGGAAACTCTGATTGCTATTTACAGAATGGTCACCAGGGCTTTTTTCAATTGCCTCTTTTTGTGCAAAAAAGCTCTGTTCCCCATCCACACACACCTTTGTGTGCAAGAGCTCTTGTGCAAAAAGGAGTTATTCCTCGTAGAAAGAGGAATACCTACACTGGAAAAATCCCTCTGTTCTTTCATTTTACTTGCGCAAAAACACACTTGAGGTATGGATGCTCCGTGAGCTTTTGCACAAAACCAGCTGTTTTTGCGCAAAAACTCTATAGTGTAGACCTAGCCTCAGTGGTAGGGAAACATTTTGGTCCAAGGGCCACAACTTGGCATGGAAAGTGTATGAAGGCTCAGGAATGCTCACAAAATTGGAAGTTGGGGTGTGAGAGGACTCTTGCTGGGGTAATGGGCTCTGAAGTGGGGTTGGGCATGAGGGGTTTGTGGTGCAGCAGGGTGCTCCAGGCAGAAGGGGAATCAGAGCTGGGGCAGAGGGTTGGGGCATAGGAGAGGACCAGGGGCCCAAATTGTGAGCAGTGCTTACTTCCAGCAGCTTCTGGAAGCAGTGGTATGTCCTCCCTCTGGTGGTACCTGGCAAATGGAAGCTGCAGAGCTGGCACTTGAGGAGGGGACCACATGGGGAGCCCTCTGGCTGCCCCTGCTCATAGGAGTCAGAGGCGGAATGAGCTGCCACTTCCAGGAGTGAAGCGGGGCGGGACTGGCTCCTGATCCTACTCCTCCTCAGGAGTTCGAGGGCTGGCTTAAAAGGTCTGATGGGCCAGATGCAGCCCGCAGGTCATAGTTTGCCCACCCCTGCTCTAGCTGAGCAGAAGATGGAGGGGATAATGTGAATGTGAAGCTTTGTGAATGTCCAAGCCCTCAGAATTGCCCCTCATGATTTTGCTTGAAGGTCTGGGGACATCTGCAGGCTGAAAGGGAAACAATCCCTGCACACTCTACAGAGCAAATGGGTAAATCCCACTTAGCCAAAAATACTTTTCCAAGTACTCTGTGGGCCGGAACTTGCTCAGTTTCATGGCTTTTCTGGATTTCCCCCCTTCACACACAGTGTGATCTGAGCCTGAAAATAATTGCAGAATTTGGCCAAAGAAATGAAACCAGCAGTTTCATTTCCCTGCTGCATCACTTTGCAATAGAAGAATAGTACACCTGGCAGTTGGGGAACTAATGTTGACACATGCAGCATAAACTGGGCACAGCCTATGTATAGTGATTAGAAGTGGGATAGCTCATATAATATTGCTTTACTAGTTTCTCAATATCTATACCAAAATAAGGCATATGGCTGTCATAATAATTCCACATTTGCTCTGATCAAAATGAAAGCCAACACTGTACTCTTTCCTGTGAAAAAGTACAGGTCAAACCTCTCTAGTCCTGCACCCTCAGAACCTGACCAGTGCTGAATCAGAGAATCTGCTGAACCACAGGAGGTCAGTGTTGTCTAGCAGCATTACCAACACACTTAGTTAGAACTAGGGAGGCAAATGAAGCAAACTGAAGTTGCAAATCAAGCGCGGGATTTAACTATCCCGTGCTTGGTTAGCATAATCGTGGCCAGTCGCCCAATTTAACTTGCCACGTGTAGACGCGGTAGTTCGATCAGAAACCCTTCATGCAATGAGGAGTAACAGTCAATTCGAGGGAAGGGTTTTACATTGGACTACCGCATCTACACGCGGCAAGTTAAATCAGGCGACCAGCATTTTAAAATGGCAACCGGCCGCGATTATGCTAATCAAGCATGGGATAGTTAAATTCCATGCTTGATTTGCAACTTTGGTGAGCTTCATTTGCCTCCCTAGTTCGAACTAGGGGGCAAGTATAGACATACCCTTACTGCTTACTATGCTCTTAGAAGACATTTAGGGGTAAATTAGAGCTAAATAACAGCACTGAACACTGAAAACCAGGATTGGTGGCTGTAAATAAGCTTTATGGGATCATGGGAAACTTGGCCACACCCATGGTAAGTGGACATCCAGCTAACTAAAATCATGTCGGACCACAGATGTTGCCAGACCAGAGAGGTTCAACCTGTATAGGAGAAAACTCTTTTGGCATCTCTTCCTGCTATGAGGAATTTTATCTGGCATTTTGCAGGAGCTTTTCATGGCTTGCTTAGAGTGGCTAATACATAAAATAAACCATCAGCAAGCCACCCTAAGTGTGATTTAACCCAACAGGGTTTCTGTAGCTGTTTAAAGGGAAGGGCTAGTGGCAAGGGGTCCTCGTGGAAAAGAGATCTACTCTCAGGAACCTTCCATGGACACCACTCCATGTCTCTTCCTGTGTTCTGTTGACCAGAGTTCCAGCAGTCACAGAGCTATCTTAAACATAATGGAGCTGCCACTGGGAGAGAGACAGCCAGGATCCAGAATCCCTAACAGACAGGCATAGAAATTATCTCCATACATAGTTTATCTTCTGAAAGGCCCTGTGAGAATTGCTTTCTCCTCTTTCCTAACACAGAATGGGTTCTTTGCTCTGATGGGCCTTTTCTCTCTTTCTGACAGCTCCTCTATGCCCCAGTTTCTGAAGACAATTCCTCAGCCAGCAGCACTGGCTGCTGTAATGTAAAGAATGGCTCTTTTGGAGGAAGTGGAGGTCCTATCTCGCAGCCACCGATACCGAGTGACAACCACAAAATTGGCATGTTGCATCCCCTGTGCCACATTATGATACCACCTCCACTTTCACCATTTGGATAAGCATTTTCCAATCACTTGTGTGCTCTCAATTCTGGTGTTCTGAAACAAATACACTGAAAAATATCTGTAACATATGTTCCTGCCTGTGGAGATGATATCCAGGCCTATTATATTTTATAATTGGATTAAATGAGCTATCTGAAAAGTACTACACACTATTAAAATGAAGATGATTTAATTTCTCATCTACCACCCAGAAGTTTTGTACTATAAAAAATGATTTGGACGTGCGAAATCTGCTTGCTAAAACTTCACTTCCTCTTTGCTACACCATGTAGGACTGTTCTAGAGCCCTTTTCTTACAGAATATCTTCCTGCCACTGGTTTAGAAAAACTGATGCATAATAGGGATGTAAATAGTTAATTGGTAAACCAGTTAACTGTCAAGCCTCATCGTTAACCCTAATGGGTAAACCTCACCCATTATCTGGTAGGGGCTGGAGCAGCTCCCTGCCTGCCACGGGCAAGGGGCTGCTCCAGCTCCATAGGGCCCACTGCAGGCAGGGGCTGCTCCTGCCAGCCGGCTGGAACAGCATGTGTCCATGGAGGGCCCAGCCCAGCCCCCACAGTCACAGGCAAAAGTAGCCCTCGTCTGCAGCTCGGGTAGGGGGCACTACAGCACAGTTGAGCTAGAGCAGTTCCCCCCTGATTGTCTTCCCTTTAAATGGTTAACTGGCTAAATATAATGTTTAACTGGGTAATCAATTAAACAGGATTTTACATCCCCAATGTATAATCAGAGCGCAGAGAAGCTGAACATTTGCTAAGTAGCAGCTATGTAGGTGCCTTCTAGTTACACTGTACAATGCACTCTGAGGGTATGTCTACACTTGCCCCCTAGTTCTAACTAGAGAGGCAAAGGAAGCATACCGAAGTTGCTAATGAAGCGCGGGATTTAAATATCCCGTGCTTGATTAACATATTCACGGCCGGTCGCCATTTTAAAAAGCTAGTAGCCCAAATTAATTCGCCACGTGTAGACGCGATAGTCCAATCCAAAACCCTTCCCTCGAATTAACTGTTACTCCTCATTGCATGGGAAGGGTTTTGGATCGGACTACCACGTCAACACGCGGTGAGTTAATTCGGGCTACTGGCTTTTTAAAATGATGACCACCGCGAATATGCTAATCAAGCACGGGATATTTCAATTCTGCACTTCATAGCAACTTCGGTATGCTTCATTTGCCTCCCTAGTTTGAACTAGGGGGCAAGTGTAGACATACCCTGACTCTTTTCTAAGTTTCAGGGGGTAGCTGAGTTAGTCTGTACAGGACAAACTTAAACAACAGCACTTTATAGACTGACAAAACATATAGATGGTATCATGAGCTTCCGTGGGCACAGCCCACTTCTTCAGATGACTGGAGTTTTGAGTTTAGGATGTGCAGACCCAAAATAAATAGGGGAGAAAAGAGAAGGGGGAAGGAAAAAAAGAAGGCGGGGGGAGGGAAACAAGGAGCAGAGGGTATGGAAATATCAAAGGGAAAAACAAGTAGGCAGAACTGGCAATCTATAAACACCTGAAAATTGGATAATTGAAAAGAAACAGATCAAAGGATAGTAATAGATAGGAAAGGTGCCTGTCTGGCTATTTTTCTGAAACTATACGGTATGGCCTAAAGTCTCAACTAGCCAATAATTTTAGGAGCTTCGATTTCTGAGTGTCTAATTTGAGATAGTATGGCCCTTTTTCCAGAACTGCTGAGCATCCAAAACTCCAACCAAAGTGAAGAAGAGATGTGAGTACCACGGAGGCCATAGCTGTCTCAATCTCATATCTTGAAGGCTACATCTACACTGTTTTTTGTGGAAGAGGAAATGCAAATGAAGCACTCATTTGCAAATCTCACACTTTCATTTGCATATTCTCTTCCAATCCTTTTTGCAGAAGAGGTTTTTGCGAAAAACCGCAGTGTAGATGGGGCTATTTTCCAGAAAAAAAATCCCTTTTGTGCAAGATCCCTTATTCCTCAAAAAATGAGGTTTACAGGATCTTGCGCAAAAGGGGTTTTTTTTTTGTGAAAAATGGCCCCGTCTACATTGCCTTTTTTTCCCCAAAAAAACCTCTTCTGCAAAAAGTACGAGATTTGAAACGAGCACTTCATTTGCATTTCCTCTTCTCCAAAAAACAAACAGTGTAGATGTTGAAAGGGACTATTCAGCCTGACTGATAACAATTATGTAAGTCTATGTACAGAAATTTATCTAAGTACAGAAATAATCGCTGTATGGTGGGGTTTTTGACTTAAAAAGAAACTACAAAAATAGCAAGTATTCAGCCTGGGATGAGGGAAGAAGTTACACTCAGAACATGAATCTGAGATCTACCATTACAAATGTGAAGTCTTTAAGTTTTGGAATAAATCCCATAGCTTTAATGTTCATGGAGAATGAAAAAAAATCACTTTATATGGCCACCCGCTGAAATCAATACACTTTCTGCAGAAACTACATAGATATAAAATACAAGTCATTGCACTAAATACCCTCATAAAACAAAAACACAGTCCATTGTATATGGCAGTGGGCATAAAATTATTTTATGTGATTGGTTGAACATCACAGTTAGCAGCCTAGCTGGCTACCGCATAAATTCAAACCATTTTCAAAGTGGTAATCTCTCATGGTAATATCCTAATCTGAAGCTAAACTATATGCAATCAATAACAGCTTTTCCAGGAGGAATGTAATCAATACAAACTTTTTTTTTGTTACAAACAAATGAACTATTCGCATTTTCTTGTTGGTGTGTATCGGTTCCAACTTCCTGTTGGTTTATTCCTAATAACAATGATGATATTGAATTTTTGATATCTCATTTCCTCTTTTTTCAAGAATGTTGTCAGAAGGGTATCTTTGTGGAATCCCCTACCTTTGTGAGGACTTCTTGAGTTCCAAGCTCTACATCAAACAAGCAGCAGAGGAGAAGATGCATGAGATGAGCTATATGTGCAACTTTACCTGTGCCACCACGGATGAAACACAAGGCAGAGGTCTCTTTCAGAAGTGCAGATCTGTTGGCAAGTTTTTCTCTTCAGTTTGTTCTAAAGGAAGCAAACACAATGGAAGACAGAAAGAGACTTTACCACAGGTTATCCAAAACCCTGAGTTTGAAAGGCAAACATCTCCAGCTGACGATATGTCTGAAGGATCCACAAGCAGAGATACCTACCTGGTTCCTTCTTCCTGTAAAAGCATTTGCAAGAATTACAGTGATTTGCACATTGCTGGTGGTCATGTGATGCCCATTAGCTCAGTAGCTACAGATTTTACCTGTGACAGTGGGATAGGCCCATTCTTGGAGTCATCAGAGATTCCTCCACCTATGGAATCCATGATTATGCCCCCCAGTAATGTCATTCACAAGCCCGTCCAAGGGTACTCGTCATGCTGGCGAGTGACCAGCATCATGCAACACCAGCAGCCACTCTCCAATTCAATGCTGAATGACTATCTAGAGCAGAAAGTGATGGAGCTGTACAAACAGTATATCATGGACAGCATGGTCAACAGCGCATCACCCACACAAATCATGGCCTCTGAGCTTATCATGACCAACGTAGACCAAATCAGCATGCAGATATCACGAGAGAAAAATATGGAAACCACCAAGGCCAAAGACATGGTCATTAACTGCCTGTTGAGACTGGCCAGTGGAAAAGTGTCCACTGAAATAAGCACCCCTAGTCTGCATATATCTCAATAAAGCAGGATCAGTATGTTGACGGGTGGCATTAAGGTGGTCTGCAGCTAGAAAGCTTACAGGTTTTGTAAATGCAAATGTTAAGTTCTCAGTTATAATACTTTTCTGGTATTGTTGAATTAAACTCTGTTATAACTAATCTTGTTGTTATTGACCAATTTCTGTTGGCCAAAGAGACAAGATTTTTATTTGGTCCAGACCTAAAGAAGAGCTCTGTGTAGCTTGAAAGCTTGACTCTTTCACCTGCCCAAGTTAGTCCCATAAAACAGTGGTTCCCAACCTGTGCTCTGCAGACCCCTGGTGATCCACAGTAGTACTGCAGGGGATCCATGGACAGTTCAAAAAATAAGGATCAGGTCCACTTATGTCTCTTTTTCCCCCAGGGAGGGGATGCCGTGAAATGTTAATAGATTGAAAAGGGATCCAAATGCTCAAAGAGGTTGGGAACCACTGCCACAAAAGATATTACCTCACCCACCTTGTCTCACTAGCATCCTGGGACCCTCAAGTCTACAACCACACTGCAAACATTGTTATTTATTATTTGTACTGTCCTTGCACCTTAGAGCCCCAGTCCTCCTGCTTTTTCATCATTTGTGCAAGCGTGAACCTCAGCCTTCATCCCAAACACAGCTTTGTCCAGATCTTCCAACTATGACTAATCTCCACTGTCTGCCCAGCTCCATCCATTCCCTTACTTTCTTTGTTTCTTCACCTTCCCTGCCTCTCAGATCCAATCCAAGTTCCATTCTGATCCAAGTAAGCTGCCCAAGTGTGGGTCTGAATTTGTTTTCCTCTGAACTGAACCATTACAAAGAACGGAGAAAAATGATGACCAGCAATCACTTGCAGATATTGTTTTTGTTGTTGCAAAATGTAGCTTGAGGACTCAGACTCAGAGCTTTAGAAAATAACACTCTACCATATGAGTTAAAAGAGAATCTTCATTATCTGTTAGATGCAATATTCTTTTTTTTCTTTAGGCCATTTATGGATATTTTCTTATGAAACAAGTAGGTATAAGGTATTGAGGGGCAGAAAATAGGATTCATGATTGTAGGGAAAATTCCAAATTACACACTAAAGGTCTGACCCAAAGCCCATTTAAGGTAATAAGAATATTTCCACTGAATGCTTAAGGAAGTCTAAAATATCCCACCCAATTGTGGGCAGTGGTACCTGTATCAGCAAACAGAATATTAACGTTTGGGCTTGTTCTTATTTCATCCTAATTAAACTTGTTTATACAAAATAGTTTCCCTTGCTGTGTTCACTGCCATGAACCGCAGGTCTCAGAGTCTGGTTCCTGATGTACTGTTATAAGGATGTCCTTCCCACCTTCCATAGTTACAGTCACATTTTGTTCTCAGTTCTTTTGTGGAAGGTACTGTCACCTATTATGCGTTTGTAAAACATGTAGCATATGGAGGGGGCAGCCCCTTTGTGTGCCACTGTAATATGATAAATAAATAATAAACACCCACTAGGTGATTCATTAGAGCTTAATATTTGTCTTTGTTTCTCTCTCACTGAGATCTTTTTTACTTTCATCTCTACAGACTTTTTAAAATCAGCCTGCAATATTTTTTTAAAAAATAAACATGATACTAAAAACTTCATTTTATTGATTCTGTCTTACCAGAAATTGCTTAGAGATAACATTTATACTTCCCTACTGTGTGATAATTTCAGGATGAAATGAATATTTGAAGTAAAATATTTGTTGAAATTTGTAGATTTCTAATACCTTTGAAGTGTTGGCCCCATTTAAATACATCTTCTTGACATAGAAACCTACTATAATACTATTATGCAACAAATCAGGAAAAGTAATCTTTCTTGTGTTACAGTTCAGGAGATGTCAATGATGAAAGGCAATTTACAAATAGAAATGATGCTATTTTTGATCCAAAAAACTTATTTTCATGGTAGCGGTTTGGAAGTTATACAACATCAATTAACATCTCTTCAAATGCTTTATGGTCTTCTTTAAACCTTCCCAGAATATTATGGATATGCTGGGCCCTTTGGAAGCTATGTGTGACTAGCATGTGGAACGCTGCTACAATAAGTGAATAATGCAAGAGGTTTTTTTACAGATATGCATTTAGATTTTTAAATGAGCTTCCTCTGACCGTAGCTGTACCCTGTTTTTGATTGCTCTATGCTAACAGTCAAATGATTGAGTTTTCCTTGTACAAATGTTAGTAGATAACGAATTGCAAAGTCACAGGGAGGAATATTCTTGGCCAAAGTGCTTGGATCCTCATCAAGGCACAACATTTTCTGTGTGCCTTTTGATCACACAACTGACAATTTAATCAGCTGCATCTCATAATTCCAGACCTTGATTAATGTTTCTTTAATGGTGGGGCCTTGATTAGCAAGTACAGTAAAATATTATAAACAGCATTTCCACTGAGTCATGTAGCATGGCAGCTATACCTCCCCAAACATGTGAGATGCCACTGAAACTAACCATAGTGAGATGTGCACAGTACCCAACACAGCTAGATGGCTAAATGATATACAAGAGATTAATATATAGTGGTTTTAGCTCCTGTCTCATTGGAGTTTTGATTTAGACTTGTATCACTGAAAAGGATTATTAATAAGACATTCTACTGGCAGTAGTGCCCAAGGCTCCATCTCCATGCCCTGAATCATTTGATGTGGCTACCTTTATGACAAGCCTGTGCCACACATTATATCTTGCCATGCAAATCTTCACTGTGGATTTCTGTCGAGTCCATCAGTATACACCATCCTGGAACAAGGCAAGAGTACAAGTTTTTCCTGTGCTGCTATAAGCTTTGTAGAATTAACTCTGTGAACTATTTGTCTTGGTTTTTGGCTCTGTTCAGAATACAGCTCAGAATACTGCCAGAATACACTCTCAGCTGCCTTGGAACTGCTTTTTTAAAGTTACCTTTTTCTTGCTAGGGAAAGAGCAAGAAATAAGTGTTCAGCCTAGCCTCCATTTTGAGAAAAGGTTCTGGAATTAGCATCTGCATCTGTGGAATTGTGGAAATATCCTTCAAGGATTATGGGAGATGCCAAGCATAAGGTGGGAATTTCATTTCTTTTCCCACAATTACCTTGAGCTCCTTGAAAACTCACAGTAGCCACTGTTGCAGAAAACTGTACTGAGAAAGGCAGGTTCAGTACTTACAGGGAAGGGTGATTGCAATAGAGTAGTAAAGCATAAATGGGGATTCAAGATAAAACTGAAAGAACATGGCTAGAGCAGACACAGCTGAAATTTTGCTGCTTATACAGATGCTTTCTCAATAGATAAGCTACCAGTGTTTCAGTTCTCTGGTGCAAATGCAGAGCCACTGGGCTTCCTGGCCAAGAAACTCCCCTGGATATATCTTTGAATATCTGTAAAGGTGTTAATTTGTACACTCCAGTTGAACATGAAATATTTTGATCTTTTTCATGTAAGGGCTGTAATGTTCTTCCAGGTGCATTTAATTTGGGAAGCAGAATAATTAGCCTTTTCCTGGACACAAACAGTTGTTTCCTTCTCCTGTCTGGATAATTACACATGCCTTCCATTTTTTTTTTTAGTATTATATTGAACCTGCTCCTTGAAATAACTAGATGTCATCCACCTCTTGTCCCTTGCAGGGTTATTTTCAACATTATTTTAATTTAGAAGCACATGGACACTTAGCTTACTCTGTACTCAGACTAAACTTCACCCACATATCTGTCTTTGTTCAAGTAAAAACTAACTGTCACTACTATACTAGGCATGACTTTCTTTCCTGGGTGAAAGCCCTTTGGATGCTAACTTGGCTCCTATTAAATTGAATCAGGTTATTTCCTAAAGTTGATTATCATTCTTTTTCTTTCTCAGATGCTAAATTTTAAAGGAGAAGCTCCTGTTTTCCAGTAACTCCACTGACAGTCATTGCTACTTTGTATCATATGAATTCCTGAGATATGTAGCTCCCTCGATAACAACATTTATACAAAATCAACTTTAGCTCCAATAGCAGACCTGGGGTGTTTTGAAAAAGAGCTTGAATTCTACCGCCACTTTATTGTAGTCCCTTCCAGATCCCACTTTGCATTAAGGATACATTAATAAACAGTTTATAAAGAGTTAATAAATGATTAATAGATGTTTCAATATTTGGTGAACAGAGTGCTGTAGTCTCCAACAAGTCAATACAAACGTGACTTAAAACAAGCTTCAATATCCTCTACAAATGTACTTACAACTTTCTATACTGCATGCTACTTATTGTGACCTGCTAATAACATCTGTTAGTTCCTTGTAACCTGCCTTATAAATGTAACCTTATTATAAAGTGTGCCCCTATTCCATTAAGGCTCTCTGCCCATCACCATCTGAATACTGTCACTGTGAAAATCCAAGTAGCCAAGGCATGTGATGTCAAATGTGTAACCCAAAGGGGCACAACTTTGTTGCAAGATGACACAGGTATATGTGTGGCTCAGCTGGTCACAGTCTTGCCTTTCTGTTCAAGTCTTGCACCTTACACTCAGGTTCCTTACCACTTCTGATTTCCAGTGCAGCCTAGAGGAGATGACTATGTAACACACGTCTTTGTATGTGATATGGAAATAACCACTTAACACCAGGATGGCTTTGTTCAAATGAGAAAAAAAAGCTGATTTGCTGGCCAGTTAACACTGAATACATTAATTGAGCTCTAATCACCAAAATCCATTTATGAGAAGAGTTTCTGCACTGATCATAGCCAGAGACATTTCTGGGATTACATCCCAGTGTCAGTGCAGAGCCCTCTGACAGAGAATGCTTTGCACCTCTTCTGAGCTCAGGTAAGGGCTCGAGTGACCCCCTGTCACAGGTTTGATCACAGCCTGAGCTCTGTCCTAGCTTACTGTCTATGCTGCCATATGGAATCATCGAGAGACAGGGACATCCCGCCATGCCTCCTTCTACATGCAGCCTGTCCACTGAGCCATGGCCTCCTGGGGTAAGTCTAGACTGCAGGCTTCTTTCAGAAAAAGGTTTTCCAGAAGAGATCTTCCAAAAAAACTTCTTCCAAAAGAGAGTGTCCGCACTGCCAAAGTGCATTGAAAAAGCCATCTGCACTGTCCACACTGAATGGATGCTATCGCACATTTAAGCTGTGATTACTATAGATGGAGTGAGTACCAGGGCACATGTGCTTTTTCCTCTTTCCCCTTCTTTCAAAAAAAACTTCCTCTTTTCCATCCACACATGCCTTTTTTCTAAAGAGCTCTTTCAGAAAAGGTGTTCTTCCTTGTAGCATGAGGTTTACTAATGTCAGAAAGACCCCTGCATTCTTTCGATTTTCTTTTGAAAGAATGCAATAGCGGTGTGGACGTAAGTGAAGTTTTTTCGGGAAAACGTCCACTTTAAAAAAAAACAAACCCTGCAGTCTAGATGCACCACTGGTGTATATGGGTCTGTGCTTGTCCTATGTGGGCACCTGCCTACTTTGCAGCCAGTTTTATGCTGAAACTGGCAACCAGTAGCCACAGAACAGTGATGAATTCCTCCTCCCTCTCTCCCGTAAACAGGTGTTAGGAAAACTCCCTAGATCACTCCCTGTATAGCTCTTCTGTTGTGGCCCGCAACAGACCTGTTATTCCATGCAAGGTCATTCCAAAGCACAGCAAGTCATGCTGGGTTTGAAGCGTGGTTTTTGATATGACTCTACAAGCCCACCACATTAGTTGCTACTAGTAGCCAAAGGATCTGAAGCCAGATATTTGGAGGTGAAACGCCTTGTGTGTTTTCACCTATTTGCTCTATCACTTGCCTTCACCAACAAACCAACTCAAGCAAGATCTTTTCTTTAAAATAAATACAGCTATGTGCATATGACAGTCCGAGGCTACTCATCAGCTCTCTGTGGCCAGCAAAGGAAAGCGGTGCTGACAGAATGACAGAGACAGACAGCTGTCAGACAGCAAAAGTTTCACCTGCTGCATTATTCACACACATAGTAGACAATAGGGGATAAGTGGAAAATGGGCCAGATCCTCCATTGCTGTAAATTGGTTTTGCTCCTCTTAGTTCAGTGGAGCTTTGTTGATTTACACCTGCTGAGGAATTGACCCAACAGCTGTTCTATGCCAGATGGAATCACGGTCTCCTCAGAAATCCATCTGTGGCTTAGAGAATCAAGACCAAATACAACCAATATTCTAGGCTACATCATTCCAAATTAATACAAGTTTATTCTATACATTGTAACATTGCTGCTGCTTTCGTGCTGCTGAATCAGGGAATTTAGCTTGCGGTCTTCCTGGCATTAATGCTGACAGAATTAGGATGATTTTTTTTTTCAGAATGCTAAGCAGGCTCCCTAATGAGCAATGCTCACCAGCCAGCACATTGTCAGAGCTGCTTACCTCCTTCGTGAACTCTCTGTGGAGCTCAGTGTCAGATGAAATACCTCATCTGACACTGAAATTTAATCGAGAAAAATGAACAGAGCTTTCTATTGTATTAACATCTGATCAGTACTGAACTGCAGTGTATATAGTCTGGTCTCCCTCTCCGCCAATTACTTCCCAACCTATCTGTTCAAATGCAGCTGTTCAAATCATCTTACACTCCTATCCCTTTGGACATATCCACAATCCTCCAGATTCCATTAACTGCCCTCCTATGTTTTGCTGTATCAGTTCAAGTTCATTGTCCTTGCAATCCAGTTATTATACACTTACACCCTGGCCTATATGTCGGCTCCTATTGACTTCTACTTACAAGGTGAAATACTAGTTCCAGTGAAGTCAATGGGGATTTTCCTATTGACTTCTGTGGGGTCAGAATCTTACCCAGAGTCTTCATGTTCCCTTTCTTCCCTTCATCTTCTTTTGCACTCTGAGTTGTGTCTTATTTTGCTTTGCTTGCAGCGCCATCATGCTGAGAGCAGCCTCTCAATTCTTGTTCACCAAACACTCTGTCTCCTTCCCCTTCTAGTCCTGTCTCCAAACCCATTTAAACTAGGAACCCTTCCTAGCTTGTCTCCTACATTTTCAAAAGTGACTTGTGATTTTGGATGCCCAATTTCAGACATCATGGACAGGGCTGATTTTTCAGAAAGGGCAAGACACTTGCCTGCTGAAAATCCAGCTTTGTTACAGTGTTTCAGGCAGGGCATCCCAAATCAATCCAGGCCTGATTCCCTCATCAATAATCTCTAAACTCTCCTGTAGCTAAAAGACCATCTTCTCTCTGGTCTTCATCTTGTCTCAGACTCATCAGATCAGAGTTTGTCTCTCACTCAATGTCTTGGTATTATACAAATGATTCATAATAATTCCTGCTACCCTAAATTGGTATGTCACATACCAAATGATAAACCCAGTATCAATAAAACTCAGCTGCCCAAGGAGGCTGTCTGAAAGGAGAAACATAGTAAAACCTCTTTTAAATAAAATCATATAAGCCTGAGGCCAGATCAGTGCTGGTAAAGCCCACGCTATGTGCCTTGCTTCCCACCAGTTTGCACAACGCATGGGCAATGAGTAATGAAGGCAAGGGAAGGCAGTGCCCAGGCAAACAGACATGGGTGGCCCTGCCCATGCTCTGCCCCAGGTCAGGCCGCCCCTACCTGCGTGTAGCAGGGTGCTCTTGGTCTGGCGCTGGGGCTAGCAGCTGGAGGGGGAGGGGATGGTCAGGGAATAGCTCTGACGGCACGGTCTGTGCTTCTCAGACCCCCAGCACTCCAGGCTTGGGAAGGCTGCCTCCCTAAGCCAGCTGTTCACCCACTGCCCATGGCAAAATGTGCACCTGGAAGAAGACTAGTAATAAAAACAAAGTCAACTATAACCACTTGTAACATGAGAGAATAGATACGAAGCACAGGAACAATGGTGAGGCCTGCTCAGAAGGAGATGATCTATATAAATGCAAACCAAAGAAGGTAACATGAGCACCAAGAAAAGCAGATACATACTTCCCCTGTCTGGAGATCAAGCCAGCATCAAAGCATGCAGTGCCTCCCCCCAGCCATTTTCCTCCTTTCATCAGTCTAAGAGCCCTTCCCTGTGAATAGACCTTCAGGGAAGGAGAGTGGAGAGGAAGAAAGAGGTCATCCACTAAGTGCCGAGGACTCGATACTGTCGCCACACTATCAATTCAGAAAAAAACAACATCCCCTTACTGCATTGCACATGCCTAGTTGTCACCTACACCCTAGGATGGAACTCATATGGGGTATTATTGAACAACTACATCCTATACCTGATGGGACCCCATTCTAAAAGAAATCTTTCCTGCACCCCCACTTCTGGCTTCAAACCCACTAAATTCTCTAATTCTCAGACACAAGCTCCCCACTGGACACACCGAATCAAAGCTTCACCAGACCCTGCCAGAACAATAGAGGCAAAACCTGCCACTGTATCTCCACTGCTACAAGGATCAACAGCCCCCACAACATGCCTTTCAAAAGCCCTGGATCTTACACATACCTATCGCAATGTGTGATGAACCTCATCCAGTGGACTACCGTGTTTTAGCATAGATAAATCACGGGTTATGCAAAGTTTTACAAACCCTTCCCCCCTCCTCCCATGGGCTATACTGGTCCACAAGTAATACAGGTTTTTTTTTAACTTTGATGACGGTTGAGGTGCCGAATCAGAATCGCTGTCATAGCCTAAGCAACTGTCACAGGGAGAGACCAAGCAGGCAGAGCAGAGGGGGGTGATAATTCAGAGAAGAGGTAATCAGCTGTGGGGAGGGGGAGAAGATTCCCTTGCTGTGGGAATACCCAATGATCTTTCTTCCCTCTGTTGCGTCTGTCCGAATGTGGCTGGCTCTCCGTGAGTTATGCATTTATTCTGTGATACGATTAATTAATGTCACAATATACATAGTCATTTTATGTTAAATAGAGTTAAATTGTAGGATTATAGAAAGTATAAGATTAAGAAGTGTTTAGAGGGAATCATGGATTGGGTATCTTAGTAAGCAAGACGGAAATGCAAGAGCTGTAGGCTGATGCCTAGAAGATTTTAACTTGGCGTAAGAAATGCTGACATAAATCAGTGACCAAAGAATAATCTGATTCCCTAGGATTATGGGAAAAATAGGTACCAAGTGGTAATATTGCAATGAATTAGCCAGAATATTGCTGTAGAATTAGCCATAAAAATGCATTAGAGCAGTGGTCCCCAACCTTTAGAGGCTGCCGGGCGCCAGGGGGCGTGGCCGTTTGCCTGCCGGGCGCCAGAGGGCGGGGACACATGCACGCCCGTGGGGCGGGTGGCCCTCCCATAACCGCATGCTTGGGGGCGGGTGGCCCCCCCGCAAGCGCCGTGCGCCGGCGCCCCCTCCAAATGCCGCGCCCGGGGCCGGCGCCCCCTCCTTCCCCAAGCGCCGCACGCCCGGGGCACGAGCGGCCAATTCATGGCGCTCCCGGGGCTGGCGCTTACCATGCGCCCGGGCCGGCTCCGGCATGATGCATGCACCACGTGCCCGGGGCCAGGCCAGCCCCGAGCACTTGGCGGGCACAAACAAATGGCCCCGCGGGCGCCATGGTGCCCACGGGCACCGTGTTGGGGACCACTGCATTAGAGGCACATTTGTCTTCAACATGTGCCTTAACCACAGGATATAGGTGGTATGTCATTGCTAATGAGAATAAAGAGAACCTACACAGCTTATGGAATTCAGGGAGGGGAAGGGGGTTGGGTAGGGTAAAGGGCAAGCACCCCCCCAAGCTAGCGGAGAGGTCAGTACCTATTACTGGGGCACACCTGCCAAAGGCCATGGCTTCAGCACCACAAAAGGCATCTGACAAATTTGGGGTTAGTTTCCCTCCTGCTGAAGCTGCAAGCCCCATCAGCTATGCCCCGCAGGGTTGAAGTCCTGAGACGTTCCCCCCTCTCCCCCCTTTGCCTCCCTGCTGGATAGAAACCTGTACCCCACCACCCTGCAGCAAAGCAAAGATCCTGAGGCTCCTCCCAGGCTGGTAGATGGAGAAGAGGGGGAGGGGAAGGGGGATCCACAAGCCATCCTTTAACTATAAAAAAGCTACGTGTGGCTTCGAGCCATTTGGCCAACCTTAGTCTATAGCTATAATTGGTACAGTGAAATATCTAAGAGTTGTATAGCCGTGACTGTTGGCAACTGTAATAAAATTGATAAGAGATAGTAAACTTTGTACTTGTGATTGTATATGTTACTTGCCTATAATTTCATGTGTTCCTAAGAGATTTAGATCTAAAACAAGCAGTGATAACTTTATTCAACTTGAGATTGTATTTGACAGAGCTGAACCCTCGATGGTATAATCACTAAAATTAACTTTCACTAAAAATCAAGGCTACAGTGGCTTTAGTAGAGACACTGGATTTATGGCTTATCACAACAGTCTACAACACTCTAATCTCTTTTTCCCCCTATTATGGTAGAGATGTCAAATGGGTCACTCTCCCTTGAATGGTCCCTCACAATATGTGCTAACTACTTACACTAAAGCATATGTCTCACCAGGCATTTTGCTGTGACACCGGGCCTGAAGAAAAATTCAGACCTAAAGAAAATACTCTTCCTAGCTTGAAAGCTAGCCTCTTTCACCAACAGAAGTTTGTCTAATAAAAGATATTACCTCATTCACCTTATCATCCCACATGCTGTCACACTTCTATTCAGCCAGGGGTCTAGAGATGACCAGCACAGAGAAAAGAAGTAGAGCTGAGACAAGTTCCTTTTCCCATGAGGGTGGAGGGAATGCTTCCATAAGCAAAGTGAAACACAAGTTAAAACCCCTGTGCCCTTTAGGAGTGAATCAAGAAAGTAAGTAAGAGTACTATATGAGCCCATGGCATCACAGAGAAAGGATAAAAGACAGCAGTCTAAAAGGGGTCATTGGAGCGTATAAGAGAATGGAGCAAGGATCAAGAAAACTGCACAGCAGCATACAAGGCACCTGGAGGCAACCCTGAGTGATGTCAGACTGTGTTGGCAGGACTACACAAAGCCTTGTGGTGGCAGCACACTCCTATTAACAGAAATGAAAGATCAGTGTGGTATAGAGATGACTTGAAGAGTTAATGACATCCACACGGAGTGGGGATTGTGAAATGTTCTTCGCCTTTGCAGGGCATTGAGGAAATATATGTCACAAAATGGTTCCTGTTAAGAAATGTCTCACAGGAAGCAGAATGTTCCAGCCATTCCCAATTGAATAATGAAGGGAGGACAGTAGTTTTTGGGCAATATTTTCAAAAGTGACAATTTTTGCATGGCCAGTTTAAAACAGCTCTGATTTTCAGAAAACACTATGCACTCGTCTTTTCTTCATTTCCAGATGACAGTCAGATCTAGAGACCCATAATCAATCCCACGATGTGACTGGCTGAATCCTGCTCACTTAAATGCTTTTGAATAAGGAGCTTGTACAATCTCCTAGTGGGAGTAAGGCACAGGGAAATCTGTAAGCACTTCTGTTCTGGGATGGACTGAGACATTTTGTGAATTTCAACAAACTAGAAGCCAGGGTTAGGCTATGTCTACACTGCAGAGCTTTTCCGGGATACTGGAGGTATCCTGGAAAAGCTCTGCCGCATCCAAGGAATGCGTCTATTTTTCCAAAAAAAAATTTGGAAAAGCAGATGCATTTTTTTGGCATCCCTGCAAACCTCATTCTACAAGGAAGAAGGGATATTCTGAAAGAGGTTTTTTTTCCTGACATTTGGCCCTGTGTAGATGGGCCAAATGTTGGAAAAGCCTCTTTTGGAAGAGAAGCGAAAAAAGATACCCAAATTGTGGTTTGCAATTTGTGTATCTTTTTCTGACTTTTCTTTGTAGTGCAGATATAGACTTAGTCAAAACTGGGATATTTAATAGCCTGGTCCTTTGGTGAATATCCTAGGTAAATAAATTATTAAGCAAAAAGAGAATAAGGGAGATTTAAAAAAATGTTTATGGGAAAGGAAAATGTGATGGGCATATAGCTAGATTAGGCAGCATGTTTTGTTAGTATAATTTCAGTTTAACCAACAGGAGTTAGAATTTTGGCTTAGATTCAAATTACAGCACGCAAAGCTAACCTGCATACTGCCATTTATGCAATCCTCAAACTTTTGTCCTTTAAATGCAAACTATCCTGCTGGAAAGTGGTTCCTATTTTGGGGATAGGTGTATAAGAATAAGCTGAAGAAAAAGTCAATAATAATTTATATGATACCTACACTCTTCTCTCCACAATAGGCAAACTCCAGTGCATTGCTAAATGAAAGCTATTTATCAAAAGAAAGAAACATATTAAACTTGTCACAGGCAGGCATAGCAATAATTGGGGTTTTTAAGAAATGGAGGTTATAGGCTGTCAGTTCCACCACTTTAAATCAATCAGTCTCAAGTGTTGTTCAACTATTTAGCAAAGGTAGGTTTAAATGCAAAGCTAGCTGAAGAATTGCTGCAGAGGCAGAATGTTTGACTGAAGAGATATTGCTGAACATTATTAAAAACTAACTTCATATATTCCTCTGTCATTCTTCCCATTAATAAAAGTATATTACAAATATATGGTCCACAGCAGAAGATGAATCAAGCAGTAGTTTGAATTATTTGATTACAGATTGCTACCAGCTATTAAATAAAACAGGTAGGGGAAAAAAACAGGTGAGCTGAATAAAAGCCAAAAGAATTTACCAAAAGAATCCAATCAAAAAAAGATTGCTGGCAGCTGTAATACTTAACTTCTTTGATGTTGAATTAACCAAAGGTTCCTGATTTTGACATTCCTTGTGGTTAGCTGCTTACCCTGTGCACTTGCTGATTGCAGTCACATGGCAGCACTTGCAAGAACTCTTGACTCTCAAAGTTCCCCAGGGTGATGTTTTCTCCCTAAGCTCTTCTCACAAAAACTCAGAAAGTTGTTTTCCCACTCAGGATAGACTGCAGTGAATTTTACCTCAGAACAAGATTAATATGTGCCCTAACAACAAGATTAAGGAGAGAGAGAGAGAAGCAAAAATACATAGAACTAAAAGAAATGGCATGCTGTATGATGACAATAGGATGGACAAGCCTTGTGCTCATTAGGGTAGGAAGCTATTGACTATCTTTTATGGAGACAGAGACTGGGGCTGTCCCTAACCTCAACACTTGTGAGCACTATCAAGCCGGGAAACAATGACCCTCCCTCTCAGCTGGAGGATTGAAAGAGGAGAAAACAGGCTTTAGAACTGGGGTGTCCAGAACAAGGAATCTGTTACTACAGTCTGGGTATGTCTAGAATACAGAGCTTTTCTGGGATACCAGAGGTATCCCGGAAAACCTCTGCCATGTCCAAAGAATGCATCCACTTTTCTGAAAAAAATGTTGGAAAAGCGGATGCGCTTTGTCAGCAGGACTGTAAACCTGGGATGTTCTGAAAGAGGGTTTTTTCCTGACATTTGGCCCCATGTAGACAAGCGGAAAAAGATACTCAGATAGCGGTTCACAATATTCATATCTTTTTCCGACTTTTCTTTGTAGTGTATGCACAGCCTCAGAGAGAACTTCAGGCCGAGCATGAAGGGAACTATGAAGGCTAGGAGCAGCAAGCCTGTGAATACAGATGGACTTCATGTTGTGCTTATATCATTTGTTTGCTGACAAAAATCAAACACCAAGACTGAGATGAATATTGGACCTATACAGGGTGTAAGAAACTACAAGTAGCCCTGTGGGACCTTAAGGCAGGTCTACACTAGGAAATTATTTCAAAATAACTACATTTGAAATAACAACTCCAGAAATAACTTTCAAAATAAGCGTATTTCCCAAGGAAAGCAGGAGTACAGATTTCAAATAATGGGCTTGGTAGTATGGATGCTCCGCTTATTTCAAAATAAGGGGGTTAATTTGAAATAACTCCCTAGTGCAGACCAGGCCTTAGAAACTAACAAAAATAGATATGGTATTATGAGCTTTCATGGGCAAAACCCCACTTCTTCGGACACCTTGGAATGAACTGATACAACTTTGTGTGTAGGCACGTGTACACAGATGTGAATAACATATGTAGTCTGAAACTATGCAAAAGCTAGCTTAGACAGGTGTAACCCACACACCTACTGGGTTTAGTGCACTGTCCCATCTAGAGGCTCTAATACTAGTTACAGAGTCTGCACTACAGCCTTAGATGAGAGCCAACTGGTTTGAGGCTCATGCACTAAACTCCTGAGGTTTGATTCTGCCTGTTGGCGTTACATAGGCACCACTCCTTTTGATTATTGATGTAAGCAGAGTCTGAATGAGCTCTCCCCTGACATCTAGAGATGAGCTGTGGCTGAGGACTTCGGGAACTAATCTCATATGCAGGGGGACACCCACCCTGCCTAGAGCGCAGCATGATGGGACTGCCTGCTCAAATGATCACTTTTGGCTGGTGTTCGATCCCTAGTTTCCTTCTTATTGGGGCAGGAGTACTAAAGGGTTGTTATCATCGTTGAGTGAATCCAGGAAAACAGAACTATACCTGGTATACTTCAGGAGCTGGGGCTTTAAAAGAAATAGCAAATATCCTACGATACACAATATGGGCAAGACCGTCTCTCCACCTGATACTTGTAGACTCAGAATATCCCTCCTTCACACAACCATGTAGGTTAGAGAACCTCATCTCCACATTCTGAAACCCGTCTGACCCATGTGACACACACCATTCCCATCACCAAGATTAGTAATTCCCTTCTCTTACTTTTAGCTAGGACTGGAGGAGCAGCAGAGGCAGCAGGGAAGGATAGTAGCGGCAGAGTGTTCCATACTGTTTTCAACATGCTCCCATGTTCTGCTAGATACATGCCCTTGCTTTGCCCCCGGACCAGATATCCCCAGTGGGACTCAGGTGTACAGCTGCCTTCAGGAGCTAGAACAGCTCCAGCCTATCAGGAGACCTCCACTGGTGGTAGATGGCATTACAATGCCTCGTAAGTCTGTCACACAACACAATGTCTATGGGGTACCTGATAGCTGTGGTATAATTTGTGGATCTTATCCACCATTATCTCATAATGACTAGGGATGTTACATAGTGTGTAATTGAAGAGTCATGTAAGTGCATCATATTTTAGCGGTTACACAACCATTCAATAGTCCCTGGGGGCAGGGCCGGCAGCTAGTGTGCTCCTGGCCCCACTTCTCGTGAACCCCCTGCCACCCTGCTCTGCTGTCTCTGATATGGAGGCAGCAGTGCGGGGTGGCAGCAGCCTCTGTTTGCTGGGGGCCCAAACTCTCCATGGACAGAGACTGAGCTGGCATCCGTGGAGCAACCTCTCTCTGAGGTGAGCCCAGGCCCACTGCGGACAGAGGTTGCTTTGTGGTAGCCTCCCTCATCCCACCCCCTGCCCCACACTGCTGCCTCTGATAAATGCAGCAGCACTGGGGAGAGGACAGGCAGAGCTAGTGTTAGAGGGGAGCTGGGTTTTAAGCTGGCCCCCCTGAGCACCAGCTCCTTCCTGCCTCCCCCCCCCACTTCCTCTGTGGGAGGAAGCAAGGGAGTAGAAGTGGCTCTGTGGAGTCAGCATGCATGAAGGGCGAACTGTCTCCTCATATGTTTCAGTTCCCACATGCCCCCAGGTTCCCTGCACTGCTGCCTCTAAAGAGAGGCGCGGGGAGGGGCAGATGGCTCCATGGGAGCTGATACATGCAGGCAGCTGTCTGGAAAGCCAGTTCCCTGCACGTATTAACTCCCACTGTCCCCCTCACCCTCCACGCTGCTGCCTCTGATAGAGAAGCAGCAGCGTAGGGGAGGGGCAGCTGGCTCCATGGGATCCAGTGCTTGTGGGGAGCTGGCTTACAATCTGATTATTCTCATGGGCACCGGCTCCCATCTGTCCCCCCACTTGCTGCCTCTAGTGCCCCAGTTTATCAGTTAATTGTGTAGTTGTCTACATGTTGACATCCCTAATAATGACCAGGTGTAAGCTGCAGATCCACTTTCAGCCTCTAGTAGTCACTGTGAAGCCTTCTTTCAGGGATAATGTCTGGCTTCTCATCTGCCTACTTCCCCTGCTGGACCTCAGCAGAGAAGCCACAGCTATAGCTGCGAAGAGAGACAGAGTGCAACAGTCAGTTGGCTGGCAGAGACAGAAGACGAATGGTGGATCTCAGTCAGTTTCCCCCAAGCCTAACCTCCGCCCCCAACGAACTACTTCACAGCCACCATCCTTCAGTCTGTAGCTCCCCTCCTAGACAATACCTATCTGGCTACCCCAACACTTCCAGACCCCAATTACTACAGACACCTCCTAGTACCCACCAGCCCAGCCAGCTTAGAACCCATCCACCTAACTGGTCAGTAATCCAGCATCCCTAGACACCCTCCCTTATCCTCCCTTACCCCAGTCTCATCACTGCAAGATTATATGCTGCTCCATACCCTGCCTCCCTCACTGCTTGGGGTACAGTGAATTGATCATAAAATGAATCTTCTGATTGCACACAAATGACCGGAAAAATATGCAAATTAGCTACTACATAACTGGCATAACATGTCACTCATAGAGCTGCGCAAAATGTGGCAGCGTTGAAGCTGGGGCAGAAGGAATGGAAGAGTGTCTAGGCATGTTTGGGGCAGGCAGGGAAGGGTGTTTGAAGTTTGATGTTCACACACTTATTTTTGGTTTGGTTCAGATTATTTTGAAAATCTCCACAATGACCTGTGAGGCTTTTGTGATTTTTCCTAGCAGCCCTTCTATCTTATTAGCTATGATTAAGTTTTCCTAATAATTAAAAAAATATTACTCCCTTATCTTTTATTTCTCCTGGAAGTCTGACCTTTGAATATACCACTTTGCCCTCAGCAGCTAGTGTGTACCTTGCTTTTTCTCTGGTACAGTGATAGCGTAAACACAATGCACTCATTAATCAGTGACAATAAAATCCAAGCTGCTCCTAGACAGAGAGGAGTTTTTCTTCCTACACAGTCTGTATTTGGAGGCTGCAATAGACCAACTTTAGTCCAAGGGAGAGTATTGGGAATGAGAAAGGCAAGTTATTTGCTAGTCATTGGGATGCAAATAGCAGTGATGACAGCAATAGACAAAACTTAATTCCTTTTCTCTCTCTTTTTTTTTCTGGGGGTGGGAGGAGGAAGGAATGGGACAGAGCCACTATTTAAATTTTTTTTTTAAAACCATGATTTTGGCAAATTAAATAAAACAGAAATGGATCTTCATGGATCATGTGTCTCATAAGCTGTAAAAGGGGGAGGGATTTGAAAAAGCTTTGCACATCCCCATTAAATGCTGGTAAAGCCAGTATATACTGTAAGGAGAGACTGAGTTAAAATCAGTTAAAATCACAAAAGTGGCTATATTTTCAGTTGTTGGAAAAAAAATTCAAGTAAGTATGAAAACAATACACAACTCTCAGCACAAGCCTATTAAACTCCTTTTATGTCTATTAACTTATAGTCTTCTGCTCAAGAACTGCCTAAAGAGTGGACAGATGAAAATGCTAATTCATTAAATCAAGTTGAAACTATTAACATAATATATGCATCCTCCTGACAACAATAAATATACTTCGAAAGTCAGGAACAAAAGTTCTTGTCCATGGTTTGATCACAGTTTGGTGTTTTTCTATGTAAGAGGCAATTAATTTGATTCCAGTCATCATTAAATACATTGTAAGGGTCCTTTATGCACTGAGACATTTAAAGGGCTCTGTAAGTAGTAAGAGATCAAAGACAGTTGCAAGAAGATAAGACAGTTCTACATTCTATTTAATTTACATCCCAATTGTCATGGGCTGTGAAATTAAAGGCTGTGACCTTGCTTCTGTATTCCAATCATAAGCATATGGTCAATTGCATACAAGATGTTAAATTATCTGAATTTTATTTAGATAACTTCATATGATCTCTGATCCTGGCCTGTTGGTTTTGATCAGTATTTCAAATTATAAGGGAGTGCCGCAAATGAAATAGGTAATCCCACCAAATACAGACTTTAAAAAAAAAAGAGATTTAAAGGCTGCTTTTCAGCCTAATATAGATTCAGAATTTGCCACCTTTACTAAAACAGAAGTTTTCATTGCAAGTTACCCCCACTGACTTCAGTAGAGCTAATCATTAGTAAGACACAACGCAACAAGAGTTAGGGGTATCAGAATCGAGTCCATATGTATCATGCATCCTTAATAAAGCCACGGAGACAAATTCAGGCTTACTGTAAGCAAATGCAACCACCCTGAGTTGAATGCAAGCTGTGAATGAACAGCACCACTAAAAATAAAGCCATTTACTCAGGTGCTTAAGTATAGCTTAAGCAGTCTTTCCCTCAAATACATGATGTAATATGAAAAACACCAGTCGCAGATGTTTCATCCATCCATTCTGGTCATTTCAGGTATAAATGTAGTTTTGTTTTACAAGAAATGTGCAGTGATGAAAATCTAGAAAAGTTGTGCTAAGGCTAATTCTGTGGCTCTGGGAAGGCAGCAGTGGCCATCTGTTGGTGTAAAACCACAGAGTTCCAGAACAGACTAAAATCCTCAATAGAAACTGGAAGTGACTGACATTTACGTCACACAAAAGAAAAAGAACTCAGTGAGATCAGAAAACAGGCGCAATATACCTGATCCCATCCAGACTTCTGAGGTACACTCTTTAAAAAAAAAAAAAAAGATATTGTCCATTTTCAGAGCTGTATTTGACTTCCAAAATTGATTTTTTTTTAAAAGAGGGCAAATCTTGACAGCAGGACCTGGCTCAAGTAGCTGGGCCACAGCAAATGCGTCAGAAAGTATTTCATCTTCATTAAGAAGATGTTTCACTTGCTTGCAGAAATCTGTAAAGTCAACATCTCTTCATCCTTACTTTTCTTTAGATATGGAAAGCAAGTGAACTGTGAAGCAAATAGTGTAGCCCAATCTCTGAGTTTATGTATTAATGGAATCATGTAAGTGCACAAAATAAAATGACGTCTCGATGAAGATTAGGTCTTTCAAGGCTGTTTGTGAGTAATTAGTTTTTTTGAGGAGCATGTCCTGGTTTTATTAGAATTACAAACACAGAACAAACACCACCACTTTCATCACAAATAATTAGTTTGGATTTTTTTTGCCCTTTTTCCTGACTGCAGAAAAAATGAACAGATTGCAATTTCTTTGAATGTATTCATTCCAAAATATTTCTCAGTGAATTTTGGTATTTTCTATTACTCTGTGAATTGATCATGAACAGCTTGCTGTGAGTACTCAGTTAATATTCAAACTGAATTAGCAGACTGGTCATATAAGCAAATAGCATTTTTTCTTTTGCTTGAATGGAGGGCTTTAAATAAACCACTTCACCTTTAAATAAATCAGCAAGAGGTAGCAGACATATTGGATTAAGGAATATTAGAAAACTTTAAAGCTTTTATTTTCTGGGTCACACAGGCCTTATGCAAGGCATAATTCCTAGAAAAAATTAGACCATGCAAAGAATTATTGGTTAGGTGCAGATTTACTTTTAAATTTCTTCCACCAAGGTAACAGTGGCCATGTTTACACTACACTGAAGACTGACGCTGCCGTAGTGTCTAGTGAAGACCTGTTAATTTGAACTGAAAGGGTACCACCATTGACACCAGTACTCCTACTCCTCATGAGGAGTAAGGGAAACTAGTGGCAGCATTTTCTCCCTCAGACCTCCAGCTGTGAGGATGGTGATTTAAGATTTGTTGTCTCCAACTCAGTAATTAAAGTAGCTGGAGTTGCGTGTCTTAATTTGACCTTCCTCGTTAGTGTAGATGTGCCCAGTATGTACAAGTTGGACCGTCCTGGTCTGGTACCCTCAGGATCTTAGCTATCCCAGACCGGGGAGTTTGCTGGATGAGGGGAGGTCAGTGCTCCCCTGTTGGGTGCCCCACTCCTGGGCGCCTCTCCCTGGGGCTCCCTGCCCTGCTGCTGGCCCCGCTAAAGCTGGCCCGGCACGACTCTCCACCTTGCTGCCCACCGCTGGCCCTGCTGCCATAGGGTGTTTCCTGGGGTCCCCAGCTAGGGCTGCCGCTGAGGGTTCCCTAGCTGGGGCTGCCTGGTGACCCTGCCCTGCCGCTGGGGCCTGCTTTGCTTCTGCTGGGATTCAATGGGTCCTTTAGCTGGGGCCGCCCACCTCCACCAGCCCCATTTCAACCAGGGATTCCCCAGTAGGGGTTCCTGGCTGCGGACATCCAGCTGCAGGCAGTTCCGTTGCAGCTAGGATTTCCCTGGCTGAGGCTGATAACACTGGGGGTTCCCTGGCTGGTGTGGGAGTTCCCAGGCTGATGCCAGAGGCTGCCCAGCCATGACCTGGCCCCGTTGATGCTAGGAGTTCCCAGCCAGACCAGGGCCTCCCCAGATGCCACCTGGCTCAGCCAGGGTTCCCCAGCCACTGCACTGACCATCCTGCTGGATGTTGCCAGACCAGAGTCCTGGATTTGGGAGGTTCAACCTGTATATGCTACAGATTGGACCTCCCTGATTCAGCACCCGTGGGACCTGAACGGTCCCATACGAAAGAGTTTGCTAGACCAGGGGATATCAGAGCTCTCCTAGGGGATCATCAGCCTCCTGGCTGGCCTTCCTCCTGGCCACGGGCTGGGCACTGCTGCTTGGCCCAGGGACTGCCAGCCAGGCTCCGCTCCCTTCCCCACTGGCTGGGTTCTGCTCCCTCCCCATGAAACTGCCACCCACTGGTTCCTCTGCTGCAAAGACTCTCTGGTCCAGCAAAATCCATGGTCCTCCCAGACCAGGATCAGAGAGGCTCAACCTGATTGCCATGACTGCAATTTCTTGCCTGTATCTCTTAGGCCCTGATCCAGCAGCGTACTTGCTCATATGTGTAAAAATACTACTCAAGCAATACCACTCAAATACTACTCTTTAGTTCTAGTATTTATATTTTATCACCATAGTAATAAATTCTCAGTAAAATCCAGATCTACATGTACTGAGATCTTCATTCCTAATACATTACTTTGATTACTATATGCTACGGCAGTGTTTTTCAACCTTTTTTTTTATAAAGTACCCCTTTAAAAACAATTATAAACACCCCCACTACCTACAGTTCTCAGACATGCACACATTTTTTCTACCATTGCAACACATTTGTTTAAACAACTTAATCATAGCCGGGTGATCAATGACATTTTTGTGTGTAAAAAGTACAAAAATAATAAACTGCTTTAAAATGTAAAACAAAAATTCAGTTTTCTCCAAATTTCAGTTGTGTTGACCGTAACCTCCAGACTTTTCTTGAGTATCCCTAAAGGTACTTGTATCACTGGTTGAGAAACACAGTGATAAGCAGTCTGCTGTGCTTCTGGAAGTGAAAAAACAGTGCTAGCTATGGAATTTCATCGGAATCGCCATACATAACATTTGAGTTAAGCCATACTTAAACTTTGAGTTAATGTTAGTTCTAATGGACACATCTACAATTCCTTCACATTTTTCACCACTGTATCAAGTGGCTGTGACATCAAGATAAAGCTAGTCAGAAAACAGGGGAGGGGCATAGCTTAAATTTTCAAAACGTTTGGTTTTTGTCAACATTTTATTTTGATACAATTTTTGAGTATCTTATAGGAATGATAGAAGTACATGAGCATATGTGCACATGTACAACTTAACACATGGGCATGTGTTTAGGTTAAAACACACAAAAGGTGCATAAAAAGTACTGGTTTTTGCCCCCACTTGTTCTCTCTCTACGGATTTAATAAACTCACATTTTTGGATCAACTCCATGCCACACACCAGCATCACAATATTGTGAGACAAATCTGTCTATCTTGGAACATGACAGTACAATACTATCTCACAGGCCCACTGACAGAGATCGGGGGAGGGAGGTGGGAGAGCAAATGGGGCAGTTGCCCTAAGGTCCTGTGATTCAAAGGGACCCAGGGCTCCTGGCTGCCACTGCCAATACTGCAGCAGTGGTGGAAGCCGGAACCCTAGGCCTCTTAAATCACTGCCAGAGCACCACACTGCACACTCTGAGCATTTCTAAGAGCTGGAGAGGGGAAGTGTGGTGTGCTCCAGGTGGCGCGGAGGGCTGACTACTTCCGGCTCCACCCCTTCCCCCGATGCCCCACCCTTCCGGGGAGCATGAAGCTGGCCCTCTCTATGTTCCTCAAGGCCCATGGAGGCTGTCGGTACCCCTGCTATCTCAGTATTAAACTCCATGCAAACTATCAGATGTAGGGATAAGGTAACATGGTGACTAAATCCACTATATAATCATGGATAAAACCATGTTACAAGTAAATTAAAAAAAAATGAGTTATGTATTTTTCTTCCTTATAAGCCAAGACTTGAAAGGATTTTATTAATTTTTAATCTGCATTTTTTTTGCATAAGAAATTAATGTTTACCCTGTGAGACTCAGTAGCAACTGGAGAAGTTGTAAAATTTCACTCCCGCAAGGCTGAGCAATTGAAGCAGGGAAGTGATTTTCATTTTCATCACGCTGTTTAACACTTGATTTTACTGGGTTTTGTTAATCTCTTTGGCTGTTAAATTTCAATGCCTAAAGAATATTTAGAGAAAAGCTATCTTTGTTAAAGATCCAGCACCTCTGAGGGAGGTGGATGCTGCAAAAATGAACAAACAAACAAACAAACAAAAAGACAGAGCAGTGTGCCAGTGGCTACTATTGCCATAGCTGGACATATCTAAAAAATGCCTTATATCTAAAAATGGGTTTGCTAACGTGGTCTAGTTATTATCTGTAATACCATAGCATTAAGAGCCAAAGTTCTAGACCAGGACACCAGTGTGCTAGACCCTATCTAAACACAGAACAAAGCATGATTTTAAACACTCATATGCAGAGGTTGAAATGTGTTAGCTAGACAACGTCAATCTTTAAGGGTGCTTTAACACAGAACTCTAATTATTTTGACTGAATTTCAAAATAGCATATTTCAAAATTTGGCACCTCTACACAGCACCAAAGTTCAAAATAACACACTATTTCAAGACATCCCTTAACAGTCATGGAACAAAGGTTATAGGGATGCCAAAATAGCGCATCCTATCCCAAAATAGCAGATGTGTTCACAAGATGCGGGCTAGCTATTTTGGCACACTTCCGGTATCCCAAAATAGCCGTGCTATGTAGACGTACCCTAAGGCATTAAATCCAGTCTAGACTAGACAGATCTTTCGTCACTTTAACTTGCCTCACTTTAGTCCCAGCATGGAATAGAGTTTTAAAACAAATCTCTCTTCCTCCACTGGTGCGGCTTGAAAGTAAAGTAATGGACATACAGTACTATGATTTGTTTTTCTGAAGTACCAGTTTGGTTGAGGGCAGAATAAAAGTGTGGAAATGGCACTGTTTGTAAATGATTTTTTAGTCTCAGAGCTGAAAAGCCAATGAGAGAAGGAGGGGGTCAGACCGCAAGTGATAAACGCAGGGATGAAAGTGGGAGGGGGATTATTTGTATGCTTGCTGTTATACAAAAGTCACATTAGCCCGTTGCTTTCTGCAGTAGGAAGGCTGCCAAATTCAGCTATGACTCCAGCAGCATAAAATAGCTAAATCGTGTTTAAAGCTCCTATTTTAGTGCTTTCTTCAACTCTGTGTATGTGTATCCTGCAGACCTTACTCAGGCAAAGCTGTACAGGAATAGAGACTGCATTCTTTACTGTGAGTCTGAAGATTTACCCTGCTCTGCAGCAGAGCTCTGGAGACCATTATGTGTATAAATGTAAAAGTCAGGATGTGGGTGGGGTGATAGCAGGCAATTAGAGGATTTCAGAGGATTAGAGGATTATGTTCTTACAGGTAAGTGGATGGCTAGGCTGATCCAGCTTGTCCCATGGTGAGGGCGACAGCAAGAATTAAAGGCACAAGCACTTCAGGCCCAGGCCTGAGAACCATGCTCATGGTTACAGGCTTACATCACAATCTCATCTCCTATAAATTTTAAAAAAGTAACTGTCTGGCCCTTGCGGTTATGAAGAAAAGCTTGAAACCCCTGACCTGAACACAACCGATGAAGTAGTATCTACCTGAACCTGCAGAGAGCCTGAATCAAAAACTCTGAGAGGGATAACCTGTGCCATCTATTCCGAAAGGGCGTTTGTCCCAAGGCTCACAGCTGCCACAAACTTGGGCAGTGAGGGGAGGGAAGGAAGAGTTCAGTGGGCTTTGCCTACCTGACAAAAGACATTTTGCTGCTACCCACCTCTCTTTGGGAAGGGGTGTTGGTAGGGTTGCCAGATAGTTTCAACAAAAATACTGGACACGCTTGACATTACATCACAAATTGACATTACATCTTATTTAGAAAATACCAGACATTTATATTTTCTCAATTTGTTTCCTGAACAGAAAGCTCAAATCCTGGACTGTCTGGTTGAAAACTGGACACCTGGCAACCCTAGGTGTTGGAATCCCGGCAACTGCACTGAGAAGGGTCTCCCTGCTGGAGACAGAAGGGAAAATGTTGTACCTGCCACTTCTGCAAGGAAGAAAAGATGAAATGGGTGAGGGAGGGAAAAATGGTGACTGAAGTTGTACTTTTCAACAATCTCTCTTCCCCTCTTCAGACTGGAAATTGGGCACTGTGTCATTCAGAATGGGGCAGCTGTATGCCAGTCTAGTTTCATCTGGGATACTTTACTTGAGATTTCCTAAAACTTTACTTTTCTTCTCTGGTTGTGCTCTGATGTGAGGATTTCTGAGCTCTAACTGCTCTAAATTCTAGTTCAAATATTAGTACAAGATTGCCCCTAGAAATGAAAGAGCTAATTTTTTTCCCCTTAGGATTTCATTTTTGGCAGCCGCCATAGCAAATCAATTGTAAAGGACCAGCAGAAAAATGCGTCAGCACTCTGGCATGTTGTTCACATATTTCACATGTTAAAATATATTTTACACCATCATTACTTCTCAAAGAGATTTTACAAGATAGATGGATTTGGAAGGCTTCCTACCTTGATGACATACAGCCATAGTGATATATGAAACTTATAGCTCAGCACCTCTCCCTCTGCCTTTAGGTTATGTGGCAGAACACCTGTCTCCGAAGGTGACAGGACTAGCTCTCTGTGAATCCAAGGATGGGGAAGAGGAGAGGGCAAGGAGGATAACAGGATAAGACTAGATGATTGGGAGAGCTCAGGAGGTGGAAAAATTAAGGGACTGGTTTGGGACAGCGGTGATCAGCTCCAAATATTTTAGTCAATGCCTAGCTTGTTTGCTCTTTAAATATATTTAAATCATTCAAAAATGCCACAGCACCAGCTCACAGTGCTGTAATCTAGAAGGGAAATTTTCTCCAAATTCAGATTGGCATGGGAACAGTTAATTCTGCTTTGTGAGCTATGGAAGTGCTAGCGTTTAGTCCTTGCTAAGACCTTAACCTGAAGGTGAAAGCATAGGAAGGAAAGCAGGAAGCAGAGACTCATTTATTTTTCCTGATGTAAAAATTAATGCTCATCAAAAGCCTTCCCCTAATGACTTTCATTGAGGTACTGTCTTAAAAGCATCTCCTTAGTGCAGACATAGTGGGCACATTCTCATCATTGTGTCACTGCAGGAAGTAGGCATTGTACTCTTGTTCACAGGCAGCGTTGCTGCGCATCACTTTAATAACTATGATTTGCTACCGTATTCCCATGTACTTTTCTAAACAGCCTTGTGTGGTGTGTTAACTTTTAAGCATGGCTAGACAAATTTAAACAAACAGATCTAAAACTCTTGGCTTTGGCTGAGAACTAAAGTCTGAGAAGAAGATTAGAAAGTCACAAGAATGACAGTTTTCATAGGCACAGGTGGGAGGTGAGACACTTACCTCCCATTGCAAAATCAAAAGAGTAGTAGGGGTTTTTTACCAGATCCCAGAAAAACTCCGCTGCGTCCATGGAACACATCTGCGCTTCTGCTTTTCTTTGTAGAAGAGCAGACGCGCTCTTTCAGAAGCCCTGTTTTCCTCCTCCCACAAGGAAGAAGGGCTTTTTTGAAAAAAAATGTGGACGGGCCAAATTTCAGAAAAGCCTCTTTCGAAAAAACTATCGGAAAAACGTACGCAAATTGCGGAGCACCCGGCAACCCCAAAAGGGGCATTCTTCCTTTCTGGAGCAGGATGTCTCCATTGCTTTCCCTGTGTAATGGAGATCTCCACATCAATGCCGACATTGTTCCTTAACGGCCTTTGTACAGCACATCCCTGCCAGATTGCCTCATTCTGGCATTGTGCAGTGCAGCTACCTTGCAGTCTCATCAGTTTCCCAGCTGGTCTTCCACTGCTCTACCCACCCTCCAGTGTCTTCTGGGTTGAAGAGAATTAGCCCTCTGGCTAGCTCCCCTTCCAAAGCACACAAAGACCAAAACAAGTGGGAAGCAATTCTTCCAGGAGATATGACAAGTTCCAGCCCTTTCTCCTACAGTGAATCCATATCTGCTTTCTCTCTCCCTACCACTTCCCATAGAACAGGGATTTTTCTTTTTAAGCCCCTCCCTGGAGCCTTGCTTCCTGACTCCAGTTATGGCTAATTGGGCCATTAGTAGATCATTAACCCCTTCTTACCTTGTGTGGCAGCACATGTGCCCTATTACAGGCCTAGTTTAGCCTCCTGTGATTGACATGCACCCTTGCCAGAGAATGCCCCTTCTGGATTTGGACACACTCAGAAGCTGGAGGTTAGGCAGATGGTAGCAGAGCAAAGGCCAGCTCCTGAGTTACAAAGCAGACTGTAGCGAGAGGATCTCTCTCCGCCTAATGGCAGGTTTAGCATGGATAGTGAATTCTGGATGCTAGCTGCCCACAGCAGCCAATATACGCACCATTAGATTTTGCAATAATTAGCTTGTATGGGTTTCCTTACATGAGGGAAAATGATTTCCCTGGCATCACATTTTTTATAAGTGCGCTATTAGTCACATGCCAGTGCCAGTATATTTGACTTGTTTGTTGTCTGAATACTATTTAAGATTTATTTTGTAATTTTCAGCATGCCAGTGTAAAACATATAGTTTTTGCCTACCTTTAGCTATCAGGTTGGAATAAATTGCCTCTTGATGCAAAACTGCTGTCAAGTGTTGAAACTTTCCCATGATGGATGACTGAGGCACCAAATATCCCTCGTTCCTGTATATCACTTTTCTGACTATGATGTGCTTTCTGTATACTATTGTGGGTTTCATTTCCCTGTTTGTCCCCGGAATACCCTTGAAAATAAGAAGAGCTGTCCCAACGATGTTATTATTCTGACAAAAAAATTCAAAATTTTTAAATAGTTACAAAATATAGTTATAGAGACATAACATTTTAGTTGCATAATCTAATACACAGCTCACCAATCATGTAAATCAGATCATCATTCACTCAGGATAACCATAATTTGCACTTATCTTGTCCATGCTGAGATCAAGAAATACATGAACAAGGTCAACAATTTGAAAGTCACATTCAGTGAATGGGGTAGCAACTATGGACAGTATGGAAACTAGCTTTTGGTACGGAGAGGGCTCTGGCAATCCTTTTTCCTTTTAATTCATGTAGGTTTATATCCAGTTACTTTTGCAATTAGCTTGGGGATGCTACAGAACCCCAAAGAAGAATGAAGATCAAATGTTCCTGTCATTTCAGGTTAAAACAATATGGACCAGCTATCCAATTTGCAAGTCTCTTCAAATCTGCCCCAACTCCCCCCCCCCCCCCCCCATGAAATTGTAGCACAATTCACTTGTTTTATTTAGTCTTGGGCTTTCTCATGAAATTTTTACAGAGCTCTGATAGCATTTCCTCTTTACATAGACTGCTGGTCCCTTTCTTCTAACCCAAATAAGCCTGGTACGTATCTCAACTTTCCTCTGAATAGCTCTACATAACATTTCTCCAGATGGTGCATTTTAAACACTTGGGAACAAGGTCAGGAAGGTTAAAGAAACGGAAAGCACATTTGAATGATTTTTTTCCTCCTTATATGCTAAAGTGATTGTATATTCTGTTTCTGAAAGAAAATGACAGCATTTAATAGAAGTTTTACTATGTTCTGGGTTAATGATTGTCTACATTCTTATTCTCATTCTTTGATAAAACTCTTATAGATGTTGTCTATACCAAAGAAAATTTTAGACTTTCATAGTCTACAACCAGGAATTAAACTAAAGCCAGAAAACTTAATTCACTGGTGATCCAAAACTATTTTCTGGAATTTAACTTACCAATTTGAAATGTTTTTATTTTGAAAATGTTAACTGTGTACATTTCATTACTCCCTCTCACCACAAGGTGTCCCTATTTTACCAATATAAGCATTGAAAGTACACTGCAGACAATTTTGCAGTAATTCCTTTTCTTGGTATTTTAATAATTTCTTGAAAAACATATGCAGATAATTATCTAGATTTAGCTGCTAGAGAATTGGAGAGGATAGCAACTTGTCAAAGACGAAATCAAAAAGAGCTTTTTGACACCCTTTATACCCTAGAGAGAGACTATAATGACTGCAAGCTGCTTATTTGTGTAGATGCATCTAATGTGGTCATATGGTTCTCTTGCTGTGAAATTTGGTCCTTTCTTATGATTTCTAGTTGTATTTTTTTTGTCTGGGATAAAATGCAGCATTTAAAAAAATACAAATCTAAATTAGGCTTCTATTTTCTTCAAATGAATACCAGATTTGTAGACAATCTATTTGTGGCCTTCCTATGCCAGACTCGGAGAGCTGTCCAGCCAACTACTTGACATCAGCACATTGGATGCGGTGTCAGTGATTGTGACACAGGGTCACTAATTCTAGCAACATGACTATCTACAGGGGACTAACTCCATTAGAATGTTACAAAGAAGGAACAACAGCTTTCTCGTTATTATAAACAGCATCTGAGAATGATGGGGTACTTGATCACCAGTGCCTGCAAGCTGGTATGAATGCGAATGGGTTGTGTGGCCAAGCCAGGGGCTCAGATCAGAGGATTTTCAAAACGTGGTTTGTGCCAAGGGCTTAGCGCTCCTAGGGTATGTCTACACTAGCTCGTTAGTTTGAAATAGGTAGGCAAATGAAGGCAACCAGAGTTGCAAATGAAGCCCTGGATTTAAATATCCCGGGCTTCATTTGCATGTTCCTGGGCGCCTCCATTTTTAAATCCCCCTTAATGAACTCCGTGCCTGCGGCTACACGGAGTAGGTAGTTGGAATTAGAGAGCCTAATTCGAACTACCGTTACTCCTTGTTCCAGGAGTAATGAGGAGTAATGGTAGTTGGAATTAGGATCTCTAATTAGAAATACCTACTCCGAGCCGCGTGTAGCCATGGGCATGGAGTTCGGACTAAGGGGGATTTAAAAATGGCGGTGCCCGGGAACATGGAAATGAAGCCCGGGATATTTAAATCCAGGGCTTCATTTGCAACTCCAGTTGCCCTCATTTGCCTACCTAGCTCGAACTAACGAGCTAGTGTAGACATACCCCTAGAGGGCACTGGCTATTGTCAGGATTTTCAAAATCATGCAGACACTCCTCTTCCATAAACCAGGAGTCAAAAGTTAAATTGCTTCAGCTCCAGACACTCACTGGCCATTCTAGAAACATTGCATCTACATACATTATTCCTGCGTGAATTTTAAATTCTAAAACTCTCAGGGGTTTGCAAAAGAGAGTGATATGGAATGATTCACAGATTAACAGCTAGTCATGGAGAACTAGTATTTGTTACAGGGCTTGGGAGACAGTGCAGGGAAGGAGGGAGTGACAGGAGAGTTACAGGGAGACATTTCTTGACATTTTTCCATCCTGAGATTTTGAGGTACAGCATTTCTCCATCCACCAGCTTGAAGAGAGCATTTGGCTCTCTCACAATGAGATCTGGGTGTTTTTAAAAAAAGTCAATAGGACATTCTAGGTGCACTTTGCAATATTGCCATTAGACATAGGCTTTTACACAATTCAAGATAAGGAATAGATCCTTCTCGTTATAACTGACATTCTAGGCAGCCTTAGGAGAACCCAAAACTTGAACAAGCACTGAAAATGACTTCTCATCACTCCTAACACGTGGCTTGTTCCTTCAAGTAAGAATGAAGACCATCAGGTGAAAAGTTTATACTGGGCTACTCCTGCTTCACTTTTTCTGTGGATAACTACCTGAAATCTTTCTAAAGCCCTAAAACATAAAACGCCGAGAGCAACTCAACAGGACCTCAATGCTGTGTCTAAACTACACCTCTCTGTCAACAGAGAGATGTAGATTAGGCACGTTGAAATTGCTAATGAAGCAGGGATTTAAATATTCTGCACTTCATTAGCATAAATATGGCCGCCACTTTTTTTTTCGAAACGGAGCAGTCTAGACGCAGATATGTCGAAAATAAACCCTTTTTCAACAGATCTTGTATTCCTCAAAAAATGAGGTTTACAGGATCTGTCGAAAAAGGGTTTACTTGGGACAGATCCGCATCTAGACTGCCATTTTTTTCCCTCGAAAATCTCAGTTTTGAAAAAAAGCGGTGGCCATGTTTATGCTAATGAAGTGCAGAATATTTAAATCCCTGCTTCATTAGCAATTTCTACGTGCCTAATCTACATCTCTCTGTCGACAGAGAAGTGTAGTCTAGACGTACCCCAACAGATGACAGAAAGACAATGATTACAGTTGTCTTCCTCAGTCAGACTGCCGTGGGAAGGTTGCAACATGTCTCAGTTTCTTTCACTTTTTCTAGTCACCTTTGGGGGCTTCAGACCTTGGAGGATGTGAGTTGTTGGTGCACAGAAAATAAGCCCCTTAAATGCAGAATTTTTATTTTAATTAATCTTTTACTGAAACATCAAGAACTAAAAATTAAACTGACCCCTCCCCTTGCATTAATCCCAGAGTCCAATTCTGGTTTCCTTCCAGCTACACATTTTCTTCTTTGACATATGTACAGACTATCTCATGACCTATTTGATTAAATGTTTCTTACTTAGCACTCAGTTCTGTGAGGCATTGAGTGCCCTCAGGTCCCATGAACTTTGTTGACAATGGGAACATTAAGCTTGGCACCCCAAATTCTGGATATTGGTTCTTTTGTGTTTCAAAATATGTCACTCCTATTTCCTCTTCTAGTACTTATAAGGGGAAAAGTGATAGAGATGCAGCCGTGTTAGTCTGGTGTAGCTGAAACAAAAGACAGAACTATGTAGCACTTTAAAGACTAACAAGATGGTTTATTAGGTGATGAGCTTTCGTGGGCCAGACCCACTTCCTCAGATCAATAAGGGGAAAAATATTCTGAGGCAGGTTTAGGGAGCTTTAGCTATTTCCTTCTTGTTTTTATTTCTATTTTCACTAGGTTTAAAGCAATATATTTACATTGTGAAATATTTAATTGACAATCAGTACTCACAACACCAGCATTTCCAGCAGTGCTAGTTAAATCTATCACTGACAGGCAGTGCATGACTCATGCCATTGAGACTGGAGGCTATGTAAGCTCCTTCTGAGCTGTTTGAAAGCCTCTCCACGGCTATCAGAGGTCCCTATCACCTTTGCTAATGATTCCCAGCAAACGGTGCTGTGCTAATTGCTTTTTGACTCAGTTCATAAAACCACTGCTCTCTACTCCAAGTATTTATTTACTGTTTCCTCATTTATATATTTAGCTTCAAACCAAAGAGAAAAATATAGCAGATAAAGTATTGTACATTTGCAGGAGTCAATTCTATGATCACTGAAGTCAATCACAAAACTCCCATAAGTTCACTGGGAGCAGAAGCAGTCCCTTATCTTCTGCACCAATTTACTCTTATGAGTCCTAGCTAGGGAAGGAGTGAAGTCAGCTTTTTTGCCGCCTCATGTTTTAACAGGGAAATTTTGACTATGGCCCGATGACCACTTGCAATGCTTCTGAGGTTGTAGTTCTAAGGTAGAGAACTGCTTCCCTTGAGGATGAGAGAGTCCAAAGACTATAAATTACACTGTATAATCACACCCTACTTGACCATAATATTTCTATTGCTAAGGATTGGTGGGTGGTTTCACTCTGTGTTTAACAGAAACCATATAGAAACCAAGCCCATAACCACAACCTCTGAGGATATTTGGGTGTCACTCAACACAGTTAAGCAGAGAAACATGAGAAATTGTTTCAGCATTTAACTACTCCACAATGAGAACAGGAATGTGGGTAGGGGGACAGAGTTAAATACATATGTTCTTTTTTCCAACAGTTTTTAAAGCACCTGACTTATAATACCTAATCCAGAATTGCTAACACAATGATACATTCTGATCATTGTCTTCAAGCAGTTGGTCTAGTCCAAATTTTGAATAAGGGGGACTTTACAACTTCAAGCCAAGATCCCCTACATTGCTAGGGGAAGGATTTATTTACTGGGTTTTAAAAATTAGTAACCTTTGCAGTGCTCTCTGGGCTCAGCAGGTCTCCCTGAGGCAGAATGTTCTCCATCACACACAATCCTGTCCAAATCTGTCTCTATACTTTTCCTAAGATTTATAGATTGATGCATTGTCATCACTCACACTGGGGGGAAAGGAAGTCAGTATGATTTGAGTGGGGTTTCCTTGTCTAACAATCAAGTGTTACAATCAGACTTTCTAGTCATTCTACAATTCCATAAATATATACTTTGTTCTGAACACCATAAAAAGCACGCTGCTGAGGTGGACTTAAATAGCCGTGGTGTAGGGATGATTTGTGGAAAAAGGAAAACCAAACATCTGAGACACAATAATTGGGTACCTCAGAATAATTCCTCTCACTATGGTTTGACTGTTGCCAAGATCCATTTAAGAGCCAGATATTGTTGGACAATTTATTATGGACATTTCCTCCTTCCCCTTATCTCACCTTTTAAATCTTCATCCTGGTAAACATAATGGAGATTTTCAAAGGCACAAACAGCAATCCATTGCCTACTTCCCTTTGGGAGCTGGGTACCTAATTCTCATTTGTGACATAGGTAATCTCCCTGCCAGGTGCCTAAAATCCTTCCAATAGCTCCTTGCATCCCAACACATTTCACAATAATTCATAGCGATGCTGACAAGCATTAGCCATGTATTTCAAAAATTCATAACCATAGGTATATTTCAACTTAACAGGAGCTCAGAATGGTCTCAGCATCCTACAGCAGCCACCTAAGACTCCTGGTAAAAAAGGGATCGACTGAAAACATTATACAGCAAAATAATAAGCATAAATATCACAGTCTTCCTTCTGGAAAGTCTCCCAAAAAGTGATCACATTTATAATACTCCAGAAGTAACCAGTTATTCGTACAAGATTAGTTACTAAAGAATAAATCAGATCACAGTAACTCTGCATTTTTTTTTGCAAGAACATCACAATTGATGAAGGGAAGACAGTGACATACTTTGATTTTTTGAAAGCATTTCTGAAGTCTTATTCTGAGAATTAATTATATTGTTTTACTTATGAGAATCATCATACGATTTGAAAGTGGATAGAGGCCTGTGAATACATGTAGATTAGTGACGAACGGTAACATTGATTTGGGGGTTGGTTTCTAGTGGAGAGCTGCAGTGTTCATTAATGAGTCCCCACTGACCCATTCACCTCCATATTCAATCCCTTCCTCAAAGCCTCCACTTCCAGCCCACTTCTTCCTGAGCACACTCCACTCCTTCCCCGCCCTATTTCTACCCACCTGCTCCCTCCTCTCCCCTCCAGTGTCTCCTGCCCACCACTGAACAACTGATCACCAGGAGCAGGCGGCCTTGGGGGGAGCTGATCTGTGGGATTGCTGAGCACTCTTTTTTTCTGTGACTCCAGCCCCTCGGCACCCATGGAGTCAGTGCTTATGATGAGGTTATTGGGAGAATTCTCCTGGGGACCTGGTGATGTCTACACTGAGGGCAGAAGGGGCAGGGATGGTGGCTAGTCTCCACTATCCAGCTCCCAGTATTGCCTGGACCATGCTGTGTGAGACCCAGCAGCAATTTGAAGGGCCCAGGTCTCTGGCCACTGCTGCTGTAGAGGTGGTGGTGGCTCGTAGTCCCATGCTCTTTTAAACTGCTGGGCCTTTGGAACTGTGTGTGCAGAGCTTGCCTCTGCTCTAAGACACACAGATAAGAGCTATCCTAACACTGAAGAGCAAGTAGAGATCTCTATATGGAACCTGGCAACTCCCGATTGCTACCTGTCAGTCAAGAATCAGTTTGCTGTGGGGAAGTCCAGTGTGGAGATTGCAGTGATTGCATTAATCACCTTCTGCTATGAAAGATTGTTACTCTGAGTAATGGTTGTGAAATAGTGGTTGGCTTTGCAGCAATGGGCTTCCTTAACTGTGGAAACATCAACACACAGTAGTCAATGGAAGTGCATGATGCACGATGCACGCATCTTCAAGAACACTGGCCTTACAGAAAGCTGCAAGCAGAAAGCTACATGCAGGGACTTTTTTTTCTAGACCCGAATATTCCAACTGGGGATGAGGAAATGCCAGTACAGGCAGTCCCTGGGTTATGTACAAGATAGGGACTATAGGTTTGTTCTTAAGTTGAATTTGTATGTAAGTCGGAACTGGCTCCAGATTCAGCTGCTGCCACTGAAACTGACCAGGGGCTGACTACAGGAAGCCGGAGGCAGAGTTGCTCTGCCCCCAGCTTCCTGGAATCAGCCTGATCAGTTTCAACAGCTGCTGAATCTGGAGCCTGGGACAGAACAGCTGGAGCGCTGCCCGGTAGGTTCCCACAGGACCAACCCGGCAGCACCCCAGCTGCTCTACCCGAGGCGTCCCGCAACAAAAGCCTGGTCTGCTAGGCGGGGGGACGCACTAGCTGCGCCCCCTCCCCCCCAGCAGACCAGGGAGACCCGAGCAAAGCCGCACAAGCGGAGGGACCCCGCGCCCGTGTGGCTTTGCTCCTTTGCCCCCGAGCAAAGCCGCACAGGCGGCGGGATGCTGCCTGTGCGGCTTTGCTCCTGTCTCCCTGGTCTGCTGGGGGGTCCAGCAAAGCCGCTGGACCCCGCCCCCCCCCAGCAGACCAGGGAGACCGGGAGAAGCTTTTCTCGCCCTGGAGGACACGGGTGGTGACCCGCCGCCCGTGAGCTCCGGGGCGAGAAAAGCACCGTTCGTAAGTAAGTAGTCCGACATAAGTCGGATCCGCGTAAGTTGGAGACTGTCTGTAGTTATCCTTGGAGACCCAGCCTACCCTGTGATCCTGTGGCTCATGAAGCATTATACCAGCAACCTTAGATGCAGCAAGAAGAGCTTCAGCAACGGGCTCACCAGCTATAGAATGACCATTGAATGTGCTCTTGGTCACTAAAAGGTAGCTGGTGCTATCTTTTTGTCAGGTTAGACTTCTGTGACCTCATGGTCCTACCAGCCATATGTACACTGCATAAGAGGGAGAAGTTTCTGCATTGAGGTGGATCAGATGACTACTGCTTTTGAGCAGCCGGATAACAGGACAGTTAGAGGGGAGCTATTCATATCAGGGAAGCTTTAAAGGAACATTTGCACAATGAGCCACAGTAATGTGGATTCCTGTAATGCACTGATCCAGGCATTGTTTTCTTGTACCATAGTATGAGCTTTGTAATGACTGCTATGTGTGTGTTGATTTTACATTGCAAATGTATCCATGACCACTGTATATGAATTTCAGCAGCAACCACCACACATAGGAGACAAATTCATTCTTTTTCTGGAAGTACATTTTTACTAAACATCGATGCAAACATTTCCATGTTCTGCAAGAAAAATGAAAATCAAGAGCACATTTGCTAACAAAGCTCTAACAGCTGGGTGTTTGCCCTGCTGTCATTGTGAAATGTTCCTTAAGGATGGAGTGCCTGGGATATTGCTAAGGTCCACCAACATTTGAGGAATGTGTGTGTGTGGGCGGGGGGCGGGGCACAGAAGGCAGTTCTGTATGGACCACAGGGGAAGGCAAGCATAGGCGTGTTTTGTCTGAAGTTCAGTCAGGGATCTCAGCATGTCTGTGTGGTTCTGGAGAACCTGGTCCACTCCTGTTTCCTATTCTGGCTCTCTATTTGTAGTTTCTCATTGGTAGCTTCTCTCCATACTCTCTCCTCACAATTGGATGCATCAGAGGATTGTAGCATCTGCCAGAACACATCTTCCTTACTTCTCCTGTTTGGTTTCCTTGTCAAATGGAGATGCTCAGGTAGTGTGCAGGAGGATACCCTCCAGTACAGATCTGCCGATATCAAAGAAACCATAGACCGGGGCACTATTGTGAATGCAACTCTCACAGCCTTGATCCAAACAAGTTAGAGACACCATTTGTTCCACTTTCCCATGACAGGCACACAGCATGGCCAGAGCCCCAGACCTGGTGAGTTTGGCCTGAGAAGGAAGGGACACAATATGGGCCTCAGATCACTCTGCAGGGATGATAACAGCTGATATCTTGTCCGTGAGGGTAACTGAGCAGTTGCATGCGAATGGCTGCAGATCAGGTCCGTATGCTGCTTGCCTATGTGCTACTGTGGTGTCTGCAGAAGTAATTGCCTATTGGTGCAGCAAAGTTCTTATTGGTGGGAAGAAAGAAGGAAGCCCTGCTAAGAACCTTTGGCAGAGGACTGCAGATCATCTCCAGGAAAGTTTGCTAGAGATCTCCGTGGAGGATTCCTGGGACATCTCAGTGTGTATAAACAAACGTTTCCACAGGTCCCCTCTACCTAGCTGCACAGGGGTATGAGAAGCAGATACCCACTGTATCTGTGCTAGTTATTTCAATATTTCTGCCCTGTTTAAAAAAAGCAGAGCACTACTTCGTGTCTCCCTGAAGTATCAAAGTAGAAGGAACACTTACAGGAGCTTCCCTCTCCTGCATCACACACACTGGAGCCAGAAAGCTGGCAGTGGCTAGCCTCTTCCAGACTTAAAAAAAGAGGACCTAGCTCACCAGGCCACCACACATCTCTGTTGTCTGTTTCCAATCATCCTCCAACTCCACTTCATGATTCACTATGTTGTCCTCTAGGCTTACTTCACTGGCCATGGAGGCAGCTATGTAACTCTTTGTAAAAGCTTCATACCTATGGTGATGCATCGGACCAGCAACAAGTCTCGCTTGCCTTCTGATATGCTTCTCTCAGCTGCTTGATCTTGGCACAGCACTGTTCTTTAGCCCCATTCATGCACCCTCTCCTCCAGGCCACGAGCAATCTGCCCATAGGTATCCTAGTTCCTGTGGCTGGAACAGAGTTGGGATTGCACAGCTTCTTCTTCTCAAAGACCCTGCAGATCCCCAACTCTGATGTGCTCCAGGCAGGAGCGTGTTTGCTGCAGGGAGCTGGCATGGTCAATTGGGAAGATATGATATGAACTGTCCATAGCAAGCAAACAGGAAGAGGAATTTCAAAACTTCTTGGGATTTTAAAGGGGGAGGAGTGCCTGCCTGTGTCCCTGGCTGCAGGGCAGCAGAGTTCAAACTGGTGACCAGACGGGTCACAATGGGCATTGTGGAACACCTCCTAGAGGCCTCTTAGCATGATGCAAGTAATACAGCTTGTATATTGACACTACATCTCTCTATGTATGGCACCCTAAGTACTATGCCTCTCGTTGAGGTGGCTTTAGTATCTTAGCATAGCAGGAGAGTTAAGTCAGTGGGAAAAGCATTGCAGTGTGCACATCTCCACAGATAGTTGCGTTTGTGATGACTGGGAGAACCGTATGGTCACTTTCCTGCCTGGTGCGAAGGTTGCGGTTCTCTTGAGGCATCTAGATAGACTTATGTGTAGTGCTGGGGAGGAGCCAGTGGTCATGGTACATGTAGGTACTTATGACATAGGGAAGGGTAGGAAAGATGTCCTGGAGGCCAAATTTAGGTTGCTAGGAATGAGACTGAAATCCAGGACCTCTATGGTGGCATTCTCGGAAATGCTTCCAGTTCCACGTGCAGGCACGTCCAGTTTCACGTGCATGCTTCCAGTTCCACGTGCAGTTCCAGGTAGGCAGGCAGAGCTTCAGAGTCTCAATGCGTGGATGAGACGATGGTGTAGGGACGAGGGGTTTGGATTTATTAGGAACTGGGGACACTTTTGGGAGAGGGGGAGCCTATACAGGAAGGATGAGCTCCACCTAAACCAGGGTAGAACCAGACTGCTGGCACTAAACGTTAAAAAGGCTGTAGAGCAGTTTTTAAACTGAGAGATGGGGGAAAGCCGATTGGTGCAGAGATGCACTTAAATCGGATGGAGACTTCTCTTAGAGGAGAATCCATTGATAGAGATTCTCTAAGCTGTAGTCAGAAAGAGAGGAGGAGAGAGGACAAACCATGGGCAAGAGCAGACAAACAACCGCATATAAAGGAATCCAAAGCATCAGGGAAGGGCAGACAAATAAACAGTGCCACATTTTTAAAGTGCTTCTACACAAATGCTAGGAGTCTGACTAATAAGATGGGTGAACTAGAGTACCTCATATTAAAGGAGGAGATTGACATAATAGGCATCACTGAAACCTGGTGGAATGAGGAAAATCTGTGGGACACAATCATACCTGGATATAAAGTATATTGAAAGGATAGAGCAGGCTGGGTGGGGAGCAGAGTGGTACTGTATGTGCAAGATAATGTAGAATCAAATGAAATAAAAATATTAAATGAATCAACATATTCAATAGAATCGCTATGGATAGTAATTCCATGCTCCAATAATAAGAAATTAGCAGTAGGGATATATTATCACCTGACCAGGACAGCGATACTGACATTGAAATGCTGAGGGAGATTAGAGAGGCTACCAAAATAAAGAACTCTATAATAATGGGGGATTTTAATTATCCCCATAAAGACTGGATACATGTCACCTCAGGAAGAGAAGCAGAGATAAAATTTCTCAATGGCTTAAATGACTGCTTCTTGGAGCAGCTGGTACAGGAAATCACAAGAGGAGAGGCAATTCTCGATTTAGTCCTGAGTGGAGTGCAGGATCAGGTCCAGGAGATAACCGTTACAGGACCGCTTGGGAATAGTGACCATAATATAATAACATTTAACATTCCTGTGGTGGGAAGAACACCTCAGCAGTCCAGCACACTGGCATTTAATTTCAAAAAGGGGAATTACACAAAAATGAGGAGGTTAGTTAAACAGAAATTAAAAGGCACAGTGACTAGAGCCAAATCCCTGCAAGCTGCATGGAAACTTTTTAAAGACACCATAATAGAGGCCCAACTTAAATGTATACCCCAAATTAAAAACCATAGCAAGAGACCTAAAAAAGAGTCACCGAGGCTTAGCCACCATGTAAAAGAAGCAGTTGGGGCAAAAAGGCATATTTTAAGAAGTGAAAGTCCAATCCTAGTGAGATAAATAGAAAGGAACATAAACACTGTCAAATCAAGTGTAAAAATTTAATAAGAAAAGCAAAAAAAGATTTTGAGGAACAGCTAGGCAAAAACTCAAAAAGAAATAACAAAACATTTTTTAAGTACAGGCAGTCCCCGGGTTACGTACAAGATAGGGACTGTAGGTTTGTTCTTAAGTTGAATTTGTATGTAAGTCGGAACTGGTACATATTGTAGGGGAAACTCTAGCCAAACATTTCTCCAGAGCTCAGTTTTATTCTCCCACACCTCACTTCCCTCAGTCCTTTATTCTCAAGCTGAGGTGTCTGCTGAGAAAAGCCGCTCCGCGTCTCCCTGGTCTGCTGGGGTGGGGGGGTGGGGGTGGGGTGGGGCGCTAGCTTCACGTCTCCCTGGTCTGCTGGGGGGAAGCAGCTAGTGCGGGGTTGCCTCACCCCATTTGTAAGTAGGGATCCGATGTAAGTCGGATCCATGTAACCCGGGGACTGCATGTACTACTAAAGGAAGCCTGCTAAAAAACCTGTGGGTCCCCTAGACAATCGAGATATAAAAGGAGCAATCAAGGACGATAAAGCCATTGCGGGGAAACTAAATGATTTCTTTACTTCAGTCTTCACGGCTGAGGACATTAGGGAGATTCCCAAATCTATACCGTCCTTTGTGGGTGATGAATCTGAGGAACTGTCCCAGATGGAAGTGTCATTAGAGGAGGTTTTGAAACAAATAGAAAAACTTAATGTTATCAGATCTCCGGAACCGTATGGCATTCATCCAAGGGTTATAAAAGAACTCAAATGGGAAATTGCTGAACTATTTTCTGTGGTTTGTAACCTATCGTTTAAATCGGCTTCTGTACCTAATGACTGGGAGGTAGCCAACGTGACACCAATATTTACAAAGGGCTCTAGAGGCGAGCCTGGCAATTACAGACCGGTAAGTCTAACTTCAGTACCGGGCAAATTAGTCGAAAGAATAGTAAAGAATAAAATTGTGAGGCACGTAGAAAGACATAATATGTTGGACAAAAGTCAACATGGTTTCGGTAAAGGGAATTCATGTCTTACTAATCTATTAGAGTTCTTTGAAGGGGTTAACATACATGCAGACAAGGGGGATCCAGTAGATATAGTATATTTAGATTTTCAGAAAGCCTTTGACAGGGTCCCTCACCAAAGGCTCTTGTGTAAATTACATGGCCATCGGATAAGAAGAAAGGTCCTTTCTTGGATTGAGAACTGGTTAAAAGACAGGAAACAAAGGGTAGGGATAAATGGTAAATTTTCAGATTGGAGAGGGGTAACTAGTGGTGTACCCCAAGGGTCAGTCCTGGGACCAATCCTTTTCAACTTATTCATAAATGATCTGGAGAAAGGGGTAAGCAGTGAGGTGATAAAGTTTGTGGATGATACCAAACTGTTTAGGATAGTCAAGATAGAAGCAGACTGCGAGGGACTCCAAAAAGATCTGACCAAACTGAGTGATTGGGCAACAAAATGGCAAATGAAATTTAATGTGGATAAGTGTAAAGTAATGCACATTGGGAAAAATAACCCCAACTATACATACAGTATGATGGGGGCTAATTTGTCTATGACAAATCAGGAAAGAGATCTTGGAGTAATCGTGGATAGTTCTCTGAAATCTTCCACACAGTGTGCAGCGGCGGTCAAAAAGGCAAATAGGATGCTAGGAATTATTAAGAAAGGGATAGAAAATAAGACACAGAATATCTTACTGCCCCTGTATAAAACTATGGTATGCCCACATCTTGAATACTGTGTACAGAGGTGGTCTCCTCACTTCAAAAAAGATATTTTGGCCTTGGAAAGCATTCAGAAAAGGGCAACTAAAATGATTAGGGGTTTGGAATGGGTCCCATATGAGGAGAGGTTAAAGAGACTGGGACTTTTCAGTTTAGAAAAGAGGAGACTGGGGGGGGGGGGGATATGATAGAGGTATATAAAATCATGAGTGATGTGGAGAGGGCAGATAAAGAAAAGTTATTCATTAGTTCCCATAATAGAAGAACTAGAGGACACGAAATGAAATTAATGGGTAGCAGGTTTAAAACTAATAAAAGAAAGTTCTTCTTAACACAGCGTGTAGTCAACCGTGGAACTCCTTGCCAGAGGAGGCTGTGAAGGCTAGGACTATAACAGAGTTTAAAGAGAAGCTAGATAATTTCATGGAGGTTAGGTCCATAAAAGGCTACTAGCCAGGGGATAGAAATGGTGTCCCTGGCCTCTGTTTGTCAGAGGTTGGAGAAGGATGGCAGGAGACAAATCGCTTGATCATTGCCTTTGGTCCACCCTCTCTGGGGCACCTGGTTCTGGCCACTGTTGGCAGACAGGCTACTGGGCTAGATGGTCCTTTGGTCTGACCCAGTACAGCCATTCTTATGTTCTTATGTTCAGATAGGTTAGTGGTATCTGCCTTATGCCAATTTAACTGTGTAGTATAGACAAGCTCTTAAACTGCTACTGTGGACCTTCCCCAAGAGAAGAATTCTTTCATCAACTTAGTGAAGCCAACCTAACCTCTTGTTTAGACAGCCCTATGTTGCTCAAGAGTGAGAATTTTTCACCCCGCTGAGGTGCATAGGTATGCCAATGTTACTTTTCAGTGCCCTATTCCATTCAAGGAGTGCTTGTTCTGAGCTAAGTGGCTATGAACTTGTAACCACAGAAAAACCCTCATGTGGGATTTGAAGAACTGAGAACTGATATGAGCCACTGATGGAACTGAGGTGATCACTCGTAAGCTCATTAGCATGTATGTAGGTTCTTGTATTGTTTTTAATATATGTTTTCCTGTAATTCTTTCACCTTGAGAGAAAATGAAGGTGCTTAAAAAGGGCTGTGTGGAAACCTATAACTGCTAGCAATTACAGCTGTTCGAAGCTTTTGAAGTGAAGGCAAAGCACAGACACTTGGCTAGTTAGGCAGTCGGGTGTGCTGGAATAACACAGCATAGGCAAGGAACTATTCAGCCTGGAAATTCCCTGGTCAGGAGGGAGAGAGAGGCAGATATCCACTCAAGAGAGATGATGGCTGGGAGCCAGCAATTGAAGAGTTTGTGTTCTCCTGAGACCCTAGATGGAGAATACAGGTGCATTTGCCCAGAGTTGTGACAAATGTATCTGGGAAAAATAATCCCCAAACCACACACTGTCAAACAAATTAAATAAAGGAAAATGAACAGGCCTAGCACTATTATCATCTTCTAGGTAAAAAATGATTGATTAACTTGCTGCATTGAATTAGGAGAGTAAATGTTCCCTATAATAAGATGAAATGCTGAATTTCAGAACACGTGGCTATTTTTAAAACAGCAGATCTGTTGTCTCTTCCCTCGGTTCAGCATATTTCCCAAGGGAACAAGAGAGCTGATGTCCTCAGTAGAATTTCTGACTTCTGGCGCCTATTAACAGATTCTGTGTTCATTTGGCTAAGCTGTGCAAACCTTGTGGGAGGGTTTTTTTTTGTGGTTATAAAAAAGTCATGCTGTACTTCCAATCATATTCCCTATGAATCAAACACCAAAACAATCTCCTCCTCCTCCTGTTTCTGTTAAAAAACAGTTGCGGGAGAAATGTGGCATTGAAATTTCCATATGTTTGCTTTGTTTTTGCTAACCTCTTCCTCCCTCCCTCCTTTCCACATTCTTCTGTCCTCAGCTGACAAACACTCGAATACTGTTATTTGAAAAGAGTTCTCCCATTCCCCTTTTGCCAGGACCTGGCATAAACTCAGTTCCCATTTCAGAACAGCCTTGACTGAACAGTCCCACTCTTCTTATGATACCGAGTAGCCAGTCTCATAAGGAACCTTCTCTCCCCCAGCTTTGGGCTTGATCCAGCCTAGACTGAGGTCAATGGAAAGACACTATTGTTTTCATTGGCGTAGATCGGGCCCTTCTGGACATTGCTCATGTGGACTCCTTTCACACACCACAGCATTCATGAGCATGCAGACAGATAAAAGCACAGTGGACACAATGATATGTTGTTGCATATGCATAATATGAAGTAAATACAAATAAACAGGATTTTGTTTTTCAAACTAATGGAAGGCAGCCAGACACCAAGATATCATCAGTGGATCTCACCCTCAGCTATTTTTAGATAAGACTGCATAACATGGACATTTATGCTACATAATTTATTTTATTTTCCATTATAATGTAAATCTCCATGCTATACTGCTTTATTTCACAATTTTATATCTAAAAAAGGCTGATGATAGGAGCTGGGCTTCCCCACTGCCAAGACCTTGATCTCTGGTTGCTTTCCTATTAATTCGAAAATCAAATTCCCATTTTCCTTCACATTTCTTCCCCTCTCCCCCATAAAAAAAGCTTTTGAGAGATTAACACATCCCCCATTCCCTTCTTGTCATGTAAACTTGAACCCATAAAATTGTTAAAAGAGCATAAATATTTCCCTTCCAGAAGTCATCTTCTGTGTTTCTTCTTATCCTTTGGATGACTGTAGAAACTTTTATACTATGCTGCTGGAAGTCTAATGGTAAGCGCTTCATTAATAATGATTTGTATTATCTAAAAGTTTAAAACAGGCAGATCTTGGCAAGGAACAGACCTTATTTATTTTCGTTCTTTTTGTGAAAGTCTGAAAAGAACGCGTTAAGAGCAGATTTGCTTCTGCTCAGAGATACTACAAGCAATATTTCACATGCCAGTGCCCCAGAGACTGTATTAATCAGCAGAACAGCAATGGAAGCATATTCTGACAATAAATATTTTCCTGGTTTAGTAATAAAGGGATTACATTTTACAGTGTGAAAAGAAGGAACTAAGTAGAGCTGATGCTCTACATTTAAAAACAGCGAGAATTCCAGGGATTTGCTGGTTGGAGAGTTAAAGAGGGGAAAAAAAGAATTTTAGTATCCAGGCTTTGCAGTCAGAGCGGACTCAGCACAGTGGTGGGTCAGGGAAGCTGAGCAGAAAGGCAGAGTACAAATGAGCGGTGTTGACTGGCAGTTGGGGGCTTGGAAATGTTGGTGAATCTGGATTCTGACAAAGCATAAATATGCGCCTGGGATTTCTGGTACACAGTGTGTTGCAACACTCAGTTGTGGTGGGGGAATCAGGAAATTGTTTTAGTAAATACAAATATTTCAGAGGTTGAAAAACTCACAGAAACAAAATTCAGCATTCTGACACTCCAGCCTCTTCACATTTAATTGTGAATTCCAAATTGATCCTGGTTTTTGTAATATTTTTGCAGTAAAAAATAAATCTTTGTCAGAGAAAACAAGCCCATCATTGAACAAAATGATTTTCAGTGTAAAAGCACGGGAAAGGGCAACATGTGCATGTTTTTGGAGCATGATTACAGTTTTTGAAAAATGTCTTGAATATATAAAATTTGCTGGGTGAAATCATGGGGAAAACAAAATTATGGAAAATGTGAAAATAATGTCCTTGGTTTCATAAAGGCTTATTTAAATATGCATTGTGAGAGATTTCAGTCTCTTTTGTGTCATTTAATTCTGCCTCAGTTTACGCCCTGAGTAGAAAAAACTAAGTATGTATATTGTAAGGATCTGGGGTTATAGCAGATCATAAATTAAATGAGAGAACAGTATGATACTGCAAAAAAGGCAAATATTCTGGGACATGTTAACAAGAATGTCCTATGTAAAACATGGAAGGCAAATGTTCTATTCTATTTGGGCACTGGTGAGGCCTCAGCTGGAATACTATGTCCAATTCTGGGTGCTACACATGGGTGGTGGGTATCGCAGGCAGGGGAAAGCACTTCTCAAACTTCCACTCCTGGCCCTTCCCAGCCCAGCCCCGTTCCTGGCCAAGGCTCTGAGCTCCAGGACTGGAGCAACCTGGGGCCACGCCACTTGCTGGCTCTCCAGAACTCTGGGGCAAGGGCCTCTCCACTTGCTGGTTCCCTGTAGCTCTGGGGTTGGGGGAGGCTGGGGCTGTGCCACTTGCTGGCTCCCTGAAGATCCAGGGCTGGGGTGGGAGGGTTGGGGGTGCTACCCTAGGGCAGAGAGGGGGCAATGTCCAGCAGCCACATTGTTGGGATGGGAGGTGGGATGGGAGGAGGTTGGGTAGTGGCCAGCAGGACACAGTGGGGGGGGGGGGGGGGAGCATAGGATCTGGTGGGTGGGGTTGGGCGGGGGTACTTGCCTCCCCAAACCATGAGGTCATCCACCACCCATGGTGCTACACATTAGGAAAGATGGACAAATTGGAGGGAGTCCAGAGGAGAACAACAGTAACCAAAGATTTAGAAAATCTGATATAGGAAGACAGGTTGAGAGACAAGTATGTTTAGTCTAGTGAAGAGAAAGCTGGAGAGGGGTGGGACATAACAGCATTCACATATGTAAAAGTTTGTTATAAAGAGAATGGTGATCAATTATTCTCCATGACAACAGAGAGAACAATAAATCAGCTTAGTTTTCAGCAAGGGAGATTTAGGTTGGATATCAGGAAAAACTTTATAAGGTAGTTATCTACTGGAATAAGTTACCAAGGGAGGTTGTGGAATCCCAACCAGTGGATGTTTTTAAGAATAGACAAACACTTCTTAGGGATAGTCTGGTTTTACTTCTTGTTTCAGCATATGGGATAACAACATACCATAAGATTATATGGTCAATTAAATGACCTCTTGCAGTCCCTGCCAGCCCTGCATTTCTATGACTCCATGATTACCATTTAAGTAGATGACCCTGGAAGATCTGAGACTTTAAAACCTTGTCTGTGAAGCTCCGAAAAGGCCTTTGGAAACAGAGAGTAGGAATAACTTAGTCAAAGAGGTTAATGCTGAGGTGCCCCAAGAATCAGGATCAAAGTATGAAATAGTTTCACAGGAAAGCATTTTTAAGTGCCAAACACTATATTAAAAGACTATCTGAATAAGCCATTTCATAAAGGATCCACAGTACCATTGTTTTTCTTCACTAAGAAATGCTCAGAATGCTGTGACATGTAACATATCATTGGGAAAATACTTATTCAGCACAGACCAAATTTATAGATGGATATAACTACTTTTTAGCTGGTCCCAACCTGCCCTGCGATACAGTAAGTGTAATTATGCACAAGTATTTAGCTGTGCAGTACACATTTAGATGCCTAACTACCTTCCTGTGGGTAAGTTATTCTGAGTAAGTTATTCTGAGAGTCACTTGTTCTGGAGTAATACATGTTACAGGCAGTCCCCGGGTTACGTACAAGATAGGGACTGTAGGTTTGTTCTTAAGTTGAATCTGTATGTAAGTCGGAACTGGTGTCCAGATTCAGCCGCTGCTGAAACTGACCGCCAGTTCTGACTTACATACAGAATCAACTTAAGAACCCCAAGCGTCCCCAAGTCAGCTGCTGCTGAAACTGATCAGCAACTGATTCCAGGAAGCCCGGGGCAGAGCAACTCTGCCTCGGGCTTCCTGTAGTCAGCGCTGGTCAGTTTCAGCAGCGGCTAAATCAGGATGCCTGGGGCAGAGCAGCTGGGGTGCTGCTGGGTTGCTCCAGTAGCGCCGCTCCTCGGCACTACTGGACCAACCCAGCAGCACCCCATCTGCTCTGCCCCAGGCTGCTGAAACTGACCAGCAGCGGCTGAATCAGGACCAGAGCAGCTGGGGTGCTCCTGGGTTGGACCAGTAGCGCCCAGAGCGGGGAAACCGGCAGCGGAGCAGTCCAGGCGCGCCTGAGCCCCCCCCCTCGGCTTTGCAAAGTCACGGAGAAGCTGGCAGCGGAGCAGTCCAGGTGCGCCTGGGATGCCCCGCTGCCCGAGCCCCCCCCTCGGCTTTGCAAAGCCGCGGGGAAGCCGGCAGCGGCTTTGCAAAGCCGCGGGTGGGGAGGGGGGCTCGGGCAGCGAGGCAGCCCAGGCGCGCCTGGACTGCTCCGCTGCCGGTTTCCCCGCGGCTTTGCAAAGCCGCGGGGAGGCGGGTGGGGGGGCTCGGGCAGCCCAGGCGCCCCTGGGCTGCCCGAGCCCCTCCGCGGCTTTGCTCTGCGTCTTCCTGGTCTGCAGACCAGGGAGACGCAGAGAAAGCCCCAGAGTACACGGGCGGCAGGACCGCGAGGTCCCGCAGTCCGTGTACTCTGGGGCAGCTCCGTTCGTATCTGCGGATCCGACATAAGTCGGGGACTGCCTGTATATTGTTGTAACATAAGACCAGATTTATGTTTCTTTCACTGAAGCCAATGGCAAAACGTTCATTTACTTCAGTGGGATTAGAAGTGGATATAGGGATAATTTAATTAAGCTTGTATTAAATTTGACATGCAAGAAACAAAGGAAATCTAGTTTTCAAATGGTACAACTAATTACATAATTTAATTTATTCTTAGATAAAAAGAAGACTGATGGAGGCATTTGAGGGAGAAAAAGGACCTTGGAAAAGGGAGTGGAGTCTACAGGGGCAGAAGGGAGAAAAAGAGCACTCTAGAGAGAGCAGATACTAATAATAGTCCCATAGAAAAGGAATGAAAGAGGCAATATCACACAATTATGGATCCCGTCTGACAAGAAATAGAATTACTACTCACTGGCTTTTTCAGAATGCAGAACCTTGACCCATCATTAGCCTGTGGGATGATATTAAAGCTGTCAAAAGAGGGGAATGCATTTGCTCTTCCTGACAGACAAAACAAAACACGAAACAAGACATGCTTTAGGAGATGTTCAGAACTAAATCAAATCCATAGAAAGGCCTGGAGTAAGATCTCCATAAACAAGATAATCCTTACAAACCCAATTCAGCTGAAGTATTAACAATCTGGTGCAGGAGTATGCTGACCTTGCATTCATAACAATGTGCCAACATTTGTTAACAGTGGTAGAAATGTTATTTAGAAAATGCCAAACAACTCACAGCACCTCAAACATCACATGGATACTCTTAAAAGACAGTAAAAGACGTTAAAAAAAGGAATGATGAGCTTGGATAGTGGTCTAAACCCCATATAAATCCATTTGCCTTCTGACTAATGAAACCTGGTTTAGACTGAGTGCCCTCCCCCCCCCCAACCTTGTCCCCTCTTCTAGGAATACCAGCCTGTCTAATTTCCTATGGAGACATTGCTGGTGCATAAAAAGAGAATGCCTGCTGAGAAAACCTCTGGATCAGACACATTCCCTATTGAGCTATCAGAATATCAGAAATTATTAAATTAATAATTAATGTTATTAAAGATATTTTTCTTTTGTAATTTTACTTCAGTTTGGACTTCATATATGAGGAAGGCTGCAATGTCAAACACACACTGTACGAACAGAAACAAAATCAGCTCATGAGGCCACATCAAGTATCATTACTCATGCAGCTACAATGTCACAAATACCCCAGTTTCGGTATCTCTGGTCCCATATGCACCATAGCAATGGAAGGATGTAGGTGGGGCAAAACTCTGCCTTTATTGTGGAGTGTTTGTTTGGGCCTACTCACCTCCTCCTTTCATGATAGTTAAAGCAGTCTCAGGAATGGTCTGAGGATCCACTTTTTATGACTTCCTGGGAGCTTTGGATAAGCAGAGCACCTCAGTGATCCAGACCCAAATTCTACCCCTGAGAAGCTGAGGAGCTTGCGTAAAGCTGTTTCGGCAGCTCTAGGCCACAGGGGAACCTTCTTATTTAGGGATGTAGGAAATCCATTGATTTAAAGGCCATTTTATGCATCAGAGCAATGTAAAGGAACCTGGGTATGACAAGGTCCTTTAACTCTAGTGTGTGTGTGTATGGGACGGGACTTTTTTTGGGTCAGGGGCTGCTAACCCACAGGAAAATCAGAAATAAGTTGAGGGCGACATACAAGTGAGAAGCAATTAAAAAAAAAAAGAAAAAAAGTCAAATACAACTCCCCTGCCCTCCACCGCTACAACAACAAAAACAAAACAAAAAACAAAAACCCTCCCTGACATGCCCCCAACCAAGAAAGACACTCCCCACATTCCCCTCCCAAACCAGAGCCTGGGGGGCCCAGCTTTGGAGATTTTGTGTGCTCCAGCCCTGTGGGGGGGGGGGGGGAGCAGCAGGAATGCCCCAGGCTCTGAGGTTCCCCACCCCAGCTCCAGTGGGATGAGGAGGAAGGAATGAACACATTAGCGGAGCTCTGCTTCACTGGAAAACCTCTGCATCACTGGAAAAGAAAAAGAAATCTCATCAAGAAAAAAGGCAAAACAAAAACAAAAGTCTCTTACTTACTCTATGAGGAAAAATGAAAATAAAGGAAAAATAAAGTTTCCCTTGTCTGAGAGAACAGAATGTACGTAGTTAGAGAAACTAATTGTGGGGACACCTGGTGGCAGTGAGATACCCCCCCTGAATTGGGACAGGTGCATAGGGTACCACACAGAACTCTGAAGGCATTAGCCCTCATAGAACTTCCAGGAAATGCATGCTCTCTTTAAGGTAAACTTCAAGGGAAAAAGCAATGGTGTTCTGCCCTTTTGTGGCATAAGGTAGCCTGAAATTTTCCTTGCCTTAGAAATGTCAGGAAGTTCAATCTCTTTCCTGTTTCACTGGAGATTTGGTTGAAAAATCTAAAAGTGTGATTTGGGAGTTCTTTCACCCTTTCACAGAAGCACAGGTGAAGAAGCATAACAAAGAAGCTTTTCCTCTAACAGTTTTTTTGGGTGTTTGAGTTAAATATATCTTAGCAACAAGAAGAAACAAAAAATGTGTGCTTTTGAAATAAAATTATTTCCCCTTTCATAGTTTCTCTGGTGTCGCAATTTTACAATTTCACCAGTAACCCATGTGAGTGTTTCCGCTTTGAAAAAATTGAACCAGTGAGACTCTTTTTCTGTACCTTGATTGGAATAAGATTTACAAAATCAGTGGTTCAAAGCACGGAAATTACTAGGGTTCTCTGAAAATGTTGGTATTTTGATACTCTCAGTCAGGAGAATTATTACGGTGGGAACCCACTGATGGACTGTCTTTACATTAAATTATTCTCCAAAATTCAGATTAGAAAAGTCATTCAGGCATAAGCTTTCATTTAGAAACTCTGAAGCATGTTGTCATGCTAAATTCATAGATGAGTTTGACATTTGTCTTGAATACATGCTCCTGCCCTTAAGTTCTAGATTCAAGTAATAAATACAAACTATAGTAAGAAATGAGTTACTCATCCTAGGTGCATCAATGCTGGGTTTTTTACTTGAAAAAGATAATAAAAAAGAGAACACACAAAGAATCCTGCCCCCATTTTACTATAATAATCTAAGTAATCTTTATATATTTAGAAGTGAAGACGTATATCTTCTCAGGTGTAAGGTTCCATTCCAAAAGCTTGGGTTTTAATAGAAACAACAAGCAAACTCATTCACAGGTAGCCTTGAAAAAAAAAATATCCAGCAGAAATACAGTAGTTTATAATCTTATTATAATCAGAGCTTGGTTAATTATTTTTCCCTTCCTAGATTTCTCTGGGCTTTAGACTGTATATGTGTGTAATACATCACACACTGTATAATTTCACATTGTGTTTTTTATATATGCATCTCTCTCTCTAGATATACACATGTGTTTATATAAACACATGTATCTCACATATGTTCTCATAATTTTTATCACCTATCTATTGCTGGTGTATATACAGCGATAGAAAAATCTGTATCTATAACATTTTGCCCACTTATATTTCTTTCTATGAATGATAAATAATTAGTGTTGTAGCTATAAAGCTTATATATTCCTAGTCAATGACACCTTCAAGGTCTCAGTACTGCCTACTGCTTGACCTTGGTTTAAAAGCTCACAGAATGGAAACCTTGAAACCAAGATCAACGAGATTCATTCTGACAGAAACCAGATGCAGCACAATAGAGAAAAATGCACATTTAATTTTAGTCTTTTTTAAGCAGCCCTCACTGTTACCAGTTCTTAACATCCTAACGTACAGATTGTCCTTCACAATATGTAGCATTCATTTAATGCTCCAATTACATCTTGCTTGTGCAGTACTGTAAATACAATAACGCTAGTGATTCTACATTATTCCTTTTTTTGCAGCAGAGAACACATACCAGTGGCAGTAATATAATAGGGTGCTACAGCTTTAGAATGAGGCTCTTTCATTGAAAGATTCCTAACTTCATAAAACAGAATACAATAAGAAACATTATATTTAATAACATTTGAATAAGACGGTTATGAGGCTGTAATACAAATGATCTACACAATGAATATTTTTGACCTCAAAGATGCTGCTATTGTCTTATGTTAATGTTCATTTGTATAATCTGCAGGAAGACAGCTAAACTCATGCATGGTTTAGTATATTTCTTATTGGGTATCTCATGGAAAATGAAACATCAGCTCTACAAGATGGAAAGCTGAATCTGAGGTCACGTGCTTTGTGTTAAATCAGTGTGGTCCATATTAAATGGACTTAAAATAACTGGCTAATCCCAAATCAGAATTCTGAATGAGGAATGCCCACTAAATGGGGGTATTTTCAGAAAGATGTGTGCCAATCCTCAATACTTTTATTAGTGTTTTAAAAAGAAACATAAAATCATGGTTGATAATGGTTGCAGATGACACAAAGTTTGGTGCAATAGAAATTAATGACAGATCCCTGATTCAAAGCAATATGAGTGTCTAGTAAGGTGAGTCCCAATGCATGGGAATAGACTAGAGCATTGGATCATATTCACAGGGTACGGACAATATACCAGAAAACACTGAGTCCAAAAAGGACTTTAGGATGACTGAAGCTAACCAACTTAACATAAGCTCCCAATATAATGCTGTAGCAAAAAAACAACTAACATGATAGTTGGATCTATAACTAGGGAAATATTGAAAAGGTGCAGGATGATGTACTTATATGTGGCACTGGCAAGAAGATTAATGGCCCTTGTGTCCATGGTTCAAAAAGAGAAAGGTGAAAAATTGTAAAGGACTCAGAGAAGAGCTATACAAATGATTTGCAGTAGAAAAAGAAGCTTGACACAACTAAATGAATGTAGAATCTTTACGTATCAAAGAGGTAACTTGATCAAAGCTTACCTTCTACCTCTGTAAATTACGTGTGACTGTAGGAGCACTTTAATTTATTGGACAAAGGTGTAACAGGATCCAATGGCTAGACATTCATGTTACAAAAAATAAAATAAAATGAAACTTTGTAACAGTAAGAGTAGCCAGTCATTGGAACAATTTACTAAAAGAAATGGCAAACTTGTCAGTAGCTGGAGTCTTCAAACTGTGATTGGATTCTTTTCTAAAATACATGCTCTAGTTCTTGCACAAGTTATTGGACTTGATTGTGTTCATAGGGAGAAATAATTTTTCCATTGCAAGAACCACTACATGAATTTCTGTGGTTTGTGTTGTGAAGAAGATAAAACGAGATTATTATATTTATAATCCCTTCTGCTCTTAAAAACCAGTGAATATGTAACCCAACTTTCAACTACAGGTTGTATCTCCCTTAACCGGGACTTCCTGGTTCAGCAACATTCGCTGTACGGCATGGACCATGGATGTCCCTGGACTACAAAGCCCAGGAAGAGAGAGATCTGGCAGCGGGGCAGGAGCTCTGTAAGGGGCACTGGCAACTCAGCTGGGAGCCCAGAGTGTGTGGGGGGGGGTGAGGGGGAGTTCTGGCCCCAGCAGAGTTCCCTGACCCCAGCATCCAGATAGCTTTTGCCTGGCTGCAGCTGTGGATCTCCAGGCCTGGCCAGTGAGCTCCAACCCCAACAGCAGCCAGAGAGCTCTGGCCTGGGCTGTGGAGCTCCATCTCTACCCCAGCTGAGGGGCTCCAGCCCCAGTTGTGGAGCTCTGCCCTGGCTGTGGTGCTCCGGCCCTGGTAGCAGCAGGGCCAGGGAGTGCCCCGGAGGGTTGAGGCAGCAATGGAAGCAGGCTGGAGCCCTAGCCTGGTGGCAGCATGGACACAAGCGGAGGGATCTTCCCTGGTCTGGCAAATCACCTCATTTGGGACCAATCAGGTCCCAAGGGTGCTGGACCAGCAAAATCCAATTTCTATCTGTAAAGTGTAGTCTAGTTGCAGGAACCTCTAAAAATTCAGATTAAGATTAAAATATTCAAAAAATAGTAATTTTCACATTTTCTGAATTATTCTGAATTATTCAACTCATTGGAAGTGTCCCCATGATCTTCCTCCCTTCATAACCTCTCTCCTCCAACAGGTCCTATGACTTTTTACCCGCACAGCAATCCCCAGCTACCCCAATTGACGATTATTGGGCGGTGGCCCCTATTTGAGAAAGTTACCTGGGAAATCCTCCCTTTCCAGTATCTCCAGGGATCATGTCAGAATTTTTCTTTCAGTGCATCCTGGACTAGACTGCTTTCCTCTTCTGCTTCTATTTGGGGGCAGCAGCCAGTAACTTTCCCCCTCATGCTTTTGGGAGAGAAGTTGGCAGGCTTGTTTCCGGCCTTCAAGTGTTGTCATGGATTTTCTCCTCAAAACTGCTTCTCATGTGCTATTTTAAGAACATAAGAACAGCCATACTGGGTCAGACCAAAGGTCCTTCTAGCCCCGTATCCGGTCTGCAGACACTTGCCAATACCCGATGCCCCAGAGGGAGGGATCACAACAGGTAATCCTCACCATTCCTACCCATCCTGGCTAATAGCCATGAATCTATCTAGCTCTTTTTTGAACCCTGTTAAAGTTCTAGCCTTCACCACATCCTCTGGCAAGGAGTTCCACGGGTTGACTATGTGCTGAGTGAAGAAAAACTTCTTTTTGTTTGTTTTAAACCTGCTGCTTATTTTTTCACTGTAGGCTCCATGTCTCTGCCAGAAGGAGAGTGAGAGAGAGCATGCTAAATATTTCTGAAGCTCAGAAAAATTTGGTTCAAAAATATTATTGACAGTTTTGGGATGGGACGAGTATTTCTTCTGTTACTTGCAAACAGTGGTTTTTTGCAAGAAAAAAGGTGCTGGTACTCCAGGCTCAAAGTTGTTGAGAAAAAAAAACAACTGTGCCAGGGGCCCGCGTGTCCCAGGCGGCCTTTGTCGGGAGCCAAGCTGTCCCAGGAAATAGGTGCCAATACATCAGAGAGGAATCCCATTCAATTCCAGTAAGAGGGAAAAATAGGGCCGGTATGCTGTCCCAGGGTGTACTGTCACAAAAAAAGCACTGCTTGCAGATGTGCATATTCCTAATCATCAGGATGCCGCCTCTCTATATGATGCTGATGTTAAAACAGGCCAAACTTTTGCATTTTCTGTTTTGTAAGCTGAAACTTTCTATAGCAAAAATAGCAAAAACAACATAAGCAATAAAAGGTAGAGCTGGATTTTGAGTATCCCAGATTTAGGGGATATTTGGATCCAGGACTGTTAAGAATTAGGATTTTGGTTCATTCCACTGCTGAGATAGGGGCACCTTCAGAAATACTGATTTGAAATCTGAACTCTTGTAAATGTTGGCAGTATTCAAATACAGGGTTATGGTTTTGTCACAGCTCTGAGGAGATCACACTTGAGGCCAAGATTTTCAAAAAATAATTAATTGTGCATGCCCCAATTTTTGGGTGCCAAATTTGAGATACATTAAATAGTCCAGAAAGAGCTGAGCTTATACCCTCCGAAACCTATCCCCTTTTGTGGCATCTTAGGGTACGTCTAGACTACCGGGTTTTGTCGACAGAAGTTTTGTCGACAGATACTGTCGACAAAACTTCTGTCGACAAAGAACGTCCAGACACATTGAGTTCTGTCGACAAAGCAAGCTGCTTTGTCGACAGAACCCTGTAGTCTAGACGCAAACCTACAGGCAATAACACCTTCTGTCGACAGAACTCTGTTGACAGAAGGTGTTATGCCTCGTAAAATGAGGTTTACCAGCATCGACAAAACTGCTGAGTTCTGTCGACGTTATGTCGACAGAACTCAGCGGTAGTGTAGACGCTGGTATAGTTTTGTCGACAAAAGTCCACTTTTGTCGACAAAACTCAGTAGTCTAGACACACCCTTAAATTGGGCATCCAAATCACTAGTCACTTTGGAAAATCTTGGCTTTTTTGGTTTACATATGTGCGTTCAAATTTACACAGAAAACGCAGTTTGTAATAAATTAAGGCAAAGTACCCAACTGAAGAAATCCTGAAGTAGGAAGAAATCAAGATACCTCAAAATCTTACTCCCAACATGCAATTATTAAGCAAACAGTGCTCACACAAACAACAAAACAAACTGGGAACCAATGAAAGAAATGGCAATTCTTGAATACTCACTAGAATATAGAGTTTTGCCAGCTGGTAGTTGCCAGGACCAAAACTCTAAGCTTACTGAAAAAAAAAACCACGTTTTTTTAATGTTATCAACTATGGCCTTTCTCCTGAAGACTCATATGTGGTCGGGTGTGTTACCCACCAGCTCTGTGATTCTTGGGGAACCAGAACATGGTCGCCTGTCAGCCTTGTGCTCTTGGGGAGTCAGGGAGTGACATTCATGGAAAACCATCCCCCTCCCTCAGGCCTCTGCTAGAATCAAAGACAAAGCAAAGAAAAGGCCAGGGAAGACACACCTAAACTGCTTCAGACAAGGGTGATACAATTAAGGAAACACCCCAGCCTCATTTACATTAAAGATGGAACAGAGGGACATCTCATTAGCATACAGAATGGAGAGCAGCTCTTCCAAGGCAGGAACCGCACTGAACTATGGGACACCGAAAGCAGAGAAGCACTGTCTGATGGGAAATCCCTGCTCCAGATGCTAATGAACCTAGGCCTGCTCACACCCAGATTAGTCATTATCAGACCAATTCTAGTAACCAGCCTATTGACATCTAAAATACTGAAACTGCCAAGTTGCATTGTGAGCTCGTTCAAGGAACATCACCCATAACCAGGTGTGATCAGTCTCTATTGTCTCTCCTCTTTCTCTTTGAACTATCCCTATAAAACTCCTATCCTTGCCCCAAGAAAACTGTTCTGATACCTGGACTTAAATTGCATCAGTTCCATTGAGACTTCTTCATCTCCTGTCTGATCGTGCTGGGGGCTCTGTCCTGCTTTTCTCCTGCCCTCTGGACCCCCGGCTACCATCATCATCTGGGAACCCCGATCAGTGCAAGCTCCATGGGGTGGTGAGGTCTCTCTCTCTCTCTCTTTCTCTCTCTCAACTATCTCTCTAAGCATAGCCTCCTGACCCTGCCCTGTGTAAACTGTTATATGGTTACCTAACATTTGTAATCAGCTTCAATTTAGATTTAATATTGTAATTGTTAGATTTAATATTGTAACTGTTTGATATCTATTCACTACTCAGAAATAAATCACTTTCATTGTTAAGCTGGTTGCTTCTCTCTCTTTCTTTCTCTTTTGCTCACTCTTCCTTAAGGGGTGTTGTTTTGGCTTCCCAATTCGCTCTGCAACAACGCTTCTTGTACCCAAGCAAAAGATCCCTGTAGTGCCCAAAATCCTGTGGGGTTTGCTCATCGTGTGGTTTACCTGTGAATGACTGTGGTGTGAAAGTGGGGATAGGGGGTGCTGAACCTGGGGGCTTATGAGGATGGCAGCTTAAAGTGCTGTTTAATCCAGCCCACGGAGTCCAAAGGCACATGAGGGTGCAGTGTGGCATTGCTGTGAAACCCAGCCAGCTGAGTCTAGGGACATATGAGGGGGTCAGCTTGTGAGTGCTGAGTACCCAGTCCTCTCAGACGTGCTCTGATTAGTGTGTGTGAGTGTCTGTGTGTGTTGCTAAGGTGGGAAGAACCCCATCCTGAGGAACCTAGTTCCTGCAGGAGAGCTCCAGTGGGAGGGGGAATTGGCAGCAGGGAGAATTCAGCTCCATATGAGAGCCCAAGTAAGCACCAACAGCACACTGATAGAACTGTTAACCTTCCTCCAGTCCCATAAGGGTAACCCTGATAAATGAGCATACCCCAGAGTATTGGGCAAATTTGGTAACAGGTGTATGTGCCCATGCATATAATCTTGCAGGGCCAGGGCCTGTGCCACAGGCTTGGTCATGTGATATGCTGAGTGCCCTCAACTCCCATTGACTTCAGGGCTCTAAGGAACATGAAGAATCAGGGCCTAATTCCCTCCCCTTTCCCAGTTTTGCTTTGGGATAATTAATTTTTGAAATATTTAGAGGAGTAACCCATTCTGTTATGAAATATTCCTATTGTTTACAAAAGTGCTTTGCTCTCTCCTGAAATTTGTAGATAATTAAAAAGCTTCCTTCAGAAGTCACATCTGATGTCACTAACTTTCTCTAAAGTTTACAAACTGTTTTGAACAGGACTCCGCTTTTGGGGCCATTTTGATCTTGAAGGGAGATCCTATTCAGATTTTATGAACTATTTGTAAAGGTCCCACGTTTGAAACGTGCGTATCAAGGTAGTGAATTTTCTGGAGAATTATTTTGTGGGTTTATCTCCTAGTTAACAGTTTTCAGATCAGCTTATGTTTCCCAATCTATGGCTATGTCTACACTACAGATTTTTTTTCGGAAAAACGGCTATTTTCTGAAAAAAAACTCATGGCGCGTACACCTCAAGCATGTTTTTGTGCTAAAATTAAAAGAACAGAGAAGTTTTTCCAGCATAGGTATTCCTCATTCTACGAGGAAGAGGTCTTTCACAAAAAGGAGTGTGTGGACGGGGAAGAAAGGTTTTTTGTGCAAAAAGAGAAAAAAGGAAAAAAGCACAGGTTCCCTGATGGCCATTCTGTGCATAGCAATCAGAGCTTACTTTCGAGAGAGTGTCCATGCAGTCTGGATGCTATCTTTCACAAAAGCACATTGCTTTTCAATGCACTTTTGCAGTGCGGACGCGTGTTGCACCAGAAGTTTTTGTGGAAGATCTTTTCCGAGAAAAGCTTATTGCACAAGAAGCCTGCCGTCTAGACGTAGCCCATGGGAGATACTATCTGATATTGTTTGGTACTGGAACAATGGGAAATGGGATATGTAATAATCTTGTATTTTGTCATGGGGCAGTACAACTCATTTACTCAGGGGAGATGAAGAAAATAGCTAGATGGTCCGCAAAGGTAAACCACTAAGTTGTATAGAAGGACTTTGCAGAGACAGTAGACAAACCCTAACATATGATTAAAGTGAAAGTTAACGATATTCCACAATGGGGGCTTGTTGGATCTTTGAAGCAAGAGGAGGAAGATGGTGGGTTGTCTATATCATGGAAAGACTGTACCCAAAACTCTATCATCTTAGCATTCTTCTATTATGGTCTTATCTTCTTAGCATTTCCTACTAGCTCCATCAATGGTAGCAGCAAGGGTGGAGTTGCCACCTTTCTCATTGCAGGTACCTGGACCCCTGATACTTTGTCCTGACTCTTTCCCAAGGTCCTGCTCTGCTCTGCATCTCCTCCAAGGCCCCACCCCCTTCCTGTCTCATCTTCAGGCTCTGCCCTCTCCACCTCATCCCGCAAGACCTCCTTCACTCTACCTTTTTCACTCAAGAGCATAAGCTCATCATTTGCTCCTCTCCCATTATTCACTGGATCATCTCTATCTTCTCCCCTCCTCCCCTCAGCTGGGCTCCCTCTGCTCTGGGGCTGAGACAGGGGCTGCTGCAACCTGACAAGGAGCTTGCCTGCAGTAACTGAACTTTTGACGGCCGTTGTAGGACCAGATTCTGCCAAGTCCCCTTTTTGACCAGACTTTCCAATCAAAAACTGGGCACTTAGCAACCCTAATGGCACCTTGACATAGAAACCAAAGACTGGGTAAAACTTGGATTCTGGTAACTCTCAACACTGGGTGGATAGTTATAGACCTGCCAAACAGGTTTTAATAGCTGCATTATTACTCTGCTCACAGCAGGCTGAGATGGCGATTAAAATGTTGGAAGACACCAGTTGCCTGTCTATGCTGTTTGTGGTAGTAAGTGTGGGTAATTTTCAGGGAAAAATTCTAGCAAAGTAGTGTACAAAAGTCCAGAGAGAATATGGTACAAGGTAAATAGAAAAAGGAAGACAGAGAAAGAAAGGCTAGCTAAAAAGCTTGGGAGCTGGATACTTAAATAACATTTAGGAAACTTTAGCACAGGAAGGCTGGAAGCATATGGCTGAACCTAGAATGTGAGACTTTTCAAATTTATTCTTTACTGAAAACACAAGGGCTGCATCTAGACTGGCAAGTTTTTCTGCAAAAGCACTGCTTTTGCAGAAAAACTTGCCAGCTGTCTACACTGGCCGCTTGAATTTCCGCAAGAACACTGACGATCTCATGTAAGATTGTCAGTGTTCTTGCGGAAATGCTATGTTGCTCCCGTTCAGGCAAAAGCCCTCTTGCGCAAATGCTTTTGCACAAGAGGGCCAGTGTAGACAACGTGGTATTGTTTTGCGCAAAAAAGCCCCGATCGCGAAAATGGTGATTGGTGCTTTCTTGCGCAAAACCGTGTCTAGATTGGCACGGACGCTTTTCTGCAAAAAGTGCTTTTGCGCAAAAGCGTACGTGCAAATCTAGACGCTCTTTTCCGCAAATGCTTTTAACAGAAAACTTTTCTGTTAAAAGCATTTGCGGAAAATCATGCCAGTCTAGACATTGCCAAGAAGATATCTTACCTGCCCTGGAATATATGAACAATGTCTGACTGAGACGTACAGTTTTTACAGGTTGGTATTATTTTTACTTTTTCTCTTTTTACTATAGTGAATTAAGTTTTTAAAGGCCACTTTTAGTCTGAGAATGTTCTTTACATAAATATCTTGTGGCCTCTTCTTGAAGGGAAATCACACCTTGACCTGTGAGGAGAGTCAGACAGAGGAGCATGAGGTCACAGACCAGGCGCTTTTCTTTCAAAGAAGTGCATCCCAGACATTGACTAAAGTCAGCAAGGTAACAGAGGGAGTGAATTGGCTACAGAAATAGGAGAATAAAGATCATATAAACTTTCAGAGATTTGTGGAGGAGCTCTAATTTAAATTTTCACATTCAGGTCAAAAGGGCTTGTGCTTCCAATATCAGAACTGATATCTGCTTGAAGAACTGTCCTTTGAAAAGGAGCTTTAGTTATCTCAGCCAGTGTCAGATTGCTGGGGAAGGGCTTTAGAATCAGTTTCTCTGCCTCAGATGACACTTGTGCTTGCTAGCTAGTGGCAAGCCTTCGGTGTTAGGAGGGATCCTGTCGAGTGCCAGGGTTTGGTTAGTACTTATGTGTCTTCAGCTATTCAAGGCAGTGACATCACATAGATGTAGTCCCTTTCTTGTATGATCTCTCCATGGTTTCTACATTCAGCAACTACCTTGTTTTCTGGAGTGCTCTTGTAAACTGTTCACCTTTAGGCAGAATTTTATCCTAACAGGTTGCTCCATGTGTTCTTGAAGAACTGTCCATAAGTGAGTCTAGTGTCATCTCCACATCACTAATTTTTGAAGTGGATGGGTATAGCCTCAGAATCTGCTTCAGCCTATCATTTACCTGAAACTCCCAGAGGCAAACCTAATACAGACTTTATCTATAATAGCCATTTTGTAGTGTATAGTGTGAAAAAAAGCCACCTGCCCAACAAAAGTTTCACCAATAAAAACAACAGAGTGGACAGAACTATGTTGGTGGGAAATGCTCTCTCAGGGTATGTCTACACTTGCCCCTTACTTCGAAGTAAAGAGGCAAATGAAGCATACCGAAGTTGCAAATCAAGCCCGGGATTTAAATACCCCGCGCCTGATTTGCATGTTCCTGGCCGGTCGCCATTTTAGAAATTCGCTAGCCCGGAGTAACTGTCCGCGTCTACATGCAGCAATGAAACGGGAGTCCAATTTAGCCCTAATTCAAATTAGCTGGTAAACCTCATTGCAGGAGGTTTTGATCACAGCCTTCATCTTCCAGAAGGGAGGTTCCAAAGAGGATGGAGAGAGACTGTTCTCAGTAGTGATGGATGGCAGAACAATGAGCAATGGTCTCATCTTACAGTGGGAGAGGTCCAGGTTGGATATTAGGAAAAACTATTTCACTAGGAGGGTGGTGAAGCACTGGAATGGGTTACCTCTAGGGAGGTGGTGGAATCTCCATTCCTAGAGGTTTTTAATTCTCGGCTTGACAAAGCCCTGGATGTTTTCATTTAGTTGGGATTGGTCCTGCTTTGGGCAGGGGGCTGGACTGGATGACCTCCTGAGGTCTCTTCCAGCTCTATGATTCTATGACACTGCACACTGGAACCTCCCCTGCCTCCTGCTTTGCCTCTTCCCTCTGAGGCCCCACCCCTTGTCCCCTCTCTTCCCCCAGTTGTCATAGCTGCTCTCTCCATCCCACCTCCCACTTCCTGCCAGCTGAGCAGGACTCTAGGGGTGAGGTGGGGCAGGTCAGGGGTAAGGAAAGTCTGTTTCCAGGGATGCATGACTGAGATGGGATAGAGGAGAGAGAGCCCCATTCCAGAGGTCAAGGGTGCGTGGGGTGTGGGGGGGGAGGGAGAATCGCACTCTGAGGATCTGAAGGTGAGTGGGGTGCATAAGGTTACCAACTTTCCAGGATTGTCCTGGAGTCTCCAGGCATTAAAGATTATGACATGGGATGAAAGTGCCGTGAATACATCCTACCAGAACTGGTAACCTTAAGAGCGGGGAAGGGAAAGCTTTTGGGGGTGAAGAGGTGAGTGGGCTAGGATGTGGGAGGGAGACTCACACTCAGGGCAGGATGGGGGAAGCCACTGGTTCCTCTCTCTGCTGCAGCCATTCCTGAGTGTGCCTCCAGGCTCCAGCAGCAGCTGCTGCTATCTTCTCCCATCCTCCTCTCCTCTCCCCACCATGGTGCAGGCCGGTTACTGAGGGAAATCAGACTTTTAGTATCTGATAACACTGCAAAGCTGCAAAGACTAGACACCAGGCAACCCTTGATCTGTTGCCAGAAGAAACATGTCTATAGCATCATAAGGTAGGTGTGACCCTAAAGATAAAGCCAGAATGGTCAGACTGCAGTAACCCCAATAAGCTGCTTGTTTTGTCTATGCTTAATGTCAACCAGGCAATAAAGAGTCTTAAGAAAACTGAACTCATAGTTACAGTAGCATTATATTTGTTCTATAGTTATAAAGTAATAAGAAGACACTCCAGAGTACATTTCTGGAAGATGACTGCCATTTCTCTTGTGACTGAAATCTTTCATCCCTCAGCCTTGTGACTCACAGTTTCACAATCCTAGTCATATTTTAATTCCTGGAACTTTTTACTGCTTAATACACACTTTTGAGTGCAGCAACATCACACTCCAGAAAGCTCAGAGAATTCTGAATTAAAAGCAAATCCACTTGACTCATTTGAAAAACAAAAATTCCCCTTCAATTAATTCCTCATAGGTAATGAAGATTGTTACACATAGGACTCTGACATACTTGCTTCTATTCAACAAGTTAAGGATAAAAGCCTATGGCTAAAATTGAAGGGTAAAAACTTTCCCTTTTGCCTTGTTGCGTATCATAAATGTTCAGTGCTGTTGAAAACCCCACCCAGAGAATATTGTTTTGGAGACACCAACCACATTTTGAGAAAACTGAAAATAATTAATTTTAGTTAGTACTAAGTTTTTTACAAGCTCCACAGGTTAAGATGGAGGACTTGACTTGATCATATGCTTTACTGTTTTTCTGCCCCAAACCTAACTGTATTAGTTTGTGGTAACTACACACTGAAATATAGTGCCTCAAGTTTCTCACCCAAATCCATTTTCTGGAACTCAATAGAAGCTTCTAGTGCTTAGGACTTTTCAAAATTTAGGGTACCTTTCTAGGTGCCTAACAGTGTATATAGAAGGCCAAATGTTTTTTTTGAAAATCTTAGTTACCATTTTTAATATATATGTAGTGTTCATGACAGGCACTTTATAAATAAGGGCATGTCTACATAGCATTATTCTGAAATAACTTTGCGAGCATCTACACAGCAAGCCCATTATTTTGCAATAATTTTGAAATAACAGGTGGCTTATTCTGGAGTCTATAACCCTCATTCTATGAGGAATAACGATTATTCCAAACTAGTTATTTTGGAATAGTGTGTGTTTGTAGACAGGATGGCTGGAAATATTTTGAAATAAGGAGCCTCCAGGAAATCCAACAGGTGTCCTGCTGGCTGCTCTGTCCACACTCATCACAACTTTATAGCTTCCCTTCCCCTGATGCCCTTAAAGCTGCAGGCAGACAAGAAAGGGCTTGTGGCATGAAGCAGGTCCTGCTCATATTGTGACACACAGCAGGACCCTGCACAGCCTTCCCTTCCTTCTGTCATGGCTGAGCCCACTGCTCCAGCTGAGCCCCCAACAGCTATCAGCACCACCTCAGGCAGCTCGCAGGACCCTCCCTGGGACTGAAAGAGGCATGCACCTTCCTGCTCTGGTGCGGAGATCCTGGATGTCATTAAGGTCTGGGACAAGGAAGAAAACCTCCAGGATCTCCACGCCAGATGCAGGAATGCGGACATCAATGGCTGGATGGCTGATATCTTGGCCACCAAGGGATACAGCCGCACTCAGGAGCAGGTCAGAATGAAAGTGAAGAAGCTGAGGCAGGCCTATGCCAAGGACAGGGAATGCAGCTCCCACTCTACGGCAACATGCTAGACGGGCAGCCCAAGACGAGCGGCCGGCAACTGGCGCCCCAGGCGGAATGGGCAATCAGCGCCCCCACCTCCGAGATGAGCTGCCAGCAACTGGAGCCCTAGGTGGAATGTGAGATCGGCGCCCCCGTATCCAAAGCCCTCAATGGTGGTATGTCCTCATTGGGCACCCCGTTTAACGCGGTGCCCTAGGCGACTGCCAAGTCTGCCTATACGCACGGGCCACCCCTGATCCCAAACCTGCCCATATTACTCCCAGCTTTACCACATCCTGGTAGGTGGGTCATTCTCCCCCCCATCTCCCCGTAGTGGACTCAGGATGAGATGCCTGTTGTCACCCTCCCAGGGGGCATAGCCAATAAGGAGGAAGAGGAGCCGGACAAAGCCAATACCATCTCTGTGCCCGCAAGCCAGGACCTCATGCTTGCCCTGGGGACAGTACCTCCTGCCCTGGATGTCTCCCAGGCATCATCAGAAACTAGGGAAGGCCCATCAGGTGTCATTTCTTTCCCTACATGCACATAGGTGGAGGTGGTGGGTAGTGAGGGGCTGGGGTGCTCTCCTTGCTCAGCCTTCTTAGCCTGGGGATTGCACAGCAATCTGTGCATGTGGGTGCACAGGGAGCACCAGTCCTGGTGCACAGCCCCAAGAAGCTGCAACAGAGGACCCTTGTGCTATTGCTTACAGGGTGCTGGGGACCTGATATACTCCTGACACTGGGGTGGGAGGGACACCCTTCCACTACAGGCCACCACTAGGAGGATGGGGACATAGACACACACACTCACTCCCAGGAACAGCATCTGCCACTGACACACACCTCTCCCCCAATACCCTGCCCCGCCTCCTCCAGTGGGCAGGGATAGAAGTCCTCTCCCTGTGGGATGCCACCACTGCTGGACCTGGCATGTGCATGGCATGGTGGGAAACCCAGTTGTCATGTGACCCTGCACGCCCACCTGCCAGCAGGCTCCCGGTTTGGCCAGCATCTTCCCATGCCTGCTTGTCCCCAGGACTTGGGGGTAGCAATCATCCCTGTCCCCTGGGGCATCTGTGCCCCTTCAGGAAAGGGCCCACTGTCTAGGTAGCATGTCGCCTTTGACTGACCTGAGAGCTTTCAGTCTTGGCTCAAAGATGAGTGCAAGGCGTCAGGCACAGCAACTCCAGAGATGCGCTATTTCGAAATAAACTATTCCAGAGTTTTTCTTCTGGAATAGCTTATTCTGAAACAAGCATGCAGTGAAGATGTACTTTAAGGCTGTGTCTAGACTGGCAAGTTTTTCCGGAAAATCATCTGCTTTTCCGGAAAAACTTGCCAGCTGTCTACACTGGCAGCTTGAATTTCCGGAAAAGTACTGACGATCTCATGTAAAATCATCAGTGCTTTTCTGGAAAAACTATGCTGCTCCCGTTTGGGCAAAAGTCTTTTTCCAAAAGACTTTTGCGCAAATGGGCCAGTGGTGACAGCATAGTACTGTTTTCCGCCAAAAAGCCCCGATCGCGAAAATGGCGATTGGGGCTTTTTTGCGGAAAAGCGCGTCTAGATTGGCCACGGATGCTTTTCCTCAAAAAGTGCTTTTGCGGAAAAGCATCCTGCCAATCTAGACGCGCTTTTCCGAAAATGCTTTTAACAGAAAACTTTTCCATTAAAAGCATTTTCGGAAATTCATGCCATTGTAGACGTAGCCTGGCTGTATAAGCATTTTACAAGTTAGTGCCAAAAATGCAACATGATTACAAAAATTATGATAGAGACATTACTCAATGACATATTCAAGTCCGTTTGACAATAAATACCAAATAGCACTGAACTTCTATAATAAACAATAATAAATTCCCTCATTCTTTGCTCAGACACATTCCTTTTTAATATTTAAACAAGATTCTTCCCACTTAAAGTGAACAGGATTTATACCCTCATTCAACTATATGGAGACGGATCTAAAAATCTTAATAATTCTTCATCACGATTTTGTCTCTCTTTTACACAGGGAAACTGTGTACGTATTATATCCAAACAGTATTAGACAGTATTAATTTTGGCCAAAGGCATATCTAATGCAATTTCATCAGCTTATTAAAAAGGGCGGCACAATGTTTTATGAGCAAATTAATAACATGCCCTGCCACTTTTCCAACATTTTAATCTTAGACATTTCATTGCTGAGAATAAAAACCTTATTAGTCTGGTGTGTCAGATAATGCTGGAAGTGCTCTACCGAGATTGGTAACATTGATCATAAGAACAGGAAATATTTTGAGGGAGGCACAATTCTTGGTGCTTTGTGTGTGTGTGTGGGGGGGGGGGGGGAGGCAGCAAGATGCAACTTTTTCAGGATGGAGACGCGTTTTTCCCCAATTCAAGTGAAGCCAGCTCTGCTATTGGTCCTCCTTTGCTCTGCCAAATTTACTTTGGGGAGTTAACACTTTTTCAATGCTAGTTTTAAAATTTAATTGCATTACTGACTTTGAAGAGGGGGAAAAAACTGAAGGAAGCATCCTTTCTCTCCTTGTGGACTCATATAAGACCAAACAAGCTGACTCATGTTCTTCAGTATGTATATTTTAGAACCCTGCTGAGAAATCTCCATCTGGATTATTCGGAATGTTCTCTGGAGAGCACAGGTGCCTATCTGCAACAGTAGTTTATGAACTTTTGATCTTTAAATTCTCTCTACTGTTTGTTACTTACCAGTATGTACATTTTGTTTTGGTCTTAGATCTAGCTTCTTGGCTCATAAAATCCATTCTAGCCTATGATGTTAATGTGAAGATTTGCAAATATCCCAGTAACTTGTTTGCATCATTAGCCATGTCAGCTGATATGATGGGGAATCACCCCAACCAAACAAGAATGTAAGACTATTTTTATGAAATACTTTCAAAGAGATTTGACTGTAGGACAGCCATCATTAAAGCATCTACATGGATAATGTATCCTCCTTTAAAGTTTTTATCTGCTGATGGTGGATGTTTGATACATACTAAATAAGGTTAATTTTAATATGGAATATCTTGCTGTCAGAAAAGATTGAAAGTTCTCTTTTACCCTTTCATAAAAACCAATCACAATTCAGATAATGACCTTTATTGTAATTTACATTAAGGATTCAAAGTAGATTACATTTATACTGAGTTTAGGCCCCCTTTTGCACATGTAGAGTACATTTGCACTCTCAGTAATGAAGTATCAGGCCCAGTAACTTTAGAGCAGAAAATGTATTTCACCTCCTCAAGCCTGTCTCTTTAAAGCAGTCTGTTATTTAAATGTAAAATGTACTGCCCATTTTCTTCACAGTGCAGCAGGTTATCATATCAGTCTGACAAACAGCCTGCCTTCCCTTCTCCTACCCTTTCTCTCTTATCCTTGCAACTTGCCGCTATCTCTTCTCCAATAGCTGATGACATGAGTAAATCAGTTGAGCTCATCATTTGCATTATTATTTTGTGGGGAGTTTCAGCAAGTCATGAGATACATCAGCAACATATTCCTTTAATGGGCAGCAAGGGTAAGAGCTGTTCAGCTGATTTCACCCCACTTTCCTCAGTGGGATAAACACTAATGATATTAGGCTTTATATACACTAGCACTTTTGCTGACAACACTTTTGTTGGTCACCATCAGGGTGTGTGTAAAAAACAACCTTGTGACCAACGTAAATTTTACTGACTAAAGTGCTGGGGAAGACAATGCTACGTTGGCAGGAGACATTCTCCCAGCATGATAGCTACTGCCACTGTTTCAGCCACTGTAGTGGCAGCGGTTTAATTATGATGGTGGGAGAGCTCTTTTCCACCTGCATAGGGATTTTATAGTGGCGCAGCTGCAGTGCTGCACAGCTGTACTGCTATAATGTGCCTAGTGTAAACAAGCCTCCTTACAGAGGGTACAAAGCGGGCGACTGCCCTGGCACCCAGTCATTCAGAAGGGCTGAGGGCTCCCGGTCACTGATGCTACCACTGCAGCAATGGTGGTGGCTGAAGCCCCAGGCCCTTTAAATCAGCGCTGGAGCTCTGGGCAGTGCGCTCCAGGCAGTGCTAAGGGCTGGATGGGGTGGGGTGGGGCATGGCACTATACAGGTGGTACTGAGGACTGGCTGTTCCCAGCCTCCTCAAGGCCCCACCCCTTCCAGGAGTGCAGAGCCACCCTCCCACCTTGCCCATGGATCTGGCAATTATATCTCCCCCCCACGCCCCGAGTGTAAACATAGCCCTAGGGTAAGCAATATCAGAATATAGTCCTACATGGCACTACATGGTTGATTGGCTGTTGTGAGGGGGGCAAGGGAATCTCTGCTACCCCATCACACAGTGTTTTCTAGGAAAATGAAAAGGCTTTATTTGAGTGGTTCAAAAATACAAAATGGCTAAAAATTAATTAGGAGAGAAAATGAAAGATAAGAGTCTGACTCTACAGTACCAAAGAACAGCTAGTTTAAAAAATAGTTTCCTGGCACAGTTGTATCTCCAGCCCAGAAGAAAATTGTGTCCCATACTCTGGTAACACAAATGCGTTTGCTGAGCCCACTTTTTAAAAAATGGTTGCTTCTGTAGCATAGGAGGCGCTGCTAATATCACTGCAAATAGGAAATTCAATCACATTGAAATGGAAGCCTCCACAACTATATTTTTGTGGATATTTCATCTGCTTGGCAATTGTATGGTGATCTAATGTCAAATCAGACTTGGAAGACTGTACATCAGAGAGAGACTAGCACATACATGCACAGTGGGAGGCTTTATAAGGAACTGTGTACCGATACAGTGCAGTGTATTGACAAAGGTCACTGGGAGGTGATAAGAGGCCTGAGGTCATATTATCTTCTATGGTATATACAGGGCCACTGAGGGGGGAGGAGGGGTAAAGAGTAAAGGGGGAAGCTGTCTTAGGACCTGGCAATTTAAAAGGGCCCAGGGCTCTGAGCCTCCTACTGCTGCTGCGGCAGCAACAGTGGCTGGATCCCTGGGCCCTTTAAATCCCATTGGAGCACCTTGCAATGTGGTCTGGTCAGTGCTAGAGGAAGCTAGCCCTCAGCCTCACCCTTCCTGCCAGAGGCCCCACCCCTCTGGGACTCCCAGAGCCAAACCACAGTTCCCATTGCCCAGGGCCTGCTGAAATCTTTTGCCAGCCCTGGGTATATGAGGCCATTCATCATTTTCCAGAAGTGCTCAACCCCTTGCAGAATTAAGCTCCTAAAAAGATAGGAATTTTGGTAATTAAGTACAAATATGTAAAGCAATTCGAAAATGCTCTCCCAGCCTGTTGTTACCACATTAACACCTCTATACAAAGCTAAAAATACTTGTGTGTTCTTTCATCTAAAATTCATTAGGATGTTAATTGACTAAACAAATGCAACCTATTAAGCAAGGACACAAATTGATTCAAAGTTTCACCTTGAGCAAGTAACAGTCTCCTCTTATTACAAAGGACTTGGAAGTGCAGGAGAAAATAATACGAGAGCGTAGGATCAGGCACACGATCATCCCCATATACTCATCACCTTTAGCTGAAAAAGAGAGAGAAAAGCTGGAGAAAGGGAAGGAGGGAGGAGAAGGAAAGGAAGATTCTTGAGACAGTGTTAAAATAAAGATGATGTCAAAAATGTTTTGTAGAAATTACCCTCAGGAGCTATAGAATTGTTATGTGTGGAATGACACCTTGTTATGGGTTGAATTAAAGCTTTGCTGAGATAAAAAGTTAACTCCAGTCACTGTAATTGTAAGAATAGCCTCCCTACCTCAGACAAAAGGAATAAGTGAATTTTGGACATCCAGGAATTTTGGACTGTGTGGGCAGAGATGATTTTGGTGAGTGTTTTTTTTTTTTTTTTGGTTTGGGGTGGAAGAGGGAAGATACATTTGGGAAGACAGTAGACCAGAGAGCCACATAGAAGAAGCAGCAAGAAGAAGCACTGCAAAGGAGAGAGTATGATGCTGAAAGAAGCTTGGGAAAAGGTTTTTAGATTGAAGGTATAAGCTGAAAAGAGTACTCTTAGTGCAGTGAGCAAAAGCTGCCCCCTGCTATTTGATTCCTTCCATGTTAGAGGCACAGAACTTCAACCATTCTCTATAAATAAACAACACTTCATCAAAGAAATATCTCACTACCACCAGTTTCTTCTCCTATCTGTAACAACCTACGGGACCTCAATTTTTGGGTTGCCACTCAGGCCAAAAGGGGCTTCAGGGGGTAGCCAAGTTAGTCTGTTACAGAAAAAAACAGCAAGCAAATGGTCTGGTTGCACTTTATAGACTAACAAAACATGTAGATGGTATCCTACGGTAACACAATGAAATGGAGAGGAATAGTTTCACTATATAATTTTAAACTATCCTCAACAGCAGTGGTTCTGAACCTGAAACCCTATCAGCGCACAGCCCATGTGACTTCCTCAGGGCCATTCAGATAGTGTATATATTGTGAGGATGCAGCTCTCATATAACTGAGAGCTGCATATGCTATGTGGCCCCCAGTGGAAAGTAGGTTGAGAACCACTGCTCTTAGAATGTCAAAGATCTTTATATCCCTGCTAGAGAATTCTCTAGAATTTCATAGTGAGGGGAGGGGGTTGCCTGACAATGAAGTCACTTGGAAGAGGCCTGGGATCACTTGGGGAAACTGATCCAGGAGTCTCCTGTCCAGAGGTGAAAGTGGGCTGGTGTAGGCTGGTTTGGTGCACCGGCTGGAACTGAACACCAGCTCGGCCCATTCATAGATGATGTTTTGGTCCCCTCCATGTCAGTGGCCCTGCCAATAGGATCTGTCAGCGTGGTGTTAATATATCTATATAGTCTGTGTGCCTGTAGAAAATTCAAATAAACCCAGCTGGCAGTTGTGTAATATTAACTTGAAGAAACACTCCTTGCTCCTAAACTTCACTAGCAGGAATTATCCAGGTGTACTGGAATGGAGATTTCCATTATAGGCATCAATTCACCAATCACTCAACTTTACGCATGTGCAAAGTGCTTTGCTAGATTGAGGCCATAATAGATTTATTGGGTTCTCTGAAAAGTCATTGCTTGCTTCTTCATAAAAACATTGATCATACTGTGAGTCTGATTAAGAGAAGAGTCTTGCACACTGTACCTCTGTAACTCTCTCTGTCAGAATAGACATAATGGAAAACCACATTGCTCAAGGGGTAATTCTCCGTTGCAGCTGGATGATCAGAGGTGAAGAGAGCACACAGTTTTCAAGTCAACAAGTGACAGCTGGAAGCATGGTTTGATACCAAGAAAGGCAAGAGCTGTGCAGCTGCAGTCGGACAACTAGAGAATGAGAAGGAACAAGCTATGCAGAATTTGGATGTGTGCATGGCATTCAAAATATCTCTTCATTGAATTTAAGGGGTTTAGAAAAATCAAGTAGACTTTTTGCCAAAGGAAACAGACATTATCCCTCCCTAATAAAGAGTTACTTATAAATCTTCAAAAAACTACCTCAGCTGGAAAGGCAATAAACTTTGCTAACAAAAATGTTTTAATAAAATGAGACAGTTTCTTGGAGCAACAAAGAAAAAGGGAATGGCAGCTACAAATTTTAAATGATGGTTTGACAAGATACAATATGACTGTGCCTCAGCATTTTAGAAATAAAAGGGTCTATTTTTATCACAGTATGTGGAAATTTATGCACGTAATTTCCCTTTCGATAATTAATCCTCTGTTACAAGGAATTAGGTACTCCTGCTTGATTCTTTATGAGAATGGTGTGCCTATTTTTTTTGTACACATTATATAATAAATTAATTACCAAACTAAAGCTATAGCCATTAACATATCTTAGAAAAAATGGGATGCTGCACATTTTAAATGCAGAGCTTCACACCTGCAGTAACCTGAAGGTTTAGCAATTTTACAGAATTGCTTCTTTAAAAAAAAATTTTCAGTTACACATTACTGTGTGAAGGGCTTGGAAGATTTTACAGTCTCCAAGAAAGTCTCTGTTGAAGGGTGTGTACAATGAAATATTTCTCTCACTGTTCTGAACTTGTAAAGCTGTGGCTGGTGATAATCCCGTCAGGCTAACTATAGTATATTCCTTTCATAGGAAAGCATGCTTCCATTAAACTGTGGAGAAACAGTAGGGTTGCCAGCTATATAGCTGGGATGCCTGATTGAAAAGGGATCCTGGAAGTGTGCTGATCAGGCTACTAAAAGTCTGGCTGGCTGTAGCAGGGCAGGCAGGCTCCGTGCAGCTCCTCAGAAGCCGATATCATGTCACTCCAGCTCCTTGGCTAAGAGCTGTCCCAAGCACAATGTACGCATCTCCCATTGCCTGGGAATTGTGGCCAATGGGCTCTGTGGGGACAATGTCTGTGACTCTATGCCTAGGAACCAGAGGGACATTCTGGCCACCTCCTGGGACCCAACTGGGGTCAGGGCAGTCTGGAGACAGCACCCCTCACCCCTTCCCATGTCCTAATCCCCTGCCACAGCTCAAAGCTCCCTTCCACACTCTGAACCTCTCGTCCCACCCCCAGTCTAAAGTCTCCTCCTGTACCCTAAACCCCTCATCCCCAGCCCCACTCTAATGCCTGCACCCACCGCCGGAGCCCTCACCCCCTCCTGCCCTAGTCCCACGAAAATGAGTGAGTGAGCGAGGGTGGGGAAAAGGTGAGCAAGGGTGGGAAGCGGGGTGGACTGAGTGGGATAGGGGCTTTGAACAAGTGATGGAGCAGGAGCAGGCCTCAGGGAAGGTGTTGGACAGGGGGTGATGCAAAGGTATTCAATTTTCTGTAATTAGAAAGGTGGCATTGGCAACCCTAGGAAACAGAGGGAGAAAGAATTGCATTCATCTTGCTGTCAAACACTAGTGCAGAGTAGAATACTTGTGCTTTACCAGCCCATTGCTCTAATAATAATCAACAGAAGGCAAGAGTGGCATACATTAAAACAGAAGGACTCTCTCACAGGGGAGTTTGAGTGGGAGTTTGGATATTAGGACTTGTTTGGGGTTTGTTTTTTCTGTGGAGGGGGTGTTTTGGTCTGTTTTTGTGTTCACCGGACTAATAGGATTTTGGTAAGAGAGTAGATAAAACACAGAGGCAGTAGTGGTCATGGCCCAAGTAGTAGAGAACACAAGGAGGATGATTGGATGTGGTAGCTGTGGTATGTACATGATTCTGGAGGGCGTACCTGAAAGAAGTTTTGTTTGCATGAAGTGCCGCCTGATAGAGCTGATGGAAGAAAAGATCCGAGGACTGGAGATGCAGGTGGAAACTCTGGTCGAGTTTAGAAGGGGGTTTGAGCAGATGATGGAGCAAAGGCATGATGTGGCTGAAGGGGAAAGCTTAGATATGCAGATGGAAGCAGGATCAAGGGCCTCAGAGGGGGGACTTCTGGGCAAAGAAAATGGACAGTGGAAGCATGTGACTCAGAGAAGCAGGCAGAAGAAAAGATGGGTCAGTGAAGGAAAAATAGAGCTCAAGAACAGGTATGTGGAGCTGGAGAATGAAGGGGTACAGCAGGTAGATAATGAAGATGGAAGGGTAAGGAAGAAGAGGAGTGGCTAGTCCCATAGATAAAGGGGAAGAGTTAATGGAGACAACACCAATAATGAGCATTAGGAGGATACAGGATGGGTTAAAGAGGATTACAAGGGAAAATAGGAATGGCAAGGACTTGCAGCCAGAGGAAGCAAGAGATAGACCAGAGAATCGCACTGTCACTAGGAAAAGGCAGGTCTATGTGATTGGGGACTCCTTATTGAGAAGAATAGATAGGCCAGTAACCAGAGCTGATCCAGAGAATAGAAGGGTGTGCTGTCTGCCAGGTGCTAAGATACGGGATGTGGAACTGAGGTTGAAGAGGATTATTAAGGGAGCAGGAAGGAATCCATTGATCATCCTTCGTGTAGGAACAAATGATTCTCGCTGGAATGAATTAAGGGAGACTATGCTAGGCTGGGGAGGACGCTCAAGGAAATTGAGGCTCAGGTGATCTTCCAGCGTGAAACGAGGAGTACCGGTAGTTCGGAATAGGCACCCTAGTCCGAACTACCTAGTTCGAGCCCCGTGTAGCCGCGCTACACGGGGTTCGAAGCAGCGGGGATTTAAAAATGGCGGCTCCCCGCTTATGCTAATGAAGCCCGGGAAATTCAAATCCCGGGCTTCATTAGCAAGTGCGGTATGCCTACATTACCCCGCTAGTTCGAACTAGCGGGGTAGTGTAGACATACCCTAAAGAAATAAAAAGTGATGGAATGGAGAAGACAGAGTCTGTTTGGGCAAAAATCACATTGGGAAAGAAAACTATCAGATCCTCTCCTGGGATAGTGCTTGGGGTGTGTTATAGACCACCAGGATCCAATTTGGATATGGATAGAGACCTCTTTAATGTTTTTAATGAAGTAAATACTCATGGAAACTGCGTAATCATGGGAGATTTCAACTTTCCAGATATAGACTGGGGAACAAGTGCTAGTAATAATAATAGGGCTCAGATTTTCCTAGATGTGATAGCTGATGAATTCCTTCATCAAGTAGTTGCTGAACCAACAAGGGGGGATGCTATTTTAGATTTGGTTTTGGTGAGTAGCGAGGACCTCATAGATGAAATGGCTGTAGGGGACAACCTTGGCTCGAGTGATCATGAGATAATTCAGTTCAAATTAAATGGAAGAATAAACAAAAATAAATCTGAGACTAGGGTTTTTTATTTCAAAAGGGCTAACTTTAATAAATTAAGGAAATTAGTTAGGGAAGTTGATTGGACTAAAGAAATTATGGATCTTGAGGTGGAAGAGGCCTGGAATTATTTTAAGTTAAAGTTGCAGAAGCTATCAGAAGCTTGTATCCCAAGAAAAGGGAAAAAATTTATAGGCAGGTGTGTTAGACCAAGCTGGATGAGCAAGCATCTCAGAGAGCGACGAAGAGTCCTGTGGCACCTTATAGACTAACTGAAGTGTAGGAGCATAAGCTTTCGTGGGCAAAGACCCACTTCGTCAGATGCATGTAGTGGAAATTTCCAGAGGCAGGAATAAATATGCAGGCCAGGATCAGGCTGGAGATGACCAGGTGGATCCAATCAAGGAGGATGAGGCCCACTTCTAGCAGCTGATCTGGAGGTGTGAATTCCAAGAGAATAGAAGCTGCTTTTGTAGTTAGCAAGCCATTCACAGTCTTTGTTTAATCCAGAGTTGATTGTGTCAAACTTAAAGATGAACTGTAGCTCAGCAGTTTCTCTTTGAAGTCTGGTCCTGAAGTTTTTTTGCTGCAGGATGGCTACTTGTAGATCTGCAATTGTGTGTCCAGGAAGATTGAAGTGTTCCCCTACAGGTTTTTGTATGTTGCCATTCCTAATATCAGATTTGTGTCCATTGATTCTTTTACGTAGGGACTGTCCTGTTTGGCCGATGTATATAGCAGTGGGGCATTGTTGGCACATGATGGCATATATTACGTTGGTGGATGTGCAGGAGAATGTACCAGTGACAGTATGGCTGATCTGGTTAGGTCCTGTGATGGTGTTGCTGGTGTATATATGTGGGCAGAGTTGGCACCGAGGTTTGTTGCAAGGATTGGTTCCTGAGTTTGAGTTATTATGGTGCGGTGTGTAGTTGCTGGTGAGAATATGCTTCAGGTTGGCGGGTTGTCTGTGGGCAAGGACCGGCCTACCTCCCAAGGCCTGTGAGAGCGAGGGATCATTGTCCAGGATGGGCTGAAGATCACTAATGATGCGTTGGAGAGGTTTTAGCTGGGGACTATAGGTGATGGCCAGTGGTGTTCTGTTGGTTTCTTTCTTGGGCTTGTCCCGTAGCAGGAGGCTTCTGGGTACACGTCTGGCTCTGTCAATCTGTCTCCTCACTTCCTCGTGTGGGTATCGCAGTTTACAGAATGCTTGTTGAAGGTCTTGTAGGTGTAGGTCTCTGTCTGAGGGGTTGGAGCATATGCGGTTGTATCTCAGTGCTTGGCTGTAAACAATGGATCGTGTGGTGTGTCCGGGATGGAAACTGGAGGCATGCAGGTAAGTATAGCGGTCGGTAGGTTTTCTGTATAGGGTGGTATTGATATGACCGTCACTTATTTGTATCGTGGTGTCCAGGAAATGGACCTCCCGTGTAGATTGGTCCATGCTGAGGTTGATGGTGGGGTGGAAGCTGTTGAAATCATGGTGAAATTCTTCCAGAGTCTCCTTCCCATGGGTCCAGATGATGAAGTTGTCATCGATGTAGCGTAGGTAGAGAAGGGGTGTAAGTGGACGAGAGCTGAGGAAGCGTTGTTCCAGGTCAGCCATAAAAATGTTGGCGTATTGTGGGGCCATGCGGGTGCCCATAGCAGTGCCACTGGTCTGGAGGTATATGTTGTCACCAAATCTGAAATAGTTGTGTGTGAGGATAAATTCACAGAGTTCAGCCACCAGTTGTGCTGTGGCATCATCAGGAATACTGTTCCTGACAGCTTGTACTCCATCTGCATGTGGGATGTTTGTGTAGAGAGCCTCTACATCCATGGTGGCTAGGATGGTGATCATCTCAGAGAGGTGATTACGAAAAAGCAGAAAGCATATAAGGAGTGGAAAATGGGAGGGATCAGTAAAGAAAGCTACCTTATTGAGGTTAGAGCATGTAGGGACAAAGTGAGAAAGGCTAAAAGTCAGGTAGAGTTGGACCTTGCAAAGGGAATTAAAAGCAATAGTAAAAGGATTTATAGTCATATAAATAGGAAAAAAACAAAAAAAGAAGAAGTAGGACCACTAATTACTAAGGATGGAGTGGAGGTTAAGGATAATCTAGGAATGGCCCAATATCTAAACAAATACTTTGCTTCAGTCTTTAATGAGGCTAATGAAGAGCTTAGGGATAATGGTAACATAACAAATGGGACTAAGGATGTGGAGGTAGATATTTCCATATCCGAGGTAAAAGCCAAACTTGAACAGCTTAATGGGAGTAAATCAGGGGGCCCAGATAATCTTCATCCAAGAATATTAAAGGAACTGGCACATGAACTTGCAAGTCCATTAGCAAAATTTTTTAATAAATCTCTAAACTCAGGGGTTGTACCATTTGACTGCAGAATTGCTAATATAGTTCCTATTTTTAAGAAAGGGAAAAAAAGCGACCCGGGTAACTATAGGCCTGTTAGTTTGACATCTGTAGTATGCAAGATCTTGGAAAAAATTTTGAAGGAGAAAGTAGTTAGAGACATTGAGGCTAATGGAAATTGGGACAAATTACAACATGGTTTTACAAAAGGTAGATCGTGCCAAACCAACCTGATCTCCTTTTTTGAGAAAGTAACAGATTTTTTAGATAAAGGAAATGCAGTGGATCTAATCTACCTCGACTTTAGTAAGGCATTTGATACAGTACCGCATGGAGAATTATTGGTTAAATTGGAAAAGATAGGGATTAATATGAATGTTGAGAGGTGGATAAGCAACTGGTTAAAGGGGAGACTACAGCGGGTCATATTGAAAGGTGAACTGTCAGGTTGGAGGAAGGTTACTAGCGGAGTTCCTCAGGGATCAGTTTTGGGGCCAATTTTATTTAATCTTTTTATCGCTGACTTTGGCACCAAAAGTGGAAGTGTCCTGATAAAATTTGCGGATGACACAAAGTTGGGAGCTATTGTCAATTCAGAAAAGGATTGGGATATCATACAGGAAGATCTGGATGATCTTGTAAATTGGAGTGATAGTAATAGGATGAAATTTAATAGTGAGAAGTGTAAGGTTATGCATTTAGGGAAAACTCGTGGAGATCGGGAGAGATCCCGGATGATTGGAAAAAGGCAAATGTAGTGCCCATCCTTAAAAAAGGGAAGAAGGACAATCCAGGGAAATACAGACCGGTCAGCCTTACCTCAGTCCCCGGAAAAATCATGGATGAGGTAACTGGCTCTGTGGATATGGGAAAGTCAGCGGATGTGATATACCTTGACTTTAGCAAAGCTTTTGATACGGTCTCCCACAATATTCTTGCCAGCAAGTTAAAGGAGTATGGATTGGATAAATGGACTGTAAGATGGATAGAAAACTGGCTAGGCTGTCGGGCCCAGCGGGTAGTGATCAATGGTTCAATGTCAGGTTGGCGGTCAGTTTCTAGTGGAGTGCCCCAAGGATCAGTTCTTGCACCAGTTTTGTTCAACATCTTTATTAATGACCTGGATAAGGGCATGGATTGTACCCTCAGCAAGTTTGCAGATGACACTAAGCTAGGGGGAGAGGTAGATATGCTGGAGGGCAGGGATAGGGTCCATAGTGACCTGGACAGATTAGAGGACTGGGCCAAAAGAAACCTGATGAGGTTCAACAAGGACAAGTGCAGAGTCCTGCACTTGGGACGGAAGAATCCCAAGCATTGTTACAGTCTGGGGACTGAATGGCTAAGTAGCAGTTCAGCAGAGGACCTGGGAATTACAGTGTATGAGAAGCTGGATATGAGGCAACAGTGTGCCCTTGGTGCCAGCAGATCCAGAGAAGTGATTATTCCCCTTTATTCAGTTCTGGTGAGGCCACATCTGGAGTATTGTGTCCAGCTCTTGGCCCCCCCACTATAGAAAGGATGGAGAGGGTCCAGTGGAGGGCGACCAAAATGATTAGGGGACTGGAGTTCATGACCTATGAGGAGTGACTGAGGGATTTGGGTTTGTTTAGTCTGCAGAAGAGAAGAGTGAGGGGGGATTTGATAGGAGCCCTCATCTTCCAGAAGGGAGGTTCCAAAGAGGATGGAGAAAGGCTGTTCACAGTTGTGATGGCTGGCAGAACAATGAGCAATGATCTCAAGTTACAGTGGGAGAGGTCTAGGTTGGATATTAGGAAAAACTATTTTACTAGGAGGGTGGTGAAGCACTGGAATGGGTTATCTAGGGAGGTGGTGGAATCTCCATCTCTAGAGTTGTTTAAGTCTTGGCTTGACAAAGCCTTGGCTGGGATAATTTAGTTGGGATTGGTCCTGCTTTGGGCAGGGGGCTGGACTTGATGACCTCCTGAGGTCTCTTCCAGTTCTATGATTCTATGATTCATAGCAAATGAAGAATATTTGATCCCAAGAAAACCCTTCTTTTCATTTGTCAAATGTTGATCACGTAACTGGCATATTAAAAGAACAGATTAGGTTACTATTTTAGAAGATTTTGAAATGCACAAATGGGAATTGGGTGCCTAAATCCCATTAAAATCTTAGTGGTGACACTATGAACAATGTTAATTCTGTCATTGCCATTTTTATATGGCAGAATGTCTTTATGAGGCTTTAATACTTCTTTGTCATAAGGGTGGAGGTAACATTCACAAATTACACTTTCTTGTTCTTCCTTCACATGACAGATGATTTCTGCTTTAGGAAGCGATGAATATATATCTCTGTGATAGATAGGAGGACTTCTGGCCAGCACTCAGTAACTAAAGGGTTAAACTCAAGTAACTAGGGGTGTTGGCAGAAAGCCTGAAGACCCAATGGGATACAGTGCTGAAATTTAAATTGTAAAGATACTTTGCCTTATCTCTTTGGGTGCATCTGCACAGCACCCTTACCTCGAAATAAAGTGCTAATCCAACAAGTCCATTAACCCTCATGGAAAGAGGTTACAGAGATGCTGGAATAGCGCCCCTGTTATTTTGAAATATATTTTGAAATAACGGGTGTGTTTAAAGATACTTCTGGTATCCCACAATAGTCCCACTGTCTAGACATAGCCTTTGTGTGTGAGTTCTAAGTTAAGGGCTGGAAGGAGCAAGATGCAGTAATCAGGATTATCATGGCTTCAAGGAATATTGGACATGGGAGTGAACTGGGCCTTGAAGTACAGACCAGCGCTGGGCCTTGAAGTACAGACCATGAGTAGAGAGAGTAATGTATGTTTAGTTGCAGTCAGGGTATTTTACTTCATTTTGTTTTTTTGGTTAAGCTTCTTTGTGTAAAATCCATGTGGTCTCCCCCCCTCCCCCATTCACTATCTATCTTGTACCCAGAGATACTATGTTCTCTGTGTTTGAATTTGTTTTTCTCAGTTGCTCTGTAACACCTAGCAACCAAGTATGCTTTATCAAGGATATCTTTATGTTTTTATTTATAAAATCATCTTTCTTAAGGCAATAATTTGATTCTTGTATCCTAGAAGGCAACAGGTCTCTCTGTGTGTGCCTGCCTAAGCTGAGAGGTCAGCTATCAAAGACACAGTTTATTGTCTGTGTTTTCTTTTGTTTCTTTTTTTAAGCTCTCTTGTGGCAGAAGATCTTGGGGTACCTCTGGGGAAGGAATTCAAGCATTCCTTTCTAGTTTTTCAGTGTTCTTTAAAATCACTTGATGTTGGCAGCCTATCTGTGACTCTAGGGAGTGTTTTTATAAGCAGAACCTATAGAAGCAAAGCAGTTAAGATCTCTGAGTGCAGAAAGTGGGGCCCCACAAAAGACCTGAAAGAGAGCAGGCAAGGTATCTTTACAATTTTAATTTCAGCACTGTATCCCATTGGGTCTTCTGGTTTCCTGACATCACCCTTAGCTACCTGAGTTTAATCCCTTAGGGTATGTCTACACTACCCCGCTAGTTCGAACTAGCGAGGTAATGTAGGCATACCGGAATTGCAAATGAAGCCCGGGATTTGAATTTCCCGGGCTTCATTTGCATAAGCGGGGCGCCGCCATTTTTAAATCCCCACTCGTTCAAACCCCGTGCCGCACGGCTACACGCGGCATGAACTAGGTAGTTCGAACTAGGCTTCCTAGTTCGAACTACCGTTACTCCTCGTGGAATGAGGAGTAACGGTAGTTTGAACTAGGAAGCCTAGTTCGAACTACCTAGTTCGTGACGTGTGTAGCCGCGCGGCACGGGGTTCGAACGAGTGCAGATTTAAAAATGGCGGCGCCCCGCTTATGCAAATGAAGCCCGGGAAATTCAAATCCCAGGCTTCATTTGCAATTGCGGTATGCCTACATTACCTCGCTAGTTCGAACTAGCGGGGTAGTGTAGACATACCCATAGTCACTGAGTCCTGACCAGCACTCCTCTTATCCATCATAACATCTGTGAAAGTGAACAACCAGATAACAGAGACACTGATGTGAAACAGAGCTTCATTTTATCTCCCTGTTGTTTGGCTTTGCTATGCACTAGATAATGAAGAAGTGTTTTAGCAACACAAACACTGATATAGCATGGGTGAATGATAAATGCATAAAAGACCTAGCCTTTACTGATGATATATTACTGAGCAATAACCTCAAAAAGTTAAATAATAGCTTAGCAAAAGCAGGTCAAGTGGGGCTGAAAATTACTTACGCAACAAGAAACTTCCTTGAAAACCAGATGTGAAGCAAACAACATCACATTAGAAAGCAAAAATATCAAGACAGTAGAACAATTCAGCTACCCAGGCAACATCATATTAGCCAAAAGAGACCTCAAAAATGGAATGGACATCGAGGATAGGGAAAGTATTCACAGCATTCTCTATACTCAGCCAGGCATGGCAATCCAGAAATATACAGTCCAGAACAAAACAGAATTTTCAATTAAAAATAATCTGGATGTTAACATTTGGCTGAGAAAGCTAGATAACTACTAAAAAATGAGACAGAAAACTAGATACCTTTGAATAGAAGTTAAAGATTCTGGGCACTGATTGGAAAGACGTTATCACTAATGCAAAGAACTGAGAAATCACAAACCATTAGTTAGTATCCACCAGAATCAGAAGGAAGCATTAGACATAGCTGGGGTCACATTCTCTGGATGGTAACACCCAGAATCCTCCATGAAACTTTCAAGTGGACACCAATTGGTATAAGAAAATGAAAGCACTCAACAAAAACCTTATGAAGAATGCTTAGCAGGAAGGGCAGAATAGCAGACACCACGTAGCAGATGGAAGCAACAGCAAATGAAAGAGTAATGGCTGAGAATAGTTTTAAAACTGCTTGTATAGAGTCTAAACAAAGAAAATGAAACAAAGAAGCTTTGCATTCAGCCCATTTTTTGTATTCACAAGATTAACCAGGATTTTCAAAATGAAGCCTGGAATTAGACTCACATATGTAGGCTTCTAAATAAGCAGCTTCATTTTCAGAAGTAAAGTAAGATTCCTGGTCAAGAATTTAAAAATGTGTACCAAAAGTTAGGCTCCTAAATCTATGTTTATGCACCAATAATGTGGCCTGATTTTTCAAAAGTGACAAACATCCACTGTAATATTGCATCCATATTGTTATGGCCACTTTCAAAGTTACTTCATGACAAGCAAATTTTGGTTATACATTTTTATAGTTATTTACATCTGATATATTTCTCTTTTTTCTCATCTAAAAGTGAAATGGATGCTACCAATTTCATTTATTTTTTCATTTATTTAATTAAAAAAACCCTATTGAAATATGCAATGCACCACAACATGACTGTTTCTAGCAGCTGGAAAATGCTAAGATTAAAATGGCATTTATTTCCCCTGAGATCTTTGTTTCTTCAGGGAAAGTTCAGAACCCCAAACAATAAATTCTCCATCCCTATTCATTAAAATTGTGCAATGCTTTTGTATAAGTGACTTTAATAAAATTTATCCCAGAAGGCTTTACAAATGCATACTACATTTACAGGGTTAAGTGGTGGAGGGAGAGAAATTAAAAGATACAGCAAGCAGGAAAATGTATTTTTCTGAGAGTAGAGATGGTCAGGTCCAAGAAATTATTTGTCAGACAGTATACTGCATGAATAAACCTAGGTGTTCAGATTCATTATGTGACAGATCTGAATTAGCAAGAGGTAGTTTTAAGATATGAAATAGTGAAACTGATGATTAATTTGAAATTATGAAGGGCAAGCTTGTCACTCATCCCATTCTCCAAGGAAGTCGTATGTTGTTAGTTTCCCTCTGTTAGGGTGTGTCTAGACTACAGAGTTTTGTCGACAAAAGTGGACTTTTGTCGACAAAACTATACCTGCATCTACACTACCGCTGAGTTCTGTCGACATAACGTCGACAGAACTCAGCAGTTTTGTCAATGCTGGTAAACCTCATTTTACGAGGCATAACGCCTTCTGTCGACAGAGTTTCTGTCGACAGAAGGTGTTATTGAATGTAAACTGTCCTTTGCGTCTACACTGCCATGTCGACAAAGCAGCTTGCTTTGTCGACAGAACTCAATGTAGTCTAGACGCTCTTTGTCGACAGAAGTTTTGTCGACAGTATCTGTCGACAAAACTTCTGTCTACAGAAGCCTGTAGTCTAGACGTACCCTTATTCTCCTGCATGGCTACCTGTTATCATGGAGAGGACAGCTGCCACAGTGTTGCTAATATCCACATGCACAAAAGTTGGCAGACAGGGTTAGGGGAAGGTCCCTCTCCCTACAACAGTAGTCACCAACAAGTAGTTTGGGATCTACCAGTCAATCTTGGAGCCTCTAACAGATGATCCTGACTGGTTTGTCTGGGAAGCTATGAAACGCTGGCACTTCAGTTTCTCTTCCACCCCGTCATGCTACTCCTGCCCTTTGCCTTGGAACTGTCCCCCGGGAGCCTCCTGCTAGCTGTGTAGGGTGTGGGAAGGAGAAGAGGGGCACTGATATGAGGGTGTCCCTCCTCCCCCCACTTCTATATCCTATCTCCACACAGAGAGAAGGGGATGAAAGGAGCTTGGCAATGCAAATCTATGTCACTCACGCACAGCGTGTGTGTGTCTGTCATTCTCACAAACACACACTGTCCTGCACTCTCATCTCCCAACCCAACACATATGTGTGCGTGTGTGTTGTTTTAACTTCTTTTACTGCTTGCAAAGTGGGTTATTTTGGTTTTGGTCGGTGCATTTTATAATTTGCATTTCTCTCTTACGCTTAAGTTTACTTCTTTGAGTAGTGAGTTCTCAAATGCCTAACTGTTGTGGTTGGAGAAATTATCCACCTGGTAATTGCTGCTCCTGGAAGTGGCTGGCATGTCCCTGCAGCCTCTGAGAAAGGCAGAGCAGGGGGTCTCCATATACTGTCCTTGCCAAAGACACCACTCCTGCAGCTCCCAGTGATCAATAAGGGGGAACCATTACCAGTGGAAGCTGTGGACTCAGTGCTTGTAGATGAGGGACAGCACATGGTGCCATGGAGCCATTGCTGTACATGCCAGCTGCTTTCAGGAGTGGTGCAGGGCCAGGGCAGGAGTCGACCCGCCTTAAACTCACTGCTCCACCATCCAGAACAGTTTAACACCACTCAGTTAAACAGTGCCCTGCCAGAACATAAGAACATAAAAACCTGCTTCCTGAACCCCTCTCCCAGCTCTGAATCTCCTCCTACACCCAACGTCCTGAACCCAAACTCCTTCCCAGAGCTTGCTCCCTGAAACCCCTCTTGGACCCCAAACCTCCACCCTGGGCTACACCCGGAGCCCCTCCCATATTCCAAACCCCTTGGCCCACGACCAGAGCCTGCACCCCAACCCGCAACCCTACCCTGGTGAAAGTGAGCGAGGATGTGGGAGGAAGGGGAATGGAGTGAGCAGGTTGAGGCCTAGGAGAAGAGGTGGAGCAGGAGCAGGGCCTTAGAGAAGGGGCGGGAAGGAAACGAGTCAAGACTATTTGGGTTTGAGGTAGATCTTATATTGCACTTAAATTGAAAAAGTGATCTTGTGGTCAGGAGCGGCCCGAGACAAGCTGCCGGCAACGGGTGCCATAGACGAAACATGCGATCGGCGCCCCCGCATCCAAAGACCTCAACGGATGTTTTTCTTGGTGCCCTAGGCGACAGCCTAGTTTGCCTGCATTGAAGGGCCGCCACTGCTTGTGGTTAAAAAGGCTGAAGACCACTGCCCTACAATGTACTAGTCCAGTCACCACAGATAAGCAGGTGTGGAGGGCGATTATCATGCGTACTTAGGGAGGCAAATAACTGGTCCAGAGAGCTATCTCCCTGCCCCCACTTCAGGGAGAACAAAATGGGAATCAAGATGACTCTTGGAGCCACAATATGGTTTCAGACCTGCTCCTGGGTCAATGAATATAACACACGGCTCCTTAAAGCTTTTCACAAAGCTACACATTAGATTAGTGATGTGCCAAGGGATTTCCAGGCACAGGTCAAATACTCAAGTCTGCACCCTCTTTCCCAGGTCACCCTCTTCCCTAACACTCACCACTAAGTACTTTTACAAAGGGACCTTTCTAACCTTCTTTGAAGCAATCTCATTAATTAGCTTATGCTCATTTATCCACTTTGCATCTAAATTTTCTTTAGCAAAAGCCATCAGAGTGTTAAACTTTCCTGCCCATAGATGTTCTTAGGTAGCTCTCAATTAATTAGCTTGCTGAAATGGCTTTCATCAGTAACCACAGCTACACACCAATAGCAAAAAAATACACAGTGCTGTTTCTTTATAAGGGAGACTTGCTTCTAAAGATGATGTGTAAATATTTGTAAATATAGCTAAGAAGACCAAGAGGTGAATTTATTTGCATGTCACCCTTAAAGATTTGTTGCAAAAAATGGGTGAAGAGCTCAGTTTTGCTCTTAAAACTATCAGGAATGTACACCCTCAGAGTAGCTGCTGCTTATGGGTGAAGTGTAGCTCTTTAGGCCTTTGCTGCTGAGACTTTTCAGTGTCTGTGCCTTATTCAATTCATTTGGGGGATTTGATGAGCCTTTTTGTCTGCTACAAAATTCACCTGTTATTTCTTACTTCCTTCAAGATATTTTCTTTTTCAGTCGCATAGGCATAATGTGTGAGCCCATGAAGAAAAGCTGCTTCCTTATATACAATGAATCAATGAATCCTGAAGACCATAATTCTGAGGAAGTCTCCTGAAGGTGTTAAAAAAAAGAAAAGAAAGAAAGAGCTCTTCATTGTCAATATCCAGACCATATAATTTTTTACTCAGAATGCTCTTTTTAAAAAAGATAATGGTACATTCCCTTAGAAAAACAAGAAACAAAAACCATTTGCTTGCAAGCTATCAGTTTCTTCCAACTTAAATTCTGGCAAAGTCTCAATCTCAGTCCGGTTTTATAGTGGGTGGAGAACCCCTATCCTTGCCGACCATCTTGTATACTTTGGCATTTTAATGTAATGCTATTATGAATTTTCTGTGACTAATAAAAGTAAAAAATCAGGAATGCAATCTTTGGACAATTTCCAAAATTGGAACAACTAACGGAACACCACTACAGCAGCTTTCCCAACAAGAATGTGAGCATCTTTGTATGTTGTAGCCATATCTAGTTCCACTGTCATAGTTTTGTCTCCCATATCCAAAATATCTAGCATTACATGCAGCCCGCAAGGGTCCATTTGGGACAATATATGCAGCTGAGAGTACACTATATGGGACACTAATCAGGGCCTCAAATACATGGGTTAGGTCAGTAAATAGGACCCTGAATGATCCACGTGAGGCACAAAACAGACAGAGCAAGCTAGGGTCCCACACTGGAAGGAAACAGCAAGATGCTAAAAAAATGGCCCTTTATGGACCCGTGTCTGGTTCATTTGGATCCCTTTGAACCCCCTTCCTCACAGTCCTTTAGCCCTAAGAAAATAAAGCAGAATGTACTATATGTTGTTGACTATCTTGCAGTGATTTTGAAAAGGAAATTCAAAACATTTTATGCAGTGGTGCTGTCTCCAAATTGTACACAATGCAGAACTCAGTATGCCTGTCCCAGTTAAAATTTGTTGTGGGTGTTTTTTATTTTTTTCCTCAAGTCATGCCTGACCTTGTACATGTTGTTTTGTTTAGTGTCCTTGAGCCTGGCTTTAATCTTAAATAAAAGCACAAGAAATGCTACTTTTTCAAAGACAAAGCTGAAAGGCCATTGACAACAAATATTGTAATAGTTTTATTCCACTTCACTGAACTCTTCTCCTTGTTAGAAGCTCTGATTCAATCCAGCTAACAAGGTTATCAGATTATATGTCTATTGTCTTCTTATGACTTCCTTGGCTGAGTTCCTACAGTCAACAATGCTGATGTGATGTTTTGTTCCAGTAGCAGAACAGGGGGAGTTAGAGGGAGGGAAAGAGAAGGAGGGAAGCAGGCAGGGAGGGGACGGTGAAGGAATGAGGGTCATGGAACTGTCAAGGCCTCCAACTGTTACCTGCGGTCAATACTAATCACTTTCTTGCTGCATGTGCTCCTGTGGCAACAAGCATTCTCTGATAGTACAGGGGCAGAGTTTTGGAACCTGCTCAACATACGGAATTGGATATGAGAGAAACTGAAGGGAAGTAATACAGAGAAAACCTAAAAGTATACGCTCAGATTAATAGATAGCAGAACCCACGGAGGAAGGAAATTAAGCCCATGCAAAAACCCAGAACTGGTTTATTAGGTGCCAGCATGCATTTCCACTCACTGAATTACACAGTAAACAAACTACTCAAGGGTAACTTGCATTTCCAAGGTTCAAAAGTCTGGCCGAAGGGAAGTGTCTTTGCACAGAACTGTCTTTACTCCTCCGATGTAAAAGTCACGCATTCAGCTTTTTCTGCTAGGCTTTTTCAGAGACCTGCTGTGGCCCAGTTGGCAAAATTAAGATATGCAACAGTTGCTATTTAAATAACAGATACCAGCAAAGCAGCAGCCGAACAGCTCAGAGAATTGTGTCAACATTACTTCTGTCAGCTAATAATTCTGATAATCTTTTAAACTGTCATGATACCTTGGGAAGGGAGGTGAAATTCATTCAACACTCTGTATATTAATACAGCAGTGACAGGAGTTAGCTGCAAATCCTGTAAAACACCATATGAAACTCTTGACAGGAGTCAGCCATACAGCTCAGTGAAATATCACATAATATTTATCTAGCCCTATAAAATAAATACATGAAAATCACTGCAGGAAAACAAAACCACATTGGTAAGTATATGAAACCGAATGTTACTGCTACTTTAACCTCTGGATAACTATGCAATTAGCTCAAAGGCTCTTAACCTTTCCAAACTACTGCACCCTTTTCAAGAATCTGATCGGTCTTGCTCCCACGTTTCATCCTCACTTAAAAACTACTGCAGCAGGAGGGGGGCTGCCACCAGCCCTTCTTACAGCCAGATGGGGGCTAGACTGCAGGGCAGGATGTCTGATTGGGAGGAGGGGACAGGAGTGGGCTGGGGGCAGGGTGTCTGGCTGGAAGGATTGGCCTGTGGGCAGGGTGTGTGGCCAGGGGGTAGGATGCAGGGGTAGGAAGGGGTACTGGAGTAGGTTGGGGGGTAGGGTGTCTGGCTTGAAGGGAAGAGGAGGGTGCAGAAGCAGGCTAGGGTTGCTTGCATGAGAGGGTGCAGGGTCTGGGCATGAAGGGCTGGGAAGGCACTTACTTGTTTCGTGCCACTCCCAGGCACTGGAGGCTTTTGCATAGTACTTTACCCAGCAGAATGCAATATCAATATATCAACAAAACAAAGGTGGGGAGTGTTGAGTGGGAAGGACCTCCATTTTCTCATAATATTTAAGAGGTGGAAAATAGATATATTTGTTTTATATTCTAGTTTTAGGGCTTTTATAAAGCCCCAAAGGGTTGGGTTTTTTTCTCCCATGGAACTCAAGCTAGCCACTTCGTTTGGATATATGGTTCTCTTTAGTTTCCAGTTTAAGGAGTTAAGCTCTAGGTTAATTAGTTTCTGGATATTTGAGGGAGTGTAAGAAGGGAATTGTCTCTGTTTTTCAAGATGAAATACTTAATTGTGTAATGAATGCTCCCCAGAATTTCTTATCTTTGAGTAAGATCAGAAATGTCCTGCCAACCATCATGGAAATGTGCTAACCCTGTGCTGCACTGTTGCATCTCTCACTAAATAATTAAGGGCTAGCCTTAACTATCACTCTTGCTTGTGGCCATTTTCTTCCCCTTTGAAAAGCAGATGCCATGAATTAAAAAAGACCTCACCTGAGTGAAAAAAAAGACAGGACTATGTAGCACTTTAAAGAATAACAAGATGGTTTATTAGGTGATGAGCTTCAGTGAGCACTGTCTGAAGTCTTTTTCTGACAACAATGCAGTAATTTAGGCTATAAGTCAGGCCCTATTCTGTTAGGGCCAGATCCACCCTCCTTTAATGTCCGTGGGAATCTTTCCCTTTGCTTTACTGAGCATTGGACATCACATGGTATTGAGTTCAGGGAAAGATTTGCGGTGAAAGTGGAGCTGGTTTTGTGTCATTGGGAGTGGAGGGTTGGAATAATACTGATTGATCACCCTAGTTGTTGCCTTGAGATGCTTAGAAGTCTTTATCACCACTGAAGGCTATTTTCTTGATATTTCAGGGCCCAATCGCTCAGTCCAAAGAGTGTTACATGAATTAAACACTGCTGAGGACTATTCCAGCAAGCGCATCCTTGTGCTGCCATCCCAAGCATGGGGAGGGAGAAGAGAAGTAGCAGCAGCATATGTGCTTCCCTGCAAGCCGAATCCAGCACAGAGCCTCAGGGCTTTCTCTCCACCCTTACCTCTGCACTGCTGCTGGCAGTAGTGCTGCCTTCAGAGTTGGGTGGCTGAAAAGCAGCTATTGCTGCTGTACCCTCTCCCCCACTCCCTCCTGGAATATTTTTTGTGATCTTGCAAACCCTCTCTGCAATAGCTCTGCAAACCCCTTTTGGGTCAGGACTCCCAGTGTCAAAAATGCTAGCATAGGTGCACCTTTTAGAAACTTAGTTCAGCTTAGGTGAGGGCTTGTTTAGTTTGGAAAAAAGAAGATTAAGGGGGGACATGATAGCGGTTTTCAAATAGCTAAAAGGGTGTCACAAGGAGGAAGGAGAAAATTTGTTCCTCTTGGTTTCTGAGGACAGGACAAGGAGTAATGGGCTTAAAGTGCAGCAAGGGAGGTTTAGATTGGACATTAGGAAAAAATTCCTAACTGTCAGGGTGGTCAAATATTGGAATAAATTGCCAAGGGAGGTGGTGGAATCTCCCTCTCTGGAGATATTTAAGAACAGGTTAGATAGACATCTGTCAGGGATGGTGTAGACGGAGCTTGGTCCTGCCTTGAGGGCAGGGGGCTGGACTCGATGACCTCTCGAGGTCCCTTCCAGTCCTATGATTCTATGATTTCTTAGAATTCCTTATATGAACTCTGGGAAACTCTTGTGCTTGACAAATTAGGTTAAAATTATCTCTATAACATTTTCCTCACAAGATGTTGGTTCTAACTGCTTGTTCCTGATGTCTTTTCCATCTAGATGTGGATTTTTCCCCCATCCATGTGTGGAATACGTTTTTATGTGTACCAAGGCATAAGTGAATGTGCACCATTAGTAGAAACCCATTGCCAATTCTGTCTGCACATCTATCCAGTGACACTGTCATAGAACCTAACCACATTAGCCATTCCATCAAAAGTTCATTCACCGGCATGTCTACTAACATGATATCTACCATCATATATGGACAGAGTTGGCAACAGGGTTTGTCAACGGAGATTGGTTCTTGGGCTAGTGTTTCTGTTGTGCGCTGTGTAGTTAGTGATACTTTCTGCTACCTGGCAGTTCTGGCAGAATATTTCTGTCCCTGCTTTAGCAGGTTGGTCGCCTTCCTGTCTTCATATCTTCGATACAGTCAACTTAGAATATTTATGTAATATCTAATGTAATCAAGCCAGACATGGTGCTGACTAGAACTTAATGTTCCAAAAGAAATCATATCCAGCAACATGATAGCTAACCATGATTAAACCCCGTTTTCCCTGATCCACACTGTAGTAAATTTAGGGTCAGTAACATGGAGTCAGCAGGCCTAAATAGAGGCCTGTAACATGAAAACAGCAACAGGCCTGCAATCTAGTGAGCAAGACTTTGGTTCAGTAACAGGAGCCAAGAAAGAGGCCCTATTGATAATTGTGTGATTGTGTAAGTTAGGTCAAGCATGGAAGGACACAGGGAGGTACTGGGTACAGACTGTGAGCCAAAGGGGAGTAATGGAACATCTTAATAAGAAATGTCTTGGTACAAAAACTCCCTAAAAACTAATGCAGATACCGACCTAGGTTCAGGACTAGTCGAAATTGACAGCATGAAGGATAGTAAGTAAGCCCCCCTTCCATAAGGTGAGGGGTGGTAACTAGGCAACAGAGGGTGGTAACCTGGTGTGTAAAGAAATGATGTAAGTTGTTTGTACCTGTCTATAAAAGGACACCGCACAGGGTGCTCTCTGGCCGACCTTGGGGGGGGGGGGCACTAGGCAGGTGTCATTGCCTAAACTTACAGAGTGCACTGTAGCTTAACTTTGACTAACTGCTGTTAATATTTGTTATATGGCAATAGGCTTGCCCGGTGTTGGTACCTTGTCAACGCGGGCCATAGTGCCCAGTGGTGTAACATTGTACTGGTCTCTGTTACCAACTGGTAGAGCTTCGCATTTGACAATAAACCTGCTCGATTGATTTCAAACCTTGCCTGCATCTGTCGTTTCCGGGGCCTGTCAGAGATCTCTTGTGTTGACCCAAGTGCACGGGGTCTAACACTCTAGATAAAGGGAGTACCGATTGTTACACACGTAGCCGAAAGTTTAACAACGGAGTAGAGGTCCTGTCAGGAGCGCGCCAGGATGACCCTGACCAGACGACGCTGACACTGACAGTCCAGACCACCGAAGGTACCGAGGTACGAAAACACCGAGGTACGACACACACTAATCACCATATCTCAGCTAATTCGATTGTTCACTATCATGTTCAAATATGATCCTATTTTTTGATTCAGACAAGTGTTTATTGCTGCAACATCATCCTCGAAGAAAACCTTGACTTGATTTGCCAAATTCTGCTGCCATTTACATTCTGTGCCAAATTTACTTTAGAAGGTGTTAGGACAGAATCTGGTCTGATGCCCTTAAAAGTGGCAGTGCAGAATTCCCCTGCTGGAAGTGCTTAGTTGAATTCTCCACAGATTGCTACAGGATCCTGCAAAGTACATAGACTGATGTGATGGGTGGCCATTTAGGGCCTTTTCTCTTTGGGAAAGTATACCAAGCTCAGGACCAGACGAGAAGCAGTAGAGCCCTCCTGTGGATCCAAAGGGTCTCTGGTTTTTTTTTTCATAGAATCATAGAATAATAGGACTGGAAGGGACCTCGAGAGGTCATCGAGTCCAGCCCTCCGCCCTCAAGGCAGGAACAAGCTCCGTCTACACCATCCCTGACAGATGTCTATCTAACCTGTTCTTAAATATCTCCAGAGAGGGAGATTCCACCACCTCCCTTGGCAATTTATTCCAATATTTGACCACCCTGACAGTTAGGAATTTTTTCCTAATGTCCAATCTAAACCTCCCCTGCTGCACTTTAAGCCCATTACTCCTTGTCCTGTCCTCAGAAACCAAGAGGAACAAATTTTCTCCCTCCTCCTTGTGACACCCTTTTAGCTATTTGAAAACCGCTATCATGTCCCCCCTTAATCTTCTTTTTTCCAAACTAAACAAGCCCAGTTCATGAAGCCTGGCTTCATAGGTCATGTTCTCTAAACCTTTAATCATTCTTGTCGCTCTTCTCTGTACACTTTCCAATTTCTCCATAACTTTCTTGAAATGTGGCGCCCAGAACTGGACACAGTACTCCAGCTGAGGCCTAACTAGTGCAGAGTAGAGCGGCAGAATGACTTCACGAGTTTTGCTTACAACACACCTGTTGATACAACCTAGAATCATATTTGCTTTTTTTGCAACAGCATCACACTGTTGACTCATATTCAACTTGTGGTCCACTATGACCCCTAGATCTCTTTCCGCCATGCTCCTTCCTAGACAGTCGCTTCCCATCTTGTATGTATGAAACTGATTGTTCCTTCCTAAGTGGAGCACTTTGCATTTCTCTTTATTAAACCTCATCCTGTTTACCTCTGACCATTTCTCTAACTTGCTAAGGTCATTTTGAATTATGTCCCTATCCTCCAAAGAAGTTGTAACCCCACCCAGTTTGGTATCATCTGCAAACTTAATAAGTGTACTCTCTATCCCAATATCTACATCATTGATGAAGATATTGAACAGTACGGGTCCCAAAACAGACCCTTGCAGAACTCCACTTGTTATCCCTTTTCAGCAGGATTTAGCACCGTTAACAACAACTCTCTGACTACGGTTATCCAGCCAATTATGCACCCACCTTATCATGGCCCTATCTAAGTTATATTTGCCTAGTTTATCAATAAGAATATCAGGCGAGACCGTATCAAATGCCTTACTAAAGTCTAGGTATATGACATCCACCGCTTCTCCCTTATCCACAAGGCTCGTTATCCTATCAAAGAAAGCTATCAGATTAGTTTGGCATGACTTGTTCTTCACAAACCCATGCTGGCTATTCCCTATCACTTTATTACCTTCCAAGTGTTTGCATATGATTTCCTTAATTACCTGCTCCATTATCTTCCCTGGGACAGATGTTAAACTGACCGGTCTGTAGTTTCCTGGGTTGTTCTTATTCCCCTTTTTATAGATGGGCACAATATTTGTCCTTTTCCAGTCTTCTGGAATCTCCCCTGTCTGCCATGATTTTTCAAAGATCATAGCTAAAGGCTCAGATACCTCCTCTATCAGCTCCTTGAGTATCCTGGGATGCATTTCATCAGGACCTGGTGACTTGCTGACATCTAACTTTCCTAAGTGATTTTTAACTTGTTCTTTGTGTATCCTATCTTCTAAACTTACCCTCTCTCTGCTTGTATTCACTACGCGTTAGACACACCTCCAGACTTCTCGGTGAAGACCGAAACAAAGAAGTCATTGAGCATCTCCGCCATTTCCAAGTTTCCTGTTACTGCTTCTCCCTCCTCACTAAGCAGTGGGCCTACCCTGTCCTTGGTCTTCCTCTTGCTTCATCTTGTGGCTCTTCTGCAGGGAGCTGTTGCCTGGCCAGCCTCAGCCACCTGTGAAATCAAAACTAACTCTCGCTGCACTTGCAGCCTGCTTCCAAACTGCCAGCATGAATATGATGTGTATATGTGTGAGTATTGCCGTACCATTAACAATCTGTACTAATAAATAAGCCTCAGTGCTGCTCCAGTTCCCCCTTTTTCTAGGCTTAGTCCTTGGCTAATTCCAAGGGCAGGTAACAGTGCACCCTACATCTAATTGGGCTCAGAAGTAAGGATTGGGTTAAAACTGAAGTCAGAGGCCAGGCTTAGTATGCAATGTGGACATACCTTAGAAACAACACCTCTGAGAATGGGAACTTCAAGTTTTGAGAAACACCTCATCAATTCAATCAAAGTTTTGTGACAAGTTCCCCCCTCCTTCCCAAAGTGTTGTTTCTGAATGGTCTAATCACTGTTGCCTGGGCAATAAGAGCTGACACACATTGCATGAGACTATGTTCTGCAAGAACACACTAGGGTAAGCAATAATATAGAAAAAATATTAAGATTGACCTCAGTAAGGAGATGGAGTGAAATATTATGTTTCCTGGGAGTACGGATACACGTAACTGCAGTATAATTTGATCAAATAAACACATACATTTTGCGATGATTTTCTTATTAAAATAAATGTTATGTTTTATGTTGGGAACCTCAAGCCAGGTTTACAAAGATGCAGATAAGTGCCAAGGAGAATTTTCAAAAGTGCCAAGATAGGACAGGCATATAACCCTTATTGGTTTTAATGTTAATTAGGCACCTACGTTGCTTAGGGACTTCTGAAAAATCCCTTGTTGTGCCTAGGTAATAGGGTAGGAGGCTGTTGGGTAAATATTATGTATGATTCTATTGCACTCTTCATCCTGCACCACAGTTTAATTCTTTGCTGAAATACAGGCCAAAGTTCACTCATCAAAGGACTTTTCACAAAGCATTATATAGAGCATTCTACATTTTGGCTAAGATATGTAAAAAAACCCTCAAACCCTGATGCGTAGGCATTAATAGATTCCAGTCCACTTCAAAGACAGAGGAAGAAATATTTACTGCACACACAAAACAGAGTTAAGCAATATTTGGAATATTCTGAATAACTTATAAAAAAGTTCTTAGTAAATCTACTGATATTCATCATACAAACTCCCCCATTTTTACTGTTATACATATATGTAAATAAGATTCCCCCTTAATTAAGAAGGAGAATTCAGCAGACAGCAGAAGAAGAACTATTCTGCAACAAGAATATGCAGACAAAGACAAGAAAGTTAAAAGATCATCCAGAAGAGGTAAGAGAATGGATGTAAAATAAAGCAAGAGTATCTGAGGAGGCATAAGAGATTCTAAAAGGCTTTTTCTAGTATCTAAACTTACATCACAACTCATGAATCATTGTTGCTTTGTGAAGGTTCAAGATGGTACAATTTTAACCACCGAGGAAGGACAGAGAGCCCATTGGATGAAACATTTCCAGGCTGTGCTCAGCCAACCGGAGCCACATACTGAGAGATGTGAAGAAATAGCATACTTACCTATATCACTAGAAGTAATGGCCTTTTAGGAAGTAACTAAGGCTATAAACCAACTGAACAGTGGTAAAGTACCAGGCTATGATAAGATAGATGCTGAAATGTTAAAAGCTGGAGAGAAAGTGATAGTGAATTACATGTGGAGGTTGTACAGAATGGTTGGGGAACAGAGAGCTATCTGAAGCTTTGTCTATACTGCACGCTTATTTCAAAATAAGCTATTTGGAAATAACTCCCAAAATAACTATTTCAAAATAGCGCATCCACACTACAAATCTCCATTGAAATAGCACAGATATTGCAATAGCATGTCCACACTGATTGGAGGGTGAATCACATTTAAAGCCCCCTGGAAGCACTCCGTGCAGGGTATCATGACAGCAGTCAGTTCCTGGAGCCTGATGCTATCTGAGGCTCATACTTAACGGGGCTCCCTTCTACAGCAGTGTCTCAGACTCTTCTCCATTGCCTACCTCCTTGAGGGACAGTAAACTTGTACCGCATGCTTTCGTTGCCCTTGCAGATGCCACAGCACTTCCACCATGGATCTGGGCCTGCTTCAAAGTACTCACCGGCTCTTAGACCTCATGCTAAAACTCCTGGCGCTGTATATGTAGGCTGCTCTTGTGGTACTGCAGGACCACAATAACCAGTTAAGAATGGGGCACCTTCTCACCACGACCTGGGTGCTCCTTGTCATGGCTCCTTCCCCACTCTGGCATGATAAATGCAGAAGTGGGGGCCAGCAAGTGTACCCCAAAGCCTTATCTACCAGGCTTTGGTATAAAATTCCCCCCCAAGATCTTAAAAACCTAGATCTTGGGAATAAAACTTCCGCTGCCACCACCCAAATGTTGATAAAGAAATCAGGGGAAAGATCATTTGTGAAATCTTACCCCTAAAATAAAAATCAAGGCACACAATTAACCACTGCCAGGTTAATAAAAAGAAAAGAAAGAACTTTTATTATTACAACAATATTCCTGTTGCAACCATAATGACTAGATAGGGAGGTAACAAAATATACTCATGGAGAAACTCCATGGGCCTAGAACTTAGTTACAAAGAAAAGCCAAAACATCTTTTAAACCGTGCCAGATCTCAGATCCCATACCCAATCCTTAAAACAATAAAACCTAACGAAACTGCCTAAACTTTACCCTACTTACAGAAAATGAAGAATGGTGCCTTGGAGAGAGAGACATGCTTGTCCCTCTCTGTAGCTGCAGAGAACTCTCTCAGAGAGACAAAAGGAGAGAAGAAAAAAACCCAAATTCCTTTGTCCCAATTTGAAAAGTCCCACCTACATTCTTATTGGTCACTCCACCTGGCTAGGTGTAGTTAACCCCTTAATCCCCAGGCTGCTGGCTAACCCTCATAATCATGACACTCCTCATGCCCCACAGTCCCTTACGCCTTCCACTGCACACTGCTGCTTCTGGTGCTGGGAGACCAGTTCCTACTGGAGGGTCTGCATCATCATGGAGTGGTGGGATAACCAGCAGTGGCTCCAAAACTTCTGCATGTGGAAGGCCACCTTCAAGGACCTGTGCAAATGGTTTGCTCCTGCCCTCCAGTGACGGGACACCCATGTGTGAGCCACCATCCCCCTCCAGAAGCGGGGCGCCATTGCACTTTGGAAGTTCACCAAGCCAGACAGCTCCATCGGGAACCAGTTAGGTGAGGGGGGATTGACCACTGGAACTGTGTTCATGCAGACTCTCTTGCTATTGTCCAAGGAGGGTGGGGAACTACTGGAATCTCCATCCCTATAGGTTTTTAAGTCCCAGCTTCACAAAACCCTGGCTGGGATGGGGTAGTTGGGGTTGCTCATGCTGTGGGAAGGGACTTGACCTCGGGGAACTCTAGGATTCTATGGTTCTACAGATGGTGAAGGCCATCAATGCCATCCTGCTGTGCAGGATCATCACCACGGGCATCATGGAGCCCATCATCACTGGCTTTGCAGCCATGGGCTTCCCCAACTGTGGGTGGGGAGAGGGGCACTGACAGCACCCATATGCCAATCTTAACCCCCGGCCACCGTGCCTTGGACTTCATCAATAGGAAAGAGTACTTTTCAATGGTGCTGCAGGCCCTCATGGACCACTAGGGCTGGTTCACAGACATTTACATCACGTGGTTGGGGAAGGCACACAATGCCCATGTATTCAGGAACTGCAGCCTCTTTCAGAGGATGCATGCTGGCAAATTTTCCCCTAACCACATCATCAGGGTTGGGGAGGTAGACATACCTATCTGCCTCATGGGTGACACAGCCTACCCCTTGCTCCCCTGGCTAATGAAGCTCTACCTGGGACACCCCACTAAAGAATCAACAGGCTCAACAGGTCTCTCATCGTCATGGAGGATGCCTTTGGCCACCTCAAGGGGAGGTTTTGGAGCCTCCTCAATCATCTGGACCCTAGTGACCACAACATCTCCCAGGTGGTGGTGGCCTACTGTGTGCTCCACAACCTCTGTGAAAATAAGGGGGAGACTTTCCTGCCAGGGTGGGGGGCAGAGGCTGAGCAGCTCACCAGGGCCTTTGAGCATCACTGCCATCCAGCAAGCTCATCAGGGGGACCGTGCTCATCTGGGAGGCCCTGAGGGAGAGTTTCAGCCAAGGCCAGCTATGAGACTCTTCCCTGGGCCTCCCCACATTGCCTCTGCATTGCCCTATGTGCCTTTCCTCCCTCCTCCCTCCCTTTGCCCCTCCTCCACAGATAAAATAAACCAAACATTTTGTTTGAAACAATAAACTCAGTAATTTTTTTTGGTGGGGGGTGGGGGGATATATAACAGGGGAGGGACTGATGAAAGAACTTGGGAGGGAGAAAGTCAGGGATGGGGTTGGGACTGGAGCTTGCCTCGGGAGTTTCAGGATGCCTTGGATGCCGGAGAGATCCTGCTGCTTCATGAGCGCAGCTCTCAGTGACCCCGGGGGAGGCTAGGAGGAGAATCTGAGGGGACAGGGCTGGGTGCTGGGGAGACCTGAGAGGAAGTGGGTGCTAGAGGGACTGGGGGGAGCAGGTTCTGGAGGGATTTTGAGAGGGGGGTGGGTTCAGGGTGGCTGCTGGACCACTCAATGGCAACGACCAGGTGCTCGACCAAGGTGGCACGCACATGGTCTTATGCTGTTGGGACAGCAGTTCCCAGAAGGTGCACCGCAGCGCCCAGTCAGCACAGCATCCAGTTCAGCAGCCCGCCCCTGCTGTTCCTGCTCAAAACTGCATAGGAGGGCATGCAGACACTCAAGGTGTTCCTGCAACAAGTTGTATAGGGGTCACCTTCCCCTGCAGCTCTCAGAGTGTCAGGAGCATGGCATGGGAGGTGTTGGACATGCCATGCTTGCAGCTGGCCCACCTGTGAAAACAAGTGACAAGGGACAGGAGATGCTGTCATGTAGCTTAGCCTTAATCTCTGAGCTGACACTGAAGGTCTCAGCTCAGACGATGGTGATGTGCTTTGAGCAAGGCCAGCTGTTGCCAAGACAGTGGGCACTTACCTGCGGGGACACAGATGTCCCAGGAGAGCCTGACTACCTGCATGGCCTGAGGCATGAGAAGATGTCAGGTAAGCCAGGGGCCTGCGGGCAGGAGAGAAGAATAGGGCATCTCAGCTTCCCTCTGTACCGCATACACACCAGGTCAGGCAGTAGCGGTGTCCCACAGAGAGAGAACTGCTATCCCTGCCACCGTGGACGTGGGGGAGGAGCATTGGGGCAGGTCTGTGTGAGTGTCAGAGAGTGTCACACTGCTTGCCAGAGAGAGTGCTACTGTGGTCCCCAGCTGCAGGCTGATGACAACCTTCTGGCTGATGGGCAAGGTGTCCAGGTTGGCTGCCTCCTTCTCATCTTTAGATTCATAGAATCCTAGGGCTGGAAGAGACCTCAGGAGGTCACTGAGTCCAGCCTGTTGCCCAAAGCAGGATCAACCCCAACTAAATCATCCCAGCCAGGACTTAAAAACCTCTAGGGATGGAGACTCTACCACCTCCCTAGGTAACCCATTGCAGTGCTTCACCACCCTCTGGGTGAAATAGTTTTTCCTAATATCCAACCTAGACCTCCCCCACTTTAACTTGAGACCATTGCTCCTTGTTCTGCATCCATCACTATAGTGAACAGCCTCTCTCCATACTCTTTGAAACCTCCCTTCAGGTAGTTAAAGGCTGCTATCAATAACCCCTCATTCTTTTCTTCTGCAGACTAAATAAGCCCACTTTTCTCAGCCTCTTCTCATAGCTCCCTGTTGTCCTGGTCCACAGCCCCGTTCTCATGGAGGCTGATGACGAGCATGTCCTGACCGGAGTCCATGGTGAGGGGTGGGAGAGGTGACTGACGCCTCCTCCCAGAATGCCATCCAGCTTCTGGTAATACTGGCAAATCTGGGGTGCCATTCCAGAGTGGGAAATTTGTTCTCTGGCCTTGGTGTAGGCCTGCCTCTGTTCCTTCCTTTTCATCTGCACCTGGTCTAGCATGCAAGGCTTATGGCCATCTGGCATAGACATCTGCATTGTGGCAACTAGTGCGGAGATCCTGGAGGTCAGACTCCTCACCCCAGACCTCTATGAGATCAAGGATATCTGCACCAGGGCAAAACGGTTCCCTATTTTGCCCCTGGCCAGGGGCTTCCAAGCTAGCTGCTGGTATGCTTGCAGCTGTGGGGGGCTCGGAAGGGTCACTGTGATCATTCATGGAAGCAGGGAATGAAGAGGAGGGTGCTGCTGTGTGGCAAGGTGCTAGCAGAGCTTGTGTCATGCCACAAGCCCTTTCCCTTCTGCCTGCAGCTTTAAACCCTGCAGGGGAAGGGAGGCAATAGAGTTCTGAGGGGTGTGGATAGAGTGGCCACCAGGGCAGCTGGAAGAAGCCCTTTGAGGGCAACTATTGTGAAATAAGCACAGCTGGGCATCCAGACCAGTGTTTCCTCTAAGCTGCACAGCTTCACAGGTGATTAATCAGCCCCACCCAGTCAGAGGCTCAAGGCTCCATGCATGGAGCTGACTGATTGGGCAGGGCTGATTAATCACCTGTGAAGCTGTGCTGCCCCGCAGCTTAGAAGGAACACTGGCTCCACATTCATCCTATTTCAAAATAGCAATGTTGAAACAGGCATTGTTCCTTATAGAATGAGAGGTTATTATTTTGCTACAGCAAGCCTGTTATTTCACTTGCTGTGTGGATGCTCGCCTTGTTATTTTGAAATAACTCTGTAGAAATGCCCCTAAAGACTAGAGAAGTGGTGTTATGTGCAAAATTCTTAAAAAGGGGTCCAGCTTATTTCTGATAACTGAAAATGGATGACACTCCTAGTGGTACCTGAAAAAAAGTGTTTTGTGTTATCATTTTAAATAGAATGAAAATTGCTATAAATACTCAGGGAATAGCACAGTAGATTTCAATCTGCTAGTTTGTGTTCAGGCCACATTTTCACTTAGAAAAAACTTACAGAGAAAAACCTAGAATGTCACTAGATGATGGTTTTTAACTTCCTTGATTGTCAAAAAGCACTTGGTCATGTATATAATCCCCAATTCTTTTCACAATTGTTATAGACTTGGTGATGAGATGCGAAGGCAGATGAAGATTTATTGGGGCCCTGGGCACAAGAAAAAATATATTTGCCCCCCCCCCCCCACATACTCTAAGGGCCCAGGAGTGCCAGAACTGGGGCAGGAGGAAGAAAAGGTTGCAGTCTTTTAAAAGTGGGAAGGCTGTGCTCACCCAGTATTCATAGAATCATAGAATCATAGAATAATAGGACGAAGGGACCTCAAGAGGTCATCGAGTCCAGCCCCCCGCCCTCAAGGCAGGACCAAGCTCCACCTACACCATCCCTGACAGATGTCTATCTAACCTGTCCTCAGAAACCAAAAGGAACAAATTTTCTCCTTCCTCCTTGTGACACCCTTTTAGATATTTGAAAACCGCTATCATGTCCCCCCTTAATCTTCTTTTTTCCAAACTAAACAAGCCCAGTTCATGAAGCCTGGCTTCATAGGTCATGTTCTCTAAACCTTTAATCATTCTTGTCGCTCTTCTCTGTACCCTTTCCAATTTCTCCACATCTTTCTTGAAATGTGGCACCCAGAACTGGACACAGTACTCCAGCTGAGGCCTAACTAGTGCAGAGTAGAGCGGCAGAATGACTTCACGAGTTTTGCTTACAACACACCTGTTGATACAACCTAGAATCATATTTGCTTTTTTTGCAACAGCGTCACACTGCTGACTCATATTCAACTTGTGGTCCACTATGACCCCTAGATCCCTTTCTGCCATGCTCCTTCCTAGACAGTCGCTTCCCATCTTGTATGTATGGAACTGATTGTTCCTTCCTAAGTGGAGCACTTTGCATTTCTCTTTATTAAACCTCATCCTGTTTACCTCTGACCATTTCTCTAACTTGCTAAGGTCATTTTGAATTATGTCCCTATCCTCCAAAGAAGTTGCAACCCCACCCAGTTTGGTATCATCTGCAAACTTAATAAGCGTACTCTCTATCACAGTATCTACATCAATGATGTAGATATTGAACAGTACGGGTCCCAAAACAGACCCTTGCGGAACTCCACTTGTTATCCCTTTCCAGCAGGATTTAGCACCGTTAACAACAACTCTCTGACTACGGTTATCCAGCCAATTATGCACCCACCTTATCGTGGCCCTATCTAAGTTATATTTGCCTAGTTTATCAATAAGAATATCATGCGAGACCGTATCAAATGCCTTACTAAAGTCTAGGTATATGACATCCACCGCTTCTCCCTTATCCACAAGGCTCGTTATCTTATCAAAGAAAGCTATCAGATTAGTTTGGCATGACTTGTTCTTCACAAACCCATGCTGGCTATTCCCTATCACCTTATTACCTTCCAAGTGTTTGCATATGATTTCCTTAATTACCTGCTCCATTATCTTCCCTGGGACAGACGTTAAACTGACCTGTAGTTTCCTGGGGTGTTTCAACATGGGTGTTAGCCTTGTGCAAGTGCACAGTAGTGGTGGCAGATGGGTGATTAGCTCCCAAGCCACCAAGCACAGACATTCTTAGCAGCGTCAGCCTCTTTTCAGGCTGAGGTGAATATTATCCTCCTTTTGCCACAGGCCCTGTTCTCTGCTTCTCTCCCCACCAAGGTCCCATCCCTAAGCTAGGATGGAAATCAGAGTTGGGCTTTTTTTTTTAAGAGCCATCCAGAAAGACATTTCCTCCCCGTGATACATTATGTAACATTAACCATAATACAGAGAAGGTGTTTAGGCCTTCCTCTGATGTAACTGACATTTAGTATTGTCAAAAAGGGGACACTACTCTTTTGTGGCTTGCAATTTTTATAATCAAATTAAAATAGATTTCATAGTCAAACTCAAAAGTTAAAAATGAGAAAAGCTAATATTTGCTAAGTAGCCATAAACAGCCATACCCTGTAGTCTTTTTTTTATTGATATGACTGAATGAAGAATTTGCAGGATTTACCCCTATGTAAGTGAGGGTGAAGTGAAATAGCCACTATTGCTTTCAAAAATAGGCCAGACCTGACTGTTCAAATAACATATTTTTTAATTCTATCCATTGTTATTATTGAGAATGTGTCAACTAAGAGATCCCCGAACAAATATGAATGCTATGTGCTGGAGGACTTGAGAGAGTCAGAGAAATTATATAATTCTGATTGGCCTCTAAAGTGCTCTTATATTTACACTAAAGTCGGCATTATCTTATTTCATGCCTTAGTCTGACCTTGTTCACCTAGATACCATAGAAAGCAGCTTTATTATTTTTGCATGCTGCCAAATGTGTCAAGGTCAAATTTAATCAATTAAAAATACTAGCAAAACTCTGTTGGACAAGGTCTTCTCTCGAGAAAGATTATATTTCTCCATTGTGTTATGCCAGGGGTTCCCAATCTTTTCGATACTGGGGACCAGTAAATCCATTCACGAGCTTTTGGAAGACGAGTAACATTTATTTGCATATTTTCATATTCATTAAGCTAATGATGAATATGAAAATAAGTTGTTTCTGGTCCTCCCAAAGCCTCAGTGCCAACTTTAGCAAAGCTTTTGTTATGGTCTCCCACAATAGTTGGAACCCGGGTTTTTTCAGTACCGTTTTTTGCAGCCCAAAAATATAAACGCATATACAAAAAAAATGAAAAATGAATAAATTTTCACTGTTTATTATTTAGTCACAATAATTATAGTACATAATAATATAAATCTTGATATAAAATACGTAAGTGCCTAACTTATTGTTATTACCTTAATTACAATTTAACCGGTAGAATTTTAACAGTTTTAAATTTTGTTTATAATTGAATGAGTTGAATATGTCATTTATGATGTGTGTACTTTATAGCTTTTAAATAACTAAATGGAAAACTAATGGGAAGGGTGATGTTGTTTTGCATCACATAGCAATTTTATCAGGAGCAAAAGAAGAAAGTTTTATCCTCAAATCTGGTTCGACATTCAATCTATTTCTATATTTATTTTTTAAGAAAACCAAAGATGAGAAACTAGTTTAACACTTATTTGGTTCGGGAGTACCCCTCCCCCCCACGAAAGGCATTAAGAATTTGACTGCTTTCTCAGATAAATGTGAATATTCATTTCTACAGCTCAACCAAAAATCAATCAAGGAGAGTTTATCAAAGTTCTCTTTTAAGGCAGAGTCACAGAAAAGTTCAATTAATGAATCCACTTCTGATGCATTCAATTGTAATATTTCTTCATTTTCCATCTCAACAGTAAACGGGTTCTTAATCCACATTTTACTGGCGTCAATTGGAGGAAAATATTATTTTAAGCTTAATGTTAGCCCCAAGAGATGTTGTGGGGGTCTGGGTGGGGAGGAGGAGATAGGGACCGATACCTGGGGATCCGGTAGCTGCATGCCAAAGCCCAGGAAGTGCACGGGCTACTCCCCCGTCCCCCAAACAGCGGTGTGGTACCTGAAATGCTGGTCTGTCATGCGCCTGATGCCTTCCTGCATGGGGGGAGGGGGACTCCCGAACCATGCCAGCAACAAATGTTCGGGCGGTGCACACCTTGCCCTCCGCTCCCCATGGCAGCGCGCGCTGACCGAGCGGCTGGAGCCGGCATGCTGGGGACTTTATTCCCCTGATGTCTTCCTGTGGTGGGGGAGGGAAGGGAGAGGAGGAGTCCCAGACCGCACCAGCTCCAACCACTTGGGCAGCGTGTGTCTTGCTCCGTCGCTCCCCATGGCAGCACGCGCCGCCTGAGCAGCCAGAGCCGGCACAGTCCCAGACTCCCACTCCCTCCCCACGCGCAAAAAACCAGCAGGGGAACAAAGTCTCTAGTGAACAATGGATTGGCGTTTTAGGTACCGCACTGGCTGTTGGGGCAGAGGGTAGAGCAGCCCGCGCACTTTCGGGATCTGGTGCACAGCTGCAGAATTGCCCCCTGGCTCCGCAGGAAGCCCGCGCAGGCCCTAACTGTCCGGCAGGTTGTTCCACCTCCCCTCTTGGCTCCAATCCCGGCCACTTTATCGGCCGGCACCGGGTGTTCTGCATCAGTGCGCACAGCGCCCACCCTTTTCCCTGGACCCTAGTTCCCGCTGGATCTAGCCCCGCCGCCTGGGAGCATGCTCGGCCGAGATGCCATGGCAGTGGGCTCTCTGACAAGAATTTTTCTGAGGACCGATATTTTTTTTTAAGGACTGAAACCGGGCCGTGAACTACACTTTGGGAAATGCTGTGTTATGCCATTTATTTTAATATTTCTGCATTTTAGCTTTCAGTGTTACATAGTCTCATTTTCATCATTCTCCCTTGAGACTCCAGCCACTGCTCTACTGGTAGGAAAGCATAAGTTGGCTTTCATATTAAACACTGTATATCTATCCTACCTAAAAGCATTACTATCTAAAACACTTGAGCTCATTTCAATATTTTACTCCTATTACATTTAATTCTGTTAGGTATTGGAGAAAATATTGTTTCTGAAAACTCCTACTGCATTAAACCCCTTCCAAGTTTTGATAATTATTTTTTTCTAGTATAATACAGTTATCTTTAGACTTCTGTAGAAGACAATTAAAAATAGAGAGATTTTCAAAAGCATCTAAAGAATGTAGGGTTTTCAATGAAACTTCAGCTCCTAAATTCCAAAAGCATTTTTGAAACTCTCCCCCAAAGCTTCAGGCTTATTAGGGGTCTTCTCAAACTTTAGAGAGATTCTTTGGACTTATAAGCATGATTTTCCTTTTACACTGTTGATGAAGAAATGTTAACTAATCTCAGGAATAAAGGCATATGATTAAAACTGTTGTCTATTTAGATTTGCTAGCAATATTGCAACTGGGCTTTTCAGTCTCTCATTTGCATTGTTTTTCTTTTTTGATTACAGTTAGGCTAGTAAGCTGTATGTAGTGGGTAGTTGAAGCTGAAAGGTCCTGGCTGAAGTGGTAGAGTGAGACAGTAATGCATTAACCTTTTACTTACAGTTTAAAACCAACTAAAGGATTCCAGAGGAGCCTTTTAAAGTTCACAAACAAAAGAAAAAGAAAAGAAAATCTAATAGCAATGGCTTTGGTTTGTGTTTTATTTCATTTTCAGTATTGAAAAAAGCCCACCCCCATGAGAAATATAGTTAAGCAGACTTAACCCCCAGTGTGGATAGTACTAGGTCAATGGAGGAATTCTTCCATTGAATTAGCTACCATCTCTTGGGGAGGTGAATTATGCAGAATAAGCGAGAAATCCTCCTGTTGGGTAGCATCTACTGAAACAAAACATGATGCAGCTGTAGTGCTGCAATTGTGCTGCTGCCATGTTTAAAGAGTAAACCGAGTTTCTGATACTGAAATAGTTGATGTTGACCAATCCAGCATGGTCCAAAGTGAGCGAAAGAAAAGGGCTTAAATAGCTATTATCACAAACTATACTATCAGGCTACGGCTAATATACAAGGTTATTGCGCAAAAACCTGCTGAGTGTCCACACCTCAAATGACCTCTTGCGCAATTAAATGGCCAGTTAAACGGCAGAACAGAGGGCTTTTTCTGCCGTAGGTAAACCTCCTTTTCTGAGGCATAACTGCTTTTAGCACTACAGCTATTGCACAAGAAGGCAAGTGTGGACGTTCCAGAGGGGTTTCTTGCGCAAGAAACCCTTATGGGAAAAAGCATAGGTGCTTTGATGGCCATTCTGTGAATGGCCATCAGAGCTTTCTTGTGCAAGAGCAGTGCTTTTGCAATGTGCTTTGAGGTGCGGATGTGCTCTTACGCAAGAAGTTTTTGTGCAAAAACTCTTGAGCAAAAGGCTTCTTGCACAAAAACCTGGCAGTGTAGACGTAGCCTCAGTGTGTACACACCTGTGGTTGACTTATTTCAGAATTTAGCTTGAGAGACAGTGTTGCCAATTCTCATGATTTTGCTGCGAGTGTCATTATAATTATTGTTTTCCTTAAGGCCTCAGCTCCTGGAGTCAAGTGATTATGTGATGATTTCAGCCTTCATTCTTAAAGAAAAAGTAAGTTTCTAGTCTTCGTGGCTGTGAAGAAAGCTTCAAAGTATGATCCCATTGCACCCTTAGATGCACAAATAGCTGAAAGCAAATATTTTACTTTTATATAATTTCATGATTTTAAAGCCAGTCTCATGGTGAGACCAAGTCATGATTTTTGACCATTTGCTGCTGGCAATATTGCAGATGGGGCATTTCTTCATATCTCATAAAATCAATATGGAGCATGTAAATTTAATCATTGCAGAGGACCTAAAGAAGACTCTCATCTAAATAACCAAGCTGTAGGTATTTGCACCTTGAACTCTTCTCTACCGTTGTGAAGCACAACAGGACAGGTAGGCAGAAGTCACAACATTTGGGTCAGGATTTCTTAATCTAGCCTGGTACCTTCAGATCTGAGACACAGATCTTCATTTGGTATGAACAGGCACAGCTCTGCTGATATTTGTAGAGCATCATCAAATAACACTAGCGAAGGGCCTGTTTTTTATTTGGCTTGTCGGAAAAAAAAAAGATGGTGATCTGCAAAGTTTGAATGTGGGTGTACATTATGGATTTCAATGTCAATCATTCCCAACATGCAGGAATATTTAGATTTGGGGTTTTGTTTAGGCCCATCTCTATTTAAAAGGACACAACAGAGGAAGTACAAAAAGGGAGTGGGGAGAAATGAAATGTCATCATCATGTTTCCTTCACCAGAAAAGGATTAGACATTCTGAAAAACTAAAGAAGTACATTTTGTTATGATCTAACTATACACTTAACCTCCCACCTGCCTCTACTGGCCCACATGATAACTGGAATGAACAAGAGAAGAGACAGGAAAATATACTGTATATCACAAAGAAAAGAACACACGTCTGTTAGACTATAACAGTGCGGCATGACCCACAGCATGTTATCTCTAAAAAACGCAACCCACTCATGCAATGACATCATAGGCATTTTCAACACCTTTTAAAATGTGCATAGATCCTCTGACCTTTGCCTTTATGTGCTTTGATGAAAGAAACTTAACTCAGGAGAGAGTAAAATTCAAAATTAGGCCTGTTTTTCTCCCTCTGGTTTTCTTTTGTTGGATATACTTGAAGTCAGGGAAGCATATCAGAGACTATTTATTTGCCAGGGTGCTGCAGAAAAGTCCTTGAGATTCTATTATTGGATCACATTAATGTTTCAGTGAAGTGCAAAGATGTTGTGGTAAAGCAACCTAAAAGTTATGCATCAGGGCCTTCCTGAATCATGGTTCAGGCTATTAAATGTCATAGAAAAAAGGGCAAAGTCACAGGATAGACACAGGTATTGCATTTTAATTCAATATGGGTGAAAATACATGGGTAGTGGGTAAAGACAGGGTGGGGGAGGGGGAGACAAACCTACATCCCCACCTTCTTCCTCCGCCCCCTCCCCCCCCAACACTACAGGGAGCTGGGGCGGCACACGGCCCCAGCCTCCCCAGCCCTGGAGGGAGGAGGGTGCACACTTCACAGCCCCAGTCTATTCAGCCTCAGAATATTGGGAGGGCGGGCAGTGGGGACAGCAAGAGTCCATCGCGCCAGGCAAGCAAGTCACCATGTGGTTCTCCTGTTCATCACAAACCCAGATGTCTATGTTTTTAATGAGTGATTCCCCCATTGCTACCTGTCTTTTTCTAACAAGAGGAGTTCCCAAGCCTGGAGAGGTAGCCTCATGTGAGAGGATACCACAATATCACCTGCAAGGAAAGTCCCAACTAGAGGATCATTTCCCTCTGTTCCAGTTGGGTGGTCTCCTTTCCTGACACTTTCACCCTCCTTAACAGCACAGAGGCTTTGTGAACTGAGGTGGGACCATGCTACTGTGTCCCAGAAAGCCTCATCTGTGTATCTCTCTGCCTCCCTTCCAGTTCACCTACCCTGTTCTCCAAAGCTTGTACACCAGGCATGTCAAACTCAAAGCCTACTGAGGGTTGCACAAATGAAAACTGATAGCTTTGGGTTTCCCAGATGGTTTGACCAAAAAAATTTGTTGTCGAGCAGAAAGTACCAATATCGGACACCTGGCAACCTAAGAAAATGTATTTTGTCAGAAAGTCATAGTAATGTATTATTATAGATTATTTTTAGGTATCTTTTATAATATTACAATAACTTGATGTGTAATATTCTTATTTGCTCATTAAATAATTTTAAAATTTATTTTACATAGTTTTTAATTTAAATATAAATTTAAGGTACTTTTAAATTTTGTATATGATGCATAACTTTTGTTGAAATAAAAATAAGTACAGACCATAGTAAATCAAATAGAACAGGCTTCTGTGAAAATTTCAGATACTTTGTAAGTTTGAGATTTTGCATATAGATATAATTATTCATGCAATTGCAAAAAAAATCAACATCTTTATTGATATAAAATTAATATACATTTTGTGATTTAATTTGGAATAAATAAATATAACACAAAATATTAACAAAATAACCTCTTCCTCTTCCCCAGAGCCAGGCACTCCCATGCCCTCTTCTAACCTAATCCCCGCTCCGCTCCCCCAGAGTCAGCCTCCCCAACCTAATGCCTTCGTCCTTCCCCAGAGCCAGGCACTCCCAGCCCCCCACAATCCAATATCTGGGTCCCAGAGTCGACATTGCTGCCTGAGGCACTAGGTCAGCATGAGCACAAGGGCTAGCTGTGAGCGCCTGCTGGAGAGCCCAGCGCAGAGTGGCTCAGCCAGCCGTGAGCAGTTGCTGCGGCACAGAGCTGCCCGGCTGGCTGTGATCTGCACTCGGCCACGTGCTCTGACTGGCCAGTGGGCCGCACTTCATTCTTTTATGAAAATATTCTGGGGGCTGCAAAAAATTTTGATCAGGCTGCATGCGGCCCTCCAAATGCCAGTTTGACATGCCTGTTGTACACAGTGCCTGAGGGCCAGGAGCTCCTTGCACCAAATGCACACTTTATACCCCATGGCCATAGGGCAAGTAATCATGCATGCTATATTGGGTGCAATAAATACTATAGCATAGCCCCCATTCTGTTGATGGGCTTCTGCCAACATTCTCCTTTTAGTCCTAGGGCTTATCCTTTCTTGATCCTTATTGTTTTTGGTTTTTTGATCAGGCAGTTTTGGTTTTGGTTTAAAGAAGTTTAAATAATGTGAAGTGTATCTAGCACCCCTCAAACTCTGCCTCTAGCAAGACTACCCTATTAGCCAGTCCTCCCCCACCCTTGTTTCTTATCTTTTGACTGGAGAAACTGACAATGCTTTTGGGGTCATCTAATAATCTTTCGCAAAATGCAGGACAATGTAGCACTTTAAAGACTAACAAGATGGTTTATTAGATGATGAGCTTTCGTGGGCCAGACCCACTTCCTCAGATCAAATAGTGGAAGAAAATAGTCACAACCATATATACCAAAGGATACAATTTAAAAAAATGAACACATATGAAAAGGACAAATCACATTTCAGAACAGAAGGGGTATGCGGGGGGGGGGGGGGCGGGGAAGGAGGAAGGAAGGTAAGTGTCTGTGAATTGATGCTATTAGAGGTGGGGAAAGTTAGATGTCTGTGAGCTAATGGTATTAGAGGTGATAATTGGGGAAGCTATCCTGGTAATAGGTAAGATAGTTGGGGTCTTTGTTCAATCCGCCCCCCCGGAGAGTGTCGAATTTTAACATGAATGACAGTTCAGAGGATTCAAGTGCAGATGTAAAAGGTCTTTGTAGCAGAATGCAGGTGGTTAAGTCATTGAGAGAGAGTGTCCTTTCTGGTTAAAATGGCAAGAAACTGTTTTTTCTTTGTGATCTTGTCTGATATCTGTTTTGTGGGCATTAATCCTTTGGCGAAGTGTCTGAGATGTTTGTCCAATGTACATAGCAGACGGACACTTTCGGCACACGATAGCATAAATTATATTTCTGGATGCGCATGAATATGTGTTTTTGATCTTATAACTCACTTGTTTAGGTCCAATAATGGTATCAGCAGAATGAATATGTGGACAAAGCTGGCAACGGGGTTTGTTGCAAGGGAAGGTACCAGGGTTGGTATTAGTGTGGTATGTCCTGTGGTTGTTGGTAAGAATCATCTTGAGGTTAGGTGGTTGTCTATAGGAGACTATGGGTCTGTCTCCCAGAGCCTCTTGGAGTATGGTATCCTGTTCCAGTATAGGCTGTAGTTTATTGATAATGTGTTGGACAGGTTTAAGTTGGGGGTTGTAGGTGATGACAAGTGGTGTTCTATTGTTGGTTTTCTTGGGTCTGTCTTGAAGTATATTTGTCCTTTTCATATGTGTTCATTTTTTTTTAATTGTATCCTTTGGTATATATGGTTGTGACTATTTTCTTCCACTATTTGATCTGAGGAAGTGGGTCTGGCCCACGAAAGCTCATCATCTAATAAACCATCTTGTTAGTCTTTAAAGTGCTACATTGTCCTGCATTTTGCTTCAGCTACCCCAGACTAACACGGCTACATCTCTATCACTAATAATCTTTAGTTTACTTTAAATGACAAGCCTTTTGTTATCTTAATCACCCTGCCTCTGTTTATAAACTTCTGCTGAAGAAGCTGGGCTGCTCCCAGCTTCAGAAATCATCACAGTCACACTCAGGCCCTGTAGCTGGATCCAATCCCAGAATATTCATGGTGCCTGGATACCACAGGCCCATATAGTTTGCAGCCTATGGGTATGGATGTGTGTGTGTGTGTGAGGAAAATGAGTGAAGTGCTGGACTGCCACTATATTTATCCTGGCCTCTGAAACAGATCCCCTGAGGTTGTTACACGCACATGCAAATTATAACAGAGCTGAGAGGACTCAAAGTTGCATCAGGTACTGAACTGGTCCCTAGCTAGCCTGATGATCTAGGAGTCACTGTTATGGCATAAAGACACCTTTGTGCTGCTTTTCCTGTTACAACAGACACATCATCAGTTAAGCTAAGGATCTAAACCATGCAATCACGGTATGTTTAAACCAGGAGTAGAGAACCTTTTTTGGGTCAGGTGCACTGACCCACAGAAAAATCAGTCACACTAATAGGCAAAACCAAAACCAAAACCAAAACCAACCAACCAACCAAACAAAAACAAAGCAAACCAAAACAACAACAACAAAACCCAAAAAACCAAATCTTTGCTAACATGGCGCTCGACTATGAAGAGAAAGACACTTCCCATATTCCCCTCGCATACAGATTCTAAAGGGGCCCAATCTAGTAGATTTTGTGTGCTCCAGACCTACGGTGGGATGATGGGGAAGGGGGCTGGAGCACCAACACAGACACCTCAGTGCTGGCGGGGAGGGCCCTAAGCCTCAGGAGCGGGATCCAGGCAAACTAGGGGCCACATCTGGCCCCCGGGCCTTAGGTTCCCCACCTTTAGTTTAAATCCACTCTGGATCAAGTCTTCCCAAGATAAAGAGAGTGAAGATTTGAATAGCTCTTTAAGAGATCAGTGCCTCTTACCCTACTAAGCACATTTTAAATCTACTATTCAACTTATTTGTTCTCTGTTTAACCATAATTATGAGAGGAGGAGAGCAAGCAAGGACCTCGTTAGAAATCCAAACCATCTTACAGGATATAATATTAACAACCAAGTTTTTTTAAAAAGTTTCACTCAACCAGAAAAAGACTATTAGAGCAATAACTGCTGGTATATTTCCTAACCAGATATATGCTTGTGAAAGGTTTTTCTCCCTGCTCATTCACTTTACCCTGAATCTGTGATTTTTGCTCCAGTGATCTTCCTTAATTTTTTGTAGCAGTTGTCACACTATGCATTTTATGTGCCCCCGACAAGTGTTGTGACTCTAGCGCAGCTTACTAAATGTGTGATCACTAAAACTTTTGAATAATCCATCTGCAGGTGAGTCCCATTGAAGTGAATGTTTCTGACAACTAAATATTTATATTCATGTATATATTTCATTCAGTGCAGGAATCATTTTCTGCTTTTGTTTAGTTCCATTTTCTTAGAAATTCCTTCTATTTACACTTTATCTTCCACCAATAATACAGTTTTAGTTCAGAAATGCCCCAAACCCCAGCAAGTTATTCATAGCAAATAACTGCTGCTGTTTTAATATAATTGAAAAATTACATATTTCCTCTTGGAGCATTTAAACTGCTTTTAGCTTTCCTGGTCACTAATACTCACAAGGCCATGTGCTATTAGTTACTAAGGTAACATGATTCAGGAAGCATAGTCACAAACCTTTCAAGGCCAATACATTTTATAATTTTTAATAGATAATGTCACATTAACCTAAAACTTGTCCAGGGCATAGAAAAATACCATTATGAATGACATTTTTAAAGTTTTTCTTATGAAAAAAAAATAAAAATCAGACAAGGTGTCCACAATCCCCAATCTGCCAAGTCTAGAACTGGCTTGTACAGTCTAGAATTAGGGGTAATGCCACAATGCCTGGGAAATGCACAGGTGAAGAACACCTTCTGCATACTCTGTCATGTGGGCTCCTCAAGAACTCCTCAGGCAGGGCAGTAAGGATGAGCACCCCCTGCTGATGACATGAAGTGAAGGAACTGCACCCACTGTATCAGTAGAGGAAAATCAAGTCCCATCGCTTCAGGTGAAGAGGAACAGAACCTCCATTCTGAAACCTTGTATTTGGGGCTCCCTTAAGGAGAATTTATCTTCATGGGAGGTTGGTGAAGGTAGACCCACCCTCAATCCCACCCCTTCTACTGAGATCCCACCTCCCATGGGAGCCAAGCTGCCTCCCCGCCACCCAACCACAGGGAGGTGGGCCAGCATGCCACTGCCACTCCTCGCCCAGCACGGGGAGGGTGGGTGCGCATGCCCAACCTCCCTAGCTCTTGATCACAGATGGAGGACATGCATTCCCAGCCTCCCCAGCCCCAGAGCACAGAAACGGTGGGCAGCACATGTTCCTAGGCTCCCCAGTCCTGAAGTATGGGGAAGGAGGAGGGCATGCAGCCTGAGCCTCCCCGGCCCTGGAGCACAGAGAAGGCAGGCACTGGGGGGCAGCAACACTTTGCCCCCCAATACGCTGACAGTAGGTGTTCTGAAGGCAGAATGTGGGTGGGGCCAGGCTGCTGGTTTAGGAAGGCTGTGCCTTCTCCCGCCTATTACACTAGCCAACCATGATTATTTTCCTATCATAACTGATTTTGAATCTGATTCTTCTAAAAAAGATAAACTCAACAGGAATATGACAAGGACTTAATACTCTCAAGAGGAAACACCATTAATAACTTTAATAAGAATAAATATGGCTATTCTGACAACATATAAAACTGGCTGCAAATTGCAAAGATAACGAACAGTTGCACAAATAGGGCAACTTGAATGAAGGCATTTCCACAACACTGTGCAACTTCATTAATTTAATACCATGACCACATAGCTTTTAGAAAAGCACCTAACAAAATTAATCTTTTGTATTCAATCACAGTTTGAAAGGTATAGGATTTCTAGCAACATTTTCTCTAGGATAAACTGTGACAACTTTTAATAAACAAGTCTGAAATCTAATCCCAATGATCACGTCTCAACAAACATAAATAAATAAATAAACTAAGATGATAGTAAAGTGGTCATGGTAGTGTTAACTGGATTACCCAGAGAATTTTGTGATGGAACCATGCTCTACCTCTCCTATGTTCCATTTAATCACTGGGGGCATGTCTAGACTACAGCCCTCATTTTTTGAGGCATACAGGATCTTTCAAAAAGGGTGTTTTTTTTTAAAGAACCCCATCTAGATGGCAATTTTACTTTCAAAAAGCCCTTTTTTCGAAAGAACACATGGCCACCATTATGCAAATAAAGTGCGAGGAATTCAAATCCCGGCTTCATTTGCAATTTCAATCTGTCTAATTTATATCCCTCTTTCGAAAGAGAGATGTAGTCTAGACATGCCCTGGGAGCCCACCATTCATGCTTACATTCTAAATAAAACAGCAAGTTCCCAGTGGCCAGTCCTATTAGTAGATTTATATTTGTTGCCTTGAGCAGCTCCTTTATTTAAAAAATACCTATGTTGGCACGCATAGCATTTGTACAGAAAAAGAGAGAATAATATGTCTATTGTTTACCTGAACCTGTGGAGCTATGTATCACATCTGTGTGAAATCAGAAAGCCTTACAAATTCGGAAGTATGCTTTTCAAACCATGTGTCTTGCTATGAAGAGATCGTCAGGATGTGCAAATTCACCCATTTTATCTATTTCCAACCCTTCCTCCCTTTAATATAGCTACATAAGGGCAGATCCTCATCTACTGTAAATTATCTTAGCTCCATTGACATCAATGAAGGCAATGGCGGATATAGGGCAGGGCGAGGGGGGCAGCTGCCCCTGGCCCCGCGCTTCAATAGGCCCCGCATATATGCTACTTTGTCGGCTGTGGCCGTGGCGCATGCGCGAAATTGTGCTGCCCCGGGCCCCGCGCTTCAGTAGGCCCCGCAGCCCGGGCCCCGCAAAACTCTCATCCACCCCGAATGAGGGTCAGGATCTACTTGTGGTCAGGCACACCCCCAATTCAATCAGGAAACAGATTATTGCTCTCCTGGTATTAAATTGAAATACCTATAGAGTCTTCCCCACTTGAAGAAAATAAATGTAAAAGGGAGTTTGGCAAACAGGAGGGGAGGAGAGCTTAGGGTTGCTAACTTTGTACTCATACAAAATTGCGCCCCCCCCATGGCCCTGCCTCCTAACTCACTCCATCCTTCCTCCCTCTGTTGCTTGCTCTCCCCACCCTCGCTCTCATTCATTTTCACTGGGTGGGTTTAGGGGGTTTGGGAACAGGAGGGGGTGAGAACTCAGATTGGGGTGCAGGCTCCAAGATGGGGCCAGAAATGAGGAGTTCAGGGTGTGGCAGGGGATTCCAGGAGAAGGCCAGGGATTGGGAAGTGTATGGAGGTGAGACTGTAGATGGGGATATGGGCTTTAGGGTGAGGCTAGGGATGAGGGGTTTGAGATGTAGGAGGATACTCTGGGATCAAGAACATGGAGGATGGAGGGGGGTTTGGGGGTGGTGCAGGGGGTTGGAGGGCAAGCCCTGGCTGGTGCTTACTTCAAACTGGTTCCGGAAGCAGTGGGATATTCCCGATACAGCTGCTACACGGAGGTGTGGCCAGGTTTTTCTGCATGGTCCATCTGCAGTCACCACAAGTTCCCAGCCAATGGGACCTACAGAGCCAGCACTTAGGGCAGGGACAGCGTGTGGAACCCCATGGCTACCCTTCTGTGTAGGAGCTGGGAGTCACAGTCTTTTACTAAAAGTCATGGAATTTGTGACCTCTGTGACAAAATCATATCTTATCCATAGCAAATATTAGCAGTCATACAAAATTAGAACTGTTTGAAAGGTAGCTTTTTCATCCAAAGCATGGTGATCACATTTTTGTGTGTGAGAATAGTAGATTATTATAGGTCACTGTGGGAATATTTGAGTGTTTTTGTTTCAGGAATAAAGAAAATTTTGCTTGAGGAACATGAAACTTGTAAGGGAGACAATGCATGAAAAAAAGAATTCAACTTAATATTTTGTCCAGGAACAAAGACTCATACCAACGTTTTAGTTCTCAAAATTAAAAATCCAGGTAAGAAAGCCACAGTGCAAAAATTTGTGGAATTTGATGAGGGAATGGGACTTTCTTCCACCACCCCTCAAATAAATAGCGTTATCTGTCTTTAAAATTTTTAAAATCAAATGGCAATATCTACAAACTGGGAAATAAAGCTGCATTGTTTTTCCACCTGTGGAGGTAACGTTTCCTGGTACCTGATACTTGTAGTTGCCTATTGCTTTGCCTGTCTGAGGGTTTCTTGTAAATGCTTGGTTAAGATTTTGTTTACTGACTGATAGGCTGTAAAAAAAGTATTGTGGCTCTGTCATCATGCTTGTTAGCCCAAGTATCAGCTCTGCTGACAGAGAAGGCCTTATATTTAAAAGCATCTAAGTGTCCTGTGAGACTAAGACCTTAATTCTATTAGATTTGACTGGTTTTTAGGGACCTGTGCTGTCAGCCTGTCTCAAGTGTCTTTACCATTTCTTCTAGTGCTAGACCTTTCAGACAGCAGGAGACACATCCTCTTGTTTGTCTATGAAAATATAGTCAGAAGAATTGGGTTACGGTGTGTCTCTCTGTCAAGAGAAATTCATACCTTTTAGAGTTTTCCTCATTCAAGATTCGTTCATTTTTAAGAGACAGCTGTGACACTCCAGATGTGACCAGAATAAACTAGCATACCTACCAGTTGTGTCATTAAATGTCTGATACTGCAGGACTATGTAGCACTTTAAAGACTACACCAGATTAACGCAGCTACATTTCTATCACTATTCATACTGCAGGAGGCATTGCCATGTAAGGCTTAATAGCTTAGTTAAGCACTGACACCCCAAAAGGAAACAATATTTTGCATTAACAAAAACGTGGATAGGGAGACGGCTGTGACTAGCTTGTACTCCCTGGCCTTGGTTACCCAGAGAAAAGAAGCCAAAGCCAATGAAAATGATTTAATGATTGCCATGGGCTGTGTTTTTGGTTACATTCAGTGATTAAGGATGCAGCTTTTGGTTCTGGTTAAACCCACAGAGCAAAGTTTCTGTCAGCTTTGTCATATGACTAGCTAGTTGCTTTTTTTTCCAGCATGAAAGCAGAATTTTCACACCCGTTTCTGAAAACTTTGAGAATGATTAGTGGCCAGCTAACTTGTGATTATCAGAGAATCCTTTGGAGCAGAGCTTCCCTTCTGTTCTTATTATATATGGCTCATATTTACAAACAATTTCCAGAAAAATATATAGAAGGCAGTTTGTTTAGTGGACCAGAACCTATAGTCTGAACAGCTAGCAGCAAGTGATAAATAGATGTCAGTCTGGCCTGTCAATTATTTGTGGCTGCAGTTTTTTAAGTACTTGGAAAAGGGGAGAGAGTAACTGTGAACCTCTCCACAAGACTTTGAATTCATTTCCCCTGAAATGCTTTCATGTGATGCTCCAGAAAAATCCTAGAGTTTTACAATTGTGAAGTCAGATAACTCTGGCTTCAGGAAACTCATAAGCTCACATTGGCCATGCTCAGTAACCTAAAATACAAGCATGATGCTATATATATATATATATTTTATTAGTTTTTAAGTCGATGTCTACACAAAAACATTATTTTGAAATAACTAGCGCTATTTTGAAACATACAGGCAGTCCCCGGGTTACGTACAAGATAGGGACTGTAGGTTTGTTCTTAAGTTGAATCTGTATGTAAGTCGGAACTGGCATCCAGATTCAGCCGCTGCTGAAACTGATCAGTTTCAACAGCGGCTGAATCTGGATGCCAGTTCTGACTTACATACAGATTCAACTTAAGAACTCCAGGCATCCCCAAGTCAGCTGCTGCTGAAACTGATCAGCAGCTGATTCCAGGAAGCCCGGGGTAGAGCAGCTCTGCCTCGGGCTTCCTGTAGTCAGCGCTGGTCAGTTTCAGCAGCGGCTGACTTGGGGACGCCTGGGGCAGAGCAGCTCGGGTGCTGTTGGGTTGGTCCAGTAGCACGGCCGCTCCTCAGCACTACAGGACCAACCCAGCAGCACCCCAGCTGCTCTGCCCCAGGCGTCCTGATTCAGCCACTGCTGAAACTGATCAGCAGCCTGGTTGGTCCAGTAGTGCCAAGGAGCGGTGCTGCGGGACCAACCGGCAGCGCCCCACCTGCTCTACCACAGTCCCCGGGCTTTGCTCCACGTCTCCCTGGTCTGCTGGGGGGGGGCACTAGCTGCGTCCCCCCCCAGCAGACCAGGGAGACGCGGAGCAAAGCTGCGGAGGACCCGGGCTGGACCCGCGGCTCTTCCAGATCAGCTGGAAGCGCCGCGGGTCCAGCCCGGGTCCTCGGCCGCTTTGCTCAGCGTCTCCCTGGTCTGCTGGCTCCCCCAGCAGACCAGGGAGACGGGGAGCAGCTTTTCTCGCCCCCGAGGTGGCGGGCGGCGGGACCAGGCGTCCCGCCGCTCCAGTCCTCCGGGGCGAGAAAATCCCCGTTCATAACTGCGGATCCGACATAAGTCGGATCCGTGTAACTTGGGGACTGCCTGTAGTTCGCGTCTGCATGGCCAGCAGTTATTTCTATATAATGTTGAAATACTGACAAGCCGGAGGACTTCTTACTCCGATTCCTGTAATCCTCATTTTATGAGGAGTAAGGGAAGTCGGAGAAAGAGTGCTCTATTTTGTAATAAGTACTGTGTAGATAGCACCAAAACTCAAAATAAGCTATTTTGAAATAAGGTATGCATTGATGTAGCTCAATTTGCATAACTTATTTCGAATTAAGCCCTGATGTGTAGCTGCACCCAAAGGTGCTACGGTACCACTCGTTGTTTAAGGGTTTTTTAAAGCATTAGCATAGTCACTCCCACATTAACAGCGGCTCACTTCATATGCAGAGTCATGCCCATGTTCATGATATGGAAAAACACAGTATTTAAGGGTTATTGTGGGAGTTGTGGATGAGGCAATTTCTTCTGTGTATCCACAGTAGGAAAAAAGGAATTTTTTGTTGTTTACAATAATATTAGCTAATACATAGTTATTAACACATTATAAAATCCTGATGAGGACAAGGCAGTTCGTAGCTTTCACACATTAAGATTTATCTTGATGTGCTAACTCATGTGAAAACTGAAAACTAGGGTTGTTAAATTGCAGGTAATCAACTAATTGAATAATCAATGGAATTTCCATTGACTACTTGATTAGTTGGTAAGTGGGGAAACTGCAGAGCCACAGCAAGGTTAGCTCCTGGCCTGGGAGCTAACCCCACTGGTGGTCTGTCTTTTAAATGTATTAAGAGCCACCAGGGCCAGGCGGCTCTTAATACATTTAAAAAACAGAAGCGCGGAGGGAGGGGGACCAGGAGTGAGCTGGGACAGCTGAATCCCGGCTCGCTCCTGGTCCCCCCCACCACTGTGCTTCTGCTTTTTAAATGTGTTAAGGGCCCGGCGGCTCTTAACACGTTTAAAAAGCAGAGGTACAGTGTCTGGGACTGGGCCCAAACCGGGTATCAGTTGATTCCCGGCTCGTGCATGGTTCCCCACTACGCCTTCGCTGAAGACAGTGCTGGGGGCTCTTGCTTCCCCACTTGCTGCCTCTCTTCGATAGAGGCAGCAAGAGCAGGGGGGAAGTGACTAGTGAAGTGACATTTGCTTATCGGTTAGTTGACTAGTCGCTTACATCCCTACTACAAACTGCCTCATCTTTGCTATAATTTTATCACATTAATTACCATGTTTGTTAGCCAACCTGTGGTAGCAATCCTGTTTTTATCCCTAGTGAAGAAAAGGTCTCCACTTCTTGAGCTAGGTTTCATGCATTTGGATAGTGCCTAGTACAATGGGCCTCATTCCTGACTGAGGCCTTGTGCACTATTGCTATTTTAAATGAGAAGAAAAACAGAATAAATTCAGGTAGTCAAGACTCAAAAGCATAAGCATGTGACAAACTGCAGAAAGAACCAATAAAGGGACTGACCCGCGCAATATGAGCGAAAAAAGCAATGTTGACAAGTGCAAGGAAATAATCGTATTCCTCCCATTCTGCTAATTTGTGCAGAGTATCCACTCAGGGAAGAAATCTCTGTGTTACCATGGTCAGATTAATAAACTATGAAGATTCAAAATAAACAGAATGTATTAAGAACGGAACATAGAACAATACAGAAAATGTCGTAACTTCTCAATCCTTGATTGCTGTCACTCCCTTGGGTAACCACAGTACTTTGCTTCATAGTCTGGTTTTAGAACATGTGCAACAGTTCTTTCTGTTGCTCATCATCTTCTCCTGTCGCCATATATCTCTACTTGCTGCTGCTCATGAAAATAGAAAGGAAGGATGGTCTTGTGAATCGGATCTCAGGGATATTTGGTTTAAAAATCCAGGTTCTCACACAGATGACCTGTGTGACCTTGGGCAAATCACTTAATCTGTGTAATTGTGGTAATAAACTTTACTTTCTCCCACATGTTGTCTGCCTTGTCTATTTAGCTTGCAAACTCTTCAATACACTGATTACATATACGTACTGCATTTAGTGCAATGAAGTGGATCTGTAGGCAATACTGTAGGAAAATAAATAATAAATAATAATAATAATAAAATAATGCTTAGGCTTGCATGAAGGGATATGATTCCCCAAAACATACATGCAGATTAATCTTGGCATTCAAATATCTGGAGAAAAAGTGTATAGAAAAGGGTTTGAGTTTCAATTTGTTAGTGATTATTTCAGTAAGTCCCAGTCTACACTACATTGGAAGGTAGAAGTAAGATATGCAACTCCAGCTACATAAATTACATAGCTGGAATCAACGTATCATACATTGCATTTCCATGCCATCCACTCAGCAGGAGACCAACAGGAGCAAATATTCCCATTGGCTTCCATTGCTCCTCCTGAGGAGCAGGAGTACTAGTGCTGACAAGGGCACTCTGAGTTTGATCTAGCAAGTCTATACTACACCTGCTAAATCAAACCCCGGAAGATCAACCATGGCAATGTCGATCTTCTGCATAGTGTAGATGTGCCCTAAGTATTTAAATAGTTTCATTATTTACCCAGCTCTGCTTCTGACACCTAGAATGACATCTATGTAACTTGAAAACCTCCACCAGATCATTATTAGACCTGTTTGGAAAACAGATTTACATTCCAGAAGAAACGGTAACATTTCCTTAAACGTTGAAAGCAAGTGGCCTAATCACTCTGCAATGAATGGCAGTCTAGAGAGAATCAGCCTACAGTGGCTGCACACTTTTTAAACAGATAAAATAAAAATACCATCTCCGATAGGGAAGGGATACTGGGGAAGCTGAGACTGAAATGAATCCGCAGTCTGAGATCAAGCTCCCCGTGGGTTAAAGAAAGAACAGCGAAGTCAGATATTTGAAATGGAACATAATCTCTTCAAGGTTGATTCTGAGGGGTTTTATGTTTTGCAGTACAGGGGTACTTATTAGATATAAATGGTTTATGATGGACTGCAGTTGTGATTGCACAGTAGAGTACAGTAGCCCTTTTCTCCAAAAAACTTCTTGTACATTAGAAACCTTATAGTAAACATGATTTGTTTGCAATTGTTTTTTCTCTTAAAGCAAAAAGGAGAAATGTTTAGACCAGAACATAAATATCAAGGTCGCCTCAATGAAGCAGAACAAAGAAATGTGGTTTTGAACTGAATCCAACCTGTAGCTTTAGAGAAAATGTGTTAGAGTGCAAGTCTGCTTCAGTAACCCTTGTGCAACTCCAGAAGGGCCAACGAGGTTACATGGGTGTGAGAGGGGGCAACGTTTCAGCCACTCCATGCAGATGAGGTCAAAGTTTCTTCTTAATTACATGAATGTACCACTGCTAGCATGAATGGGGATATGCCATTTTAATTGAGGGCAGAATTTGGCCCACTGTACTTTAACTGTGCCAGGAGTGATAACTTACGCAGTGAATAGTGTTCACAGATCTGGGAGATTCTACTTTGAGACTTAAATATGTTCTATTTGGCTTTTGCTAATAGGGTACATCTACATGAGCAACTGTGTACATATTCATGCACTTAATTGTTCCCCCCTTTCATTGTCCCCTAGAAGCATGCATCTGAAAGTGAGTATAAATAAAGGAAACTAGCATGCCTAAAGGGTATGGTTAAGTATGCACTTTAGGCTGTGGCATGGCCCTGTACCTGTGCCAGTGTGTCATGTAGACTGGGCAAAGGACATGTACAGGGTCTTAAGTTTCAGTAATGAACCATCTTCTTCCTGACTCTCACTCAATGTATAAAGGTTTGGTTTTTTACAGATGTTCCCTTAATATTTTAAAGATGTTTGGCTGACAGCCCCTTTTAAAATATTTTAACTGCACATTTCATCTTGTATTTTTAACAAATGTTATAGTTTTGTAGACTTGTGTGTGGAGCCATCTTCCTAAGTATGATGGACTGAAAATGCTTTCAAATGCGGCCCGATGGTTCTAGCACATGATATTTGATGCTGTGATACTGCAAGCATTTTTCCATCTGTCCTAGAGCCATACACTGCTTCCTTCAGAAATATCCAGAGTCCCAAGGATACATGGGAGAGAAAAGAGCCATTAGTATTATGTGCTGTGGCGGGGTAGCCCCGCCCCTCCCGAAAGCCGCTGGCACGCCGCGGAAAGGGGGGGAGGACTCACCCCCCGGAGCGGCACGGACCGCCGAGCACGGGGTGGGGACGGGGAGCCGGCACCCCGGCCGGGTGACGAGCCAGGGCCGGCAGATAGCGCCGGAAGAGGGGGCTACGTCAGGGCGGCGTCAGGGCGGCGTCACATGACGCCCGACCCTGGGAGGGGCCGCAGGCAGATGAAGGCACTGACGTCATCTGCCTGCGACCGGCGGGCCATTCAAAAGCGGCCGGGAGCCAGGCAAGGGGGGAGGACTCAGAGGAGACGCTTCCCCCGCAAGGACCAGCGAGCGTAAGCGGGTGTTGGAGGCCCTGGGTGGGGGCCGAGGGAGCACCCAGGTGAACCGACTGGTTCCGGGGGAAGAAGTGGCCCAGGGCAGGGATGTGGACCCTGAGAGCAGGGGAGTTTAGGGGTCTCAACCCCTCCTGCTAGGTGGGGAGTCTTTCCCCTACCTTAGGGCCCTGGGCTGGGGTCCGGAGCGAGGGCGGGCCCGGACCCCCTTCCCCCAACCGCCGTGGGGCACGCACAGAGCGAGTTGCGTGGAGTGGCAGACGACGTTTTGGTAACTGAGGGGGCAGACCTAAGTCCCCCCCCCCGGGGGTCAATCCCCTACATGTGCTTACAGAAAGTACCACTAATTTTCAAAAAAGCAGACCTCTCCATGAGAAAATGGGTGAATGGACATCTTTACAGCTTAGTTCACGTGCACAGCAAAGCAAAACAAATGCCAGTAACAATACAGGCAATGATAGTATCTGCCACAGTGCCACTACCCTGGGCATAAACAGATGCTGCTCCTCTCCTCCTCTTTTCCCTGCCCTGAAACCTTGATCAGTGTCTGTGATCCAGTGCATTACAAACTGCTCTAGTCAACCACTAGATCTTCACCAGTGGGTTGCACACGTTTCCAAGCTGTTTGGGTCTGGATAGAGTCTAACTACTATCTGTAGCTCTCAGACTGTAAGGCACCTCTTGTCTGAGACCTACCTTGACATGTAGAATGCTTCTGCCCAGCAACTCTAGACCTTACAACCAGTGAAGGGCAACAGACTTGCCAAGTCCCTGGAAAAGGTAGGGAGCCCAACTCTGTGCTCTTTGAAGGGGTAGGGCTTCAGGTGGAAAGGGTAGGGATGGGACAGCCAGCCCACAGCACTGCCTGGAGCACTCTGCAAAAAGGCCTCATCCCAAGCAGCCGTCAAGCCATCTGTCCAAGTTTCCACTGTTTGTTTCCTTTTTGTGTTTAAACTCACCGAAGATTTCTCTGTTAAACCAAACTGGTTGCCTGCCAGTGGCTTCAAGTCTATCAGTTTCCTGAGGGATTCAAAGTCTGCTTTTCTGAAGTCAAGGGTTGTATTCTGTTGCTCTCCTTTCTTCCTTTGGTCAGGATTCTGAACTCAACCATCTCATGGTCACTGCTCAACCATCTCATGGTTACCACCTCCTTCTACTTCTCCTGATAATTTTTTCTCTGAAAGCAGTAAGTCAAAAGTAGCATGGCCCCTAGTTGGTTCTTCCAGCACTTGCACCTGGAAGCGGTCCTCAACACTCTCCAAAAACTTCCTCAGTGCACTGCTGTATTGCTGTCCTAGCAGATGTCAGGGTGATTGAAGCCCCCCATAAGAATGAGGACCTGTGATCTGGATACTTCTGTTAATGGTCCAAAGAAAGCCTCTTTCAATCAGTCTTTCTGGTCTGTTGTTCTATAGCAGATGTCCACCATGACATCACTTTTGTTGTTCTACATCTTCTCTAATTTCATACTGGAGCTCTGAGCAATCATACCCCTCTATTACATATAGTGCAACTCCCCCACCTTTTCCCCCTTGCCTATCGTTCCTGAACAGTGCATATTGGTCCATGACAGTGCTCTAGCTCCACCAAGTCTGTGATTCCAACCACATCATAGTTATTTGACTGTGCCAGGACTTCCAATTTTTCCTGCTTGATTCCCAGGCTTTTTGCATTTATGTACAGACATTTAATATAACTAGCCAATTTCTCTACTTTCTCAATATGAATCAGGAAGCTTCCCCTCTTTCACTCTCCTCCTTGTGTTTCCTTTCAGCATCCCAGTTCCTAATTGCCTTAAGAATTAGGTCACCATCCCCCAGGGAACCTAGTTTAAAGCCCTCCTCACTAAGGTAGCAAGCCTGCCTGCAAAGATGCTCTTCCCTCTCTTCCTAGCAATCATTTTTCCTGGAACAACATCCCATGGTCAAAGAATCCAAAGCCCTCTTTCCAACACCATGTACTCCACCATGCATTTACCTGAATGAAGGAATAACTAGATGAAATTCTAAGGCTTATGCTATGAAGGAGATGATGCTAAAAGATCATAGCTTTCTGACCTTCAAACAAATGTATTAATTGTAGGTGGCACTGGTAGTCTTCATTAAGCTGGTCGCCTATCTTTCTATGATGGGTTTTGCTCATAAAAGCTCATGATACTATAACAAATATATATATATATATATATATATATATATATATATATATGTTAATCTTGAAGGGTTCATCTACACTGCAATGCTATTTCAGGATACTGGAGTATCCCAAAGTAGATATCCCGGGTCTTCACAGCAAGCCCGTTATTCTGGGCTTGCTATTCCGATGTCCCTATAAACCTAATTCTGCAAGGAGTAAGGAATGTTTTGGAATAGCACTTTATTTCAAAATTTGGCACTGTGTAGACAGCACCAAATGATGAAATAAGCTATTTCAAAATAGCATCAAAATAAGATACACAATTTGTATAGCTCAAATTGCATATCTTATTTCAAGTTACTGTGAAGTGTAGATGTACCCTAAGGTGCCACAAGACTACTTGTTTTCAAAGTTATAGACTAACTTTCTATGAGAAGGCATCCTTTTCGCTGTCTTATAATTTTGCCAAACAACTGTTTGAGCTGAAACTTTTCATGTTTGGTTGCTTTAGGATGATTATTAAGTTTCAGTTTAAAAGTTTTCATGCTATTTATGAGACTCAAAGTTTGCCCTTGTTAAATTCTGACAACCTATCATTGGGTAGCTCTAGCAAATCCATACTTTGGAGCAGAGATTTGAAATTAAGCATGGGGAGTCTCTAGGCATCAAGGAGTGCCCACCAGGAAAAAAACACCTGAAATTCACCCCCATTATGATTCTCTGAAAAGAAAAAAAAACCTTAGTTTGCACATGCTCTGTACTCTTAGATTTTGGTAGCTAAATTCTCTTAAGTGTCTGTCTATCCTGAATGTGCTCTATCCACTCACACCTCCTACCTGCTGACTGGACTGTGCATGAACCTCCCCCAAACCGTGAGTCCTATTCCCATATCTCAGGGCTGAATGGCACTTTCCCTGTAATTGTTGCCCTTCACTGCCAAAGGCTACTGTGGTTCTGGACACTGAGAGCTGGGGGATTATCTTTCTCTTCTGTCACCCAGGAAGAAAGAAAATCAAGTCTTCTGTCACCTCCAGCTATAGAAAGCGTTACTGTGTAATCCTAACATTCTTCTGAGGTCATTTTTATATTTAATATGTATAAACAGCATAAGATGACAGGTAAAAAAGCAGGTAGCATACCTCTCAGTATAGTTTTATAAAAAGCTGGAGGCAAAGACTGATTTCTTGTATCTTAAATGTGACACCGCTAGCAAAGGACAGCAGATCAATAATCAGCCATTTCTGTGGTTCTTGGTGGGTGATACTGCTTATCAATGGCAATTGAAAGTCTGATCAGGTGGTAAAGGTACCCTTCAGTCTGTAAGAAGGATTGTAGTGACAATGACTGCTTTTGGGACATAGAGTAAAATTAACTTCTAGGTTATCCCCGTCAAGGACCATTAAGCTCTGAACTATGAGGGACAGTGTGAACAAGTCATATTTTAACCTCCCATGAGCACAGAGCAGGCAGGTTCTCCTCCTCGCCCCAACAAATCTGACCTTCACTGGAATTTATGTGAAGATGAAAAGGGAAAAGAAGGTTGTAGCCCTGCCAAACTCAGATGATGTGACTCACTTTAATTACTGGTATTTGGGAATTAAACGGGCTAAGGCTCTTTTGGCAGTTTGTTTCAGGAAGAATGATTTAAGTGAGCTCCAGAGTACAGTACCTCTTACAGCAGGTGTTGAGCAAGGCATTCATTTTTCTTTTTGCTGAATGCCCTTGTAAGCATAATAACAATTAGGAAGCTAGGGCTTCACATCAAAATCTCCTGTTCACTCTGACATTCCCTCCTGGGGCTACTTCATGACTTTCTCAACAAGCTTCTCAAATGCCAGCTTCTGAACATTCATTTTGACCAACATTATAAGTATATAATTTCTTTAAAAACAACATGGAAGGGCACAGTGGATATGCCCATAATGTAGGTTTTTTAAAGAACTGAATGTCTTTTACTAGTGAGTGTTCTCTTCACCAGCTTCCTTAAGTCAGAACATCCAAAACCCAAAATAAGTGGCTAAGTCATGTTCCAGCCAAAATATGAAAGAGGTGCAGAAACAAAGCACTCTCTTCTAATGCCAACTATGCGGATGTGCTTTCTGACTTTGCTGATTTTCTTTTTCATATTATTTTTACAGGGAAATGTGAGAGACCGGGGAACAGAAATAGACACTGATAATATTAAATGTGTAGGATAAAAATTTCCGAGGCAGGATATGATATTCTGTTAAGAACCCCTATTCTAAATTTGGTGTCTGGAACTGGCACACAAACAGAGTACATGGTGTTTACCGCCCTACCTCCCCGCCTCACCCATTGAAGAAAGGTCATCATAGAGCTAATGACGCAGGATGGGAGACAGGACATGACACATTCAATGGTGCTAGGAACAAATGTGCAATTGTCAAGTACTCCTAATGTCTCTGCTTTAATCCCCAGATGGACCACATCCGTACAGAGACACCTTCTTGAAGCTGACAGACACATCGCCACTTAACACATAATTGATAATTGATGTCTGCTTTGTTTAAATACTTGTTTTACTAGATGTAAGGTATTATGTAATCTATGGGCAGAAAACACCATGCAACTTTATATTATTGCTCTTATTTTGCCTCACAATTAGCATCTATCGAGGGGGTCTGGGATTCCCCCTCTCCCTATCACTTGATCTACCCATTGAGCATCCTATATAATTAGTTGTAACCTATTGTCTGGCAGTGTTCACTGAGCCTAACAAGCGACATGACACTCCGCCAGCGTTGTGTGTAATAAACTCTCCTGCTTGCTTCCTACACAGTGTCCAGATTCTCTTCCTACAAATGTATTCTGAAATAATTCAGTATAGGGAGGTCATATTTCAGCTCTATTCAGTGTACGAAGAGTGACTTTATATTCATTCATCTAGTTTGTCTTTGCAATTAGCAAACTGAAAAACTCCTTAAAATTATATGTTTACAGTGCAAAGATAAAAATAAACCTCTTATACAGACAAAGTGGTTGAAATGCTAATGCCAAAGAAGAACCAGGCCTGCCAACAGCAATCCAAAGCCCCTGGGCAGAACAGTCAATGGAGCTCCAGGCACTCAGAAGCTGCACCTGCATGGATACAGTCCACCTGATATTTGGGCAGTGCTATGCCTATGCTGGCTGGTGCCCAGTGAGCTGTTGGCTGCACTGCTGGCACATTTTTCCAGCACAGCAAGGGCTTCTGCATGCCTGCTCAGTAGGGTTTCCAATTGTCTAATCATGCAAGCTCAAAGAACTCTTGCCCCTCGCCCTGGCCTTGCCCCTTCCCTGGGGACAAGCCATGTCCCATCCATTCTCTCAGGGCTCTGCCCTTCCTCTCACTCCATATCCTTCCTTTCCTGGCTTGCTCTCCCCCACCCTCACTTACTTTCACCACGCTGGGGTTGGAAGTGGGAATATGGGAGGGGATGAGGGGTCGGTTCTTACTTTGGGCAGCTCCTGAAAGTGACTGGCACACCCCTCTAGCAGCAGCTCCAGGCACTGCACCTGGAGCTCCCATTCACCACAGTTCCTGGCCAATGTGAGCAGTGGAGTCAACGCTGAGGGTGGGAGCAGTGTGTGGAGAGCCCCTCCCCCAGGGGCCACTGGGATGCAGCCTACCACTTCTGGGAGTGACACAGAGTGAGGGCGGGAAGGAGGCTTGCCTTATCCCCACTGCACTGCTGGTGGTGGTGTCTGGGTGCCCATGAAGCCTTTTAAATCACCCTGGTCCTTAGATAATTATCCTGATTGCTCCTCTCGGGCCCAATGACAGGCCTGCAAAGTACATTCTTCATCCTTGTACTCAGCACTTCTGATGGAACATCCACTTGCGCAGGAGGAAAATCAGATCCCCGTCCACAAGTCTTCAAAAATAATCAAAGGAGATGCTGCTTTTCACACTTCAGTGGTAAATTCCTTGGGGTTTGGGCCATCTTTTTGTTGTTGTAGTTATTGTTGTTCTGTGTTTATACAAAGCCTAGTATAAAAATTAGCTTTTGTAAGCATGACAATAACACAAATCATTATATTTGTTTGTTTTAAAATGTAATTATTTGTGATCATTTAGATCTATCCATAGAGTATAACATTTTTACAAAAGATTAAAAATGTATTTACACTAAGGCATCAGTTAAAATTTTCTAAATATGCCTTGCCCAGTGAATGTATTCAAAACATAAATGCTCAGAGATTACTTCCTTTTTGCATCCTCTTAACAGATGTTCCTCATTAAAAGGAACTTTTTCTGTGAACCATTTAAAGATTCCCAAGTTATCTATTTAAAAGTCCTAAATACTCTCTCCTAGTATCAAAAACCTAGCATTCTGGAGACATCAAATTTCAGGGCTGTACTCAACACCTCATCCTGGAATTTGAAGGCACCACTAAAGTATTTGCAATACTTTGTAACGTATGCAACAGTAAATGCTCCAACAAGCTCAGTCTGCAATGTTCTATAACCACAATGATTTGCACATTGACTGTCAAGTTGAAGGACAAAAATAGCATTCTAAACTTGTTCATTAAATCCCACTCTATCAATAAGTGAGATTCATAATTAAAGATCATCTAGAAAACTTCCCTTTAACTTCTACTTGGGGTAGAGGTGATAGCATACCTGACTGCTGTGTGGCATTTTTTAATTATGTGTGGGATGGGGTGGAGCAACCCGTCACTCACCGGTGCCGCAGGAGGTGGCCGGTGAAAGGGGGACTGGCGAGCCGGGCCGAGCGGCCCCGGGAATGCCCAGCGACGGGAAGGGAGTGCGTCATCACCAGGCGCCCGGGCACGCTGGTGACGTCACGGGCGCGACGCTGGGCATCGGGGCAGGAACCCAGAAGTGTGGGAGTGGTGGAGACGACCGCGGCAGAGGCGGTATAAAGGACACGGGGGCGATAAGGGAAGGGGGGGTCGAGCATGGAAGGGGGCAGGCGGCAGGGCGAACCCGAAGAGGGCCGGGAGCAATACGTGCGAAGAGGGAGCACGGGAGGCGGAGAGACGGCGGGAGCAGAGGGTAACTACGCCGGGCAGTAGCCGTCGGCGGAGTGGACAAGACCCAGGGTGGGCCGTGAACCCTGGGAGCAGGCGTGTTTGGGGTCTATACCCCCCTGCTACCACCGAGAGTTACACTCTTGGTGTTAGGGCCCTGGGTCGGGGTCCGGAGAGAGGATGGGCCCGGACCCCCCATTCCGCCCAGGAGGCCCAGAATCGAGTGCTACCCTGCATAGCCCAGAGGGGCCTGCGAAGGCGGGGCGCGCGGACTTGACGCCCCGTGACAATGTGTTTACTAGCATTTATAAATGGAATGATATTTTTCCCCATAAGCAAGTAGCAACATTTCTCAAATGCCATGTCACTATGTCACAGGTGCAGGCATCATGGAATAAACTTGTTTCAGCTATCAACACATAGAAGTAGAAAATGAAAGAAAAGGTCATAGGAGTAAAACATGGGTGAAAGATTAAATGGATACTTTGGTAAAGAGAGATGATAAAAACAGTTTCAGAGGAATAAAAACATAATATGACAGGGTATGTCTACACTTGCTCCCTAGTTCAAACTAGGGATGCAAATGTAGGTGACCGAAATTGCTAATGAAACGGGGATTTAATATATAGGGAAGACTAGTGAAAATTATTAGTTTTCCAAAGAGGGATTTCACGGGAAATGAAGGAAACTTGTAAGATGATACATAATTGCTCTGTTTTAAAAACAATCTTTCATCTTTTGCTCCATACTTCTAAACCTGGTTTAAACATGAGGTTTTGAATTTTGAAATGTTCTTAGAGACAAGGTGGGTGAGATATCTTTTATTGAACCAACTTTTGTTGGTAAGAGAGACAAGTCAAGCTTTTGAACCACACAGAGCTCTTCTTCAGCCTTTTTGCTCTGTGCTCAAAAGCTTGTCTCTTTCACCAACAGAAATTGGTCCAATAAAAATAAAATATTACCTCACTCACCTTTTTTTTCCCCTCTAATAACCTGGGACCAACATGGTTACAAATACACTGCACATAGTGTTCTTATTATCAGTCACACCAACTGAGGTGGAAATGTTTAGAACAGTATGTACAGCAGGTGTCTTTGTGAAACTACAAAGTTCTGCAGCCTCCACACTTGAAATTATTTCCCTCTACAAGTTGTGAGAGACCTAAAATAAAAAGTTGTTCCTCACAATCTGACTAATTCACCTCACTGTAATTAACACCACCATCTTCTCCGTTGGTTCTGATATGTGCCTCCATCATAGGTACTTGGTAATAGTTAAGTTTGAGAAATTAGAGCTGAATTTTTAGGCAGCAACAGATCTCTAGGCGATTGCACATGGAATTACTTGGCTAGCTACTTATTAAGAATATAATGTGTCACCTTTCAGAGAAACTGTGCCTGTATCCCCTCAATGATCCAGAAACAGTTATTCACAATCATGCTTCTGGCTCCCCAGCCATTTCCTCTCTTGCGTGGAGACACATGTCTCATTCCCTCCTGACCAGCACATTTCCAAGCTAAACAATTTCTTGCCTTCACTATGGTATTCTCAGCAAAAGACAGGGTGCCTAAGCAAGCTTCTCTTGCCTTTTCTCCAGACACTAACTATAAAGTAAATTACCAGTACACACATGTAAATAATCTTACTAGAGACCACCTGGGTTCTTGGAAGAGAAGCCATTCAAAATACCACCCATGGGGGGGGAGAGGGGGCGGGGGGGTTTGTGTGGTTTCAGGTTCATCAGAGCTTCAGCTCAGAAGGAGCACCTCAGGATATGTCCAGTCTACATTTCATGCAGTTCAGGGGTCTTTGATCTGGAGTTTCTGGGAGAAGGTATTTAGCAAACAATTGGCTTTTCTCCTCAGGACATAACTTCAAACCTGTGGAGCCCAACTGGGTCTTTTTCATTCCCCCTCATCCCTATGTTTTTCACTAGAAATCCACTTTACATTTATTGTCCCTAACTACTGAAGTTGAAGTTCCTAACATTTATGTTAGTCAAGTCCATAGAACAACACACAAACAGTTTGCATTTGTAATACAACACATTCAAATGTATGAAACCTAATTCATTAAAGGTTTAATTTCATCAGCTTTGTCTAAGATCTTGTCAGCCTGTCACACCATGCAGTACCTATCTCTCCCCACCCAGCTACTTCTTGTTCATATGGGTAAGCAACATCTTTACCATTATTGTGTGTAACTCTCCATGCGTTATGGGATGTCTGATGATGACAAGAGGAGGCTAATTTCAAATTATAATAATACAGCTCTATGGCAATTACTAAAGGTGTGCTTCTAGACTGGCAAGATTTTGTGCAAAAGCGGCCACTTTTGCGCAAAAACTTGCCAGCTGTCTACACTGGCCACTTGAATTTGTGCAAGAGCACTGACGTTCTAATGTAAGAATTCAGTGCTTCTTGTGCAAATACTTTGATGCTCCCATTCAGGGATAAGCCCTCTTGCGCAAGAATACTTGCGCAAGAGGGCCAGTGTAGACAGGCACCTTAATTTTTTGCGTAAGAAAGCCTGATGGCTAAAATGGCCATCGGAGCTTTTTTGCACAAAAGCATCCCTGCCAATCTAGACGCTCTTTAGCGGAAATACTTTTAACAGAAAAACTATTCCATCAAAAGAATTTCCGCAAAATCATGCCAGTCTAGACGCAGCCAAGGAGTTCCAGAAATTAGTAGAAATTATCAGGTTTAGAAGAGTAGGCCTCTTTCAAATGTAATACTCTGCAGACTTCTGTTACAACAGACTGTTACAAAATATCAGCAAGCACAGCAAAATGCATCTGTGAGCTGCCTAGCCTGAATAGCTGGTAAGGCAAGACTCAAGGTAACATGCTGAAAATATTAAGAAGGATGTTGCAGCTGTGGTGGAGACTCACCCAGGTTCAAGCCCATATAGGCTGGAGAGCTCAAGCTGTTGTCTGAGATGCCACACCCACTCTATTATTTTCAGCATTATCAAAGCAGGAGAATGTTTCTAGTGGGGTACCACAAGTGTCAGTGTTGGGTCCAGTACTATTTAATAGTTTCATTAATGACTTAAATAATGGAGTGGAGAGTATTTTCATAAAATTTGCAGACAACACCAATCTGACAGGCACTTTGGAGGACAGGTTTAGAATTGAAAACTACCTTGATAACTTGGAGAATTCAACAAAATGAAATGTAATAAAGAGAAGTGCAAAGTGCTACACTTAAGGGAAAAATACCAAATATACAACCACAAAATATTTAATTGCTATCCTTTGATCCTTATCTGCTTCTTTTAACTATCCAATCTTTAGGTGCTTAGTGATTACCAGTTTTGCCTATTTCGTTTTCCCTTTGATATTTTCATACCCTCTGCTCCTTATTTCCTGAGCCCTTCCATTTTTTTTCCTTTCTCCCTTCCCCCCTATTTATTTTGGGTCTGCACATCCTAAACTCATAACTCCGGTCATCTGAAGAAGTGGGCTGTGCCCATGAAAGCTCATGATACCATCTACATGTTTTGTTAGTTTATAAAGTGCTACCAGACCATTTGTTGTTTTTTAAGTTTGGCTATAGCATAGTACTGCTGAAAAGGATCTGTGGCTTATAGAGGATTAAACATTGAATGAGTCAACAATGCGATGTAGATTTTTAAAAAGCTAAAATTTTGTGGTGTATTAACAGGACTGTTGCAAGTCTGACACAGGAAGAAGTTGTCCTTTTCTACTCTGCACTGGTGAGCCACAGCTAAGTGTGCTACACTTTTGAACAGAGTCCAGTGGAAAGCAATACATATGTTAGGGGGTTTAGAAAACCTGAGTCATAAGAAAAGATTTTAAAAAAAACCTGGGTATGTTTAGGCTTGAGAGAATAAAAAAAAAGAGTGAGAGGGGAACCTGATAAGTCTTCAAATATGTTGAGGGTTGTTATAAAGTGGTGCAGCAGTCAATTGTCCTCCATGTCCAGTGAAGATAGGATAAGTAGTAATGGGCAAGGAAGATTTGCAGCAAGGGAGATATCAGGAAAACTTTCTAACTGTAGTTAAGGGTAGTTAAGATCTCAAATAGGCTTTAAACAGAGGTTGTGGAACTGCCATCACTGGAGGATTTTAAGAACAGGGCAGATAAACACCTGCCAGAGATGGTCTTTATTTAATTAGCCTTGCTTCAGTGCAGGGGATGGATTAGATGACCTCTTGAGGTCCTTTCCAGTTCTATATGTCTATGATTTTACTTAATCAGCTCACCAAGTAAACAGGAAATTAGAGGGCAAGAGTTCATAATCTATATAAATAGAGGGAAAATGCTAGCAGCCTCACACCAAAATTCACAAATTAAACCATTGGTGCTGTGCACCTATTAAAACAGACATCAGTAATAGTTCAGCAGCTTCATAATACACCACCTTTTAACTGAATTACTCCTGCACATTTCCAGTACATTTTCTTGTTAAATAAAATAAATGAATAAAAATAGCCATTGGAAAAAAGAGTGGGAGGGAGAAGGGAAGCAGGGAGAAAGTGAGAGATGGACATTGTAATTGGGTTTGTCACACCTTAATAATGGATATACATTAAAATTAAGTTATGGTTATATCTAGTGTAAAGTTATTTTCTGCCTTAGGTTCTGCAGTGCTCTGGTTAGGTGGGAAGCAGATTATCAAAAATGCCTCACAAGGACTTGCAGGAGAGAGAAAAGATGTCTACTTTATCTTCAGCATGGGTTCTATTCTCCACTAAAAGCATTTCTAAATTTTCATTTTATCATCATTGAAAAGTTGTCTCTTTTCAACATGTGATAAATTTTTGAGTGAGCAACAACCACAAAAATGCTGTTTCAGGAGAAAGGCCAGTATAAAGCCTCATCATTTAATGCCTGATCATGTGAGGAGCTGCTTGCTAAATGCCCTCAATGCTCACAGAGTCCCCTGGCTGCTTCTTGTTGGCACTACAGCTAATGGAAGAGGAGAGGATATTGATCTCAGATTGAGCCTGCATAGGTCACAGTTAGGAAACGCTGAAGACTTTATCCCAGACAAAATTGCATTAGCATGAATGGCTTTTTGATCTTCCTGCGCATCTGCTAAGAACACAATTAAACCCTTCCTACTCAATTCACATAGAGTTATAAAAGTCATCAGATGGTAACAGGTTCCAAATGGAACTACTTCCACTGTGGTGTGCTACAGATAAAAAGAGCTATCTACCATTAGTTATTGAGCGAGCCATCTAGCCTAAAAACATGATCAGGTGACTGATTAACCCAGCTGTCTTAGCATGAATAAGTGATTGTTAAAAATATTGAATTCACTTCTTATACAGCATGGTTTTAAACACATATTTTTTGATAAGGGAAGAGGAAGAAAGAAGTGGACTGGCCCCTGTTTATTGATTCAGTTTGATTCTGAGATTTAGCCTGTCATTGCCAGGTGCAAATGCAGATGGCCATTCTGATTATATGTCCATGAAGAGACTGATTTTTTCACAGTGGGTAATCACCTTGAATTATGCAAAATGCTGCTTCCTTCCTCCATATCTATCACCTATTATTACCAGTTCAGATAAGTGGGTGTTAGAAGGTGAGGATATATTTCAGGCCAAAGCGGACTTCTACATGCAAGCTATAACCCTCTAAAATAAAACAGAACTTCATCTTGGAAATTTAAACTGCAGCGGTGCTAGTAGATACCACTACAAATTGTAATGAGTTCAGACCAGAGCAGCATCATTCAGTCCTCCAGTCAGAGAAGGAAACATGGATTGGAATGCCCTGGGTAGTAATGTCTGCAGAAAAACAAATATATTTTTACTAAGACTCTACTCACTCCAACCCCAAAAATCTCTCTTTACTGTTTCTGTGATGTTTCATGGTAATATCTAAAAGATGAATATAGTAAAGCAGCACTGAAATAACATATTCTCTTCATTCACACATTTGCAAGAAAAAAAGAGTCTTATTTTTGCTTCAAATTTTGGATAAAAATTAGAAATTATTTTCTAGGCAAAGATGTGACATTTCACTGATCCCCTTTTCATGTTATCACTGGCACAGCTATCACTCATCTTCACACATTTATTCCTTTTCATCTCCTTTTCTTTAGTCATCCTTAACTCACAGTCTGTCCAGCACAACACAAAAGCTTCACTCACCATGATTGCAAACATGCTGCGGAACCAAACCTGACTATTGGATCTTGCAAAGGCTCCTAGTTCTTGCTGCTTCTTTGTTGACAGTGTCTTTGTTCCACCTGCCAGCTATGCGTTTTAATGAATCTTCTCTACCTTGCTGCAGCACAGGCAGGCTGTTCTAGCTTTTTTTTTAAACTCTCTTAAAGATGTTCTTCACCTTGACTTATCTTAATTTCTTTGTTCATTCTGTCTTTCCATGTGATACCAGCTTAATCCTTCGAGCTCTGTAAAGCTTGTATTCTTTCTCTCTCTTTTAAAACATACATTTTAGCTAAGGTTTTTCTCTGCCTCCCTACACCGTAGTATATAATGTTTATGCAGGTAAATTACTTTGGCACAGTAAGGTACCTTGTGCCCTTAAATAAGACAAGAGCTATACAGCCACAGAAATACCAGTTCAACTACCACTACAATACTTATATTTATCCACAATTCCGTGGACCCTTCATGAACTTCTCTCATTAACAGACTGCTGAATGTCCACAAATGATTTCACAATATTTGCCTCTTGGAGAGTCTGTTGCTGCTTTGTCATTACCATTATTGCCACTTTTGCAGATGTAGGGTACAGTGAAGCATGACGCTGGAAGCATGGTGGTATTTAGCACACACAGCATGCTGTTCACAGGCCACTGAACACAAGACTCCCCAAAGCCTTAAAATAGTCTGCAGATGCAGAATATCATATAATTATGTCATTAACTATGTCTCACCCACTGTGGTGCATTTTGTGGTTTTAGGAGTAATTTGCCTCCATTTCACACAAAATTGCTCTTAGCTCTGTTGTTTCATCTTGTAAATTTAGAAATATCAGAGCTGTGTTGCCCTGGGCATACAGATTCAAAATGGAGTCTGAGGAGTCTCATTTATCTTTCCCGCCAAAATCTGGAGAAAGAAGCCTTTGCACTCCTTACTATGCCCTGCGTGCGCATCCCTGCTTTGCACACGGCCCTTTTGCCTTATGCAACCAGCCCACTAGCTTTGCACACGGCCCTTTTCCTTATGCACATGGCCCACTATCCTTTGCACCCCGCCTGCTAGTCTATTTTCCCGCCTTAAGTTCTTTATAAGCTTCCTCTGAAGAGCCTTCGTGTTCCTTTGGCTCTTCTATGTCTGTATATGTCTGACTTCGTCAGTGTTCCCTGAGAAGGCCAAGGTTCCAGCCTACGATTGAACAGGGACGGCCCATATCTTGGGGATATTAATTTAAGGAGTAAGGGAAGCCTTCTTCTACCATATCTCGAGGCTTGCGACTTATAATCAGATGTCTAGCTTGTTGGACATTAACATTCGGACATGATCTGGTGCTTGAAAGTGGAAGACAGTATAGGGGACAGTGATCATGAAATAATAGAGTTCATGATCTTAAGGAAAGGTAGAAGGGAGACCAGCACAATTGAGGTAATGGATTTCAGGAAGGCAGATTTTGATAAGCTCAGAGAACTTGTAGGTAAGGTCCCATGGGAAGCAAGACTGAAGGGAAAAACAACTGAGGAGAGTTGGAAGTATTTCAAAGGGACGTTGTTAAGGGCCCAAAAGCAAACAATTCTGCTGTGTAGGAAAGATAGAAAATATGGCAAAAGACCAGCTTGGCTTAACAAGGAGATCTTGCATGATCTCAAAATAAAAAAGGAGTCATATAAAAATGGAAACTAGGACAAATAACAAAGGATGAATATAGGCAAGCAACACAGGAATGCAGGGGCAAGATTAGAAAGGCAAAGGCACAAAATGAGATCAAACTAGCTACAGGCATAAAGGGAAACAAGAAGACCTTTTATAAATACATTAGAAGCAAGAGGAAGACCAAGGGCAGGGTAGGCCCACTGCTTAGTGAGGAGGGAGAAGCAGTAACAGGAAACTTGGAAATGGCAGAGATGCTCAATGACTTCTTTGTTTCGGTCTTCACCGAGAAGTCTGGAGGTGTGCCTAATGTAGTGAATACAAGCAGAGAGAGGGTAAGTTTAGAATACAGGATACACAACGAACAAGTTAAAAATCACTTAGGAAAGTTAGATGTCAGCAAGTCACCAGGTCCTGATGAAATGCATCCCAGGATACTCAAGGAGCTGATAGAGGAGGTATCTGAGCCTTTAGCTATGATCTTTGAAAAATCATGGCAGACAGGGGAGATTCCAGAAGACTGGAAAAGGGCAAATACTGTGCCCATCTATAAAAAGGGGAATAAGAACAACCCAGGAAACTACAGACCGGTCAGTTTAACGTCTGTCCCAGGGAAGATAATGGAGCAGGTTATTAAGGAAATCATATGCAAACACTTGGAAGGTAATAAAGTGATAGGGAATAGCCAGCATTGGTTTGTGAAGAACAAGTCATGCCAAACTAATCTGATAGCTTTCTTTGATAGGATAACGAGCCTTGTGGATAAGGGAGAAGCAGTGGATGTCATATACCTAGACTTTAGTAAGGCATTTGATACGGTCTCACATGATATTCTTATTGATAAACTAGGCAAATATAACTTAGATAGGCCCACGATAAGGTGGGTGCATAATTGGCTGGATAACCGTAGTCAGAGAGTTGTTGTTAACGGTGCTAAATCCTGCTGAAAAGGGATAACAAGTGGAGTTCCGCAAGGGTCTGTTTTGGGACCCGTACTGTTCAATATCTTCATCAATGATGTAGATATTGGGATAGAGAGTACGCTTATTAAGTTTGCAGATGATACCAAACTGGGTGGGGTTGCGACTTCTTTGGAGGATAGGGACATAATTCAAAATGACCTTAGCAAGTTAGAGAAATGGTCAGAGGTAAACAGGATGAGGTTTAATAAAGAGAAATGCAAAGTGCTCCACTTAGGAAGGAACAATCAGTTCCATACATACAAGATGGGAAGCGACTGTCTAGGAAGGAGCATGGCGGAAAGGGATCTAGGGGTCATAGTGGACCACAAGTTGAATATGAGTCAACAGTGTGATGCTATTGCAAAAAAAGCAAATATGATTCTAGGTTGTATCAACAGGTGTGTTGTAAGCAAAACTCGTGAAGTCATTCTGCCGCTCTACTCTGCACTAGTTAGGCCTCAGCTGGAGTACTGTGTCCAGTTCTGGGCGCCACATTTCAAGAAAGATGTGGAGAAATTGGAAAGGGTACAGAGAAGAGCGACAAGACTGATTAAAGGTTTAGAGCACATGACCTATGAAGCCAGGCTTCATGAACTGGGCTTGTTTAGTTTGGAAAAAAGAAGATTAAGGGGGGACATGATAGCGGTTTTCAAATATCTAAAAGGGTGTCACAACGAGGAAGGAGAAAATTTGTTCCTCTTGGTTACTGAGGACAGGACAAGGAGTAATGGGCTTAAAGTGCAGCAGGGGAGGTTTAGATTGGACATTAGGAAAAAATTTCTAACTCTCAGGGTGGTCAAATATTGGAATAAATTGCCAAGGGAGGTGGTGGAATCTCCCTCTCTGGAGTTATTTAAGAACAGGTTAGATAGACATCTGTCAGGGATGATGTAGACGGAGCTTGGTCCTGCCTTGAGGGCGGGGGGCTGGACTCGATGCTCTCTCAAGGTCCCTTCCAGTCCTATTATTCTATGATTCTATGATTATCCTGAGCAGTAGATCGGGCGAGGCGAGAATCCACGAGGTTTTGGGATCCAGACCAACAACGAACATCGAAGGATCTCTCTGTTAGTCCTCCCTTAAAGCTTACAATTAGCTGAGAGGTTGTAGGTCAAGGACATCAATCGCCATCTTATGTAATGTATACCCCTGTGTGTATGGGACTGCACTATCTCCTCTCTTTCTTGGGTTAGGGTGGGACAGTCACAGTTATTGTTATTGTACTTCCTGATGTTTGTTCTTTATTCTCAAAAATATATGGTTTGGCCCTAAATTATTGTCTGGTGTGTTGATTACTAAATTTGTTACCTGGTGATTAGATACAGGATGCCAGGGCGAATCTGACTTCTGTGGAGAGAGTACCTTAGGCTTTAATTAATTGCCCACAGCAATTGTTTACCTCCGCTCTCTGGGTTACAGTTGAAACATATTGAAAGTTACATTTTGAGGATTTGAGAATCTGTCTTGCACTAGAGTTTGTCAGAATTCCTTATTGTTGACCTAAAGATGTGCTCGGTGTAGCTTGAAAGTTGGTGTCTTTCACCAGGGCTACATCTAGACTGCAAGCCTCTTTCAGAAGAGGCTTTTTCAAAAGTATCTTTCGAAAAAGCGAGTCTAGACTACAATCAGTACTTTTGAAAAAGCAAGCCACTTTTTTGAAAGAGAGCACCCAGGCAGTCTGGATGCTCTCTTTCGAAAAAGCACAGTTTGCATTACATAGAGCCTTTTTTCGAAAGAGCACTTTCAAAAAAAAGGAATTATTCCAAGTAAAATTGAGATTTTCTGCGGTCGAAAAAACTGATTTACTTTCGAAAGAACGCAGCAGCAGTCTAAATGCAGGTAAAGATTTTTGAAAAAAGGCCACTTTTTTCAAAAAATCCCTGTAGTCTAGACCCCAACAGAAGTTGTTTCAACAAAAGATATTACCTCATTCCACTTGTGTCTCCATTAGGAAGGATTGATCTTTACATCATGTGCACACACTAATGTTTACATGTACAACTAGATGTGGATTTTCTGCCTTCTCTCTATTGCACCAAAATACTCCCTAAGGCTATGTCTAGACTGCAGGCCTCTTTCGAAAGAGGCTTTTTCGAAAGTATCTTTCGAAAAAGCCTCTTTTGAAAAAGAGCGTCTAGACTGCAAGCAGTTCTTTTGAAAAAGCAAGCCGCTTTTTCGAAAGAGAGCACCTAGGCAGTCTGAATGCTCTCTTTTGAAAACACCCTGTTTGCATTCAAGATTGCCTTTTTTCGAAAGAGCACTTTCGAAAAAAGGCGTTCTTCCTCGTGAAATTAGGTTTATCGCCATCGAAAGAAAAGACGCGTTCTTTCGATTTAATTTCAAAAGAACGCAGCTGTAGTCTAGACGCAAGTGAAGTTTTTTCAAAAAAACCCTAAGAAATCAACATCTCCTTTCTATGTGCTGCTTATGTGAAGATTGGTATTTTGCGTATTAAGACACCAAAAGGAGGGTCTCCAGAGCTAAAAACTCGAACATGTGGCTCTACAGGTTGGACGGGTTTTGTAGCTGCATGCTGTAACAGATGCCATCCTCTGTGGGCCAGTGACAGATCACACCAGCTCAGTTGGGTTACTCTAACATCCTTGCCTATAGAAAGGAGTCGCTGCTTTGGAAGTGTGCACAAAAGACCTGATCTAAAGCCAACTGAAGCCAACAGACTCCTTCTGACTTTGACTGGCTGTGGATCAGGCCCTCAAATAGAGTGTACAAGATGTTGTTTAGAATTGATGACGATATACTAGTAGAACAGGGTGGAAAAATGATTGGTCAATCATGTGGCATTGTGTATAAAAGTCCCAGCCAGTTGGCAGAGCTAAGTGAGGTATTTCACTTTACAAAGTGTCATCTCCCAGTCTGTCAAAACCACAATAACTTTTGAATGTCACATCCAATCAATTTTTAAAAATGCCAGAAATAATCTAAGCATCAACAAGCAGAATCCTATTGGTTCTGGTAAAAATTAGAAAACTAGAAAGGAAAAAGAGGAAGAACTTGAACCTGGTTAAAATACCCAGCAGATTTACTCCCCACCCTTCACTTCAAGATCACAGAACTGGTTAAGAACAGAGGAATGTCTATACTGACTGTGCAACTTGCATCCACCAGAATTTGTAAGTTTATAGATTTCCCAGATCATCCCAGGAGGGTCCTGAACTCTCAATGGACTCTGACCATATTCCCAAAGAATGCTCAAGAATGGTGGAGAAACTGAAGCAATCGTTTTATTGTTTTGACTAGCGCTGTCCTTTGTCTTGTGTTACCTAAAGTAAAAGAGTAATTGTGTTAGGAAACCTTTACAAAATCTGAGTCTATTTGCTTCAACTGTCATACACCTCTAGAAATGTAAACCAGAGTGTGCTCAAGGTTGCAGTTGTGGAAAAGAATGAACTAGATTTTCCAGATTGTTTTGGGTGGTCAGCACAAGTCCTGAGGGCCAAAGACAGCAGGACCACGAAGTTCTACTTCTGTGAAAGAGTAATAGACCAAATGTGTGGCCAGGAAGCATGCCATAAAAGAAAGAGAGGGCTGGATTCAGTAAAACTTAGAAGCACGCACGTCCACATCTAACATTGGCCAGAATAAGGTTGCCCAAAATGGAGGCAGAAGTGAGTGAAGTGCACAGAGAGTTTGTGTGTGGAGAAATCCAAGAAGCCCCTAGTGTGTGCAGTGCACTTAGTCTGCAGAAGTTACAGAGTGTGCAACAGTCTAGTTAAAAACTGTCTGCTTTTCTCTAGTATCACCTGTTTCTCAGATTTTTGTGGCATTGACTCCTACAGTACAGTTCTTCTCTGGACTACACTTCTCTCTTTTTTTTTTTATTACACGTTTCATTTTCTTGATGCTGTTCAATTTTTCCCTCCCTGATGCCAACCATCCACTTCTGATGGCCTTTCTTCCTTGCTCCTGACTTCTTATATATTTTATTTTCTTAGACTCTGTCTACACAGCAATTTTATTTTGGAATAACTAAAGTTATTCTGAAATAACATAGTGCACGTTTACACTACAAGCCTTTAATTCAAAATAATGTTGAGTTGGAGGACTTCTTACTCTGACTCCTGTAACCTTCATTTTATGAGGAGTAAGGGAAGTCAGAGGAAGAGTGTTCTTCCTTTGACTACCTGCTGTGTGTAGACAGCACCAAAAGCTGAGTTAAGGTATTTCAATTTCAGCTACTCAACTGACATAGCTGAAGTTGCGTAGCTTATCGGACTTTAGCCCGGCTGTGTAGAGGTACCTTTAGCAATGAAACTTTGTTTCACTTTCTTTCAAAGATTCACTCTGTTCCTCTTCCTCCTCCTTTTCTTCTTAGTAATTTTTCAGTCACAGCAGGATGTCAAGGAGTCAGTTATGTGTAAGTGTTACTAATGTAAGAAAGCTGTTAAAATTGTCACCCTTCTGAAAGCATATTGCCACCCATGAGAACATATTATGCAGCCCATATATGATTGCAACACTGTTCCAATTTCATCATGTTATAGATAAGATGTTATAGGCTCTAGCCTTGACTAGCCCATTCATAAAGAATGTGACTTGAAGAGATTGAGAACCTTGTCATCCCTGTATTCTATATTACACATTGTCACTCTGTCAAGTCCAATCTAATGTAAATGAATCACATTAATCAGAAAATGTGAATTTCTATTTGACAAGCTAAAGGAGCATAACATCTTCAATTAGATTAGCTACCTAAAATTAGCCACTGACACAAGCAAGTATACATGGTCAATTTGCCTGCCTGAAACTGAAAATCAAGTAAGACATATTATTTGATAGATAGCACAAGAGTGAATGCAAGGCTGTAACTCACTCAAGGGGCTCTGCTGATTTCATAGGAAACTAAAGTGAATTCAGATATATATTCAGTTTGGGGTCATCTTTTGTTTATTATTTATAATATGAAGTTTAACCTTTAGACATACAAAAATCTGTTTAGCAGTAATTCAGAGTTTTTGGCTGCAAGGCAGTGGAAGTCGAGGACCCTCTTAGAGATGCATTATTAAACCCTATGCTGCCCAGAACCCCCCCCCCCATGCTCAGCATGTGCCTGCACCCAACTTCCTAGCCAGACCCCCCATCCCTAGCCCGCTCCTGCACTCTCTCTCCTGCCTACACCTCTTACCCCATCCCCATCATTCACCCTCCTCCTGGCAAGATCCTGCATCCCCACCCTACTCCTGAACCATACCTCCCCCCAGACCTCACCTTCTCCTGCATTCCACCTCCTGCCCAGACTCTGCACCCACATCCTTACCCGCTTCTCAGCAGCTCCCACCCACAAAATGAACCTCTCACTTTTGGCCCCACACTCAAGTCAAAAGGGGGCCCACAAAATCTACTAGTATTGGGACCCCAGAAGAGTTAATCTGGCCTGTGGGAAGCCCTGAGCCTCTGTCCTCCCTCCTTTCCCTAGGAGGCTGGAACATGAGAGGAGTGAGGTGTTTCAATCAGGGGCTACATCAGTGAGTGGTAAGGTTTTTGTTGCTTTCTTGCTGTTGTTTTGCTTCTAACTTGTGTGAACCTGAAATGATTTTTCTGTAGGTCAATAGCCCTCAATCCAAAAAAAGTTCCCACCCCTGCCGTGAATAAAAACATTGAAACCTTTTGCTTTGGACATAAATTAATATTTTACTTTATTTAAATTATGTTTGAGAAACTAACATTATAACGTTAAAGCACTTTATCCATTTAATGATTTTTATTTTTATTAATAACTAGCAGAAATACCCGGCATTTCCCAGAGAAAATATAGTAAACGGTGTGATGAATGAACTACGTCATTGATATTAACATGGCATATTTTACTGGAAATACTTTTCACTGATATATTACTTTAAGAAATTAACATAGCTAGTGATGTGCTTACAAGACAACAAATCCCATAGGGTCTTTTTTCTCATTCCCCACAAATCAGAAAGGCCCATCTTCACTTAAAGATTCTATGCAAACCAATGCCTGCAGCCCACTTGCCAGAAACCCTGAGAAATGGAAGGGATGTCTCCTGGGCTCTGCAGCAGCAGCAAATCACTACTTTCCAAGTAGCCACTCCCCGAGTGCCTTCAGTGAATGCTCCATGGGGCAACCTGAATGGAATTCCTAGTGGCAGCTGGACCGGTTGCATTGATCAGACAAAGCGAAACACCTTCAGACCAGGTGGAATTAGTGATATCTACATGATCAGAACATGCAGCACCTGATTGTACCTGTTCTAATGAGAATAGGCTGTTCTGAGTGTACTGTGTCCTCCTCAGGCTCCACTGTGCTCAAAACCTTGTCCTCCTACCCACCTCCTCTTTGTACTGTGAGCTGAATCCTGCAAAGTGCATAATGCCCGTGGCACTTGCTGATAACGCACACAGCCCTGCCAGGAGAACGCACGCAGCCCAAAGGAGGGTGAGTGGTGGGATGGCTCGTTTGGATGTCGGGGGAGGGAAGCAATTTTAATTTCCAGAAGGGGTTCAGTTGGAGCCTGGCTGTGTGAAGATGTTGAGAGGCTGTGATAGCTGGAGGTTTCTCCCAGCCACAATTAGCAAGGCTAGACCCCAGCCAGCATCAGCCACATTTGGGTCTGTCTTGGAGACCTGCTGGTGCCCTAGTATAGGGGAGGTTGCTGATTCTCTGCCCCACTTCAGCCTCTCCCCAATGGGCTTTCCCTTGATGGTGCTGCAGGTGCCCACACGCTTTATCCTCGAGGATCTTGTAGGTGCAGTTTAGGTGACACGCTTTACAGAAGAGTACAGCAAATGCCTAAGATCAGGCGGTACTAAAAGCTAATTATCAGTGGGCCCAATTAGGGTCTGGATGAACCAGGGGAACTGATTTCGAGATTTAAGCAATCCAGTTATTGAAGTTAGGAAATCAGCAGTATCTGTTCAAAATGTGACGTTCCTAGCTCTTATCATTTCAGAGATCTTTCAGAATTATCCATGGGCCCAACTGGGGCTCTGGGAAAACCAGGGCAACCAATTTTGAGATATAACCAATCCAGTTATTTAAGTTAGGAAATCAGTAGTATCCGTGCAAAATTTGGTGTTTCTAGCTCTTACTGCTTCGGAGATTTTTTCGGAACAAATAAACAAACTTTCAGAAATATTTATAAGATAATATTTCTTCTGGTTATGTATGCCCCTTTATATCATAGCCGCGTATTTAAATTTTTATGTTCCAGGAGCCTAATATTGTACTTATGGTAGGGGGCTGCGCCCTCTGCTCATTATGCTCACATACCCCCTTTGCTCTGGCTTCTTTCACTTTGCTGAGAGATCCTGTTGACACTGATGATGCTGATGACATGATGGCATCATTCTGTCACCTAGCAGGAAAAAGGATTTTTTTAAAATAAAGACAGATTATAATAATTTAGTATTTAAGGTATTTAGAGGTAAGTGATGGAACTTTGTCATTATGGGTGGTTTGCTACGGGTGCATGGAAAGGTTTGTGTTGAGTGGGCTGGACCATGGGCCAAAAACTTTGAGAACTACTGATCTAAACCAACCCAGCATTGTGTTTAAACTGAACTCTTTGGTGTCTACAGTTAAAATAACAAATTGCTGAATATTGACTCCTAATAGAAGCACCAAATGTTAGTACATGAACTGTTTAGGAGGGGGCTTGACATTTCACAACATTTTTTTGGGGGGGGTAGAGGGGAATATCCAGGTTTGGGAGCATTTGAGGTTACCATGCAATTAGTAACCCAGACTTGGAAGAAGCCATACTGGGGCTGTAGACAGGCTGCTGGAGTCAGAACTGCTAAACCAAGACCATTTAGCACACGCAAGAGTGGCCCTAGACTAGCTGCCAGCAACTGGCGCCCTAGGTGAAACTCACAATCAGTGCGCGATTGGCGCCCCTGCCTCCAAAGCCCTCAATGGCCGTTTTTCTTGGTGCCCTAGGCAACTGCTCTGTTGAGCACAGTGGTGGGCAATAATTTTTAATGGGGGGGGTCACTCCAAGATTTTGTGAAGTGGTCCAGGACCACATTTCTACAGAAGGTCTGAGATAGAGGTTTGGTGCAGAAGGGAGCTTGGGGTAGAGGAATGAGGTCTAGGAGGGGATGTGGAGTCTGGGGTTGTGATCTGGGGCAGAGTCTTGTGGTGCTGTGTCCAGATGGAGTTAAGGGTGCAGGAAAGGATTCTAGCCTGGGGGAGGGGCTCTGAGAGGGAGTGCAGGGTCTGGAAGGGAGTTGTGACCTGGGAAAAGGTGTGCAGGGTGTTTGGATGGTGACCCGGGGCATGGGAATGGGGTGCGAGCTCAGGGAGGGGGTGTGGGTGCTGGAGAGGATTCTGGCTTGGGTGTAGGAACGGGTCTGTGAGGGAATTGCTACCAGGGAGAAAGGGATACAGAGGGTTTGGGTGGTGGCCTGGGGCTTGTAGTTGGGGAGGCAAAGAGAGGATGGGTGCCAGAGGTCAGGCTCTGGCTGGCTGGTGCTTACTTAGGTGGCTTCCAGCCAGCAGCCCTATAGGAGCTGCCTGTGACTGCAGCTCAGGTTCCATGTGGCTCTGCTCTGGGCAGGATGGGAGGGAGGCGGTATCATTGGCTGCCCCTGCCTCCAGAAAAATGTCTCAGCTCCTGTTGCCCAGAAACTAGCCAATGGGAGCAGAGAGATTTTGCTGGGGGGTGGGACAGAGCATAAAGCCTCGCTCCCAGTATCCACAGCAACCACCGTTAAAGTGGCTACAGATGCACTGTGCTTAAGGATCCCAGCAAGGCTGCTGTGGGCCAGAACCAGTGGCTTGGCAGGACAGATCCAGCCTGCTAGCCGCCTCTTGACCACTCCTGGTCTAGCACACAGATATTCAACATATGACCCACTTGCTCATAGTCTGGTTGTGAGTGGCCCAGTTGTGAGCTATAATAACAAAGCATTCTAAGCATTATGGGGGCAGTGGTGACACCTCCCCCCAGTGTCTGGATTGCAGCCCACAATGTTACACGGGGGGGGGGGGGGAAGGGGAGGAGGTGCTTTAAAGTGGCAGCACCGTGTGCAGCCTGGGGTCAGCTGCTAGCCCAGGCTGCACACAGCATTTCAAAGCAATAGCACCGCATGGAGCCCCAAGTCTGCCACTTTAAAACACTGCATGGAGCCTGAGGCTGTGGCTACACTTCAAAGGTGGAGGTGCCCTTATCGACTAATCGAATAATCAATGCAAATTGCATCAACTACTCAATTAGTCAATTAATCAACATTTTACATCCCTATGTGACACTCATACAGAATAAAAAAGTAATGGTTATCCCAATACAGAATGACTTGTGTGGGGGCAAGGAGACAAAACATGAGGAGAATTCTCTGGACTGTGATTAATCATCAGTACATGTAAGGAGTGAAGAGAACAGATGAACTAAAATGCAGGATTCCAATCCAAATTATTCCATGCTCTTAGGGAAGAAATGGGAAGCCTCCAATCTCTCACTATTTCCTTAGATTGATTTTGGCCAAATTATTATTTTTTCCTTTGTAGATATGGTTATTCAACATAATTTATTATCATGTGGGTCAAATTATACTGCTTGGAGAAACTATTAAAAGGAAATTTAAAAATTCATATATGTATACAAATATTATAATTCAGAAAGTCATCACATCATCATTTAGCTTTTCTTTGGCAGTGGTATGTGATCTCTTTAGAAAGTTCCACTATACATGGAAGACCATGGGAAGAATGTGACCCAAGTTAAAGCCCATAGTTAATCATTCAGTGGAAGCTCAGAGGACACAGGAAAGTTTTCTTTAATCACAAAGAATAGCATTTTTCATGGACTTGACTGAAAATAGAGAAGATTAATTGTATATGGGGGGGAAAAGTACCATTTTCATTTTCCAATTCAGCAGTGCAATTTTAATTTATCATATCTGGTAGCTTTGCTATGTCAGTTTCACTTCTAATTTCTTAAAAGTTAATTGGAAACCAAGGTTTCAATGATTTTTGACCATTTCAGGTTTTACCTTTAAATCCTTCCTTCTCTCACTACCCTTCCCACACTGATTGGATGGAATCATGGCTCTATGGAAGCCAATGACAACAATTTCATTGATTTCAGCAGAGATTTTTCACATTTTACACTGTGCACTAATGTACAGTGCCATCAGCAACCTGATATAAACCTTGGTATTTTTATTATTTGTTTTTGAATTTCTTTAAGTAGCTGGTATTAGCTATGGCACCTCTGTTGTTGACTGATAATGTGACAGTTATAAGTGGATTGTTTTATGCTTCACAATGAAACTACATTTACATACAGTTTTCATTGAACACAAGCCTGTATTTGCATCTGGTATTTACATATTCATCAGAAAAGAATAGTGTGTGTAATATAAAAATAAAATATATCAAGTTAAAACTGTTTAAAAAGTTTCATTTTCTATTCCCTATGGAAGGACTAGGCAACACCATGATTGGTGGTTTAATATAGAATGTGCCTATTGCACAACAACCAAACAGGAAAGATGACAGACCCATTCAGTTTAATTGGTTTTTGTTTTCCATGTTGCTTTAGATGGCAGAAGCAATTAAAATTATATTAAGCAAAGAAGCAGTTTACCTGGATCCAAACAGTGCTTGGGACTTAGTTACTCGATCATTGTTATTAACAGAGGACAGGACACAGCGGATATTAATAACCCATGCTATTATGGTTTTTCTGGCATGTAATTTTCTCCATAACAAATATACTCCAGATATTTGTGAACTAGCAACTGATGAGAGAAATACACAGATGGTTGCAATGAACAACTACAGTACCTGGCTTTCAGCACTAGCAAATGAGCCTGTGTCTGACTTATCATTTGGAAACTCAGTGGGAGCTATAAAAAATATATTTTAAAGTTAATGGAATCTGTTTGGATTCACTTTGAGCTTTCAAAAAGGTTCCAGTGTGGTTAATTAAAAAAATATTTATCTAATCATCCTTTCTGCACCCATTCTTTAGAGATTCAGAAAACTAGGATGGAGATCACTGCCTATCATGTTGACCAATATTGTCTTATCACTTTTTTGCACTCCCTCTAATCAGTCTGTATGCACCCTTTGTCAATTGTCTTGCACTTAGATGAACTCCTAGATACAACAATAAAATAAATTGATGTTAATAACAATTATTAAATAAACCACCATTTATTTGGGTTTTTCAACAGCAAAACCTCTAGCATCATTGGTTTTGTCCATCCATGGTGTTTTGGCATGCGAGTAAAAAGAATGGCACTGAAATATTTATGTCAAACAGCTGAAGTGAACATTCAAAATAAACTCAGAATGAAATAAGAACATTTAACATGTAATATTCACAATACAGTTTGTCTACTGTGAGGGGATCACTCACCACTGTAGCGGGGGTCCATCGTCTGTCCCCGGAATCAGTCCATTCCGCCCGCACAGGCCCCCGCTCACGTGGCGTTTCCCCTCTGGAATCTTCCGGTCGCGCTGCTCTCTTCGCCACACTGCCCTCCGGCAGTGCTCAAGTCACTCGCTCTGAGCCCCCCTTCCGGGGGTTGGTGTCTCTCCAGCAGGCCTTGCCGCAGGCCTAGCAGGCTGGCCGGTTGGCTGTCCGAGCGCCCTGGCCCAGCCTGACTCTCTAGCCCTGCCCTAGCTCCAGAGAGCGTCCTGCTCCCTCCGCAGCCAGGCTCACACTCCCTTTGCTGAAGCAGCCCTTCCCTTTTATAGCTCCCAGCTGGGCCTTAATTGGTCAACGCCGCCCAGCTGGGCTGAACTCCCCGGGCCTACTCCAGGCTGGGGTTTGGCTCTTAAAGGGCCAGTACAGGGCAGCTGCCCTGTTACATCTACCTACATCCAGGTATGGCTCCATTTACTTGTCAGAACAGTCACAAGAGTTGTGTGAGTTATCTGAACAATAGCTCATTGCACAATAAAACTCTCACTAGAATTTTTGTCCAAATAAGCCTCAGTCATACAAGGTACTGAGAACCTTCAGCTTCCATTAAACCAGTAGACTGGGAGAGTATACAGCACCTCGAAGGATCAAACTTTGAGATGCCAGATTTGGAAGTGATCAGCACCTACAATTGGGCCCTGATTTTCAGAAGAGCTCAGTGTCCTTTTAAACTCATAACTAACGTCCAAGAGTAAAATCATAGATTCTCTGAGATTAATGGGACTACATTTGCAGAAGTGTTTAGAACCTAGCAGCTCTCATTGTTGTACTTCTTGCTAGATTTCAACAGAGTTCAGCATACCCTGTGTTGAGTTATTTCAAGAATATGGCCAATTACTTTAGTTCCTAAATGGGAGCTGAATCCTTTTGGAAATTCTGAGCTAATTGCACTCATCTTGGCCATGAAATGGTTGGTTTCCAGAAGGGGCAGGAGGAACAACACACATAAACCACGTAGCCTGCCATGTCAGCCTTTGAAAGAGAAATGCTGACTGGTTGATCCAGAGGGTGGAACTTACTGGAATAGTGGGTAACATGTCTAAGCAGTAAGGTGCTCTTCATGGTAGGCATTGATTAAGGGCATTTTGTTGTTTTAATGTTACTACTTTTTCAGATTAGCTGCATAGGAAAAAAATGTCACTTCAATAGTAACTATAGTTGGAACAAAAATAAATAAATATAAAAAGAATTGTATTCAGTTGACTTCTCTTGGCAACCAATGTGGAAAAGAGTCAACTCACCAGCTGATTCCTGGATAGCAAAATTTGCAGAATTAGAGCTACTGTTTTAAGGTCCTCAGGAGTACAGAATCTTTCAAAAAGGGGTTTTATTTTCAAACGATCCCCATCTAAACAGCCATTTTTCTTTCGAAAAGCCCCTTTTCGGAAAAAAATGGCAGTCACCATTATGCAAATGAAGCATGGGAAATTTAAATCACAGCTTCATTTGCAATTTCAAAGTATCTAATTTAGATCCCTTTTTCGAGAAAAGGGATGTAATCTATAACAGGCTTATATGTGTGTCAGTTCTTTTCTTTACTATAGTTTTAATGAATTTGTCTTTTACTGAAATCAGGATTACTAGCCTGTAGGAACCACTATTTCCTCTGGAGCCTTTTTTTTTTAATTAACATTACAGTAGTGACCCTCCAATCATAGAGGCTGATCTAAGTTTAGTAATTTTGTAATTTCATATTTGAGTTTTTTCAGAACTCTTGAGTGAACACCATAGGATGTATTGCTTTTTAATTTACCAGTTTGTTCCAAAATAACATCTATTTACACCTCACACTGGGATCATTGCTCAGATTGGCTCAGGTGTCTGAATCTCCTGCACTTCCTCAGCAGCATAATCTAATTACATTCTTTTCCAGAAATATTCCAACAGGAGACATGGAGTTACGTTAAGGAGGTATCACTTCCAGTTTTACTTGCAAATTTCTAATGTTTATCATATAATGATACCTGGAGATTAAAACAAATGAACAAACAAATGGAGTGGTATGAAGATTTTTGGAAATATCTATTTGGGCAGAAAAAACATTTTAGCCCTTTAAATCTGTTTCCGTTACTCTTAACTGATAGGAGATAACACAATTTTGGATATAAAGGACTCAACAACCCTCAGATCAGTAGTCCTTCATATTGAATCCCTACCTATAAAACAACTCCCATTTTTTCATCCCTTCCATGCAGCATAGCAACTTCCCGACCCAATTTTATTTAAAAAAAAAAAAGAGGCTTTAATGTTTCTAACTCAGCTGCTTCATGTAGTTTAGCACTTTCAGCTGTTGGATAAGCTCTACAAAGCCATTGCATCATCTGCCATGATGGTCCATTAAAGCATCAAAATAGCAACAACTACCTACATCAATAAGCTCTTGAGAAACTGAGGATGCTGTGGGCAAGCCACTGAGCTGAAAACAATCAATCATTTTGGCCACTTAGGGTACGTCTTGACTGTAATTAAAAACTCATGGCAGGCCCCGGCTAGCTGGCTGTTTAATGGCAACATGGACATCTGGGCAGAGGCTGAAACTCAAGGTCTGGGATCCTCTGAGTCATCTGCATGTCTAATAAAGTTAGAATTCTGTCTATCTGCCAAAGCCTGGTTCTGTGACAAATCCTAACAGGCTAGTTTGGAAAGTTCTTGGGACCTTTCATTGATACTTGCTTCTCTCTCCTAGACCAGACACTATAGTAACAGGCCTGATGGTGCTTGTTGAGTAGCAGTTGTTGGAGCACCAGATGCTGCTGGTACCCATTTAACTAGGCTTATCGGGTTGGACTCAGGGCCAGCCCACGACATTTTGGCCCCTGAAGTGGGGAGCTCAAATGATGCCCCCATCCCCCTCACTTGGGTCAAAACTTTGCAAGGTCTCAATTCTGTCTTCTTCCTGTTCTAATCCTCTCATGGTACTACTCTGCTACCTACATATGCGCTTGCAGCAGACTCAATTTTCTATACTCTGCGTCCTAGTGGCGCCCCCCCCACAGTCTGGCACCTAAGGTGGCTGTCTCAGTTCGCCTCATGGTAAGGCCAGCCCTGATTGGAGGAACAAAGGCTAAAACAGGTTAAAAATATGTCCAAAGTCACAGGAAATCCACAAGCCTGAAACAGGGCAGAGGAAAGATTACAATGAGAAACACTGATAAACTGAGAAGAGATACTTTGCTAGTTTGCAGAGCAAACATCACATGGAAGTCATAGAATGCCCTGATACTGCTTATGCAAACTTATTTACTTAGTTCAGTTTGCCGAGAGATCTTGCACAATATGTTTGACAGGAAATGGAGACATTTAATGTGCTTGCCATTTATTTTCCTCTAGAATGTAATTATTAAGCACAAAATCTTTATTTTTCCTTTTCTTCTCCAACCTGGCAATATATCACACTCAGTGCTTCAATAGCGGAACACACAAATTCATCCCTACAATAATTCTTCTGAAGTCAGTGGGAAAAATTTGACCCATAATTCACCATAAAGGTATGTAACATTTACAAGAGAAAGATAGTTCAGTGAGTCATTTAAATGTAAGATTCCAGGGTGGGGAAGTACCAATTATTCATCAACAGAAAAAGTAATCAATCAATGACATCAGAAGGATTCAATACCTTTGTAATGGAAAAGCTCATATACCCCTAATCAAGCCTTATCTTCATGTACACCATTTTTTTCTGATATCCTCCAAGAAAGCCACAGGGAAGAAATGCTTCCTTCTTCCACATTCCTTTCTACCTACAGCCTACCAGTCATCCAGACTATGATTTTACTCTTCCATAAGAACATAAGAACGGCCGTACTGGGTCAGACCAAAGGTCCATCTAGCCCAGTATCCTGCCTACCGACAGTGGCCAGCACCAGGTGCCCCAGAGAGGGTGGACTGAAGATAATGATCAAGCGATTTGTCTCCTGTCATCTCTCTCCAGCCTCTGATAAACAGAGTCTAAGGACACCATTTTATCCCCTGGCTAATAGCCTTTTATGGACCTAACCTCCATGAAATTATCTAGCTTCTCTTTAAACTCTATTATAGTCCTAGCCTTCACAGCCTCCTCTGGCAAGGAGTTCCACAGGTTGACTACACGCTGTGTGAAGAAGAACTTTCTTTTATTAGTTTTAAACCTGCTCCCCATTAATTTCATTTGGTGTCCTCTAGTTCTTCTATTATGGGAACTAATAAATAACTTTTCTTTATCTGCCCTCTCCACACCACTCATGATTTTATAGACCTCTATCATATCCCCCCCCAGTATCCTCATATGGGACCCGTTCCAAACCCCTAATCATTTTAGTTGCCCTTTTCTGAACCCTTTCCAAGGCCAAAATATCTTTTTTGAGGTGAGGAGACCACATCTGTACACGGTATTCAAGATGTGGGCGTACCATAGTTTTATACAGGGGCAGTAAGATATTCTGGTTCTTATTTTCTATCCCTTTCCTAATAATTCCTAGCATCCTATTTGCCTTTTTGACTGCCGCTGCACACTGCATTTCAGAGAGTTTTCAGAGAACTATCCACGATAACTCCAAGATCTCTTTCCTGATTTGTCGTAGCCAAATTAGCTTCCGCACAAAGCTTGATAGACTCCTCCCATTGTCTCACTTGTCCTGACCACAGAAACCCAGTCACAGGAGGAGCAAAGGACAACTCTGCAATTAAGGATTCCAGACAGCTGAATTTCTGCTTTCAGGGGTTTCTTTCAAAATGCAGACTTACAGAGAAGTCCAACTTCTGCTTTCAGTTCAGAAGGCAGCATCCAGAAGATCTTCTTACATCAGGGTTTGTTCACGGAGCTAGAAAAATAGATAGATTTTTTTAAGGCTAGGCAATTCTATTCATCTGAGGAAGAATAAAAACTATCTTCACACTCACTCTCCCTCTTTTAGTACAGATTGGAAACACATACACGTTCAGAAGCAACTCAGTCCCATAAAAGCAAGGGAATGGAAACCTAAGCCTCTTAACAAAACATACCCTATTTTCCAACCACAAAAATATATCATTCCATTACCACAGTGACGCATGCATTGCAATCTTAGTACTCCACCTTCCCTTCTTCATACAGTCCTTTACCAATCTATCCTCACCTAATACAATTAGTTGTGCATGACTGGCACAGTAGATGCTGTGAGTGTTGCCCCAGAATGGGACATTCCAACATGTACTTCCAAATTTGATAGTGCTGCAGTTAGCAATGTTGTATGTTTAAAACTAGTTGAAAACAAATCATTGCATATCTAGAAAAATCTTAGGACCTGAGAAGAAAGGCTACATAGCTGCATATTTGCAGTTTTGCTCTTAGAAAGGAAGGATGGAATGATTTGTAAATGTATAGTGAGAACAGAAGGAAGCTTTGAATGGCCAACGTTAGCCCTGAGTGCCTTTGATACCTTTAAGGTATAAGCTTTCATATTGTTAACAACAGAAATATTGTAATAATAAAAATGAGTAGTTTGGCTGAAATTAGGGGATTTGACAGGTAAGGCTGATTATTAAGGGCTTTAACACCCTTCATCCTGCCCCAAATGACCAATCATTGATGGAGTGCACTTACCCTGTGACAAGCCTATAAACTCATGTCTCAGGAGTTGTACATAAAAGCGTTTTCTATTATGCAGAGGAACTACACCTATATTGTTATGCAACAGCATAACTAACACTTTTTATAAGACTTCAAAAGACTTTTGAGAGAAAAACAGGAATATAAAGACATTACCTGAAGCCTATTTTAGAATATAGCCCTAATTGTGTACTCACTGTCAGGCACCGCTACAAAAAAAAATCTATCTTTGTAATTAATCTTTCCTACATTCTAAGCACACATGCCTAATCTTCTTGCTGTGCCTAGCTGAATATAAGTTTCCGCCTTTTTTTTCTTCCCCCACAGAGAGTGAATTGTCTCAGAGAAGCAATTTAAACTTGTGGTCCTGGGCCACAAGTTGAAACAAAACAAAACTCTTTTCATGCCACTTTTTGATGCATGAAAATATCTCCTCTGTGAATTTGCTCTTTTCACACTTAATGAAATCTACATAGTTAGCACCTTGTCTGGTGATCTTCAAATGCCTCCTTGTGCAGGAGACACCTCAGCTTCCTTTTTTAAAAAACAAGTGTTTATGGCTTCTTAACTTGTTTCTAACATGTATTCTTTCCCTCCTTCGGGTTTATGAGATTTTTGCTTGTGTTTTATTCTTTTGTATCATTAGGTCTGATCCTGGTACTAGGGTAAGCCATATTTTGAAATTATGGGAGCAGAAATCTTTTGGCATGAGAAAGGCCAGTGCCTCAGCTGGAATAAATTGGCATACCTCTGCTGAAGTCAATAAAGCTATGCTACTTTACACCATCTAAGGATTGGGCTTATAGAAGCTGTGCCTAGCACTGACTTAGTGAGAACTGATTACACCTAGGTTGAAAAATAATGTGGTGTTATTCTTCTCAAATAAACTGAATTGCCTAGTCTGAAGTTTAAGGGTAATAACTTTTTATTCCTTGTCACATGTGTGGGAAATAGAGAAAGACTGGTTGTAAGGTCAGTAACTCACAATCCCTGCTAACACATGTAGAAAGAGACTGATTTTGAAGTCACTATGAGCCAACAATCCCTGATGTAACAGCCATACTAATTTACTATCAGACTGGGAGCATGAGCTTTGGATGACCTTGGCAACCACTGCATCCTATAATGTTTATTGACATTATATATGTGAGTAACAGGAGTAGAGACGGGTGACTCTCTTGCTTGCAGGGATATTTTATCTAACAATTCATGTGCAGCTCATTGAAAGACAAGCATAGGCAGCCTCTGTCATGGCAAAATAAAAGAGCTATTTTTGATTAGGAAACAGACAAGGTAAAACTACTTCATTATTTACTCATTGAAAGAAAATCAATTGCTAGAACATAATCCTATTGACAAAACCTGCACAGACCCTTGACCTATCAGCAGCATAAACAATTACAACACTAAAATAAATAACCATTCAGACCTTGAAAAGACACACTCTCTGCCCATTTTCCTTTTAGCATTCAAGTGTCGCATTGCTATTCAAAATAATTACAAAGTTAATGAGCATTGGTTTTGAATAATTCACTAAAATGGGACACTGAATTCTGATTCCAATGTTCCGCCTTTGTAAAATTCTCTATACTAAAGCCATTACAACTACACACTAGTTTCCATCTCCAACTAATATTAAGATAAATATCTGTGTTCTACACTGGGGCTACGTCTACACTGGCCCCTTTTCCGGAAGGGGCATGTAAATTTCACCAGTCGTCGTAGGGAAATCCGCGGGGGATTTAAATATCAAAGTAGGAATAAGACCCTCCGGAAAAGGGCGCTTTTTCCGGAGGATCGGGGCCAGTGTAGACGCTCTTTTCTGGCTTTTTTAAAAGCCGGAAAAAAGCGGCGGACATTTTTATTTAAATGCCGCGGGGGATATTTAAATCCCCCCGCGGATTTCCCTACGACGACTGGTGAAATTTACATGCCCCTTCCGGAAAAGGGGCCAGTGTAGACGTAGCCCATGTGTGGTGGTGACACTGTACATGCAACACACTTGCCTTTCCTTAATACACAGGAGCACTCATATTCAGCTTCTTGTTTTTACAAACCCCAACAAGATGGTGGCACCCACTTTTCTCAGTTGCCATGAAGAAACAGGACTACAGCTCTCTGGTTTGGTTATTATCCAGTCAGTATCCTTTATCCTAGCAAAACAGAGCTGTGCAAAATATTGGATGCTAAACTATCAACACTGTTTGCTTTCATAAAATCTAGATGAAGCTTCCACAAATAAGTAATATTTAAATAGTTATTAGTGTCCCCATCAGAAAACTTTCAGAAACATGGTGCTATTTAGAGGCCAAGAAAAGTTTTTGCACTCTCTGGATGGCTATCAATTTTGTGAGGCTGCTTTTCAAGAAGGCATTTTGAATGTGAAGTTCTGGGGCAGATTAGTTAGGTGGTAGAATTCCACTCTTTAATTTATTTACTTATTTAGTAATCCCCCAGAAAAACCATCCTGAGAATATTACTTTCAGAACTAAAAGTGACAGCAACAAAAAACCTAATCTGGGGGTACTGTAAAATTATTCTCAGTAGCATGAGATGTCAGGAATTGCATCACTCTGCAGCCATGGCTAATGTCATATTTCTGTTATATCTAGGTCTGTTCAGGGATTATGGGTAAAAGTATATTCCAAAGAATATTCCAAACATGGTCTTGCTCTTTAAACTACATTGTTGTTTTTCATTATGGTCAAGAATTCAATCATTTTATTGCATTTCTCACCACACCCACCGAACTTAAAATTTCAGCTTCATGTATTGTTTAAATATTCTGAAGCTGAGTGGAATTAAGCTTAAACATATGAAGGCTCATTTTAGAAAAAGGCATAGGAGTCCATCAACATTTGGGCAAGAGGTGCAAAGTAATCCATGGTTTGAACATCTGTGAAGGATTCTCTGAATACTGGATAGATAATTAATTCTGAATACTATCATCTTGGCAAATTTATTACAAACAAACCTACTAGATTCCAAAATAGTAACATTATCAGGCCAAATTAGATCTGGCAGCAAAACTATGTTTATACTTTTATTTCAATGTACTTCTTTTATACCTATAATGTCCCTGGGGAAAAATTCATTTTACACTTGTTTAGCAGTTGTGGTAGAGTACATACAGTAGTAGCTTACCCTGTACTTAACAACCAAGAGACATAATGGTGCTTAATTAAATAAATGAGCTAAACTCAAAGCCAGTAGTGCCTACATCAACATCTGTAGCAACAAGAAGTGCAAAAATGGGGCATTAACAGCTGTAGGGGTGTGCAGCGCAGTAGAGCATGTGTAAGAAGATGTGTACCATGAGTGGTGTTAGAAACTGATGGAGAGGCTATGGACAGAATGGCTTTAAGTATGGGTGGCAGGGATGGATATAGCCAGCTCTGAATTTTTCTGAAGTGCAGAGTGTGATGCAGCATGAAGTGCCTAGATATTATCATAATTGACATACTGGCATGTTATAAATGCCTGAATAGATAGAACATAGAGTTGCATATTTGTTTTAAGAAGGTGTAAGTATCTTCAAAACATTCACAGCTGCTGGCATCAAGCACGTTCAGCAAAGCCCAATCAGCCATTCATTGCTACAAAATGTCAGCATTGTTCAGTCTATTAAAACTATACTTTTAAGAGGAAAATTGTTTGGATTTATACTGATTATACAATCAAACTTCCAGTTTGCTAGGCTGGGGTAGTCTGATCTCTTGAATTGGTAGGAAAGCTGTTAATTTTGCTTAGGAAAGGTATAAAGTATGCTAAGAGATGACCTGGGCTTACGTAGGACATCCTCAATGACACAAGAACCATACAAAAAGTAGAAATTAGGTCAAATTACAAAGGATGGAATTGTATTTACACACACACACGTTAGAAAAACCAAGGCAAATAATGAGACATAAAGCATCACAAGAAAGTATTTTACAAAGCCATGCAAAGCAAGAAGACCAAGGACAGGAGGAGGAGGGAAAAACAATAACAGTATATGCTGCAATAGTAAATGCTTTTTTGTAGGTCTGTCAAGCAATTAAAAATTAATCATGATTAATCATGCTATGGAAAAATTAATTGTGATTGTGTGATTAATTGCACTGATAATAATAGTATGCCAATTATTTAAATATTTTTGGAAGTTTTCTACATTTCCAAATATACTGATTTCAATTACTTCATATTTCACTTTATATTTATTGTTGGTTACAAATATTTGCACTGTAAAAAAGAATAGAAACAGTATTTTTCAATTCACTTAATACAAGTATTATAGTGCAGTCTCTTTATCATTAAAGTTGAATTAACAAATGTGGAATTGTGTACAAAAATAATTGCATTAAAAATAAAACAATGCAGAACTTTAGAGCCTAAAAGTCCATTCTGCCTATTTCTTGCTCAGCCAATCACTCAGGCAAACAAGACTGTTTACATTTGCAGGAAATAATGCTGCCCATTGCTTGTTCTCATTTTCAGGTGACATTGTGAACAGGCATTCACATGGCACTGTTGTAATTGGTGTTGCAAGATAGTTACATGCCAGATGAATTAATGATTCATAACCCCCTTCATGCTTCAACCAGCATTCCAGAGGATGTGTCCATACTGTTGAGTTCTGCTTGATAACACTTGAAAGTAACGCTGACTGATGCATGTTCATTTTCATCTAGGGTACATTTAGACTACAAGCCTCTTTCAAAAGAGATTGTCTAGACTGCCAGAAGACTTTGGAAAAATCCACTTTTTTGAAAGAGAGAACCCAGGCAATCTGGATGCTCTTTCAAAAAAGCCCTGTTTGTGTTCAAGAATGCCTTTTTTCAAAAGAGCTCATAAAAAAGGGCATTCTTCCTTGTAAAATGAGGTTTATCGCTGTCAAAAAACCACTACATTCTTTTGATTTAATTTTGAAAGAACACGAAGGCCACTTTTTTCAAAAAAAAACCTGTAGTCTAGACATAGCCCATATGAGCAGATGCCACCAGAAGAAGGTTGATTTTCTTTTTTTTGTTGACAATTCAGGTTCCTTAATTTCTACATCAGAGTGTTGCTCTTTTAAGACTTCTGAAAGCATTCACCACATCTTGTCCCTCTTAAATGTTGGAAGCACTTGTCCCTCTCAATGTTGGAGGTTTCTTAAACCAAGTCAAGTGCTAAAGCTATATTTAACAGTCTCACATTGGTGCTTTCTTTGCATTTTGTCAAATCTAAAATGAACAACATGCTGAATCATCATCCATGACTGCTATAACGTGAAATACTAGCTGGAGTTACCCAGCGTTGCTCGGTCCTGCTCTCCGACAGCCGATTCACTTCCCCCCCCATTTCCTCTTCCCGCCAGCCCTGCTTCCTGCTGGCCAGTTTTCCTCCTCTTGATCTCTCTTAGCCAACCCTGCTGCCACCAACCCCCCACCCCCGACCCCCGACCCCCGCTGCTTCCCACTGGCTGGCCGCCCCTCCCCCCGATCTCCCCCAGCCAGCCCCGCTGCCCCCGCCCCTCCTACCAGCCCTGCTTCCCGGCCCCCCCTTCCTCCCAGCCAGCCGCGCTCTCCTCCCGGCTGGTTCCTCCCCCCACCCATCAAGTGTGGCCGTTGGTTTTTTTTAAGACTACCTGGGAACCATAGCCACGGGCAGGGCAGATGTCCGAGCCATTGTGCACGCGGGGGTGGGGCGAGTCCCAGATGGCACTTTGGGGCCGCAGGCAGCGGGCATGTGACCTAGGGTGAGTGGGGCTGTCTCTGCAGCAAAGCACGGCGGGTTATTTTTTATTTTTACAGGTTGAGATTGGGCCTGATTGGTTCAAAAGTACCTTAAAACCTTCTTCTGGAGAAAAGGTTATCCCATTGAAAGTCTGGTTGCGGTAAGTCTTATAGAGTCCAACTTATTAGAGCACAAACATATAAACATTCTCCGTTATAGATTAGATATGGCAGAATGCAGATAAAAAAAAAGAGTCAGAGACATCCAATTCCCTCTCCAAGGAGTTTAGTCACAAATGTAATTAAAAAATGAGTGCCTTGAAGATGGGAACACATCCTCAGGAGTGTATGAAGGGACTCGTGGATGTTTAGCATATCTGACATGTAAACGCCTTACAGTGCTGGCTACAATGCAAATAACTGTTCTCACTTTCTGGTGAAATTGTGAATAAGCATCAGTAAAAAACCCTCTTGATGGTCTTAGTGATTGGAGGAACAAGGAGTAGGCCTTAGTGCACTTGTACGCTCTAAAGTTTTACAGTGTTTTGTTTTTGAGTGCAATTATGAACAAAATGACTACATTTTAAGTTCCACTTTCACAACAAAGAAATTGCACTACATACGTGTATGGAATGCATTGAAAAATACTATTTCTTTTGTTTCTCTTTTTATAGTGCAAGTATTTGTGTAACCCTTCTGCCAAATAGCACCAGCAGCAGCCAGGGCTGGGTTCAATATCTAGAGGTTCCTCTCCATCCATCCAACACAGAACTGGCTCAAGCTTCCACCCAGCAAGCTGGGAAATTCATATAACATGCGTGGGTGCCTCTGGAAGCCAGTGCTTCCCTACTCATAAGCACAGAGTCAGAGCATAGAAAAAGAAACTTTTAATGAAAGAGTGAGAGAAGTAACGTGGCATTAACTTGGGGAAACACCACAAAGAGTGTTCATAACCAAACCACGAGTAAACATCCTCATGCAAGTAGGTTGGGCAATGTCCTTTGCCTCTCAGGCTCACAAGTCCAGCAATGTAAGTGCCCCATTCACATGTCCAACCCTTCTCAGCACCCCACTCATAGTTGCTGCCCTTTGCAACTCAGAGGTGATTTGCAGAGTTCACCTTCCAACCTGAGGTGGGGGGGAAGTAGGAGGAATCTCACCCACCCCATTAGTCACTCGCCATTCACCTGCTCGCTGCTTTCTGGTGCCACTTTGCTGTCCGCCTGCTGGTCACTTACCACTGCTCCTGCCAACCGCCTGCCATCTGCTGGCCCCCTGCCACCTGCCCCCGTGATAGGTTTAGCTCTAGGCTAAACTTAGAGATTTCAGCTCTTTGCGATGTCAGTTTCTCAGTGATTTCAGCTCTTGGCCCACAGTGCAGGCCAGCCAAAAAGATTCCAGCATCCCTTGGAATAACATTTTCAAAATAATAAAGAGACTCCTTATGGAGTTTGTTTTAGTTCTATCATTAGAACAGGGGGGAAGAGAAGGGGAGGATTGGGGGGAGGCGGAGGAGAGGGAGGGGGAAAAACCAGTTGAACCAATCTTACAGCTCACACCACAACAGCCAAATTAGTTACAATAGGCAAAATACCATTCTAACAATCTATCAGGTCTGAGAGAACTGTATTTACTATAGCGCTAAATGAACTGTATTTACATAAGACACCCAGCATTTCTTTCCAATTCCAACATGAACTGTATTTACATAACAACTACTGAATACCTTACAGTAGTGGTCTCCAACCTTTTTAAGCACAAGATCACTTTTTGAATGTAAGTGCAATACAGAGTCTACCTCAAATTCAAATACCCTTGCCCCACCTCCTTTGTGCCCCTTCTCTGAGGCCCTGCCCCTGCTCACTCCCTCCCCCATATTCCCTCCCTTTCACTAGGCAGGGGAAGAGAGTTGGGACACAGGCTCTGATCTTGGGCTAAGGGATTTGGAATGTGAGAGGGGCTCTCAGCTGAGCTTGGGGCAGGGGATTGGAGCTAGCTCCAGCTGGACACTGCTTACCTCAGGTGGCTCCTGGTTGGTGGTGCAGTGAGGCTAAGGCAGGCTCACCCCTTCTCTGGCTCTGCACCACTCCCAAAAGTAGCCAGCAAACAACCTCCATCCCAAGCCCTGCTGTGCCCTCCTCCATTCTGTGGGGATAGAATACAGGGTGGTATAGGGACACCCTGACATCAGCGTCCCCTTCTCTCCCTTCCTGCTCAGCAAGCAGGAGGCTCCCACAGGTGGGGGAAGGGGAAACGGGGGGGAGAGGCAGCTCCAAGGCAAAGGGCAGAAGTTGTATAGCAGTGGCGGGGAGGAGCAGCTAAAGTGCTGCACTTGATAGCTTCTTGGCCAGTCCTGTCCAAGTCTCCAAGATCTATCAGTAGATCCCGATCTACTGGTTGGTGACCACTGCCTTACCGGGCTCAACAACTAAGTGAGCATAATCACACCCCAGATTACTTTCCCATTCCAGCTGGCTGCATAGGGTGCATTGATTCAGACCCTGCTTACATCTGTAATAAAAAAATAATATAAAGTGAGCTCTGTACACCTTGTATTTTATGTTGTAACAGGAAAAGAGAAGACTGAGAGGGGATATTATAGCAGCTTTCAAGTACCTAAAAGGGAGTTACAAGGAGGGAAAAATTATGCTTCTTAACTCCTGACTGGACAAGAAGCAATGACTTAAATTCCAGCAAGGGAAGTTTAGGATGGACATTAGGAAAAACTTCCTAACTGTCAGGATGGTTAAACATTGGAATAAATTGCCTAGGGAAGCTGTGGAATCTCCATAATTTGAGACATTTAAGAGCAGGTTACATAAGCATGATGGTGCTTGGTCCTGCCAGGAGGACCCGGGACTGTACTTGATGACCTTTAGCGGTCCCTTCCAGTTCTAGTATTCCATTACTCTATTCTAAATCAATGTATTTGAAAAATGTAGAAAAACATCCAAAATGTTTAATAAGTTTCAATTGACATTCTGTTGTTTCACAATGAGATTAAAACTCCTATTAACCATGATTAATTTTTAAAGTGGTGATTAATTTTTTGAGTTAGCTTGGGAGTTAATGGATTAATTGACAGCATTCCTTTTTTGTTTCAGTTTTCACCAAAAATGTTAGCAGTGACTAGATGACTAATACAGGGTGGCTGTGTCTAGACTGGCAAGTTTTTCCGCAAAATCATCTGCTTTTGCGGAAAAACTAGCCAGCTGTCTACACTGGCCACTTGAATTTCCGCAAAAGCACTGAGGATCTCATGTAAGATTGTGCTTTTGCGGAAATACTATGCTGCTCCCGTTTTTCCAAAAGACTTTTGCGCAAAAGGGCCAGTGTAGAGAGCAGAGATTTCTTTTCTGCAAAAAAGCCCCGATCGCGAAAATGGCGATTGGGGCTTTTTTGAGGAAAAGTGCGTCTAGATTGGCCGCGGACGCTTTTCTGCAAAAAGTGCTTTTGCGGAAAAGCGTCCTGCCAATCTAGACGCGCTTTTCCAAAAATGCTTTTAATGGAAAACTTTTCCGTTAAAAGCATTTTCTGAAAATCATGCCAGTGTAGACGTAGCTAGTATGTCTACACAGCAGTGTTATTTTGGAATAACTGATGATATTCCAAAATAACATAGTTCACATCTACACTACAAGCAGTTATTTCAACATGATGTCAAAATAATGTTGAGCTGGAGCACTTATTACTCCAACTCCTGTAACCCTCAGGAGTAAGGGAAGTTAGAGGAAGAGTGCTCTTTCTCAAACTTCCTGCTGTGTAAACAGAGCCAAAAGCTGAAATATGCTATTTCAACTTAAGCTATGCAATTGATGTAGCTAAAATCGTGTAGGTTATTTTGGCTTTAGCCCTGCTGCATAGATGTGCCAATAGTGAACTATGGCAGGAATTTTGTACCAAACACTTAAAAATTCAGCACATAATGTTATACATTTCTGCAAAATTCTGTATATTTTACTTGTCAAAATAACAACATGTAATTTTGTTATTTATTTCAAAATACCCATCAGCAATTATGTCTGTAACAGCATAGACAAAAAAAAAAAAAAAGATTCTCTCAAGAGCAGAGTTAATAATATGCCTATGGATAACCCAGTTTCTGTTTCTCTAATATCCATTTGTTAGGCACTTTAGGCTGGGTGTGTTACATGTACCAATTGGGCACATATTGGAGGAAAACTCTGCCCCTCTGGTCTTTTAGTTAATTCTCATTGTCTTGTCTTAGTCTGGAAGGATAACCATATTTCAAGTTCCAAAATAGGACAAAATAGGAGAAAGAGGAAGAGCTGGAGGGGTGTAACTGAGGGAGGGGGGTCTGGAAAGGCCATATAGAGGTGCTGAAGGATAGGGGCGTATGTGTACTTGGAGGCGGTATCTGAGGAGAGTTGGAAGAGTCTGTGCAGGGCCCCCTAGTGCACTCAGATCATCTTCCCCAGAGCCCAGCTGTGCGGTGAGACACTTGCATGCCTCCCTGCCAAATTCAACCACAGGACACCCCCCTGCCTGCCCTACCCCAAGAGCCCAGGCACAGACTCTGCTTCATATAGCTTTGTTTCTGTGCCACCAGGCAGAGACACCCCTTACCTTCCGATAGTGGGGGGAGGGCACCATAATGTAAAGGTTAAGCTGCCCCCAGTACAGCTCAGGTCATGCCCCACCCCTGGCCAGGTTTCCCATTTAACCTCAATCTCCCATTCTGAAAAGTAATGGACCCTTTCCTGCAGTTCCCAGCTGTTGTTCCAGCTTCTCCCTGCAGGTCACAGCTCACTGGATCTGGCATCATAGGAAGGGGGCTTGCTTGAACCATGTGACCAAGTGGGGTCAAGAAAAAACAGGAACTGCCACCTGTCCACAACTCTTGTGCAAGTACAATGCAAACTGGAGAGCCAGGCTCTGCCCAGAGCAGCAGACCTTAGCAACAGCCCTTAGCTCTGCAGCACCAATTGTATGGGGGGGGAGGGGGAGAATTAAATTCTGCACAGAACATCAATTCTATGAAAATTCTGCATTGCATGATGGCAATACTATATATGGGATAGCATCTGAAGCTAAAATAGGAAAAAGAGCAAGTCTTCAAGTTGATACCCTCTGATTCTAGAATACTTAAGGAACTAACTAAAGAGAACTCTGCATCATTAGTATTTATTTTTGAGAAGTTATGGAGGATGGGAGAGATGCCATGGGACTTGAAAAGGGCAAATATCGTATCTAACTATAAAAAGGGGAATAAGGACAACACAAGAAATTATAGCCTCATTGGCTTAACTTCAGAACCTGAAAACATAATGGAGCAAATCAACCGATCCATCAATCCGTAAGCACTTAGAAGAAAAAAAGTTTACGAAAAATATTTAACATGATTTGTCCAGAACTAATTATGTGAAACCATCCTTCTTTGATAGGGAAGAAGTAGATGTGACTTACTGTATTTTAGTGAATGTAACCCACGGGTTATATTCGTTTTTACAAACCCCGCACTCGCCCCGTGGGGTATACTCGGGTGCGGGGTATGCAAAACTTTTTTTACTCACCTGGGCCGTGTCCAGACTCAGGGGTTTTTTCGGGAAAAGTAGCCTTTTCCCGAAAAAACTTCCCCTGCGTCCAGACTCAAGCCGCGTTCTTTCGAAATTATTTCGAAAGAACGCGGCTTTTCTTTCGATGGCGGTAAACCTCGTTTCACGAGGAAGAACGCCTTCCTTCGAAAGTTCCTCTTTCGAAGGAAGGCGTTCTTCAATGTAAAGAGGCCGTCTTCGAAAGAGAGCATCCAGACTCGCTGGGTGCTCTCTTTCGAAACAGCGAATTTTTCTTTCGAAAGATCCGCCTGCAGTCTAGACGCGATCTTTCGAAAGAAGCCTGCAGTCTAGACATAGCCCTGGGGATGAGTGCGGCTGCGTGGGAAACGGGCACTGAGTGTTTTCCCCCCAGGAGGCTTGGCCTCCGAAAGCTACGGGGGAGGGGGGGGGTGAGTGCTCCCCCGCCCGGATCAGGCTCACAGGCAGGCGTCACGGGGCACAGGGCCGGGCAGGCCCATGCAGCACATGCCTCGGAGAACGCCACCTCCCCCCTCCCCCGCTCTGAGCGCTCCTCCTGGCTGAGCCTTTGCCGGGCTGGGGTGAGAGCTGCAAACACCTTTGCCCCGCAGAGAGCCGGGGCCAGATTGAACAGCCCGCGGCTGAACAACGCGGGGAAACGTACAGGGGGGCGCAGCCCAGTAACTTTTTCCTGGCGTGGCTCTTCCAGAAGCGGGGGCGGGGGGCAAAGTCTGCCCGGGAGCCCGGCTCGCTCACCGGGAATGCTCCGCAGCCGGGGCAGAGGCATCCTCAGCAAAGGCGCGAGGCTCCCAGCCTGGGCGGACAAAGGGAAGGAGCCCGGAGCCCTGTCCCGGGCGGCGGGTGGCCCACACCGCAGATCGCTGCAAATCACCCGCGCTATGCACCGCAAACCCGCTTGCAATCTCCCCCGCGCTCCCTTGCCACACCTCGGAGCAGTTGCGGGCATGGGGCGCAGCAGCAGCTGCAGGTGGCCACGGTGAACAGGAGTGGGGGCAGGCAGGAATATATCCGCACCCGAATAAACCCCGCCCCCTTCCCCCGTGGGCTATACTCGTGCGCGGGGTATACAGGGATTTCTAAACTCAAATGGCAAAAAATGTGGGGTATATTCAGGTGCGGGGTATAGTCAGGAAAAGACAGTACTGAACTTTAATAACGCTCATGCCACCTTGTCATAAACAAAGTAGAGTAATATAGCCTAGATAAACCTACTGCACCATGGATGCACGAATGGTTGAGACTGGTCTGGTCAGAGAGTAGTTATTAATGGTTGACAATCAAACCAGAAGGGAATATTGAGTGTGGTGCCTCACAACGATCTGACCTGGGTCCAGTTCTATTCAAGATCTTCCTAAATATTTTGGAAAATGGCACGGACAGCACATTTATAAACTTTGCAGTTGCAAGTGCTTTGGCAGACAGGATTAAAATTCAAAATGACCTTGCAAACTGGAGGAATGGTCTGAAATAAATGGGGTGAAATGTATTTAAGTCAAGTGAAAACTACTATACTTAGAAAGGAAAAATGAACTGCAAAAAATGGGAAATGACTGCCTAGGAAGGGAGTCTGGCAGAAGGAAGTCTGGGGGTCACAGTGGATTACAAATTAAATATGACTCAACAGTGTAATACTGTTGCAAAAAAAGTGAGTATCATTTGCAATATATTTGCATCAGTGTTGTAAGTAGGACATAAGATGTAATTCTTCTATTCAGCTCTGATACAGTTCTCCAGCTGAGACTTTCTCATTCGGGGCGTCATACTTTAGATGTGGACAAATTGGAAAAACTCCAGAGGAGGGCAACAAAAAATCATTAAACGGTTAGAAAACATGATTTAGAACAGTGGTTTTCAAATTACGTGTTGCAATCCAGTACTAGATCGTGAAATGTTAGGCACTGAGTATCATTGCTGCAGGGGGATCAGGTGACCAGCAGGCTGCCTGCCTGTTCTGCACCATTGCCTAGTGCCCCAGAAGTGGCTGGCAGCAGGGTTGGCTCCTACATGGGAGGAGGGAGAGCACTGCCCTTGCCCAGAATACTAGCTCCACACTCTCATTGGCTGGAGTGCATCATGGAGGCAGGAAGCCGACCTTAACTCCCCTGCTGCATCACTGACTGGGAGCCGCTCAAGGTAAGCCACTTCTGCTTCTGCCCTGACCCCCCACAAAGAGAGAGCCCCTCTTTCATCTAAAGCTCTCATCCTCACCCCCCTTCCCAGAATCCATACTCTAGTCAAGTTATGTTGGGTCATGGGCATCAACAATTTTCTTCAACTGGATCATGAAAAAAAGTTTGAAAATCACTGACCTAAGAGGAAAGAAAAAAATTGGATTTGTTTAGTTTGGAGAAGGGGAAATGGTCAGGGTGGGAACATAGGTCTTCAAATATGTATAAAGTTGCTATGAAAAGGAGGATGATAAATTGTTCTTCTCAACCACTGTGGAATGGACAAGAAAAAATATTTTAGGTTTAAATTTAGGTTAGACATTAGGTCAGACATTAGGAAAACCATCCTAATGGTAAGGGTAGTTAAGTACTGGAACAAATTACGTAGGGAGGTTTTAGAATCTCTGCCACTGTCTAATCTGTTCTCAAAAACTGCCTCACCTATCGGATATGGTGTATGTGTAGCCCGAGGTGGACTAGATGATCTATCAAGGTCCTTACCAGTCCTACTATTCTATGATCTTTTTTGTTTACATCAAGAATCAAATTTGACTGCTGATTCAAAATAGCCCCATGTCTACAGCAGTGCAATTCCATGTGATGGAATATTTTATTCATAGAAGGAAATTTTAATTTGAAGGATAATTACTAGAGTTGATTGAAAAACTAGAATCAAAAGTTGCCTTGACTTTTTTTTCAAAAAAATTGAAATTTTCATCAAAAATTGTTAACTTACCAACATTTTTAATTTGACATAAAAAGTGCATCTTTTCCAAAGTATTTATCAATAATGTCTTTGATAAAAAATTAAAAGAATGTTTCTTAGAAAATTTTCATTCTTTTTTATCTTTGGAAAAAATAGGTTTAAGCCAATATACTCCACTTAAATCAGAACATGCTAATTTGGAAAGTGTCTCTCTCATGCTGCAATTTTGGTCTCATGACAGTGAGTGACAATGTCTGCTGCTTAGTCATAATTATAGCACTAAAAATGGTTTGAAAAAAAATCCACCTAATAGAGAAGCATTTGGTTATAGCTGAAGGGTTACGTGGTATAAAATTCGATGTTCCAGACTTTTGATGATATTCTTTAGATTTGATGTCAATGGGAGTAGCATTTGCTGTGCATCTCCCAGGATCAGGTTCTTAACTTAGAATTTGACAAATAAAGATTAAAAGAAGAAACAGCTGAAATGTAGTGAATTTAATTTGTATTCTTGTTGTTTCTCATTGGAATAGTTTGTTATCTCTTTAAAAAACAACAACCACCACCACCCAACAAAAGCTTGTAAACCAAGTTTTAAATTGGATGGTCAGATTGGTACAATAATCCATCTACAGGCAGTCCCCGACTTACGTGGATCCGACTTATGTCGGATCCGCACTTGTGAACGGGGCTTTTCTTGCCCCGGAGCTCGCGGGCGGCGGGACCGCCCAGAGCGCAGCGGTCCCGCCACAGCGTCCTCCGGGGTGAGAAAAGCTGCTCTGGGTCTCCCTGGTGTGCTGGGGGGGACTCCCCAGCACAGAAGGGAGACCTGAGCAAAGCCGCACAGGCGGCGGGGTCCCCCGTCTCTGCGGCTTTGCTCCTGTCTCCCTGCTCTGCACAGGGAGACAGGAGCAAAGCCGCAGAGGCGGGGGACCCCGCTGCCCGTGCGGCTTTGCTTCTTTGCCCCGGAGCAAAGCCGCACGGGCAGCGGGGTCCCGCCGCCTGTGTGGCTTTGCTCGGGTCTCCCTGCTGTGCTGGGGGGACTCCCCCAGCACAGCAGGGAGACAGGAGCAAAGCCGCAGAGGCGGCGGGACCTCTGCGCCTCCGCGGCTTTGCTCGGGTCTCCCTGGTCTGCTGGGGGGGAGGAGGCTCAGCTAGTGCGCCCCCCCCCAGCGGACCAGGCTTTTGTTGCAGGACGCCTGGGGTAGAGCAGCTGGGGTGCTGCCGGGTTGGTCCTGCAGGGACCTACCCGGCAGTGCCCCAGCTGTTCTGTCCCAGGAGTCCAGATTCAGCCGCTGTTGAAACTGATCAGCGGCTGATTCCAGGAAGCCGGGGGCAGAGCAACTCTGCCTAGGGCTTCCTGTAGTCAGCCGCTGATCAGTTTCAGCAGCGGCTGAATCTGGAGCCAGTTCCGACTTACATACAAATTCAACTTAAGAACAAACCTATAGTCCCTATCTTGTACGTAACCCGGGGACTGCCTGTAATAAGATTCTACTCCAGTAATGTTTTGGAAGGCTATATAGCATGAACTTATCTCAGGTTGTTTATATTTTCTAAAATTCATATTGGATTGGTTAATTGAAGAATATTTTTTTAAAAATCACCTTTAGGTGGGAAATGTGTTGTTTATGATGCGTAGAGAAAGCTAATAAGCAGAGCCCTAACTATATTTTTCGAGAAAGCATCATCTCTTAGAAATTGTGGGTCAAATGCTGGTTGACAAAGAAAGCAAAGGTAGGATTATAGCATGCAGTGCTATTTATTCTGTATAGATGAAGCTTTGTGCATTTTATGAATGTCTGTAGTCAGTGTCATCTTTTAAATATAAAGGTTAATAAATGAGTTTTAAAAATCACAAGAGAAGCTGTTTATATTCCAGTATGATTCTTGAAGGCAAAGTGGAAGTCTTAACCTGCACTGTTAACCCATGGATCTCAATGCCAGGAGATGCTGTGATGGCCAAAATTATTAGTGGCTTCAAATAAGGATTAGCTAAATTCATGGATGATATCAGCCAAGATGGTCAGTGTTGTACTCTCATGATCTGGGCATTACAAACACTGTCTCTGCCAGAAGCTGAGACTGGATGACAGAGGATGGAACACACAATAATTGCCCTCTTCTGTTCATTCCCTCTGAAGTATTCAGCCCCAGCCATTATCAGAAGAAAAGATGAGAGACTTGATGGATCATGTGTCACTCAGTATGACCATTCTTATGTTCTTATGCTGATGGTATACAAGAAAGAATAGAAGCGAGATTCTAATCTTTTTCAGGTATGCTGATTCTGTAAGCCAAGTCATATAATTGTATTGTTGTCACTAAAGTAAGCAGATGTAACTGAATACACAGAGAAGGTCTGGAGTAAAATGGTGACTTTTTCATATATAGTACACTTGGAAATGGAGGTTGTTCACAATTCCCAGCAAAATATTATGGTGGTTCTTTAAAAAGTTTATATCTGCATATTAATTATCAAAGCTTGAAACTCACTATGAAGAAGCAAAATGCTGCTTTTACCATCTTAATTTAAATGAAACAAGCACAGAAATAGTTTCATTACCTTGACAAATCTTTTTTTAAATTTCCCTTTATTTTTAGTAGCTTATGTTTAACACAGTATTGTATCGTATTTGCTTTTCTTACTGTCTTTGTTGCTGCCTGATTGCATACTTCCAAATGAAGCGTATAGTTGACTGGTCACTTTGTAATTCTGGTCTTCAGAGATACTAATGTAGTCATTTTTTCAAAGGAGAATTTCACCTGGAATCACACCCCTTCCAAAAAGGCCTATCTAGTTCTCTCCCGCAAAAAAAAAATTGTTTTAAGGGAAAACAGTTCTGTACTATGGTACTTCCTATACTTCGATTACCCACTGAAATATTTACATGCTCTATGTTTTTCTTAGTCTGTAGCTCTTCGAAGGAAGGTTATTTGTATGTTTTGTACAGCATCAAACATACTCTTGACATTCTAATATTAAATAAGAGTAAGATCTCCTACAAAGAAATTGCAAATATATCATTGAATCCAATATACCTGGTAAACATTTGCAATACCATTGATGGTATATCAAGGAGTGATCAATAACACTGTCTAACTTTAAACATAAAATAAAATCTAACAAGATGTACAGCAGCAATTTTTTTTATATATATCATATGTAGTATTAATCTATTATGAGGTTAGAGTAGGTTCCTAGTTTTTAATTTGAAAATTAAAATGAGAATGTTAATGAAACCAAGGCATTCTAAGACCAACAACTCAGTCCTTCATAAATAATGTATCTTTTTCTTAATAAAGTAAAGCTACATGATTTGGTATCCATGATCCACTTAGGAATTCCCCACAGAATCTGTTAATTTTGAACTGCAGGAACATTTTCATTCCATTTGCTTAATGTTAAAGTTTTAGCGAATTGACTGCACTTACTAACAATATTCATGATCAACCACATTGAAGTGGACAAAACACCAGTGATCCCCAAATTCTGAGTCTTCTCCCATCACCTCTCTTTTTGTTATTTTCCATTATTTGTTATTGATACATTTTGCCCCAATTCAACAGCTCATCAGCAATTATTTCAACTCCATCCTGGTTGTCAAAGCTAAAAGATACGATGCTCTAGGGCACCACATATGTGGGGATAAAGCAAGCTCAAAGTGCTAGATTTTACTCTTTTTGTATGGAATGAGATATGCCAAAATGTTGACGTTTTATCCCAAACTGAAAATACTTTTGCATATTTAAGTCTAAATATTTCTTCAGTGCTATCATGAGGGACTGCTCAGTGCTGATTGCCAAAGTCAGATTTTTCAGGGCTATGAAATTCCTTCATCTGCAGTCATATTATGGTAATAACCATATTGCTAACACAGACTGAAGGCATCTGACTCAGGTTAGTAACCTCTAATTCCTCCGTATGGTCAAAGTAAGCTTTTACTTTTTTTCATTCATTGTTCATCAGTCTTTATTACGCATATTTTGGTGGCACACAAACAATGCTATCAACGTGTTATATACCTTGAAAGCATCCCAATCACTCAAACATCACTGCAGTCTGCACTCATGATGCTACAGAAGTAATACTTCATCAAGTCACTTCCAATTAAAACCATGAGCAAATACAAGCTTGAGGTGTTGGATCCTCCTTAGCAATCAAACAACAGAAAGGAACTATTTTGAGAAGGAGTCGCCTTAAGTTAAGAAAGCCAGTGAGGTTTAGTGACAGGAATTGTTGACAGGTGTCCAATACAAGGCAGAATTTACCTGATCGCACTTGATAGGTTCAGATCATCTACTGACTCTAACCTCCTCCCCAGATTCCGGGTGTGTTTACTAATGGGATGTGTGAGTGTATGGTCATTACTTTTAGTTGGAATTTTTGAAAAACCACTCAAACATAATTTATAAATCAGGAAGATGTAACAGTTGGCACTGCAGTCAGAAAATACCAAGTCCTGCCATGTGATAGGAGTACAGTTTATTAAAAAAAAATCGCCCAAAGCCAGTGTTTATTTTATATTCCTCTGTAGCACTCAGGTTATTTTGCAAGTCTTAGTAGTAAGGAGTTAAAATGGTTGAAACCAAAGCTTTAGGTAAACAGGGATTCTTTTAAAAACAGCCTGAAAGAGTGATTTTTTATAATTAAAAACTACACAGGGTTTCACACAATAACTTTTTATATTATGAAGAGGAAACTGGATCAATGTCAAAGATCATATGGTACAGCAGTACAAAGTTAATATTTAATTCTCCATGAAGATAATCTGTTTTTTGTTCAAACCTGTCAATCTGAATGAAAGTGCTAAAGGTGTTATTGTGTGCAAATGTTTCTTTAAACATATAAATAGTGCTTAGTGCACTTAATACCCCCAAGAAATAATGCTTTGTATTATAGGCGAATATCTGTTAATCATTTTGTAGCACCATTTTCTGTATATATCTAGGATATGTAATGGCAAGTCTACACCAGTAACCCTTAGCTAAATAGCCTAAGCAATTATATAGACCTTGATAAACAAGGTAACATTTTAACACTTATATGATTTTTTACATATATGATTTTCTCCTTTTCTTTGTTCTCATTACACTTATTCTGATACAAAGAATACCTGGTCTTTAGCTTTATGTCTTAAGATATAAAAAAACACTTCAACATCTATTTAAATGTTGGCTAACTTTATAGAGATCAGATGATGAAAGGGAAGGTAAGTGGAAATAAAGATGTCAGAATTAGGAACACTCAATAGGGCAAATTTAATTCACCAGTGTAAATTATTATAATTTTTTAGGTGTCTTTCAGAGAGGAACCACCATTTTTGTTAATGCCTTTTTTTTTGGCAGATGAACATAATATTTCTACTACCCTGCATTTCCCTTCAGGTTTTCTTTTTGTGTAGTCATTTCAGTGAAGAGTGTTTTAGTGAAAAGATCACTTAACTGTTCACAATTTCTAATGTTTCCTGTATCCATGAAATATAAAGGGAAAATTTTGTCTAACTAAATTATTTGCTCTGAATACAACAAGCATTCCTGTGGCACCTTAGAGACTAACAAATACATTATATCATGAGCTTTTGTGGGTTGAACCCACTTCATCACGTGAGTTGGAGATGAAATTATAGAATCCAGGGTATATATATAACAGCAAAAGCAGTTACTGTCAACTGTAGGACTGGTGTTAATGAAGCTAATTGAGTCAGTCTGGATGTGTTCCATTCATAGCTTTTGATGTATAAATGCAAATATCAAAGGTGAAGCAAATTGCATTTGTAGTGTGTTAACCAGTAAATATCTGTATCAAGCCCAAGCTGATAGTGTCAAACTTGTAAATAAATTCCAATTTAGCAGCCTCCTCTCAGCAAGCTCCTTGGCTGGAAACAGTGAACCAGAGCCAATGGGAGCTGTGAGGATCCATGGCTATGGAGCTTTTAGGTAAACAAAGCAGTGTGGGCTTGCAGCCCACTTTGAGGAATGCTGATTTAGACTATAAACTCTTCAGGACAGGATTAGATTTCTCCATATTTTAGCACAGCGACTAGCATAGCAGGGTTTCAATCTCAGTAGAGGTCATAAGGTGTTGGAAAGAGAAGTGCTGGGGTGCTGCCACACCCTGTGGCTTGATTTCCATTATACACAAGGTTATAGTTTGGTTCAATGGTTCTTAGCTATAAAAGTGGTTTCAGAACCTTTGGTTGAGGCCTATAAGTGCTAACAATAAAATAAAATGAATAATAATAGTAATATTAGGAGTCAAGACTAGAGATTGTCAATGAACCATGGTCTTTGTTGCACATTTAGGAGGCATGCTGCTCAGTGATGACTGCCACTTTTCCTGTGGCCTTTTTCCTTCAATATGTTTACAAATTCTTTTCTAGCAAAGCAGATGTGGCAAGAATAGGGTAACATCACTCCCCCAAACTAAAACACCAGAACGTACAAATGAGATAGTGAAAGTCTTCCATGGCTGCCTATCTGGAAGTGCAAGAGAATCTGCTGAATCACTACAGTTTCTGCACAAACACATGTGAAAATTGCCTGCCATTTACTGATGCTATAAAATCAGGATGGTTTGGAAGCAAAGAAGAGAAAACTAGAGCCATTTCACAATCTACTGTAGAAGCCAGTGTCTAAATGATTTTATATAGTATATATTTGAAAATGACCTTGGTGTTTTCCCTTAAGGTTCTCTGGGGGAAAGAAAAGGAAAATCTCTAATAGATCATTCTTTTAGTAATAGAAATAGCAATACTACTGAAATCAGACAGTGGTTGTAAATGAAGTATAATCTGCCTTCTGTTTATTGTAAAACAAATAGAAGATAGCGCCCATTCTCTTGTTCTCACACATTTTCTGGAAGAAGGATTTCTTATGCTTGTTCTTTAAGGTTAGCAGAAGTTAGTTTACTGTGAGGTTTTGTTGAAGCAGTATGGAGATTTTCTTGCTTTTTCCCCCACATATGATACGGTCAAGTGGCTAGGAGGTGGTTCCCAAACTTTTCGGCATCACGACCCCCTTTTTGATTTTTGAGAAACCCTCACGCCCTCCCTCCCAAAAAAATAGCAGCAAAATTTGGGGTGGGATTGATGGGTTGTGTGTGTGGCTGGGTCACCTCATGCCCTCCCTGGAATGTCTTCACACACCCCCAGAGGGGCATGCCGCCCAGTTTGGGAACCCATGGGCTAGAGGCAATATGTAAAACACACATTCTATGGTCCTTGTTTGACACTGTCAAGCTCACTGGCAACTTCTGCACCTTAAATTCCCCCCCCTGTGATTATTATAAATGGATGTAATACAGTGGTTCTCAACCTGCAACCCACTTATGACCCAATCAGCATATAGCTGCTGCCCATGTGACATTTTGAAGGCCGTACAGGGAGGATAGACATAGAGACAGAGATAGTAGATATAGCCCTAATGCCAAAAAGCACATTGTAGCAAGGTTTGTACTAGAAGCAGAGGCTGAAGCTGGCCCTGCCTGTGTAACATCAGCTAGCAAAATCAAGCTTGGAGAGAGGTCTAAGGTGCTGCAGGAGTACTTATTGTTTTTAAAGGTGTTGTAGGAGAGAGGGATAAAGGAAGAAGCAGGTTTCAAGGCTGACAGAGAGGTCTTTCATCTGATGTTGAGAGGACCTAAGGAATGAGCTGATCTATTCTATGTGAAGCAACCCCGCAATAGAATTTGTAGGAGCAGCTAATGCTAGGGAGAGGGTTTGCACTGTTGCCTAGCTATTCACTGTCCATGAAATCAAATTTCAGAAAGGGAGGTGAATTTTGACACAAGAAAGGGCATGTGGGCTACTCACAGTACAATAGATTTGTTGTATATAATAACATTTGTTACAAAGCCTCATACAATTTTTGTAAAAGTGAAAAATATTCATAACCCCAATAAACAGATTTCTCAGCATCAAACTCTCACAATGCAGAGTATGGTTTTAATTTTAGAAGATAAACTAACAGATGGAGAAAGAGTGTGTCTGGAAAACTGAGTAAACATAGGAGATAAGAAATTAGCTAATATAGAACTTGAAAGACATATACCACAGAGGTCATCAAGCCAATCCACCCGAGAATGGATCAGTAGCACAAGGCTCCATGCTGGGAGTGCGGTGGAGATGCACTACCAGATGGACAGTCCTGAGGCAGAGTCACAATCCTTTCTTGAGCTCCATGGAACATGGGAGAAGTATACACCATTACATCATACAGTATGGCTGTGTCTACACTGGGCCTCTTATTCTGGAGAATCAGCCGCTTTTCCGGAATAAGCTGCGAGCTGTCTACACTGGCCCTTGACTTTCCGGAAAAGCAACGACGCTCTACTGTACAAAATCAGCCGATATTCCGGAGAAGCTATGCTGCTCCCGCTCGGGCATAAGTCCTTATTCTGGAACACTGTTCCGGAAAAGGGCCAGTGTAGACAGCCCTGTAGTCTTTTCCGGAAAAAAGCCCCGATCACGAAAATGACGATCGGGGCTCTTTTCCGGAAAAGCGCGTCTACATTGGCCACCGATGCTTTTCCGGAAAAAGGGCTTTTCCGGAAAAGCAGCCTGCCAATGTAGACGCTCTTTTTCCGGAAATACTTATAACGAAAACTATTCTGTTTTAAGCATTTCCGGAAATTCATGCCAGTGTAGACACAGCCTATAGGTTAGTCGCAGGAGATACCACACTAATACCAACCCTGGTACCTTCCCTTGCAACAAACCCCGTTGCCAGCTTTGTCAACATATTCATTCTGCTGATACCATTATTGGACCTAACCAACTGAGTTATAAGATCAAGAACAGATATTCCTGCGCATCCAGAAATATAATTTATGCAATCATGTGCCGAAAGTGTCCGTCTGCTATGTACATTGGACAAATGTCTCAGACACTTCGCCAAAAGATTAATGCCCATAAAACAGATATCAGACAGGATCACAAAGAAAAAACAATTTCTTGCCATTTCAACCAGAAAGGACACTGTCTCAATGACTTAACTACCTGCATTCTGCTACAAAGACCTTTTACATCTGCACTTGAAAGGGAATCCTCTGAACTGTCATTCATGCTAAAATTCGACACTCTCCGGGGGGGAATTGAACAAAGACCCCAACTACCTTACCCATTACAAAGATAGCTTCCCCAATTATCACCTCTAATACCATTAGCTCACAGACATCTACCTTTCCCCACCTCTAATATAATTAACTCACAGACACTTACCTTCCTCCCCCCCCCCCCCCGCATCCCCCTTCTCTTCTGAAATGTGATTTGTCCTTTTCATATGTGTTCATTTTTTTAATTGTATCCTTTGGTATATATGGTTGTGACTATTTTCTTCCACTATTCGATCTGAGGAAGTGGGTCTGGCCCACGAAAGCTCATCATCTAATAAACCATCTTGTTAGTCTTTAAAGTGCTACATAGTCCTGCATTTTGCTCCATGTTACTGGCCTTTTATCAAGCCTCTCCAGTGTAATTTCTACTTCTCAAGAGCAGGGAAGAGATGTTATTTTGACTTCTCTTTTTTTAGGTGACACAATGGGAGAACTCCTTGCATCCTCCCCCAATATCCTAATCCCAGGGCCAACCAGGATCTGGCTCTCACTGAATGTACATTGGCTGTGTCTACATTGGCACCCTTTTCCAGAAAAGGGATGCTAATGAGACACTTCGGAATTGCAAATGCCACGGGGATTTAAATATCCCCCGCGGCATTTGCATGAACATGGCTGCTGCTTTTTTCCAGCTCGGGGCTTTGCTGGAGAAAAGCGCCAGTCTAGATGGGATCTTTCAGAAAATAAAGCCTTTTCTGGAAGATCCCTTATTCCTCTTAAAATCAGGAATAAGGGATCTTCCGGAAAAGGCTTTATTTTCTGACAGATCCCGTCTAGACTGGCGCTTTTCTCCGGCAAAGCCCTGAGCTGGAAAAAAGCGGCAGCCATGTTCATGCAAATGCCGCAGGGGATATTTAAATCCCCCGCGGCATTTGCAATTCTAAAGCGTCTCATTAGCATCCCTTTTCCGGAAAAGGGTGCCAATGTAGACACAGCCATTGAGTATATGGGAAAGTTCTAAGTCACTCCATTTATAATAAGAACCTTTAGATCAGTGGTTCCCAGACTTTTTGGCATCATGCTCCCTTTTTGATTTTTGAGAAACCCTCATGCCTCCTCCCCCAAATAGCAGAGGAAAAAAAAGAAACTGACGGGGGCCGAAAAACAGTCGTGGCCCCTTTAATTCCCAGGACAAGTATAAAAAAAAGGTACTCCAGGCAGGGTTGTCAGATGGTTGAAAAAAAAAAAATATCGAACACCCCCTTTCCAAAAAAAAAATTCTGTTGAAGAGGAAAAAGGAGGGGGGGGGGGAGGACCAAATTTGTTGAAGGGGGAAAAAAACAAACAAAAAAAGGACTCCAAGGACTTAAGCCAAAAAAAAAAATTAGTAAGTGCAGGGATAGGAACAGGGGAGTGGTTGAGCACTAAGACCAGGGGATACATTGCTTCCCCTAGGTCTTTTGGCCAGCAGACATTTTGTGCCAGCAGCCTCGGGGAACCAGGTAAGTATGGGGACTGGAGTCGGGGGGCTGGTGGTGTTGGGGGATGGGAGGAGGGGAGCTTGTGGTGTGGGAAGGGAGGGTGGGTGCTGAGTGTTTGTAGGGTTGCCAGGTGCCTGGCATTTTTGCCTCCTGGCCGGGGAAAAATTCAGAAAATACCGGACATCTCTGGTGTCCGGTATTCTCTGATTTTTTTTACTGGACAGAAGGCAAAAATACTGGACTGTCCAGGTGAATACTGGACACCTGGCAACCCTAACTCCAAGGGAAAAATTGTTGACAAAGAAAAAAAGGGTTACCCATTTAAGAGCAGAGCAGGCATTGCCCTTGTAAGGTGACCATTTTGAAGTCTGCCCAGGACATTCCATCCTCACCCCACCCCAGCCAGCCTGAGCTGTGGGTGTTTCACTGGACGCCCGAGCCAGGAAAAACAGAAATACCGGACATGTCACATGGTATTTTCTGAATATTTTTACCGGACGGACTGGGCTTTTTCTTGCAGAGGGGGATTGGCGGGGGGAGGTGGGCTGGGTTGCCTCATGCGCCCCCTGGAATTTTTGCACACACCCCAGTTTGGGAACCTATGCTTTAGATTTTCTATCAAAGAATGAGGAGGAAGGTAAAGACTACAGCTGTGACTTAGCTTAGGGGAGGGAGCATGTAGGAACAGTTGGGAATGGGCTGAGAAAAGGAAAAAAAGGCTTGTATAAGATGCATGAGCTTACTATGAAATTTTTGTATAACTGAACAAACAATTGAAAGGTCAGATTCTGCCTCCCTTAGCTAATATTCAGTGTGAGTTACTCCACTGATTTCAGAGGGCAAATTTGCACAGTAGGGTACTAATAGTAAAAAATGTGGCAAAATCTAGCATTGAGTAGAGAAGGGTGTGACTGCTTGCATCTTATGTAACACCTCACAGCCCATGTTCACCACTTTTATATGGTTATGATTTATTTTGTACAAAATATGCCTTGTAAGTTATCATTTGAAAACTCAATCTACTAAACATTATTCTTCTGTTGAAATGAATGTAATAACATTGTATATGGAATTATGAGTTTTACTATGATTGTTACTAAAATATGCTGTATGTTTGGATAATGCTCTGAGCCCTTTTTCTCAAAGACAAAGGCACACTGGCATGCCAGCTAGATGCTAAAAGACAATTATTTGCTTAATCGGAGATTTACCAGCAGGGGAGTTGAAAACAAGAAATTTACAGTTCATCTGGAGGACAGTTAACAGCTCATTTACACCATGAAACTGTCTGACCCCGTGACTCAAACAAAGACTTTTCCAAAACAAAGAGTTGGAGTATAAGACAGAAAAAATGCTGCTAGATACCTCCTGTTCTGTCTCTACTCATAGCAGCAAGATCACTTGAAGGACCTTCTTTAACTATGATGAAGAGGTTGTGGCCTGGAGGTTTTTCTAGCCAGCAGAGGCTGTCGAGAAAAACCTTTTGTGCTTTTAAACTTAGTAGTCTAAATGTTTATCTTTTTAGTTTTTTTGTAACCAATGCTGACTTTTATGCCCTACCACTTGTAAATCATTTAAAATCTATTCTAGCTAACAAATTTGTTTTGCTATTTTATCTAAACCAGTGTATCGGGACTGAGGGGTCTGGAAAGCTTCTACTTGAGACAACAAGACTGGTGCATATCTATTACCCTTTCCCGGAATAATGGACTAATTTATAAGTTTGTAGAATAGTCTACATAACAGTGTGAGAAGCACAGTTCTGGGATGCAAAGTTGGGGCTGAGGGATACATGTGAGTGTTGCCCTGAATCTCTTCATGGACTGCTGGGCATAGCATTCATGTAGTCAGCTGGGAGTCATTCTGCATGCTGGTGGCTGTGAGTGATCAGAGCTTAGAGAGGTTTCCTGTTCATTAGCAAAGCAGGGTAAAAGCCATTCTAGGCTGGGAACACAGCAATTCAAGTTGCACTCTGGGAAATGCCAAAAAGAGCAAAAGGGAGATTTCAGAGAGGGAGAATCTTGAAGGCTGAGGAATAGTCAGGTGGAAAGTAACATGACTGCAAATTGAAAAACAAGCTCAAGGCAAAGATCTTAAAAGAATAACAGTACACTCTGATGAGGTATGTAGAGAACAGGAGCAGGGGGAACAAGCTCCAGTCTTTGAGGTTATGAAACATTTTGAGTTGAATGTAATGCCTGGTGTGCTTGAATACTGAAATGCTCCAGGATTAGTTGCTGAGAAAACTTTAGGGATTTTAGAAGCATCTCTGACCTGCTCCCAGCCCCAACCTCCCAGCCCTTTGTAGTTTCAAGAGTAGTGGGGGGCAGACCTTACCCTTATTGGAATAAGCCTTTGAGAGTAGCAAATATAAACTGTGCATGAATCATATTTTATACAACAACCCTGGAAAAAACCTGGAGCCTGTCAGATATAGAAATGTATCTATTACCAGCTACAAATCAATACTGCCAAGTACTAAGGAGAGGATCCAATTAAAATGAGTGAGAATGTACAAGGAATAATGCTATTCCATTAAGTTAAATCCCCTTTCTTTAAATGTATACTCTTAATTAAAATAATTGCTCTGGGGTAGGGCTGGGGATGAGAAGTTCAGTATGCAGGCTGCCTCAGGGTGCCTCTGTCACTGAACCCATGTAGGGTCAGGTGAGAAGCACCTCTCCATAGCTGATGCAGCTCCAGCAGGCACAGCTGGAGAAAGGGGTGCACGTCCCTGGCTGGGGTTGGTCCAGGTTTGTCTGTCCCCTGGGCTTCCCAGCCGGAGCGAGGAATGTAGCAAACTGTGCACTTTCCCCTTGCTTCCTGACAAAGGGGAACCAGTATACATTTTCATTTTATTTCCCCCCCCCCAAAAAAAAATTGAGTTAAGGACCTGAGCAACACTGGGTAAATTTTCTAGTTTATGAATACACAAAGTATTTTCAAATGCTTAGATGGAAAGGCACTATGTGACTGCAAATTATTTATGATTATTGTGTCCTGCAGAATTTGAAGTCAATGGAGCTATGTTTATTTATGTTAGCTGAAAAACTGGCTCTGCATATCTAAAAATTATGTTTGAATCTACTTAATCCAGAAAGATTAATGAGCAGAAACTAAAGCATATAACCATTTCTGGAACCAAGGTGAAAGGAGAATATGGTTAGATTGGAAAAAAAGGGCTTTCTGCTTTTCACACTTACGATTTTTTTCACTAAATAGAGAAACACCCTATTTATTTTTATTTCTTCTTTCTGAGCCCAAGCAAAATGAGCTTGACAGCAAACTCAGCTGGTCATAGCTTCTTAAAAGAACCCCGTGTTATTACAATTTGTCTGTATCACCCTGCAGGTTATGAATCTGTTTCCTGTAACTCTTGCTGCACTCCTATCTTTATCATCCCTAAAAACAACTTACCTTTTGCCTTTTTTCCTACTCTATTTATGATTGTGTATTGACTCACAGCTCCTATTTTTGAATCAAAGGATTTAAGACCATCCCCAGACTAGTAATTTGAACATCAATGTACAGGTGAAAGCAAACTACCAGTTCAGTTTTATAAAGTGTTACTATGATAACCACTGGGAACAGGATTTGTATTTTGATGAAACAAATATAGAATGCATTCCTCAAAGATAGTTCTTGCAGTGACAGCTTTGAGAATGTCTGTGGAGTTGAGAACAACTCAAGCGAATGGATGTGAGACTATGTTGCCCACTCTAGCATGAGATCTCTTCAGAAAACATCCACCTTTTCAGCAGTCACCATGCCATAAATTTTTCAGATCATTAGCCATGCCATGAATATACCAGAGTTGCATCAGGAGTACTTGCATTGTTCCAGAAATATACTGACTCTCTAGTATTTCTGTTGTGTACTGTATCTTACCACCAACTACACATTATGAAACAGAAACTCCAGCCAAGAACCAATCTCTGCAACAAATCCAATTGCCAAATCTGTTCACACATCCACCCTAGTGACACTATCATAGGACCTCCCCACATCAGCCATTTCATCAAAGGTTCATTCACTTGCACATCTACTAATGTGATATATGCCATCATGTGCCAGCAGTGATCCTCTGCCCTGTACCTTTGACAAACTGGACTCTCTAGGCAAAAGAATAAATGAGTACAAATCAGACATCAGGAACAGTAACATTCAAAAACCAGTGGGAGAGCACTTCAACCTCAATGGACACACAGTTACAGACTTAAGTTGCCATACGTGAACAAAGAAAGTTCAAAAACAGACTGCAGAATGTAATTGCTGAGCTGGAATTCATATGTAAACTTGACACCATCAGACTGGGTCTGAATAGGAACTGGGAATGGCTAGCTCATTACAAAAAGTAATTCCCCCCTTTTGGTATTCTCGCCTTATCAGCTGAACGTGGGCCACCTTCACCCTGACTGAATTTGTCTCATCAGCACTAATCTTCCACATAGTAACGTAACACACCAATCTTGGTTGCACCCCATGTTTAAATCCCTGCCATGCTGAAGCTTCCACTTCAAATAATTGATGAGGTGAACTGCAGCCCATGGAAGCTTATGTCATAATAAATGTCTTAATCGTAAAGGTGCCACTTAACTCCTTGTTGTTTTTATATAAATGTTATGAGACTCCATTGCAAATGTCTGTGAAATTCAAGAGGATTGTTGGAATGCAAAAAAATACTTTGCTTGTTGTGTCACACCATATAAAGCTGGAAACATTTCAGAAGTCTTCAGTGCGCTTAGTAGTAACTCTTAATTCTTATCAGCAAGAGAAAGAGAACAAGATGCCCAGATCACCGGGCAACATAGGCGATAAATCTTATAAAATTGGAACATGTCTCTACCAGTTTACTGAACAAGCCAAAAAACAGGTTATTATAGAGAGTTGCATTTAAGGCTGAATTATGAGCAGACAATTGACTATAAATTAAATATATTGCATACAATTGTGTAAAGAAATTGTGTGTATGCATGCCTGTCTGTGCTGATCATAAAAATTCAAGTTTCTTATGCTCAATTCAAGAAGCAAAAACCACAACCCCGTCTCCTCCACACCACTTCTATATGCAAAACAATTATATTTATTGGGACATATACCTGAGTTTTGACCATACAAATTTCCCCTTTCTAAGGGTAATAAATCCCAGCAGGAAAGCCATGTATCATCATGAAGGCGTCTTGAGGGGCCACCACAAATTAAGTCCTCTGCTCAGACTAGCGGGGACTGTACTAAGAGCATAGTTATTCCTAGGGTGGAAAGGTGAGGGAAGACTTTGTATCCCTCTGGAGAGACCCCCTTGGTCAGTGGCATAATCACTCCACAGAAATAATGTTCAGTCCTTCTTAAGACAAGGGGTGTTACAGTTTGGGTAGGAAAAAGCATAAGAGGGCAAAAATAGGGCACATCTTTAGAGCAGATAGTGGAGGTAGCTGGGAGGAAAATGTGTTAAAATGTGTTTTGATTGAAGAATAGATGAATCAGGGGATTACTAACAGGACAGAGACTTGGAGCAGAAAATGTGGACTAATTCCGTAGTGCACAATAGTCCATTATTAAGGATATGATTTTGTCATGGAAGTCACTGTTTCCATGAGCCTCCAGGACCCCATCAGCTTCAACCCTGGGTGCCGGAGTGGCCTCTACTGCAGGAGCAATAACTGGGGCCAGGTCAATCCCTGAGCAGCTGCACTAGATCAAGCACTGGAAGTGAGCCCTCAGCAGTGGTGTTGCCTGTTAGTCCTACTTCCTCTTGGGCATTTTTGGGACAAGTTGCAGGCTTCTGTGAATTTTTGTTTATTGTCTGCAATCTGTCCACGACTGTTACTAAAAAGTGACAAAATCTTAACATTAGTCACTACCAACCAAAGGCTGTTTGGTAAAATATTTCACGGCGTGAAAGAACAGTGATTAGGACATTAGTGAGCAATCCGTGGAATAAATACTATAACCTAAAGTAATAGGAAGTCTGCCCTCTCCCCCGCCCCCTCAGCCTTCTTCTCCTCTTTCTTTCCCTCTCTATCCCTCCCCCACCATGGACACTAGGGTCTGTGCAGAAAGAGCTCTGCCATATCCACACAGTAGTGCCACATGGGTGTTGCAGAGGGTTTTTCCATGCACAGATCAAGGGGAAAGTGATCTAACCCACTCCAGGTGTATTTTAAAACTCATCCTACATGTTCCTCATATATCTGACCAACATTGCTTAACTGAACAGTTTACTGCTCCCTGGAGGCTGATGTGTCATATCCCTGACATTCATGTTCAGCCTTACTTTGGGGAAATAAATATCTGTGCTCCTTCTTCATTAGCCTGCTTTCTGACACTAAGCTAAACACTGACATTTTTTTCTGATTTTCTAAAAGGCCACATGAAGCATGACTTGTGCATCAAACCATGTGTTTCAAACTTTCATCTTTTATGATCTCTGAATGATAGTTTCCATCCTTTCACACTGTGTCCTTGATCTTATTCTTATTTCTAGAATAGTCCCAGGTTTCTTCATAAGAGAGCTTACACTTTTTATTGCCTTTGTCCCTGAGGATTTCTGTCTCCAGGTAACTGGCTATAAGTATGCTGCAGAGAACTGTGGGCATGTCTACACAGCAAAATAAAATCCAAGGTTGGCCCATGCCAGCTGACTTGGTTTTTTTTGGGATTTGTTTCATTGCTGCATAGATTTCTGTGCTCATGCTGGAGCCCAAGCTCGGGAATCCTCCCATTCCACAAGGGCCTTGATCCCAGACTCCACCCCAAGCCTGGAAGTCTACACAGCAGTGAAACTGTCCCTGCAGACTGAGCCCAAGTCAGCTGGCATGGTCAAGCCACTAGTTTTAATTTGCTGTGTACACATCCATATAAGGCTGATAACATTGGTCTGGGATGCATATGAGGATCTTATTTTTCCCACACAGAAAGTCAGCCTTCTTTGAGATAGGAGAGCTGCATGTGAAGAAGAAAATAGGATAATGATGTGTGTGAAATGCACCTATTTCTAACAGTACTTAAAAAATTAATGGAGCCTGAAAGGAGAACCAGGCAGCTAGCATGGACAGACCTGGCTGCTGGTGGGTTGCGGCAGGGGGTAATTCAGATTCTGATATCCAAAGCCCCCTGGTGGCTTCTCAGGAAAAAGGCACAACCTGTTTTCTTGACAGATGGGTGAAAATTCACATGGAGATCGGTGCATGGAAGTTTTACTGTGGCATGCCATCAGCAATGCAGCACAGTAGACCATATACTATCCTGTTAAGACAATGTAAGGGCAGAGTAATTCTCCCGAAGTTTATTTTCACCATTTATTTTCACCACAGTTTATTTTCAGTTCAGTGTGGCACTTGGATCTGTAAAATACATTGGCCAGTATGACTTAACCCTTTGTAACTATTCAGTATTATCAAGATACTCAGGTTTTTCAATGCTTAGGTGATGGTGAAATTGTTTTGGGTTGCATTTCATTTGATTCTAAAAAGACAAGGTCTCAGTTTGCCTTGGTTTGTTCAGAAAAGTTGACACATCCTCAACATGCAGTACGACTTAAGATACTCTACAATCAAGCTATAATTTAGTGCTTGTGTTCCAGTGGATAACGTGTTGGATTGGTAATCAGGAGATCGGGATGAAATCCTGGTTCCATTGAAGTCCAGGTGAGTTTTTCATCCATGGAATTACTCTCAGAAACACATTAACTGCCCACCCCGGTTTGTTTATTTACAGGCACCGTGGCCATGGAGCCTCGCAGCTCTCATTGGCTCTGTTTCATCCTTTGCAGCTCCTTTCCAAACTAAATAAGCCCAATTCTTTCAGTCTTCCTTTATAGGTGATGTTCTCTAGACCTTTCAGCATTCTTGTTGCTCTTTTCTGGACCTTCTTCAATTTCTCTACATCTTTCTTGAAATGTGGGGCCCAGCGTTGGTCACAATACTTCAACTGAGGCCTGGTCAGCACAGAGTAGTGCGGAAGAATGAATTCTTGTGTCTTGCTCACAACACTCCTGTTAATGCATCCCAGAGTCATATCTGCTTGTTTTGCAATAGCATCACACTGTTGACACATATTTAGTTTGTGGTCCACTATGACCCCTAGATCCGTTTCTGCTGTACTCCATCCTAGACAGTTGCTTCCCATTCTGTATGTGTGAAACTGATTGTTCCTTCCTAAGTGGAGTACTTTGCATTTATCCTTATGAAATTTCATCCTATTTACCTCAGACCATTTTTCCAGTTTGTCCAGATCATTTAGAATGATGACCCTATCCTCCAAAGCAGTGGCAACTCCTCCCAGCAGTGGCAACCCCTCCCAGTTTGGTATCATCTGCAAACTTAATAAGCCAATATCTAAATCGTTGATGAAGATATTGAACAGAACCAGTCCCAAAACAGACTGCTGTGGAATCCCACTTGTTATAACTTTCCAGCAGGATTGTGAACGTTTAATAACTACTCTCTGAGCATGATTATCCAGTCAGTTATGCACCCACCTTATAATAGCTACATCTAAGTTGTATTTGCCTAATTTATTGATAAGAAGATCATGCGAGACCATATCAAATATCTTACTAAAGTCTAAGTATACCACATCCACCACTTCTTCCTTATTCACAAGACTCATTATCCTATCAACAACAACTATCAGATTTGTTTGACAGGATTTGTTCTTTACAAATCCATGCTGGCTGTTACCTATCACCTTATTATCTTCCAGGTGTTTGCAGATGATTTCCCTAATTACTTGCTCCATTATCTTTCCTGGCACAGAAGTTAAACTGACTGGTCTGAAGTTGGAGACCTCAGCCATCATCATTTTACAAACACAGGTTGGACCACCTTGGGCTAGCATTTTCAGGACCTGAGAGATCCTGGATGAAGAGAGGTCCCTTGTCACAGCCCCTCAAGCTCACTGACTCTTAGTACTGCCAGCTCCAGGGCCCCCCTCCCAGTACTCCCAGTTCCCCCTAACCCCGGGCTGCTTGCTGTGTTGCTGGCCCCACTGCTGCCACTCCAGCTGGACTGCCTGCTGGGCTGTCATGGACTCTGACCCCTGATTCAGGCTGATGAAGTCTGCCGCTCCAGCCCTGCTGCCATGGACTGGCTTTGGCCCCAGCCCTGCTGCTGCAGGCTACCAGGGGCTGACTCTGGCTCCAGGCCCCCTCACACGGGCTGCTGAGGGCTTGAGCTCTGAGGTCACAGAAGGTAGGCTCCAGCCGCAGCTTGATCATTTACACTGCAGTTTTATACCCTTGCAGCCTGGACCCTTGTCAGCTGAACCAGGCCAGCTCTGGGTGTTCTTACTGCAGTGTAGACATACACACTACTTCTCCCCAGGAGTGAGTGACCATCTTTAATTTGGGATTCTGATATCAGTTGATCATCCCATAATTCCTTCTCTTCGTGTGACTTTCTGCTGTGTGTCTTCCCTTGAGTCTTGTTCCCAATCCTGTGAAAGCCCTTGTGTGGGAACTCCACAAGGATCTGACTCCACTGGTAGAACTGGGGCATGAAGACAGATGTTGTCAATAGTATCATCACTCTCCCATCCTACAGGAATTCCCCATGTAAATTAAAGCTCACTGAGACCACCTTTAACTTCTATTCCAACCAACTCCTCTTCCCCATGAAGATTTTCAAGGCGGCAACACTCAGTAAGGCCATAATAGCAAAAGTCTTTTAAAAGCTATGTTGCTATAGGAGGCAGGGAAGACTATCTAAAAGACAAGATCTCTAGAGACTCTCTGGAATCCATAGGTGTGAATGCTGGAACCCTTTGCAGATTCTCCAGAAGACAAAGAGAAAAACTACATCCCACTAAGAAATTATTTCAAATAACTAAATTTGACTTAACTCCTGATTTTACAAAATCGAAATTGCATGTCCTCACTACAAGAATGCCTTGAAATTAGTCCGAAGCAGGCTCCATTAATGTGAATGCGCTACCTTGACTTAGAGCCCCGGGAAACACTGGGGAGTAATTGGTTCAAATTACTCTGCAGAGTAGTTATTTTGAAATAATGGCACCGGAGCATCCACACTAACACTATTTCAAAATAACTATTTCAAAATTAGTTTTATTCCCCAAAGAATGCAGGAGTACAGATTCTGAAATAAGCAGCTTGTTATATTGAAGTAACAGGCTTGGTAGTGTGGATGCTCCACTTATAAATCCAACCTAAAAGGGGTTATTTCGAAATAACATCCTAGTGTAGACCAGGGCTGTCACATTACTGAATTGGAGGGAAGCAGCCAGATCGCTGCTGCACCCCTAGGTGGGGGTGTTGGCCCCAGAAATTGGTATGAAAGGGAGCCATGTGGGGTATTGAATGGGAGTTTATTGTTTGTTAATCTTAGGTACGCTATTTATGTGAGTGTATAATGTCTGTGTGTGTAGGTAGGAATCTGTAATCTGTGTGGAAGCTGAATATTTCTCTGAATGTGGTTAAGCATGGCTATGGACAGGCTGAGTAGCAAAGCCCTGTGGGACAATGGCTCTCAATAGGCTATGGACACACCCAAAGAATGGGGTTTGTCACCTGAGGGCAGCCAGCAGGGAACATAGAGATTGGCCTCTGACCAGGTGACTTGCTGCATACAAGAAGAGGCCAGGAAGGAGGTATAAAGAGGCCATGCGGTCGATGCCATTTTGTTCTCAGCTCAGCACTTCATCCCAGAGGCAGCATTGCAGGGATCGAAGAGCCTGGAAGACCTGTGAACCCATCCTGATGATAGGATGTGCAATAAGAACTCTTAAACCAGCAGCTGTAACATCTCTGCTAGAGCCTGCATCGAGGACTGGGAGATTCGGTGCATGTAACGTACTGTACTTTAATAACCTTACTCTCATGCTTTTCTTTCTTGTGATAATAAACCTTTAGATATAGATTCTAAAGGATTGGCCCAGCGTGATTTGTGGGTAAGGTCCAGAGGGTAAATTGACCAGGGATCTGTGGCTGGTTTCTTGGAACCGGACAGAACTTGTTCGGGGTAGGTGGGATTGGATGCTAGGACCCCCCACCTGTGTATAGGCCCGGGGCCATCTGGGGCACGGATATTGCTGGGGTGTCGGAGGGGTTTTGCTCGTGAGGCTTCAGGCAGGCAGCTGAAGCGCTCTGTGAGACTGGTTTGTGGCCTATTTGGAGAGGTCACCAGCCAGGGGGGCCTGTAAGGAGCCCCGGATTTGAGCAATTCGCCCTGAGCGGACGCCCTCGGCTGTGCCCAGACACGGCCCGGTCTGTCACAAGGGCTTATGGAAGAAGTCACAAGAAACAGCGTTATTTCCATTGCCCATCCTAAACAGAAGGATTACCAGTGTAAAGGGTGGCCTCTTCCTATCAAAATTGTTAACAATAATAGCTGCAATTAATTCAGAGCATACACTCCTGGAACATCAGTCACATGGTTACTAGATGCTTTAGATATTGGGGTCTACAAGCAACCAAGTGCTCACTTCTCAGAATTTTCACCAGTGTGTGTTTTTGAAGTACTGCAGTCCTGAGATTAAAAGTCCAAGGAAATGATATTATCTACCTTGTTAAAAGTATAGAAAGAAGAGTGGTCCTTGAGAAGAATAAAAGATTTGAACTCAAAGACCTTTTATATGGAAGAAATAGACACTGGAGTGATCACTTCAGAATGACCTTTTCGGGTTTATTTTCCCCCCCTTTCAGAATCAAAGGTGTTTTGCGATTTGAATATGTAATATGCATTGAGCACAAGTGGCTGGTGCACAAAATGAATGGTGAGGGTCATTATTTATTTGGTATATTTCCTCTCAGAACTCTCACTCTTCCTTCTGTAACGGTAACTATATTTTTAAAGCAAAAAACTGACAGGATGGGGAAGGGGCAGAAATTTGACTGTAGTCGGGGAGATGTATGCAGGATGGTTTGGAGAGCTGGGCAAGGGGATAGAAACAAATACCTTCTACTCCCTCTTCCAATGGCAACCCAGATGATCCCTCCCTTCCCTGACCCTTTCAGACAGTAATGATAGCCCACATTTCAGAAAGGGGAGTGTGGAGTAATAGTATGCTTGACTTTGGGTACTTTTCTGTGGTCCTCATCCTCTCACTCTGTTTTCTTCCCCAATTCTTTTTTTTAAAACAAGCCCTCTTGTATGCTCCAAGCCCTACTATATCTATTGTTCTGTTCTGTCTGCTTTTTATTTGCTTGTCATCTTGGTGTTCTACTATATTCAGCTCCTTTTCTCAATCTCTCTCATTACCATTCCTCATTTTTTACTTTACTTGTTCTCTCATACACATGCTCTCACCTGAAACCTAAAGTCACTTTCTTCCTAGTTCTCTCTTTCTTAGGTCTTTTAAATCCTCACTCATTCACATTCCTCTCTTCTAATCCACTTTCTGACAGCTACCTGTGATGCTCTTATTCTCTCTATCTGATGCAAACTTCCTTCCCCCAAGCAGGAGCTCATATACTATGATAAAAGATGTAGTAAAACAGAGAACTCCTACTTGCCTCAACCCCTGGTACTATGTTTTTTCAATTGCTATTATAGCAGAACCAACAAATCCTTAATGTTAACGAAATGTAAAGGGAGTAGTAATACAACCCATAATACTAGTGGAGAGTTACATACAGCAACAATAAAGAAGTATTTAGTTTGCTCAATATGTTAAATGAAACAAGACAGAAGAATATAGGCATTACAAGTTGCAGTATATTTGCCATCTTTTAATTATAAACAAACATGATTTAAAATATTATGGCATTCTCTCATGGAAGCTAACCGATTTCTAAAATAAATTACTTTAATGTTTTTTATGGAGGAACACAATTAGACTCTCTTTATCCAATTAGGAATAAAGTAATAGTCTCTAGGACCTATATTGATTAGCTGAACTTGAAACAGATCATGGTTCTTTTTTTTAAAGTGAGATTTACATTATTCTTTTGTGAGCTACTGTACTCAAATTTATAGATATTCAAGAATATTCTGTGAAGTGTGTGACAGACTGATAATAACCCATAATATCATGGGGTATGTCTACATTACAGGGCTAATTCGAACTAACTTAGTTCAAATTAGTTAATTCGAACTAAGCTAGTTCGAATTAGCGTTTTGCTAATTCAAAATAGCATGTCCACATTGAGTGGACCCTGAACAGAGGTTAAGGATGGCCGGAAGCAGTGCCGGCAGGGCATCAGAGTAGGACTTAGAGTGTGGAGCTGCTGTCTCAGGCTAGCCGAGGGCTGTGCTTAAAGGGACCCGACCCCCACCCCGGACAGACAGTTCTCAGGGGTGCCCCACTTGCAAAGCAGTCCTGGCTTGGTGTGCCCGGAGTACCCACACTGGGCACATCACAGCACTCAGCCATCAGGCCGGCTGCACTTGCCGCAGGCTGCCATCTGGGGAGAGGGGGCAATTGGGGGGCTGCAGGAGAGGTTCCACCCCCAGAAGCCCGCAGAGCCAGCCCAGTCCTCCCCATCGGGGGCTCGTACCCTCCCTCGTATTCCTCCCTCACCTCCTTCCACTTACCCCTCCCTAGCCCTCTTCCTGATGTACAAAATAAAGGACAATTGTGTTCAAAAATAGAATCTCTCTTTATTGAACAAAACTGGGAGAGACTGGGAAAAGGAGGTGGGAGAGGGGAAGAAAGAGGGTGGGAGAGGGGAGGGCAACTACAATGATGAGGGGTTTGGAACAGGTCCCATATGAAGAGAGGCTAAAGAGACTGGGACTTTTCAGCTTAGAAAAGAGGAGATGGAGGGGGGATATGATGGAGGTCTACAAAAGCACGAGTGGGGTGGAGAGGGTGCATACGGAAAAGGTCTTCATTAGTTCCCATAATAGAAGGACTAGAGGACACCAAATGTAATGAATGGGTAGCAGGCTTCAAACTACTAACAGAAAGTTCTTCTTTACAAAGCAAATAGTCAACCTGTGGAACTCCTTGCTGCAGGAGGCTGTGAAGACTAGAACTAGAACAGAGTTTAAAGAGAAGTGAGATCAATTCATGGAGGTTGGGTCCATGGAATGCTATTAGCCAGGGGGTAGGAGTGGTGTCCCTGCCCGAAATTTGTGGAAGGCTGGAGAGGGATGGCACGAGACAAATGGCTTGGTCACTGTCTTTGGTCTATCCCCTCCAGGGTCCCTAGGGTTGGCCACTGTTGGCAGACAGGCTACTGGGCTAGATGGACCTTTGGTCTGACCCAGTACGGCCATTGTAAGCTCAGGGCTCAGGGTCGGGGGTCTCAATGGACCACCTTGATTTTCATGCAAACCTGCTCCTGGGTGGCCAGGCTGGCAGCTCTCCTGCCCTAGACAGCCGCTTTCCTGTGCCTAGTGCGGTGGTCGTGGACGAGGTCCACGATGTCTGCACTGGACAAAGCGGGTGCCCGCCTCTTGCGGTCCTAGGCAAGCTCCCAGGAGCCACCAGCCTGGTCCTGGGAAGAGGGGGAGGGCTGGGGGGCATCGGGTGGCTGGCTCGAGCCGTGCCAGGTGCAGGGTCTGCTGGCTGGGTGCTGGCAGGCTTGCACCTGGCAAGGGCAGCGTAGCCAGCCCGTGCCCCTTTAAGGGGTCCGGGGCTGGGAGGGGGGCAATAGTTTCCCTGGTGTTGGCCAGAGTGGCCACCAGGGAAAGTTGGGGAGGGCTAGCCTCCCACTAGTTTGAATTAAGGGGCTACACACCCCTTAATTCGAATTAGCTAGTTCGAACTAGGCTTAGTCCTCGTAGAATGAGGTTTATCTAGTTCAAACTAAGCGCTCCGCTAGTTCGAATTAAGTTCGAACTAGCGGAGCGCTAGTGTAGTGCCTATCAAAGTTAATTTGAACTAACATCCGTTAGTTCGAATTAACTTTGTAGTGTAGACATACCCATGGAGAAAATCTATAGAATTAAGATAAATTTTATTGAATTTGGAATCCATTGTGTTAAAAATACAATTATATACATGTTATTGTAGAACTGCAAATAATATTTCTAGGATCTTGTCTAATATAAATATTAAGAACTTCTGGTTTTGGGGACAAATGCATGTACAGTCTTCAGAAATACCTGTGTGTGAGAGGAATAAAAACCACCATTGGATTCCATCCATTTGAAGCTATGCCCTGGGAAGAGGAATTAAGTCTCTGCTAATTAACTGCTCTTTTCATAGGGTTTTGAAGGACTCATTCGGTGAAAGTCCATGGTATGGGTAGTGTGATCTCTGGTAGGCTTATTGGCATGAATGCAGGTTCTTGTATTGTCTTTCATATATTTTCCCTGTAGTACTTTTACTTTATGCAAGCCTGTTTTTTTATTCTTAGACGTGCTGTGATAATGTATAACTGTTGGCAGTCATTCTGTTGTTAGTCTCGGAAGAGAAGGCATAAGAAGCTTGCTTAGGCAGCCTGTTTTTGCTGGGAATAAACAGTGATGTCAAGGAACTGTTCAGCCTGGAGATATCCTGGTCAATAGAGATGTGTGTGTACATTCAAGAGAGATGAGCACAAGGGGAGACAGATTCTGAGAGTGGGTGCCTTTGTGCCTTTGTGCCACAAAGCAGGATCACAGGCCCAGTAGCCTTAGGGTACGTCTAGACTACAGGCTTCTGTCGACAGAAGTTTTGTCGACAGATACTGTCGACAAAACTTCTGTCGACAAAGAGCGTCTAGACTACATTAAGTTCTGTTGACAAAGCAAGCCGCTTTGTCGACATAGTAGTGTAGACGCAAAGGACAGTTTACATTCAATAACACTTTCTGTCGACAGAAACTCTGTCGGCAGAAGGTGTTATGCCTCGTAAAATGAGGTTTACCAGCGTCGACAAAACTGCTGAGTTCTGTCGACGTTATGTCGACAGAACTCGGTGGTAGTGTAGACACAGGTATAGTTTTGTCGACAAAAGTCCACTTTTGTCGACAAAACTCTGTAGTCTAGACACACCCTTAATCAAAGTGAACAGACAGAATCTGGCCTAGTAGTTCAATTTTATACAAGTAAACAAAAAGCAGAGTTGGACTCTTAAGTTTTTTTGCCCATTAATAAATATTGGTGTATTTCTAAAACAACTTAGTTGTTCATGTAATTTCAGTCATGAAAGCTCAACTATATCTATTTTATTTTCTTCTTTCTTGTATATCTATTATACACACTCACGTCAGGTCTGCACATAAAAGTTTGCTGGCGTACTTTTGTCAGTTAGGAGGATGAAAAAAAAATTACATTCCTAATCATAATAGCTATCCTGGCAAAAGAAAATATAGCTTTAGTTTCATTGGTATTGCTTATTGTGTTTGAGGAATGTAAGCTATACTGGCAAAATAGTGGTTTTGCTGGTGAAGGCGGTGAAGAGACTTACTGGGCCCCTGAACAATTTAAAGGGCTTGGGGCTCAAGCTGCTGCTGCAATAGTGCTGGTTGTGGCCATGAACCTCACACCCTTTTAAATTGCAGGGCATAGGACAGCTGCCTCCTTTGCCCCCTCCCATCAGCAACCTTGTTGCTGTTATAATCTGTCTCCCCTCTGGAACTTTGTGTGGCATAACTATGTTGGGAAAGGGTGTGATATTTTCTCCACATTTCCAATTAACATAGCTATACCAGCAAAACTTGTAAGTGTAGAGAATACCACAATATGCATGTGTTTCTTCTCATGCAGACAAAGGCTGAATCAGAGAAGTAAGGGTAGACACAGGATTTTCAAGAAGACAGGTGACTAATACAAGATCTCCTAAGAAAAAAAATGTGAAAATGAATTGACTGACCCTTTTACACAAAGGAATGAAAGCAACAGTGTAGAAATGCAGTAGCTTACTGAATTGTACTGTAGAACTATAAAATTAATGATACCAGAGCTCTGGTTTCACCTATGTCAACTCTTTACCAGATGTATAGTATAACAACTCTGTGTGTACGCACCGGAAACGCTAAATTAACTAGTTGCACACCACTTAGTGTGGAGGGAAAAAGAGAACATTTGACTAGGCAGAGGGTGATACAGACACTATCTTCTAGAGCTCTGCCATGTTCAAGAAATGTGCACTTGTATAAGTTCATCAATATAGCTACACTATTGTAAACCTCAAACAGAAGCAGCTTACTAATAGCTCTAGTGCATGCCCTGTTTTACAAGTTGATGGTAGGAGTATGCACTGGTGCAGCTACATAAGTTTAGTTTCACTGTTGCAAATTTATCTACTGTAACAGTAGAACCAAACTCATGAATTCCAAAGTCATGTGGCATGTGTCACCCTGTGAGGTTCCCAGGGCCCTACGGGGAAGTAAAAATAGGACGTCTGTACCCTTCCAAGCACGTCGTAAGAGGCAACTAAGGAGGCTTGAGCATGGCAACCCCATCCTGTAAAAATAAACGTAGGAATAAGAGATCCTCCGGAAAAGGCTTTATTTTCCAGAAAATCACGTCTAGACTGACGCTTTTCTCCGGCTTATCTCCAAGCCGGTAAAAAGCGGCAGCCATGTAAATGCAAATACCGCGGGGGATATTTAAATCCCCCGCGGATTTGCCTATTCCAAAGTGATACATTAGCATCCCTTTTCCGGAAGGGATGCCAGTGTAGACACAGCCTATCTGTGAAACTGATTGTTCCTTCCTAAGTGGAGTACTTTGCATTTGTCTTTGTTAAACTTCATCCTGTTTACCTCAGACCATTTCTCTAATTTGTCCAGGTCATTTTGAATTATAACCCTATCCTCCAGAGTAGTCCCTCCCAGCTTAGTATCATCTGCAAACTTAATAAGCGTACTTTCGATGCCAATATCTAAATCATTGTTGAAGATATTGAACAGAGCTGGTCCCAAAACAGACCTCTGCGGAACCCCACTTGTTATACCTTTCCAGCAGGATTGTGAACCATTAATAACTACTCTCTGAGTATGGTTATCCAGCCAGTTATGCACCCACTTTATAGTAGACCCATCTAATTTGTATTTGCCTAGTTTATTGATAAGAATAGCATGCAAGACCATATCAGACGCCTTATTGAAGTCTAGGTATACCACATGCAGCACTTCTCCCTTATCCACAAGACTCATTATCCTATCAAAGAAAGCTATCAGTTTGGTTTGACATGATTTGTTCTTTACAAATCCATGCTGTCTGTTCCCTATCACCTTGTCACCTTCCAATGTTTACAGATGATTTCCTTAATTACTTGCTCCATTATCTTTCCTGGCACAGAAGTTAAACTAACTGGTTTATGGTTTCCTGGGTTGTTCTTATTTCCCTTTTTATAAATGAATATAAAAACATAAGAACGGCCATACTAGGTCAGACCAAAGGTGCATCTAGCCCAGTAGCCTGTCTGCCAACAGTGGTCAGCACCAGGTGCCCCGGAGAGGGTGGACCAAAGACAATGATCAAGCAATTTTTCTCCTGCCATTCTTCTCCAGCCTCTGACAAACAGAGACCAGAGACACCATTTCTATCCCCTGGCTAATAGCCGTTTATGAACCTAACCTCCATGAAATTATCTAGCTTCTCTTTAAACTCTGTTTATCTAGTCCTAGCCTTCACAGCCTCCTCTGTCAAGGAGTTCCACAGGTTGACTACACGTTGTGTGAAGAACTTTCTTTTATTAGTTTTAAACCTGCTACCCATTTTTTAAACCTACTACCCATTTAATGGGCACTATATTTGCCCTTTTCCAGTCTTCTGGAATCTCTCCTGTCTCCCATGGTTTTCCAAAGATGATAGCTAGAGGCTCAGATACCTCCTCTAATGGTTCTTTGAGTATTCTAGGATGTATTTCATCAGGCCCCGGTGACTTGCAGGCATCTAACTTTTCTAGGTGATATTTTTTTGAGGATGTGAATGTGAGGAAAACAGGCAAAAGCTGGAGAGAATTAGAAAAGATGGCACAAGACAGAGAGGCTTGGAAACTAATTGTTGATGGCCTACACCTCCATAGGAGCTAAAGGCAGAGACGAAGCAGTGGCAGGTGCCAAAATATCACAAGCCAGCGACTAGCGACTGCTTCAGCATGGATCTGGATAGAGGTAGTAAATAGATAGCTAAACTGTGAAACAATCAGCCTTCCAGGAGTTCATAGAATGAAGATTAGTAGTGCATTTATTTATTTTTCTAAATCTGGTGGTAGGACTGACTGCTCCTCAAATTGCTTAACACATGCTAAACAGCGGGAGGCACTGAGCAAATAAACTGATGCTGCTGGGATCTCCCAGTAACTCCTGGCCCATTTTAGCAGTTGGGAATAATGGAAAGGAGAAAAGATAACATTACCAAAGAATTGCAGACCTGAAATAGGATAATCTGTTATTGTATTGTATTGCTGCTACATGTGGTATTATCTCATGATGATGCAATAAAATTGAATAAATATTGCAATGTAATGTCAGTATAACAGTCCGGGTTAAATTCAGAGCTGGCAGTGTATGAAGCGTCTCTAAATATTGCAGAGGATACATGTGATAATCATGTTCCAGGCGTTCCAAGGGGAGAACACAGGGTAGGAACCCCAAAGATTAAGCAAATGAATAAACTGATTATATGGAGTATTATTGTACTATGAAGCATATTGAGTGGCATCTTTTATGAAAGCTGATTACACTATGGCATTAATATATTGTATGATGTATTTATGGTGTACGAGTTACATATATACACTGGTAATATGTTCCTAAAATATATTATGAAGAGAACTAGTAAAGAACTTTGTCCTAGACAAAGGAATATGGATTTGCTAATCTGCCTGGGGTCTGCTCTGACAACCAGAGACAGTGAAAGTTCATTTGCATCTGAGGCAAATGCCAGGTATCGGGAGGATGAGAAGACAGCATGCTATCAGCTTCCTGGAACACAAGCAGCACTATGGCTTTGAAAGCAATGAACTTAATTTCTGTGATTGTCCAGTGAGAGGGACTGGGCCCTGCAGAGATCCTCATTTGAACTACTGTTACTCCTCATTCGCGGAGTGAGGAGTAATGGTAGTTCGAATTAGAATCTTTAATTTGAACTACCTACTCTGTGCTGCGTGTAGCCGCGGGCACGGAGTTCGGACTAAGGGGGATTTTAAAATGGCAGTGCCCGGGAACATGCAAGTGAAGCCCCGGGATATTTAAATCCCAGGCTTCATTTGCAACTCTGCTTGCCCTAATTACCCTACCTAGCTTGAACTAACAAGGTAGTATAGACGTACCCAAAGGGACACTAGGACAGTCAGTGAAAATTAAAGGTATCAAATTTAAAACAGTTAAAGAAATTCCTTGCCACATCCACACTGCACAATTAATCCCTAGATCTCACTGACAACAAATATAATGTAAGCCAAGAAGACTAGCTGTGTATAAAGTTGATAAGAACATTCACATTAACCTTAGAAAGGAAAAATTGGGGATATAAATAATCATCTAATAATTATAATTCCTCACTCACATATAGCACTTTTCATCAAGATATCTTCAAGTGTTTTAGAAAGGGTAGTCAGTATTATTATTCCCCTTTTACAAACGAGTAACGGAGAAATGACATGAGTTGCTAAAAGGCACTAGTAAGTAGAGCCTAGCAAATCTGTGGCTATCCGCTTTGTATGCAAACGTGTCCGCACCAATGAATATGGATGCAGATATCTGCAGCTCATTTTTGCAGATATGGATGTGAATGTGAAATCAAATTTTGCATTTATATTCTAGAACCCTGCAACCTTGCAGATATTTGTATCTGTGGTTATCTGCATCCATTTGTCAATGTAGCTATCTGTGCCTCTTTTATTGCAGATATAGATACAATTTTTTTGTCCATTCAGAGCTTTACTAGACAGAGCCAAGAACAGAACCTAGGTCTTCAAAATCATAGCCCAGTGCTCTGTCCACTAGGCAATTCTATCTCCCATTTTTTTTCCATATTGTCTAGCTTCTCCACAAATTATCCTCTGTAGAGTTTCTTCAACCTTCCCCTAAAGCACATGCCTCAGACAGAGGCCAGGACACTGGTCTGGTCTGATAATTCATATATTCCTATGTAATTGCAGATATTGTCTCTCTACTTACATTTTATTTTAAGACATAGTAAGTAGCAACCCAAACACCTAATTCTTGACAGGCCGCAGGAAACACATCTGTACGTGTTTCAGCCACAGCATCCTAACCAAGCTACAAAGATAATTTCTGATAAGGTAGCAGTGTAGCTTCAATGAAAATCTTTTTGTAATAATATTAATAATGAATATAATTACAGTTCACCAGGATATTTTGATTAAGCATTTTCCATAAAAAATGCTGATTTGTTGAAACTGTTACTGGAACAATTGCCTGTTTAAATAAACACTCAACTTGAAAAAAGTGGTAAAAAATTAAGACATTTTGGCACCGTTGAGCTAGAAATGACTTTTTGCCATGAAAAAGTTATTTTTTGTTTAAAAATTTTAGTAAGTTTACACTAAAAATGTTAAAAAAAGGAAAAAGTCAAAATAACAAATGTTTTGGATTTATCAACATGAAATGTTTCCGTTGCTCCAAATGTAGACTAATTTTGGACTTTTACTTCATAAAACATTTTGAAATTTTGACTGTTATTCTCACTTTGGAATGGGAAACATTTTTGGAAATGTCAAAATTCTCATGGGATGGGAAAACTTTCCTTCCCAGCTCTGCATATAACAACATTTTCAGCTCATTTACCAATTGCAGACTGACCACATCAGGATTCCACCAACACATGTGCACACACATTTATTATGCTCATTGAAGAGCAGAAAGAAATTATCCCTGCTTACAGACTTTGCCAACACAGGCTAGCTTGCCATAGTACAATTCTAGTTATTTAGATTTAGGGTTTTTCCTCCCACTTTCCATTTCCTAGTTTCACAATTCTTGTCAAACAAAACTGATTTCATTCTTTGAACGGTACTGGCAACTGTGAGGATATAATATAGACTTTTATAAGGCACTTGATTTAGTACCACAGGGTATTTTGATTTTAAAATTAGAACTATATAGTATCAACAGAGCATAGATTGAATGTAACTAGATAGCAAAGCTCTGAAAAAGCAGTTGTTAGTGGGGGGTGGGGAGTCATTAAATGGGACCATTTCTTATAGGATTCTGCCAGGATTGGTACTGGGCCTAACACTAATCAATATTTTCCTCAATGATCTGAAAGTAAGTATAAAATCATTGCTGATCAAATATGTGGATGACAAAGATTGGTAGGGTGGTAAATATTGAAAAGGACAGGATAATCATAAGAAAGCATTATTGATTACTTAATAAATCAGGTCCATTCAAACAAAATGCATTCTAATACAGCCAAATACAAAGCTGTACTCCTAGGAAGAAGGATTGGAAGGAATGCCAACAAAATAGAGGACTTTATCTGGAAAAGCTGTGACTGAAAAAGATTTAGGAGGCACAGGTAGACAAGCCACACCACGTGTTTTCCCCATTGTGATGCTATTGCAAAAGGACTATTCTGATTGTTGGATATGCAAAACAGTGGAGTAGTGATTTTTACTTGTGTATATGGCATCAATGGGAATGATACTGGAATTCTGCATATAGTTCTGGTGTCCATTTTTTTAAAGAATATTGGAAAAATTGGATAGCATGCCGTGATTTGCGCTGGGAGCCTCTGGTTGTGTGCAGAAGCTAGTCGGGGGAAGTGGCTGGGAGTCCAGCCACTGCCCCTGCCCCTGCCCCGCCCGGCTTTTGCATGCAACCACAGGGCTCCCAGCGCCAATCGCAGCCCCGCCTCCCAGTTGCTCCCCCCGCCGCTGCCAGGCTTCTGTCCGGCACCCAGCCGGAAATTCAGAAAATACCGGACATTGCACATGTATGGTATTTTCTGAATTTTTCTACCAGACAGAGGATGCAAATACCGGACTGTCTGGCAGAAAACTGGACACCTGGGAACCCTAGTGTGCAAGAGCTCTTTACTCTGTGAGGGTATGTCTACACTACCCGGTAGTTCGAACTAGCGGGGTAATGTAGGCATACCACACTTGCAAATGAAGCCCGGGATTTGAATTTCCCAGGCTTCATTTGCATAAGTGGGGAGCCGCCATTTTTAAAACCCCGCTGGTTCGAATCCCATGCAGCGCGGCTACACGGGGCTCGAACTAGGTAGTTCGGACTAGTTCCACGAGGTGTACCGGTAGTTCGGAATAGGAATCCTAGTCCGAACTACCTAGTTTGAGCCCCGTGTAGCCGCGCTGCACGGGGTTCGAACCAGCGGGGTTTTAAAAATGGCGGCTCCCCGCTTATGCAGGTGAAGCCCGGGAAATTCAAATCCCGGGCTTCATTTGCAAGTGCGGTATGCCTACATTACCCTCCTAGTTCGAACTAGGAGGGTAGTGTAGACATACCCTGAGAGAAAGCCATAACAAAATCCAGCAGCTGGAAGCTGAAGCTCAATAAAGTTGAATAAAAAACAGGGTACAGACTTTTTAACAGTAAGGGTGACTGACCATTGGAAACAAACTACCAAGGGCAGCAGAGGATTTGCCATCTTGTCTTCAAGCCAAGACTGGGATGCCTTTCTTGAAGATACACTGTAGCCCAAAACAAGTTATGCTTTAGTCAAACAAAAGGGGTAAGTGGGTGAAATTAAAAGACCTGTGATATAGATTGTCAGACTAGATGATCTAATTGTCCCTTCTGGCCTATGAATCCATGCTGTTAAAAACATAAAATAAATGCAGATTTAGAAATCTATTGGACTGTAATTAAAGAACAGAAGGAGGTCACTATCAGCCAATTACATAAAATTAAAGAGTACAGATATAAAAGGTGAATATCTGAAAAGTATAGATTCATGCTGGAAGTGAAAATCTCATCATTTATGAATTTGTCAAAATCATTTACAGGCAAAAAGGAGGTGAAATATTTTTCTCAATACAAACATATGTGAAGCAATGAGAAACTTAATTGGTTACTTTAGTAGAAGGACAGAACTTTAAAGTATTGAACTGCAAGTGAAACAAGCCTGAATTCAGAGGTGTTGAGGGATTTGGGCATTTCTGAAGCCCACATATAGATCTACTATATACTTGCCTGTCTGTGAGAGTGTGCTTGTGTCTGACTGTTAAAGAACTCATCCTAAATGGTAAGAGCCAGGACCACCAAATTTGGTATGCCGCATCCTCTTATCATAACTTAAAAAGAGGTAAGGGTTTGGTTGTGCCAGGAAAATGGGATATGCCTGAAATGGGATTGCTTCCCATTTGAAAGCATACTGAAAAGAGGCAGAATCACCAAAGCTGGTGAAAGGGGCTTGCTGGGGGTGCACCCTTCTCCCTCGTTTGGGAATGTCCCAGCCCAGAGCCTCCCACATCCCAGACACCCTTCAGGGAGAGTGGGAGGGCTGCTGTCCCCCCATCCCAATTCATATGGGAACATCCCCTTGGTTAGGGATCAAGGGAAAAGTGCACAGGTTGCTGCATTCCTCACTCTGGCTGGAAAGAGCTGGGAGCAGACAAACCTGGACCTGCCCCAGCTGGGGCACATGCATTCCTCCCCTGCCTATGCCCATTGGAGCAGCAGTGCCATGGAGAGGCGCGTCTCACCTGGCCACAAGCTGTTAATGTGAGAAAGGGCTGGGGTAGTCCTCTCTCCCTGGGGCAGCCTGCATCCACAGTCCCACCTCAGAGCAATGATTTAAATGAAGGAAAACAAACAAATAATTGAGTTAAGGAACTGAGCAACACTGAATAAATCTTCTAGTTTACATATAAGACACATACAAACTCCCAACTTCATTTGACTATAAATGTACTGTTTGCATTTTACCCCAGGATATTATTCACAAACACAAAAGTGTAAACATATAATTCTAGCTGAGACTGACATCTGTGTTTTGATAAAGAAACGATCTGAAGGCTCCAAATACTGAATACAGAATCACACTGGCATTAGGAAGTGGTTTATTTATTGCGGCATTCTTTTTGTCACAACCTTGAGCTATAAAGTAAAAAGGATTAGCTTACCTTGTCTTTTGTCTACCATTCATCTTTTTTTCAGTATCCACAATGTACTCATCATAGCAAATACATGTAATGAGTTCAGAAACAGAATGGAACAAATTAATAAGTTTAGAAACTGAAAGTTATTTTACACTCATATTTTATGAATGTAAGGCTTCTATTAAGTGTCAAATGATACCTAAGGGTTCCAACTAAAATAATAGCACTGTCTCAAGTTCCAATCTATCAAACTTATCAACTCCCAGTTTTAAGGCTTATATGTTAAGTCGCTTGGCTATCTTCACAGGCATTTCCTACCTAAAGATATGCACTGAGGAGTTGTTGGGTATATGAACCCACAAATATTTTTATTTGGGAGCTCAAGCTATATACTTAGATAAAAACAGTGAAATTTGCAAAATCTAATATAGTTTTTGTAGGGTATAGCTAACCCCACATCTCAGTTAAATGCTCTGTTTGTTGAGACCCAGAACTCTTATATACAACACAATCTTCACTTGCTAATCAGACTCCATTGTGGTCAAATGACTTCCAGGAAGCATTTCTTGCCAGCTTGCCCACTGCAGTCCAGAGAAATCCACATCACCAGATTCCTCTCAGGAATTCCTGCTGCAACACGGTCAGGATTCCATTACACCTCCTCCCCTGAGTGCACCCTGGTCTCACTCTGCCTCTTTCTGCACCCCACTTCTCTCTCTCCACCCAGCACCTCTTGCCCACTGCTGAAAGGCTGATTGGGACAGGCAGGAAGAAGGTGCTGGGGAGAGGGGCAGAAGTTGATCAGTGGGACCCACTGGTGGGTATTGAACAGCTACTGTTCTTTTCGGTGGGTGGTCCAGCCTCAAACCACCACAATGTTGATGCTTCTTCACAAACTATATACTGATCAGTAGACAAGATTGCAGGTACTGGCTGGAAAATGCCACACTTGGGCACAGTTCCCTGTAAGCAGAGCATTTGGGTAGTCACCCAGAAGAGATTCAAATACCACCCAGCTAATTTGCAACGCTCTCACAGTGCCCACAGCAGACAACATTTGTTTCTATTGGTGATGCACAGCTGCACATGCCTCAGTGCACATAACAAAATTTATTCTATACTTGGATGGAAAAATTTAGAGGGAACATTGCACAGAGCTATCTTCACCCGGTGTGTGTTATTTTGAGGACAATTCCAGCTGGCAAGGCCAAAGAAACAGGTTTTCAGTTTCTCTCTCTCTCTCTCTCTCTCTTTTTTTAACCTTTCAACCAGACTGCTCTGAGTGGCTGCGCAGAGTCAGGGGATGCATCCTACATTAGATACTTCTCTAGTTTAGAAAGAATCAGTCAAGCTCCTAATCTGCACTCCCTGAGCATCCCACAGCCAGGCAGGAAAACAGAGCAGCCAGAGTTACTCTCACCTTCTGTGAGCAGGTGGGAATCTGAGTTGCTGATTAGCAACTGCAGAAAGGAAGGGAGAGCAGTTCCTAGAAATGTGTCTAAACTATACTCCTCTGCTGACAAAGGGATGTAGATTAGGCACATCGCTATTGCAAATGAAGCAGGGATTTAAATATCCCGCGCTTCATTTGAATAAAAATGGACGCCGCTTTTTGCTGACGTGGCACTTTGCCAGCAAAAAGTGGCAGTCTAGACGGGGATCAGTTGACAAAGAAAGCCTTTTCCGACCAATCCCTTAAGCCTAGTGCAACGAGGTATACAAGATTGGTCGGAAAAGGCTTCCCTTGTCGTCTGATCCCCGTCTAGACTGCCGCTTTTTGCTGGCAAAGTGCCACTTCGTCAAAAAGCGGCGTCCATTTTTATTCAAATGAAGCGCGGGATATTTAAATCCCCGCTTCATTTGCAATAGCGATGTGCCTAATCTACATCCTTCTGTCGGCAGAGGAGTGTAGTTTAGACACACCCTTAGTGCACAGTGGTTCCTACCAGAGCTGCCTATTGGGCTGGGAGCGATGCAAAGAAAGGTGACACTTCCTACTGCCTTCCTACAGCAAAAGGACTGACTCAAGCAAGCCTTAGTTTAAAAGTTGCAGAATGTGACCCATTAAACACTTTTAGCTCATAATCCACTACACATTTTCTTCTTAACACCCTGGAGGACCTGGCACTGGATGTTGGCATCATGTGATCAGGACATGAGCAGTCTGCCTAGTTTTGGGGACAGGAGTCAGGCCTAATGGAGGTGAGTCAGTAGTCAAGAATCAGAGACCAGGCTCAGAACTGGAGTCAGAAATCAGATGCCAGTGCAGGCCTGGGTGAAATCAGATGCCAGTGCAGGCCTGGGTGAAATCAGATGCCAGTGCAGGCCTAGGGCCCAAGGGCTGCATCCAGCCTGCCAAGCCACCAGATCTGGCCCTTGGACACAGCAGGGAATCCCAGGCACTCTCCCTGCTTGTCTTGCCCCAGGCACAGGTCACCAAGAAAAGCGGCTGCTGGTCCATTTCTCTTTCAAAAGTGTGAGCCTGCGGGGCAGGGGGAACTTCAGGCACTGCTCCCACCTCCAGCACAATCCCATTGCCTGGTTTCTGGCTAGAAACCAGCCAACTGGAACTGCCTGTTTGAATAGCAGGCAGCCCATGAAGCACCAGGCCTCTCTCCCCTCTGGCCTGTAGTTAAGCACATATGCACATGGCTCTGCAGCCAGTGCAGGGGTGGGGTAGGCAGGCTGTCTGAGAAACATGCTGGGCTGCTGGCTGGGAGTCACCTAGATAAGTCTCCTGGCCAGAGCCTGTCTCTGGCACCCCCAGCCCCTTCCGTCCCCAATCCTCTACCCCCCCACACACTCCTGCTCCCTAAATTCACATACCCAATCTCTCTGCCCCCATATCCCCTCCCAGAACCTGCACCCCAATCCTCTGCTCCAGATCACAACCCCATCCTGTCCTAGGTCTCATCCAAACTCCCTGCACCATAGATCCCCTCCCAGGTCTAGCATCCCAACCCCCTCCTGCCCTAGGTCACATCCCAAACCCCTTCACCCCAGTCTCTTGCCCTAGGTCACAATCCAAAACCCCTGCACCCCAGGTCATAATCCTTTCCTGTCCTAGGTCACAACCCAAACCCCTGAACCCAAATTCCCTCCCAGGCCTCACATTCCTTCCTGGACCCCAATCCCTTACCCCAACCTCCTTTCTGCACCCAATCTCCATCCCAGACTCCACACTTCCTCTATTAATATCATAGAAGAGTGCAGCCCTTGACCACTTATCAAATTCTTGGATTGGCCACCTCCATAAAAAATTATTGCCCACACATGTGCCGGAGCCAAGGGTGAGAACTGAAGATATCAGATGTGAAGAATTGTAACTGAAAGTCAAGACTGGATTACCTGGAATAAGGCAAGGCAGAGTCTCAGCAAGTGCTATCACAGACATGAATGCTTTGAGCAGCCACCAAATTGCTCCTGCTGCTGAGTGTAAGAGTAGATGTGCTGACTTTTCCAGCCAGTCAGACAGCGTAGCCTACTAGGCAGCTTACTACAGCCCAGCTGCACTCCTTAGGTTGCCTGGATACCAGCACTGACACATGCCCTGCTTCCACCAGGGTCATGAAGGGCAATCAGAGTGGGGGAGTCACCAAGCATTAAGAATTTTATTACAATCTAAATCAAAGAAAATTGCAGTCCCCATACACCATTACTCTTCAAGGTCAAGTATTTTCTGTCAAACTCTCAAAACATACACAGCAATAAATTATATAGGCTTATTAATGCTGTCACTGAATCATTTTTACTCCTACATTTCCTATAAAAGTAACTGGATTTTTTTTTTTACTTTAACTAAAGCATTGCTAACTTGAAAAGAATGAGAAACACTTGTATAGAGACACATGACAGCCATATGGGTTAAGCCTGAAAGGAAATTGCAATGAAAACAAATAGTAATGTAGTTAATCTCTATTCAATGCTTTAAGTGTGGATCCTTAGAAGTTCAGAAAAACGCATGAATAGTCTGGCAAATTATGACCTAATTCTCTGAATAATAATGGAGGGCCAAGGTAGCAGGCTTCATGATTATTGTTAAGAAAAAGTCATGGGGATTTTTAACTTCTATCTTGATAGCCAATCATATTGGGCCTAAATTTAACATCTCATCAGAAGGATGAAAAACTTGCATGTACTTCAGTGTTGCTCAGCATGATATTTCTGTGGGAAATGAAAGCAATTTAAAGGGCTCTGGACAGCTGTCCTGTCAGTGACCCTGGGTGCCCAACACTGCTGCTGTCTAGTATGGCGTCACCACATGGGCGTGGAGCTGGATCATAAGCAGCAGCTGGACAGTGCATGTGGCATACATAAGTTGCTGCCATAATCATGATTTAAAAGCAGCAGGGAGCCCCAGGAAGTCCAAGGCTCCCCTGCTGTACCACCACTGCAATTTAAAAGTGGCACAGCCGCCACCATTATTACCGTACAGGAGCTAGGAGATTCGGGCCCTTTTAAATCTCCTGGGCAACTGCCCCATCAGCGGCCCTGCTCATAGCACCTTATATTTATGTGCCCTTTTTGTACCCTCCTTTGGGAATTTCCCCCAGCCTAGCTTTTTCCTTAGGCCAGGGGTTCTCAACTTTCACTGCACTGCAACTCCCTTGTGACAACACAAATGACTTCACTTCAGGACCCCAGGACGGGTTGACAGAAGTCATAGCCCACCCAAGCAAAACCTCCAATCTCACCAATTCAGCAAGGGGTCCGAAGTCGGAGGTCAAGAGCTTCAGTGCAGGGCAGGGCTCTAACCCAGCCCTGGCGATCCCGTTCTAAGGGGGTCACGACCCACTCTGGGTTCCCCACCCACAGTTTGAGTGCCCTGCTGCCTTAGGGAATCTACCCTCTCCCCAACCCTGTGTCATTCCCCCGGTGGGGGGGGGGGGGGGGGGAGAAAGAGCCCCAGGGAGGGACAGGGGAAGACTCCGTGGGCAACTCTGGCACAAAACTGCCTGTCAGCACGCCCCAGCCTGCCTCAGGACTGGAGTTCCGCGCGGCGTTAGAGACAGTCCTAGGTCCCCTCCCCAAACTCGCGGAGGTACCAAGCGCGCTGCAGCGCTCCCCCTGTGCGGAGCGGCACCTGGCGCCAGGGGCCCCTCCCGTCTTCCAGGCGCGTGCCAGCTCAGCCCCCTCTCCCCACTTCAGAGAGCGCCCCAGCCTGCCTTGCTGGGGGGGGGAGGGGCGGGTGTAAAATGCGCTGTCCTTTTCCCCTCCCCCCCACCCGCAAGGCGGGGAACAACCCGTGAGCTAAGGCCGGAGAACAGAGCCCCGGAGCCGGCGCGCAAAGGCCGCAGCCCGCAGGCTCCCTCTAGCCACCGCCCTTCCCGGGGGGAGGGAGGGAGGGACGGCGAGCGCAGGAGGAGGATTTTTCTCCATCTCTCCCTTTTTCAGCCAGGAATGAGCCTCTGCCCCCTGGCACCGCCGAGACACAGCGCGGCTTGCACACACCCGCCGCGCGCGCACCGCTCCCCCCCTCCCCGCTATAAATAAGTTAAGGGAGGCGCAGAGGGCGAGCAGTGGGAGCTCCCCGTCTGGCTCAGCCCAGCAGCCTGGAGGGGAACCTCCCCCCACCCCTCCCCGCCCAGCACAAGCAGCCCCCCGGCGGCGCCATGGCGTGCGTGGCCGGCTGCCGCTGCTGCACGGAGCGCAGGAGGCAGAGCAGCATCCTCTACAACATCCTGAAGAGCGAGGAGCGGAAGGAGGCAGCGCAGCAGCAGCAGCAGCCGCCCCAGCCCCAGGCTCCCGGGCCGGGCTGCTCGTGCGGCTCGCGGCGGCGCGTGGCCCTGCGCAGCCCGCAGGTGGCGGGCAAGGCGGCCTCGGCCGTGCTGGTGAAGACCCTGCGCTTCGTCAAGAGCGTGCCCTGCTTCCAGGAGCTGCCGCTGGACGAGCAGCTGGTGCTGGTGCGCAGCTGCTGGGCTCCGCTGCTGGTGCTGGGGCTGGCCCAGGAGCGGGTGCACTTAGAGACGGTGGAGACCGCGGAGCCCAGCATGCTGCAGCGGATACTAACCAGCCGGCAGCAGGAGCAGGACCGGCAGCAGCACCCGCTGCCCTCGGCCGGCGAGATCCAGGCCATCAAAGGCTTCCTGGCCAAGTGCTGGAGTCTGGACATCAGCACCAAAGAGTACGCCTACCTCAAGGGCACTGTGCTCTTCAACCCGGGTGAGTATCCTGGGCTGCAGCCTTGGGGAGAGAAGGGGGTTCCGTTCGCAGCTGCACCTAAGGGCATTCCCCCTCTAGGGTTCATTGCCTGCGGCCTGGAGGAGAGAGCGGGACTAGGAGGGAGGCTGAACGAAGAAGCGAATCGCATTTTAGTCCAGTCAACAGGAAAGTTTTGAAAGCTGGAGCCTTTTTGCGTGATTTTCTGTTGAAGGGAGCTTTGCGTGCCATGCACTCGGGAAGGAAAGAGAGATGGGGAAGGCTGCCGTCTCGCCAGCGTTGCCCAGGATTGGTTCCTTTAGAGGAAGTTGACCAGGGAAATTTGTAAGGGTGCTCAAGACTTGCTGCCAGCTGTCCTCTTGCAGGGACTTAGGATCAGCTGGGGGAATCTTGGTTGTTGTACCTGAGAAGTGGCCACCCTTGAAGGGGGCAGACTATTACTTCACCTTGCTGATCCAAGGTCCCAACCATTAAAAAAACTTTGGTTGAGACTACCCTGGTAAATTAGCAAAATGCAGGACAATGTAGCACTTTAAAGACTAACAAGATGGTTTATTAGATGATGAGCTTTCGTGGGCCAGACCCACTTCCTCAGATCAAATAATGGAAGAAAACAGTCACAACCATATATACCAAAGGATACAATTTAAAAAAAATGAACACACATGAAAAGGACAAATCACATTAAATTAGGTTGGGTTACTACATCATTCCAGGGGGTGAAAAATCCAAACGTCTGAGTAGTTAAGCCAACCTAAGTCCTGGGGATTCTTCTGTGGCCCAAGCTACTGCATTGCAGGGAGGTGCATTAACTACACCATGGGAATTTCTCCTGTCAGAACAGGTATTTTCTACATTGAAGCTGTACAGCTTTAGCATTTTAAGTGCAGACAAGCCCTTTGTGTGCTTAGGGAAAGAATAGGAGGTGATGCTATGGGGTCCTTTTCAGGTAGAGAGCTCTTTGTCCAGTTCAGAGTCTGAAAGCAACTGGTGCTAAATGATCTGATTTGCGGGATAGGCGTTGTAAGTTTATTTACTTTTTTTAATTGTTAGAAAAATCTCTCCTTTCCTGTTCATCCAGGTATTTAGTGTTTTTCCAGTTACAATTCATACACGACTAATAACTAGCTAGAGTGCTTTTTATCTTATATTAAATAATTGCCTCCGCAGAGTACACCTTCAGTCCACTTTCTCATTTATAAAAAGTTAATGCATAGAGGTTGGCTAGTGAAAAGCAATAGTCACTGTAGTTTTCTTTTTGAACTACTTGAAACTTTGCAAATTCAACAGCTACGCCCCAATGCATACTGTAAATAACCAGGTGGTTAACTGTGGTTTAGAAAAGTAAGATTGATCAGTAAGGTTTTCAAAGAACAAAACAACAAATTTCAAGACTTAGAAATCTGGTCAGATTAAATGAGGAATGCTTGCATATATTTATGCATATTTTGTTCAAAAAGCAGTATTTTCATGTAATCTCACAATAAAGTCAGATTTGTTAAGTTTATTTTTAAAAATCTCCCTTAAATACAATAGCTTGATGTGCTCAGACATAGTAATGGAATCTTATAATTGTCAAATCTAGACCAAGAAGTAAAGGTACTAAATTTTCTAACAACTCCAGTTCCCTAATTTGTTTAGTTAGACAACAACCTATCACATCTTGGAATTAACTTGCTTATCATCTGTAATCTGAAGCTTGTTCCTGTGTTGCTGTTAGCAGGACATTTTAATATGAATAGGGCATTTCCTAGTGATCAACAAGTTGTTCACAAACTTGTTCCTTTTATTATCTCTGTTTACATGTTATGATTTGGCACCTTGAAGGTCATTACTGGTAACAAACCATACCAGGCGCCCATATTTTATCACCTACAAAATATGTATCTTCTTTTAAAAATGTAAGTATTGAAAGATATTGTTGCAGAGCTGCCCTTTGTTATGAAACAACAAATTTAGATTCATGTCCAGAACAGCAACATGAGAGATTTGTGATTGCTCTGTTAAAATCTGTATATCTGCATGTGTGTTGGATATAATAAAATCTCCGGTTAAATCATTTTAATGTAGACAAGTAATTCAAAACATTGGGCCTGTTTCTCATCTGAGAAACTTAATATTGACATTTATGTGTTACCAATTAGCTGGCATGCTGCAGGATGGCCAACTTCCATGATCTGTTTTGTAGATAAACTTCATAAACAGACATTTAGTTTCCTGTTTTTCTTTCAGATCTGCCAGGGTTGCAGTGTGTACAGTATATCCAGGGACTGCAGAGGGAAGCTCAGCAAGCTCTAAATGAACATGTCAGGCTGATTCATCAAGGGGACCACACCAGATTTGCCAAGCTGAATGTTGTTCTTTCCCTACTGAGATCTATTAATGCTAATGTGATTGCTGAACTATTCTTTAGACCCATCATTGGAACAGTGAACATGGATGACATGCTACTGGAGATGCTTTGTGCAAAGTTATAAAGGCGTGTAAAAGAAACAAATACGTCCATTACTAAGGAAGGCCTAGAGCAGAATAGTGTAAAATAATGTAAATAAACTAACTTATTGTTTTTCATAGATAGTATTTTTGTATTCAATAAAATATTCAACTTCTGACACTTAATTTTTATTAGACATACTGTTTTCAGAATAGGATGTACAGCCATGAAAATATATGCCTTTTCAACCATTAATGAAGAGTTTTAGTTTCCAAAGTGAGATGACTATTCTCTGAATAAGGGTCATTCTAATCTGTGTTATGTTTTCAAAGTGAGTAACCTTTTTTCTTAAAATGTAAAACTACAACAGTGCTTAATACTTATTTGAAGAGCTAAAGATAGGATAAGAGAGCCAAATTACTTTGCACATTTCAGCTACATTAAATAAGAAACCTGACACAGCAATCTTTATAGTTGAACTATGGGCCTTATCTAGAGCTGCTGAAGTCCATCAAGTCTTTGTGTTCACCTTATTAGACTTTGGATCAGGTCTGTGTTGAATAGTTAAGGAAATCATTTACCTATGTGCTTGTGTACAACGGGAAACAGACCAGAATAGCTATTGTGTAATAAATTATTCTGGAATATCTTCTTGTGTGGCCCCTCTATTGTGAACTAATATCCCTTTATTCTGGAATAATTAGTATGCATCCAAAACAGGGTAATTATTCTTGAATAAAAATAATTTTTCATTACCATAAAATTACTCCACAATAGCTATGCCAATTGATTTCCCCATGTAGACAAGCCCTTAGATAATGTATTGTGAATATTTCAAAATTGATTAAGAGTAGTTTGTCCTTCCAGTGTTTCTGAAAAAACATTAAACTTAACATATGTTGGACTCTAGGGAAAAAGAACTCCGCCTTCTAAACACAGCAAACCCTTTACCAATAGTTCTTATTGCTTGTAGACTACAGACCGACTTGTTTTCTTCTAGGCATTTGCTATAAAAACTAGAATTCAGTGGTACATATTCTGATCTTGGTTTCACCTATGGAAACAAAATTACTTCACTAAAATGGAGTTAGTCTGGATTTACATCACTGTTACTGCTGTCAGAATCTGGTCCACTGTATTTAGTAACAGAGAGGTAGCCATGTTAGTCTGAATCTACAAAAGCGGCGAGGAGTCCTGTGGCACCTTATAGACTAACTGAAGTGTTGGAGCGTAAGCTTTTGTGGGCAAAGACCCACTTTGTCACATGCATGTGGTGGAAATTTCCAGAGGCAGGTATAACTATGCAGGCCAGAATCAGGCTAGAGATGACAAGTTGGATCCAATCAGGGAGGATGAGGCCCACTTCTGGTAGCTGATCTGGAGGTGTGAATAGCAAGAGAGGAGAAGCTGCTTTTGTAGTTAGCTAGCCATTCACAGTCTTTGTATTTAGTAATTTATACACATCTCACTAAGGAAAATTAATTTTTAAACCTATTTGCTTGTCTTAGCTTATTGATTGTGCCTTCAACATTCTTTTTGTTCTCTCTCTGCTAATTGGTATATTATCAAAGACAAATCATAAAGTCAGAAAATGAAAAAAAAAGACTTGTAAGCTTATGTAGTCCACCTTTCTGCTACTAGAATAGTGATAGAAATGTAGCCGTGTTAGTCTGGGGTAGCTGAAGCAAAATGCAGGACAATGTAGCACTTTAAAGACTAACAAGATGGTTTATTAGATGATGAGCTTTCGTGGGCCAGACCCACTTCCTCAGATCCTTTTTGATCTGAGGAAGTGGGTCTGGCCCACGAAAGCTCATCATCTAATAAACCATCTTGTTAGTCTTTAAAGTGCTACATTGTCCTGCATTTTGTTTCTGCTACTGTGAATAGTTTGCTATAGCAAATCATTCCCATTTTTTTTTATCTTACCCAGTGCCCAGGACTATGCAGTGAGAGTTTAAAAGGCATATAATATTAAGGCCCCATTCCATGCTAGGACAGAAACCCACTGCTGTCAATGACTGCCTGCAATAAGTTCTCCTGACCATTGATAATTAGTTTTAATGTAAATATGGGTTGTGAGGTTTGGGGGGAGGGGGAGGGAGAAGAATAATTTCCAACATGGAAAGTGTGAAAATTGAGGACTTTGTTGAAGACAGTCCTGTCCTAATTACAGGCCACCCCTTTCTATAAATCCAAGATACGTACTAAAAAACTTGAACTTATAGCGAAACAACTTAAAGTGGGGAATTTTTTCCTGCGGCTGACTTCCATATGTGCAAATTGGGGTTTTTTGGTGTGACATAAGAGTGGGGAATGGGAGGACTTAACACAACAGTTCCTACAAGCACTGACAACTTTAGTGTGGAATAGATATATACCAGGGTGACTTATAGTGGGGATGCCCTGCCGTGTTCCTTCTAAGCTGTGCAACACCACAGCTTCACAGGTGATTAATCAACCTTGCCCAATCAGAGGCTCAGGGCTCTGTGCATGGAGCTGACTGGGTGGGGCTAATTAATCACCTGTGAAGCTCTGCTGCCCCACAGCTTAAAGGGAACACTGACACCCTGTATGTATTAGGTAGGCACTTCCAACAGCTGCCAAAGAGCTGGTATAGAAGGAGGAAAGATGGTGATGACAGTCATTATTGGCAACAGCATTTTTTTTTTTTAGTGTAAATGGGGCCTTATAATCTTAGTTTCTTTGAATTGTTGAGCTAAATACCATTTTATCAGCAAGATGTAACACATTTAATGGCAAAGATAAATATAGTGGGGGGTTACAATTTAAAATTAATGTTCAAAGTGTAATTCTTTTAAAAAATTAAAAAGACAAACTGGTCAGATCAACAAGTTTTCAAAGCTAAGAAGAGCTGAAGAAAAGCGGTGTAGCTCAAAAGCTTGTTTCTTTCACCATAAGAAGTTGATCCAATAAAAGATAGTGCCTCCCCAACCTTGTCCCAACACAATAACAGAATTGCCCCCCCCCCCCACACACAGAGAAAGTAAAACAGATAATCAAATGACAATTTTTTTTTTTTTTTACCTTAAGTGGTTTAATCTGGGGCTGATATTGCTTCTGTTACCATAGACTTTCTATTTATTAAAATGAACTCTTTCAACACAAATAGTGGTTGTGTTGGTGATTAGCCCTTATGCAACCATTGAAGGAAGCTCCTTCCTTTACCTAAATAGGTCTGGCTATGTTAGGGGTGGCCATTACAGCTGGTCAAATTTTTCCAACAAGTGTGTTTTGTCAAAAATGGCCTCTCTTGATTTGTTGAAAAAAGTTTAAACCAAAGTAGAAAAGGAAAAATATTTATTTTTTCCCTTTCTGCTCCTCCTCTTCTTTCTAAGGGTATATCTAGACTACGTTCTTCTTTCGAAAGAAGATATGCAAATACAATGCTCATTTGCGTATCTTCTAATCACTTTTTCAAAAGTGTTTTTTTCGAAAGTGAAAGCAGTTTAGACAGGGGTTTTTCAAAAGAATCCCCTTTTTTGAAAGAACCCTTCTTCTTTAAAAAAATGAGGCATACAAGGTTCTTTCGAAAAAGGGGGTTCTTTTGACCTCCCCATCTAAACCCGCTTTCAAAAAAGCGATTGGCAGAAGATATGCCAATAAGCACCAAATTTGCATATCTCTTTGAAAAAAAGAATGAAGTCTAGATATACCCAAATTTTCTTCTGCTTTATCAGTAGTGGGGGAAAAGGAAGAAAAAGTGAGCTAAACAAAGCCAATCCTAATGGAACTGAAATTTTGTGTAATAATCTCTCATAATGTCATATATTGTGTAAAGCCTCTTTAAACATGGAAAGGGTGTTCCTAATCCTCATGAACTCTATACTGGGTTGGGGGGACAACTTAACTCCAACCCCGGCATACCCCGGTTGTTCAGGGGCCTGGCATAATCACAGCCCTTCTCTGCATTGCCCTACTTGAACACAAATTGTCCCCAAGGAGGTGGTGTGCGGTATAGGAGAAGGGGAATCAATGCTTTATATCCCAATCATTAGAGTTGGCCAAGAGAAACAATCTGCATCCAAAGGGATTGTTAACTGTAGCATTACCAGAGTGCAATAGAGCTCCAGTCCTGGACCAGGATCCTACTGTGCTAGGTGCCATACAAACACAACAACAAAAAATAACCACTAGTTCCTGCTCCATAGCTTGCATGCTCTGCTTACGTAATACATAGCTTGGCTGGGCACTGTCTCTCCTCTGGCACTTAGGGAAGAAATGGCTCTACACAAGTCAGTCCTACACCTTAAAAGCACAATGGCTCTTGAGTTTAAGGCCTAAGTCAAACTGACAGCTGAATATATCAACAAGAAATCTGTGAAGTGGCTTCTTTGAATTTAGAATAGTGGAAGATGAGGGTTGGAGGATACCTCAGGAGGTCATTTAGTGTACCCCCTTCTCAAAGCAGGATGAACCCCAACTAAATAATCTCAGTCAGGGATTTGCCAAGCCAGGACATAAATACCTCTCAGGAGGGAAATTCTGCCATCTGCCTAGGCAACCCATTCCAGTGCTTCACCACCCTCCTAATATTTTCCTAATATTCAACTTAGACCCCTCCCACTATAACTTGAGACCATTGGTCCTCATTCTGTCATCTGTCACCACTGAGAACAGCCTCTCTCCATTCTATTTAGAATCTCCCTTCAGCTAGTTGAAGGCTGCTATCAAATCCCCCTTCACTCTTTTCTGCAGACTGAATAAGCTGAGTTCTCTCAGCCTCTCATAAGTCATGTGCTCCAGCCCCCTAATCATTTTTGTTGCCCCCCTCTGGACTTTCTCCAGAAGAATTGGATGAGCTTTCAAAGGCCTTATGCTCAAGTTGCCGGAATTTCTCTTGTCTTTTTATGTATCATGGTAGCTTTTAAATGTCCCCAAGCCCCAACCCTTCCTGTTATCACGGTGCCTCTCCCCCGCATGGCACCCTGTTCCCTGAGAGAGCCTGATTGCTGCTGACATCCCAGGCCAACCCCCCTCCCTGTGATCCTGGAGGCCGTGTTTTTGAACCCCCCGATCCAGAGTTTGAAGCATGTCTGTCAAAGTCTACAGAGCAAAGAACTGGCTCAAGGCAACCATTAATTTCTTTCAACATAACAATACCCTGACTTCATCTCAGCCATCCTCTAAACAGAATTTAACCAGTTGACACCCTGAATGACACATCTTCCAGACAGAAAGAATAATAAGGATGGAGGGAAATAAGGAGCATGCACAGCTCAGAACGGGGGACACAGGATTCCCTGACGGGAACGCATTTGGAGGACCCTGGTAGATGGATGGGGGAGATTGGGGACATGCAGAGTCTCCAGCTTGTTGTGCAAGGGGATAGTAGAGGATAGAGCCCTTGGGATGGAGGAAGAGGGAATGGGGATACATTTAAAAACCTTGGTATTGGGTGAGGGGTGCACAGAATTCTTGGTAGAGGGAAGATTAAGGGACCCTGGTATGGAAGGGAATGGGGATGCCCACAGAGCCCCTGCTATGGTGAGGAGAGCATTAGAGTTCCTGATATGGGGGAGGCAGGCATGAAGGGCACATAGGCCTCTTGTTGGGAGGGGCAAATTGGGGATCCTAGTGTGGGGAGGATAGGCTCTTGGCATGGGGACAGAAATGAGGAATGATGGCATATGGGAGAGAGAGATGCATACGTGGTTCCCCACCCTTTCTGCCCTCCATCCACCTGAGAGTGAAGGTCCCCCACCATAGCCATCGGCCAGTGCCCCTGCCAGCCTGAGTGCTGGGGGGGGGGGGGGGGGAAGGGTGGCACTGGTCCCCTAAGCACAGAGTGCTGGGCAGGCAGTGCGCATGGCCCCAGATCAAGACAGGAATGTGGCCTCTGCACACTGGAGCTGATGGGAAAAGTGGGCTAGCATGGGAGTCAAGAGGTGGTTTTTGGGGGCAGAGCATAGGTGGGGCCATCCCAAGTTGTTTAGGATAGCACAGACCCCAGCCTCTTAATAACTATCACCCATGGAAAGAGCAACACAAAGAGCCAAAGCAGTTGGAAGGGGGGAGACAGCCATTCACTCACTCATGATAGGGGAGGTTGTAGGAAGTCCCAGAAATGGGAGGAGGATGGGAGAAAGATACAGGGACAAGAGGGGTGGGGGAAGGAAGGAAATAGAAGAATGCAAGGAGCTCCTAGTGGGTGCAATGTGCTCTACTTGGAAAAGCTGTGAATTGTGAGACCCTCAGATTGGTTTCCATGGAAGCCCTATAAGTAAATATGTTACAAAATTGCTTGAGAGATATGTGCATGCACACAAGGGGACATTATAAATGTTTCTTGAATTTATGACATGGCAATTTTTTTCCTTCCTTCATAAAATTCAGATCTTTTAAATAAAATACTCCATTAAATCACTTCGCTCCTTGCGCAAAGAGCTTCAGTTTCATTGTAAAGGACCAAGCCCAGTCACTTAGACAGGTATTAAAGGAAGAAACGCTGTCCCCAGAGCGCAAAGCTATAGCAAGTAACCAGACTGTATGCTAAAGAAGAATTTTGAAAGACCTGAACATTCCATGTGCCAACACATCATACCCTTCTGTGCAGTATGTCCTCTTCACAAGGATGGTAGTGGGGTGGGAAGGAAGCAGAGTAATACGTGAATAGAAAAAGGCACCATGTAATTGCAAATCCATAAGACCTAAGGCATAGTGGTAGAACTGCTGACTAGCAGGTTATGACTGAGTGCAGAAGCACACAAGAATACTTCCCATTCAAAAGCTATAGAACCCAAACACCCTGAGCTCAAAATCACTTCACTTTACAGAACATAGGGCAGGACATAAAATGAGCACAGCTGTTCATTCCCGAGAAAGGGCATGCTACCATATCCTGCTCTAGCTGCCAGTAGCAGAGGAGACCTATTGGCAGCCATATTTATTGAGAATTATAATATCTGAGTCATAGGGGAATGTTTTCTGTTACTTTGGGCGGGGGGATTGAAGGGAGACATTTTTGCACCACATACTGACGTATAGCTTTCTGTAGAAAAGGCTAAATCAGCAATCATATCAGGTTTCCTAAAGCAGCTTCTGACTAAGCCTCTTCTGTGGGAATACAAGGAATGAGCTCTCCTTGTATTACAGCATGAGCATCCTACACTCAGACAGATATCTAACCTGCAATAAGAATGAAGCAGCTCTGGTGCACACAGAAGCAATAATACAGAAATACTTGTCCAGGGCAGAAACTAAGCTAACTAAAAGGGCTATAACAATTAGATATGTTGGAGATGAACCTGCTAAAAGATTTCACAGATTATATTTCAATATTGACATAGGTGAAGCATAGTTAATGTGGTGTGTTTGTTGACAAAAATTGTCAGTACTTTTTTGGGCAAAGCTAGGATGCCAAAAGAATACTTTTTTTCAAAAATGACCCATGTCATCTTGACCACTTCATTGTGACTATACTGGTCAGATCCACAGGCTCTAGCTCACACTATGTATCTAAAAGATTGTTCATATATTTGATGAAAAGAGTTTAAATGCCAATACTCAGTTCTAGTGGTGAACAATGTGGATGTTTGTATATCTCTGAAGATCAGTTCCATAAAAAATAGACTTAATTATCTGGAGTGTTAGAATAGTTGGAATCTGGATACCTTTTTCTATATTGCTCCCAAAGGAACGGATATAGAAGATATTAGTTAACTTTCTAATATACATATTGACATTACACTCATGTACAAATGAATCCATTATTCTCTCCCTAACATTGGCGCCCTGAGCACTGCTCTTATAAGCACACTTTCCCAGAGCTCACATATTTCACAGCATTTCAAACTGAAAGCAGCCTCTCCACAAATTTCATTTAGCAATCCTCATGGTGACAGTCTCTGCTAGATAAAGTCACTGCTGTCCATTTTGCCCAGTAATAGCTATTGCCATTTATATCAACCTAGACACTCAGTGTTTCTAGCTAGGAGTGTAATGCTAGCAATAGTGAGTTTCTAATCACAAAGTGCCATTCAGCAGGGGTTACTTTAGGGAGACACCCTTTCCTCTGAAGAGATTTGGGAAAGTTAAAATCAGTGAACTTTGTTAAGAATGTTTCTTATAGATAAGAACTAAATGGTGTTTATTTTTAATGTATAACCTTTTAATAGCTTATTTTAAACCCTTTTTTGCAGCAGTTTGTTATTACATATTAACAGTGGGCACACAACACCAACCGAGCAATACCTGTTTTGCATCCAAAAAAGGAAGCATGCAAATGAAGTGTGTATTTTCTGTAATGACTGTATAGCACATTGAATCTGTCATTCCTTTTTGTCTGTGTAAAGACAGAAGCACTTCCTTTAGTGGATATTCTAGGCATTATAGTAAACACTAGCAAACCTTCAGAAAACCATTCATATTGTAGTCTTTTGCCAGCAGTGGAGGGAAAGCTAATAATTGCCGGATGCAAATAAATACTGTAACAAACTTTTAAAATTTGGAGAGGCATTGTTAGATCAGTGAAGCACAATCTGCCTCCAGCTTTGTTACATGATCAAAGTCAAACATTCTAGATTTAGTGATAGAAATGTAGCCGTGTTAGTCTCGGGTAGCTGAAGCAAAATGCAGGACAATGTAGCACTTTAAAGACTAACAAGATGGTTTATTAGATGATGAGCTTTCGTGGGCCAGACCCACTTCCTCAGATCAAATAGTGGAAGAAAATAGTCACAACCATATATACCAAAGGATACAATTAAAAAAAAATGAACACATATGAAAAGGACAAATCACATTTCAGAACAGGAGGGGTATGCGGGGGGGTGGGAGGATGGAAGGTAAGTGTCTATGAATAGATGATGTTAGAGGTGGGGAGAGTGGGATGTTTGTGAGTTAATGGTATTGGAGGTGATAATTAGGGAAGCTATCTTGGTAATGGGTAAGATAGTTCAAATGTTTGTTGAGTCCTTTTTGGAGGGTGTCGAATTTTAACATGAATGACAGTTCAGAGGATTCCCTTTCAAGTGCAGATGTAAAAGGTCTTTGTAGCAGAATGCAGGTGGTTAAGTCATTGAGAGAGTGTCCTTTCTGGTTAAAATGGCAAGAAACTGTTTTTTCTTTGTGATCTTGTCTGATATCTGTTTTGTGGGCATTAATCCTTTGGCGAAGTGTCTGAGATGTTTGTCCAATGTACATAGCAGACGGACACTTTCGGCACATGATAGCATAGATTATATTTCTGGATGCGCAGGAATATGTGTTCTTGATCTTATAACTCACTTGGTTAGGTCCAATAATGGTATCAGCAGAATGAATATGTGGACAAAGCTGGCAACGGGGTTTGTTGCAAGGGAAGGTGCCAGGGTTGGTAGTAGTGTGGTATGTCCTGTGGTTGTTGGTAAGAATCATCTTGAGGTTAGGTGGCTGTCTATAGGAGACTATGGGTCTGTCTCCCAGAGCCTCTTGGAGTATGGTATCCTGTTCCAGTATAGGCTGTAGTTTATTGATAATGTGTTGGACAGGTTTAAGTTGGGGGTTGTAGGTGATGACAAATGGTGTTCTATTGTTGGTTTTCTTGGATCTGTCTTGAAGTAGATGGTTTCTAGGTATTTGTCTGGGTCTTTCAATTTGCTTTTTTATTTCTCCAGGTGGGTAGTTGAGGTTTATAAATGCTTGTAGAGATCCTGAAGCTACTGGTCTCTGTCAGTGGGATTAGAGCAGATGCGGTTGTATCGAAGGGCTTGGTTATAGACGATGGATCGTGTGGTGTGTTCTGGATGGGAGCTGGAAGCATGTAGGTAACTGTATGAGTCGGTGGGTTTTCTGTAGAGAGTGGTGTTTAATTTTCCATTGTTGATTTGTACTGTGGTGTCCAGGAAGTGGATCTCTCGTGTAGAATGGTCCAGGCTGAGGTTGATGGTGGGGTGTAGGTTCTTGAAATCTCTCTGGAATATCTCCAGTGTTGCTTGGCCATGCGTCCAGATCATAAAGATGTCATCGATGTACCGTAGGTAGAGAAGGGGTGAAAGGGGACGGGAGTTGAGGAAACGTTGTTCTAGGTCAGCCATAAAGATGTTAGCATACTGTGGGGCCATGCGTGTACCCATGGCTGTGCTGCTGATCTGGAGGTATAAGTTGTTCTCAAACTGGAAATAATTGTGGGTGAGAACAAAGTTACATAGGTCTGCTATCAGGTTGGCAGTAGTGTCCTCTGGGATAGTGTTTCTAATTGCTTGTAATCCGTCTTCATGTGGGATGTTGGTATATAGAGCTTCTACATCCGTGGTGGCAAGGATGGTGTTATTGGGGAGGTTATCAATGTTTTCTAGTTTCCTTAGGAAGTCAGTAGTGTCTCGGAGATAGCTGGGGGTATTGGTTGCGAAGGGTTTGAGAAGAGAGTCTACATAGCTGGATAGACCAGTAGTGAGCGTGCCGATACCAGAGATGATGGGATGTCCGGGGTGCCCAGGTTTATGGCTCTTGGGAAGTAGATAGAACAATCCTGGTTGGGGGCCAGAAGGTGTTTCTGTGTGGATTTGTTCCCGAGTAGCTGTGGGGAGGCTTTTAAGGAGATAGTGTAGTTTCTTTTGGTATTCCAAGGTGGGATCTAGATTTATGATGCACATGAGACAGATTCAAAGAGTCAAAACCACTCGAGTAGCTATTAATTGTAGAATAACTTTGACTTAGATGTTTCAAAACAAACAAGAAAAATGTGGGCATGGGGCTGTAAAACAGAACATATGGAGAAAAACGTATCAGCACAAAATAAGAAAGGGGCCAGATATACCGCTTAAGTGCAACTCTGTTAAAAAGTCAATAGAACTGTAACTGCTTATGCCACCAATGGATGTGATCCATAATCTTATACACATATACACTGTGGTATAGACTGTAATGTAATGTAATAATACAGGCAGTCCCCGGGTTACATACAAGATAGGGACTGTAGGTTTGTTCTTAAGTTGAATTTGTATGTAAGTCGGAACTGGTACATATTGTAGGGGAAACTCTAGCCAAACATTTCTCCAGAGCTCAGTTTTATTCTCCCACACCTCACTTCCCTCAGTCCTTTATTCTCAAGCTGAGGTGTCTGCTGAGAAAAGCCGCTCCGCGTCTCCTTGGTCTGCTGGGGAGAGCGCTATCTCGCGTCTCCCTGGTCTGCTGGGGGGAAGCAGCTAGTGCGGGGTTGCCTCACCCTGTTTGTAAGCAGGGATCCGATGTAAGTCGGATCCATGTAACCCGGGGACTGCCTGTATATGCAAAGTACTCCAATTAGGAAGGAACAATCAGTTTCACACATACAGAATGGGAAGTGACTGTCTAGGAAGGAGGACTGCTGAAAGGGATTTAGGGGTCATAGTGGACCACAAGTTAAACATGAGGCAACAGTGTGACACTGTTGCAGAAAAAGCAAACATGATTATTGGATACATTAACAGGAGTGTTATGAGCAAGACCAAGCTCACTCTACTCTGAGCTGATTAGGCCCCAATTGGAGTATTGCATCCAGTTCTGGGCACGACATTTCAAGAAAGATGTGGAGAAACTGGAGAAGATCCAGAGAAGAGCAACAAAAATGATTAAAGGTCTAGAAAACATGACCTATGAGGGAAGACTGAAAGAATTGTGCTTGTTTAGTTTAGAAAAGAGAAGTCCAATGTGGGACATGATAGTGGTTTTCAAATATTTAAAAGGGTATTACAAGGAGGAGGGAGAAAAAATGTTCTCCTCAGCTTCTGAGGATAGGACAAGAAGCAATAGGATTAAATTGCAGCAAGGGAGGTTCAGGTTGTCCATTAGGAAAAATGTCCTAACTGTCAGGGTGTTAAACACTGGAATAAATTGCCTAGGGAGGTTGTAGAATCTCCATCACTAGAGACATTTAAGAGCAGGTTGGATAGACAGCCATTAGGGATGATCTAGAATCATAGAATACTAGGACTGGAAGGGACCTCGAGAGGTCATCGAGTCCAGTCCCCTGCCCTCACGGCAGGACCAAATACTGTCTAGACCATCCCTAATAGACATTTATCTAACCTACTCTTAAATATCTCCAGAGATGGAGATTCCACAACCTCCCTGGGCAATTTATTCCAGTGTTTGACCACCCTGACAGTTAGGAACTTTTTCCTTTATCTAGACAGTGCTTGGTCCTGCCGTGAGGGCAGGGGATTGCACTGGATGACCTCTCGAGCTCCCTTGCAGTTCTATGATTCTATGAATATTATACTATATGTAATAAATATATTGCTAACCCTGGAATTAATATTATAATAATAACAAAGCCCACTAAGGCTATGTCTATACTGCACCCTTTTTCCTCAAAACTTATGCAAATGAAACAGAGTAGAATATCACCATGCTTCATTTGCATAATTAATTAGGGGCCATTTTTGCATAAGAGCTGTGTGGAGATTTTTTCTTCCTGAAAAAATGAGGAAGAACTACTCTTGCCCAAGAGGGGGGTTTTGAACCAAAAAGGAGACATTTACACAGCTCCTTTTTGTGCAATAGCCTCTTACGCAAAAACGGCCCTAATTAATTATGCAAATGAAGCGTGGAGATATTGTACTCCACGCTTCATTTGCATAAGCTTTTGCAGAAGAAGGGTGCAGTATTGACGTAGCCTAAGATGAATTTCCTTTTTTGTGAGGCTGGAAGCTGTCTGGAGATGGAAAGCTTCTCCAGAAAGAGAACAAGCTAAGCAACATAATGTTGAGTCCATGCAGACCTGTCAAAGGCACAGGTGCCCAAATACTCACATGTTCTGCTGGTGATAGAGAGGAACTTAGGTGATCAATTATGTATGTACATAAACTCACAATGGATGTTTTTAGGAACAGGTCAGAAAAAACAACCATCAGAAATGGTCATGATTTACTTGGTTCTGCCTCATCATAAGGGGGATGGTCTAGATGAACTCTCATTGTTCCTTCCATCCCCAGATTTCTATGATTGCTAAACAAGAGCAGCCAGCTTGTCTCAATATGCTAAATTAATACAGCTGATCGCATATCCTTTATTAGGCATATATGCAATGGAAGCTCTTAAAAAGCAACACAATACATTACTAAAATGAGATTGTGCAACTAAAGCACACAGAGTAGAGAGACATTCAGAGAGGAAACCTATATATTTGGGGAGCCTAATGACCGTTTTCATTCCAGGATCAGGCCCACAGTTTTTTCTGTCTAGCCTCCACTTTTTTTCAGTCCACAACTCTCTTACAATTATCTTCAATAGGTTAATATAGGTGTAATTAAGTAGAAATTCATTAGCAGTTTTGTTTGGCAATACCTAAGGGGAAAGACTCCTGCCTAGTCCACTCCCTCTTATCTGTTTTGGTTCTTCAGGATTATCAGGACTAAAAACTTCCTTGTTTTCCACAAGTGAGCAAACATGACTGAACATACCCATAGAGCACATCTGTATAGTAAGAAAATGCCATTTTTATGTTCAGTAGAGCCCCACGCTTTCATATTCAATCTTTACAGAATGGAATTGCACTTTCAAATTAAAAACACAAGATGGCAACATTACAGGCCAGATCTTCAGCAGAAGTAAATGGTTGCAGCTCCATTGGTGTCAATGGAGCTATGTCAATTTAGACTCAGAGCCACTGAAGATCTTGTCCCTTTTTTCTATCACTAGGATAAATTCAGTTTCAATAATTTTGTTACTCTATCACTTTTGGTAGCACCTTCTACATCCAATTTTATCTTTAGAATGAAAATAATGGAAAAAGGGTAAACCAGTAGAAGAAATGACAGAAGCTCCAATAATTCTGCATCTGGAAACATACCCTAGCCTGAAATGAGCACTAGAACAAATTTGTGGAAAAATACGATTTTCTTTTCTTGACAAGTTGGTAGTTGTTTTGAAAAAGGGGAAGCCATTAGCGTGTGTGATTAGAAGAGGGAAATGAATGCTTAAAACATTGCAATTTTTATATAGTTATTAAAAGTCAGGGTGAAAAATACAAAAAAATGAAGGAATCCCACAGAGGTGTGACAGTGCATTGCAGGTTATGAATTACAATGTATGTACATTCTGTTTTTTCACTGATATATAGTCCATGCATCCCATTGGATCCATTTTTTTTCTGAAATAGCTCAATTTATCTTTTACTGGCAATAAAGCAATTTCATTTCTCTTAATACTTTTATTCAAGTCAACTACATTTTTCTAGGCAATCTTTGCTTTTCCAGCCATAGTGATGAATTGTGCTTAGTGGCTGTAGTCACAAACATTCTAACCAGCTGAATTTGTTTAATTTGGCAAATCAGAACAATTCCCTTAATATCAGTGCTAGGATTTTTTTTTTTTTTTTTTTTTGGGAGGAAAGATTCTCAAAATAATTCCTGCATCCATTATTTTTCCAGGGCATGTTTGACACTTGAAAAGTTTAAAAACTAGACTTGAAAAAAACAATTAAGAATAACATGTAGGGAAGACGCATGAAGTATTGAGACAGGGTGAGATAGCAGAAAAGGTATTTTCAATGTCTAATTGCTATGATTATGTGAAGCGTTTTATGTAATCAGTTTGTTACAATATCAGCAGGTACCATTGTTTCTGCGTATGAACTTTTTAACAGCTGATTTGAATTTAGCTCTAAAAATTCCTTAAAAAAAAAAAGAGTGCCAAGCACCTCTCTACCATATCAGTTCAAGTGGAATTAATATTCAGAGAAGAACATTAAAGCAGCTAGCCTCTTTTGTTTGCAACATGCATGATAAAGAATGTCTTACATCAGAAGTTAAACACTGTCATCACTGCAGACCTTTTACTTCACAAATAGCACACACTTTTATGTATTAGAAATATTGCAAGATTGCAAACAACAAGAGAGGTAAAAGCAGACTATGATGACTGTTTTAGATGCTGGAAGAATCTGCGACACAGCAGGTTGCTTCTGCCCACATGTACCCTGTGATATTTTGTCAAGGGCATCTCCCATAGGTAGTGAAAAACTCTTGGCATTTCAAGTGTTGGAGACACACAATAGTGCCATCACAATCTCATAATAAAAAGCATTTTCAGTACCAGATAGATATTCAGAACCTCCAAGATATTCCTACCGTGAGCAGAGGGAGTTGTGGCTTGTACACCAATATTGAGGTCATGTGTGTTGGTTTGGATATGTGCCACCCAATTTATTAACACACACACACTCCTGGCTGCTGGAGCAGAAACCTTCCCCTCCCTCACCATGCAGCATGTCCTGTTCCCAGCTGCTGGAGCAGATCCCGCTTCCTCCTGCCCAGGTGGCATGTCCCATTCATGGCTGCCAGAGCAGACACACTCCTCCACCACATGGCAGATCCTGTTCCCTGCCCCAGCCACCAGAACAGGCTCTTGCACCCCTGCCACATGGCAGCTCCAGCCACTGGAGAAGGCCTCCCTTTCCCACCATGCAGCCGCAGCAGGTCCCGGTCCCGTACCTCAGCAACTCCCTCACCACACCAACTCAGCCAATCCCACTCACTGGAGCAGTCGTGCTGCTGCATGGCTCTCCAGAGAAGGTGGGCAGGGTAAGATTTCTTTGTGAGCAGCCACGCAGGCACGCATCTTAGCAGGAACTATGTTCAGAACATTTTTTCCTCATGAGAGCTCTGTGAAAAAGAAAGATTGCTGCTTGTGGTTTGCCAGAAGCCCCAGAGATTCTTCTCACAAGTATCCTGGGCCAAACTGCTTCTACTATCATTTCCTCTGTAGAATTATCATTGTTAATATACTTAAATGGCAGAACAACTAACTGTGGTACATAAACTATTACTTAAATTATGTTCTGTACCAGCTGTTTGGAAGGTACAACACCTAACATGTCTGTTTAAAAAAAGGCTTTAAAGATGATCTTGGCAATTATAGGCTGGCAAACAGGCGACCCCCGCATTTATGACCTGATTGGTTCCAGAAGAACTGTTTTAAGTCAAACCCTTATTTCCCATAGGAGCAATGTTATAAATGGCGATTCTATTCCTGGAAACCCATTTCCTACCCTAAAAATACCAAAATTGACCATGGAAATGGAGGAAAACTAAATTAAATAGTTCAAATAATGCACAAAGGTAACTAAAACGTCAAGACCAATGTGGCAGAGATGTGCATAGGTCAAGCAGCAGCTGCAGACTGGTGAGTTTGACTGATCTTGTGCACTTCCTGTTTTGGGATGATGTGTGGAGTCTGCATTGCTGTGGACATAGATTGGGGTGGGGGTTTAGGAGCTATCTTGCATGAAAAAAATGGTTGTAAATATGGGGTGGTTGTAAGTCGAGGGTCGCCTGTACCTAACTCCAGTACAGTACAAAGTGGTTGAAATTATAGTGAAGAACAGAATTCTCAGACAAATCAGTGAACCTGGTTTGTTGGCAAGAGTCAAAATGCCTTTTGAAAAGGAAAATAATGCCTCACCAATCTCTTAGAATTCATTGAAAGAGATTAACTAAGATGCATACAAGGGTGATCCATTGGATATAGTGTATTTGGACTTTCAGAAAGCCTTTGACAAGGTCCCCACCAAAAGCTCTTAAGCAAAGAACAAATGCAAAGTAAACTGCTTAGAAAGAAACAATCCATCATTTAGCTGCACATACACAAAATGAGACATGGGAAATGACTGCCTTGGAAGGAATATTGTAGAAAAGGATCTGGGGGAGCATAACTGATCACAAGTTCAATATGAGTCAACAGTGTAAAACTGTTGCAAAAAAAGCAATCATTCTGGGATATAGAGGTGTTGTAAGATAGACATGAGAAGTAATCTTTCCTCTCTGCAGTGTGCTGTTTTACCTCAACTGGATTATTATGTCCAGTCTTGGGCACCACATTTTAGGAAAGATGTGGACAAATTGAAGAAAGTCCATAGAAGAACAACAAAATAATTAAAGTTTAGGAAACAGGTTCTGAGAGTGAAGATTGAAAAAACTGGGTTTGTGTAGTCTGGAGAAAAGAAGACTGCGAGGGCACAAGATAACAGTTTTCAAGTACATAACTGTTACCAGACAATGGGTGAAAAATTGTTTTCCTTAACCTCTGATGATCGGACAAGAAACAATGGGCTTAAATTGCAGCAAGGGCATTTTAGGCTGGACATTAAGAAAAACTACCTGTCAGGGTGGTTTAAGCACTGGAATAAATTGTCTAAGGAGGTTGGGTAATCTCCATTATTGGAGATCTTAAAGAGCATGTTATATAAACACCTGTCAGGGATGAGGTAGGTAATAATTAGTTCTGCAATGACTGCAGGGGACTAAACTAGATAATCTCAAGTTCTCTGTCAAGCTTTCAATTCTATTCTATATATGCAAAAGGAAGGTTTCTAATTTAGCTCAAGAATGAGATCTTGCAGTCATTGTTGATAGTTCTATGAACACATCTTTTCAATATGCAACAATATTAAAACAAAACATTAGGAACCATTAGGAAAAGGATAGATAATAAGACATGCTCTGGATAAAACTATGGTATGCCCACACTTGGAATACAACGTGGAGTTCTGATGGTCTCATCTCAAAAAAGGCAAAGGCACAAAATGAGATCAAACTAGCTACAGGCAAAAAGGGAAACAAGACGACCTTTTATAAATACATTAGAAGCAAGAGGAAGACCAAGGACAGGGTAGGTCCACTGCTCAGTGAGGAGGGAGACGCAGTAACAGGAAACTTGGAAATGGCAGAGATGCTCAATGACTTCTTTGTTTCGGTCTTCACTGAGAAGTCTGGAGGTGTGACTAACGTAGTGAATACAAGCAGAGAGAGGGTAAGTTTAGAAGATAGGATACACAAAGAACAAGTTAAAAATCACTTAGAAAAGTTAGATGTCAGCAAGTCACCAGGTCCTCATGAAATGCATCGCAGGATACTCAAGGAGCTGATAGAGGAGGTGTCTGAGCCTTTAGCTATGATCTTTGGAAAATCATGGAAGACAGGGGAGATTCCAGAAGACTGGAAAAGGGCAAATATTGTGCCCATCTATAAAAAGGGGAATAAGAACAACCCAGGAAACTACAGACCGGTCAGTTTAACATCTGTCCCAGGGAAGATAATGGAGCAGGTAATTAAGGAAATCATATGCAAACACTTGGAAGGTAATAAAGTGATAGGGAATAGCCAGCATGGGTTTGTGAAGAACAAGTCATGCCAAACTAATCTGATAGATTTCTTTGATAGGATAACGAGCCTTGTGGATAAGGGAGAAGCAGTGGATGTCATATACCTAGACTTTAGTAAGGCATTTGATACGGTCTCGCATGATATTCTTATTGATAAACTAGGCAAATATAACTTAGATAGGGCCACGATAAGGTGGGTGCATAATTGGCTGGATAACCGTAGTCAGAGAGTCGTTGTTAACGGTGCTAAATCCTGCTGGAAAGGGATAACAAGTGGAGTTCCACAAGAGTCTGTTTTGGGACCCGTACTGTTCAATATCTTCATCAATGATGTAGATATTGGGATAGAGAGTACGCTTATTAAGTTTGCAGATGATACCAAACTGGGTGGGGTTGCAACTTCTTTGGAAGATAGGGACATAATTCAAAAATGACCTTAGCAAGTTAGAGAAATGGTCAGAGGTAAACAGGATGAAGTTTAATAAAGAGAAATGCAAAGTGCTCCACTTAGGAAGGAACAATCAGTTCCATACATACAAGATGGGAAGCGACTGTCTAGGAAGGAGCATGGCGGAAAGGGATCTAGGGGTCATAGTGGACCACAAGTTGAATATGAGTCAACAGTGTGATGCTATTGCAAAAAAAGCAAATATGATTCTAGGTTGTATCAACAGGTGTGTTGTAAGCAAAACTCGTGAAGTCATTCTGCCGCTCTACTCTGCACTAGTTAGGCCTCAGCTGGAGTACTGTGTCCAGTTCTGGGCGCCACATTTCAAGAAAGATGTGGAGAAATTGGAAAGGGTACAGAGAAGAGCAACAAGAATGATTAAAGGTCTAGAGAACATGACCTATGAAGCCAGGCTTCATGAACTGAGCTTGTTTAGTTTGGAAAAAAGAAGATTAAGTGGGGACATGATAGCGGTTTTCAAATATCTAAAAGGGTGTCACAAGGAGGAAGGAGAAAATTTGTTCCTCTTGGTTTCTGAGGACAGGACAAGGAGTAATGGGCTTAAAGTGCAGCAAGGGAGGTTTAGATTGGACATTAGGAAAAAAATTCCTAACTGTCAGGGTGGTCAAATATTGAAATAAATTGCCAAGGGAGGTGGTGGAATCTCCCTCTCTGGAGATATTTAAGAACAGGTTAGATAGACATCTGTCAGGGATGGTGTAGACAGAGCTTGGCCCTGCCTTGAGGGTGGGGGGCTGGACTCGATGACCTCTTGAGGTCCCTTCCAGTCCTATGATTCTATGATAATGGGACTGGAAAAAGTGCAGAAAAAGGGCAACAAAAATCATTAGGAGTATGGAATAGCTTCCATACAAGGAGAGATTAGAAGGACTGGGTCTGTTCACCATAGAAGATGACAAAGGGAGGATGTTATATTGGTCTATAAAGTCATGCATGGCATAGAGAAAATGAATAGGGAAGTGCTATTACCCCTTTAATTAGCAAAAGAACTAGGAGTCCCCTGAAGAACCTGATAGCCAGCAGGTTTAAAAAAATATTAAAGTACGTACAGGTTAGACCTCTAAAATCTGGGATGCTCTGGTCCAGCAACATCTGGGCTACGTCTACACTGGCCCCTTTTCCGGAAGGGGCATGTAAATTTCATGAGTCGTAGTAGGGAAATGCGCGGGGGATTTAAATATCCCCCGCGGCATTTAAATAAAAATGTCCGCCGCTTTTTTCCGGCTTTTAAAAAAGCCGGAAAAGAGCGTCTACACTGGCCCCGATCCTCCGGAAAAAGTGCCCTTTTCCGGAGGATCTTATTCCTTCAAAGTAGGAATAAGAGCCTCCGGAAAAGGGCACTTTTTCCGGAGGATCGGGGCCAGTGTAGACGCTCTTTTCCGGCTTTTTTAAAAGCCGGAAAAAAGCGGCGGACATTTTTATTTAAATGCCGCGGGGGATATTTAAATCCCCCGCGCATTTCCCTACTACGACTCATGAAATTTACATGCCCCTTCCGGAAAAGGGGCCAGTGTAGACATAGCCCTGTGGTCCTGCTGGACCATGAATATTGCTGGATCAGAGAGCTCTGGCTTGGCAGGTCCAGGGGCTGGGCTGGCAGCAGTGAGCACAGTCCCAGGTGGGGCAGATGGTGGGGAGCACAACCCTGGCTGGGAGCGCATCTCCACCTGGGTCGCAGGCAGCAGGGTTGCATCCAGAAGCACAGTCCTGGCCAAGACAGCACAGCAGGGAGCACAGCCCCAGCCAGGCTGGAGGCAGTGGGGCCTGGTGTCTTCATCATGGTAAGCCCCCATCCCCAGGCAGGATGGGAGCCCTGGCAGGGCTGGGCACTGGGGTCAAAAAGGGAGCAGAGCCCAACAGCTGGGAGGGGAGCCTTGACCACCTCTGATCTGGCAAACTCCATGGTCTGGGACTGCTCAGGCCACAAGGGTGCTGGACCAGGGAGGTCCCACCTGTTCTTGACACAATGCACAGTCAACTTGTAGAACTCATTGTCAGGTGGTATCGTGAAGGCCAAAGGTATAAATGGTTCAAGCGAGAATCAAATAAGTCCAGGGAGAATAACTTCATCAAAGGCTATTAGCCAAGATGGTAAGAGATGCAATCCCATGCTCCAGGTGTCCCTAAACCTCCAATTGCCTGAAGCATCTGGGACTGAAAGACAGAATATTGAGCCAGTTAGATCATTGGTCTGATTCAGAATGGATATTCTTATATGCTTATGGTTAAAACTTAGTCAACATTAAAAATAAGGTCACTGTACACCTGAGACAAAGGCAAGGTACTATGAACTGCTGAAATATTAAGTTCTAAGGCTTGATTCTGATCACGTTTATATGAGTGTAAACAACACATATCCTCCTTCCCCTTGCCATGCTCACGATGTTAAGGGAGTTACGCTATTCAGCATTTGCTGTACGGCTATGACAGAGGAATGGGAACAAAGCTGATACTATCAGAATCCCTCTTTTCAATGTATTTCTTTGATAATATGCTTATTTCTGTTCTCTCTTGAGCATTAAATAGCCAATTCAAGTCTAAAAAACATGTACAAATGCTTCAGGAATCTGCAGAGTGAAATAAAACCCCTTAACTGCTTTAAACTGCTTCCTAGAATCAATTTTTTCCCTAGAAGTTACATTCTGTGCCATCTTTCAGTGTTCATGGGCATATCTCTGTTGAGCTCCCCTTAAACCATTTCTTCTCTGTTCAGAGTAAAACCTGCTCTAATATATTTTGTAGATTAATATTGATGTGATACTATTTTTACTTTACCTGTACAAAAGTTCTGTGTTATAACATTATGCACATGTACATACAATTGCAGAATGTACATACAATTACACTTTGCATGCAAATCAGAGAGTTTCAAGAGCAAATACTTATTTTTGCACATAGCTGTCCATTTCATGGTGACTGCATTTACACTTTCTGAAAGTCAGGACCAAAATTCTTTCTTGTCTATGAATACTGTTCTTGGGACAGTCTCCTCACATATACGACAAAGGTTTTCAATATTTTTCATATTTTAACTACTATGTAAATGCCAGGATAAGTTAAGATGGAACTAGTATTGCACTACAATCTACAAATTTTCTTTACTGCATCCTAGAATCCTTCTCCACAATGATCATATCACATCACATTGACTAATTGTTATGAATTACTTATAAAGACTTGTTATGAATGACTCATAGGCATAGCGACTCCAGTGGAGTGATCAGAATCTCATGACCAGTAAACTGTTACAGACAGCTTTGCCAGAGCATACTTCTCCTGTCAGGACAATGGACTTCCCTGTGACCTAATGGAATGCTTAGCTTTCTAGAGGTTGAAGAAAGCATAGTGCGTTGCCAACAGATCATTTATTAGTGATTTGTTTGTACATTAAATGATTTGTAGTCCTTGCCCAATGTTACTAAGGCTTTTTTAATGCCCTTTACATCAAGGTTCATCTTTGTGTGTCACCATGGTAGTCATATGATCTATGAGTGAATTATGAAGGAAGAGCAGCGGAGCATCAATGGTGGAAGTCTTGCTCTGAATTAGACAGACTGCAGAATAGGGATTTTTTAAAAATCTTATATCATGTCTGACTAGAAAGCAAAGCATTTTTTTGTGTGCTCCATAGAGTTCACACAGTGCCAGTCAACAGAACCGTTCATAAAGGCTGGGTTCATCTCATTTGAGACTTGTAAAAATGTAGAATGTTTCTTATTCTGGAGTTTTCACATTATTTTGTAGATAAGCTATCTCAGATCTGAAGCCATGTCTGTCTCATGGATAGTGGGACAAATTCAGACTCTAGATTGCCTAGGTTTCAGCTTGTGAAATGAGAATACAGGTTATGCTCTATAGGTCAAATCAATTTGCCTACTGCCTGTGGACAGCCAACAGTGAAGAACTAAACCACAATAGGAGATAATTGTTGATATCCTTTTGAAGATGGCAAGATCACAATCTTTTAAAGAAGCCATTGTTAGGCCCTAGGGTAAGAAGCCTCTCTCACCACAGATAATCTTTGCAATTATCACACCTTGTATAATTTATATATTTTGGAAGTAGACCAGGAGAACTCAAGCAACATTTGTTTAAAAATAAATTGTATGTGGCCATAAACATCTGATAACCAAAACAGAAGTTACTGTTTTCATGCTATTTAATACAGTTATTGTTAGCTATTGGGATTACATATTATGCAATTTGGCTTTATCTGATTCCATTGTCAAGTCCTAGGACTTCAGTGAAACCACAGTTTAACTGGATCACAATGTAATTCCAGAATGAAGTGGGTGGGCCAGCAATACAGACTCACTATACCAGTATAGAGCCAGAGTCTTAGCTGGTGTAAAATCAGCACAACTCCATTGATTTCAATCACTTTCAAAAGGCAGGAGGAAAATTCATTTTAATGGACCTTTACCTTTTCATAGATTCATATGTTCCATGATTAGAAAGGACATTTTGATCATCCAGTCTGACCTCCTGATTAAACACAGGTCATAGAAGTTCCCCTGCATAATTCCTACAGCATTTCTTTCAGACCCCCACCCCCCTCAAATTTACAAATTGTAAGTGATGGAGAATCCACAACTCTCTCATCATCAAGTGCACACAGTCAACTGAAGGCTATGGCATCAGTCACAATGATCAAGGTTGATGGTGTCACACCAGACATCGGGTAGTGAAGTTCTCAAACCTGGCTCAATCCTGTGAATCCCTGAACTTCTGGGGTGGCCCTGCACATTGCCCCAGGTCATGTTAGAGAGTGTATACTTCTTCCATTGTCAATACAGAGTTTGGGAGCATGGTATATGGAGTCTTTTTGTGCATGGTCAAAGACATACACTTTTGATATATTAAGTGACTGAAGGAAGGGCAGATCTCAGTGAGACTGACATTTTGTACAGAATCCAAGTACTTGATGCTCAGGAATTGGCATTGACAGTGCCTATGAATTGCCTCTAGCCATTCCAAGTCTGCCTGTAGGAGAATCCACCCTCACTCTTAGTAAATTGTTTCTATGGTTAATTACTCTCACTGTTAAAAATTTGCACCTTAATGTCAGTCCTCCCAGGTGAGAGAGATCTGACCCATAACATGACCCAATAGGCTTTTCATAGGAGTCACAGCACATCAGTATCAGTCTATTCTCAATGACAGTTCAGAGTAAATAGCATTCACTTTTCAGCTTTACTGCAATGTTGCAGCATGATACCACTCAGTAAAACTCTCCTTGACATCTGAAGTGTTTAACACAATCTCCCCAAAGTGGCAAATGTGTTACCAATGGTTCTAATATTCCAAATTGCAGGGTGATGTTAAAACCAATTACCAAAGCATGCTCTTTGCGGTTGAAAACAGGATTTTTTTTATTATGCCCTAGAGCAACCTATCTTAATTCTCCTTCACATCACCGTCTAGAGGGTTCCACAACAGCTTCAGAGAAAGGTGCAGTATAGGTCACATTTTAATCTTTTGAATTCACTTTCACAGCACGTTGAAAATTCTTACAATTATGAGACAGTCCAGATGCTTTATAGTTGAGGTCAACGTCAGAGTCTGTTTAGGGTAAAATTCTGAAAATCTAGCTTGATCTGAATTTCAGCAGCCTGAACAATGCAAACACATCAAACTGAGAGCCAGAACCTCTTAGATTGCTCCTAACGCATGTTTAATTTGGATGCTCTGTAGTTGTGTCATTACCGATTCCTTACAAATAGCAAGAGTTATTCTATAGCAACACATTAAACAGTGCTAACTTATCCAACTGGGAAATTCCACAGAGAAAAATCAAACAGGGGAGATATATTATAATTGTGCTGAAGTCTAGTCAAGACATTGGGGCTAACATTCCTCCCACTAAAAATATACCATGGCATTTTCACTTTGAAAGAAACTGTATTTTACATCCTATCTTTGAGGTAAGCCCTCTTGCAGCAGTTAGTTGCCCAGAGGGAAGAGTGCTACCTCATGAGTTACCAGCACCAAACTCTGGGATGACTTCTGAAGTCTCTGCTGTGGTCACATCTCAAGGCTGCAAGCCAGATCTGAAATGTGTAATCTGGTTGAAATTTTCTGTAATCCTACTATTACAGACCAAGGGCAAGAGACAAACCTGATAGCTGGTAATGAGTTGCGGCTGAGTTAACCAGTTCAAGTGTACTCCAATTTTTTGGCATCATGAGATGCATGTCATGGAAGATACCATGACTCACTGGCAATTAACATCATTGTTAATGCACCAGTCGCTTAACTTTGTGAGTGTAAGGACATAAAATAAAATTATAATTATTAAGATGTGTTTGCCAGCCAAGCAGAAGTTACTTCAAGAGTAATGTAGTTTTTCCATCTGGGAGTAACTGCCAAAGAACTTTGAAAAATAATGAGAATTTGTTTACATATTGCATAACAGACCCATCAAGCTAATGGAGAGGGCAAAGAAATCTTAAGTTATGTATTTTTCAACTAAGGAAAAAAAGATATTAGCTCTCTGATTTTGGCAAATAGATCCTGATCCAGAAACTGGGTCAAACATCTTAATGGAAACAAGACATGAACATTTTTGTTACTAAAATTGTTCTCTCTCTATTTGTCTTGTAACCATGTGACTTCAGTCCTTACACTTGCAATCACTTAGAACCTCTTTCTTTGGAATGAAATACCCTTATTTTTACATTTAATTTAGACCAATATAGTGCTGTGTTTGAACTGAAATGTTTGGTAACTCCAGTTTAAATAATATTTACTCTTAATTGGAACAATGAACCTTAACATTTCTCTGATTGTTGTGGGCTGGACTTTTCAGAATAAACATTTTTGGGAAACGGGCTGGAGAGAGTTTTCTAGTTGTTAACCGATGTTGGGGGAGACTATTAAAAGTCTGTAGCATTGCAAGCAGGCTTCTGGATCCAAAGCGCTGACCAGGGCTGCCCACTACATAGAGTGAATGCTTATTGCTGACTGTGAGAGTCCCAGGCAGAAAACTACAGCAGCAAAGTTTTACAACACTAAGGCTATGTCTACACTGTAGGCTTTTTGCACAAGAACGGTTGTTCTTGCACAAAAACTTGTGGAGTGTCTACACTGCACGCGTGTTCTTGTGCAAGTAAATTTACAGTAAAGCGTCAGAAAAGAGGGCTTCTTGCACAAGAGCTATTTCTCTCCCCATGAGGGATAAGCCCTCTTGTACAAGAGCTCTTGAACAAGAAGGCAGTGTGGATGGGCAACAGGGTTTCTTGCGCAAGAAACCCCTATGGCTAAAATGGCCATCAGAGCTTTCTTGCACAAGAGTGTCTATATCTCCATTGTTGCTCTAGCACAAAAGCACATGGCAGTGTGTATGCACTCTTGTACCCCCCAGGATTGTGTCGGGTGGGTTCGGGTCGGTAAGGGCGGTGCTTGGGCAGGTGGGATAAAGGGCCTACCAGCAGTAAGGTGGAGGGGCGGGTTCCCGCGTGGCCTAGTGGATAGGGCTCAGTTCTTGCGCAAGAAGCCTGCAGTGTAGATGTAGCCTTAAGGATTACTGGATATGGAGTAACTCTTCATCTGTCTGGATTCCACCCCAGAATCTCATACCTATTTCCAGAGTAAGATACTGAAAAAAATGCCATCAGTCCTGAATGTTTATTAGGGTGTTTTGCTGAACTGAAGCTGACAAGCTCATTGCTATAATGGTCCAGGAAATATACTGTGCTATAAATGCATGAGTTCTTCACAAGAACATTATAGTCAAAATTTCTTCACTTTTCACCTGCCATTATTTAAATGGCTGAATGCAGTTCTATTGAACATGGCATATTATTACAACAGAATGTTTATCACAAAAAAAGGAAATAGAAAAGGACAAAGATGCTACCACAGCAAAAGAAAAACAGAAAAATAAATTGAGAGCAAGATTCTGGAGGTTCACTTCTAAAATCATAATATTATCAATCTCTTTCTAGTCAGCAGGAAGAGATTTTATGTTATTAAAAAAAAGGCAGAATACATGGTGTTACTTTCTGCAAAGCACAAGAAAATACCAGTGGTGGCCATATAGGAATTAATACCAGAACTCCCATTGAACTCAGTATATCCAGGATTTTACCCCAAACTATTAAATGTTTCAGAAAGAATTCCAAGTAAGATACACAGAATAAACTACAGCTGGGACAAGGTCTGCTTTCATTGAGCAGGCTGAGATATGAGGGTCAGGAATAATATATTGTAAGTCGAGCCACTAGATGGAGAATGGAGTTCCATTCAGGATATCTCTAGGTTCTGCATGGTCCCATGTGAACTAAACATATGGGATTTCTAATTTTTAGGAGGTGTCCTGTGACACATTAAAGACTAACAAATTTATTTGGGCATAAGCTTTAATGGGCTGCAGCCCACTTCATCAGATGCATGAAATGGAAGCTTCAATTTGGCAGGGAGGGACTGTACACACACACACACACACACACACACACACACACACACACACACACACACACACACACACACACACGTTACATTACTATATGGAAGATCAGTGCTGCTGAGGCTAATTCTATCAGGGTTAATGTGGTCTACTTCCAACAGCTAATGAGAAGGTCAGAATATCAAAAGCATTAAAAATAACTTTTGTAGTGAGTTAGCCATTCCCAGTCCCTGTTTACGCCCAATATGATGGTGTCCAGTTTGCATATGAATTCCAGCTCAGCAGTTTCATTCTGCAGTCTGTTTTTTATGTTTTTGCTCAAACATATGGTAACTTTCAGGTCTTTACTGAGTGCCCATAGAGGTTGATGTGCTCTCCCACTGTTTTTTGGATATTGCCATTCATGATGTCTGATTTGTGTCCATTTATTCTTTTGCATAGAGACAGTCCAGTTTGGCCAAAGTACATGGCAGAGAGGCATTGATGGCACACAATGACAATTATCACATTAGTAGATGTGCAGATGAATGAGTTCCTGATGATATGGGATAGTTTGTGTCCTGGGATGGTGTCAGTGTGGTAGATACATAGACAGAATTGACAATGGTGTTTGTTACAGGGAGTGGTTCCTGGGTTAGTGTGTCTGTTGTGTGGTGTGTAGTTGGTGCTGAGTATTTGTTTCAGGTTGGGGTGCTCTCTGAAGTGTAAGGAGGGAGGCCAATCTTCTTCTGTGGGAGTGAGGGATCATGATCTAGAATGGGTTATACATCCCTGAAGATGTGCTAGAAAGGTTTTAGCTGGGGACCTTCAGTAATGCTCAGTGGCATTCTGTTCCTTTTTTTTTGGTTGGGCATGTCCTGTAGTAGGTGACTTCTGGGTATCTGCCTAGCTTTGTCAATCTGTTTCTTCATGTCCTCAGGTGGACATTGCAGGTTTAAGAATGTTTGACAGAGATCCTGTAGGTGTTTATCTCTGTATGAAGGACTGAAGCAAATGTGATTGTACCATAGAGCAATGGATAGGGCATAAACAATGGATCATGTGATGTATCCCAGATAAAAGCTGGAGGCATGTTGGTAAATATGGAGGTCAATAGGTTTCTGGTATGGGGTGGTGTTTATGTGACCAACACTAATTTGCATTGAAGTGAATTTCTTGTGTGGACTTGTCTAGGCTAAGGTTGAAAGTGGGGTAGAAATGGTTAAAATCCCAGTGGAATCATGGCCAAATACAATTGCTAGTTTTTAAGGTGCCACATATCTCCTTATTGTTTTTGCCAAAACAGACTAACATGGCTACTCCTCTGAAACTTGATCCCATGGAAAGTGAGTCTAAAAAAGAATTTAAGAATGCTGGAAGCTGTTCAAAGATACATTAGTAAAACACACAAAAGTAAACTATCCCATTTCTTATGAAACTGAAACTAAAACAAAAAGTAGAAGCTAGGTCAAATTACAAAAAGATGGATAGATTTTTTTTTTTAAAATGCAGATTTGTAGGGCAATATTGGAAAAGCTAAGGCACAAAATGTGATTAAACTAGCTAGAGACATAAAGGGTAACAAGAAAATATTCTACAAATTCATTAGAAGTAAGAGGAAAACCCAAGGACATTTCCTTACTCAATGAGGGGGGAAAGACAATAATAGAAAATGTGGAAGTGGCAAAGTGGTAAATTACTTTTATATTGCAGTTTTCATCAGAAAGGTTAGTAGTGATTGGAGGTCTAATACAGTGAACATAAGAGAAAATGAGGGAGAATCAGACTCTAAAATAGAGAAATGCCAAGTTAAAAATTATGTAGACAAATTAGACGTTATTCAGTCAGCAGACCTTGATGAAATGCATCCTAGAAAACTCAAGGAGCTGACTGAGGAGACACTTGACTCATTAGCAATCATCTTCAAAAACACAGACGATGGGACTATTCAGATGTCTGGAAAAGGGTAAGAATAGTGCCAATCTATAAAAAGGGGAAATAAGGACAACGTGGATAATTACAGTCAGGCATCTTAACTCCAGTATCCAGAAAGATAATGGAGCAAATAATCAAGCATTCCATTTATAAACACCAAGAAGATAACAAGGTGATAAGTAGCAGCATTAATTTGTCAAGAACCAATCATATCAAGCCAACAGATAGCTTTCTAACAAGCCAGATGGATGTGGGGTGGGGGAGAGGGGAGTGAAAGATGTGGTATATCTGGACTTTAGCAAGGCTTTTGGTACTGTCTCACATGACCTTCTCCTAAACAAGCCAGGGAAATACAACCTACATAGAGCTATCATAAAATGGGTACATAACTTGTTAGAACACTATTCCCAGAGAGTAGTTATCAATGGTTCGGAGTCAACTACAAAGGGCATATCAAGTGGACACCTGTAGGGATCAGTTCTAGATCTGGTTCTGTTAAATACCTTTATCAATTATTTAGATAATGGCATAGAGAATACACTTAACTTATAAAATTTGCAGAAGATACCAAGCTGGCATGGGTTTCAAGTGCTCTGGATGATGGGATTAAAATGGATCAATGGTGTTAATGGTGTTAAGTAAATAGGATGAAATTCCAGGATGACGAATGCCAAGTATGCCTCTTGCGAAGAAACAATCAGTTACATGTCTACAAAATGGGAAATTACTGCCTTGAAAGGAGTACTATGGAAATGAATCTGGGAGTCATAATGGAACACATATGCTATGAGTCAACAGTGTAATGCTATTTTTTTAAATGCAAACATTCTGGGATGTATTAGCAGGAGTATTGTAAAAGCCAAACATGAGAAGTAATTCTGCTCTACTCAGCACTGAGAAGGCTTCAGCTGGAATATTATGTCCAGGTCTTGATGCCACATTTCAGATAAGATGTAATCAAACTGGAAAAACTCCAAAGGAGAGCAACAAAAATGATCCAAGGTCTAGAAAATACGATCTGTGAGGGAAGATTGAAAAAACTGGGTCTGTTAAGTCAGGAGAACGGTAGACTGAAGGGGGATATGATAATCTTCAGGTACATGAAAGGCTGTTTCAAGGAGATGGGTGAAAAATGTTGTCAACCTCTGAAGACAGGAAAAGAAACAATGGGCTTAAATTGCAGCAAGGGAGGTTAATTTTGGACATTAGGAAAATCTTCCTAACTGTCAGGGTTAAGCACTGGAACAAATTGCTTAGGGAGCTTGTGGAATTTCCATCATTGGATATTTAAATAACAGTTTAGACAAACACCTGTTAGGAATGGTCTAGGTACTATTTAGTCCATCCTGAACTGCAGGAGACCAGATTAGATGACCTATTGAGGACCCTTCCAGTCATATATTTCTATTATTCTGTGTTTGGATTACATTTCCTCTTTTGATATTCTTTTCTACTCAATAAATCTCCAGTCAGCCAAGAAATTATGTTGGCCTCTTGGGCATTCAGATTCTTTTAAGAGGTTTTCCCTTCAGTATAATAATACCTTTCTTCCCTACAACTGCTAGATAGGAAAATTATGCATTTTGATATCTGTGACTATAAAGATTCTCATGGTACACTACTAATATTTAAATAAATAATAACAAAAACAACTCTTGTACTGTTCCTTGCATGTTGTAGCTCACCACAATGACTTCCATTTAATTACCCAGGGGATTTATAGAACGCAATACTACTTAAATCACTGTTTACCAAGTACCTAACAATAATACTTATTCCAGAATTATGTGGCTCGATAGTAAACTGCTACACACATCTTGTGTACTATGCTCATCCTAAACTTTCAAATTAAAAAGGACACCAATGATATAAGTGTTTCTAGTGTAAGAATCTAATTATTTTAGCACTGGTATATTTCAGTTTTCAGTATTTAAAACCTTGTTAGGAGATTCTGGGACTAAGAAAAAGTTTGCTAAGGTACAAATCAGAAAAATCAAAGCGTATGCATTTAGGAAAACATTGTCCGCCCTGGTACAGCCAGTATTGATGCAAACATCACAATATGCCAAGCTCAAAATTGTGATATGAAGTATATAGGACCAAGTTTCCTCTTGATGTATAGTGAATTATCTCAAAAATTATAACTGTATTAAGTAGTGCTCTAAGACTGATCTCTTCATTATTGATTGATACATAACAAAATAAAGATACTAATGCTGTACATATAGCAAATTACTTCACTATTAGTAATTAGGCAGCAGTATTTTCCCAAGAGGGGAATTAAAATTCCTTTTTTTTTTTGCACTGTAAGAATTTCCCCACTTGAAAAGAATCCAAGATGACTAAATGGGCAGCTCAGTAAACATGATTTTGTATTACCATCCCCCACAACTTATATTACTGAAAATTGTCATAGTTTTCACAACATCACTAATGTTCTAGAGCAGGGGTCTCCAAACTACGGCCCGCGGGCCGGATGCGGCCCGCGAGGCCCTCTCATCCGGCCCGTGGAGACCTTTTTGTCTGGCCCCGCCTTCTTCCGCGTGCCGGCGAGATTATCCCTGAGGCGCTTGAGTCCGAGCATTGGTGTCAGCGGGAGAAACGGATTCGCAGGCGGCTGCGCGAGGCCCCAGCGCGCGCACGGGACAGCAGGTAGCCCAGGTCAGGGACGGCTCCGCGTGCCGCTTGGCCGGGCAGGCGAAAAAGGGGGGTCTCGAAGGCGGGCTCCGGATCAGATCCGGCGGCAGAGGATCGCGGGAGGCTGGACGGAGGGGAGGAAACCCGACGGTGGTTTCTCAGGGGCTAGGAGCGAGGGGCTACTTCTCCGGGGGCGGGGCTGAGGAGCTGGTGCCCATTGCAGGAGGCGGTCTGGTTGCTGTGGCACAGTGATAACGTGTCTGCTTTCAAACCAGCTTTTCCCATTAAAATGCATGCCCCTTGTTCCATGAGGCTATGTTACAAATTGTCACCTCATTCCCGGCATGATAGGAGAGCGATCACATCTCTTCAAGTGTGAGTGTCTTAGGCTGAACATATTGAACCACCCCCAATTTCAAACAGTGATTTCTAAAGCCAGAAATGTCTGCTATTTTGGCATCCAGGAAACAATTTCACCATTCACACTAATACAGGTGTTCATGTGTAGTGTATCAATGTGTTATTAAATAATAACTGAATAAAATAATATTAAATAAATAATTAAAAACAACATCCATTTTTTGATTGGTTTTTATTTGGACCTCAAGTGTGTAGTCGGCCCCCGAACTGCTGTTTGATAGTTAATGCGGCCCTCGGGCAGAAAAGTTTGGAGACCCCTGTTCTAGAGTTATAAAGGCCTGCAATTTAGCATTGAAAGACAACTTTACAATAGGCTAACTACCATCACTCAACAAAGCACTTTTAAGAAAAAAAATTTCTTAAGAAGTGAATGAGAGTAGGTGGAGGAGTCTCAACTGGAAGCATCATTATCAGCAGTATCAAGAATGTATATGGCCTTTTCTGAGAACCTACACCAAACAATTTGAAATGTAGAAAACACTTTTTTCTTATGAAGAAGGACATAGAATTTGTGTGCTGAGGAGACAGTTTCTCCTTATACGCCCAAATTTAATTCACAACATCTAGCCTTCAGTTACAATTTTTCAGATAGGATCTGAAGTGCCCATTACACTTTATTCTTGGAACCCCTTTTCTCCCTACCCCCTTTTGCTTTTTGGATGGTGCCATGGTTGCTACTTATATTCTCAGGGAAGGACGGAACTATCTGGAGGCTGACACATCTCTGATTCATCACATGGTGGATGCTTATGACATGAGCGCTCTTTCAGCCTTTAGTCTCCAGCAAGGGCATCAAGTTAACACACAACTGTGGTGGAGAATTTTTAGGAGAAAACACTGAGGAAAAAAAGAGCAGAAAACAGAAGTTATTGATTCTATAGCTATTTTAACCTAGAAAGGGATTTCTACAACACTAAGACATTACATGTCAGACCAGAAGGCACGTTAGCTTGTATCAAATATTTGATAGCTGAATTGTTTAAACTCTGCTATGACAAAAGGCTATATTAATACCTGAACAGATATATATTCATGCATTAGCAATAAAAAGTATTATAACTGTGAGATCCACAAACAGCTTTGTTTAAATTATGCATGCAAACTTTATGGAACAGCCTATCAGCCGATCATCTCCTGTTGCCATTTGATGCATATTAATTTTATGCTCTACTGCTTCAGCTGCTATTTCATCAGGATGTTTACTGCTATTAAGGTATATTACTTCACAGGGAAGAAATATTGTCATTATACATGCACACACATTTACATAGGGCACAGTACATGTATCAAGATTAAATACAGTAAGATACTGACTAAATATTTTTAACCTTTGTGAATGTGCAGCTAACCTTACGGGTGCATTATTTTTCTCTTTTCAGGTTTTAAATTATTTTAAACTAGAAGATTTAGCCAGTGTTTCTCCTGTCCTTGGGGGAGCTCACAGCAGTACTGTTGTATCACAACTCCCCTTAGGGGTTGGGATTGTGATAGCACAGTACCTATAAGAAATGTAAGTGTTGAATGGAGTGCAGGGGCTCAAGGAAGGGGCTTAGGGTTTGTGTGTGGGGGGGAGCTCAGGGCAGGGGACAGTATGATGTGTAATGCTCAGGGCAGGTACTGGGTCTGTGGCGGTGTAGGAGTCAGGGTTGGGGGCTGGACTGTGGGAAGGGCTCAGAGCATGAGATGGGGGGTGCAGGAGCCAAGGCACAGGTGGGAATGGGGGGCTCAGGGCAAGAGATTGGGCTGTGTGTGAGCTCTAGGCAGTGGCTTGAGGGCGTGTGAGGTAAGTTCCAGGCTGGGTATACAGCCATTACATTGCTCAGCCACCAGATCTCCAGGGTTGGCCAGGTTGGTGGGGACTTTGGACATTGGATCCCCATGGCTGGCCAGGACGACACTGCCCTGCCACCACAGAACCTGGGCTGGAGCCTCCATGCACTGTGATGGTGCTGTCCATGGTGCCAGCAGCATACAGAACCGTGCCCAAAGCTAGCCAGTCTCTTACCAGTGTGCAGCACCATTGCACATTGCATAACTTTCACCTTTGATATGTGTACCTATGCCTTTTTTAATGGTGGTGAGGGTACAGAGTTGCATGGGGGAGAGCTTATCTACTGCAGCTCTATGCCTCTGAATACCACAGACTGGGTTCTAATCTCATAAAGAGGAGCAACTTGCAGGAGTTATGAAAGCTCTAAGGATTGCATCCAGCCCAGATAACACGGCAGAGATGAGAGAATGGTGGAGGGAAAACAAAACAAAGCAAAAACATGATGGTAGTGAGTAACTGAGTGCTTTTTCAATACCTCATTGCTAAGAAGGGGTGAGGTTCTCCATAATCATTGGAAAGAAGTGTGCTCCTTTTCATCTCCCACCCCATTTTGCTTTTGGGGCTACCCCAGTAGAAGAGAGGAATGAAACTTTCAACCTTTTTTAATATCCATTTTGGGTGATGAGGGAAGAAGAGCTGAGAAACTCTGACTCAATGCATCCCTTCTTTAACTTTCCCCTCTGAGCTAGTCACATCATTTAAAACCTCCCCTGAAAACAAGAGCCCTGGTAGCTGAGGAGCATGTCTACATTTATGCAGTCTAAGGCCTGGAGAGACACTATGAGCCCAGAACCTCAGGCAAATTTCATCTGAATAGCATTTGGGGCCAATGGAACATAATTATTTCAGTCCAAGTACAGGTTAGGGGTCCTGGAAAAAGCAATAAGACAAATCTTTTCAGATTCTGTCTAGTTAAGATAACTCTGCAGAAGACATACACATAGACACATGTTTCACTTATCAGACATTCACTTAGAATATTAAGTATATTCTATTAAATGGGAGAAGATATGTTTACTGTTATCAAAAGGCATGGAGGAAATTAGTAACACTTCATTAAACATATCAACTAGAACAGACTCATCACCCCCCAGAGGAAGTTTTCATTTGGTACCTTTGTTGCCAGATATTAAACCAATAAGAGTGTAGCACCTGTTCAAGCAGCATAATCAGTCACAAGGGAGCTTAACTTTTGATTTCATTTCCTTGTGTGGTATTTCATTACCACCTTTCTCTCCCACTTCATCAGAATATACTGTTTCAATGGGAATACTTCGTTTTCATCTCAGCTTTGCAAATATTAATCAAAGTTCACCAGTGACAGTCTTAAAATTAAGAGGGGAACTGCATTTGGACAGAAGGAGAATACTGAGAGATACTTTAAACTTTTATTAAACATGTGTTTTCTATTTTAGGAATGAAAAACAAATCGTTTTGTAAAAAGGAGCATGTATGTGAATTTTCTTTACATGGAGAAATGCTTAGGAAAGGGCTTTTTTAATCCAAACAATAAAAATGCCAATCAGTAAGACAAGAGATGGAAAAGGCAAGACTAATGGATTGGACAAGAGAACTGAATCAAGAGTTACTCAGTTCCTCAGGTCTGACAATGACTTGTTGTATAACCATGGGAAAAATGATCTAAATGCTGTATCTCAGTTTTCTCCATCTATAAAACAGGGACAATATTTATCTACCTCACATGCTGTTAACATGCTCTCTTTGCTACAATATTCTCTCTTTCACAGCGCTTTGAAAATTAGCACCTATATAGGTCTCTAATTTCAAGACTGAATACTAAGAGGCACTGCCTCTTTGCTAATTTTGCACAACATCCGGCCTACTTTAGTATAGCTAATAATTAGCAGTAACAGTAAAGAGTGGAGGAACAAACTGAGATCAGGTTGCTTTTAATAAAGTACAGAAAATATAGTTGAGCTCCTTGGGGTAGCCTTTAAATTCCTGTCCAATTTATCTCTTACTTCTTTTTCCTTTTAATTTCTTTTAGTTCCTCTCTCATCTCCCTGCACAAGCTATGTGACTAAACATACTCTTCTCTCATTCAGCTCCACACATTTCTCCTTGTTTCCCTTAAACCTGGAAAATCCTTCTTGTCCCATTCTGTCAAACAAATGATGACTATTCAAACAACTGAACAAGCAAACACTGTTGAATCAGCAAAGTAGGAGCTAAAAGCATCACTAAATCCCATCCTCCGTAGTCCATTTAGAATGTAAGTTCTTTGGAGTGGGGACTATTTCCTCATCTATCTGTGACATTTCCTGCACACAATCTGACTTAATTATAAATAAAACAACATAAGAACAATGACAAGAATGAAAACAAATACAGATATTGAACAATGGACTTTTAGGACCAGTAAGGAGACTGCATTATTTGCATAGTATTCAAACACAGTGTTTTTTTGTTTGTTTGTTTTTTTTACAAGTGAGCATTACAAACAACAGATATACTTGAGGCATGCAACTCAGAGAAATAAAGATCTAAGATCATGCATATTGGCAATAATGATGTCAGAAGACATGTAGAAGGTGTGGAAATCCTCATACAGTAATAGTAGGAATGAACTCAAATATGAAATTGCAGAACTACTAACTATAGTATGTAACCAATGATGAAATAAGCCTTTGTATTGGATAAATGGAAAGTAATGTTGTAAAACTTTTTATAAAGACTCCAGAGGTGATCCTGGCAATTTTGGGCTGGGAAGCCTAACTTCAATACAAAACAGATTGATAGAAACTAGTCACACACAGATTAACTTTTTGTTTTGTTTTGTAAACAGAACACCAATGCCTCAACAATCTATCATAATTCTTTGAAGGAGTCAACAATCATGTAGACAAGGGTGATCCAGCTGATATAGTATACTTGGACTTTCAGACAGTCTTTGACAAGCTCCCTGTTATGAAGCATCTTCCCTGCATGGGCCCTAAGAAGGGTTAAACTCAGCTCTGGAAGATATCAGCTGCAGCACTTAGCAACCATGTAGGGTCCAGCTTGGGTTGTATAAATATGGGTCCCTGGGGAGGAGCCTCTTGCTCCAACTGTGGAGCAGAAAAGACTTGAGTGCAAGTAGGCTAGAGAGGTGACCTGAGACAAAGCAGAGCTGGGGAAAGGCAGGGAGAGCTGGGGAGCTCTGGCCAGGCAACTCCCAGGCTGCAGGCCTTAAACAGAGGCTTGAAAGGTAGTAGGGCAGCAGCAGATGCCAATGATGAGCGGGCATTTCAGAAAGCAGTTTGCCCCTGCAGCAGGGTCTAGATGAAGAATGGCAGTGGGTCACTGAAGCAAAATGGATTTAGAAAGCTAGGGTTCCCTGGGAGGAGAGGACCCCAGAGTGCAGGGGCATTGCTATAGCATAGTACTGGGTAGCAACGGACATGGGGTCCAAAACAGTGCTGGAGACAAATAACTGAGGGCGAGACACTGGCCAGCAGAAGGTGTTCCGAGGCTGGTGAGCTGATTCCTTGAGTGACCAGCAGGAGGTGCTATGACAATGAGTCATGACCCAGTTACAGTCTCTCACCAAAGGCTTTTAAGGAAATGATGTAGACATGGGTAAGAAGGAAGGTGTGCTCATGAATCAGAAACAGGTCAAAAGACAGGAAACAAAGGACAGTACTAACTGGTTGGTTTTCACAATGGAAAGAAGTAAAGAGTGGGAGCCCTCAGTAATCTGTACCAAGATTACTATGTTGTTCAACATACTCATTGTTAACCTGGAAAAGGGAGTGAGCAGTGAGATGGCAAAGTTTGCAAATGACACAATTTTTTAAGATTGTTAAGTCCAAAGATGACTGTGAAGATTTACAGAGGTTCTTACAAATGGGTGACTAAATGAAATTCAACACTAGAAAATGGGATTGTTGTTTTCCAATGTCCAACTACACATAAACAATGTTGGGTCCCAAATTAGCTCCAAGACAGACATCTTGGAGTCACCATATATAGCTTTCACAAAACTTCTATTCAGTGGGCAGCAGGAGTCAAGAAATGATTGGTCACTCAATGTTCTCACTCCTTGAATAGTGTGTCCAGTACTCATCACCCCATGGACATAGTGAAACTACAAAAGCTACAGAGATAATCAAGTTTAGGGAATGGCTTTGGTGCAAGGAGAGGCAAAAATGATGACTGTTCATCTTAGAAAAAAGATGATGAAGGGAGATATTACAGAGGTTTATAACATCATGAATCCTGTGGAAAAATGTTATTTACCCTTTTTCACAATGCAAAAACCAGGATTCACCCCCATAAAATTAATAGACAGCAGGTTCCATACAAATAAGGAGGTAGTACATTTTCACATAATGCACAATTGACCTGTGGAACTCATTGCCATTGGATGTTGTGATGGCTAAAAGCATAACCAACTTTGAAAAAAGAACTAGGTAAGTTACTGGAGGATAGGTCCAGCAATGTCTACTAGTCAAAATGATCAGGAATGCAACCGTATGCTTAGGGCAAACCCCCACACTCCTGAAAGTGGGAAGGGAAAACAGGATAGATTCCTTCAGCTGTCCCATTCTGTACTCTTCCTCAGTGGCTCTCAGACTGGCCACTGTCAGAGAGAGGATACTGGGCTAGATGGACCATTGGTTTGACCAAGTATGGTAGTTCTTATAGTGCTTTTTTATTCTTTAAAAAACAAACAAAACTATTGGTTTAGGCCCTTAATTTTAATTGCTATACTAGATTATTTTTATTTTTCTGAGCTCTGCATGTATAGCAAGCCTCACAGACTTTTAGAACAGGATCCTTTTAGTTTGCATAAGTCACTATGCAGGTAAAATGAGAATAAAATCCCCCCACCTGCTTCCCTGGAAAACCAGTAGCTCACATTTTCTACTCAATGGGATTGAAATATTTAATTTGTTACATACACAAAGAAATATCTTATATGATCCTGCCATGGGGGCAGGGGATTGGACTCTATGATCTCTCAAGGTCCCTTCCAGTCCTAGTATTCTATGTCTATGAAACACAGTATTATGCTGTTTAAGCTTACCAGAGCTGTGGAATCATAAAAGGTTATACCATAGTTCAAGTATATCATTCTGGTACATTTACAAAGACATTTTTCAAGCACCTCTCCCACTCTGGACACTTTGCTGAGTGTCTGACCACCCAAGAGGCAAAAAGAATCAAGTGAGGTTGTTTTTTGGAACTGTTATCACAATTCTTTATGCCCCAGCTATCTGGGAGCTCACCTTGACACCCTGCTACTGGAATTTTTGCAACCTCACTACTTTATGAAGTCATATGCTGAAGGCACTGCTCAATGTCACAGGTTCAGCCCTTATCCAAAGTTATAAAAACATTCTCACAGTTCTCTCCCCCAGCCACTTGAATTGACAATTTCTGAACTCAATGTCCCGAATTGATTTAAAAAGCTTCCCATAAATATGGGAAGGGGAGGGAATTGATCAATTGGTTTAAAGGGTGATATTTAGTGCTTTAAACATGAAGCAGGGAACAAACATGAAGCAGGGAACAAACAGTTTATATAACTTAGCATTTTTAAAACCTTGGGCCACTGACACTGCTGTTGCAACACCATCTAATGACTCAAGTGGGAGTTGGGATCTCAGAGGGTTTTTGAAGTCAGTGTTTGTCCATGCTCAAACTGCCTGTGTAGTTTGGGCATCAGCCATGAAATTTACCTTGTGACTTAGGAATAAGCAGATATGCACCCAATATATTAGCACTACAGTATTGCTTTGCCTGTGCTGTTCAGGCCTCAAAGCCCACTAGTCAGTTTTCTATTTTTAGATATCACTGGAGACCCAGCTCCCAACCTTATCCTACCTCTTGGAAGGCTCTAGCAACTGGGCTCTCAGATAACTTGGACACAATCTTGGACACAACTGAACACCAGCTTTATAAAGTCCTTGCATGGCCTCTTCTTTTTGAACCTCTGTGCGGATGCTCTAATTGCTATTGGTGCCTTTCCAAGCTTTTCAAAAATCTTGGATGATATTATTTAGAAAAATACAGGCACAAAACAATGTTCATCCTATTAATATAATCCAATATTTTTAAAGCATCAGCGGAGTGCTTTTGACTCTACATAAGCACATATATACAAGTGCTTCAAGCTGCAAGCTCCTCCCAGGAGATCATGTCTTCAGTTCCCGTGGTCTTGAGTTTAATGTTTTTAAAATGAAATTTACACACACACATTCCTGTGTTACTACACATTTTCACAAAGTGGTTTATAATCTCATCAAGATGGAGTGGAAAAAAGATCAAAACATAATAAAAACTTTAGAACAACAACCAAACACACACTTACCAGCTGAAAGAGAAATGTAGTTTGCAGCAATCACCTTAAAAATGGCTTCCATATAGCTGCAGCCCTTTTTGTCTCCCAGATTTAAAGGGCCACTTGCCAGAAAAGCAAACTGAGAAAGGGTCTATAAAAGGTGAACAAACATAGAAGAATTCAGTGATAAGTAGGAAGTTGTTCTTAGCAAAATATTTGAGTATGTATCAAAGAATCATTTTCCAGGCACAAATATTCTAAGGTGTGATGAGTTGGAGAATTTGAATTGTCATTTGTTTCCCTTTTGTGCTATGTTTCTATAATGAAAATCCAGATTCTTTTGAAAAGCAGCTGCTGCTTGTATTTAGGACTTATTACCCCCACATCACATTTTTTTCTAGGTTCTCCCTGTGCATGTACTACAAACCCAAAAGGCTTTCTCTACCACTCAAAACATGGATTCTTCTCACTCTGTAGTGCAAAACCATGATTTACTCCCAAACTGTTAAGAGCAGTACAACATTTTAAAAAGTTTCTAGCCTGAACACAACATATGGTCCCATGACTCAAAAGATTGGTTTGAAGCTCTGAGGCAGACTTTTGCAGCTTACCACTTGTTGACTGTAGTGTGATATCAGTGCAGTGGTAAAAGGATTTTCAGGTTGCAGCCTCATACATAGACCATTATTAGGATCAGCATATTGACAATCTGAATTAATGGGGAGCGCACACTGCTGGACAACTCCAAATTTAAATGTCATAGCATGACCTTGGAAAGACCAGAAAACACTAAGTGGATTTAGTTTTAGAGTTCAATGACTAGCATTGTCTAATATTTTATATGCCATTAAATAATAAAGTGAATTTGTCACATTGATTCTACTAGAATCATAATACTTATGTCTTTGAAATCTTTTAAAATTTTACCTCTGAAGATTGGGATCATAGGGGTCTAAATAGGTGGATATGAGTATTAAATTAGTGATAGATAAAGACCTATATAGGTTCCATTTCTTAATTTTCATGTGCAAAATATAACTGTGTCCTATATCACTGATGAAGAACATCACCCTGCTATATCTGCTACTACCTGAACTGTCAGAAAACTCTTGTTTCTAAAAGAACCCTGTTTCATTCCTTACTCTTTTCTGGGACTTTTTATTGTTACTGAAATATCAATAGGCACATAATAGAAGGATGTTAATAGAATGCAGGGCAGTAGTCTTAGCCATTCCCCACTGGTCTGCTGGAACGAATCCATACACGGGGTGATTTCCGATCACATTGGTAAAAATACAAAGTTCATTTCCCCAACAGGATTTCAGTTTTGTAAGTTCGCCACCTTTGGAAAAATTCCTGACAGGCACTGATTTCCTGGAGAAAGAGATGTACTACACACTTTGCAATGGAAGTAAGGTTTGTTCCTGAGAGACGACTTGCCATTTTAATGTAGTTGTGCTCCAGATGAAACTTTTGGCTTTACCCTCTCAAGCAGGGTTGCCAATTTTAGTTGGACTTATTCCTGGAGGTTTCATCACATGACAATCTTTAATTAACAATTAATCTTTAATTCCTGGAGGCTCCAGGACAATCCTGAAGGGTTGGTAACCTCATCTATATGAAAGAAGAGGTCAACAATATAAATTGTTTGTATATACTCTGGCCAAAAATTCATAATGCACAAGCCACTCTTAAATACTGGAATGTAGTAATCTGAAAAAAACCCCACCCAACTGGGTGTTACTTTTATGTTGTCCCTTTGCTGGCTGCTTTCTAAGTCTCTTTCCTTATTCACTTTTATCCTTTACTGCCATTTTCTTTTGTGTCCATTCAACAGCTTGTTCTTCCTCATTTCTGTTTTCTCTCTCCCATTTACCATGAAGTTATTTTATTCTCTGCTCTCCAACCCTTTTCTCTTCACCAAGTGCTTCCCTATTTTTTTTTCTCTCCACTACTTCCCTCTTACAAGCCAAAGATCACCTATAGAGTACATTACATGGGGAGAGGCTCTTAGTCTGTTTTCTGTGTACTCCACTTTTCCATGTAAGGCCACTCCCTTGTTGTCTGGTGGGTGCCACTGCTGAGTCAGTTCAGAGGCAGACCATTAAAGCAGCTCTATGCTCTTTCTGACTCATGAAGATTATATATTTGCTTTTTCTTTCTTGTGTCTCTTAATTTGAAATAAAGGTTTCTAACAGTATCTCTGTGTGTCTGGAAACCAGAGTTCCCTGCTTCCTACTCTCCCTGGACTCACCCTCTCTCATTGGAATCACTCCAGATGGTCTGAAGTGGAGAAGGGAAGTGAAGTCAGGGGTCTCAGCTTACAGGTGAATGACCTAACCAATAGACCATGGGACTTTGTAGGATGGGTCTCTGTCTCACCTATTGGAGCTGGTCCACTTGGCATAGCTAATCAAGAGTAATTGGTTCAGAGAAAGAGTGAGACTAACAGCTCACTGTAGCTAGAGAATGTGCTGGGAGACCCATGCTCAAGTTCTGGCCCCATGACAGCAGGGAGGGGGAGGATTCAAACCCACGTCTTCCATGTTCTGAGTTAAGGTTCTAACCTTTGGAGATCAGGTTAATAAGAAGGACAACTAGAGCTTATGTGTCTAGTTCTAGATAGTCACTTACCTACAATTAAAACCATCTCTGGTACAAGCTAGCAATAATGGAGATGGTTTAAAGGCTGCCAAATGTGTCTTTTTGAAAAGTACCCTAGTTATTTATTAAATTCTGCATATTTCATTGGTGTCAGCAAGGGTGAAAGCATGATGCCACTAAAGTCAGTGGGAATTTTGCTATTGACTTCAACAGAGCCAAGATTTGACCTCAAATGAAGTCCCTCATTTAGTGTTTCAGGAATACATTGATATCATTTGCTTAATTAGTGACTCTACCCATCTTGTCATGATTTTAAATCCCAGACATTTGACTTATTTGGGGATTAAGACCCAGAAGAGAGACACAAGTAAAGTAATAGAAAATGTGAAGATGGGATGAGATTTATTTCTGGACGATAAATGATATTTATACAATGCAGGGTTTCTTCTATATGATGATACTGTAATAATAATTGCTTGTGGAGGGGATGTATGTGGGGGGTAGGGGGAGAAATAAGGTAAATTTGGCTGAAAAATGAGATGATAGCAAAGAGGTATGTAACAACCAAGGTTAAGCTTTAAAACATTCAGCTATGCATGAGAATAACACAGCAGCAGCAGCATGGATGAATAGAAAGTATGTGAACAGAATATAGATTATATTCTTGCAAAGACAACCTTTGAGGAATGATCCTGATAAACACATGCAGATTAAAAGCAATGACAAAGTGAACAAAAATAGAAGACAGCCTAAAAAAATTCTCAGATGCATTTTTTCCTGAAGATTTTACAAAACAGAAACCCATATATTTTGCTATCATGAAAGATGATGTATAAACTAACAACCCAGAGATTTTGCTCCTTGTTCCTACACTGCTTCTTTGGGGGCAGCCCCAAGCAAGTATGAGGGATGGGTTCTGCACAACACAGTTGCAGGGGAGTGAGAGCAGAAGTGGATTGAGCACATTTTTTTCTTGACTGGTACAGGTGCCAAAACGGCCCCTGGCACAAATCATCCCCATAGGCTGCTCTAAAGTATGGCCTGCCTATGGGCCACAGGGCAGCCTAAAATGTACTATGTTCCTTTGGGGGCCAGGAGGTGAGTGGGGCAAAAATAACATAGGGCATTCTAGGCTGCCCTGAGGCCCATAGACAGGCCTCCATAAATTAGAGCTGCCTATGGCATACAGCACTCTTAAACTTGATTTAAAAGAAACAAAGAATGAATTTAAGTCTGGCCAAATGATTCAGCATTTCATCTCATTTACAAGTTTGAGGACTGTATGTTCAGGTAGAGAGCTATCTCCTCTGGGATGGCTAGAGATGCCAACCTTCAATGAAGAGAACGGATGGTTAAATTGTTGAAAACCTTTTCTATAAAACAGCATCTGAGTGGCCCTTCAAATATTCTTATATAAAGAACTGAAAATCTACTGGTGCCTCTGTCAACCTGAAGGGAAGGAGGGTCTATTCATTGACCCTATGTGGGGCTATATTCAAGAAATTTGTACCAGTATTACATTGGTACAAATTCCTTATGCAGGCCCACTAAGCCAATGTAAAACTGAGTTGATGACAGTAATTTACATGATTGAGTAGTACTGGTTATAAACACGTCTGCATTAGGGATTTGCATTTGTAGGTATACTGATTTACTTACATTAGTGCAAATTCTCCTGATGTTGACAGGGCCTTTGAGTCCTCCAAGTTTAACAAAAATGATAAAGCCTGGGCACCCTGATCATGAACTCTTGGTGATGAGCTTAATCTCAACCAAGTACAGTAGACCATTAATTCCTGTTTTTGTTTTTTTGTCTTCCCACACATAAGCCCCTAGTATTTCTTGGATTCTGGGTACGAGTCCCTTTCTGATTTCATTCTCTATAATGAGTACTCATGTCTGGGATGTTACAATGATTTGTTTCTTAACAATTGTCGAATACATGAAGAGGATCAGAAGTAGCAGCAAGAACAGCCGAGATGCTCCCAAACAAAATTAATGCACAGTGCATCCATCAGAAAGCAGCAGTATTTTCAATGTATTGTAGTCAGGCTCTAGCATATGGACTTGTAAATTGAAGCAACGTGCTGCAAACAATGAGACATAGCTTCCTTTTCAATTGTTGCTTCCTAACCAGGTGGGTATCCTTCATAAATTCAATGCAGGATTTGTTTGATATTAGAATGACCTTAAAATTCCTAGCAGGGACAAAACCTTTAGGAAGTCAGGGGTTATATACTATTGTACTTGTCTGTAGAATTAATGGTGATTCTGTCCTAGGGCTGTATGATCTAATGATAATGTTGAGACAAACTTGAAAGTTATCAGTGTTGGTGATAATGAAAAGGAGTGCATGTTGGAGACAAAGGAACAGTTACAAAATGTTATTGTTGAGGAACAATAGGCTTATGCTAACCCATGCTCTAGAGTGACAGTCCTGTTGATGCCAAATTGGAGTGGGAAGGATATACTTGGTACTTTAGATTGAGGGAAAGCAGGTTAACGAGGCAGGCCTACCTGAGGATATTTAGGGAGGAGAACAGGAATTCATGACTTCAAGGAGGGGTTAACTAGCCTTCAAAAGATTCAAAAGACATTTTTCATACACTAGCCAGTAGGTCCTTTTCCTTCAGATGACAGTGAAAGTTACAGAGATGGTTCATGATTTTAGACTGGACCCATGAGTGTCTCATGCATTTTATCTGATTTTCACAATAAAAGATTCATGTCACTCTGAAAGTCAAAAGCAAAATTTGATTAGGTACATACCCATACGATCAAACTCAGAAAATATTCAAACAAGCCATTGTGAAATGACATTGCTGAGAGCCAATAACTCAGAGCCATTGATGATGGACTGCACACCTCCTATCTGGGCTGAATAATCAAAGACCCTGACTTTATAAGAGTAAATATATTTGTAAACAAAATGTACCTTTGTGATTGCAACCAACAAAAGGAAGACTGATTACATGAGTTATCTCTAGCATCCATTCCATTTTCTATTAAGATGCCAAAGCTGATTATGCAATTCCCAATCCTTAGACTATTTGGGAACAAATATATATAACCAGCTACTAAGGAAACTCTTTGAAGCACTTTGAACATTGGCCTTCAGAACGATAGAGAGTTGGACTCAGAGATCCAGAATGTTCCTTCTCAGCTCCTTGGAAGCTGTGCAAAACTCAAAATCCACTCTTCTTTAACTTTTGATATAGTGATATGATCAAGCATTATGTCATTCTTATTATGTCTCCCGATGTCACCCCCACAAGTCCATTTTTTGTCTGTGGGGATGTGGGATGTACCGAGGTAAGCCTGCTCTCTCGGTCCAAAGAATCCAGCTAAAGAAGAGTCATCTCCCTGTCCGTTCTTCTGTTCATTTTAGCCTTAGTATAACCTATGCCAGCTGTACTGGACAGTCTTTAATTCAGGGGCCTAATGCATCAGAGATTGCACTGCAGCAGGGACTCTTCTAGTAAGCATGCAGGTTTTGTTTTGGATGTTTTGTGCAAATTAATTTCCCTTTTTCCTCTGACCCTTATTTCTCTGGAAGTCCTGTACAGCCCTCAATTATTTTTAGAATCACACCGCAGTGAAAATATTACCAATGCTTCTTTAAAATGAACCTCTCCCTCCCTACCCACTCACCCACATACACAGAATGTGGGGCACACGAGAAAATGACCACAGTGACAGGAAATGCAGAATAGCACAGAATGCATTAATAATGTCAACATAAGATATTCAGAGCCATATTTTAGGATTCTTCTGTTTAGAGAAATGTTTTAAGTTAGATAATAATACATTTAAAGAAGATTATCCCCATACCTGGTATTTTTCATTAATACAATAAGACATCCTGTAGATGGTGCTGTTCCCCCACTATTTTCACTTTGAGACATGACACTCACATGTGATATTGCAGATTTTTTTTTTCAGGGACATTTGTACTTCGTGCATACTCAACAGCTATCAGAAAGAAGTGATCTTCTTCAATGTGAAATTAACAGTGAAACTGTATTAAACTTTTAAAAATAGGGCCAGGACTGTACCGTATTTAGATGGGATATCTCACATTGGCTAAGTGGAAAAGAACTTACAATGCAACCTATTTGCAATGGAATTCCTTTTCTTCTGAACTCGCCCTTCTCCCCTAAAAACCATAACAGAAACAAAAAGCAGCACACATAAACCCAATTTAAGATATATATCCATTTTTACTAAAGTATATTCTTGGCAGACACAGATTGTTTGAGTTTTAACTTTTTTAAAGAACATTAAAATAACATTTCAGTGAATGAGAGAATGGGTGAATTAATGAAGCAATAACTTAACAAACAAACAAAGTAATGTAAACAGATGTGTCCTACTTCAAACAGCAGCTCATGTTTGATCAGGATTTCACTGGAGATGTAGAGCTGGCAAGTACTTTGGACAAGAAGGATTTTTCCATTTGCATTCTCTGCTGTGTGACATTTCACCGAACAAGCTCAGATAGAGTTTAACACAAGATTATAAAGAGAAGAGTCTGGTACTGCAGTAATGTAATGTTTATTTGACTTCATATTATTACTTATAAACAGAGCTGGCAGTGACACTTTTAGTTACGATTTTCCATTATATGCCTCTGTTTTCACTTTGTTGTTTTTTCACTTTGCCAAACTTTACTTATTCAGATTAAAGTTTTCTATGCTTGCCCTGTGCCTCAGGCTGGTTTTCAATAAAATTAGTTCAGCCATTTTTTATAGTGAAGTTAGGCAAAACTATTTTTCTATGTTAAACTTTTTCCCAAACCATTTTTGCACATATTTAAAACCTTCATCCTTTTGCAGAGGGATAATCCTGAAGTCATAGAGATGTCCTTTCACTAAGAAAATGCATATTTACTTAGATCTGAACCAATTATAAACTTCTGAAAATTGCCTTTTAAACATATTTCAACTTATTCATAAATGATCTGGATAAAGGGGTAAACAGTGAGGTGGCAAAGTTTGTAGACAATACTACGCTGCTCAAGGTAGTTAAGACCAAAGCAGACTATGAAGAACTTCAAAAAGATCTCACAAAACTTAAGGCAACAAAACGACAAATGAAATTTAATGTGACTAAATGTAAAATAATGCACATTGGAAAAAATAACTCCAACTATACATACAATATGATGGGGGCTAATTTAGCTACAACTAATCAGGAAAGAGATCCTGGAGTCATTGTGAATAGTTCTCTGAAGACCTCCACGCAGTGTGCAGAGGCACTCAAAAAAGCACACAGGATGTTAGTCTCTATCCCTTTTTTAATTATTCCTAAGAAAGAGACTATCTTATTGCCCTTATATAAATCCGTGGCATGCCCACATCTTGAATACTACGTACAGATGTGGTCTCCTTATCTCAAAAAGATATACTGGCATTAGAAAAGGTTCAGAGAAGGGCAACTAAAATGATTAGGGGTTTGGAATGGGTCCCATATGAGGAGAGATTAAAGAGACTAGGACTTTTCAGCTTGGAAAAGAGGAGAGTTAGGATATGCCTACACTACAGCGCTATTTTGAATTAACTTAATTTGAAATAGTTATTTTGAATTAAGCTAAATCAAAATAATGCCTCTAGACACAAAATCTAATTCTAAATAGCATTTTGTTATTTCAAAATAGCATGTCCACACTGATTGGATGCTGGATCGCATTTAAGGGCAGCTGAAAGCAGTTCCAGCAGGGTATCAGGTCAGTAGTTGCTTTGTGTGCCTGCTGTCAGAGGCTATCTGAGGCTCGTGCTTAAAGGGACCCCCCTGGACAGCCGGTTCTCAGCTTTCCCGCTTGCTTGCCTACCTCGCTGAGGGATAGCAAAGCATTTTCCTCTTTGTCTGCTTTGGTCACTCTCATTTGGGACACCACAGCACTCAGCACCATGGAGTCAGATCCACTCCTGGGCATGCTGGTGCTCATGTTGAATGTCTTGCTGCAAGCCTGGCAGCAATTCCTGGAGGCTGCCTGGCACCTTCTGCTGCAGGCCAGCCCCCGGCCCTCCCCCTGTCACTCCTGAGGGCCATGGAGGAATGGTGCCTGGATGCCAACGTGCCCCGCCACATCTGGCGTCTGGACACCAGCAGCGACTGGTGGGACCACATCGTCCTGGAGCGCTGGGGAGGCCAACAGTGGACCTAGAACTTCATGATGAAGGATACCTTCCTCATGCTCTCTGAGTGGCTCGCTCCTTCTCTGCAGTGATGGGACACATGCATGAAGACCACCATTCCCCTCCACAAGCGGGTGGCCATCACCTTCTGGAAGCTCTCCACACCGGATAGCTACCGATCCATCAGCAACCAGTTCGGCCTGGGGAGATCCACCTTCAGAGCGGTGCTCATGCAGGTACAGCAGTCACCAGCCACTGGGCAAGGAGTGGGGGGAGGCTGCAAGGAGAAGAAGGTCTGCCCCAGGGAAAACAGGGGGGGAGGTGGTGAAAGTGCCCCGTATGGGAGGGTTCAGTCTGTCCCAGCTGCACTACAGACCGCCCGCAGTGGCCAGGATTGCAGCGGGGGTTACTCCTGGGTGTGGGGCACGGGGCAGTAGTGGGGAACAAACACTCCCAGCTAATTGGGCACTCCAGTGACCCTCGGTTTTGTGTGTCTCTCTGCAGGTGATCAAGGACATCAACAGGGTGCTGCTCTGCAGAGTTGTCCGCCTCACTGACCTGGACACGTTCATTCAGGGGTTTGGCACCCTGGGCTTCCCCAACTGCAGGGGGCAATCGACAGGACGCACATCCCTATCCATGCCCTGGACCACCAGGCCTCCCTCTACATCAACAGGAAGGGGTACTTCTCCAAGATCCTGCAGGCCATGTCTGACCACCGGGGCCAGTTCACGGACATCAGTGTGGGCTGGTCCGGCAAGGCACATGACATGCTGGTGTACTGAAACTCTTCCGTGTGCCAGAGGCTGCACACTGGAACTTTCTTCCCCGACCGCCACATCAGGGTCAGGGACATGGACATGCCAGTGTGCCTGCTGGGGGATGGGGCCTATCCCCTACAGCCCTGGCTTATGAAGCCCTACACAGGACACCTCAACCCCTCCCGGCAGGCCTTCAATGCCAGGCTCAGCAGGGCCTGCATTGTGGTCGAGGGGGCCTTCAACCAACTGAAAGCCCGATTTAGATGCCTCCTCACCCACCTCGACCTCTCCCAGCACAATATTCCGCACATGGTGGCAGCGTGCTGTGTGCTCCACAATTTACGTGAGAGGAAGGGAGAAGCTTTCTTGCCAGCCTGGGTGGCAGAGGCTGCCTACCTGGCTGGCCAGTATTCACAGCCCCGCACGGCTGCCAGCCGGGAGGCCCTTCAGGGGGCTGTCCGCATCCGGGAAGCCCTGCGGGAGAGTTTCCAGATGGACGAGGACTGAAATCCCCCTGGTGTGCTCCACTGGGGCCTTGTGCCTTAAATTCCATCCCCACCTCCTTCCTCTTTCCCCTCCGTAACCCCCCTTCCTGATCTACAATAAAAACACCTGTGTTGCCAAAAAAAACCCCTCTATTTATTGACCATAAATGGGGCAGGGGCATGAGGGTGGGAGAGGGGAAGGGGAAACCTGGGAACGGGGAAGCAAGGGGAGGGGAAGCTCAGGGTTGGGGGTCTTGCTTGACCTGCCGTCTCACAGCACTGCAGGTGCGGGGGCTTCTGTGTTCCCGGGGGGAGTGGGTATGGAGGGTGGGGCAGGAGGGACTGGGGGTGGAAGAAGCGGGAGGGGGAGCAGGGATGGGAGGAGGAGGAGCGATAGCTGTGGCAGCCGCAGGGCCTGAAGCAGCAGGAGGCAGCAATTGGTCCACCAGGGCCTGCAGGTGCTCACGGAGGTCATGGCCCTGCTCCCGCAGCTCCCGCAAGCTCTCCCACTGCAGCTGCAGGTCTTCTTGCACCCACTGCTCTTGGCTGTGGACCTGCCTTCCCTGTAACCACAGTTGCTGCCTCTGGTACTGCTCCAGGTTGCGGGTGCGCCTGCTGACCTGGGTGTGGGTGGATGTTCCAGGTGGGGTGGTGCACCCTGGCAGGTGCTGTGGCTTCGGTGAAACACGAGAAGTGGTCAGTTCTCCCTGAGGACACAGTGGGTGAAGCCCAGCTCCCCTCTGCAAAGCAAGGATGGTAGGTCTCCACACCATCACGTCCTGCTATTCCCGGAGTGTGAGCTGGCCCAGGACTGCACCCCAGCCCCTGTGCTGCATATAGTGTGGTATGTGTGTGGGGGGAGGGGAGATGTACCCTGCCTCTGTGTAGAGGGGGCATCTGGAGGGAGGGCAGTATGCAGTGTCTCTCCCCGGGGTTAGGAGTCTGTCATGTGCCTTCATGTGCAGATGTGTGTGGGGAACAGACCAGGGCCCCTGCACGGCATCCAGCTGGGGCCACATGTCCCAGTTGGCATGGCAGATGCACAGGTTGCCGCCTGCTCTGTGGTCGGCAAGGCCCACGCGCATGGTCCCTAGGCTCCCCCTCCCTGCCCTGCCCCGCATAAGGGGACCGTAATGACATTCACATATGGAGACCTCCCCAGCCTCAGATGAGGCTGCTGACGGGCTCTCCCGTGTGGCTTGGGGGTCCTGGGTTCAGGGCATGCTCCCTGCAGGCTCCTGCGGCTCCTGTCTCCTCCTCTTCCTCCTCTTCCTCTGAGTCAGGGGCAGGGCTCTCTGCCCCTGGGTCAATGACCACCAGGGGGGCACAGACCATCTGACCCCCCCAGGATGCGGTCCAGGGCCTTGTACTGCAGGCAGGCCTCCAGGTCAGCCCCTGCTTGGGAGGCCCTGGCATAGGCCTGCTGCAGCTCTTTGATCTTGCTCCGCACCTGCTCCTGGCTGTGCATGTGGCCTCTGGTGGCCAGGCAGGCAGTCATGCGGCCATAGACGGCTGCATTCCTATGCCTAGTGTGGAGATTGTGGGCATTGGAGGTCTCCCCCCAAACCTCAATGAGGTCCACGACCTCCACACTAGACCAGGCAGGTGCCCACCTTTTGAGGCCCCTGGCAGGCTCCTGGGAGCTGCCAGCCTGGTCCTGGGGAGTGGTGAAGGGCTGGGTGGCAGTGGGTTGCTGGCTAATGCTGTGCCAGGTTCACGGTCTGCTGGCTGTGTTCTGGCAGGCTTGCAACTGGCACAGGCACTGTGGCCAGAGTCTGCCCCTTTAAGGGCTCTGGTCCTGGGGGGGAGCAGACGAGTTTTTCTGATTGTGCCCAGGGTGGCCACCAGGGCTCCCTGGGAAGGGCTGGAGGCCCTCTAATTCGAAATAAGTGTTTACACAGCACTTATTTCGAATTAGCTATTTTGAATTTGGTGTTATTCCTCATAGAATGAGGTTTACCAAATTCGAAATAAGTACTTCACTATTTTAAATTTATTTCGAAATAGCGGTTTGCCTATGAAGATGCTATTGAAGTTAATTCTAAATAATGGCTGTTATTTCAAATTAACTTTGTAGTGTAGACATACCCTTAGGCTATGTCTAGACTGCATTCCTTTCTTGAAAGAGGAATGCAAATGAAGCAGATCGAAAATTCAAATGAAGCTCAGATTTACAAATCTCGTGCTTCATTTCCATAATTGCGTCTGAGCACTTTTTTGAGAAGGTTTTTTTTTAAAGAACCCCGTCTAGACGGTGGGTTGTTTTTTTTTTGAAAAACCCTTTTTTGAAAAAGCGCTCGAACGCGATTATGACAATGAAGATCTGAAAATCTCCTCTTTATTTGAATTTTTGATCTATTTCATTTGCATTCCTCTTTCGAGAGGGGAATGAAGTCTAGACAAGTCCTGAGGAGGGATATGATAGTGGTATATAAAATCATGAGTGGTGTGGAGGAAGTGAATAAGGAAAAGTTATTTACTTGTTCACATAATATAAGAACTAGGGGCCACCAAATGAAATTAATGGGCTGTAGGTTTAAAACAAATAAAAGAAAGTTCTTCTTCAGACAGCTCACAGTCTACCTGTGGAACTCCTTGCCTGAGGTGGTTATGAAGGCTAGGACTATAACAGGGTTTAAAAGAGAACTAGATAAATTCATGGAGGTTAAGTCCATTAATGGCTATTATCCAGGATGGGTAAGGAATGGTGTCCCTAGCCTCTGTTTGTCAGAGGGTGGAGATGCAGGGCAGGAGAGAGATTTCTTGATCATTACTTGTTTGGTTCACTCCCTCTGGGGCACATGGCATTGGTCACTGTCATCAGACAGGATACTGGGCTGGATGGACCTTTGGTCTGAGGCGGTATGGCCATTCTTATAGTCATATGTTATTTGGTAGGGCTTATTAGAGCCGTTTAGTGCAGTGTTTCTTAAACTGTGTTCCGCGGCACACCGGTTTGCTGCGAGGCAGTCAGAGGTGTGTCGCAGAGAACAACATAATTCAAAATGGCCACCCTTAAAGGGGAAGGTGACCTTCTATTGAGAAAAAAAAGTTGGGGTGAAAAAGGGTCAGGGGGAAAGTTATTGAGGAAAACCCCCCCACCTTTCCCCCAACCCTTTTTTTTTTCAATAACTTTCCCCTGGATCCTTTTTCCATGTGACGTTTTTGTTCCTTGGTGTTCCTCATAAAAAAAAATTGTTTGGCGTTCCTCAGTCTTAAAAAGTTTAAGAAACACTGTTGTAGTGAAACTCTACCAAAATTACATTTGCACTGAGCACACTCCCAACCTGGTCCACACAGATTTATTGTATTAGCACAACTCTTTATGGAACACATGGAAGGCAGCAGCTGTAACATACCCTCTGTCCTAGGAGAAGGTGTGCTGAGACAAGAACCACATGGAAACCATGAGGTCCCACTTTCAGAATTTCTAAGGACTGATGTTCATTTTGTAGATTTCAAAGCTTTATTATTGAGCAAGGCCTCTTATATTAAGAAGCTGGCAAGCATCATGATCCCTGTTTTATGAGGTAACCAAGAGGGAGCATAAGATCATCTCTAAGTCTTTCCTTTCTAGTTCCCAAGCCTCATCCACTTTTTCACACAGCCTTTCAGAGTGAATGTGCAAAATCTATATACTGTGCTATCTGTCATTGCTGTACTATCCGCCCCATCAGAACAAAAACTAAAATCTAATATTCCTTTTTTCTAACATTTCCCCGCTGACTAGTAAATGGTTTTGGAAGCCAATGCCAAATTGTCATAACCTCTTTCATGACTGGGCCATACAAAATACAGCGGCGCCACTGCTGTTACCTCCTCCTTTGATAATAATCTGGGCTATGGTCTAAAGATTAGGATTCGTATCCTGCAGATTACATATATGAGGTCTCAGTAAGCTTCCATATAGTGGAATACCGGTTTTTTCTTTGCTTTTAAAAAATACCTAGGAAAAGTATTACAAAAAATGATGGTAAAAACATTTAAGATTGAAAATTCAAGTGCTCAAAAGTCAGGAAATACCCATGCAAACTTAATTTAGATACTTGATTTACATAGATTATGATACAGTGTCTAATAGTAGAACCACATACTATCTCCTCTATAGATAACAGGATCAATGGCAAGTGGGATCATAAGTTTCAGAAAGGGAAATAATTTACTTTTATTAATATATATATATATGTATATCTACACTAAAAACAAGAAACAAAAGACAACAACAACCACCCACCTACTCCAAACTGTAGCCGCAGGTCTCACAGCAAGTTGACTTACGTTTGCAGGACTTGCACTGCAGGGCCACACAAATAAGAATGTAGAGGGTCCTGCTTTGGTTTGAGGCCAGGCCCTTAGACTAACCCTTGTTGACTGGAGTTTTTATTGGGAAGCTAGCATGGAAAGGCTCATTAATCTGACCAGAATGTTCCTAGGTTTGTCCTCCCTCCAGCCACAGAAATTAAGAGCTGTACAGCTCTATGTCAGGAAACAGATTTCGGGATCTGCCACAGCCATGATGTTTATACCATTGACAATAAAAACTGAATACTTTTAATGTAAAGAATATTATTATTATACACAGTAAAAGGCTTAAAATGACAACCTCATAAATGACGATTGCCTCTGGTCACACCATCAATGTAAATGTAATATAAAGACCAAAAATGCGTGTGTGTGTATATCTATATCTATAGCTATATCTATATCTATATCTATATCTATATCCTGAGTATTCAGTTGAAATGGCCTAGCATAACCTTATACTTACACTCTCCTGAAGACCCTTGGGAGATGAAGGCACCAGCTTCACTCCGCAGATGGAGTGGGTGGTCTCAGTGGGGGACAAGAAGGTATGGCAGCAAGGAATAGAAGTGAATGTAAAGGACAGTATGAAAGGCAGGGAAAGATAGGGGAACATTGACCCTGGGTGGAGCATTTGTGGCCTTTTTACTGGCATTTTCATGTCACCAATAACCAAACGAAAAACAGATTTACATACCTGATGATTTGCAAGTGCACATATTTGACAACAGAGAGTATATCTCAACTCCAAAAATAGGCAAGATATTGAAAAGTCTAAAACTGACCAGAGGTTGTTCACCTCTTTTGGAGAAACAGAACACCTCACCTATATTTTTGGGCCTCTCTGCTCTTGTCATAGAAAATAACAGGATGTCTAACATATATATTTTTATTCTAGGCTAGTGCTCCAGCCCCCTTTGTGATTTTGACCCAGTGTTATAAAAAAGACTGGAAATTTCTACGCATGCTAATAAGCTTTATCTTAACAATCTTAATACTATATTCTGAAATTCTCACTTAACCGTCTCTATTGCCAAAGCTAAATTCTTACAGAAATAAATTTCTGTAGGCCCTTTGCATTACTGTTAAGACAGAGTAAAATAGTTAAAAGGGTTTGGAAATTATATAAACTACAGGCAAGGTTGGGAGAAAATATAGGTGTTCAGGCTATATACCCTCTTTCTGGGTTTCAAACCCAGTGTTTCAGCCCACATGGGAACATCTACACAGTTATTTGTAACCTTATATTGCAAGACCTAATTGACTATGGCTCCGAGTTCTGTTATTGCGGACTCTCTTTTTTGCATTGTAGATGTACCCTATATCATTGGCTTGGACCCAGGATAGCTGAGTTCTATTCCAGACTCTGAAACAGATTTAGGGTTTAAGGTTAGACTCACATAGTTGGAAGAGACCTCAGGATGTCACCAAGTCTAAACCCCTGTTAAAAGCAGGACCAATCCCAACTAAATCTTCCCAGACAGGGCTTTGTGAAGCTAGGACTTGAAAACCTCTAAGGATAGAGATTCTACCACCTCCCTAGGTAACCCAGTCCAATGCTTCACCACCCTCCTAGTGAAAGAGTTAGGCAATGTCTACACTAGGAAAATATTTTAAAATTAGTAAATTGGACTTAATAATTCTCAGTTTAACAAATTCAAACTAGTATCAGCACATATGAATGACAATGATTAACTTTTCACTTTTGGCCATTTACGTCATCTTAATAGAGTATAAAAATTATGTCTGTAAAAAAATTTGTGTCTCCATAAATTTTCCCCATTTTGTCCGTAAATGAAATTTCTGTGGGTTGGCAACCCTGTTGCTCACTCTAAATAGGCTCTCTGATGGCCTTATATTCTATTCCTGCTTCCTTTCCTGGAACAGACTGTCCAGTTACTTCCAAATCCATCTTCTGTGCCTTATGCATAGAGCCCCAATGGCTTCCCCACTCCCTGATGTCCCTGTGCCCACAGATCTGTGGAGTGTCTTTTCTCTCTGCACCCCTTTGTCACTTTCTTCCCTTTCACACACACACCTCTCATCTATTTTTTCCCCTCAGATACTCCCTCCACATTTTTCTTCCCCTCCCTTACACATGCTTCCTGATGTTTTTAGCAACTTCTCTTCCCATTTCTTCACCTGAATGATATCACTATATTCTCAGACATTCCTCCTTCATTTCTCATAAAGACTTACCAGGAAGAAAGAGGCATTATTTTGCAATTCAACACATCTGTGAGCCTTGCTAATTTGAAGTAAAATAAACTAAAAGTGATTTTAAGTGACTCCCCTTTTGTTCTATTGTCTATACAGAGTTCATTGTGTTAAGTGTGTTACTTTTGAAAGATAAACATTAATATTCTATACATGAAATGCTCTTGGGGAAAAAAGAGTACTTCATGCATAGAACAGTGGCAGACTAATACACATGAAATTATTGCTGTTATACATATTGAGGTATTTTGTATGGATTTTACATTTAAAATGTTCATTTAATTCTTTCCTCTCTCGTCTGGCTCATTCTAAACTCTGTGCTCTAAAGTTTTCTTGACCCTCCCATCTCTCTCTCTAATTCACTACAAACCTTACCCCTGCATGGGGTAGATGAGCAATTTTCTTTGTAATACTGAGAGTTTTTTTCTGCAACAAGCTCTGTGGTCTCCAGTAGCCTTTATGCACAGGCACACTGGCTTTTTATAGGTCTATTTGTTAAAAAGCCAAATGAAATGCACTGTGATGAGCTGAGCTTTTTTAAACAAGTGAAAACTAAATGTTGGCATGGCCAAAAGGTAAGCATGATAGGTAACCAAAACTAATAGAGAACAAGGGTATGTCTACACTACAAAGTTAATTCAAAATAACAGCAGTTATTTCAAATTACAGGCAGTCCCCGGGTTATGTACAAGATAGGGACTGTAGGTTTGTTCTTAAGTTGAATCTGTATGTAAGTCGGAACTGGCGTCCAGATTCAGCCGCTGCTGAAACTGACTGCCAGTTCTGACTTACATACAGATTCAACTGTCCCCAAGTCAGCTGCTGCTGAAACTGATCAGCGGCTGATTCCAGGAAGCCTGGGGCAGAGCAACTCTGCCTCGGGCTTCCTGTAGTCAGCGCTGGTCAGTTTCAGCAGCGGCTGACTTGGGGACGCCTGGGGCAGAGCAGCTGGGGTGAAACTGACCAGCAGCGGCTGAATCAGGACCTGGGGCGGAGCAGCTGGGGTGCTGCCGGGTTGGTCCAGTAGTGCCCAGAGCGGCGCTGCAGGACCAATTGGCAGCGCCCCAGCTGCTCTGCCCCAGGGTCCAAAACAAAAGCCTGGTCTGCTGGGGGGGGGGGGCACACTAGCTGCGCTCCCCCCCCCAACAGACCAGGGACACGGGGAGCAGAGCCGCAGCGGCAGCGGGGTGCCGCGCCTCTGAGGCTTTGCTCTGGCAAAGCCTCAGAGGCGCGGGACCCCGCCACTGCTGCGGCTTCAGTCCCGGTGCCTGTGGTCTGCTGGGGACGGTCCCCAGCAGACCACAGGCACCGGGACTGAAGCCGCAGCAGCGGCGGTTCCCGCGCTTCTGAGGCTTTGCTCTGGCAAAGCCTCAGAAGCACGGGAACCCGCCCGGTGCCCCTGGTCTGCTGGAGATGGTCTCCAGCAGACCAGGGGCACTGGAGCAGCTTACGAACGGGGCTTTCTCGCCCCGGAGCTCGCAGGTAGCAATCCGCCACCTTGACCTCCGGGGCGAGAAAGCCCCGTTCGTAAGTGCGGATCCGACATAAGTCGGATCCGCGTATGTCGGGGACTGCCTGTAACTTCAATAGCATCTACACAGGCAAACCGCTATTTTGAAATAAATTTGAAATAGTGGAGCACTTATTTCGAATTTGGTAAACCTCATTCTATTAGGAATAACACCAAATTTAAATAGCTAATTCAATATAAGTGCTGTGTAGACACTTATTTAAAATTAGGCGGCCTCCAGTCCTTCCGAGTTTCTCCTGGTGGCCACTCTGGGCACAACCAAGAAAACTCCTCTCCTCTCCCCCAGCCTCGGGCCCTTAAAGGGGTAGAGTCTGGCCACTGGGCACATGCGAGAGTCAGGCCTGCCAGCAGTCGCAGACCCTCACCCAGTGGCCGCACAATGGCAGCATGTTGCAGCCAGCTGTCCCCTGCCCAGTCCCCCAGCATCCAGGGGCCAGCCAGGAGCTGTAGACGGCGCGCTCCTGCCTGGACTGGTGTGGAGATCATGGACTTCACTGAGGTGTGGGGGGAGGCCCCCAATGTCCATGATCTCCGCACCAGTCAGAAGAATGCCGCCGTCTATGGCCGCATAGCAGCCACCATGGCCTGCAAGGGACACAGGCGCACAAAGGAGTAGGTAAGCCTGAAAGTTAAGGAGCTGTGGCAAGCATACGCCAGGGCCACAAGGGGCGACACCGCAGCAGGGGCTGCCACCTGCCCCTACTTCCTTGCCCTCAACCGAATCCTGGGGGGCTGGGCAGTCCGCGCCAGCCCTGGGAGCAGCGAGCTGGGAGCCCTGAACCAGGTGCAGCAGAGGGGCCACCACCAGTTATCCTGGCACCGGAGTCAGCAAGCTCATCTGGGGAGGCCTGTCACAATACGCAGGCCCTGGTGCAGAGCATGCTGCCCTGTGCCAGTCCTGTGCCTGCTGCTTCCCCAGCTCCTGCTCCTCCTCCCACTCTTTCTCCCCCTCCCGTCTTTCTCTCCTCAACCTCCACACTCTCCTCCTCAATCTCATAATAGGCATCACTGAAACCGGGTGGAATGAGGAAAATCTGTGGGACACAATCATATTGGGATATAAAATATATTGAAAGGATAGAGCAGACCGGGTGGGTGGCGGAGTGGCACTGTATGTGAAAGATAATGTAGAATCAAATGAAATAAAAATATTAAATGAAGCAACATGTTCAGTAGAATCACTATGGATAGTAATTCCATGCTCCAATAATAAGAAATTAGAAGTAGGGATATATTACCGACCACCTGACCAGGACAGCGATACTGACATTGAAATGCTGAGGGAGATTAGAGAAGCTACCAAATTAAAGAACTCTATAATAATGGGGGATTTTAATTATCCCCATATTGACTGGATACATGTCACCTCAGGAAGAGAAGCAGAGATAAAATTTCTCAATGGCTTAAATGACTGCTTCTTGGAGCAGCTGGTACAGGAAATCACAAGGGGAGAGGCAATTCTCGATTTAGTCCTGAGTGGAGCGCAGGATCAGGTCCAGGAGATAACCGTTACAGGACCGCTTGGGAATAGAGACCATAATATAATAACATTTAACATTCCTGTGGTGGGAAGAACACCTCAGCAGTCCAGCACTCTGGCATTTAATTTCAAAAAGGGGAATTACACAAAAATGAGGAGGTTAGTTAAACAGAAATTAAAAGGCACAGTGACTAGAGCCAAATCCTTGCAAGCTGCATGGAAACTTTTTAAAGACACCATAATAGAGGCCCAACTTAAATGTATACCCCAAATTAAAAACCATAGCAAGAGACTTAAAAAAGAGTACCCGTGGCTTAACCACCATGTAAAAGAAGCAGTGAGGGACAAAAAGGCATCTTTTGAGAAGTGGAAGTCCAATCCTAGTGAGATAAATAGAAAGGAACATAAACACTGTCAAATCAAGTGTAAAAATGCAATAAGAAAAGCAAAAAAAGATTTTGAGGAACAGCTAGCCAAAAACTCAAAAAGAAATAACAAAATATGTTTTAAGTACATTAGAAGCAAGAAGCCTGCTAAAAAACCTATGGGTCCCCTACACGATCAAGCTATAAAAGGAGTAATCACGGACGATAAAGCCATTGTGGAGAAACTAAATGATTTCTTTGCTTCAGTCTTCACAGATGAGGACGTTAGGGAGATTCCCAAATCTGTACTGTCCTTTGTGGGTGATGAATCTGAGGAACTGTCCTGGCTTGACGTGTCATTAGAGGAGGTTTTGGAACAAATAGAAAAACTTAATTTTAACAAATCTCCGGGACCGGATGGCATTCATCCAAGGGTTCTAAAAGAACTCAGATGGGAAATTGCAGAACTATTTTCTGTGGTTTGTAACCTATCCTTTAAATTGGCTTCCGTACCTGATGACTGGAAGGTAGCTAACGTGACACCAATATTTAAAAAGGGCTCTAGAGGAGAACCTGGCAATTACAGACCAGTAAGTCTAACTTCAGTACTGGGTAAATTAGTCGAAACAAAAGTAAAGAATAAAATTGTGAGGCACGTAGAAGGACATAATATGTTGGACCAAAGTCAACATGGTTTTGGTAAAGGGAAATCATGTCTTACTAATCTATTAGAGTTCTTTGAAGACAAGGGGGATCCAGTATATTTAGATTATCAGAAAGCCTTTGACAAAGTCCCTCACCAAAGGCTCTTGTGTAAATTACATTGCCATGGGATAAGACGGAAGGTCCTTTCTTGGATTGAGAACTGGTTAAAAGACAGGAAACAAAGGGTAAATTTTCAGAATGGAGCGGGGTAACTAGTGGTGTCCCCCAAGGCTCAGTCCTGGGACCAATTCTTTTCAACTTATGCATAAATGATCTGGAGAAAGGGGTAAGCAGTGAGATGATAAAGTTTGCGGATGATACCAAACTGTTTATGATAGTCAAGACAGAAGCAGACTGCGAGGGACTCCAAAAAGATCTGACCAAACTGAGTGATTGGGCAACAAAATGGCAAATGAAATTTAATGTGGATAAGTGTAAAGTAATGCACATCGCGAAAAAAATAACCCCAACTATGCATACAGTATGATGGGGGCTAATTTGTCTATGACAAATCAGGAAAGAGATCTTGGAGTTATCGTGGATAGTTCTCTGAAAACTTCCACACAGTGTGTAGCGGCAGTAAAAAAGGCAAATGGGATGCTAGGAATTATTAAGAAATGGATAGAAAATAAGACACAGAATATCTTACTGCCCCTGTATAAAACTATGGTATGCCCACATCTTGAATACTGTATACAGATGTGGTCTTCTCACTTCAAAAAAGATATTTTGGCCTTGGAAAGCATTCAGAAAAGGGCAACTAAAATGATTAGGGGTTTGGAATGAGTCCCATATGAGGAGAGGTCAAAGCGACTGGGACTTCAGTTTAGAAAAGAGGAGACTGAGGGGGGATATGATAGAGGTATATAAAATCATGAGTGGTGTGGAGAGGGCAGATAAAGAAAAGTTATTTATTAGTTCCCATAATAGAAGAACTAGAGGGCACCAAATGAAATTAATGGGTAGCAGGTTTAAAACTAATAAAAGAAAGTTCTTCTTCACACAACGTGTAGTCAACCTGTGAAACTCCTTGCCAGAGGAGGCTGTGAAGGCTAGGACTAGATAAACAGAGTTTAAAGAGAAGCTAGATTATTTCATGGAGGTTAGGTCCATAAAAGGCTATTAGCCAGGGGATAGAAATGGTGTCCCTGGCCTCTGTTTGTCAGAGGCTGAAGAAGGATGGCAGGAGACAAATCGTATGATCATTGCCTTTGGTCCACCCTCTCTGGGGCACCTGGTGCTGGCCACTGTCTGCAGACAGGATACTGGGCTAGATGGACCTTTGGTCTGACCCAGTACGGCCGTTCTTATGTTCTTATGTTAATCTCCACTCCCCCCACCTCAACCTCCACACATACCTCCCCATCCCCCCGCGGACTGCGAGGCCCCCTCTTCCACCATGCTGGGAGGCAGTTGGCCCGGAGAGACTCCCACCCCTGAGCGCTGAGCTTCCTCTCTCCCTTCTTCTCCTTGCTTACCCCTTCCAATTCCCTCCTCCTAGTTTTCTCCCTCCCCTCTCTCTCCTGCCCTCTCCCGCCTCCTTTCCCCTATCTCCCCAGAGGTTCATCCCCCCCCCCAGTTGTGTTAAATAAAGACAGGTTCTATTTTTGAAAATACGCATATTTTATTTGACATCAGGAAGGGCGGGCTAGGGAAGGGTAAATGGAAGGACGAGAGGGAGGAAAGGGGCACAAGCCCCCGGTGGGGCAGACCGGGGAGACTGTTAGCGCTCCTCATGGTGGAAGCTCTACTGCAGGGCCCCCTGGATCCTGACAGCCCCTCGATGGTCCTTCCAGATGGCAGCCTGCAGACAGTGCAGCCAGACTGCTGGCAACATGTCCACGAGATGCAGGAGAGTCCTCGGGGGGCAGGTCTGGTTTCATGTTGCAGAATGCCGTGGTGTCCCGAGTGAGGGCAAGCAGAGCACTCTTAGACACAAATTCTTTGCTGTTCCTCAGCAAGGTAGACTAGAAAGCAGAGAAACCTGAGAACTGTCTATCCGGGATGGGGGGTCGGGTCCCTTTAAGAACATACCTCAGATAGCTTGAGGCAACAGCCCCACACACTAAGTCCGATCCTGATGTCCTGCTGGCACTGGTTCCAGCCAGTCTTACCTTCGATTCAGGGTCCACTCAATGTGGATGCGCTATTTCAAATTAGAAAAATGCCATTTTGAATTAGTTTTTGTGTCTAGATGCGTTATTTCAAATTAGCTTATTTCAAATAAACCAATTTGAAATAAGTTAATTTGAAATAGTGCTGTAGTGTAGACATACCCTCAGATTGTTAAAGTGAAGCAGGGATTAGGACTTGCAGAACAAAAATGATATCAAAGCTGAGATCACTAGCAAAAATGAGATATTCAGGATATTTTTAAGCAATGTATATGGAATATTTTAAAGGCAAATAATAACAAACAAATATTGTCAAAGTATACTCTGTTTTATATAGAGCATTATAAACAAGAAAACTGTATTAAAATATTATACAGACTTGTTTGAAATCAAAATTACTGGAGCAGTAATTTAAAGCAGGAGCAGTAGCCATGGCACATAAAAAGTGTCCTGTTAAAACAAAATACTGTGCCAATAACTCAGATACAGGAATAGAAGATTTGTCACCTGGGTTTGACCATTTATTTATCCATCCTTGTATATGCAACATTAGCTAATATATGAATTCAGACGAAAGGAAAACATTCCCATAATCCATCCAGTCAGCTATACAATGCCTAATATTGTGATATTGTTAGTTGTAATTTTATTTTTGTATTGCCAACAAATTAGTTTCCTTTCTGTACCTTTGACAGTATCAGTGAAAACAGTTATTCATACTGTTTCTCTGAGATGGACTGAGTCTAGGAAATACCTAAGGCATGATTAATAAGCCAAGTGAAAGAAACTATCCAGCTGACAAAAGTATTCATTGGACCAAATGACCTTTGATGTCTCTGTGCTTGAGGCCAGAGAATTATTTGGCAATAATCCGGAATGGTAAGTGGGAACTACAGCTAAAATATTAAATTTCAAAAGAGAGGCTATGTCTTCTCTGCAGGAAACAATGTGCTTATACATCAAGGTAGCTAATTTCAAGATAGCTACCTTGATGCAAAATCCTAGAAGGGATGCAGCTAGATTTTACCTCAGTTGCTCATCCAGAGAAACCTTAGACGGGGATGTTAGGATTAACGCATAGAATTTTACACTTAGGCTGTGTCCAGACTCAGGGTTTTTTTCAAAAAAAGTAGCCTTTTTTCGAAAAAACTTCACCTGCGTCTAGACTGCAGCCGCGTTCTTTCGAAATTAAATCGAAAGAACGCGGCTTTTCTTTCGACGGCGGTAAACCTCGTTGCATGAGGAAGAACGCCTTTTTCGATGGAGATCTGTCGAAAATAAGTGAGTGTGAACGTGGGGAGGCCATTTTTCCGAAAATAATGGCCTCCAGGAAGAAGCCCTGGTGGATAATCTGGGGCATGGCTTGCATGTCTCTGGTTCCTGTCTGCAGCCATTTCTTAAAGGGACAGGCACCCTCACAGCCACTTGTGGCAGCAAAGCAGCCAGAGCACACGGCTGGTGAAGTGCAGCATGTCCCAGCCCCAAGACCCTCCTGGCCCTTCTAGAGAGCCTTCTGGGGACCCAACCAGGGGCTCCAAACGCCGGGCACCATCATGGTCTGGGCCAGAGCTCAAGACCCTTCTCGAGCTCTGGGGAGAGGAGGAGGCATTACAAGCCCTAAAAAGCCGACGGTGAAAAGCAGACATTTATGGCCGCATGGCACAGTCCTTGGCCCAGAAAGGACACTACCCCCGCACCCAGGACCAGGTGCGCTCCAAAGTTAAGGAGCTACGCCAAGTATATGTGAAGGCCAGGGAGGATAGCTCCCGTTCTGGGACAACCCTCCACTCCTGCCCTTATTATACTGAGCTGGACCAGATCCTGGGTGGTGGTGGTGAAGCATGCACACCACGGCGTCTTGTGCAGTCAGGCTTGGCGGACCCTGTGGTGGACGTGCCAGAGCAGGACCCAGAGCAGTCAGGAGACGGGGACATGGTGCCAGAGGAGGACAGTGAGGAGATGGCGACCCTCACCCTGGAGCCAGTCACACAGACCCCAGAGGCCTCCCAGGTGTCATCTGACGCCGGAGATGAAGCAGCAGGTGAGTGCAGTGAGGTTGTGTAACACCCAGGGGAGGGGGAGGTAGGTGGGTGCACAGTGGGTGATGCACAAGGGAAACCTGTCATGCTCAGGCTGATGCCCAGGTCACACACGGTGTTACCTTCAGAATGTCTGATTCCCCTGTCTCAAGGAGAGGGCATGCCCTTTTGGACAGCTGTTGCACACATGACTGATTGGCTACGTCTACACTGGCCCCTCTTCCGGAAGGGGCATGTAAATTTCAGCAGTCGTCGTAGGGAAATCCGCGGGGGATTTAAATATCCCCCGCGGCATTTAAATAAAAATGTCCGCCGCTTTTTTCCGGCTTTTAAAAAAGCCGGAAAAGAGCGTCTAGACTGGCCCCGATCCTCCGGAAAAAGTGCCCTTTTCCGGAGGCTCTTATTCTTACTTTAAAGAATAAGTTCGTGCCCCGTATAGCCGCGCTGCACGGGGTTCGAACCAGCGGGGTTTTAAAAATGGCGGCTCCCCGCTTATGCAAATGAAGCCCGGGAAATTCAAATCCCGGGCTTCATTTGCAAGTGCAGTATGCCTACATTACCCCGCTAGTTCGAACTAGCGGGGTAGTGTAGACATACCCTCAGGGAGGTCTGCGGCTTGCCTGCTCCTGTGCCTAGTCCTGCTCGTCCAGCACCCCAGACCCCGCCCCACCAAACCCCCCTTCCACAGCAGCATGCCTTTCCCCCCTTGGACCTCCCTCTCCCCCAGCACCCCAGTTCCCCAGCCCCTCTCTCCCCTTGGCCCTACTCTCCCCCAGGCCTCCCCGTCCCAAGAGCACCTACCCGCTGTTATCCAGCCAACCGAAAGGTGCACCACCCAATCCCGTGGCCATGGTGGACCCCGAACACGAGGCCCAAGCAGGAGACTGAGATCAGGCAAGCACCGTGCAACCTGATCCCCTTCCCCCCTCCAGGTTTCAAGTCCCCTTCCCCCGTCCAGGTTTCAAGCACCCCCATCACCCCAATTAAATGACAAGAAAAGTGTTCAACAAAATGTTTATTGTACATAGTTTGGCATGAAAGTATATTTTCTACATAAAAAATGAACAAAAGCTTTTTTATGTTTGCAACAGTTATACTATTTTCCAGTGAGTGATATTTAAAAAAATAAAACAGAACTTATTATTTTGAGACAAACCCTGGTGTTAATGATTTCTCCAAACAGGGTCAGGAGATGGGTTGTGGAGGGAAGCTTCTTTTGGGCCAGGGCCCAGTCCCCAGGCAGAAGCCCCTCAGTAGAGTCAGTGGCCTCCAATTGAGAATTGCTCCCGTAGGGCCTCCTGTATGCAATCAGCAGACCGGTGAGCCTGGCGGATAGCAGCTGTCCGGGGCTGGGCAAAGTGCCTCTCCTGACCATCAGCACCTGTACCCCACCTGGTAGGAAGGCCTCCCCTTTCCTCTCCACCAGGTTATGGAGAACGCAACACGCGGCCACCACCTCAGGGATGTTGCTCTCCCCCATGTCTAGGCGTGTGAGCAAGCACCGGAATCTGCCTTTTAAACGTCCGAACGCACATTCCACCTGGTTGCGAGCCCTGTTAAGTTGAGCATTAAACTGCTCCTTGCTTGCATCCAGGTGGCCGGTGTAGGGCTTCATCAGCCACGGCATCAGGGGGTAGGCGGCATCAGCCACTATGCATGTGCACATCCCCAACCGCAAAGTTGTGATGCGGGAAAAATGTTCCTGCCTGAAGCCTCCGGTAGAGGTACGAGTTCCTGAAGATTCGGGCATCATGTGCCCACCCTGACCACCCAACACAAATGTCAGAAAACTGGTCACGATGGTCGACCAGGGACTGGAGGACCATAGAAAAGTAGCCCTTTCTGTTAATGAATTGGGCTGCTCGATGGGGCGGTGCACAGATTGGAATGTGTGTCCCATTGAGCGCTCCTCCACAATTCGGGAAGCCAAGGGCAGCAAAGCCGGCCATGACGCTGTCCAGATCTGGTAGACAGACGACCCTGTTGAGCAGCTCCGAATTGATGGCCCTCACCACCTGCAGAACGAGACAGACAACAAAACGTTAGAAGGGGTGCCTTATCTCTTAGGAGGAGAACCCACCACCCACCTTCCCTCTCAAACACCCCGGGAATCCCCTCCTCAGAACTCCCCCCACAACAATTCAGAGTGAGTGTAGGAGCTCCCTTCCACTCACACTCCACTTTGCTCTTCCTGACAGTCTCCCTTCCCCCCACCCCAAACTGTGACTGTCCCCAGACAATGACTTACCTCCATCAGGATGTATCCAACAGTAGACCTGCCCACTCCAAATTGGTGTCCCACGGAGCGGTAGCTGTCGGGGGTTGCCAGCTTCCAGAGGGCAATGGCAACCCTCTTTTCCACAGGGATAGCGGGCCGCAGGTGGGTGATTTGCAGTTGCAGAGCAGGGGCGAGCCAGGAACACAGCTCCTGGAAAGTGGTCTTTCACATCCGGAAGTTGCGTAGCCACTCTTGGTCATCCCAGAGCTGCATAACGAGCCAGTCCCACCAGTCAGAGCTGGTGTCAAGCCTCCAAAAACGCCTGTCCACAAAGAAGTTTGGAGGCAAGGGCAGTGGGGCTGCATGACGGACAATCCCTTCGTACCTCTGGTCTGGGTCCAGATGGGGAAGTAGCCTCATGACTGTGTCATGCAGATGCAGCAACACTTGCAGTATGATGGCGTGGGGCCATCGCCTGCCCAGGGGCAGCTCTGGCTCCATGCCAAAAAAATGGGTCTAAAACAGAAAAACCTCCACACAAAAAACCTGCTGGGGTGTCCCAGGAAGCTGAGCACTCCAAACCAGCACTGCAATGCCTTGCTTACCTCCTAGAGGGACAGCAAAGGCAGCTGCAGAAGCAGAGCAACGGGTGTTCAGGGGCGTCCCTTTAACCATGCGTCTCTGCAAAGGGCAGGCAGCAGCACCCGGAAGGAAATGCTGCCCCCATGCCCTGGCAAAAGCGGTTCCGGGTGGCTTTTAATTTCGAAAGAGCGTCCAGCAGTCAGGATGCTCTTTTTCGAAAAAGCAGATCTATTTTCCGATCCACGTATTGTAGTCTTTCGAAAGAGGCTTGCAGTCTAGACATAGCCTTAGGCTATACAGCTGTTTTTGCACAAAATCCAGAGGAGCATCCACACCTCAAGCGCATTTTTGCACACACAAAAAATACAGTAAATCGACAGGACAGAGGGCTTTTGCCGATAGAGTTATTCATCTCCCCACAAGGAATAACTCCTTTTTGCGCTACAGCTCTTGCACAAAAAGGCATGTGTGGATGCTCTGCAGGGGTTTCTTGAGCAAAAAGCACAGGTGCTCTGATGGCCATTCATAGAATGGCCATCAGAGCTTTCTTGTGTAAGAGTGTCCATGCAGTATGGACATGCTTTTGCGCAAGAAGTTTTTGCAGAAGATCTCTTCCGCAAAAAGCTTCTTGTGCAAAAACTCTGCAGCGTAGACAAAGCCTTGGTTAGCTCTTTTTTGGTGAAAAAAGCCCCTTTGCAATGAAAACAAAGCCATAGTCTGTTTGATATGGTCACTGTATATCTCAGGATCTGGAAAAAGGTGTAATCCTTGTGATGGTCAGTCTCAGCATATGGAAGGGAACTGGGACAGTAATGCTGGTCATAATGTAATGATGAAACTACCCCCACTGAATCAAGCTTCCCAGTTCTGCCAGAAATAAAAAGGTGAAGAGGAGCAGTAGCCATGGAACATCAAAAAGTGTCCTGTTAAAACAACATACTGTGCCAATAACCCACATATGCACCCTACCCCTCATCTTTATGAATAATCATAATCATAATCATAATTTAGACTGGAATCATTTGTATTATTAGTTATTATGTGTATTATAGTAGCACTCAGGAATTCAGGTTATGACCTGGGATCCCATTGCGCCAAGTGTTCTACAAACACAACAGAAGCAGTCCCTGTGCAACAGAGCTTACTGCGGTTGCTGAAGGGCATTTCCTATCACTAAAAATCACTAAAAATCAAGGAAACTGCCAATCTAACCAATTAAAAGACTTAAATTCTGGTTTAAGTGAAGATTTAAATGCATCTTTAATTGTGGAATTGCTATTGAAATCTCTGTAACACTTATGTCCACACTGCTCCAGCAGTGCCCACCAAGTGCTGTGGATGTGAACTAAAAGGTTTATAGTTCACATTACAACAGTCCTGTTCGGAGAGGAAATGAGGAACCTTTTAGTTCATGATTGTAGAGTCCAAATGGGCAGCAGTATCCAAAGCCCCCTAATCCAAACTATGGGAAAGTGTAGCCCTCAGACTCTAAATTCTTTGAGGCATTCTTTCTATGTACATACAGAGCCTAGCACAAAGGGATCCTGATCCCGGAATGGAGTTTATAGCTTAGGCATGGGCAAAAGGTAGAGCCACAGGCTGGGCATGGTTCACCATGGTTAGCTACTGGTGGACCACCAGATTCTTTCTTTACCCGAGCATCCACAAGTACAGCTGTTCGCAGCTCTCAGTCACCATGGTTTCCTGTTCCCAGTCAATGGGAGCTGCAGGAAGCAGGGGCTTGGCCTGCTCTGCTTCGCACAGCTCCTATTAGCTAGGAATGGCGAACAGTGATCACTGAGAGCTGCAAGCAACTGTACTTGCAGATGTTCAGATCAACAAAGCATATGGTGGTCTGCCAGCGGCTAACCCTGGTGAACCATGTCCAGCTGGTGGGCTGCATATTGCCCACCCCTGCTCTAGGTGCTAACACAATTCAAATAAAATAAAATTATAATACAATAATATATAAATATATGTATATGTAGTGACATATAGTATGAGCTAGTGGAGTGGTGCTCAGGAGATCTGGGTTCTGTTTCTGGCACTGCCAGTGTTATGCTGGGTGACTGCTCCATGCCTCAATTTCCCCATCTGTAAAATGAGTTTAATGGTACAGAGCTCCTTTGTGAAGTGCTTCTAGATCAATTGATGAAAAGCGCTTTATAAAAGATAAGTATTATTATCAAAGAGAGAGAATTACCTCATTTTAGACACATGCTTTTAACTCAATGGGTAGACTATAAAATGCCACAGGCCCAGTTCTCCTCTGCCACCAGATTAAATAAAAAGTAACTTCACTGATGTTAAAAGGGAGCCCAAGGTTCCTTGAGGAAAGTGGGAGTTATTTCATTGACTTCAATTGGCTTTGGGTCAGGTTCTAAGTGAGAAAAGAATCAGAATCTATTTTTTTCTTTAAAGACTATAATAAGCACAAGTTTAGTCTGTACATTGTGGTGGTGATGGGCATTTAATCATTATAATATCTCTGCATGAGAATCTCCTCCCACCATTAGACACCCAGGAGACAGACTTGCCTAGTCTTTATTTGTTTTATGTTCCTCAAGGTATGCATGAATGTAGAATTAAGGTCAGTAGCCCCTGAAGATGATGGCAAGCTCTGTAATTACAGTTCAGGCAATTGGGCCTGTTAACATGGAGCAAAGAGCAACAATTCCTATCTTGCTTCTCCAAGAGACCCACAAATCTTTAAGACTGAAGATATAAATGTTGTGTAGGAGGTTTCCACATAAACAAAATATATACTGCCTCTAAAATCATAACTACCGCTGCAGGCCTACAAATCAAATGGCAGTGACTCTTCTGGCTTATTCATAAATCCTGGCTTGAGAGATTGTAACTTGGTTTAGTACCAGTAACTGGCATTTTAGTTAAAGGGATTTTTAACGAGGGGGAAATAGAGCAATTAAAAATAGTTCACGTAACACCAAAAGACAGTAACAACCCCACTTCTTGCACATGCCCAGATACTTGAGAAACTAACCTTGTTTGAATGACATGTATATCACTTTCCTGCTGGTAATGACAGAATGACTGTCCTGATATTTTGAAAAAGGCAGTAGATCTCAGTTTGTATGAAGGTGGGCTTCTCAGGATTATCACTTCTTCATCTGTGCTGTGAAATCTCGCATCACTGAAATATCAGCAATGTCATCTATAAAAAGCTTTCTTCATTTTTCAAGTAATGCCTTACCAAGGTCACAATGCTTTCACATTATAAAGTAGGCCTCGGTTTCTTTCTGAAGCTTGTACAGAAATTCTTCAAAACTGAGATCCTGTTTCACTCTCACCATTTCGGTTTTCTTAATTATATCACTGAATCCCTATTTAAAACCCCCTATTGCTCAGATTCTTTTCTACACTTTATTTTAACCCTTGAAGAATTTTGTCTGAAAGTTGGATGCTTTGTGAGTTCCAAAGCATTACCTCAGACACTGTACCTAATAAACAGCTCAGTTGCTACTTTCTGAGCAACTGAAAGAACAGATGGATATTTAGGATATGAAGAATTCCACTTTGCTAGTATTACTCCAGACAGACACATCTAATGAATGAGAACACAAAGACATGAAGCAGCTGTCAACTGAATATGTGCCATAGTGCAAAGCATTGCTATAAATGCATTTGAAAGATTTATGTGCTTCTATTTCTATCTTGGTATTCTCTGAGTCTCTTTTACTTGGAGGATAATGTAAGGGGAGATGGAAGAAGTGCACTGCTGCTTGTTTTGGAAGCCTACACTGGCATGTGTATAAATGCACTCTACATTCTGTGATATCAGGGCTTGTGCCCCTATATGAATCATATACCAAGATTAAATAAATGGTTGTTGAATGGTACACCAGAGTATGACACAGTAAATTTATTTCATTTTGAATTTCACTTTTCATCTGTCTGAGTGAAGTGGTCCCCTAGGCTATGTCTAGACTGCAAGCCTCTTTCGAAAGAGAGCGTCTAGACTGCATGCGGAACTTTCGAAAAAGCAAGCCGCTTTTTCGAAAGAAACCAGCAAGTGAGTCTGGATGCTCTCTTTCTAAAAAGCCCTGTTTGCTTTCAAGAACGCCTTTTTTCGAAAGAGCACTTTCGAAAAAAGGCGTTCTTCCTCATGGAATTAGGTTTACCGCCGTCAAAAGAAAAGCCGTGTTCTTTCGATTTAATTTCAAAAGAACGCGGCTGCAGTCTAGACGCAGGTGAAGTTTTTTCGAAAAAAGGCTACTTTTTTCGAAAAAAACCCTGAGTCTGGACACAGCACAATAGTTGAGCTTCCACTGCCAATTTCTGTAATAAGCTTTGTTACTCAACATGTCACTGCTAAGGCATATATAGATGGAATTTAAGTGTCCTTTGAATGACCCTTTATGTAGTAGTAAATCAGATAACTAACACACACACATACATACACACTTGCAAACACATAAGTAGTCAAACATTGGAATAAATTGCCCAGGGAGGTTGTGGAATCCCCATCTCTGGAGATATTTAAGAGTAGGTTAGATAAATGTCTATCAGGGACGGCTTAGACAGTATTTGGGCCTGCCATGAGGGCAGGGGACTGGACTCGATGACCTCTTGAGGTCCCTTCCAGGCCTACTACAGTATTCTATACATTTGAATCCTATATTATTCCCAGACTTGATATAATGATTTTAGAAAGGTTATATACAGTGATCTTATCTATCAGGTAGGAGAACAGGATTCCTCTCAATAGCAAACCAATGCATGTTTTATCTAGTCTATTTGCAAGTTCTGCTAGAGATGGTCACTCAGGGTATGTCTACACTACCCCGCTAGTTCGAACTAGCGGGGTAATGTATGCATACCGAACTTGCTAATGAAGCCCGGGATTTGAATTTCCCGGGCTTCATTAGCATAAAGCTGGCGCCGCCATTTTTAAAAGCCGGCTAGTGCGAACCCCGTGCCGCACGGCTACACGCGGCACGGGCTAGATAGTTCGAACTACGTAGCCATTCCGAACTATCTGTACTCCTCGTGGAACGAGGAACGAGGAATGTGGAACGAGGAGTACAGATAGTTCGGAATGGCTACGTAGTTCGAACTATCTAGCCCGTGACGCGTGTAGCCGCGCGGCACGGGGTTCGCACTAGCCGGCTTTTAAAAATGGCGGCGCCGGCTTTATGCTAATGAAGCCCGGGAAATTCAAATCCCGGGCTTCATTAGCAAGTTCGGTATGCATACATTACCCCGCTAGTTCGAACTAGCGGGGTAGTGTAGACATACCCTCAGTGAATTCTCTTGGTAAATTGTTCTGTTGTCTAAGGGTAGATCTACACAGCAGCATTATTTTGGAATAACTAATGTTATTCCAAAATAACAGTGTGTGTCTACACTGCCAGCCTTTATTCTGAAATAATGTTGAGCTGGAGGACTTCTTACTTCAACTCGTGTCACCATCATTTCATGAGAAGTAAGGAAAGTCGAAGGAAGAACATTCTTCCTTCAACATCCTTCTGTTTAGACAGCATCAAAAGCCAAAATAAGCTATTTCATAGAATCATAGAATATTAGGACTGGAAGGGACCTCGAGAGGTCATCGAGTCCAGCCCCCCACCCTCAAGGCAGGATCAAGCTCCATCTACACCATCCCTGACAGATGTCTATCTAACCTGTTCTTAAATATCTCCAGAGAGGGAGATTCCACCACCTCCCTTGGCAATTTATTCCAATATTTGACCACCCTGACAGTTAGGAATTTTTTCCTAATGTCCAATCTAAACCTCCCCTGCTGCACTTTAAGCCCATTACTCCTTGTCCTGTCCTCAGAAACCAAGAGGAACAAATTTTCGCTTTCCTCCTTGTGACACCCTTTTAGATATTTGAAAACCGCTATCATGTCCCCCCTTAATCTTCTTTTTTCCAAACTAAACAAGCCCAGTTCATGAAGCCTGGCTTCATAGGTCATGTTCTCTAAACCTTTAATCACTCTTGTCGCTCTTCTCTGTACCCTTTCCAATTTCTCCACATCTTTCTTGAAATGTGGCGCCCAGAACTGGACACAGTACTCCAGCTGAGGCCTAACTAGTGCAGAGTAGAGCGGCAGAATGACTTCACGAGTTTTGCTTACAACACACCTGTTGATACAACCTAGAATCATATTTGCTTTTTTTGCAACAGCATCACACTGTTGACTCATATTCAACTTGTGGTCCACTATGACCCCTAGATCCCTTTCCGCCATGCTCCTTCCTAGACAGTCGCTTCCCATCTTGTATGTATGGAACTGATTGTTCCTTCCTAAGTGGAGCACTTTGCATTTCTCTTTATTAAACTTCATCCTGTTTACCTCTGACCATTTCTCTAACTTGCTAAGGTCATTTTGAATTATGTCCCTATCCTCCAAAGAAGTTGCAACCCCACCCAGTTTGGTATCATCTGCAAACTTAATAAGCGTACTCTCTATCCCAATATCTACATCGTTGATGAAGATATTGAACAGTATGGGTCCCAAAACAGACCCTTGAGGAACTCCACTTGTTATCCCTTTCCAGCAGGATTTAGAACCGTTAACAACAACTCTCTGACTACTGTTATCCAGCCAATTATGCACCCACCTTATCGTGGCCCTATCTAAGTTATATTTGCCTAGTTTATCAATAAGAATATCATGCGAGACCGTATCAAATGCCTTACTAAAGTCTAGGTATATAACATCCACCGCTTCTCCCTTATCCACAAGGCTCGTTATCTTATCAAAGAAAGCTATCAGTTTAGTTTGGCATGACTTGTTCTTCACAAACCCATGCTGGCTATTCCCTATCACTTTATTACCTTCCAAGTGTTTGCATAGGATTTCCTTAATTACCTGCTCCATTATCTTCCCTGGGACAGACGTTAAACTGACCGGTCTGTAGTTTCCTGGGTTGTTCTTATTCCCCTTTTTATAGATGGGCACAATATTTGCCCTTTTCCAGTCTTCTGGAATCTCCCCTGTTTGCCATGATTTTTCAAGGATCATAGCTAAAGGCTCAGATACCTCCTCTATCAGCTCCTTGAGTATCCTGGGATGCATCAGGACCTGGTGACTTGCTGACATCTAACTTTCCTAAGTGATTTTTAACTTGTTCTTTGTGTATCCTATCTTCTAAACTTACCCTCTCTCTGCTTGTATTCACTACGTTAGGCACACCTCCAGACTTCTCGGTGAAGACCGAAACAAAGAAGTCATTGAGCATCTCCGCCATTTCCAAGTTCCCTGTTACTGCTTCTCCCTCCTCACTAAGCAGTGGGCCTACCCTGTCCTTGGTCTTCCTCTTGCTTTTAATGTATTTGTTTCCCTTTATGCCTGTAGCTAGTTTGATCTCATTTTGTGCCTTTGCCTTTCTAATCTTGCCCCTGCATTCCCGTGTTGCTTGCCTATTTCAACTTAAGCTACGCAATTGACATAACTCAAGTTGCATAGCTTACTTCAACTTTAGCCCCGCTGTGACCCTGATTTTAGAATTTTTACCCCATAACCTGAATAAATTTTTCTCTTTATCTTTCAGGCCATTTCTCATTATATCATCCGAAATCACCTTAAATAATTCTTCCTCACCTTTTGTGTTATTACTTCTCAAGTATTTATCTATGCTTTGTTATCTCAGGTATCTGCTCTTTATCATTCTTTTCTCTAAATCTTAGGTTAAAATTCTGAAAATCTCATTTCAGAAGTCATGCCCATTAATCCTTTTATCATGTTAGTCATCTTTCTTTGCATTTGCTTTAATTCTTCAATGTCATGCTTTTTATAGATAGGAGGCCAAAACTATACACACTCAACAATTGTTGGAGGGTGAAAGGTCAGGGTGTTTGGACATAGTGGTTATGGATTCACGGTTTACAGCTTCTATCCTATTCAATGAACATGCTATTAAAAACTTTATCTGTCTACAACTTAATTAATTCATGACTTTTTTGAGCACTAACAAGTCCGAGGGATCAATTAAAACTTCTGTGGCAAGGTAATAAACTCAAAATAATGAATCTGAGATATTTCCTTGAAAAATGGGCACTTTCTTAAGAGATAAGTATATAATTTAACATGAGATCTATGATTAGTATTCTGGTAGAATCTTTCAAAGCCTTATTTCATCTAATATGAAAAGGCTGAATTTGTAGATGTTCTGGCAACACAGTTGACTGTAGAAGGAGCAGACTGTTTCTGAATTAAGAACTGACTCGATGACTGTACACTAAGGGCAGATTCACAGCTGGCGTATGATCATACGTAGAGGCCAATGAGAAAGTGGCATTCATTTATGCTAATAGTGACTGTGGCCTAAAACTCTTAAAATCGAAATGGAGTGAATGACATTTAAGTCTTATGTCAGAGAAGGTCTTAATTTAAAGAAAAATGGCACTCAGGGCAAAATTTTGTTAATGCCATTTGCTTATGACCTTGACATTGACCTCAGGTACACCATTCCTAAGTCCAATTTTTCATTGTGAAACTTGTATTTGTGGTTATAAATCCCTCCAGACTTAAGTATAAAAGGGCGAAATTCTGTGCTGTATTTGGCTTCCTTTGGGCACCACAGAGAGAGAGAGAGAGAGAGAGAGAGAGAGAGAGCTCTCAGGAAGTCAGTTATCCTTCATTCTTTGTTCTTTGCCTGAGCAGTGTAGAGTAACCTGGAAGTTACTTTTAAAAAAATGATTATTTATGTTGCACAGGCATCTACTGGGCGAGATCCCATACAAACAGAACAAAAAGGACAGTTTGTGTCTGTCACAGGGGTAACCACCATCCTCCCTCTTAACCCCGCACGAGTGTGGTGTAGGGTGGGCCCGCGTTCAGTTCACAGAGGGGCCCTCCCCTACCCTCGGTCCATTTGCTCTAGGCCTATAGGGTGTATTAGGGTTCCCATGTATCGGGGAGTCCCTGTAGGACTCACACCCTCCTACTTATACCCTGGGGCCCTCTGCCTATAGACTATTTCGGCGTCGGGGGGCCCCTTTCGCTTCTACGAGTTGGGGCCCCATCCCGACTCTGCGCCCTGACAGGAAAGGGGCGCTGGGTACCTCTTCGGTCGGTGGGCTTCTGCCGAGCTCCGGGCGGCTTCCGTGGGCTTCTTGTCAGGAGTCCCCTGGCCGGTCCTCGGTGATCCGCAGCTCCGTTGGTCTGGGCAGGAGTACTCCGCTCCAGTTTCCCCCCAGTCCCTCCCTGCTTGGGGGATGAAGGAAGACGCTCTCTGGCACGCCTGCCGTCCGCACCTCCCCCCGGTCCGGCGGTGTCCTCCGCCTTTTCCCCTCCGCATCTCCTGCCTCGCTCTCCACCCTGCGGGTGTGTCCCCTCCCCAGGTGTGCCGGGGCTGTGCTTAAAAGCGGCTGCCGGCTTGCCGCGCATGCGCAGCAGCACAGCCGGCGCTCCTCCGGCTCCCCGCTCGCAGCACGAGCCGCCCGCGCGTGCGGATCCGGCACGAGTGATGGGGTCAGCCTGTCACAGTGTCCCAGAAAGGTAACAATATGTTTACATCTTTACTGTAGGCTTCTTGCACAAGAAGCTTTTTGCAGAAGAGATCTTTTGCAAAAACTTCTTGTGCAAGAGCGTGTCCACACAGCAAAAGCATATCAGAAAAGCGATGCACTTTTGTACAAGAGAGCATTCAGACTGCATGGACACTCTCTCACAAGAAAGCTCTGATTGCCATTAACAGAATGGCACCCGGGCAGCTGTGCTTCTTTCGATAGGCTGTTTTTGCACAAAAAAACCCCCTGTTTCCTGTCCACACACACCTTTTTGCGCAAGTGCTCTTGTGCAAAAAGGAGTTATTCCTTGTAGAAAGAGGAATACCTATACCGCAAAATCCCCTCTATTCTGTCAATTCCCTGTAAATTTTCTTGCACAAAAATGCACTTGAGGTGTGGATGCTCTGCGAGTTTTTGCGCAAAAACAATTGTTTTTGCACAAAAACTCTGCAGTATAAATATAGCCTATAAGTACAGACAAGAGATAACATATGGATACAGATAGACAGATGGGGAAGCAGAAAATGGCATAGGAGTATTACAGAATCTTCTACACTACCCACCCTACTAGACACCAGGACAGGGACATGATAGAGAGAAAGGGGGTAAGCCTGAGGCACCACAGAATCCATCTGCCAGACTGTGATAGAATCATAGAACACTAGAACTGGAAGGGACCTTGAAAGGTCATTGAGTCCAGTCCCCTGCCCTCATGGCAGGATGAAGCCCCGTCTAAACCATCCCAGATAGATGTCTAAAGCATATCTGTTTCTTCAAGCTGCTACTTTGTGTTATGCTGGGATCTAATATCTAGTGGTCCTGGGTTTAAGGGGGAACAAAGGTGACTGAACTCTGATTTTGCCACACAGTAGTCCTGCAATGATCTCTGATCAGTCAGATGAGAGAACCTGGTCTATAGCATTGTTCAGAGCCCACGAATGCTGTATTTTTAGGAAAAGTAAAGAGCATTGGGACAAATTCTTCTTGACTTCCTGGAAATTACAGTGATGGCTGTAAAGGAGGACTTGGGTTATATGATTTTTAGCAAAGGTTTTCCCTTTACCATGCTTATAATGCAGGAGTGACTGGAGGCATAAATGCACACATAATCCAAGTGCAAAGGTCTGACTACTTTATGGTCTCATGCTTGTAGTCCAGGATGGGTGGGACATGAAAGACTCAGTATAACATGTAATTCTTCTTTAGTATCAATATGCTTTTCACACTTCCTTTCACCTTTCTATTTTCTGTTTCTACCATGAAGTTATAATATAGTACTAAGTTCTTGGCATCACATTATCTAATGTTGGGTTGTTTCCACAGATGTTAAACACAGGAATAGAATTTCATTGTAAAACTAAGCAAAAAAACAATCCCTATAAACTAACGATTTTTCTGTCCCCCAAATCTAGGGATAAAGCTCTTACATAATCATGAAAATGATGTCTGAAATAATTGTGAAGTGAATACAGAAACTGTCAAATTAGCATGCTTACAGAAAAAATGCTTTCTTTTAAAAAGTTCATTGAAGTATGCAAGTCCTTCTTTAAAATAGAGTCTATATACCTCATTAAGGAAAGCTTGGATTACAGCAGTGCATTTGATTGATTTCATATAAAAAAAACCCAATTTTGCTCCTACTGAAGCAAGGCACCCAGCAGATGTATAACTTCTATGCTGTTGAAGATAGTTGGCTTCACCTGACTTATTTTAAGAGATTCCTGAAAACAGGATAAGAGCAGGTGAGACCGGAGGCTAGGCTCAAGGATGATTGTGTTGAGAGTCTAGTAGAAAGGCAAAGGTGTTATTTCATGTAATTGAACAGCATTGTAACATACTGTCAGTTTGCAATAGACATAGAAAACAGTTATGGCAAATGATACAGCAACACATATTGCTGTGTATTTGAACACAACTACAACTCAGGCTAAAGTCTGAACTCAGTGAACAGTTTTCTAGAGTTTGAAATTCTTGTGGAGATCTAATAAATCTGGACTTGTCTACACATGGAATTTTCTGGAATAACTATTGTGCTTTAAATCTGCCTTTAATACAAAATAACTTTCAAGCGCAAACAAGCAGTCACATATTTTAGTAGCCTGATTCTTTTCTCATATAGATCAGTTTTACAATGAAGTAACTTCATTAAGTTCAGTGGAGATATATATGATTTACTCTCAAGTAACTTAGATCTGAATCCTGCACTAAATGACAAGCTATTTGTTATTTGCCTATAGTCAAAGTGAGTGCTTCCAATTAGTCTTTATTTCAAAGAATAAACTTTAAAAAAAGATAAAAAGCCTATTAAAATTCTGCAAAAAGCCTGACTGGAATTTTAAATGGCTCTGAGGAGGTCAAGTTCCAACATTGCTGCTGAAATGAAAGGTAATGTTTAGAACAAGATCACTATGTCATAATCTTGTTTCAAACAGAATTTGTGTGTCAAGCCTGAGGCTGAGCTGATATGCATCATGGAGCGTCAAAGAGGATTTGGTGCATTAAGCACCAGAAATACTGAGGAAAGTCTTCCACTTAATCTCCTTTGCTAAAATATGAGGAACTCTGGACACTTAGATCATTCAGGACATCCTGCTGCCCCTGCCTACCTTCCCGGGCTATGTCTACACTGCACTGCTCTTCTGGAAAAAGCTTTTTACGCTTCTTTTTTCAGAAGAGGCTTTTCCAACATTTGGCCTGTCTACACTGGGCCAAATGTCAGAAACCCCCTTTTTTCAGAACATTCCTTCTTCCTCGTAAAACAAGGTTTACCTCCAGTATCCTGGAAAAACTTCAGTGTAGACATAGCCCCGAAATGGCAGTCTTGGGACGTACACAAGAAAAGCTCCCCGTGATAGAATATCTTTCCCCACAAACATATGGAAACACAATTCATGTGTGTATATATATGTGTGCGTCCAGGGAGATTAAATCTTAAATTATAAAAGAGAAAGAAAAAGAGGGTTTGGTGGAGTAAATGTTCTCAAAAGCCCAGCGATGATTTCCTTTTCTGATTTATTCCTTTTTTTAAACTGTGAGCTCTAGGATAGCACTGTACAGCTTCTGCTTTCACTTTTATTAAACTCAGCTAGGCACTCTTAGAACCCTTTTTCCAAACTGAATTTAATCTTGCTCATGCCGAACCAATTTTCCAAAGATCTTCCACTTGTGCACTGAAGGTGGTATTCTGTCTTGTACTTTGTGGTCCGTACAAGGTTTGTCAATGCTGTGAGCACGTTTTGAAGGTTTGGGCTGGAGTAGGCTCACCTACTGGAGGAGCCTCTGAAGCCTTTCAGAGGTATCCTGATTAGACAGACCTCTATGTTCTTTAAACTGTAAATCCCATGTTAGATTGGTGAGTGCCTAGGAGGATGGGACTGAATTTCTGTGGTAAGAAACTGCTGCCAGGGGTCAGCAGACCCCATTTTGTGGGAAAGCAGTTGGGACAGAGAGCTGCTGCTGCTTCCCTTTGGGCCAAGACTGAGGATGAGCTGTGACAGAGTCCTGTGGGTGAGTTGCTGGGGTTGAAGTCACACAAATAAAGTTGAGTCTACACAGCAGTTGCACACTTGTTGGCGCTGAGCCCAAGCTCTTGGACTCCTCCTCTGCAGCTAAACATGAGGTCAGAAACTAGGGCCTCCTGGTTGGGCAACAGATCTGAATTTGGCCCACCTACAATTAGGGGAAAAAGCAGACCATCCCTAGCCTCTTATTTTCCCAATATAACAGCAGTTACTGTTATATTGGGAAAGAGTCAAAGAGTACAAAGGTCAAAGAGTACAAAATTGCCTCACTCCTTGTTTCATCTGCACTGCCTTTGTTAGACTTACAGAGTGCTGGCCTGAACTCCTGTTCACCAGCATGCCAGTGCAAGAGCAGGCCTGGAACTCTAAGTTTAAAGGAGTCCATGCAATCAGTGTTGAGATGGATATTTGTACAAAGTCAAGAGCATCTCTTAGGTTAATGTTGCAACTTGCTATTGAAAGATGCAGCCATTATTGCAGCGCCACCGACTTACGTGATATAGATAGAACAACTTAATCCATTTAATCTGTTGCATTTTCTATTGTCTGGTTTTAGGATCACTTCTAAGTAAACCTGGTTTTATTGTATTGCTTTTATTTTGGGTGTTTATTGCCTGGATAACATCCATTATTTATATTTTTGTTCCAGGAGGCAACTGAGTGCCTGTCCAGGTGGATGCACTTCCAAGTATAAATATGTATAGGAGTAAGAAAACTATAGCAGGCAGTCACTAGAGGATTCTGTCTAAGTTCCCATCTCATTTGTCTCCCCTCTCCCAATATCCATTATCCGTAATGGTGGAAGGTTCCTAGGCAACAGGGGAGAACTGCCTCTTCCAGAGTAACCTGGACTAAAGGTGTGTTACATTAATTAGTGCACAGTCTGAGTGTTGCCCTCTGCACACAGGAGAATTTCACTCAGACTAATTGACCTCAGCCATCAAAAAAATTCTCAGATAGTTATGGGTTTGGTCACTCTCAGAGAGGTTGCATTGGAAAGTAGTCTCTTACAAACACTGATGAATGTATTTGGATCCTTATTTGTAATTGGATACAGTAAATGTAAGTAGCCCTGTTAAGTAACTACATGACAATTTTTGAGGTTATAATAATCCTTGATTAAAGCCTTGGCACTAGACTTATCTTTATATGTAAAGCAACTGGTTCAATTTAGCTTTTCATTACTTCTGATGCAGAAGGAACTGTGATAATTCCAACAGAGCAGATGGAATTGGATGAAAAAGGCATAAAATTCCATTTAATTATATTTATGCCTGTTCTTCCTATGCTCAAGGATTTTAGATGTTTGCCTTTTAATTTAAAACAGTGAACCAAGGTTCTGCAGGAGATCAAATTTGGGACTATGTAATTTTAAGTGAAGGAAGCATTTCTAAGTCACTCAGTTATTGAGCATGATACAATATGAACGATAATTTCATCTTGGGCTGCCCTATACATCTCACCTAAAACCAAAACATTACGATAGCAGAACCAAACAGAACCTCAGCACATCCTGTACTACAGTACTATTTCCATTGTAAGTGTCAATGTTTTCATTACAGGCTCCTGATCTTGCAGGTTCCATAAATCACAGTGCAAATTGAGGATCACTTGTTTTCCTGAATAGTCTAGAGATTTAAAGACAGTAAGAAGATATTGTGATCATACATTTAATTACTAACACTATTCAAGGAGATTGTTTAGTCTTTCTTCTGCTTTTATTTTCCCCAGCATCTTGGTAGATTTATAAATTCACTGATTTCATCTGAGTCTCTCCTCACGTGTCATAAAATTAAAACTGTTAGAATAATCCTTGCTTATTCTCATAAGAAGTATAATATTATTTGTATTGTAGTAACATCTACAGACCTCAATCAGAGCAAGGCACTATTGTAACTGGTGCTGTACAAACACATAACCAGAAAGTCTCTGCCCCAAGGTGTTTACAATCTAAATAGACAAAACAAAGAGAGCTGGCAAGCACACAACCTCATAGTCCAAACTGTGGGGCCCTATAGCCATGTTCTGAGTTATATTTGGTCACTCTGAATAATGGATGACTGACCACCTCTCCTTCTTTGGGTTCTCCACAGCTGGAGCAGCTGAGATTGAAGGGCAAGCCACACCACCCGAGCCAGCCGCCAGAGCCCGGGGGAACTGAAGGCACACCAGGTTCCAGAAAGACCTAATGTGCCAGCATATCAGCATCCTGCCTGACATGCAACAGTCCCTGGCACAGAAGGTCCGCGAGTACCCTGAGTGGCGGAAGCATGCTTGGGACCGGCTCATGCAGTAGTGTGATAACATGTGTGCCATCATGTCGTGCATAATGGCACTCCCGCCTGATGCTGCTGATCCTCACTTCCACCCTTCAGCCTCCCCCGATATGCCCATCCCTCCTCCGCCTGCCCCCCATGTGATGCCTCTCCTCCCTCCCCAGGTGATGCTCATGCCCCCTCCCCAAGAGATGCTCATGCCCCCTCCCATTACCCCTGCCATCCCTGATCCCACTCCAGACACCCCACCTGTGATCCCCAGATCCACCTGACCCCAACTCTGATGAGGTGGCACATCTAGCCAGTCCCCTCCTCCAGGTTATGAGCCTCAATCCCCAGCCCAACTTTTTTGACTGTAAGATAAATACAGACTTTGTTTTGTTCACAACCAAACAAATGTCTTTATTGTGTGGGCACGGAAGAGGTGAAGGGAGGAGTTGTGGTGGGGAAGGGATAGTGCTGCAAGCAAGAGGCCCCTAGTGGGGAGGCCCTGGAGAGAATTACTGGGTGCTTGAGAGAACCTCTCCCTCAGGACCTCTCAGATGCATACCCTGGCCTGATGGGCCTGTCGGATGGCAGCTGACCTCGGCTGCTGGAAGGCTTGCCCCTCGCAGCTGTCATCTGTCCCCCCCCCCACCTCGGGAAGAAGGCCTCCCCTTTCCTCTCGATGATGTTGTGGAGGACACAACATGCTGCAACCACCTTTGTGTTCCCCCACATCCAGGCAGCTCAGCAGGCACCTGAACCGCGCCTTGAGTCAGCAGAAGGTACCCTCGACCTGGATCTGGGCTAGGTTCAGGTAGGCATTAAATTGGTCCTTGCTGGGGTCCAGGTGTCTGGTATATGGTTTCATTAGCCACAGCATGAGGGAGTAGGCTGCATCCCCCATGATGCAGAGTGGCATCTGCATGTCCCCAACTACAAAGTCATGGCAGGGGAAGAATGTGCCCACTTCCAGCTTCCCACAGAGGCTGGGGTTTCTGAAGATGCGAGTATCATGTGCCCTGCCCGACCACTCGACAAAATGTCTGTGAAGTATCCACGGTGGTTGATCAGGGCCTGTAGCACCATAGAAAAGTAGCCCTTCCTATTAATATACTGGGCTGCTTGATGTTCTGGTGCTTGGATCGGTATATGAATCCCATCTATGGCACCAGCGCAGTTCAGGAACCCCAGGGCAGCAAATCCTGCCACAATTGAGTCCAGGTCTCACAGGCAGATGATCCTCTGCAGCAGGATTGAGTTGATGGCCCTCACCATCTGCAGAAGGAGACAAACAAACAACCCCCCCCCCCCCAGAGAATGAGAGGGAGTGCTTGAACCCTTGGGAGGTGCCTGCTCCCATCTCCTCCCCCCTCCCAAATTCCCCAGGAGACATCCCCTATGAGGCAGCAGGGCTGTGTGAGGGTGGGAAGGCACAACCCCCTGGGGACAGAGCTTTCCCCCATCCCCACCCCCACTCCCTCTTTCCCAAGGGTCCCCCTTTAACATGACTCTCCCCCACCCTGTGCAGGGACTGCAACCCGAGAGTGCCTTACCTCTATGAGGAGGGCCCTGACAGTGGACTTCCTCATGCCAGACTGGTTGCCTACTGACTGCTAGCTGTCAGGGGTGACGAGATTCCAGAGAGCAATTGTGACCTGCTTATCCAGGGGGATGGAGGGCTGCAGGTGAGGGGTCATGTCTCTGGAAGGTGGGCGTGAGCCAGGCATATGGCTCCAAAAAGCTCGCCTTCTGCATGCGGTAGTTTTGCAGCCACTGCTGGTCATCCCACTGCTCCATGACTGGCCAGTCCCACCAGTCTGAACTAGTTTCGAGCCTCCAGAAGCGCCTCTCCACAGTGAGTTGCAGTTGCCAGAGTGTAGCTCCCACACCTGGGAGAGGGTCCTCAGAATGACCTCGGGGTCAAGTTCTTGCAGGACCAGGAAGGCAGCTGGCACAAAGTGCTGCAAAAACTGGAGCATGGCTGTGTGGGGCCATTGCTTACCCATGGGCAGCTCTGGCTCCATGGCACCAAGAGAAAAGCTGTGGCATCCAAAAAAGCTGGGCAATGACAGCACGCACTGGGAGAGCTTTGCTGTCCCTCGAAGAGGTAGGCAGGCAGAAGCAGAGCAGAAGCAGAGAAGCGACTGTCCAGGGGAGTCCCTTTAAGAACCTGTGTCTTCAAGGCTCTGGTACCAGCACTTGGAAGCAACTGGTGACCTAAAGCCTTGCCTGAAGTGGTTCCAGGTGGCCTTTTATGTGAGCGAGCATCCAAACAGTCTGAATGCTCTCTTTCAAAAAAGCACATCACTTTTCTGATGTGCTTGTATGTGGACGCTGTCTTTCAGAAGTTTTTCCAGAACTCTTCAGAAAAAAGCTTCTTCCAAAAGAAGCCTGCAGTCTAGACTTAGCCTCTGTGATCTTAGCAAGTTCTCTCTGTTGCTCCTGAATACATACAGGCTGCGTCTAGACTGGCAAGTTTTTCTGCAAAAGTGCCTGCGCGAAAACTTGCCAGTTGTCTACACTGTCAGCTTGATTTTGTGCAAAAGCACTGATGTTCTACTGTCCAAAATCTGTGCTTCTTGCGCAAATGCTTTGACGTTCCCGTTTTGGAAAAAGCCCTTTTCTGGAAATGTTTTTGCAGAAGAGGGCCAGTGTAGATAGTTAAAAACTGTTTTGCGGGAAAAAGCCCTGATGGCGAAAATGGCGATCGGGGCTTTCTTGAGCAAAACTGCATCTAGATTGGCACGGACGCTTTTCCGCAAAAAGTGCTTTTGTGCAAAAGCGTCCGTGCCAATCTAGACGCTTTTTTCCGCAAATGCTTTTAATGGAAAAACTTTTCCGTTAAAAGCATTTGTGGAAAATCATGCCAGTCTAGACGTAGCCATCTTGTATTTTATTTTACTGCTTTTAAAAACTTGATAAGCTGGCTTCTTTTATGCGGGTTGTTGTCCTCATTAGCAGCCATTACTGCACGGATAGGTTTGATATCATATCAGAGACAGGAGACACAGTAACAGCAAACTTAAAAGGGTAGATTTGAAAAAAAAATGAGCAAAATGGTTCATACTATGCTGAAGGGCAAAAATTATTAACATTTTAAAGCCACCAACTGAGCTGGATGCTATTTAAACACATTGGCGTAGCGGCACAGATTGGGTACTTACCTCTGATCAAGGAGACAAAAAACGGATATGGCCAAGTGGAGGATTACATAACTTGATTTGTGCTTAAAATGCAACCTTTCAAAAGTGAAAACCCTGTGCTAACTGCATAAAGAGACTGGAACATGAACTATGACAGGCACAATAATAATGTGCCAAAAGGGAACGAAACGTTACGAACAACAAACAGCCAAATATACTAAAGTAAGTGATGAAGGATGTAAAGGGAGATTTTTCAAAGGCACAGAGGGGAGGTAAGATACACTTTCAAAAAACCAACAAAACTCCAGACTCAATCCTTCATCAGTGCTTTCAGAGCCTGGATTCGGTTGTTCAGGCTCCTGTTACAGGGCTTAAAATATCAGCATAGGTAATCCTGCTGGGGCTGGAGCCCTCACTCTGAGTTCAGTTCTCCAGGGTTTCAGAGCCCTACAGTTTTTGATTTTTCCTACATTATGTGGGGATGAAACTAAAAGGTCATACGTTAAGATATAAATATTAATACTTCATTGCCACAGGAGGCCACTGAGTCAGTTGTGATGGCTGGACTTTCCTTTTAAAGGCAATGTGATTTCATTGTCACCAGTGACATTGGTAGCTATAAAAGTTAAAACAACAAGATTAAGTGGCTCAGAGTCATCCTGGTTTTGTGCCACCAGAAAATCTGTAGCAAAGGATGAAGGTGAGTCAGCTATCACTTCTGTACTTCCTGGCATGATCACTGCTTGGTGGGAATAGACTACCCAAAATGTGGGTGGCACTGGCGGGACATAGGGTGTCCAGAGTGTCATATCCACACTCAGCAGCTTTTGTCAGTACAAAGTTAAAGCATCCCCTAGCACAGTGGTGGTCAATCATTTTTGATGGGGGGGCCACTCCAAAATTTTGGAAAGCTGTCGAGAGCCACACTCTTCCATGATATTAATGGAAGAGGTGCAGGGTCAGGAATGGAGGTTGGGTGCAGAAGGGAGCTTGGAGTAAGAGATTGGGGTGCAAGAGGGTGTATAGGGTCTGGAAGGGAGTTTGGGTGGAGGAGGCGGTTGTGACCTAGGGTAGGGGGCTGGAGTGTAGGGGTTTAGGTTGTAACCTAGGATAGGAGGGAATTGTGATCTGGGCAGGGGACCAGGGTGCCATATCTGGTTGAGGGTATGGGGTACCTTGAGTGGGCAGTAGATGGTTAGGGAGGAGAGGGGCTGGGGTGCCAGAGTCTGGCTCTGGCCAGGAGACTTACCAGCCAGCAGCCCAACTAACCTGCCTGCCAGCAGAGCTAAATGCTTACAGAACTTAAAAGTTTCTCAGCCAGCCTGCCTGCCTGCACAGGCTGCATGGCCATGAGCTTCGGTGAATAACTGAGCCAGAGGGGAAGGGTGTGTGATGCTTCATGTACCGCCTGTTATTCTGGCCAGAAACCGGCCAATGGGATTGTGCTGGGGGTGGGAGTTAGACCTGGAGCCTTCCCCCATTCTTCTCTGGGCTCACAATTTCACCACTTTTCTAAGTGATGTGCAGGGCTGTGGGGGAAGCAGGGGAGCTTGCCTGGAGCTCCCTGCTGCTTTCAAGGGCCAGATCTGGTGGCTAGGCAGGCCAGTTCTGGCCTGTGGGCCATATTTTGTCTGGGCCTGTCCTAACATCTCCAGTCAGAACTCCACACCACCTTCTTTGAATCATCTCCAGGAACTGGCAGGGGGAGGTCCATTTTTTCTGTATCTTTTCTATCAACTGTTCTGCTTCAAGCATTGTAAGCTAATGACTTATGGAAATCAAGAATTCCCCAACTCCACTCTAATGCACAACTCGATAGATGCATTATGATTATGGGTTGTTTCCCTAACTTTTCCTCTGATGCATCATATTTTGGTCTTTGCCAGTGGTCAGACACTCTATGACAGTTCTTAATTTCTTTTTTCTATTTCCTAGCATAGTGCCACTCTCACTACCATTTTAATTTCTGTTTTTACATTCCCATTTCCTCCTTACCATTCAGTGCCACCCTTCCCTGCACCCTCCGTTTACAGACCCCATTTTGAAAATGTGAAATGCTAGAAATTTAACTCCTTGACCTAAGAGTGATTTCTTAGCCACTCAGTACTCAAGCTGAACTCAGCAGGAGAGAACATCAGGAAGAAAGGGGAAAAGGAAGAAAAGGTGAGAATCATTCAGTTTCATGCTTGTCTAAATATTATGCTGATAGTAAGTGACCCATGTCCTTTTAGATGATACACTTTGGGATCTACAACTGGATTTATTATTTCATAAAAATTATCTCATTATCCCTTAAATATCAAGTATTACAATCGAAATGGTCTAAATGTATGTGTATGATATTTAGTACTATTGGGCAAATACAAAAGGAACTGGTGGGAGATGTCGTTTTCTGGTAAATGTGCATATTTCCAGGGGGTACAATCCTTCCCACCCTCTTCTTCTCACTCAGCTCAGTACCACTACTCAGTCAATTATAAGAGTGTATTTGGCTAGGGTTGTTCAAGGAATTCTGGGTAGGAATCTTATTATAATTCTTATCTTTTGTTCCTGAGCAGATGCCAGGCTTCAGAGCTTACACACTCAAAGAAAGAGATATTGGACAAAAAAGGTTAAGAGTGCACAGGTTAGATAGAGGGAGTCTTGAACAGACAACCCATGTGGGGTGAGAACTAGAATAGTTCTACATTCCCCAGGATCCCAGCCTTATGTTCCCCATGAAGTCAGAGGTTGGACCCAAATCTCATTCTGCAGTAAACAAACCCTGCCTCATGACAGAATGCTGGGATACTCTGTAAAGAGACCCTAAGAAAGATTTCCTCCCCCTTCGATGTGTTATTCTCAAGAAGGAGTTATCAGGAGTGCATATATGGAGGCAAATGATCATGCACATCACAAAATGTGTAAAGAAAGTAACAAATACTCTCATGCTGGGAAGCTTTTGGATATTTACAGTCAAGAAATGGTATTTTGGAGAGAAAGAAGGACATTTTACTGGCTCTCCTCTAAAAATCATTGTATGAAAAATTACCCACTATTCAGATTTCAGCAACATCTGGATACAAAGAAGTAGCTTAGCTTCAGCATTTCCTTTCATTTGCGATTTACGTGAGGGTTTTTTAGCTGAAGTTTTAGGAGGCTTCTGCCACCTGCATTCCTCTGAATTTTTAAAGTGTTCTTTGCAGCTAAAGAGGTTTGTTTTCCATAATGTCACTAATTGCTTAACTGCTTCTCAAACATTTATGCAGTTCTATGAAAAAAATTAATAGATCCCCATAGGTTTTCAGGGTTCATTTTGATTATGCAGTGTTGATTACTTGTTTTTTTTAATAGAGCTGGCTAAACATTGATCCTCAGTCATTAATTCTGTTATCTAAACTGATAAAATGTAAACTCAATGAAACTACAATCAGAGCTGTAAGAAAATGTATCTTGTTACCTTGTAGCAAGCAGTATTGATTAATTCAGACACATTATAAATAAATCTAAATATTCATGCATGCATTTTGAAGGAGGATTTCATGAACCAAATGAGATTTATGTACTATAGAAAAGTCATTAGTATGACATATTACCATGTAAAAGGGCATTGACTATGTGACAGATATTACAGACACATACAATAATCTCAAAGATCTTGTATGAGTTATCCTGTAGTTGGATGAGCCAGGGATTGTATTCTAACTCTATGGGGGAAGAATTGTCAAGCATCCTTTGGGAGCTAAAATCCATGGGAAATTATTACTGTAGTCCTTGGGGCAGGTAAATAAATAAGAGCAGTACCATGTGGGCTCAGATCAGGTTCAAAGAGAATGGTATAAAGAGATTCGACAAACTGGCGTGAACTTTCAACCATGAGTGTGAATCCTGATGGAAGAGTTTGAAGGATGCTGAAACTCATCACAATCACCATGTGGAAGACAGGAGGCTCCCGGTAATCTCAGCATGCATAATGCATTGTTTTCTTTTATACTTTGTTTTCTCTGCTAAGCTTCTGTCCTTAAATAAATGTATTTTTGCTTTGGGAAACCTGGTTGCACTGGGTATTCACTAGCCCCTTGAGAAACAGCAGATGTTGGACCAAAGACAGACTGGCTGGGATAAACACAATGAAGCGCAGAGGGATTGCAAGACTAAATCTGCAGTCTGGAGCGAGAGGGATACCAATTCCCTTCTCATAGATCAGCGATGGCTGGAGGCCTGAAACCTAAAAGGACACCAAGGAGGGCAGAGGTGACAGATTGTAACCTGAATGAAATTTTAACAACCGTTAGGCAATTGACCTTGCAAAAAGGATCAGCTGTGCAGGCACACAGGAAAGCCAGATAATTTGTTAGTAGTGATGAATTTAAATAAGGGATATTGCCATGAAACAAAAGGAAAATGACAAGTATTTGACTTTGGAATTGTCAGCCTTTGCCACATGTGTGAGGGGAGGACTGGAGAAGGGCGGTCATGCCCTCCCCTGAGACAAGTTAATTGACAACACAATAAATAAGTCTATCTTCTCTTCTTCAAAAAAATGTTAATGTTAATTTCTGGTGTGAGTTCCTTGCAGAGTTTGATTCTTCTGAACAAAAATGGTTTGGGGGCTTTATGAAGTTGCGTTAAGTTTTTAAGAATGACTTATGAGTTTGGGTGACTCCGTTTTGTGGGTGACTAACCTGGGAACACCTATAGGGGCCTGATTTTCATGACGTGCTGAAGCCCTGCCTAGTGGGGCACCCAAAAATGGAATCACTCCAAATCACTTGTCATAAATAAGGCTACAATTTAGTCACAGAGGTCATGACAGTCATGACCTTTGTTCCCTGTCTGCCCACAGTCCGCCATCATTGTGCATGGGGTGGGGAGACAGAAGGGAGAGATGAAATTTTGTGCACTGTGAAGAAAGTAAAGGGTTAGATAAGCTCAAATGGGGGCTAGAAAGTACACCTGCCTGAGTCCCCAATCTCCTCTTCAGTGGTTCCCTCCTTTGGCTACTGTTTGCAACCTGCCTGCTTTTATTAGGAAGGTAGAAGGGTACCTGCTCATCTGGCATCTAGTACCACACAGCTGGTCTGGAGGATACCACCAAATTGTTTGCTGGCCTCTTTTGCCTGGTGGTAGGGCCACTGTCATCCTTTCCCCAGCACTGGAATGCCTCCCTGTCATACTCCAGCTTCAGCATCACCTTTGCAATGTCACTTTGAATCTCTTAATTCCTGTGGGAATTCTGTAGATTGGCTTGCCTTGCTCCTTCCCTATGTCCCAAGGAAATCTAGGTTTCCTAGAGTTTCTCATAGCTGCAGCTTTACCTGGAGCCATACCTATGTGCTGACAAAGATGGTAATGGTAAAGGTAATGGTAGGAGAAAGCCAAGAGGGGCATTTTCAAAACACACTACTGAAGTTTTTAAAGGTGGGGTAGGCATTCGTTCACTGTGATCCTTGGGTAGCAGAGTTTAAAAATTCCACCAGAGCAGTCACTGCCATGTCCTTGCAGTTTACATTTTATTTTATGTATTTATTTTTGCAAGCTCAGGAGTTCTTGGGATTCAGCCTGGTCTCAGTTTGCTTTCCAGAGAGCATTCCTAGTATGCTTTCCCCATGTGAGGGAAACTTTTCACAAAGCTCCACCCTCAATGGGGGCTGGGCAAAACAAAACAAACAAACAGTCAATGGCTTTGTGGCCCTCAGGCTGGGGTAGGCAACCTCTGGGTGGGGCAAACCAAAACAAACAAAACTTCCATGGCCCTGTAGCCTCCAGGCTGGGGCAGGTAACTGAACTGGGTAGGGCTAAATATCAGTCAGTCTATGGTCCATGTGTGGGACAAGACAAAACAATCAGTCTAGTGGCCTGGCTTCTCTTTGGGCTGGTTGGCAGAACAGGCAGCAGCTCCCTCAGCAAGCAGGTGGTGGGTAAGTTTCCCCAGTAGTCTCCATAATCGGTGAGTCTCCTGGAGAGTAATCTGGGTCTTTGGGTTTTGTTTTTAGGAGCATTGCAGAAATCAGTATGGTACGTCCTTCCTTCTCCATCACCTTCCCCTCCTGGACTGAGCTGGGCTGCCTCTTTTTAGCTGTGTTCTCCACCTGGAGACTGTGTAGCAGAGAAGAGAAGGTGTGGCCTCCAGGGTCCACAATGATTGGTCCCCCCAGTGGTTCAGTGCAGAGTTGATACACCCCATCACAGAGACAATTGCCATATCCCATTGGTTTTTTGTTTTGTTCTTTATTTTGTGTTTTATTTTTTGTTAAAAGACCTAAGTGTGAATTCTCCTTTTGCTATGGACTGGTTTCTCCCAGTGAGCGAGGCAGGCCATCTAAAGATATGTCTTCATTGTATGGTTGTCCAAGCTTTTATTTGGATTTTAGCTCACTCATCCATCCACAGAGAAAAAACTATTGACCAGTTTGGGGAGCGTGTTTTAAGGCTGGCATGGCTATGGATGTTGTGGGTGGTGTGCTGAAGCCTAAATTCTGCTTTAATTCAAGCTGGAACACATCCACTTTACAATGAAAACACAGACAAAAAAATCACTCAAGTGCTCATAGACTTTCAATGCCCTTCTCACAATTCCTCCTGAAGGACACAAATTTCTCCCATAAGTGATTGGGAAGGAATCTTAGAATAGCACAGAACAAAACACCACAGGATACGTTCAAAACCATACACATTGCAGAAAATGTGAAGACACAATAATTCAGGGATGGCTTTGTTGGCAGAATGCTCACACCCAGATAAACTAGTTGCCAATTATCCGGGCTAACTGTGAATGGAAAACATACCCTTAGAATAAAACCCTGGGACAGTGTCTCCACTGTCAGAGACAAGGTTGGTAAGGTAATATCTGTCACTGGTGAGAAAGCATACCTTTTGACTCACACAAAGCTCTTCTATAGGTCTGTGTAAGCTCAAAGCTTCTCTCTTTCACCAACAGAAGCTGGTCCAGTAAAAGATACTCCTCCTCCTGTCTTGTCTCTCTAATTTCCAGAAACCAATATGAGTACAACAGTGCAAGCTCCATTGTGTCAGCATGAGATCTGTTGTTAGACACATTTAACTTTAATATATTGCAATCACAAACTTTGTGTCTGTGAACAGTGCGCTGAAACCAAGTTCTTGCTCTCTCCTTTCAACATACTGCCTCAGAAATTGTACATATAGAAAAAATATTTTGGAGTCAGGATCACTATTCAAAACCAAGCACCCACATATATATGATACAAACAAAAGGAAAAGGGGTCTGGATTCATAATGTTTGAGGGTTGCTAGAAACTCAAATCCAAATATTTTCTAATATCAGGTTACCCACACAAAATGCAGCGTCCAAATTGTCTTCCTCATCTCCATGTCAAATGAAACTGTTTGAATAATTTCACAATAGCATGCAAATCAAAACCCAAATAAAATCTTGCAATTGCTGGCCATCTGACTGCAGACAACAATATATTTGACTGTGACAAACTAATGATGTTGTGACAAGCTATTTAATGATTCTGACCATACTAACAATGCACAAGAATTAGACAAGTCATGTGCAAGACAAGCATTTGTTGATGTATTTATAGGCTGAAATACGCTTATTGTCATTTTCAGACTTGGCATTGGAATCTGTCCAATGTAGACCTTGAATATTTCAGACACAAATTAAAGCCAGCTAGGAACTAGATGCTATGAACAGAGTGCCAAGCCAGATCAGACCACTGGTGTTTCAAGTGCAGCATCCTGCTTCTGGCAATGACCACTGACTGATGCTTCAGGAGAACTCCAAATAAAAATAATATACTTGGTTATTTATGCAGTGCTGTATATGGATTAAAAATTCTTGTCTGATCCCTGCAGCGAACAACTGATGCCCCAGCATATTAGATGTGATTATCTAGGTCGGGAATCATGCTTAATTACAAATGTTGTTAGTAGTCATAACATTTTAAAATCCAACTACAGTATATGACAACTCGAGTTCCTTCAGCAGTGAATTACAGAGACTTCGAGAAGAAATATTTATTTACTTCATCTTAAATGTACCAACCATGGATTTCATTAAATGACTTGCACTGTGGGCACAGAATAAAAGACATAACATCACGAACTTCTATATCACTGTCAAGCCATCCATTCAGCCTAGAAGAACTCTTGGCTTGGGGATCTAACTACTAGAGACAAGTTGAAAATGTCTTCTGAATTTGTGGACAATGTATCGCCCTAAAACTGAAATTCCCTTGATTCGCACCTAAGCTACATCCTGTTTGAACTTATGTCTGTAGAAAACCAGTTAATAGGTTTTACAAAATAGATGTTACTAAAAATGAGAATTAAAGTAGACTCAGCTAAATTCAACTCTGGGAATTGAAGCTGTCATCAGGGCATGCAATATTACTTTTGTATTGTTCCTTACCTGTACAGGTTTTCACTACAGCCCCATTGCGAATATTGCAAAATATTCACAATGGAACTCCAGACTGAGAAATTTACTTGCTTTTCAGAGCTCAATAGAAATGGAAACATACTAATAGGTAAGATTTGCTGGGATTCACAAAATCTTAGAATATTTGCCATTTTACATCATTTTGACCTGAACGGGGTGAAATTTGGTCACTGCCTGTTCTGCACTATCTAAAACTAGGTGAAACTCATGAGATCTGAACCCAGGTGTAACAAAATGTGCACATGATCCATTAAGATGGAGTTTCTCTAAAGCCAGTGAAAAATGACTGTGCTCATTACTAAGGAAAGTAGTAACTGTCTACTTCCAGAGAAGCACACATGCCAAGCTCTTTGAAAAAATGCAGTAGTGCACTCTGTCCTCAAGAAGCCAACTTCCTTGGTAGGGAAAACTCAGTGTAAGGCAGGGCCTTAAGGAAGTGAGGTGGGAGCTGAAAGAGGGTCCTTGTCCAGAGATTTGAAGTGCCCAGAGACTTGATGGGACCCTTCTGGATTGAACTATAGAGCGGTGGGGGAAAGCAGGAATACAGACACAGGTGCCTGGAAAATGTGACATGATCTATTTCACACAGAGAGTTGTCTACTCAACACAGACTATGTAACCGAGACACCAGACTTAAGTAACCACTGTAAAGACTTGTCAGCACCTATCCTTGGTAAGATTAAGAGAATATATGGCAACAGCTGAGACAGAAAATTCCACCCCAGTCCAAACTATACTATCTGTCTCTCCCTCAACGTTCCCTCTCATCTTTTGCATCTATGTGCAGATTTTTTCATCCATGTATGGATATATTTTATGTACACCGAGGAATATGTGAATGTGCACCACCAGTCGAAACAAAAATCCTAGCTGTGGGCATTCTTCCAATCAGCTGTGTGGCATTTGAATCTCTCTTGAGCAGCCGCATAAATGCACAGCTTACAGGGAAAACTACTCACCACGTCTGAGTTTGTCCCCATCTCAGAGGCTGCAGCTCAAAAAGTCTTGCAAAACATCAGAATCATAACCTGTGAAATGGATTCATGTTCCTGCTGGCACACTAAAGCCAGTGAAAAATGACTGTGCTCATTACTAAGGGAAATAGTCACTGTCTACTTCCACAGAAGCACACCTGCCAAACTTTTTGAAAAAATGCGGTAATGCACCATGTCCTCAAGAAGTCAATTCCCAATCCTGAAGATCTCACCAGCTATCATTCTAGCTCGAATTTCCCTTTCTTGGACACAATGGGAGAAAGAGAAACCATCAAACTCCTACAAGTGATATCCACCAAAACGCTGGATGCTTTATAGTCACGGTTCAAATCAGGCACAGCACACAGACCACTCTAGTGGCACTACAAGCTGACTTCTTCGATACCGATAAGGTCTTCAAGATCATACTGCTGAGCCTCTCTGCAGCCTTTCATACATTGGACTACAAGTAACAAATAATATGACTGCATGACATAGCAGAATTAGACAAGTACAAAGTGGCTTTAGTTGTTCCTCTCAGATAGTGGGGTTGGGTAATTGCTCCTCCGCTCTGAAAGCCTTTACCTGAAGTGACATCCTATTTTTACTTCAACATCTTCATGAAAGCACCAGGAGAGATAATGAGATGCCATGGGCTCAGATGCCAACAGCCTGCTGATGACACTCAATGTGTGGCTAATTCATTTGCAGCTGATGCATCCAGCACCATTACTAAAATGAAAAATGTCAGAGTGCCCCCAAGAAATTAGCTCTTGGACGAAGGCAGCTGACTTAATCTGAATTCAAGCAAGATCAAAGTGATGCTGGTCACAAAGGGGAAAAGGTCTAAAGAACTGGACCAGATTTAGTCTCCACCTTCCTCTGAAGACATCAAGCTCCAATTCAAATTCGCACACAGCCTCAGATTCCTGTTTGACTTCTCAATGAGTGTGAATGGGCAGGTAAGGTCAGTTTCCAAATGTGATTCTTTCATCTCTGTTTGCTAGGAATATGGTTGCACCCATCTGTGTTTTACCTGAAGAGTCCATTTTGAACTTCTGAGTCTAGGTGCCATTTGGAGTTGCCCGGTGTTGAATTTTCAACTGGGAAGTCCAGTAAAAAAGGGGACTTGGCAGTCTAAAATGGCACCTGAACCAAAAATCTGGTTATCACAGGATGGGGGGAGGTGCCAGGTCATAAACCACACCAGCCTCTGCTCAGCCAAGGCTTCCTCCTACCTGCAGGCTGGTTTCTTGACATGATGCAGCACTAATTGCAGACTGTCTTCTCCAGGCACCTGCTGGTATATGATCTGCAGATGAAAGAAGGCAAGTACTCCAGGTACTGCAGGTGCCTAGAATATGCCATCATCCTAAATTATAAATTTCAACTCCTCTATCACAGAAGTAACCTTTTAGAAATGTTGCCTTATGCACCCTCTGTGCTGCTTTGAGTTAAGTATCTAGCATGCCTTTGATGTGCTGAATCAAAGAAAAAAACAAATAGGTTGTAGAGATCATAGCACAATCACTTTAAGAGCACTCATCAGCTAGAGGAGGACAGACAGGCACAGGGGAGTGGGCAGAAATGATACAAAGCTTCCTTTGAACATAGGTGTCCCCCCACCACCATTGCAGTTAAACTTGCTTCTCAGTCAGACAGCAAGCAAGGACAGGATTTTGAGGCTCATTCAACAGCACAATTATTATACCTGTAAAAACATTTTAGAGATAGTTAAACATCTTTGTCTAGATGTCTGTTTCAGACGGGCCGTGAGGTGGCTAGGCCAACCCACCACAAATAAAAGTGGAAAGAATTATAATAGCCTTGTGCATTACTTTGCATCTGAGCCACTCTAGAACTTTCCTGGTATTGAGCCAGCCCCAAATTACTTACTTGGCTGCACAGGAAGAAGACCTCCGTATGTCCCAGCCTGGATCTGGTCAGACTGCAACTCTAGCTACATAGAGAGACCAGAGGTGACTAGTTTGACCCTCTACTGTGGAGTCCTGCACCCTCTTTTTCCAACTGCTCTACTCACTGGTAAGAGTAGCTGTCTGTCTGCTGCAAAATGGGTGTTCCCCCTCCTCAGAGTGAAGAGGAGTAGAAGGGGAACTCTGAGGATGATATTCTTGAGCCAGTGCAGGTCCCTCATGAAGGACAAATTGTACAGTTAACAATCGAGCCCAACTGTCACATTTTTGCAGCTGGACTCAGACATTCCACTTGCTGGTACACCTAGAGGTGCCCACAAAATTAACTACAGGGTTTGCTGGACAATTTTCAAGAAATAGAAGACTGGGAACAGAAGCACCATGCAAGCTGACCTACAAGTAGTTTCTTCCCCCTTTGCAACTCTCTGTCCTTTTCATAAGTGGCAGGGCTTTTCACTCACCTTGCCCAGATGTAAATGGCTCCACAAGTGCAACGCAGAGGAAAAGCTGTTCTCACCTTTGCATTATTCCAACAGAGCAAAGCTCATTCCTATGGCAATAGTGGCCAGTGTAGCTCCTTTAGCTATCTGAGTGAAATTCATGCTTGTGGAGAGGCCACTTCAGCTCTAATTTGGTCAGAAAGAAGGTCATTTGCTTCAAAATTGACCTTTTTCTAATCTTCAGAATGGTTTGAGCCACTTCTATTTTAACACATTATTTTACCTGTCCCTACTCAGTTCTTTATGTGTTTTTTCAAAGAGGCTAGTTCAAATCAAACTAAAAGTTATAATGCAGCAATGAGAAATGGCAAAACCTAAGGGCTAAACAACCATGCATTAAAAGTCAGAAAATTACAATAGTTCGTGTTGCTTCCCCAATATTATCTCAGCCACATTGTACATGCTGGATTTTGTTTACAGCCAAATTTCAGAGAACAAATTCATAATTGCATAAGAAATGTGGGAATTTGGTAGTTGGAAAAAAACTGGCTACTCTGGAAAACAGTCAGGTATCTTATTGTTTCTCTCTTATTACTGAGTCATTAGATTTATAGATGGAAGTCTGTGGAAAACAACCACTGTCAGACCAGAGTATGGCCCCTCTCCTGATGACCTGAAGCAGATTTATAGTATATCTCATGTTAGCAGGCCTCCTAGAGATCACTCAGCACATTGCTTAAGCATTTGTTGGATTATAACTTAACTGCGTTATCTGGGGCAGAAAGCATCTTTTTTGTTTTGTGCTTGTACAGCAGCTAGTGCAGTGTTGGCCTGCTCTCTGACAGGAGTGCTGGCTGCTAACAATACACATCAATAACAATTGTTCTTGTGCCTGTTCCTTCTTTGCTTTGCCCAGTTTTCCCAATGAAGAGTTTTGGGCAGGCCAGGTACATTTAAGGGTGGGGGAAATTCATCCCCTGCGAAGGGTGAGAACAAAGACAATAACCATTACGTTTGAATGGGTACAGCATCCCAGTCCATGGAAATGAGTCTCTCAGCCTGGGTTGACAGACTCAGGGATGTGGGGCTCATGCTAGTTCTTTAAAAATATCTATTTATACAGCTCTCTGAAGATATGGCATGAGCTCGGACCTGAGGGAAAAGGGAGGGTTTCAGAGTCTGAACTCCTGCCCAAGTTGCAGCTTCAAAGTTCTGTCGACACAGCTATTTTAGAGCATTAGCATGAGCAGACATGGGGTCTGCTGACCCAACCTGGGATGCTGTGGGCTGTGGAAAAGGTCCCGAGGAAAAGGTTTGGGTTCGTTTCATTTCAAATCAAACTAAGCCATCCATCTCTATTGCCTCTCAAGAGATGAGAGGCTCTTCAAATATGAAAGCTTAAACTCCCTTGTATGTTTGCATATCATTGTCTCTGTCATGGAGAATATTTTGGTTTCATAGTTGCTGTTACCAACAGAGAGGTAAGTGATTGATAGGCAAGCTTAGATGGGTTCCTTGCCATGGTTTTGATAATCATAGTTCTTGCCATAAAAAGACCTTCTTTCCTCAGGAAAGTGTTATCTATTAGTTCTACTAACACTGGTAGAAAATCAAAGATTTTTTAACGTCTCATATGGGAAGAAGGGAATTGTATCATAACTGAGCAGTATGCACGATCTGATTTAAAATGAGTCTTTATCCTTTCTGTGCTTTGTATATTTCTTTACTGAAAGCTAAAATCAAGACACTGAAAGATGTTTGGAAATGTGTTTGGACTTTCCTTTTTTAGTGTCTTTTGAATGCACACACACTGAGCTATCCTCTAAGCACCTGTGACATTCAGAACGGCAAGAGAAAAACATGATATAAATGCCAGGGGCTTGATCCTGCCCTTAGATAATGCAGGAGGACATCACTCCCAATTCTTTAAACAGCTTCTAACTGGCTCTGCCCTCAAACTGGAAAAAACTAATATCTAGACCCTGTGGCGGCACACATTGCTGCACTACAGGAGGTGTCACTGCACCTGTGAACTGATGCGGGAAATATTACCTCTACCCTGTTATGCTATAAATAGGGTGTTTAGTTTTAGTTTAAATCAATAGAACATGATATTATCCCACCACAGGAAAAATGTAAGAACAGGCTTATCTCCCTCACCCCCAATATTACCACTCTACAAATATACTCATTTTTCCCTTTGCAGAGGTAGTGCCTGGGCTCAGACATTCTTTCATTGGAGTCATTTCTGGCAGCTCTGGGTTTTGGAGGGGGCACATGTTTTATGTATTTCAAGGAAAATCATTTGAAACAGTGTAAACAGCTTTTATTCCCAAAAATGAACAATTATTTACATGCCCCTACCCTCAAACAATAAATATTAGACTCTGCTGTCTAACCTAGATATCATATGCTATTTAAGGACATTTCAGAACAACCCATTTGCTGTTATTTTATACTAACCATATAGAACAAGATTATATGTATTTTGAGGGAGGGGACATCTTTTTCTTCTGTTTGCACAAGACCCAGCACTACAAGATCCTGATCCCCACAGGGACTACTAAGTGCTATGGTAATACAGATAATAATGATTCTCTCACTAGTAAATGAATGTGCAGTAGAGAAGGTGGCATAAGGGTTAATGGAACAGTCTAGCCTGTAACAATGCCGCTCCAGATGAGCATGGGAAATGAGGGTCACTACCATCTTGCCCTGTCTGATGGGGGAGGTTAAAATGACTGTGACTCACCCGAGGCTAATAGTCTCCTCAGACACATTATGATTTCACTGGAAATTCATTTTGTTTTATTTACTCAGTTTTATGAGAGAGATTCCAGAATACAGGCTAAATCCTGGGATGTATTAGAGAAGCTTTGGACTACTCTGCTGGTGCAAAAAGGCCTTTTTCCAGTTGCTAGAGCAAGGGTGGGCAATAAGCAGCCCAGGGTCTGTACATGGTTCACCAGGGTGGCGTTTTATTTACCTGTGCATATGCAGTTCCCAGCCAATGGGAGCTGTGGATTGCTTATTGTCCACTCCTGATCTAGACATCCCTAACAGAGGTTTATCTAATCTGCTCTTTAAGATCTCCAATGATGGAGATTCCAGAACCTCCCTAGGCAATTTATTCCAGTGCTTAATCACCCTGACAGTTAGGAAGCTTTTCCTAATATCTAATCAATATCTTCCTTGTTGCAATTTAAGCCAATTGCTTGTTGTCCCAGCATCCGTGGTTAAAGAGAATAATTTTTCCTCTCCTTCTTGTAACAGTCTTCTGGATACTTAAAACCTATTATGTCCCCTCTCAGTCTTCTCTTTTCCAAACTGAGCAAATCCAGTTTTTTTTTTCAACCTTCCCTCATAGAGCATATATTATAGATCTTTAATAATTTTTGTTGCTGTTCTTTGGACTTCTCCAATTTGTCCACATCATACCCAAAATGTGGCACCTGGAACTGGACACACTACTGCATCTGAATCCTAATCAGTGTAGAGAACAGTGGAAGAATTACTTCTCCTTTTTTACCAATAACATTCCTATTCATGCATCCAGAATGATGTTTGCTTTTTTTGCAACAGTGTTATACTGTTGACTCATATCTAGTTTGTGGTCCACTATAAATCCTCGATCTCTTTCTGCAGCACTCCTTCCTAGGCTGTCATTTCCCATTTTGTATGTGTGCAATTCATTGTTCCTTTGCATTTGTCCTTATTGAATTTCATCCTATTTACCCCAGACCATTTTTCCTGTTCGTCCAGATCTTTTGAATTATAATCCTATCCTCTATATGGAGTGAGAGGATTTTAATGGAGGGGGTCTGAAGATGAAAAGAGAACAGCAAGTGAGGTAGGTGTTTATGCCACAGAATTTTGGGTTGATTGGAGGGAGTTACATATATGTCTGAGAGTCCAGGAAAAAAGTTAGTTTCAATAGTTAAAGGAAAAAAAATCAGGGTGGAACAAGAATTTTGGCAGTGTGGATGGAGAAGAATGATGGATTTTGGAAATATTGAGTGCAGTAAATGGAAGGATTTAGTAAAAGTGCTAATGGGTGAAGAAAAAAGACAGAAGTAAAAAATTGCACTGATTGTGATGTTGGAGAAGAGGGAGAATGGGAGAATTGCCAATGGCAATGAAGAATGGGTAGGTTTATGTGTAAGATGTATGAATGAACTAATGGCAAAAACAAAGTGTCAGCAAGGTCTAGGGAAGCAGGGTTCTCTAGTGCATGATTTAATTTTCTGGGAGTTGTCTAAATGTTGTGTTAATTAACATGTAAAATGCTGAGCTTTGGTAACATTTTAGAGAAGCAGTATTCTTGCTGTAATCCCTGGTTAACAAACAAAATTGTGATTTATCTAATAATATATGGGATTTGGGTGAGGCAGTAAACAGAGGAGAAGGTCATAAACACAATTCACTTAGGGTATGTCTACACTACAAAGTTAGTTCGAACTAACAGACGTTAGTTCAAACTAACTTTCAGAGGCGCTACACTAGCGCTCCGTTAGTTCAAATTTAATTCGAACTAACGGAGCGCTTAGTTTGAACAAGGAAAACCTCATTTTACGAGGATTAAGCCTAGTTCGAACTAGCTAGTTTGAATTAAGGGGTGTGTAGCCCATTAATTTGAACTAGTGGGAGGCTAGCCCTCCCCAGGTTTCCCTAGTGGCCACTCTGGCCAACACCAGGGAAACTCGTCTGCCCCCCTCCCGGCCCCTGATCCCTTAAAGGGGCACGGGCTGGCTACGGTGCCCGTGCCAGGTGCAAGCCTGCCAGCACCCAGCCAGCAGACCCTGCACCTGGCACGGATCGAGCCAGCCACCCGATGCCCCCCAGCCCTTCCCCTCTTCCCGGGACCACGCTGGCGGCTCCCGGGAGCTTGCCCGGGACCGCAAGAGGCGGGCACCCGCCTGGTCCAGTGTAGACATTGTGGACCTCGTCCACGATCTCTGCACTAGGCACAGGAAAGTGGCCGTCTAGGGCAGGAGAGCTGCCACCCTGGCCACCCAGGAGCAGGTGTGCAAGAGAATCAAGGGGGTCCAGTGAGACCCCCGACCCTGAGCCCTGAGCTTACAATGGCCGTCCTGGGTCAGACCAAAGGTCCATCTAGCCCAGTAGCCTGTCTGCCAACAGCAGCCAACCCTAGGAACCCTGGAGGGGATGGACCGAAGACAGTGACCAAGCCATTTGTGTCATGCCATCCCTCTCCAGCCTTCCACAAACCTTGGGCAGGGACACCACTCCTACCCCCTGGCTAATAGCACTCCATGGACCCAGCCTCCATGACTTGATCTCATTTCCCTTTAAACTCTGTTCTAGTTCTAGCCTTCACAGCCTCCTGCAGCAAGGAGTTCCACAGGTTGACTCTTTGCTTTGTGAAGAACAACTTTCTGTTACTAGTTTGAAGCCTGCTACCCATGCCTTTCCTTTGGTGTCCTCTAGTCCTTCTTTATGGGAATTAATGAAGAACTTTTCTGTATGCACCCTCTCCACCCAACTCCTGCTTTTAGACACCTCTATCCTGTCCCCCCTCCGTCTCCTCTTTTCTAAGCTGAAAAGTCCCAGTCTCTTTAGCCTCTCTTCATATGGGACCTGTTCCCAACCCCTGATCATTGTAGTTGCCCTCCCCTCTCCCACCTCCTTTTCCCAGTCTCCCCCAGTTTTGTTCAATAAAGACAGATTCCATTTTGGAAGACACGTTATCTTTATTTTGTACATCAAGAAGAGGGGCTAGGGAAGGGTAAGTGGAAGGAGGTGAGGGAGGAATGGGGCACGATCCCCCGATGGGGAGGACTGGGCTGGCTCTGCGGGCTTCTGGGCGTGGAACCTCTCCTGCAGCCCCTCAATTGCCCCCTCTCCCCAGATGGCAGCCTGCGGCAAGTGCAGCTGGGCTGATGGCCGAGTGGTGTAATGTGTCCAGTGTGGTTAGTCTGGGCAATCCAAGCCAGGACTGCTTTGCAAGCAGGGCACCCCTGAGAACTGTCTGTCCGGGGTGGGGGTCGGGACCCTGTAAGCACAGCCCTCGGCTAGCCTGAGACAGCATCTCCACGCTCTAAGTCCTCCTCTGATGCCCTGCCGGCTCTGCTTCCGGCCATCCTTAAGCCCAGTTCAGGGTCCACTTAATGTGGACATGCTAGTTCAAATTAGCAAAACACTAATTCGAACTAGTTTTTTAGTCTGGATCCGTTAGTTCGAATTAGCTTAGTTCGAATTAACTAATTCGAACTAAGTTAGTTCGAATTAGCGCTGTAGTGTAGACATACCCTCAGACTTTAACTTCAGAAGGTTCAGCTTTTATAGCAAAAAACCCCCAACATTTTACAGTAATCCAACAGTACTCAAGTTAATGGGGCACATTAGATGAAATGTGAACTGTTACTAATTTTTGTAAGTCTTTAAACCAAGTGCTTGTTTTGCCTGTGTCCTGAGGGAGGCACTCATGGTTGTGAGCTACCCCAGACAGCGTGACAGAGAATATTTTGTTGTTTTCCTCAAAGTGGTTTTTTTGGGACCTGATTTATTTAATGTTTGCAAATGTTTTACTATGTAATTGCTAAATATGATTATTTAGATACAATAAAGAATGCTGGTAACCAGGGGCTTGAATGTGTTTAACACTAGTTTTAATAAATTCACTTTGACCATGATTATACCACCACCAACAGTTTTCAAGTGATCCCACTGAACATTCTCCAGCTTTTGCTTTGGTTCAGAGAGAGACTTTTAATTTTCTAGATTGTCAGGCTGCATCTATCAATGGAAAAGTAAGACTCATAATTCTTCACTGGTGGTAGCAATGTTGGATGTTAATGTAGAAAGGATGCAGGCATTTTTATCACTTTATAATGTAACTGCACTGCGCATTTTAGTAACAAAAATTCCCCTCAAAGCATTCATATGACATAATTTATAAAGTGAGAAATAAAATTATAATGGGTCTAAGTGACTGAAGGCAATGAGAGCCTTCCGTCTGATTTCAAGGGATGTTAGATCAGGGCTTCTGAGCATATTACCATCAAACCTGAACTTTATCCCAAAACTGTTGCTGACATCAGTACAGCGTGACAATACATGTGTCACAAGGTCTGGTTCTGTATTATTTTGCTAGAAATTATTCTGAACAGCAGAATTTGGTCCTGAGCTGAGCTCTAGATTCTGAGGCTGTGTCTAGACTGGCCAGTTTTTCCGGAAAATCAGCCGCTTGTCCAGAAAAACTTGTCAGCTGTCTACACTGGCCGCTTGATTTTCCGCAAAAGCACTGATGATCTACTGTCTGAAATCAGTGCTTCTTGCGGAAAAGCTTTGATGCTCCCCATTCGGGCAAAAGTCCTTTTTGCGAAAAACTGTTGCGCAAAAGGGCCAGTGTAGACAGCTAGCTAAGACTTTTGTGCAAAAGCAGGCTAAACGGAAAAAAGCCGTTTGGACTCTGGGAGATCCCGTAGCCGCCCCAGACTTCCTGGTAACCTGAGCTCTTAAAGCAGACGCAGGCTGCTGAACACACGTGGCAGGAGCGTGCCTCAGACCTCTGGCCTGAGGTCTGCCACATTGCCCCTGCCGTGCCCAGCAGCCACCTCAGAGCCCAGGATGGCAGCTCCGGGTGCTCAGCCACCTGCACCCCCAGTGCAGGAGGCCCCCAGGGGCCGCAAAAGAAGAGCCCCATCCTGGTCCTCGGGAGAGCTGGAGACCCTCCTGGACCTGTGGGAGGTGGAGGAGGGCCTGCATGAGACCCGGTCCTGGCGCCGCAACGCCGACATCCACGGCCACATGGCCTAGGCGCTAGCCCAGCAGGGCCATCCAGCCCGGAACCTGGAACAGGTCTGGGCTAAAGTGAAGGAGCTGCGCTTAGGCTATGTGTGGGCCAGCGAGGGCTGGGGGGCAGGACCAGATACCTGCCCCCACTATGACCGGCTCCACACCATCCTGGGACAGCCAGCTCCACAAACCCCGGACGTCACAGCGGACACCTGCGTGCACCCCCCAATCACCAGGAGCACCACAACGCGGGAGGGAGACAGCAGCAGCGCTTTAGAGGATGAGGCCAGCAGTGCCACCCAGCAGGCCCCCTCCGGCAGCCCCAACGTCTCCCGCACATCCTCGAAGGCCGGGGAAGGCTCCAGCGGTAAGTGTTGCACTTTGCACTCACAAGGGCGGGTGGGCGGGGAGCCAGGCACCCAGAGAGGGGTGGGGGAGAGCATGTCACTCAGGCCACGTGAGCTGCACGCTGTGTAGCATTAAGCAGCAAGCAGCACGTTCAACCATGTGCAGCCTGGTGACCGAGCGGCACGTGGTCACGGCAGGCAGCTCCAGGGCATGCCTGGGACCGTGCTGCTTACGCACATCTGGGAGGACTGGGGGGGGCGGGGGAGGGAAGGGTGGATGCTGGCTGGAACCAGCCAGGGCCCCAGGGACTCAGGCCAGAGCCCACACCTCTGCAAGGATGTAGCAGACAAAACGGCACGCTGTCCCCATGCCTGGCTGTGAGGCACAGCCAGCTGCTCCTGGGAAAACTTCAGCATCACAGCCCTGAGCCCCTCGTCTGCTCCTGGCGCCTTGGCTGGCTCCCCGAGGGAAGTCCCTACTGCGGCCACACATGTCCCTAGGCTACCGTGTGGGAGGGATAGTGGGAGGGAGAAGGGGGGAGAAGCGCTTGGGCTGCCTGAGTTTTGCTGCAAGGATGGGACAGTCCCCAGTCACTTTCTGGGTTCCATTCAGGAGATATCCCACACGATGGGGATCTGAGAGCCTAGACCACGTCTGCCAGACGTGCTCCCAGGCACTGTGTGGGGATTCGTCTCGCTCCCTGTCAAACACCATTGATTAGCCCAAAGCCTCACAGACTCCACCGGCATGGAGTTCCACAGGTTAACGCATCACAAGTGCCCTCCCACCCTCCACGGGGCCAGGACACAGACCGGGGGTTCCAATATATGGAGGAGGACCCTACTCCAGGGGCGGTCCTTTATGCAAACATACAACACGGGGGAGGCAGGGGGAAACCGAGGGGGCCCAAGCCACACTACCCCTGTGGTGTCACCTGGCCTCAGGGGTGGGGTGGAAGGCATGAGGTGTGGGGACAGTGGCCGGGCTGCCTGACTGACCCATCCTTTCTTCTGTTCCCCGCAGCGGGACCAACCAGGAACGGGGGACCCTCAGTCCGGCAGCAGCAGCACTCCCAGCCGCCCAACCACAGAGGCAGCGCATCTGACAGTGCAAAAAGGCTTCTCTCTCATAGAATGAAGATTACCAATGCTGGAAAAAACCGTCTGTTCTTTTGATTTTCTTGCAGAAGAATGCAATTGCAGTGTGGACGTTTCTCAAGTTGTGTCAGAAAAACAGCCATTTTTCTGACAAAACTCTGTAGTGTAGACATAACCACAGAGGGGACATGATTGCAGCTTTCAAGTACCTACAAGGAGGAGGGGGAAATATTCTCCTTAACCACCTATGATAGGTCAAAACCAATGGGCTCAAATTGCAAGAAGGGAGGTTTTGATTAGATATTAGGAAAAACTTCCTGTCAAGGTGGTTAAGGACTGGAATAAATTGCCTAAGGAGGTTGTGGAATCTCCATCATTGGAGATATTTAAGAGAAGGTTGCATAGACATCTATGAGGGATGATCTAGATGGTGCTTGGTCCTGAAATGAGGGCAGGGGACTAGATTGATGACCTTTTGAGGTCCCTTCCAGTTCTGATATTCTATGATTCCAGAACTTTAAAGTAGTAGAACTTTAATAACCAAAAAATGGGCTATAGACATTTAGGCTGTCTTAGAATCCAGACCCAGACTTTTGAAAAGTTTTTGAAAAGTCTGGGGGGTTGAATCCTGTTTTCAGGACTGCCAGCAAGCAGGCAGCTGTGGGGAAGGAGCAGCTTCCCCCAGCCTGGGGATTTAAAAGGGCCTGGAGGCTGCCTCCACTGCTACCATGAAAATGGCTGGAGCCCTGGGCCCTTTTAATCGCTGCTGGAGCTTGGGGATTCAGAGGCTGGGAAATTCTGAAGAGCTGGCTTTGGGAGGCTATCCCCAGCCCTGCCATTTCTGCCCCAGGCTACAGCTCTTTCAGCAACATGGAACCAGGCTACTTTCACCTTGCCCAGGGGCCCAGCAATTCGGTCGGGGGGGTGGGGGGGAGAGGGAGAGAGAGAGAGAGAGAGAGTGTGTGTGTGTGTGTGTCCGTCCCACTAGAAGGAAATGGATACCAGTGGCAATATTCAGATGAAATCCAAAGTCCAGGGATATTCAAATCTGCTCTTTCAGATGGAATCCCATACCTACTGTGTGCAAAATTTATCACCCTGCTATGGTACATTAAATTATTATGATGACCTGACATTGTTGATTAGATCCTTGAGTTCAACTAGATAGTTTCATGGATAACAATGAGAAAGCAGAGATGTATTGGTTTCATAAATGAAAACATGTTTTCATCTAATAATCTTTCTTCTTCCATGTTTTTTTCCCTATTTGTAACTGTAAATTCCACAGTATTATGTGACCTGACTTTCCGTCTGTTATATTTATACTTGTCTTATATTGAATTAAGAAAAATAGCTTTCTACATGATTTTTCTTTGGAAGTAAGAAAAACACACAGAAAAAGGCAGAAGGGTATATTTATACTTCCATTACACCAGTATAAATCAGACTAACTCAAATGAAAGCAATGGAGCTGTGCTGATGTGAAACTAGTATGAAAAAGCTGAGAGTCTGGCCCAGAAAGATTAATTAACCACACTCCATTTCCAGCCTGTGGCTCAGCTGCACCTCACAAACAGCCCTGCAATGCTGCTGCTGCGGCTGCTCCTCTAGTTTATGCTGTCAGCAGAACTCTCAAGAGTGAGACACAGCCCTGTGATTACACTCATTATATCTATTATCCTAGAACGAACCAGCTCAACACAGGAAAGGGAAAAAAAAGTTATGCTAATTACTCCCCGGTTACCACTGTTGTGGGGTAACAAATTCTCTGTTATGTAAGAACCCTATTAGCAAAGCCAACAGAAATTTAAAAAAATAAATTGCTGACCTTTCTTCTCCCAGAAAAATGTGTCGCTTTCAGCTTTTCTTAAGATCAAAAAATAGCAAAAGCAGAGTTTCTCCTTTGTACATCTCTGCTTGCCAGCTCTATGTGTTCACTTATGTGCTTGAATAGTGACTAATATTGCTTCCAAAAATAACAAAAAAAGGTATGACTTGATCAGCTCACAGGTCACAGCCCATTTTAGTACTTTTCCAATGGCCCATCGTTATTAGTAAGCATGGGATCTAATCTGCAATCCTTGAAATCAGAGCAATCCTTACACGAACAGTCCTATTATAGTCAGTTTACAGAATAAGACTGCTCTCTTCTCTCCCCTTCCCCTTTTGATTCCATTACATTAATCTAACAAGGGAGATGACAGTTGAAGGCCATGTTACCACACAAAAGTTACTACTTACCTATCTTGATACCATAGATCCTCAAAGATAGGAACACAAGAAGTTATCAGTTTACCAGTCAACTAGACACCCTGGCTAAGTCTAGACTGGCATGATTTTCCAGATATGCTTTTAACGGAAAAGTTTTCCGTTAAAAGCATTTTCGGAAAAGAGCGTCTAGATTGGCACAGACGCTTTTCCTCAAAAGCACTTTTTGCAGAAAAGCGTCCGTGGCCAATCTAGATGCGCTTTTCTGCAAAAACGCCCCGATCGCCATTTTCGCGATCGGGGCTTTTTTGCGCAAAACAAATCTCAGCTGTCTACACTGGTCCTTTTGTGCAAAAGTTTTGTGCAAAAGGGACTTTTACCCAAACGGGAGCAGCATAGTATTTCCGCAAAAAGCACTGATTTCTTACAGTAGAAAGTCAGTGCTTTTGCGGAAATTCAAGCGGCCAGTGTAGACAGCTGGCAAGTTTTTCCGGAAAAGCGGTTGATTTTCCGGAAAAACTGGCCAGTCTAGACACAGCCCCTATGAAACTGGAAGTCATCAATCTGGCAGCAGCAGAGATGAAAAAAAAGACTCCCTCCTTCCCCCCAAAAAACCTAGCAACTACTGTCTCAGGGCTTTAGCCAGGGCCTCATGACTTCAGCTGCGTATAGGGTAGGGTTTTGGGATTGCAGCCACAGGATGGGTGGAGGGGTTAGGAATCTGGGGGGGTTCAGGAGTTTGGGAGTTTCTGATCCTCGGGAGCACTGGGGCTCAGGGTTTTAGATCAGAGGGAGGACAGTTCTATTCAAGCTTCATACTCAAGGTCCAATGGCTCTTCAGCATCATGGGGGTCACCAAGGATCGTGGTTTTGGCTAGAAAGGGAGTATGGAATCCTTACTCTGTTCATGGCTCTCAAAGCATTCTCTTCCCTCTAAAGAGTTTTATCAACTAACACTGCCAAACAGAAATATGTATGCAATAGTCATTTTGCTCCCAGTCATGCACCTGGATTTAACATTGGGCTAACCAAAGCTCTTTCAATTGCAGGTCAATAGAATCAGAGCAGTGGAGGGCGAAGAAGAGCTAGAACAGTTGCTGGCAGCCCTATGGAATCTTGGTTGCTAAAAGCAGTATCGGTAGTGAAGGAAGAACTTAAAACACACATTTTTAGCTTACACAATGACATTTGGGTGGGAGGCAGAGGGTTTATCCAGGGCCTGACCTACACCAGAAACCCAAATTTGGCAGTTTATGATCTTGTGATAGCCACCCATTATCTAGGGTGGCCTTTTATTGAAGGTCTGTGGCTCATCTAGAACTTGATTGGAGATTCATGGTCTGCAGGATGAGGGTTAGCTTGGGCCCGAGCTGCTGGGATGCAGAAGAATGTCAGGAAGCCTGTAACCTTGCAAATCCTTCAACAATTATTTTAGGTTCTTCTGTGGGTCTACCATTCAAGGATAAAGGTGATATTGGTCACTCAGGGAAGTCTTTTCTGTCCAGACAGTGGACCATGGACCCCCATTATGTGGGGCTAGCTGGCTGCCTATCCCAGACGGCAAATTCCCAACTGCATGCCGGCAGCCCTGACCCTGGATTCCTTCCAAGTGAGGCTGGCTGGTTGCCTCGGATCTCACAGGGACAGCTGGGAGTTCCTGACCTAGATCCTTATCACATGGCAGCTCTTGATCAACTGTAGCTATACCTCCATGGGACACAATTGAGAATACCAAATTCAGGACAAACTGCTGAGAAATAGGACAGATATACCCCAACCTCATGGTTAGTCTTAAATGAGAAATATCAAACCAGCAACAAAAGTAAACTTCTGTTTCACCACACTGGCTAACAAGTCATAAAAGCACTTTCTGTAGTTCTTCTAGTCTTTATCTCACCCCCCCCCCCCACCAGATTTATAGACAAGTGATTCTTTAAAGCCAGTGTAATCAAATAATGGATTCTTCTGATCTCAAAAGATCAGCCACTCACCCAGATCTTACCCCCCCCCTCCCCAAAAAAAATCACACTGTTGTCAATCCTTTAATCTCCAAAATTTAAGGTAGAAATGTAGAAAGAAACATAGAAAGAAAGTTAGAAAGAAAGAGTTAGGTTAAAGGAATCAAATACATACAGTCATTGCAAAGTTCTTGCTTCAGGCTTGTAGCAGTACTGGAATAAACTGCTGGCTTATTAAGTCTCTCTTTAGCTCTAAATCATTGGAAGGGTCTTCAGTCCCTTGGTTAGGATGAACCCATCAGCGTAAGTCCACAGTCCAGTGGTTTGAGCAGGAAAAAGGCAAAATGGAGGTGTTTCCAGTGCCTTTTATAGCTTCTGCCATGTGAAGGGAAACCCATTGTCTCGAAAAAGTCCTCAGCACAGTTAGTGGACAACTAGGGTACGTCTACATAGCAGAGTTATTTTAGAATAATGTCCATTATTCTGAAATAACGTTATACACTGTCTACACAAGAAGCCCATCAATAAATTCAAAATAACAGGCTTCTTATTCTGACTTCCTGTAAAACTCGTTGTATGAAGATTAAGGAAGTCAGCGGAGTAACAATTTATTTCAAAATAAGTGCTGTGTAGACAATGCCAAATTTCAAAATAAGCTATTTGAAGGTACGTGCTACTGTGTAGACATGTACAGATTAAAGATGGGAGTTTGGTGTCAACTGTCTATGCCTGCTTTTCCTTAGTCATCGGGGAGGCCCATGGCTATAGGCGGACTTGGCCGCCGCCTAGGGCGCCGCCAGCTGGGGAGCCCAATGATGACGTCAGTCCATTGACGGCCCTGCAGGAGGGGGCGTCGATTACACGTTCCACCCGGGGCACCAGCTGCCACAGCCAGCCTTGGGCTAATGTCTGTTAGTCATTGTATAACCCCTGCATCTCCCGGGTATGGTGTTGTGTCCCGTCTTGTGGCACTGAAACCACTTAGAGAGAAATTAGTGAGTCTGCTTTACAGCCTTAGGTGAGGCTATGTGGCTTTTAACTCATGTGGTAAAGGGTCATGCATTTAGCTTGAGAGGTCCCAGGTTTGATTCAGCCCACTAATATATATATATAATATTGTTTGCAAAAATCATCTATATGATCATATTTTAATCATATGTCACACCCCAGATCCCACCTGCCTAGCCACCTGCCCAAACCATAACCCCTCACTGTGTGCCTGCCCCAGATCCTGGAGCTCACAAAGTTGCCCTGGACCCTGAACCCTTGAGGCTGGCCAGGAACCCTGGATCCCTAACCCCCACTGGCAGCCCTGACCCTGTGCGCCTGCTGGGGTAGTTGGCAGGCCCAACCCTGATCCTACCCAGGCTGGACAGTGGGGAAGCCCAGACCCCTGTACACTTGGCAGCAGGAAAGTGGACTTGGCCTGGATGTCAGCCTTTAGCTAGTACTGCCAACTTTCTAATTGTTCAAAACTGAATATCCTTGTCAAGGCCCCACCCCTCCCCCTTCTCTGAGGCCCCCAACTCCATGAATTCCAGCCCTCCTCCTTTCATCACTTGCTCTCCTCCACTCTGTCAAGCCACAGGGCCAGGGCCCAACAGGGCTGTGGATTCACTTCAAGACAGAGTGGATTAGAGATAGTTGCTTTTATTAATCTCACTACATTACTACTATTACAGGCTTCATACTGCCAGATGGTTACACAGCTACTGCAAAGTAATACAAATCTTACTACAGGCAAAGCAATGCATATAAAAGTAACAGGCACTTGGAAATGCTTATGGCCGTTTAGGTCTGCGGGGAGTCCAGTTCTGGTCACCTCGCAGCCAGCTGCAGTGGACATGGCTCCAGCTAGGGGGATTCAGGACACCTTTTGAGGTCTAAGTCCCTGTTGAGGCTCAATGGGCACGGGGTTTCCTACACTAGTTATACTACAGGGCTACGTCTACACTGGCCCCAAATTCCGGAAAAGTGATGCAAAGCAGGTAAGTCAGAATAGGGAAATCCGCGGGGGATTTAAATATCCCCCGCGGATTTAAATAAACATGTCCGCCGCTTTTTTTCCGGCTTGGAGATAAGCCAGAAAAAAGCGTCTAGACTGGCGCGATCCTCTGGAATAAAGCCCTTTTCCAGAGGATCTCTTATTCCTACCTGCAGGACCCACATATGACACCCTCACCCACTGTCACTGGGTTGAGCCAGGGGTTTGAGATGAAAGAGGGGATGAAGAGTCCAGCTGGCCATGCAGGCTGTAGGTTGGGGCCAGAAATGAGAAGTTCATAGAGTGGGAAGGGACTTCAGCCTGAGGCAGAGAATGGATGGGGCCTCAGGGGGAAGGAGCAGGGCTGGGGATAGTATCCCCTACCCAGCTCTCAGAGTTGTCCAAATTGCATCATGTGGGGCTCTGGTGGCAATTTAAAGGGCCTGGGTCTCTGGCTGCTACTGCTGCAATGGAAGGGGTAACTGCCCAGAGCTCTGAGCCCTTTTAAATCACTGGGCTCTGAAGCAGCTGTCCCCTTGCTCTCACCCCATTTGACAGCCCCGGTGCTTGCCGCCTTTTCTATGAATGCAATTTTGTAGTGAAAACAAGTTCTAAAAATGTATAGCCATGTGAAAAGAGGAATACACTCGACCAGTAAAAGGCATCTTTAACCAAAATAACTGTGTCTACACTCGGAGTTGTCCTAGTATTACCATTTTGGTTTAAAATAGACACACCCATAATGGACAGTTACACCTATGCAAAAAATGTTCAGATCAGCCAGGCTATGTTCTAATGTAAGATTTGGCACAAGCTTGTCACCTCATTTTTATTAAGAATGATAGGTATATTGAAAGAAAAAAAACCCAGTTTTTGTTTTCCAGTAGCTCCGTGTTTGGTGGATTAAAAAAGTCCATTAGAAGCATTTTTGTATCCTATTGTATCCCAAGACTTGGTGCACGTAATTTTCATATGTGGAGGAACATTTTTTTGAAAGACCGATCTAAAGAGTAATTTACTAAAAATTGATTTAAAAAATCAATTCACACTCTGCTACATTAAATAAATAAGAAACAATTAATGAAACAGTCATTGCTCCTCACTGAAAAGCAAACAAGTCAAAAACTATTAATTTATTGTTTGAAAAGTGACTAATGAGCCAGTTCCTTTCACATTATTCAAACTGCAAACAAACCAGTTTTCGTTATATGATTCAAGTAACAGCAAATGAACTACAGACTAATTTCAGCTCCCCAAATAGTTTAGTTGTTTATCTAATACAGCCGGTCCCCAAGTCATGAATGCATCAACTTACGACTGGTTGTATTCACGACCAACCTCCTATACAGCCGGTCCCCGAGTTACGAACGAAATCCGCACTTATGAACAGTGTGGCCATACATAAGTGAATGCAATCCGACTTACGAACAAATTGAGTTACAACCTAGTGTTTGGTACGTAACTCATTCGTAAGTTGGGGACCGGCTATACATGTAACAGTGGACTGATTTTCAAGGGTGCCAAGCACTCATAGATCCCAGTAACTGCAAGTGCTTAGCACCTTTGAAAATCAGGCTAAGACATTCAGTTTTTCTTAAACCTTGCAAAGGTGGCTCAGGTGAGATAAAGTGGTTAGAAAGTCAGTTTTATAACAGCAAATATACCCTGCCATAAGTGTATATTGTCTTACCTCTGCAATCATGCATTTCTGACACTAGGTGAGAGAATTAACTTACAGAACACTACCCATAGTTCTCTATACCGTTAATACAACGCTTAGGCTGTGACAAGCAGCACAGCTTCAGCACTGAAGCTATTCCACTGTAGAATTGTAGCATAAACACTATACCAATGCAAGGGGTTTTCCAATAGAGACCAACAGCAGGGACCAACTGAGCCAGGAGGGGTTCTCCTCCACACCCAGACAACTCCTGAGCCAGATGAGAAGAAAATAGACGATTCAGCACATGAAGTCATACCTTAGGAATAGTCCCATTGAAGTCATTTAGGCTAGGATAGTACTCAAAAGGTGAACAAAGGTAGCAGAAGGTGCCCCCATATGTCTGCACAGCACTAATACAATGGGGCATAACTATGGGCACTACCATAATATAAACGGTGAATAATGATGGAAGATATTTTAAAGAAAGGATGTTTATTAGACAATTGAGGAAAATGCAGGAATCATGAGGCACTTGTATAAGTTAGATTTCTATTTCTCTGTGATTCTGCCACTATTTGGTTTGTATCTGAACCCCTTTGAGGGAAGCTTGATAACAGCAAAAATAAAGTTTATTCCCGTTACTTTTTTCAGAGCTTACGTTCCTTCTTTCCTTCCTCTCATCCTTGTTTGTCCTCTCCCTGGCACATCATAGGAATGATAGTTCCTGGAATCAAAGCTACAGCTCCACCTAGGAACAAATTTACAAATTAGCAGCCATTGGCACCAATTTAGATTCAACACTATGCTAAGTAGCTTACGATATATGTAGGGCTAAGATGACACTCCCTCCCCAGTTAAATAGGTCTATACGTTATGGTTACAGTTCAACGAACAAACCACTTATATCCTTAGACTTTTGGCTTTCTCCTGCAGGCAGGTGAATCTCTCTCTGCTTTCAAGTGCCCCAGCTTCTCAGACACCCACCTTTGTTGTTACTCTCAGTTCCCTTTGAAGATAACATGTCAATCCCCACATTACAATTTTAGCCTTGAAGTCATTTTTTTATATTACTTTCGAGACAATATCATTTCCTCTATTTCAATATCTCCATGTGAGCTTATCACTCTATTTCCTTTTCTACACATCCTACTTTTGTACACAATTTGAGTGAACGTCACCATCTCTAGATAAGCAGTTATTATCTAGAGTTTCAAAGGAACCCTCTTGGCATTTGAGAGAAGCAGGCCTAATCAGTTATTTAATGCTATCTGCAACTATACATATAATGGACTGCCTTCCCCACACACTGGTTTATCCCCTGCTAATGAAGGCCTCGACATTTATATGCCTGCCATTGTCCCACAATGACATTCATATTCCTTATTCAGAATCAGGGAGAATTCTATTACTCTTCAGGGTTATTTACCTCCTAACTGAACAGTTATTGAATCAACGGAACATGTATACAAATCCTAGGACGTTCTCACTGTCAATTCACTTCATTGTGCTAGTCTTGCATGTCCCGGTGGGAAGAACTAGGTGACAGTGAAGGAGGGACAAAGTGAATCAAGGCTCAGGTCAGAGGGAGTGGACAGCAACAATCAAGTAGATGAGTCATGATAAAGCCAGTTACTTAGGGTTCATCTGCCCATGGAGTTATCCCAGATTTACCCCAGGTATGAATGATCTTTTTCTGGATTAGTGGCTACACGTAGAATTAACGAGGGACAATAAACTCCAAATTTAAAAAAGATATGGTTGCTGCCTGGCCAATTTTTGTACTGCCTTGCCAGTTAAAAAATTTAGTATGCCATCCCTTCCTCCTTTTAGGATATATTAGAGTGAGCCACAGTTAATAACCTCATAGTCTGGGCTGCAATGCCATGTAAGAATAAGGTCAGGAAAATGAGAAAACATAAAATACATGTACTGTGTGTAAAGTGGTTCTCTAAAACACTTTAGTAATAATTAGCTATTAGATCCCATTTACTAGTGGGGGGCATGTGTGGCTATTGGTTGGTTTTTGTTGGTAAGGGTCTGGCTGTGACTGGTTTGTGTGCGTTTTGGCAGTGGCAACCCTATTGAACAAGTCTTTATTGTTCAGACTTGGAAGAAGATTTGTTTTTCCTCTTCTATCCTTGTAGCTTTATTTATCCAGTCATAGGGAATGACTTGACTCACAATGCATACAATATTTAGCCTAATTAGCACATTTTCCTTTGATCTTCATGCAAAATGCATCCTTATTCTATAGTAAAACATTTCAAATAAAGGATAATAATAACAATTACATTTACATTAAATGTGATTTTCTTTTGCACAATAACTTAGACTTTCAAAGTAACTGCAACCTAGTTCTATTTAAAGACATGGTACATATGTATTAAGTTACTATTCATCACATGTATGGATGAAAGAATAAGCTCTGGACATGAATGTTTGAGTGCAAATATATTAAACACATTGCATTATACTCCTGAGGATGTAGTGGTTGGAAAGGCTTGTGTGAGACTTCAGTCTCAGCCCTGAGTAATGGGGGACATATAATTTGTTCTGCCCAAGAAAGAGATGCTTATTCAGAGAGTCATAATTCATTTCTTGCTTCTGTCTAAGGGAGAAATGAATTATGGCAACCCTTGTACCTAGCCCACTATTCTGGTCAGTAAGTAGGAGTGGGGGAAGAAGAAAGACTTTGCTCCTTTCCAGTTCTTTTCTCCTCCCCTTCCTCCCCTCTTCCTCACTGGAGATTACATTCTATTCCAGACTTTAGACTTGTCACACTACAACTGCACGGCTCTGGTGCTTCAGTGTGGATTGCAACTTCACCAATAAGATGAGTTCCTCTTTCCTGAGAGGCAGCAACTAGGTGAATGGAAGAATTCTTTCACCAATCTACCACTGTCCACACTGGGGTTAGGTTGTTACAGTTACATCTCTAAGGGGGTATGGATTTTTCACACCCTGAGAGATATAGCTATTCCAATATAAGTTCACAGTGTAGACTGGCTCTCACATCCAAGTGCTTCAGAACCCAAATAAGGTGATGGGGAAGGAAAATATTCCTCCTCTTGTCTTAAATAGCCAAGAGCACAGTGAGGTCCTAAATGATGATGATTATAAAAAATATCCCCACATTTTTAGTCACCAGGGTGGGTAGCTCATTAACATGGCCAACAATATGAGTTCTGATTGTTTAAGATTGATGAGAAAATAGATACAGCTTTTGTTAACCAAGAAATAGAATGTTTCATCTGACCCAACACAATAATAGGGAGAGGTTAACTTGCTAATCAAGAGAAGGCATCTTACTTATTGGACTCCTTAAATTAGGTAGGCATTCTGTTCCACTCTCCTTCCCGTAACTGAGATAAATCTGTGATTGATCCATATGTTCAAGCGCCAGAGTTCAGTGAGATAATGGATACCAAAGAGGGAAAATCATTTCAGAGACATGATTTAAAAGCAATTACAGGACTGAATCAAAGAGGGCTTGTTAGACCCTCCACAAGAAGTAGTAATTCTATTTCAAAAACCACCCCCATAATTGTGAAATTATATTACTTCAAAGATTGAAAGAGTATCTACAGCTAGAAAATCAGTCTTTAAAATTATGGGATGATTCCATACCAGAGAAGTGTGAGGAAACTTGCCTAGAAGAATATGAATCATTTCACTAAGCTCTGCTTGTTCAAGGAGAGTTTAACTGAAATGAACAATGAAAGTATATAAACGGAACCACCACCCTAGATTATAGCACAAACAAAAGGACTACAAAGAAATAGTTAGAAATAGGGGTAATGAGTTTTGTAGAAAGACTGCCAAAGGCACACAAAAGAACATTTGTGAAGGAATGGTCTGTGAGTAGACCTGCCTAATTACCATAGTATGAGTCTGGCTCGTGACTGGAGCAGAAGTTACCAGGCTTAAAACTCAGAGTCTGAATCAAGAGATACATTACCAAGTCCAGGGAGTGAGCTGGAGTCAAAAGCCAGAGTATCAGCTACAGCAGGGGCAGGAGCAGAAACCAGGAACTGGGAGCCAGGAGGAAGAAACCAAGAGAGGGACCCAGGAGCAAGGAATGAACAAGAAGCCAAACCAGAAAAACATCTGTAGATGTGGAGTGCTATTAACCCAGAACTACTGCTGGGTTTAAGAATGTACCTGCTGGAATCTTCAGACAATGTGAATTCATTGGCAGAATCAGCTGAGGGCAATGAGCTAGATCTGGATTCAACTGTGCATCCCTGATAACTTGGTATTTGCATTTAGATGTTTGCAACAGTGAAATAAGCAGTGTTGCATTTATTTCAACAGTCATTGATTTGAATATTTAATCCCACATTAACACTCTGTGGTGCATCTACGGATCTAATCAGATTCTGAGTTCAGGCAACCAGCCCATCCAAAACTGAACTTGGTAGACTGCACATTCAAATATACTCATATCTACTTTTTCTATTGAAGAGCTAGAATCTCCAGTACTTGAGTCATTTAAAATTTGAGCGGGTTAAGCATTGGGATATATTAGAATATAGAGAACAATCCTGCTTTAGACAGGGAATCAGCCCGTTGACTGAACAGGTCTGTTTAGTCTGCAGAAGCGAAGAGTGAGGGGGGGGATTTGATAGCAGCCTTCAGCTTCCTGAAGGGAGGTTCCAAAGAGAATGGAGAAAGGCCATTCTCAGTAGTGACAGATGGCAGAACAAGGAACAATGATCTCAAGTTGTGGTGGGAGAGGTTCAGGTTGGATATTGGGAAAAAATATTTCAATAGGAGGGTAGTGAAGCACTGGAATGGGATACCTAGGGAGGTGGTGGAGTCTCCATCCCTAGAGGTGTTTAAGTCTCGGCTTGACAAAGCCCTGGCCGGGCTGATTTAGTTGGGATTGGTCTTGCCTAGAGCAGGGGACTGGACTTAATGACCTTCTGAGGTCTCTTCCAGCTCTATGGTTCTATATCCAGAATATATTTTTAGGAATCTGTCAGTCAAAAATCTAACAATGGCTACATGACCTTCAATGGGATTGCCAACAAAAATGCAATTATTAAAGAAGTTTCAGGAAAGAAAAATGTAATAAAATTGTTTAAGTACTATTTATCATCTTGGTCTGTTTAGCTAGAGGATGAAAATGTAATATAACAAATAAAAGACTTCCATCAGACAAGAGGTACCTCTGAGATGCATATCTTGGAACAAAGGTAATTTCCAATTTATCTTTTGATTGTGATCTAATGTGGATTACTTCTAATGATTATTGAAGCCTCCAGAAATGGCTTTATTTCCCAGAATTTTAATTTATAAGCAGGATAGTGTACAGAGAACCCTGAAGCCTTTTAAAATGAAAACAAGCCTGTATGTTGACATTTCATTATTTTATTATTACAGTTATATGTCTGTGACGAGTTCTATGTGTCTAGAGATCATTCTTTTAAACGTCCCAGATAGCCTGAAAGGGGCCCGATCTCTCAAACAAGAAACATTTATAACTTGACTCATCTGAGTCAAATCTTAGAGCTTAATGGAATTACTCACAGAAGCAGAATTACTCAAATGCAGAAGGTAGATTCTAAACTAACTGTTCACTTACGGAATAACTTTGCTCATAAGAGAAGATTCTTCCTAAACTACATTAGTTAGTATTTTGCTTATATCAAAAGCATAAAAGTATATATCACATATACAAGTTTTCATCCTTTATAACTTCTCTCTTTTTCAGTTAAGGAAATGTGGGGGAGGGGGGGAAGTTGGATAAAGATAGAAAGAGGAGGAAAACTGAAAAACTGATATTCATTTGAATCAAATTGAAGTGAAACAACATTTTTCATTTTGAATTAAGACCACATTTTATACTGATGGGGAAAAATCATTTTAAAAGAATATAGTAATTTTCATAAGGGTTGAAAAATGATTTTTTTCCAACAAAAATGTTTGATTAAAAGATTTTGACCAGTTCCATTTCTACTTTTTTATTTAAATGCCTAATTCATTAGAGAAACTTGCTGAACCCGGTGTTTCAATCACCACATTACTTTTCACAGACTAATATTGTGTTGTCTAAAATAATATGTTCTTTTATCAGTTTGAAACACCACTTTACAGTTTTATAAGTCAGGGTGAATAGAAGTTTCCAGTCTTTGTTCATGACTTCTCTTATCCAATTCCTTTATAAGATATAGAGCCCCAGTTTTTAAAATCTGTCACAGTGTTTTTCTATGCCTGTAATAATTCATTCATTTTCCAAATCCTCCTTTATTTCTACCATATTATTTCTTGAGGTCCCTTCCAGTCCTATTATTCTATGATTCTATGATCTATGCTTAATGAAAAAAAATCAGGAACCAGGCAGGAAGATGTTAAGAACCTGAGAGATCAAGCAACTGAAGTAGAGTACTCTATCTGCCTAAACCTTGCAGGGTGTGTATACTATGAAAGGGCTCTTAGTGAATATCTACACTGCTATTTTTAGCAGTAGTAATCTCTCACTACCTCACCACACTGGATCCTTTTCTCACTGCCTCCACCTGCCAGACCTATTCAGAGTCTCTCTCTACAGTGCATAGCTACATGCCAAAGTGACAAGTGTGGATGTGGCAGGCCCCTCCCACCTACCCTCTCAAGGCCAAGGCCCTCCAGCCTGAGTCCAGAACACAGTTTAAAGCTGGCCCTTTAAGGCAAGGCCACGGCCCTCCGGCCTGAGTCCAGGTAGGGGGACCCAGGCCCACCCTACTCACCAAGTGCTGGCCCAGGGCCCTGTGAGTGTAGCGAGTTACTCCCTCGGCGGGGCAATCCGTCCGAAACGAGTCGAGGTTCTCTGGGCGGGAGAGGAGGCTCCCGCTCCTGCCCTGGGCCACTTCCTACCTGGTTTCCTGGGGTTCCTTCCCCTGTACTCGCCCAGCTTGCTGCGACCTCTGGGCTGGCGTCTCCTTGGCAGGCAGTCCCTGGGTTCGCTCCAGCTCTCCTCCACGCCCCCTCTGGCCTCTCCTGGAGTCTCAGGCAACAGCTGTGCAGGAGTTCCCTTCACAGGTCCTTCTCCTCCAGCTGACCTCCCAGACTGACTCCTTCCCCAGGCTTTTATAGTGGAGCTACAGCCTGGGCATGCTCGGTAGGGCTGTGGGGGAGGGGTCTCTGCAGCCTGGTAACCCTGGCTGGGCCCTTCAGGTTCAGTGCAGGGATGCCTCGCCTCATCACAGTGGATATGGCCTGCTTTCCATTGCAGCAAGTAGCTACAAGTGTCATGCCTGTATTCTATGTTGCCATAAAGCGTAGACCTAGCCAAACAGACAGAACAATGTGATGGCAGTAACAAGCATGTTCCATTTTTAGAGATATATGGGTAGGGAGGGTTAATTAGAAGGGGAATCAGCTAAATGGAGAGAAAAATGATGGGAGGGGAAACATTTAAGGAAGGGGGTGAGGAGGGGACATAGGGGGAGAAAAGAATAAGAGACGGAAATATGAGGTGAGGCCGAGGAGATGAAACCAAGCGGGGGAACAGACAGTTAATCAGCTCAGGACAGAGAAAGTCTAGTCAAACAACTTGTAAAGTTCTCAGAATGTCTGAAATTCCTTTTTTTTTAAATTGCATCTGCCCCTACCACCCGGAGTCTCTGGCTGGTTCCTCTCTACAGCCCCCCTGAGTGAAATGGCATGGGAAGAAAAAACATCACTTGAATCCGTTTCCTCAAAGTGTGTGGGTGCGTCTCTCAGGGATATTACTAAGGTCATGGAAAGGTATCCCTAGCTGGGCTCTATATTATTATCCCTCTTCTATAATGCAGCAGTACCTGCATTGACTGCTTCTGCCATTCCTCATGCTGGCTGGAATCCCTGGTCTTGCAATTCCATGGAACAAGAAATATGTTGTTGGTGAAGCTGGTGAAAAAAATTGGAAGATTTTTGTGTGTATAAAATGCATCTTTTTTCAATAAAACTTTACAGAAAAGGACAGTTTTATGACCATCCGAGCAGTAGTACTGCCAACCATTTTATCATGTCTGAATATTGATGACATTGTAGCAGAATATATAGAGGCCTTCTCCACCCATTGCTATTTCTAATCACTCAACAACTGACTTCCTGGTGATCCATACACCATACAGCCCCCATCTTCTCACTCGTCATCCCTACTACAATGACCTACCATCATTTCTTCCATGATATTTTTCTCAATGCTATTTCCACCTTCATGGCTTCCTTGAGGACATATCATTTAGGTCTCAAGGCCTTAGTCATCAACTTTTTCTGGCAGAAAGCTGCATGTTTCACCCTTCAGACTGGGGGCATGTCTACGCTTCATTCCTCTCTCTCGAGGAATGCAAATGCAGACATGCGAAATTGCAAATGAAGCGGGGACTTAAATATCCCGCGCTTCATTTGTATAATCGTGTTATGGTGCTATTTCAAAATAGTGCTTTTTTGAGAGAAAAAATTGGGTTATTTCAAGATAAAACCTTTTCCTCGAAATAACCCTTACTCAAAAAATGAGTAAGGGTTATTTCAAGGGATGGATTTTATCTCAAAATAACCCTGTTTTTTCTCTCAAAATAGTGCTATTTTGAAATAGCGCCATAACGCGATTATGCACGTGATATTTAAATCCCCACTTCATTTGCAATTTCGGGTGTCTGCATTTGCATTCCTCAAGAGAGAGAGAGGAATGAAGTGTAGACATACCCTGGAGATTTAGGCTGCAATTCTTCCTGCAATTCACTGTGATCAGCTCAGAAAGTCTGAATTTAGTTCAGCACCTGCTGTAAGTCTTGTTCTCTCCAAAGACAATAATAGGGTTGAACTATGACCAGTCAGGCTTTATAACACAAAGTATTAAATTTTATTCATTCATAATTAAAGCATTCCAGGTTCAAACTCTATGGTCTGGACTTCTATAGTCTGGCACCATTTGTGGTCCTGCATCTCTGTGGGTGCACCCAGATTGGAGTACACATGGAGAAAAGGTCCCCCCCCCCCACGCTCAGCAATTTCTTCTTTACCTTTCCAGAATTTCCGGTGTGCCACAAGCTTAGAGGGAAAGGAGGTAAGAAGTGGAAGAAGCAGAGACAGGGGACTCTCAGGAGAGAGTGGGGATTGGGGTGGGGGAAGAGGCAGGGTGGCTGTGGAGCCACATGAGCCAGGGCCTAGGAACATAGCCCTGCAGCTGGCACTGGGGTCTGGGAGTGCAACCCGGTGGCTGTGGGGCTCAGTGCACTCCTGCAGGGCTGAGCTCCTAGCCCCCAGCCACAGGGCTCTGCACCTGCCCTGCCTCTTCCCCCACCCCAATCCCCACTTGGTCACTGGTGGCCATTCTGCTGCCTCTGAAATGAACCTTGGCAGCCAGTGAGAGCAGAGGGGCTGGCTTTGACCTCCCTCAGTCCAGTAAATTCCATGGTTCAGGAATGGTCAGGTCCTGAGGGTGCCAGACCAGGAAGGTACAACCTATACAGAGAAAACGTACCTTGAGAACAGCAAACAGCTTATATGCATACTTACCATGGAATTCCTGTGTGTTACAAAAGAATGGCCATACTGGGTCAGCCCAAGAGCCCATCCAACTTAGTATGCTGTCTTCCCACGGAAGCTGTTCCAGATGATGCAAAGACACTGAGCAAAACAGGGCACTTATCAAGTGGGTTAGTCCCAGATTCCAGTAATAAGAGGATTAGGGACACCCAGAGCATCGGATTGGGCCCCAGGCCATCTTGGCTAACAACCATTGATGGCCCTGTCCTCCATGAATTTAGCTAATTCTTTTTTGAAGCCACTTACACCTTTGGCTTCACAGCATCTTTTGGCAATGAGCTTCACAGGTTGACTGTGAATTGTGTGTAGAAGTATTTCCTTATATTTATTTTAAAGCTGTTGCCTATTAATTTCATTGTGTGTGTGGTGAGGGGCTGGTTCTTGTGTGCTGTGTGGAGGGGAAAATAATATTTCTTTATTCACTTTCTCCACATCAGTCATGATTTTATAGACCTTTCTATCTTAAACTCCTTAGTAGTCTTTTTTTTTTAAAGCTGAACAACAATCTTTGCCTTTTCTCTTTCTCCTTGTACGGAAGATATAACATACCCCATTTTTGTTGCCTTTCTCTGAATCTTTTCCGTATTCATTAGATCCTTTTTGAGTTAGGCCCATCAGCACTGCACACAGTAGTCAAGGTTTGGGCCTGGATATATATAGTGGCATTAGGATATTTTCTTGCTAATGTACCCCTTTCCTAATAGTTCTTAATATTGTTAGCTTCTTTTTCCCCACTGCATATTGAGCAGATGTTTTTGGAGAACTATCTGCAACTTCAAGATTTTTCTTAACAGATAACTAATTTAGATGTCATCATTTTGTATGTTTAATTGGGATTATGTTTTCCAATGTGCACTACTTTGCATTGATTAACATGAATATCATCTGCCATTTTGCTGTCCAGCCATCCAGTTTTGTCAGATCATAGAATCACAGAATACTAGGACTGGAAGGGACCTCGAGAGGTCATCGAGTCCAGTCCCCTACCCCCATGGCAGGACCAAATACTGTCTAGACCAACCCTGATAGACATTTATCTAACCTACTCTTAAATATCTCCAGAGATGGGGATTCCACAACTTTCCTGGGCTATTTATTCCAGTGTTCAATTACCTTGACATTTAGGAACTTTTTCCTAATGTCCAACCTAAACCTCCCTTGCTGCAGTTTAAGCCCATTGCTTCTTGTTCTATCCTCAGAGGCCAAGATGAACAAGTTTTCTCCCTCCTCCTTATGACACCCTTTTAGATACCTGAAAACTGCTACCATGTCCCCCCTCAATCTTCTCTTTTCCAAACTTAACAAACCCAATTCTTTCAGCCTTCCTTCATAGGTCGTGTTCTCTAGACCTTTAATAATTCTTGTTGCTCTTCTGTGCACCCTTTCCAATTTCTCCACATCTTTCTTGAAATGCAGTGCCCAGAACTGGACACAATATTCCAACTGAGGCCTAACCAGAGCAGTGTAGCGTGGAAGAATGACTTCTTATGTTTTGCTCATAATACACCTGTTAATGCATCCCAGAATCATGTTTGCTTTTTTTGCAACAGCATCACACTACTGACTCATATGCAGCTTGTGGTCCACTATAACCCCTAGATCCCTTTCTGCCATACTCCTTCCTAGACAGTCGCTTCCCATTCTGTATGTGTGAAACTCATTGTTCCTTCCTAAGTGGAGCACTTTACATTTGTCTTTATTAAACTTCATCCTGTTTACCTCAGACCATTTCTCCAATTTGTCCAGATCATTTTGAATTATGACTCTATCCTCCAGAGCGGTCTCAACCCCTCCCAGCTTGGTATCAGAAGATCCCTTCATAAATCTTTGCAGTCAGCTTTGGACTTAACTATCATCAGCAATTTTGTATCCTCTACAGATGTTGCCTCCTCACTGTTCACCCCCTTGTCCATATCACTAACAAACATACTGAACAGCAATGTTCCCGGTACAGATCCTTGGGGAATTTTTCACTCAGCCCCATTTGAGGGGACCATAATGTATAATGTTTAAGGCACTGAGAACCACAGTTTTCACTGGGGGCAAAAGCTGGCCTGCAGAACTGCTTACAGTATTTAAAAGTGTGAGAAACATCTTGGGTTTATACAATGTAATTATGACATTCTCTGTCCCTTTCCGAATGGTTCTTAAGGGTTGGTTTTATTTTGGGTTTTTTTTGGGGACTGCTCTTGCACATCGAATCCTTTGGGTAAAATCCTTAACCCTTCAGCAAGGACCAGCACTCTTGGCTAACACTCATTTGGACCTGGTGCGTGCAAAATCAGTCTGGACACATTTTCAGTTTTTAATTTGATAGACTGTTCTGAACAAGCTAAAAACAGGACATGTTGTTTCCCCAGGGGGAGGAGTATGTGAAGGAGAAATTAGGCTTCCCCAAATGTATTTCCCTATGCAGGGATTTGCATTAAATTATCCCCAGTATTTTTAGCTCCTGACTGGGCATTCATGTTTATGTGACTCTTGCATCACCCGCACTGCATTGCTTAGCTTGTTTCAGGGGGAAAAAACAACCCTTCATACACAGTGGATAAAAATACAAGGCGAGAAAAGAAGCCGAGTTACTTTCTCATTAAAATAAAACTGATATTTTCCAGTTCTCTCAAAATTGTATGACAGTTGAACATTCCACAACTTCAACCGTGATCAAGCACAATAAATTCAAGGTTAGAAGTCATGGACTTCCTCGGATTGTAATAATAGGTAATTGACCATAGTTCAAGAATATAAAATTCCTGGACTCTGCAATAATTTTAAATATAACCCATCTAAATCTAAATAGACACAATCAAATAAATGAGCAGGATGTATTAATACATACGAAGCATAATTCATAGTGGGTGCCAGTGACTATCAATATTTAGAACTACTCAGCTACAAAGCTGTGATGTGGAAAGTCACCAATCAAGATTTGGCATAGGAGACATACTCAATTACGCCAGAGAGTCATAATAAAAGGACGAATAATGATTCTGATCTTGGAAATGAGATTAAACAAATCAAACAAAATAAAAATTAAGGCTAATACCCAGGACCTTCATCACAATTAAAACAAAATGACTCTGAATTTGGAAAGACAGTCATTGCCAGAACAAGCTACAATGATTATAGAAATGTTACCTTGTGCATATTCAGTGAGCACATAAAGATCTGCTAAATGAAGCTGAGAACAGGAATGAAGAAGAAAATGGGCAGGAAGGTGAGAAGAACGATGTGACAGCACATACTTTAGCTCAAAAAGCTTAATAGATTGAGCTGGTTTTATACAATGTATGAGAGACTGAATAGATTGTTAAAAACATAGACATGCCTAAAGGCATTTTGCTGTACATTAGATCCAGAAAGCCATTAAAACCTGAGCCCAGCTGATAAATGTAGCAACATGGAAGATATGATTCATTTCTATGATCATTTGTTAGAATATAGAAAGTACAAATACTAAAAAGGTGTGCTATATTGTATTAAAGTTAAGCAACATTTTAAAATTTACATAGGACTCTATGCAGTGACATTCTTCCTGTTGACTCATCCAGATTCTCTCTCACACAGATCCCAACAGCTTTATTACAATGTAAACACATCAGTGCTATTACAATAGCTGTTTCTGGTTTTTTTAAACATTTGTATTGTAGCAGTACCTAAAGTCCAATTAAGAACATGGTTCTCTAGTACTAGCTGCAATACAAACACAGAAAATGACAATGCCTGGCTCAGAGAGTGTACTAGCTAAAAGTTGTCTTGAAACCTGTCTTGGTCATTCAAGAAATAGCACTATAATGCATTAAACACGTATGGAAACTGTGTCACTCCAACAGTGTTAAGAAAGGGATCTTTTCCTGCCACTGTCTTGAACAGCATTTGCATAAAGACACTTCATGCCTGAAAATATATGCTTCAAATTCTTCTTCCTCCTGATTAAACTGAAAACCTTATGCATTTTCACAAGATGCCTTTTCACCTGTATTATTTTTCTTTTTTTAAAATGAGGAAACCTCAGCATTGCTTCATTACTTTCTCTAAGCTTTGTTAATTTAAATTTCTACACTTGTCAGCAATGTCTTCTGTTTTTCCCATGCAAAGAAAGAACGGTGTACTTTCAAACTATCCCACAGTGTTGTAAGGGTGGAAAGGAAATTCTGTAGGTGTGGCTTGCTGAGTTTCTGCTTTAAGGATTACTTTAATGCTGCTGGGATTTTAATGCACTATTCATTATATGCCCGAGTACCAGAGCCTAGGATAGGCATCTTTCTATTTTTAAAAATCTAATCTAATACATATTTGAGAAAGTTTGTCTGCCTGTTTAAGAACTCCTCCTAAATGGTAAGTGCTAGGACCACCAAATGTAGTATGCAGCTTGCTCTTACCATAATTTAAAGCAATTTAAGAGTTTGGTTGTGCCAGGAAAATGGGATGTTCCTGGAACAGGATTGCTTCTCAGAAAACCATAGAGAAAACAGACAGAATAACTGGACAGGTGAAAGAAGTGGGCTGGGGTGTTCCAAGACTGACCAAATCCCGAACCTCTCACCCACCAGGTGCTCTTTAGGGAAGTGTGGGGGAGAGGCTAAAATCCACCCTCCCCCCCAATTCATACAGGAGCATTACCAGATGTTCTCCTTCATCAGGGAGCAAGGGGAAAATGCACAGTTTGCAGAGGGGGCAGATGAACCTGGACCTGCCCCACCCAGGACACATTCAGCCCTTCCCCAGTTGTGCCATCTGCAGCTGCACTAGCAATGGACAGGTGATTCTCACCTGGCCCCAAGCTGCTGAGGTGAGAGAGGACTGGAGTAGTCCTCTCTCCTCAGGGCAGCCTTCACACTGAACCCTCAGCCCCAGACTCATCCCAGAGCGATGATTTAAAAGATGTATGTACATTTTTATTTTATTTATTAAGAAATACCAGGTAAATCTTCTAGTGGATAAATACACTGAAATTTGCACTGATTCTGCTTGAAGCCTATTTTAAAAACTAATTTAATAATATGGCTGTAAAATCCTGCCTGGACACCCTGAATTTAATTTAAACCTGGTTTATATCAATGCAGCTTAATTTGACACTCTGAATCAATTCCATAGTAAGGAATGTCTATATTGCCAGTGAAGTTGTGAGTGTTGTATGGGTGGGCATACAAATGTTAATTTTGATCCAACGACATGGATAACATTTGTAGTATAGATATGGCCAAACCAGCTTCAGTACAAGTTTACAACTGGAGGACAGGATGGCTACAGAGCCTTGGTACAAGCTATGTCTGTGCCACTGTATTTACACTACTGTTGTTATCCATGCTTTATATCACATCTTCATTTACAATGTAGATATATCCTTAGTTTAACTTGATCATATCAACGAGCAGTCCTGTGGTACCTTAGAGACCCACAAATATATTTCATGGATAAAACCCATTTGATTAGATGAGTTGGAGTGGAAATTACAGAAACCAGAGTATATCCAGAGTAATAGCAAAAGCAGTTACCTGTCAATTGTAGGACCCATGTTAAAGATGCTAATTGAGTCAGGCTGGATGTCTCATTTGTAGCTTTTTTATGTGTAAATGTGAATTTCAAAGGCAGGGGAAATTCCCTTTGTAGTGTGTTAACCAGTTAATATCTTTATTCAAGCTCATGTTGATAATGTCAAATTTGTGAATTAATTCCAATTCAGCAGTTTCCCTCTCTAATTGAGTACTAAAATTCCTTTTGTAGAGGAATGGCTACTTTTAAATCCATTAATGAATGTTAAGGAAGGTTGAAATGTTCCCCTACAGGTTTATGCGTGTTACCATTTCTGATGTCTGATTTATGTCCATTTATCCTTTGTCACAAAGATTGTCCTGTTTTGCCAATATTCATGGCAAAGGAGCACTGTTGGCACTTGATGGCATATATCACATTAGAGGATGTGCAGCTGTATGAGCTCTTGATGTTGTGGCTTATGTGGTTAGGTCCTGTGATGGTCTGATTTGTATAGATAAGTAGACACAGTTGGCAGCAGCGTTTGTTGTAGGTGTGGATTCCTGGATAAGTGTATCTGCGATGTGGTGTATGGCTGCCAGTAAGTGTTTGTTTGAGATTGGGGAGTTGTGTGTAGGTGAAGCCTGGCCTGTCTCCCAAGGTCTGTGAGAATGAAGGATCATTTTATAGATAGGTTGTAGATTGCCAATGGTGTGGTGGAGTGGTTTAAACTGGGGATTAAAAGGTGATGACTAGTGGTGTTCTGTTATTTTACACGTTGGGCCTGTCTTAAAGTAGGTAACTCCTGGGTACTTGTCTGTCTCTATTAATCTGTTATCTCACCTCCCCAGGTGGGTATTGTGTGGGTTTCTCTGTGGGACTGGAGCAAATTTGGTTGTATTTTTGGACCTGACTGTAGACAAAGGATCATGTGATGTGTTCTGGATCATATCAACTTAGCTTAACATCACCTTCCATTGCAATTCTGAATATGATAACATCTTACAGATTGGTTTCAGTTTGAAGACAGCCAACAAAGGGCAAATATGAAGTGTGAAATCCTGGTCTTGTTGATCATTCTGCTTAAGATGGCTTTGTTTCCTGTGAGACCCATTAATGAACAATTATTTTACACAATTAAAGGTCCATTCAGCTAAAATAAAATCAGACTCTTTGGAATTTTATATCTGGCCCAACTAAAGAAATACACTATCCATCCAATTTAGGGCCAAAACTTAGGTTTTGTAAAAAGCAATTTAAAAAAAAAACAGAAAGTCAAAAATATTTCCCCTGTGAAATATGGAGTATGGATTTATTACAGGGCAGTGAAAGTGGCTAATTTTTTTAAGGACTAACATATCCCTGTATTTTAAATCCAGGCATAATTGCATCCTCCTAATGTATATGGTCTAAAAAAGGGAACCAATTAGAAGCTCATTTTATAGATATAGATATAGATATAGATATAGATATAGATATAGATATAGATATAGATATAGATATAGATATAGATATAGAAGTGTACATTTCACAGCAATGTCCTAGTTGAGTGAAATGCAAGAAAAATAGAATATGGAGCCCAATTTAGCTTCCAAATGGAGTCTTTTACCAGAAACTGAATAAGATTCACAGTGAAGGGTAAATTGGATTTTTAAAGCTATTACTGTTTAACAGTTGAAACTGTTGTTAAATATATCTGCTTGCTTTTTTTAAAGAATCTTTAGCTTAAGAATATCTATCAGATGTACCTACTAAAAATTTCTGATTACTGTTATAAAAAGCTTCATAAGAACAGAGGAAAAAAAGAGCGCTGTACATTCTCAATGAAACAAACTCATTCAATAATTTTATCTTCTTAAAGGAAATAAGTGGGCACATTTTTATTCATAGCTGCTGTTTTCATTATTTCATTATTATTTGTCTTATTTATGTATTATCTAGGAGTAGAAAAAAAACTTTTTAAAAGGCTGCAATGAAAAATATGGCGATAGAACAAGCATCACCAACCAACAACTTGACAGTGCTCCTTTGCAGTAACCAGAACACTCTGTCTCACGACACTCTAAGGACAAAGGAAATGATTTAAGGGTTTTTTGGTTGGGTTGGTTGGTTCTGTATAATTTATATGTGGCAGACTTCAAACATTGCAAGACAAAATAATAGGTACATATTGAATTACATTACAGCAGGCTGGTGATTTCTGGAGTAAGAGCTGATACAGCAAGAAAAATGTAACATGTTCCAGGTTCATTAACATTATCAATTATTAGAAAAGAGCCTGTAAATGTTCACTTCACTCCCCTTAACAGTTATCTAATACATTTTTGTACATTTCCTATAAGACAAAGAAGTTCTGCAATTTAACAAAGCACTTAAGCACATCCTTAACTTTATCCCCATTCAGCAAAGAACTGAAATATGTACTTATCTTTAGGCCTATGAATAATACTTTGCTGAATCAGGGTTTAACTGAGTTGCCTGTGAGTTTGACACAGGTGATGACTTTTACAGGATTAACAAACTGCACTGACATTATTTTTATTATGCCCACTAAGAATAATTCCTTTGTAAACTAAATGGATTTCTAAAATACAGAAGGTTTTCTAGGGTGACAAGGTACATGGGGCTAAGAAATGTAGGAAGCCAAACTGATGGGATGTTCTGAAAGTAATAACCAATGAGAGAAAGAATACTTGCATTTGCACTTATTTAGGCTGAAATAAAATACAGGTTGAACTTTGTAGTCCGGCACCCTCAGGACCTGACTGGCGCTGAACTAGAGAATTTGCCATACAACAGAGGTCAATATTGTCTACCATCATTACCAACCCTTCTACTGCTTACTGTGTTCTTAGAAGACATTTAGGGGTAAATTAGAGCTAAACAACAGCACAGAACACTGAGTGCTAGGTCTGCTGGCTTTAAACAAACTTTATTGGACTGTGGAAAACTTGACCACACCCATGATAAGTGAACATCCAGCTAACTAAAATCACGCCAGACCACAGATGTTGCCAGACCAGAGAGTGCTGGACTAGAGAGGTTCAGCCATGGGCATCATGGGGAAGGCACGGCTTTCCCAAACACCTCACTTGGCTCTGCCCAGTGTCATACCTGCTGGCTGGCTCTCTAGAGCTCCAGGTCCAGGACTAAGTCTGGGGCCATACCACCCGCCAGCTTTCTGGAGCTCTGGAGTTGGGGCAGGCTGGAGGTTTTCTACCCCCAGAGCTTTTCTACCTGGGGGAGCTTAGGGGGTGCTACCCTGGAGCATGGAGGGGGCAAGAGCCAGAAGCCACATTGTGGGGGTAGGAGGTGAGGGGGAGGAGGTTGGGCAGGGGTCAGCAGGCCACAGTGTGTGTGGGGGGGAAAGCATGGGCTCTGGTGGGTGGGGCTGAAGGGGGGGGCTTGCCTCCCCAAACCAGGAGGTCATCTACCTCCCATGGGTTCAACCTGTATATGATTATGCAAACTTCCGATTCTGAGTGGATCATATTAGTCTTCAGAGCATGTGCATTTGCTTAGCGCATAATTATTGAGAAATAACCATACAGTGATTATAGAAGTCATAACCACCTCCTCTTTTGCCAGTCAGAGGTACTTCGAAATAAATGTACACTTGTCAGGTCAGCTTTGAATACGTAAGAATATCATTTTAATGTAATTCAATTTAAATGGAAGATCTTTCTGATCTACAAAATATAAAACCTTTGGTTTACTTATCTGGAGAGTAAGAGATAAAAATAGTATAAATTATTACATTTAAATAATTGTGGATAATAAAGGAGAAATCTGCTCATTTTGTGTGATTATGGGTAACTCAGTTTATCTACTTATTATTTGGACTATACAGAATTCAATCAAAGGAGGTTGCTATGGAGAGCAAACAAGAAACAAAGAGATGATCAGAGAAGACATCATAAGGTAAACAACTTCAAGGGAGCTACAGGAAGAATAGAGAGATCATTGTTTGGGAAGATTCCAGGCAAAAATGACACAGCTGTTTTGTCAAGGCAATAAATCTAGAGATTAAAAGGACCATAAAGAGATTAAAGCACACCCTGGAGAAAGTAAGTGGGGGCTGAATGGGCAGCAACTCCTTCAGAGAGCCTGTCCTTTCCTCCAGAGTGGCACTTACTGCTACTTGTAAGCAAAAGAATATGGTGTGGGTAAGACCCAGGCATGTAGGCCTTTTGTTATTTTAATCCTTTTCTCTGTTCCTGTACTACTGTGCGTAGCAAAAGGAAGTTGCCTGCAGGGGTCAAATCCTATTGAATCTGCTAGAGGGCCCACAGTGGGCAACCAATGAAGTTGTGGCTCAGAGAAGCAGTGTAGGAATGGTAGAACTGCAGGGATTCATCTGACAAAGGGGGAGGATGCTGGGCATATCACCTGACATTAATAAGGGGACACATTGAATCCAGACAATGCATGTTATAGAATATATTTGTATTTCATTTAGAGAACATGCTTATGAAATATACTATCCACCGTGACAGACAGAAAAATAAACAACCTAACACCACTTTCATCATTTACTACCACTGTCTTCTTGATAATGCTAAGATTATTAGACTAAATTTGGTATATAGAATTATGAACCCTAGGCCAATGGGTTTTAAACTTGGGCCACAACCCATGAGGGAAAGCCCCTGGCAAGCCCACAACTCAAGTTTGAAAACCCTTTTTTAGGCAATAGGCTCTCTCTTTGGTTTACTACTACCTAGTATAGCAGCACCACACTTATATTACCCTTTACCATCTAAGGCAGTGGTTCCCAAATGTTTTGGCATCATGCCCCCCTTTTTGATTTTTGAAAATCCCCCCCCCCCCCCAAGAAAAAACTTGTTGAGCAAAAGAATAAAAGGAACTGAACAGGGCAGCACAACTTGATGGGGGGGGGGGGGAGAGAAAGGGAGGCTGGGTTTTCTTCATGGAATTTCTTCATGCCCCCTCTGGGGGGCAAGCCCCCCAGTTTGGGAACCCATGATCTAAGAGGATTCAAGAAAAGGATTTTGTTTTTAAAAATGTTTTATATTTTAATGTTTTTCCCTGCAGTCTTTTTTTCCCTCACTTTCTATCAGCTAAAGACCAAATTAATTTGTAGATTTGTAGTCTTTCATAATCTAGTCAGGCATAAGCACTGTATAGAAAAAAATAATTTTGTTCCTTGAACTCCCTACCCTATCCAATTTTTCTAAAACTTTTTTTTTAATAGGTGAAGCTATGTTAACTTTGAAGAGTCACTGGCCATTATCTTTGAAAATTCATGGGCTGTGTCTACATTGGCTCCCTTTTCTGGAAAAGGGATGCTAATGAGACCAGTCGGAATTGCAAATGCCCCGGGGATTTAAATTTTCCCCGCGGCATTTGCATGAACATGGCTGTCGCTTTTTTCCGGCTCGGGGCTTTGCCGGAGAAAAGTCCCAGTCTAGACGGGATCTTTCAGAAAATAAAGCCTTTTCCGGAAGATCCCTTATTCCTCTTAAAATCAGGAATAAGGGATCTTCCGGAAAAGGCTTTATTTACCGAAAGATCCCGACTAGACTGGCACTTTTCTCCGGCAAAGCCCCGAGCCGGAAGAAAGCGGCAGCTATGTTCATGCAAATGTCGCGGGGGATATTTAAATCCCCTGCGGCATTTGCAATTCCGACTTGTCTCATTAGCATCCCTTTTCCGGAAAAGGGTGCCAATGTAGACACAGCCATGGTGATTGGGGAGGTCCCAGATACTGGGAAAAAGGCAAATGCAGTGTCCATCTTTAAAAAAGGGAAGGAGAATCTGGGAGACTAGACTAGTAAGTCTCACCTCAGTCCCAGGAAAAATCTTGGAGGAGATCTTCAAGGAATTCATTTTGAAGCACTTGGAAGAAAGGAAAGTGATCAGGAATAGTCAATATGGATTCACCAGGGCAAGTCATGCCTGACCAATGTGACTGCCTTCTAAGATGAGGTAACTGGTTCTGTGGAAGGCAGTGGACATGATATACCGTGACTTTAGCAAAGCTTTTGATACGGTCTCCCACAGTATTCTTCCAGGAAGTTGAAGAAGTATGGGTTGGATAAATGGATGGTAAAATGAATAGAAAGTTGGCTAGATAACCAGGCTCAAAGGGTGGTGATCAATGGCTCAATGTCGGATTGGTGGTGGGTATCAAGCAGAATGCCCCAGGGTTCTGTTCTGGGACCGGTTTTGTTCAACATCTTTATTAATGACCTGATGAAGGGATGGCTTGCACTCATAGCAAGTTTGCATATGACACTAATCTAGGGGGAAATGTAGATAAGATGGAGAGTAGGGATAGGGTCCAGAGTGACCTACGCATATTGGAGGATTGGCCCAAAAGAAATCTGATAAGGTTCAACAAGGTCAAGTGTAGAGTCCTGCACTTAGAATGAGAGAATTCCAAGTATTGCTACAGGTTGGGGACTGACTGGCTAAGCAACAGTTCTTCAGAAAAGGACCTGGGGATTATAGTGGATAAGAAGCTAGATTTGAGTCAACAGTGTGCCCTTGTAGCCAAGAAGGCTAATGGCATATTAGGGTGTATTAGTAGGAGCATTGACATCAGATTGAGAGAAGTGATTATTCCCCTTTATTTAGCACTGGTGAGGGCACATCTGAAATACTTCATCCAATTCTGGGCCCCTGATTACAGAAAGGATGTGGATGCATTGGAGAAAGTCCAGTGGAGGACAACAAAAATGATTAGGGGGCTGGAGCTTATGATTTCTGAGGAGAGGATGAGGGATTTGGTCTTATTTAGTCTATAGACAAAAAGAGTGAGGGGGGATTTGATAGCAGCCTTCAACAACTCAAGGGGGGTTCCAGTGAGGGTGGAGAGAGGCTGTTCTCAGTAGTGATAGATGACAATTCAAACAGATATGGTCTCAAGTTACAGTGTGGGAGGTCTAAGTTGTATATTATGAAAAACTATTTCACTAGGAGGGTGGTGAAGCACTGGAATGGGTTACCTAGGGAGGTGGTGGAATTTCTATCCCTAGAGATTTTTAAGTCTCGGCTTGACAAAGCCCTGGATGGGATGATTTAGCTGGGATTGGTCCTGCTTTGGGAAGGGGGTTGGACTTGGTGACTTCCTGAGATCTCATCCAACCCTATGTTTCTATGATTCTAACATCTTTATTACAAGTGTTAATGTGACATCTATTAAATCCAGTTATCATTAGAAATACAAAACCCTTGTTCTAAGATATAAATGGTTTTTTTTCCTTTTGATTCAGTTATATTAACAGATTTAGTTTGCCTTTTAATTGTTTCTCTTTCTGGTAAGGTATAAATTGTGATTGCAATTATTTAGCTTCTCCACAGGTTTTTATGCTTTTATAAGATTACATTTGTCTCAATAATTAGGTTACTAGCAGAAAGTATATTCTCCTTATCATCAGCAAATACTTTTCTGTCTGGTCTTGGGGAGTTTTTTCCTACTTATAGATATTTATTTTTTTATTTCAAAACTGCAACCCAGATAAGAGAGTTACCTTGAAAAATTGTTGTCTTTCATTATGTGGACACTCATTTGAAATGATCAAGATGCAGTTTCCTAGGGTTTCCACAGCTTGGGATGCATATTATATAATATACAAGGTGACCATCATTCTTCTTTTGGCTGATGCTGTACAATTTTAGTACGCCACCATTAATATAGACTAGTTTTACTGAGAACAATAAAATGACAGGCCCTTATTTTTTAGGCCATAGAATCAGCTTGTACATATACCAGCACTGCTGCATGCCCTGCACTAATATCCCTGCATATGCATGCTAAAGTTTGGAATGCTCATGCTCACAGAGAGGAGTTAGTCTGAAGCCCCAGTGAAAGTCAGACTCTGCAGTGTCATTTTGAAATTTTTATACACATACACATACATTGACAAGCACCCTATTTGAATTTTGATATCTAAATCTCACTGTAGAAGTCTTCCTAAGCGTGCTGTCACTTGAAAAGTGTGGCAGACAAGTTGTAGGCCTCAGGAGTCCTTGAATTTTGCTGAGTAGAATTAACAGTTGTCAAGAATTATTTATTTAAATTGTTGCCACACTGAAATGAAAGACAGGGTAAGTTCTATAACCAGTGGAGCTCTGAGTTACATTATTTTCAACTTTGTTATTTCCCTTTAATGTTTCTATAGTCAATGTGGCATTCTTGAAAAATGCCAGATTGACAGCTTGGAGACTGAAGCCCTCTGTTTATCCAGAGCAAGCGTAGCATGGGCACCAGCAGTGCAAATCTCTCTCGATTGCCCCACAGATTAGGTGTCAGTTCATTTTTAAAGCTTTCTGAGGCAAGAGGATAGTGAAATCTACATGCCTATCTGCTTCTTGGGATCTTTTTTTCCTAAAACATGCCAACAATGGTGCCAATTAGTGCCAGTTCTACTGATTCTTAGATATGCTTTATGGATTCCTGTCCACAGCAACTGCACTGAGATTTAGGTTTTTCATGTGAATTTTATCCACGTGAAAGTCTCAGAGCTTTATTGGTAGTGAGGAAGCAAATGAAAAAGTCCCCCCTCTAAGCTATCTGATCTCTTTCTCTGTGTTGTCAAAACATTTTTGGAGAGTGGCCATGTTTGTTAGTACACTTCACCTTTTTTGTACTTGCCTGGAAAGGCTAAGAAGAATCAATATTTATTGGCAAATCTACTCCATGGAATTTATCCTCTACATTTCTGTTGTCCTCTGTGACACTTCTCAGCGATACCACACTATCAGTTGCTCTCAGCTTGAAGAAGTCTTGTCTGTGGCTCAGTTCCCTGGCTGTGCTAGCCCCTGTCAATACAAGCACTACAATACAAGTTCTCTCACTCAGATTAGCAATAAGCACGCACCAACCTTCAAATCCTCCAAGTGTTGCTCTGAAGTGTCCAGTCCCATTTTTACTGAACTTCCTTAGAACTCTCAGGTTTGCTGCTCCCAAATCCAGATCTCCAATCTTCTTAACATGCAGGACTTAGTTACATTTATAATGAAAACAAGAACAAATGTATCAGAGAAGAGACTCAAGTGATATCAGTAAGAATATTGGAAAAAGAGTTTCATTTTAAAAAAATTGGTAGCATGCTTTTTAGAACTAAACTTAACTCAGAAAGCATTTCCCAATCTCCTACAAGATAGCTTACTAAGTCTTTTCCCAGAATTTTCAAGATGGTTGGTGAAATCCTCTTTCAGAACAGCAAGCTTACTGATGGCTTGTCCTCCCAGACTGAAGGAAGCCAAGGTATCTCTATGCACCCTTGGAGATATCACACTAGACTTTTGACGCTCATCTGAAAATACGGTTCTCCCGATCCCTACTGTTTACCTTTTCCTGTTAACTTCTTTTTGACATCTCCACAAGCTCTTCACTAGCATTTGATTTAAAATTCTAATTGTATTTTATTGTATGACATAGAAAACACAAAGGTCCACCAGGGAGGAAGGTGTCTTCCTCTTTCTGTCTTAAATTCATCTCAAGATTTGCTACCTTTTAATTACAAGGCCCATAGAACATTAATTTCAGCATTTATATCTATATCTATCTACCTATCTATCTATATAAAAACCTCCACAAATATTTTCCAATCATATGTCTCTCATCGATTAAGATGACCCGAGACAGGCTTGAATAAGAGATTGTACACAACTTTTTTGGTAAACGCAAGGGATCCATGAACCCCCCATATCACTATATCTGCTATCAGTTGCATCAAGGGATCTTTGGGTCACATTTGCCATATAATTGTGCTATCCAGGTCATGAGTTAGGACACATTATTTTGGTCAATAGTCTGGTTCATATAACACCCACCCAAGGGCAAAATCCTTATGACAACAATGAATGTGAAACTCAGCTCTTCCAAAATTTCTCATACATAGAATATAAGAGAGATGGGTTATAGATCTCAGGCTGCACAGATCCCCCGATATTCCAGGGGACCAAAGCCACTTTTGTGCCTCTGCACCCGAGATGGGCAATATGCAGCCCACAGGCTGGACGCAGTTCACCAGGGTTAGTGTTTGATGGCTCTCCAGACGCTAACCCTGGCAATCGCACCCAGCAGGTCACTTATTGCCCACCACTGCCCTACATCTATTATGAACATTTGGGAGCTTTTGCCCAAGGTCCTAACAACACAGATGGGCATGTTTTACCATAATAGAAAAAATTTCTTCATAGTGATTGGTTTAAACAAGTATTGAGGATTTGTACATCTTTTCTTTTTTACCTTTCAGCATAAAGTGGATGGTTTCATTATTTTTATGAATACTTAATCCTTTTATGAATCTTGCTCAGTTATTTATCTCGTAATATATTGCTATAGTGAGTTCCACAGGCTGAATTAAAAAAACAAAAATAATTTGTCTTTTATTTCTTTGCTTGTCCTTTTGTTCTGGTACTCTAAGAAAAAGAAAATAGTCGAGCTTGACTGCTCAGTATGTTGTTTTCATGACTCATCATGTGTCTGATATTGTCTATCTCCTCAACAAAATAAATAGTCTCTCTCTTTTCCATCACTGCGTTCCCTCCTGGGCTGTGTCTACACTGGGCCACTTATTCCGGAAAATCAGCCGCTTTTCCAGAATAAGCTGCGCACTGTCTACACTGGCCCTTGAATTTCCGGAAAAGCAACGATGCTCTACTGTACAAAATCAGCCGCTATTCCGGAAAAGCTACGCTGCTCCCGCTCGGGCATAAGTCCTTATTCCAGAAAATGGCGATCGGGGCTCTTTTCCGGAAAAGCGCATCTACGTTGGCCACAGATGCTTTTCCTGAAAAAGGGCTTTTCCGGAAAAGTAGACTGCCAATGTAGACACTCTTTTTCCGGAAATACTTATAACAAAAACTATTCTGTTTTAAGCATTTCCGGAAATTCATGCCAGTGTAGACACAGGCCTGGTGTTGAAGTAATTGATTCTTTTAGTCATTTTCATTACTCATCTCAATCCCTTCTGCTCTTATTTTGAGACGGGAGGACCAAATCTTAAAACAATGTTCAAGGTACGGATGCATCGAAAATTGATATAATCTGGGCAATTGATTTCATTTCCACTATTCTGCTTTCTTTTTAAACGTGGGCAGCTTTCCACACCCATACATTGAAATTTTCCTATGCAGAGAGCAGATATTTACTTCAAAGAAACTAAGTTTGAATATAATCACTATTTTTTCCTCTGATTTTGTAAAGCTTTGAAACACACCAAGGCCTGGTCTACACTCAACCAGGCAGGTGGGCTTAAGGTACACCATCCAGCTTTGCAAAATGCATAGCTGGATTTGTCTTACCTTAAGCCAAGCTGCCACAGAGGCTACACAGTGAGAGGCCAACGGGAGCACACTCTCCCATCAGGTTCCCTTATTCCTCACAGAATGAAGAGTACAGGATACTGGCATGGGCTTCCCTCAGTGTTCAATTTGGAGGTCTACACTAGACCCGCTAAACTGAATGCTAGAAGATTGACCTCTTCAATATTCTCCATGATGTAGACAAGCTCTAAGGGTATATCTACACTACAAAGTTAATTCGAACTAACAGCCATTAGTTACTCACCTCCTTCCACTTACCCTTCCCTAGCTCCCCTTCCTGATGTAAAAAATAAAGGACACATGTTAAAAAATAGAAACTCTCTTTATTTAACAAAACTGGGGGAGGGGGAGAATTAACCTCTGGGGAGACTGGGAAAAGGAGGTGGGAGAGGGGAAGAGAGAGGTTGGGAGAGGGGAGGGGGAAACCTGGGAGGAGGGAGCTGGAAGGGGGAAACCAGGGGAAGAAGGAGGAGGGAAAGTATAAAACTATGGTACGCCATATCTTCAGTACTGTGTACAGATGTGGTCTTCTCACCTCAAAAAAGATATTTTGGCCTTGGAAAGGAATCAGAAAAGGGAAACTAAAATGATTAGGGGTTTGGAACAGATCCAATATGAAGAGAGGCTAAAGAGACTGGGACTTTTCAGCTTAGAAAAGAGGAGACTGAGGGGGGATATGATAGAGGTCTATAAAAGCATGAGTGGTGTAGAGAGGGTGAATAAAGAAAAGTTCTTCATTAGTTCCCATAATAGAAGGACTAGAGGACACTAAATGAAATGAATGGACAGCAGGTTTAAAACTAAGAAGTGAAAATGCTTCTTCACACAGCACATAGTCAACCTGTGAAACTCCTTGCCACAGGAGGCTGTGAAGGCTAGAACTATGAGGGTATGTCTACACTACCCCACTAGTTTGAACTAGCGGGTTAATGTAGGCATACCGCAATTGCAAATGAAGCCCGGGATTTGAATTTCCCGGGCTTCATTTGCATAAGCGGGGCGCCGCCATTTTTAAATCCCCGCTCGGGGGACGGGGTTCGAATGAACGGGGATTTAAAAGTGGCGGCACCCCGCTTATGCAAATGAAGCCCGGGAAATTCAAATTCATTTTGCAATTGCGGTATGCCTACATTACTCCGCTAGTTCGAACTAGCGGGGTAGTGTAGATATACCCTAACAGAGTTTAAAGAGAAGTTAGATAAAGTCATGGAGGTTGGGTCCATGGAGTGCTATTAGCCAGGGGGTAGGAACGGTGTCCCTGGCCTCTGTTTGTGGAAGGCTGGAGATGGATGGCAGGAGACTAATCGCTTGGTCATTGTCTTCGGTCCATCCCCTCCAGGGTATCTGGTGTTGGCCTCTGTCGGCAGACAGGCTACTGGGCTAGATGGACCTTTGGTGTGACACAGTATGGCCATTCTTATGTTCTTATATTCTAAGCTCAGGGGTCAGGGTCGGGGGTCTCAGTGGACCAACTTGATTTTCATGCAAACCTGCTCCTGGGTTCGCATGTGGCCTTTGGTGGCCAGGCTGGCAGCTATCTTGCCCTAGACGGCCCCCAATGGGGAGGACTGGGGTGGCTCTGCGGGCTACTCGGGGTGGAAGCTCTCCTGCAGGGCCTCCTGGATCCTGACAGCTCCCCGATTGACCCCCTGGATGGCAGCCTGAGGCAAGTGCAGCTGGGCTGATGGCCAAGTGCTGTGATGTGCCGAGTGAGGGCACTCAGGGCACTCCAAGACAGGACTGCTTTGCTGTCACTCATCAAGGTAGACAAGCAAGAGGGGAACCCTGAGAACTGTCTGTATGGGCTGGGAGCCGGGTTCCTTTAAGCACAGCCCTCGGCTAGCCTGAGGCAGCAGCTCCACAATCTAAGTCCTAACCTGATGCCCTGCTGGCACTGGTTCCGGCCAGCCTTAACTTTGGTTCAGGGTCCACTCAATGTGGACATGCTATTTTGAATTAGCAAAACGCTAATTCGAATTAGTTTTTAGGTCTAGATGCACTAATTAGCTTAGTTTGAATTAAGTAATTCGATTTAAGTTAGTTCGAATTAGTGCTGTCATGTAGACATACCCTTAGGCATCTAAAACTACTTCTGTTCCCATAAATTAGTGATCAGAAAGTAGTGCATTATATAATATAGTAAGACTTCCTATTCTAAGCCATTTTTATATACCCACTTATGAACACATCCTTCTAAACAAGACTTTATACAATAGTACATGGACCTGCACTGGTAATAGACTTACTGAAATCTTCATAAAACAACACTACAAAGGTTTGGCATATATGTAAATAAAACCATATACACAGCTAATTCAAAATGGAGTACTGGAAATCCTGTTTTTTAATTAATGAAAACAAAGGATGGAAGCGGCCTTACTCTGCTCCCACTGACATCAAGATCAAAACTCTTAGGCCTGGTCTACACTAGAGCAGAAGGTCTACTTAAGGTACGGAACTCATGATACATTAATTATATAGGTGGAGTTGATCTATCTTAAATCGCCACCCACGCAGTGGGAAATTGATGGGAACAAATGTTCCTGTTGGCTTCCCTTACTTCTTGTGATGAGCAGGACAACCAGCGCTAATGGGGACACCCTCTAATTTCAATTTAGTGGATCTTCACTAGACTCATTAAATCAAACCCCAGAAGATTGAACATGGCAGAATTGATCTTCTGCATAGTGTAGACATGGCCTTAATTATATCAATTGGAGAAAAGCTGGGTCAAATCTGAGCATTTGTGGAAAATGTCACCCTTAAGTTCCCACCAATGTGTATAGTGGAAAGATCTCAGTATACACCTCCTATGGAGTAGAGGTTCTCAACCTGTGTCTTTCTGAACCCCACAACATAAAACATATAAAGCTTCATCACCTGTGCCACAACAATTTTTTGCCTACCCAACAGAGTAAAAGCTGTATAAAATTGTTAGTTATACAGTCACACACACACAAAATAAAACGAAAGGGTAATATTGGTACAACCTTCCCCCCACACCCCTGAATATTATTTTTGCTTTACCTGCTCAGTGTGAAACATGTTCCTAAGGCTGATCAATAACTCAAGATGTGGGGTATCTTCAACAAAAACACAACATGTTCAATGTTCATGATGGAGCAGTAGTTTGTTTCCATAGGGCTGTGCCTAGACTGGCCAATTTTCCGGAAAATCAGCCGCTTTTCCGGAAAAACTTGCCAGCTGTCTACACTGGCCGCTTGAATTTCCGCAAAAGCACTGACTTCCTACTGTAAGAAATCAGTGCTTCTTGCGGAAATAATATTCTGCTCCCGTTCTGGCAAAAGTCTCTTTTGCGCAAAACTTTTGCACAAAAGGGCCAGTGTAGAGAGGTGAGATTTGTTTTCCGCAAAAAAGCCCCGATCGCGAAAATGGTGATCGGGGTTTTTTGCAGAAAAGCACGTCTAGATTGGCCATGGACGCTTTTCCGCAAAAAGTGCTTTTGCGGAAAAGCGTCCGTGTTAATCTAGACGCTCTGTTCCGAAAATGCTTTTAATGGAAAACTTTAGCTCAGATGTTTAGCTCAGATGTTATAATTGACCTCCCCAGCTACGGCCCTTCCCCCATGGCAAGGCTCAGGCTTCAGTTTTCTCCCTGAACCCCAGAGAGTTTAATGCCATCTCTGCTTGGGGGCCTTCCTAAAATCCACTTGTGGCCTCTCATGGGGCTACTGACTTCTGTCTGAGAACTACTCCCATGGAATAGAATGAATCCTGGTATTCTTTTCCCACCATCTTTGCTGTTTTGTAGAGAATCGTATTTTGTTGAAAATGTTTCTACTGTCTTGATCTTTGCTGGCAGAATTTTCATCCTTATCTCAGCCCTTATAGGGAGAAAAGAAAAGTCTTTTGTTAAAATTTTGGCTTGCTATTGAGACACTTGTAGTTGATGTATTCTTTTCTTCTAGAACTAAATAATGCTTTCAATCTGAGCTGGTTGGCTCTTTTCTTTTTCCTCCTTGTTTCAACTTTGTAATTTCCTCTGACCTTATTTCTTTTAGGAGATTTAAAAGATGACTTTGAAAACAAATTGAATAAGTACTTTGAAGATGAAATGTGCCATACAAGTGTTAAGTTTTATTATTATTAAATTGTAACTACAGTGCCTCTAACATTTTGCACTGAAGACTGGTGATTTTTACACAACGAAATGCAATTGGTGTGTGTTTTGGAGTTACTCATCTGTGCAGTACAAGAGTATATCAATTTCTAAGACAGATTTGCTGAATTCTTATAGAAGAATTGTGTTCTCACAGAGCAGATAAAAGCAGAAACTATTCCTGTGTTCTTTAGTCTTTTATTAAGCCCTTCTAGCACAGAGTCGAGAAGAACAGAATTAGATAAATTTAGCTTTGAAATACTTCCTTCTCATATGGAGTACTACAGGTTAGGAGCATTCTTTTAAAAGTAATGCTTTAGATTCTGCCTCCAGATTATTTTCCCTCTAATCAAAACTAAACTCACAGCTGAATTAACAATGATTCCAAACCACCACTGAACATCAATCTGACCTACCAGATCCCCCCTATCAACACCAAAGGAAAAATAATTCTATATGGACTCCCCCTGACGGTCGGAATTACAATCTGGATTTCTATATACACAGCTTCCGCAACAACACACAGACTGACATTATTCGCAAACGACAACAAGCGACACACAATCTTAGCCGCGCTGAACACCGTGCCATCCAGAGTCTCAAAAACAACCTGGACATTGTAATCAAACCAGCTGACAAAGGGGGTGCTGTGGTCATTATGAATAAGGCCGACTATAACCAGGAGGCAACCAGACAACTCTCGAACACCACATTTTACAAACCTCTCCCCTTTGATCCCACCTTGGACTACCAAAAGAAACTACACTGTCTCCTTAAAAGCCTCCCCACAGCTACTTGGGAACAAATCCTCACAGAATCACCTTCTGACCCCCGACCAGGATTGTTCTATCTACTTCCCAAGATCCATAAACCTGGGCACCCCGGACATCCAATCATCTCTGGTATTGGCACGCTCACTACTGGTCTATCCAGCTGTGTAGACACTCTTCTCAAATCCTTCGTAACCAATACCCCCAGCTATCTCCGAGACACTACTGACTTCCTAAGGAAACTACAAAACATCGATAACCTCCCCAATAATACCATCCTTGCCACCATGGATGTAGAAGCTCTATATACCAACATCCCACATGAAGACGGATTACAAGCAATTAGAAACACTATCCCAGATGACACTACTGCCAACCTGATAGCAGACCTATGTAACTTTGTTCTCACCCACAATTATTTCCAGTTTGAGAACAACTTATACCTCCAGATCAGCGGCACAGCCATGGGTACACGCATGGCCCCACAGTATGCTAACATCTTTATGGCCGACCTAGAACAACGTTTCCTCAACTCCCGTCCCCTTTCACCCCTCCTCTACCTACGGTACATTGATGACATCTTTATGATCTGGACGCATGGCCAAGAAACACTGGAGATATTCCACAGAGATTTCAACAACCTACACCCCACCATCAACCTCAGCCTGGACCATTCTACACGAGAGATCCACTTCCTGGACACCACCGTACAAATCAACAATGGAAAATTAGACACCACTCTCTACAGAAAACCCACCGACTCATACAGTTACCTACATGCATCCAGCTCCCATCCCGAACACACCACACGATCCATCGTCTATAGCCAAGCCCTTCGATACAACCGCATCTGCTCTAATCCCACTGACAGAGACCAGAAGCTTCAGGATCTCTACCAAGCATTTATAAATCTCAACTACCCACCCAGAGAAATAAAAAAGCAAATTGAAAGAGCCAGACGAATACCTAGAAACCATCTACTTCAAGACAGACCCAAGAAAACCAACAATAGAACACCACTTGTCATCACCTACAACCCCCAACTTAAACCTGTCCAACACATTATCAATAAACTACAGCCTATATTGGAACAGGATACCATACTCAAAGAGGCTCTGGGAGACAGACCCATAGTCTCCTATAGACAACCACCTAACCTCAAGATGATTCTTACCAACTACCACAGGACATACCACACTAATACCAACCCTGGTACCTTCCCTTGCAACAGACCCCCGTTGCCCGCTTTGTCCACATATTCATTCTGCTGATACCATTATTGGACCTAACCAAGTGAGTTATAAGATCAAGAACACATATTCCTGCGCATCCAGAAATATAATCTATGCTATCATGTGCCGAAAGTGTCCGTCTGCTATGTACATTGGACAAACATCTCAGACACTTCGCCAAAGGATTAATGCCCACAAAACAGATATCAGACAAGATCACAAAGAGAAAACAGTTTCTTGCCATTTTAACCAGAAAGGACACTCTCTCAATGACTTGACCACCTGCATTCTGCTACAAAGACCTTTTACATCTGCACTTGAAAGGGAATCCTCTGAACTGTCATTCATGTTAAAATTCGACACTTGCCAACAAGGACTTAACAAACATTTGAACTATCTCACCCATTACCAAGACAGTTTCCCTAATTATCACCTCTAATACCATTAACTCACAAACATCCCACTCTCCCTACCTCTAATATCATCAATTCACAGACACTTACCTTCCTTCCTCCCCCCCCCCCCGCATCCCCCTCCTGTTCTGCAATGTGATTTGTCCTTTTCATATTTGTTCATTTTTTTAATTGTATCCTTTGGTATATATGGTTGTGACTACTTTCTTCCACTATTTGATCTGAGGAAGTGGGTCTGGCCCACGAAAGCTCATCATCTAATAAACCATCTTGTTAGTCTTTAAAGTGCTACATTGTCCTGCATTTTGCTTCAACTACCCCAGACTAACACGGCTACATTTCTATCACTATTCTGCAAATACTTAGGACTTGTAAAAAGATTCTACAGTTAGAGTGAGTTAGTGTCTGAATGACACCTCTCACCAAATCAGCTAGCCAGAGTGGGAAGCCTTCAGTCTCCCATTCTTTTGCTTTGCTGACCATTGGATCAGGCAGCAAGTATGACATAACAGGGTATGATTGCACATTGGGTACAGCTACTCAAGCTAGCTATAATCTGTTTAGTTAACTTGGAGCCTGGAGGAATGAAGCTGTAGCAGTGCATGCTTTGGTGTGGGTTACACAGTCCTGCCTAGAACACCAGTTAGTCCACATGGAAGTTTGCACTATTGCAGCTTCAATATTCCTGTATGGCTATGCAATGACATCAATAGAGACAGGATTTCACTCAATACTTGCAAGACAAGACTTTTCGTCAGTGATTAGGCTGCCATATAGTCATCTAAAGAAAAGTCCTGAAAGCCCCATTAGAATAATTCTGCACAGAGATTATTAACATGATCACTTAACAAGCATTTTTTATTTAAAACTTCTGAATATAGCAGAGTTAATTTTCCCTAGAGATTGCACACAATTCATTTATCTGTCTACATGTTAAAGTTGGAGTTAAGTTCTGACATGTTAGCCTCTGAAGAGAGTCTAACAAGACATGAACAAACCCAACTGACAAGCAGGGACATTTTGTTTAAGCACTGAGGAATCAATAATAGCAAAGAGATAAGTTTAAAGAGGCATTAAGACTCTGAAGTGTTTTGTATTTATTTTCAGAGGAGACAAAAAATTACCTTAAAGACAAAGAAGAGTACTTCATAAAAATGTGCATGTTTCATGTTTGTTTCTTGAGATAAAATGATCTTAGAACATTTTTTGTTATGCCACAAATGGAAATGGCCAGAGCTGTTTCTTTCCAAGTATTGTTTCTTTGGAGGAGTTTTGGATATTAGCTAATGACTCTCCATTTGCAGTAATTAACATGAAGTCCATGGCCTGGGAGCTTGTTCAAATAGATTGTTTGTTGTAAAGTAAACTATGCCTGACACATCTTCTAGACATCTCAGAGGGGTAGCCATGTTAGTCTGTAACTTTAAAAAGAACGAGCAATCCTGTGGCACCTTAGAGACTAACAATATATACTATATCATGAGCTTTTGTGGGCACAATCCACTGCCTCAGATGACGCTGACAGGTACTTTTCTTCTTTCTACTCTCCTTTTTTTTTTCTATTATATATTATGAGGGTTCCCCTTTTATTTCTCCACTCAAGCTCATCTGAGGAAGTGGGTTTTGCCCAAGAAAGCTCATAATATTATATATCTATATCTAATCTAGGTCTATATTTATAGCTATTACTATATATTTGTTAATCTCTAAGGTGACCAGGAGTACTTATGGTTTTTAAAGTTACAGACTAACATGGCTACCCCTCTGAGACTTATAGAAGAATTCAGGCATAGTACTATTTTCTTTAAAACATTCTGGATTTTAGTGTTTATTTTTTGGTTGACAAAAGTATTCCTCCTGCTCCTTATGCAATGGTGGTTACCATGGGTGTATGGCAGACGTGCCCCATAATCCCTAATTTAGTATTTTAGGAGCCCTTGGGATTTTGCAGCAACCACGTAATTGGGAAAAGAAAAATTGATCCATAATGTGTGATTGCCAGGATAATGGAGTATTAATCCTAGGAATTAAGAGGGTTTGATTATCTATGGGATTTATATTACAATCTTCCAATTGTTCCAAGAGGACATATTTAAAAGAGGATACAAGGGACACCAGGATCTCAAAATGCTAGTAGTGAAGTGGAATGCCAGTGTAGTTGCCCAGTATAGGCTAAAGATCTAAACTAAGGATGTTAAGGACTAGTTGACTATTCGATAAGTATTTGCTTATCAGATAGTTAAGTCAACTAATCAATTCCCCCTTCCTTGCTGCCTCTATGAGATAGAGCCAGCAAAGGGGGTGGGAAAGAGGCGGTACTTCAAAGCATCAGGGCCACATGGAGCCCATATCCTGGGCTCCGTGCAGCCCTGCCTCTTTGAAATGCCATGGTGTTTCAAAGGGGCAGCGCCGCACAGCTGATCCCGGGCTCTGTGCAGCACTACCCCTTTGAAATGCCACTGTGGCATGGAGCTCACCTCAGGCTCCATGTGGCACTGCTCCTTTGAAACACCACTGCAGTGTCTCAAAGCAGCAGTGGCACATGGAGACCAGGGTCAGCTGGGGTCTCCCTAGCTGACCGTGGGCTCCCTGCAGCATTTCCATAGAACCCAGAGTCAGCTGGAGAGTCCCCAGCTGACCCTGGCTCCGTGTGGTATTTCAAAGCAGCAGTGCCGCATGGACCCCGGGGTCAGTGGGGGACTCTGAGTCCCCTACTGACTCTAGCATCATGCGGGCACTTCTGCTTTGAAATGCAAAAAAACCCCTGCTGAGGACTCTTGTCCATTTCAATGCTGGCACACCGTGTGCAGCCTGGGGCCAGTGGGAAGTTCTGCTGACTCTGTGCTCCACACAGGTGCTTCCACTTTGAAATGCACAAGAGCCCTCTTGCATGTGTGCATTTCAAACCAGAAGTGTCCACGTGGAGCCCCTGGTCAGGAGGACTGCCCACTGGTCCCGGGCTGCATACGGAATTCCAATTTTGAAATGCACAAGAGCCCCTTTGGAATGTGGAAGTGCCTATCAACTAGTTGAGTAGTCAATGGAATTTCCATCAACTACTTGACTAGTCAATTAATCATTATTTAACATCCTTAATCTAAACCACAAGATGACATCTTGTCAGTCTTGTAGAATGAGAAGAAAGACCCAGAGAACATTGCCTGCAAAATTTTCCATATGGCCTTGGAAAGTATTAATGTTAGACTTGGGCAAGTAAAAGGCAGATCTATTTGGTAGCTCTTAAATATAACTTTCTGGATTTGTATACAAGTCAATAGGTGACAAGAAAGGTTAAGCATGGCCTCCATTTTCAGTTTGTGCAAATCTGTGTAGCTAAATTGGAGTCAGACTAACGGTAGGTCTACACTGTGTGGCTATTTCGGGATACCGGAGGTATCCTGAAATAATTACCCCACAATTTAAGAAGATGTCTGTTATTTCAAAATATTTTTCAAAGTAAAAGGCGTGCCATTTTGGCATCCCTGTAACTCTCGTTCCACGAGGGTTGAGAGATGTCTCAAAATAGTGAGTTATTTCAAAATATGATGCCGTGTAGATGCGCCAAATTTCAAAATAAGCTATTTAGAAATAGAATCAAAATAAGATATGCAATGTGCATAGTGCAAATTGTGTATCTTAGTTCTCGTTAGGGTGCTGTGTAGACACACAACATACTAGCTAAGAACCTTCCTTCATCTCTTTCATGTTGACATTCTTGAAGAAATAGTCATTGATGAAATGCTCCAGTGTGTCAGTCCTAACATTCAAAGTTTTGGGATACAATTTGCCACCTGCAAAGAAATGGTTAGGTTGAGACTGCTCTCATTAGTGTGAAGACCCAGTATTTGCTATAGAGAGCTACAGGATCAATAAACACATTCTACCATAAGCAGTTGAGATGGGCGACAGATCGGAAAAATGGCGTCATCCTTAAAAGATCAGTTTCTTAGTAATTGAACCAGCTTAGTGTGTGAGGTTCAGGGATACCAAATGTAAGGGTCCGTCTAGACTGCACTGTATTTTCGAAAGGATTTTTTTAAGGAAGAGTGGTTTTTTGAAAAAGGGAGGGGTCCCAAAATAACCACGTCCAGACTACATTCACTTTCGAAAGATCCACTTTCAAAAGTGAGATCAGAAGAAGATATGCAAATTCCGCAGGAATTTGCATATCTTCTTTTGAAAATATAGTGTAATCTAGACATAGCCTAAGAGGGGACAGTTTTATCTTTTTAAAGTCAGGAATGTAACCTCAAACTTCTCAATGTTAAACCAAAATACCTAGACCTGGTAAAACTGAATAAGGAAAATTGGTCAACAACATTAGGATTGCCACTGGATGTAAAATTATTCTTGGATCATGTGCCATTGAGACTGATCGAGGTGCTCAGTACGGGATGGAGGGAGGGGGTTGGTTTGGGAAGGGGAAGGATCTTCTTATGGTTCTAAATCCAGTCAAATTGTTCTGTAAGCTTATTTTAGTTTTACTAGAGGTAATTAATACCGTGAAGAACATTTAAGTTTAGTGAATAGGAATGTATAGCTTTCGGGATTTGAGAATTGCCTCCCTCCCCCCCAAAAAATAATCAATCAGCCAAAACATAACCAGGTGTAGATGAATGGATAAACCTGCATCTATAATTCATTTTGAGCTATAATTTATTACTAAATATTGTCACTTGTTAAAGATTATTTTCTATAGGAAAAAAAGAAAAGATGTGAGGATGTGTATAATATTTAGCAGGCAGGGAGATGCAAGGGGAAGATTTTATTTGTTGAAAATCTGTAGTCAGAGCCACTTTGACTTCAGGAGAAACATTTTCTTTACTTGAATAACATTCTTTGTTCAGCGGTATAAGAATGTGACTATTTCTTTTTCATTGTTCCAGGAAATTAACTTTACTGCTCACATTCCTGTACTTGTTGTTTGCATGTACAGAGAAGCTGGTCAAATTTTCCTTCAAAACTGTGTTGACAGAAAAGTTGGTTTTTTATTAAACTTTTTTGGTGCAAAAGACTTAAATAAAAAATTAAACCCATGAACAATGAAAACTTTAGATGAAGAAATATTGCCATAGTGCATAATGAGAGTTACAGTTTAGGTGCCTCCTACTCCCATTCTTCTACATGCCCCAGCTTCCCTGGATGAACAACACCTCCCATGATACACTTTAGTAACTCAGTTACAGGGGAGATTAGAATGCAGCATAGGAGATAGAGGATTGCTTGTGTAGGGTTGGAGGTTGGGGGCAAGAGACATCTTAACTATGAATATTAGGAAACACTGCAGTAATATTTCCACACACGAAATTTTCAGGTCTTGATTTAAGAAAATAACAAAACAAAAAAGTGAAAATTTTGCAGGGCAAAAAGTAATCACTCATTTTCTGACTAGCCTTATTACAGAGAACTTCAGTTATTAGGGTTTTCAGCACGATATCTACCACTAGATTGTATTTACATATATAAAACTGATCATAGCAAAAAGTTCCATGATGTTTTTACCCCCCCAATATAAAGAGCAAAGGGAAAATAAACAGTCACTGTAGTAATTATCCTAAAATCTCTTCTCACTTTTTATAATTGTTTTTGTACTCTTACGAAGATTCAGATCAATTCCTCACTCCTCTCTGGTCTCCATTATAAAAAACAAAAAAGTAATATCATCCATAGGCATGCGCAGCACATTTCATTAGGGTGTGCACCCAGGAAATTTTTTTAAAAAGGCGAACATTTATTAAATACTCAATCATAAAGGACATTATTTTTATTCAAACAAACTAAAGAAACTAAAACTTAACTAAACTTATTTTTTTTTAATTAAAAACTAAACTTTACTTAAAAATACAAAAGTATGGGACATTGTACTTTGTTTTTTACATGTGCAATTTGGCGCTTATTGCATAATACAGCAATCCATACTTTAAAACTAAAAGAGTGTATCATGCGATTAAATTAAAATGCAAAGCCACTTTTTTTTTGAGACATTATAGGGTTACCAGGTAGTCTTAAAAAAAAATACCAGACACACTTCATGGGAGGGGGAGGGACCAGTTGGGACGGGAGCAGGTCTGGCCCGGAGGAAGAAGGGGGCTGGGAAGCAGAGCTTGGGGAGGGAGCTCGGGGGCTGGCCGGGTGAGATGGGGGGGGAGGGCAGCTGATGGGAGGCATAGCTGGTCGGTGGGGGAGGAGGGAAGGTGGAGCGAGGCTGGCCAGGGGAGATCAGGGGTAAGGGCCGGCAGCCAGCGAGAGTAGGGCTGGCTAGGGGAGCTCAGGAGGAGAAGGGGAGAACTGGCTGCTGGAAGCAGTGCTGGTGTGGGGTGCAGCGGGGCTGGCCGGGGAAGATCAGGAGGAGAAGTGGGGGAGAACCAATCGGCCGGCCAGGAGGGGGCGGGGGGAGAGGAGTGTATCAGCCCGTGGGGAGCAGGACTGACCTGGGCACTATTCCTATGGTCCAGGTGAAGCACGAGTCAGTCTGGCTGCAGCTCCACCACGCGCTTGACCAGTGTGCAGTAGCAAGAACTGGGCTGCCCCTCCTCTTCACATGCAACCAGGGCTCCCAGCGCCAATCGCACCCTGCCTCCCAGATACTTTCCTCACCAGGCTTCCAGGCACCCAGTCAGAAAACCAGAAAATACTGGACATTGCACATGTCCGGCATTTCCTGGATTTTTTTAACCAACAGAGCCCCAAAAAACTGGACTGTCTGGTAGAAAATTGGACACGTTGCAACACTAAGACATTAGGGTGTACCTGGGCACACCCCGTATGCATGCCAGTGTTATCATCTAACGTCTTTAAATCTGCTCTTTTTCCCATTTTATATTTTCAAATGTTAAAGAACAGAGAACAATGAAATCAATGAACTAATTATTCTATATACACTTTTTAAATACTTTTTGTACAGCATATATCCAGCCACCTGTTTCAGCAGTCTCTGATCTCATTCTACCTCCCTCTCCACAGCCATAAAGATGAGCCTGTCTTCTCTGTTAAGCCCATACAATCCCTCCCCCACTTAACTGTGCTGCAGTCATTCCTGTGCAACAATCTAACACCTTCCTTATAGTCTCAGATAAAAATTACACTAAACTACAGTTATGGCTGGGAGCACATATACAAGCCACTTGGGGTAAATAACATTACACATACTGTAACTGTACCAAAATCAAGAATTATGTGAGATTTAAAGTGAAATTTAAATACAATCTAAGATAGGGAGTAGAAATGCATCATTAAGGTGTTCAAACACTGTTTTGTAGGCATCCCTAATATGAAAGAGGACACTTTTGCTTGCTTAGCAACACTTAGATTCAGTCCCATTGAGAAGAATAAGAGGTGGCAGCCATTTTGGATGAGGGTTGTGGAATTCTCTGGAGTAGACTACTCTTCTCAGCCGTTGCTGAAGAATAACAGCAAATATGACCATAACAAGTTCTCGAAGTGTAGCCTATGTATAATAATTCAATTAATTTTAATTATATGGGAAGGTGCAAGAGTGCATGAATCCATTAAGACCATTCAGGAGAAAAAAATGATCTGATACAGGACGCTCCATTTCTTAAAGACTCCATTTAAAAAGTTAATTAGTTTGAATTAAAATGACCCAATTTACAAGTAAATTCTCTTACTCTTGGAACACAGAATTAATTGTAAGTGCTGTAATTTTGGCATGGAAATACTCCCCTCCCCCATAAATAACAAAGTGGTTGAATCCTTGCCGTAAGTGCAAATTAAACTCAATCTTCACTTTTTATAATAAGTAAGAATGCTCTTCTTCAGCTGGAGAGATTGAGATCCCATTCATTCCTACAATTTTGAATAATAATTAGCAGAAAAAAATCACTTTGTATTCTGACAGATACAATTAAGTATCTGATGATATGCTAACACCATGTTAGTAATAATTGTCAGGTTGACCAGGTGACCCTCCGGTGGAGCAGAGAGGGATTCATTTTCTACACAGACTCAGGCAATCCTATTTCAACAGAGATTCAAGGATCTGGCATGGAAATGTTCTATCATGACCTAGAGAATTACCTGTCTTGGTTACAAGTTTACAGGGTTTGGACCTTTTCCACTTCCATGTTTGTAAATCACCTAGAAAAAGGCAGTGGCGTCATCCTGATTGGGTACCACATCCCCACCAGTGTGAGCTCATATGCACTGTGTGTGCAACGTCATGCTGTGCAGAGGACATCATTTTTCTCTAAAATGACATCTTCCAGGATGCATGAACTTGCACACATGCTGCATGCAAGGTCATGCTAGGTGAAGAATGTTATTTTGTTCCCTTTGTGATCTGGCTCCACTACACCAGTGACAAATGGTTAAGGCTTTAGTGGTTTCCCATTACAAATACATACATAATAGTAACAGGAATCTTACTTTACCACTCTTCAAGATTCTTTGCCACTTTTGGTACAGTTATTACACTTCTATACAATTGCACTTAAAAACTTTCAAGATCTTTAAACAGAGATAGATAGAAATCGGTCCTGTCCATACACCCATTTTACATTTTTATGTACATTGCACAAAGTGTCACCACCTGGCTCTCAAATTCTGTGGAGTCAGGATTTTTCCTGTGGGTATCTTGTGCATACTGTTCCCCCCCACCTCCTCAAATGTAAAGTTATTTCCTAAATAGAAACAATTATAAAATGGCACTGATTGGTGAATATAGTGCATGGAAGCTGCAAATGCCTACTATTCTCAGCATGAAGTTCATTCTGTTACATTTTAAGGGGAAGTAATGCATGGCTATATCAACTTAAAGCCTAATCTTTTTAAAAGCACCCGTCTGGCACTAGAACAATGTCCAATCACTTTCATTTCATGAGCATTTTTTTTTTATTTCAGTGCAATCACATTAGCATAAATAGCGAGTGATTGACATTGATGTTTGCCAGCAGTTCATTTTAGAGGAGAACATTGTTATGTTTGTTTCATAATATCTTTTATTTGGTAAGCACAAGTAATGGAGTGGTAAAAAAAAGATGTGCAGGAAAATGTTAATGAGAATATGATGAATATTGTATCCAGTTTTTGTTATGTAGACAGAAGATCTACTTGACCTCTATGTGATCTTCAAAGCCTGGCAGCACTGAGAAGTAAGATGAAACAAAACTATTTCCTAATCACTGAACATGGGTCTTCCCAAAAGGTACCAGTGGTCTTACCAATAGCTTAGCTAGCTAGCAATTCCTCTCCCCCACCCCAGATAATACATTATGTCAATACATTAAAGTACAATCTTAATTAGGGAATTGACCACATAGATGTACACTTTCTAACTGAAGATTTTTTAATTTATAAGAGTTTAATAGTGAAGATTGACTTTTATTGAGTGGGAGGTTTAGAGCACTTTATTCTACGGCAACGCCTCCGGTGACTTCTGTTAAGAATTTTGTCTATTTTGAGTACTGCAGAGTTAATGTAGCCAGGTGAGAGCAAACTGGATTCTATTCTGCCTTCTGCTTTATTAACAAAATGATTAGCCACTTAATGATTGAAGAATTTTTTATGACTGATGATGAGGTAAGAAGCTGAAAGGTCATAATTTGAGTTGCAGATCCCAGGTTGAGTTTGCCAAGAGAAAAAAAAAATTGATTTAAAGTCTGAAATAAAAAGATACAGAAATCACTGAAATAGCAAATGTGAAGCATATATGAGAGTCACTTTTCTGATTACAACAGCACTTTAATTAAGATTCCAAATACTTCACACAAACAGAATTAAAGGAAGGCTTCTAGTTTATTTATGTCTTCCTGGATGTCCTGGAACTGATTGGTGACAGTATATAGAAATGAAATACATGTTTTTTCACACCATGAAAACTGCAGGTTTGGAAGGCAAGAAACCTAGTACTAATACAGTACCCTCTCATTTTCTTGACCCACAAAATCTCTACAATAAATTATTTAGATCTGAAAACTCACAGTTAGATGATGTCAACTTCTAACAGACACAATAAATATACTGTGAATGAGAATTTAAATATTCTTATTTAATTAGTAGTGGTTCATTGGGCTGTAGATGTAATTGGCAGATGTCAGTGATTAATCTGAAGAATTAGATGGTTGTGTAAAACAAACAATAGAGACATTTATGCTATTTAAACTTAAAATAAACAGCTAGTTACATAAAACCATATCCAAAAATTAAATTGCAGAATGTTCAACCTGACAAATTGTTGTTGAAAAGCCAAAAACAAAAAACAAAAATCACAAAATAGAGTCAAAGAAGGGTCAAGTAAATTTGTGTTGACAACATCTTTCTATTAGTGATGCAGTTAAAAAAAATCACAGACCACCACCATAAACAAGAGCCTTATTAATATCAAATGTATCTATACACGAAGCATTAGAAAGTTAGGGTTATTTATTTTATAGGATAGCATTTGGCAGAAGGGTGGTAGAATGCTTAAGCATGGCAGAAATTTTGAAATACATTTTATTTGCTAGGTTTAGCATTACCCCACCACAGAATTCTACAAGCCAATTACTTACTCTCCCACCCTGGATCTTCCTTTGCCTATTCCAGGAGATTTTGGATAGACCTTACATACAAATAAAGAACCAAGTATTATCACTATCTTCATGACTGTATCCTGAGCAGCGTTTAATCTACCTGCTGTACCTTCTTTAGTGCATCAATAGTCACCCCCGCCTCTTTTCTATCTTTTGTTTAGCAGCCTAACAAGATACATCTAAGTTTTTAATACTTTGCTATGACCATTTTGGCCATGCAATGAGACAAATAGCATTCATGAACATTCAGTGTTGAGAGAACTGTCTTTGGTTTAAATAAATAAATTAAAACAAACAAAATCCCAATCTTCACTCCTCTCAGAATTATTCCCACAGTTGGGCCAGAAAATGAAAACAAAGGCAATATAGCCAAATGTTTTCCCAAGGCAAAAGAGGAAAGTCATAGAGTCAGAATGGGTAGTTGGTCTTTTGATGTTTGCTGTGCTTAAAAGTTCCCAGCCTTGTGTTTTCTTGCCTTTTCCTATTTTTTGGTTCCTTCCCCTTTGTGAATGTTTGTCTTAGTCACATATAACAACAAAAGCTGAGGAAATAAAAAACACCATCTAAATAAACTCTCTATGTTGCCCATGTGCCTAGTGACAGCAGATATTTTGCTCTTGCAGGTCAGCTTCCTGCTGGAGGAAAATTCAGTGACAGAGTCTGGTATATTCTTAGTGTGTGTTGTTTTATTTATCCTCTAACACGAGTCTGTCAACAGAGGTGATCACAGACAGCAACACAAATGTTCAACTCTCAGAGAGAAACTGCATCAAGAACTGATTCCTTCTGAGAGAGGAAAGCAGAGAGCAAACTTCTCTGCTGCTTGTCAGGGCTGTTCCAAAGAATCATTAGTATGGTAATACTGGGTCAGACCAATGTTCTAACTAGCATAGTATGACAGGATTTGCCTCAGGGGGAGTGTACTTAACAGGGCAGTTGCCATGATCCATCCCAGTCTTACCCACTCTAGCTTCTAAAATTCAAAGATTTAGGGTGACTCCGAGCATGAGGTTTCATTCCTGACCATCTGGGCTAATGGTCATTGATGGACCTATCCTCCATGAATTTCATTCTTTTTTGAAACCATTCTTTTTAGCCCTCACAACATCCTATAGCAATGAGTTCTACAAGTTAACTGTGTATTGTGTGACAAAGCAATCCCTTTTGTTTTGGTTAAACCTGTTGCTTATTATCGGTAACATCTTGCTTTGGTAAATTAAAGAGCAAATCATACTTCTGCAAAATCATGAATGCATTGGAAAACGTGAAGAGACATCTCTGTCATCTCCCCTCTTAATTGTCCTTTATTAAGATAAACAGTCCTGATATTTCTAGCCTCTCCTTGTATGGAAGCCATTCTATACCCTTAATCATGTTTGTTGCTCTTCTCTGAATCTTTTCCAGCTCTTCTTTGTCCTTTTTGAGATGGGGTGACCAGAACTGGACACAGTATTAAAGGTATGCATTTATATTTAGTGTTGTCTATCTTATTTGCTGTCCTTTTCCTAATAATTCGTATCACCCCATAAGCTTTTTTGACCTATGCTGCACAATAAGTTTGAGTTTTCAGAGCATTATCCCTTTCTTGAGTGGCAACAGATAATTTTAGGCCCTATCATTACATATGTGTACCTGGAATTCTTTCCCCCCATGTGCATTACTTTGCAACCATAGCTGAATTTCATCTGCCATTTTGTTGCCCAGTCACTAGATCTGTGAGATTCCATGTTATTCTTTACAGTCAGCTGTGGACTTACACAAGTATTCAAGTTAGTTTATCAACTGCATTTCACTTGCCATTTCACTGTTCAGCATAGCCATACATGATATGCTGTTTCCCTTCTTCTATTGTGAAAACTGACTATTTATTCTTACTCTTTGTTTCCTACTTTTAACCAGTACTCATTGGGCATGGCTCAGAGTTCACATCATGATGCCTATCAGTACCTTGCCCAGGCTGAGGAGCTAATTATCCAACCAGCAGACCAAATTCACTGATGAATCCTGGCCCTGTGTTACTGGAAGCATATTGTGCCTATGCTAAGACCACCAGATACTGATCCATGAGAGGACTTTCCCTCCTACTTCATGACTGCTTAGTTTTCTGAGAAGTAACACAATCTAGCAAGAATGCATCTCTTAAAAGACTGTATAGTTCTCACATTCTCAGAAACAGAACGTATAAGATTATAATGACCCTTGCTATAGCAATAATTAAGAGGAAATACAAGTTGTTAAAATGAACAAATATTAATATGCAGCGGAGGTTTTTCAAACCGCAGGGGGGTCACACATTTTTGAGAAACTAGTTTCAAATATATTTCTCTCCCTCTTCCTTGTAATAGCCTTTATATACCTGAATGACTCACACACTTAAGCATACAAGCACATATAAGATTTGCTGGATTAGGACCAGAGCGCTCAGCAGCTTGCAGGACTGAGTTCCAAACAACTACAATAAGACATAAAGTAGTGGGGAATCAGAGCCATTACCTTAAAAAAAATATTAGGTCTGATTTTTTATGATATTTGACAGACATGGCAAGAACCACTATAAATTAATGTTGTTAGCATTTTCCATATAAATCCATTTTACAGAGTGAATAATTAAGCCAGTAAAATGCACACTATTCAGAAAATTTGACACATGGTATAGTTGCCCTCTGACAGGGCTTTTTTCTTTCTCACAGCATCCTCCCACAGTTCCTGTGCACCTTAATCACAAAATGTAAGCTGTCTGCTATCACAGTCCTAGACTTTTCCTGAGCTGAGACTATTAGTTTTATGAATCTGCATGGTAACCTGCTAATTATTAGTTGTGGTCTAAATTCCACAGTTTAAACCTACTTACTAGAGGTGAAAGATAGGTGAGTGGTTTAAGGAAAAGGTCCAACTTTAAGGGGAGTCTTTCAATTGGGTCTTGTGAGAGTTTTATCATGTCCTAACCACTCCCTCTACACCATTACCCCCATAGACTGGGAGGGCGGGAAATCTTCCATAATACATATGGTGTCATACTTCTAATCTGCAGTTAATCCAGGAGTCTTTTAATGTTTGTGATTTTTCTGCTCTGTTATATCAGTTTAACTTCTGTGCCAGGGAAGATAATGGAACAAGTAATTAAGGAACTCATCTGCAAACAACTGGAAGATAATCATGTGATAGGAAAAAGCCAGCATGGATTTGTAAAGAACAAATTATGTCAAACCAATCTGATAGCTTTTTTTGATAGGATAACTAGTCATGTGGATGAGTGAGAAGTGATGGATGTGGTATACCTAGACTTTAGTAAAGAATTTGATATGGTCTTGCATGGCCTTTTTATCAATAAACTAGGGAAATACAACCTAGATAAGTAACTATAAGGTGGGTACATAACTGACTGGATAATCATGCTCAGAGAGTAGTTATTAATGATTCACAATCCTGCTGCAAGGGCATAACAAGTGGGATTTTTCAGGGGGTCTATTTTGGGACTGGTTCTGTTCAATATCTTCAGTGATTTAGCTGATGGCATAGAGAATATGATTATTAAGTTTGCAGATGATACAAAGATGGGAGAGGTTTCAAGTGCTTTGGAGGATAGGGTCAAAATTCAAAATGATCTCGACAAACTGGAGAAATGGTTTGAGGTAAACAGGATGAAGTTTAATAAAGACAAATGCAAAGTACTCCAATTAGGAAGAAACAATCAGTCTTACACATACAGAATGGGAAATGACGGTCTTGGAAGGAGTACTGCAGAAAGGAATCTAAGGGTCATAGTGGACCACAAGCTAAATATGAGTCAACAGTGTGACACTGTTACAAAAAAAGCAAACATGATTCTGGGATGCATTAACGGGAGTGTTGTGAGCAAGATACGAGAAGTCATTCTTCCACTCTACTCTGTGCTAGTTAGGCCTCAATTAGAGTACTGTGACCAGTTCTGGGTACCACATTTCAAGAATGATGTGGAAAAATTGGAGAAAGTCTAGAGAAGAGAAACAAAAATTATTAAAGGTCTAGAAAACATGATCTACGAAGGAATAATTGGGCTTGTTTAGATTAGAAAAGAGAAGACCAAGAGGGGATATGATAGAAGTTTCTCAAATATCTAAACAGGTGTTACAAGGGGGAGGGAGAATATTGTTCTCCTTGACCTCTGATGAAAGGACAAGAAACAATGGGCTTAAATTGTCACAAGGGAGGTTTAGGTTGGCCATTATGAAAAACTTCCTAACTGTGAGGGTGGTAAAACACTGGAATAAATTGCCTAGGGAAGTTGTGGAATCTCCTTAACTGGAGATATTTAAGAGCAGTTTGGATAGACATCTATCAGGGATAATGTAGATGGTGCTTGGTCCTGCCATAAGGGCAGAGGACTGGACTTAATGATCTCTCTAGGTTTCTTCCAGTTCTAGTCTATGATTCTGTGATTAGTACTTTTAAATGATAATGGGCTTGCCTATGTCCAGATTCAACACTGGTTATTATTAGGTCATCTGATTTTGTGATATTTTTTATTAGTGATATTATAATGAATTATCAATAGTGAATTATAAGTTTCTGGGGCTTTTGAATAACTCTGCAACATAAAAATAAGGGTAAGATGATAGTTCAGGTTTAAGTTATTAGATAGCTTTATGAAGAAGTTAATGACTTTTCTAAGGAACTAAATATGAACATATCCAGATAAAGAGACTGATACTCCTCTATTGCATCATCCATTTGTGGACCATTTTGCTTCATTAAGGGCTGGATTCTGAACCCCTTACTCTCACTATTGAAGTCAATGAGACTATACAAGTAACCATTCATCAGTGATTAAAAGAGTTCAGAAGCTGGGTCCACACTAACAGTGTCCACACTAACAATCACACTTAGTTAGAACAGCAGGACTTCAAATGTAAAAAATAGGCAATAGTATCAGTACTTAAAATATGGTAAAAATAGAAGGGAGCCATTGTACTGTACAGAAGTTCCCTGCTTAGCCTAGACTGTTACTACTATTGTGGACCATGCACAGCAGTTGGCAAATAGTCTGACTGCACTGGAAATTAAATGGCAAAAGACAGGGTTACTGCTCCTGGTGATAGCTCATGTCAAGTTGAGCCAAATTCAATTTCTGTCAATCAGAAAATAGATCTTCATCTTAACTCTGCCCCCCTGTGAATCTGGCAATAGCCACTGGAAGTTGTTTGCATGTTCTCCAGTTTCATTCACTGTATTAGATGAAACAGGCTGGAAGAGCTGAGATTAAGAGTCTCAGTGCCCATATATTAGAGTGTGTCCCTCTGTCTGTGCATCTGTGAGTCCATTTGTACAAAAACTGCTAAACCATAAGAGCTAACACCACCAAATTTGGAATGCAGCTTCCTCTTACTCTAACTTAAACCAAGGTCATGGTTGGTTGTAGTTGGGAAATGGGAAGTGCCAGGAATGGGATTGAGAGTGGCCACTGTGGGCAGGTGCAGTACCAAGAGAGTGGCCAGCAGGGTTGGGGCAAGATGTGTCTTATCATCTTGCCTGGCTGCACACTGGTAAGAAGCCCCCCAGCTCCAAACCTGGAGCCTTCTACCCTGTGGATACTGCAGACTGTGGGGGAATCCACTGGAGGGGGGCAGCCCCAAGAGCCTGCTGCCTCCATGGAAAGCAGCCACCAGAGCCTTGCCTTCCTCAACAGCCTGCAGGCCAAGGGGGGTGCTGGTGCGGGCACCTACAGTGCAGAGCAGGCCCCAGAGCCTGGCCCCATCCCAGACAAACTGCAGGATGTGGAGTGGACACACTAGAGGAGGGGGCAGCCCCCAGAGCCTCACCTACCTCAGACATCCTGAAGGTCACGGAGGTCTGCTGAAGGGAGGCAGCTGGAAGGGCTGCAGTTTCCAGAGTCTGCCCTCCACCTCAGCTAACCTGCAGATAGCCTGGAGAGTGGGCATTCCCCAGAGCGTGGCCCTACCTTGACAACGTGCAGGGAATGAGGAGGGAGACGCTAGGGGTAACCCCACTAGAGGTAGGGGTAGCCCCACTAATGTCATCTTCACATCAACAGCCTACAGGCCACAAGGGGGCTCACTGGAAGCTAGAGGCAGGGCCCACTAGAGGCTGGGGGCAGCCCACAAAACCTAATTCATCCAGACAGCCTGCAGGGTGGGGCCCCTGAAGGCTGGGGGCAGCCTCGCCAGGCCCCCCAAAATTCCCCCCCCCAAACAGGCTGCAGGATGGAAGGGGCCTCAGGAGGCCAGGAGTAGCCCCTGAAGTTTCACCCCTCCCAGACCAGCTACAGGACAGGGGGGCAGCTGGAGGCTCAAGCCAGCCCGCAGAGTGCTACCTGGCCCAACAGGCTGCAGGACCTGGGGGCCTTTTTCCCAAGCTGTCACTTTATAAGTCTCATGATGGTGCTGATTTCTTACCTATTCATTTTATTCATGCAATGTCAGGTGATGGGCAGCCTTCATTGTGAATTGCCGGAATGAGTTAGATTGCTAATGTAATTTAAATGTTGTGTGTTACACATAACAATGAAAAAAAGCCTCTTTCTGAAAATGGGATAACACCACTTGCAAAGAGTAAGCATAATAGCATTTCAAATATGGATTTGACATGGCCTATGCAGAAAATTCAACAATAGAAAAGTGCCAGAAAGTTAAAATGATTTCAGGAAAAGATAAATTGCTTATGCCTGATTCTGTAATGTGTATGTAAGGAAGAGTTAAAAATAAATTAAGCGGCATTCTGCTAATTCTGGAATAGGACAATTTTAAACTTAAGTAAACTTAAGTAAAGAATCATAAAATCACATAATACTGGAATTGGAAGGGACCTAGAAAGATCATCAAGTCCAATCCCCTGCCTTCATTGCAGGACTAAGTACCATCTAGATCAGCCCTGATAGATACTTATCCAATCTGCTGTTAAAAGTCTCCAGTGATGGAGATTCCACAACCTCCCTAAGTAATTTATTCCAGTGTTTAGCCACTTTTTTCCTGATGTCCAACCTACACCTCCATTGCTGCAGTTTAAGAAGGCACAATTTGTTTCCCCAAAAACCAACATGAATCTTCTGAGGCTATATCTGGAGTGTCTTTCCGATACTCCAATAGGAATTGAGCTGGGAGTAAGGATGACACTTCCTGTCAGTGCTTAAATTAACTGTAGCCCTGGAATGACAGAGAAGTCCTTTTCAAATTCCGGCTTCGTTTACAATTTTGATATGTCTAATTTACGTCCCTTTATCGGAAAAGGGATGTAATTTAGACATACACTATTGAATATACCTGCATACATCTGGAAGATAATAAAGTGATAGGAAATAGCCAACATGGATTTGAAAAGAAAAAATCACGTCAAACCAATCTGACAAATTTCTTTAATAGGATGTCAAGCCTTGTGGATAAGAAACACGCGGTGGACGTGGACTTTAGTAGGGCATTTGACACGGTCTTATATGACCTTCTTGCGGGACGGGCATAAGAAGTGGGGTTCTGCAGAGGTCTGTTCTGAGACCAGTTCTGTTCAATATCTTCATCAATGAATTAGATGATGGCATAGAGAGTATGATTATTAAGTTTGCAGATGATACCAAGCTAGTAGGTGTTGCAAGTGCTTTGGAAGATAGGGTCAAAATTCAAAATGATCTGAAGAAACTAGAAAAACCGTGATAAACAGGATGAAATTTAATAAGGACAAATGCAAAGTATTCCATTTGGGAAGGAACAATGAGTTTCACACATACAAAATGGGAAGTGACTGTCTAGGAAGGCGTATTGCTGAAAGAAATATAGGGGACATAGTGGACCACAAGTTAAACATGTGTTAACAGTGTGGCACTGTGGCAAAAAAAAGCAAACATGATTCTAGGATGGATTAACAGGAGTGTTGTGAGCAAGACATGAGAAGTCATTCTTCCACTCTCCTCTGTGGTGATTAGGCCTCAATTGGAATATCGTGTCCCATTCTGGGCACCGCATTCCACAAAAGATTTGGAGAAATTGGAGAAAGTCCAGAGAAAAGCAACAAAAATGATTAAAGGTCTAGAAAACATGACCCATGAGGGAAGTATTGGGCTTGTTTAGTTTAGAAAAGAGAAGACTGAGAGGAGACATGATAGCGGTTTTCTAGTATCTAAAAGGGTGTTACCAGCAGCAGGGAGAAAAATTGTTTTCCTTGGCCTCTGAGGATAGGAGAAGAAGCAATGGGCTTAAATTGTCACAAGAAAGGTTTAGGTTGGCCATTATGAAAAACTTCCTAACTGTGAGGGTGGTTAAACACTGGAATAAATTGCCTAGGGAGGTTGTGGAATCTCCATCACTGGAGGTAGTTATGAGCAGGTTAGACAGACACCTCTCAGGGATGATCTAGATGGTGCTTGGTCTTGCTATGAGGGCAGAGGACAGAACTCAATAACCTCTTGAGGTCCCTTCCTGTTCTATGATTCTATGTTAGGCAGGATCATGTTCTTGAGGATCTGTGTGCAGGGGAAGTCCTTCATTCACAGAGCTCTCTCTTTCTACACAGACATAACAACTTTTCAGTAGTCATTCATTATCCACAGACCAATAAGGGTACATCAGGGGGACTCTTACAGAGAATCTGCCTAAAAGTTAATACAGCTTCAGGCTGTAACATGTATGTGGTAAGTGCTTAAAGCCTCCTTCCTTCTCTCTCCCTTTCTCCTCCCCATTTTTTCAAGAGGCATTCCATAGGGATCCATGACCATTTGCTCTTGTATTCTAAATAGAAAAGGAGTCAAGTATAGAGTGGCAGTCTGCTTTTTAAATCTGAGGTCTTCTGTCACGTTGAAATTAGATCCTTACTGTTATTTAAACATTTGTTTTAGCCTCCCCCCCCAATTTTAATTAAAAGTTATAAAATCATTATTTACCCACGAGATTAGATCAGAGCAATTCCATCCTATTTAAAACCAAGAAAGCCTGTGATAAGTCCTTAAAACCCCTTCTAGTCTGTTACATAAATATGTATTTAATCAGTTTTCAAAATGCTAATTATTTGCTAGAGAGCCCCAAACAATTTTTACAAAGCTATTATGTTTTACTGGATTAATACGTAAACAGTGTGAGGTTTTGAAAAAGAGCATTATGTACCTAATAGATTGTAACAGCACCTTACAACATGCTCAGATCTGTTGGTTAAATATGTATATAAGCTGCTTTCCTTAAACCCCGCCCCCCAAACCTGCAGTTCATTTTCTCAAAAGCTAAGAATAGTTTTTCTTGAGGCATTGTAATCTATTGGCTAAATTCCTTTTCGCTGTTTACTACAAGTAATTTTATTGATTGCTCAAAAGCGTAGTTTCTATAAACATAATCAATGCAAATTAAAGGAACTCGCCAGTTAATGTTATATTACATTTCAAGCGCACCTCAATTCCTATGCCATACAACATTCACTTTATAATACCCAAACATACTCCTAACAGCTAGCTTCATAACTAACTTCCTACATATGGCCACCCACATTGCATACCTTTGAATACCACTGAATTGCCCTAAACACACCAGCTTAAGTAGGACCTCAGCAATAAAAATATCTCATGGGCAGACATACTTTCACATTAGAAGAACGTAATGTATCAATAATACCTAAAATAATATGAGGTCCTACTTAAGCTTGGGAGCTTCAGTGACCTAATTAGGAGATGGTTGACACCAAAAAGTATAGAGGACATATAACTCAACAGTTTTATAACACATGGATTTGTTTTTATAAGGTAACTTTGTTTTCTCCCCTAGCAATACAGCACAGCATAAGATGAGTTGCTAGAAAAGGTCACATTCACAAATTTGCCAGTCCATGGTAATGTTCAGTGTATGTCCAAAAAAAATTATGCAACTAAGGAGAATTTGTTATTACCTGTCTCTGATAGGTAGCTTATTGGGTAGTAGCTTAGGGTATGTCTACACTACCCCGCTAGTTCGAACTAGCGGGGTAATGTAGGCATACCGCACTTGCAAATGAAGCCCGGGATTTGAATTTCCCGGGCTTCATTTGCATAAGCGGGGAGCCGCCATTTTTAAAACCCCGCTGGTTCGAACCCCGTGCAGCGCGGCTACACGGGGCACGAACTAGGTAGTTCGAACTAGGCTTCCTAGTTCGAACTACCGTTACTCCTCATGAAATAACAAATCCCGGGCTTCATTTGCAAGTGCGGTATGCCTACATTACCCTCCTAGTTCGAACTAGGAGGGTAGTGTAGACATACCCTTATTGGGTACAGAATGACAATTTCTACTGAATGGAATCTGTTGATGGGATATGTTTACTTTGCCTTTAATGGAAAAACCCTGCTTAGTATCCTGTTAGCAAGTGAGACACATGCCAGGCCTATGGCTGAATGGCTTGAAGTTTCTGATTTTAGAATCATAGGATTGGAAGGGTACATCTACGGAGCAGGTTTAAAGTCGAATTAAGCTACGCAACTTGAGCTACTTCAAGGCTCCGTCTAGACTGGCATGATTTTCTGCAAATGCTTTTAATGAAAAGTTTTTCTGTGGAAAAGAGCCTCTGGATTGGCACAGACGCTTTTGTGCAAAAGCACTTTTTGCGGAAATGCGTCCGTGCCAATCTAGAAACGGTTTTGCGCAAGAAAGCCCCGATCGCCATTTTCGCCATCGGGGCTTTTTTGCGCTAAATGGTTCTCAGTTGTCTACACTGTCCCCCTTGTGCAAAAGCATTTGCACAAGAGGGCTTTTTCCCGAATGGGAGAGTCATTGTATTTGCAGAAGAACACTGACAATCTTACATTAGATCGTCAGTGTTCTTGCACAAATTCAAAGCGGCCAGTGTAGACAGCTGGCAAAAATTTGCCAGTCTAGACGCAGTCCTTGTGAAATGAGAGTTACAGTAGTTGGAGCAAGAAGTCCTCCAGCTCGATGTTATTTCAAAATAATGGCTTGCTGTGTAGACAAGCTCTTTGTTATTTTGGAATAATGTCAGTTTTTCTGAAATAACACTGCTGTATAGACATATCCAAAAGGACCTCCACAGGTCATCAAGTTCAGTCCTCTGCACTCATGACAGGGCCAAACACCATCTAGATCATCCCTAACAGGCGATTGTCTCACCTGCTCTTAAAAATCTTCAATAACCACATATTTTGCCATCACTTCTACACTATGATTCTATCTAGTCTGTTTAAATGTTAATATACCTTAGCACTGCAGTGGTTTGTACAGGCAGTCCCCGAGTTACGCGGATCCGACTTATGTCGGATCCGCAGTTACAAACGGGGCCCTTCCTCTCCCTGGTCTCCAGCAGACCAGGGAGAGGAAGCAAAGCGGCTTGGCTCTGCTTTGCCCCTCCCCCGCAGACCAGGGGGACGTGTGGGGGGGGGGAAAGCAGAGCAAAGCAGAGCCAAGCCGCGGAGCGCGCGGTCAGCTGACAGCCCAGACGCGTCTGGGCTGTCCGCTAGCCGCGTGCTCCGCAGCTTGGCTCTGCTTTGCCCCCCGCCCGTCCCTCCCCCCGTCCCCCTGGTCTGCAGACCAGGGGGACGAGGGGCAAAGCAGAGCAAAGCCATGGAGCCCGAGGGCAGCAGGACAGCCTCGGCGCGTCTGGGCTGTCCCGCTGCCCCCGTGCTCCACGGCTTTGCTCCGGACACCTGTGGTACAGCAGCTGGGGTGCTGCCAGTTGGTCCAGTAGCGCCGCCGCTCTGGGCACTACTGGACCAACCGGGCAGCACCCCAGCTGCTCTGCCCCAGGCGACCTGATTCAGCCACTGCTGGTCAGTTTCAGCAGCGGCTGAATCAGGACGCCTGGGGCAGAGCAGCTGGGGTGCTGCTGGGTTGGTCCAGTAGCGCCGAGGAGTGGCGGGCACTACTGGAAAAACCCAGCAGCACCCCAGCTGCTCTGCCCCAGGCGTCCCCAAGTCAGCCGCTGCTGAAACTGACCAGTGGCTGACTACAGGAAGCCCCTGCCCCGGGCTTCCTGGAATCAGCCGCTGATCAGTTTCAGCATCAGCTGACTTGGGGATGCCTGGGGTTCTTACGTTGAATCTGTATGTAAGTCAGAATTGGCGTCCAGATTCAGCCGCTGTTGAAACTGATCAGTTTCAGCAGCGGCTGAATCTGGATGCCAGTTCCGACTTACATACAGATTCAACTTAAGAACAAACCTACAGTCCCTATCTTGTACGTAACCCGGGGACTGCCTGTACTTGCCATTTATTATTGTACATAAATGTTAGGTGTAGTATGTACCATCTTAATAGGTGTGTTATGCATGCAGTATTATTATACACCTATTAAGGTGACCAGAGAACTCATCTTCCTGGCAGCTTCCCATTGTTTTTATCATGCTCTTAGCATTGCAGTTCTTTGTAACTAGGTGTTTGTTTTTGTTTTTTTGTGCTTAGCAAACGAATATGTTTGCACAGCTTCTGGTACAAATAAATGGAATTCTGATTTCTATGAGTATTGTAATATATATATGCATGTGCTGGGAAGTTATGTTTACCTGTGTCAAGTGTCCCATTATAAAATATGGCATTATAAAAAAGAAGCCAGTCAAAAATAAGATACTTGAGTTTTGTGTACTAGCATAGGTTACGATGTACCTCTATGTCCAAGCAGCTTTAAATTAGGTATCCATAACAATTTTTCTTAAATATACCATGATAACAGAAAGACAAAGTTAAAGGCTGATTGGTAGTCTTTAGTTTTGGGTGACATATAAATCACTTTCTAGCTTGTGAAGACTTGTACTATAATACAAGTGGTTTGGGGGGCATAATTTGGAAGTAAATCTAAGGTGTCAGGTAAATGTTGCAAGAACTTGTCAGAAGGGTGAGATGTACAACTTCTTTTGTTGAATTGCTTTGTTTTAGTTACTAAACTTGGTGAAACTTGGTCATTGGGTCTTTTGATTATTTTAAAGGTACCACTGCAATAATTAATCAAGCAGTTGGTTAATAATACATTCATTCTGTTTTGATAGGGGTCTTTGATTACAACCCCTGTAAAACAAACCTATCTGTGTGCATTCTATGCTATTCAAACATTTCCCAATTGCCAGCCTCTCAGGACTGATACTCTTGGTCTCCCTATTTCAGTGTGGCCATCTTCCTGGCAGCTTCCCATTGTTTTCTTCATGTTCTCAGCTGTTGTTTGTGACTAAGCTTTTGATTTTTTGTGCTTAGCAAAAAAATACATTTGTACAGTTCTGTTGCAAATAAATGGCATTGTGATTTCTATGAGCATTGTAAAGTCTACTCTGGTAATATTAAGCTTTCCTCTTCTCCATGGTCACAGTTATGTCATAAAATATACTCGAGCATTTTATTTTTGGAGTTGTACATGCAACAGCAGAAATGGCATTCACGCATCTTTAGCTCCTTAGAATTTAGGCTTACAAGCAAGTATGAAAATAGGTGAGTGACTAGCATTTTCAAGAGCCCTTATAGGTAAATCATTGAACTCACAGGATTTTAAACCTGAAACTAAACCATTATAGCGTCATTAATTAGAGTGTTAAATAATCTATGCACAGTGCAATATCCCCTGAAACTCAACAACTTTCTTTAACAAACAAAACTTGAGGGGAACACTATAAATGGGAACTATGTGTGCGTGAAATAGAAGGAAACTCCACATCCTTACTAATGTATTGGCAAGAATGCACTTAAAACATGAGGACGTAAATTACTTGAAATTATTAACGAAGGTGGGGAAGGATACAGGATGCAGAAATAAGATTCTAATCTCCTGGTTTGGAAGGCCTTGTGTTATGGAGTGTCATGGAGTGCTGAAGAGGTGACTATGCTATGGGTGAGTTGTAATGACAGAGAGGGAGGAAGCTGGACTGCTTCTATGCTTATTTTAAGAACTGCATTTAAAAAAATGGAAGTTGGTATTGTTTAGAGGGCAGAAATTCAGAAATACACTCACTTAGGATGAATGTGGTCCATCCTCAAATGGATGAAGGAATAAGGTAGAGGGCAATTAAGACAGTACTTGTACACAGTCACATATATGCATTTCCAGGGCATGCTGAATATTGAGATATGTTAATTCTGTCCCCCGAGTGATCAGGAGTTAGGACTTCCAAGGGGTGGACAGAGATGTGTGCATTTAAGCTACTGACTGAATATATGCTCACCAGAAAAGCATCTGCACTATATGTGGGTTGGTGGTGGTTGTTTGTCCACTAACACAGAGCTGGCATACAGGTTCCTATGTAACAATATTCTGCCACTAGCAAGGGGCTCAGAGAGGAGGGCTCCCAACATGTGTTAAAAGTGTTAAAGTCTATCAACTATGTCCACAAATAATAGTATTCAATATGTGTGCATTCAGGTGACTGCAGAGGCAAACTTATGTACCACGTGATGGCAATGTTGATGACCTTTCAAACATTTGTGTCTCAATGTTTAGGTGCAGTACAAATACCATGGATACTTTGGAGCATTTCATTGCTAGTTGTGTAATAGCAGCCTCAGGCACTACTGGCCTGTTTGTGAAAGTTATTTGAGCAAAGGAGGGTTAGCAGTTATTGCTACCTGAAGAGAATTTTAGCCTATTGGCTAGCTGTCTATATGTATTGAAGATTAGGTTAGTATTGTGTTAGCTGATGATCATAAATGGAGATGATTTTAAGGAATTCACACTCCTCTTCAGTCCTTGTGATAGAATGAGAGGCTAGTATTTGGAAAGAGAAGCATATGTGACTCTCTACAGGCAGTTCTCCCATTCACTTTTTTCAAATTTCTCTTCTTTTCAGGTACATAGCTGCCAAACTCATCTGGCTATGGCCTGATTGTGAAAATGTTTAATATACAATAATGTAATTTATACATCAGTGTTTATCTCAGGTGTATGTGACACAAATTCCAAGGGATGGAATGTAAACATGTCAAGGAAGAATAGAGCCGTTAGTGTTATTTTATAATTTTTATTAATGACCTTTTAAATACACTATAGGTATATTTTTAAAATGAAACTGAAGCAACGTAAGTATTTGCTGAATGTACACTGAGTCTTTGCACTTGACATGCTGTCAGTAGAGTAAATGTGACTCATCTAGTGTAAAATATGCTTCTTGACATCATACCTGGGGCAATGGATTGTGTTGGTAGCAGTGAAACCATGATCATCTGAACTGAAACTCTTCAAGGTAGTACTTATGTCACAGATTAAAATATCATGAAAAGTAGCTACTCAAGAGACAGCATTCAGAGAGCTCACTCTTGGGAGTAAATGGGGTAATTTGAGTTCAGGCAAGCTTTCAAGTCTGCAGGTTCCAGCTGCAATGTTCAGTGGCGATACTGAGTTGATGAGGGTCACTGTGTGATAAGATGATGGTAAAAGTGATCTAATCCAATTGCCATTATTTTTTAGCAAAAAGAAAAAAATCATATGGACTGACAAAGTAATGCGTGTTCTACAGTGTGGCATACTGTGGCAACAAGAATGCTTGCTCATTTTATTGATTTTATCCCCCAGCTGAAACAAAAGGAGGAGACATTTTATCATCCTTCCATAGTCCTATTATCCATTAATCTATGGCTTACCCTGCTAAGGGGTACAGAGTTCCTGTTACCAGAGAGAACCAGGACAAGTTGTAGATGGACACATAACAAATGTAGAAACTTCCAGGTTAGGGAGTTCTCTAGTTGCTGCTTCAGGTATGCCCCTCTGACCACCTGATTTCAGAAGAGAATAAATTCCTTTTGTAAGGAAGAGGTACAGGGAGAAAAAGAGCTTCAGAATGCCAGGACAGTGAGGGTATGTCTAGACTGCATCCGTCTGTTGGCAGAGGGATGCAGATTAGGCAGGTCGACATTGCAAATGAAGCAGAGATTTAAATATCCCGTGCTTAATTTGCATAAAAATGGCCGCCGTTTTTGCCAACTCAGCACTTTGTCGGCAAAAAGCGGCAGTCTAGAGGGGGATTTGTCGAGACAGAAAGCCTTTTTTGACAGATCCTTTATGCCTCCTGCAAGGAGGTTTACAGGATCTGTGGAAAAAGGCTTTTTTTCTTGACAGATCCCTCTCTAGACTGCCGGTTTTTGCTGACAAAGTGCTGAGTTGGCAAAAATGGTGGCCATTTTTATGCAAATTAACAGGGCTTGACAAACAATACAATCTACTCGCCCGTTCATTCGTGGCGTGCACATGCGCAATGCGGCTCTTGCTCATGTGCAGTACGGGGCTGGCGAGCAGTTTTCGCCGCCGTTCATCAAGTCCTGCAAATTAAGCACAGGATATTTCAATCCCTGCTTCATTGGCGATGTCAACCTACCTAATCTGCATCCCTCTGCCGACAGAGGGATGTAGTCTAGATATATCCTTTGTGACAGGGGAAGGTAGGAAACCATGGAGGAGACCTGTGAAAGCTGCAGCAGGAGAGAGGAAGCACCCCGACTTCACATGGCATCCAAACCCATCACACAAATGGTTCTTTTAAGATTAGTTTGATTTTGGCAACTCAGACAGGTGGCCTAACTGGATTTGCAGGAAGCAAACCATTCTGGATGGCTCCTTGTTTAACTGAGAAAGCAGGAATTCCAGTGTCTGTCATTCACCGGCAAATTAGAGATGAACAACTGAAAGATAACAATTGCTAGAAACGGACTCAATGTTTCCAAAAGAGATCAAGGTTGAAGAAGTCAACTTCTCATAGACCTCCTCCATATTGGTAGGTCCAAAATAATCTCAACATAGCTGAGGGCCTTCTTCTGAAAGTACCGTGCATTTTTATTCCTATGATAGTTCAATATCCATGAAGTACACCAAGGTTAAAATAAGTGTAGGCATGACAATCAGTATGGTGGCCTGCCTGAGTAGGCAAATTCATACCTTAGTAGAGGGCTGCAAGTTATGTAAGAAGTGAGGGGAGGAAACAATTGCCAGAACCATTGCTCTTCTCCAGAACACCTTGACATAAAGTAGCTATTCATTCGTTTTGTTTTGTTTTTTCTGAAAGGATATACATACATATATCATTATAGCCAATTACTTCTCCTGATATACTGGTTACACTTACATAGAATTCATCAGCAGAGAACCTAAAGGCAATATATATGACATGGAGTTCTGAGGACTTCATCTCTGATAATGGGCCTCAGGTACTTCTGAAACATTCCTAGAATTCGCACGGGACTTTGATTTTGAGAGCATACCGGTTGCACACATTACCCCAAAGCAACAAGGAGATGGAGAGGGCACTGCAGCCTTTAAAAAGACTTCTGTAAAAGAAAACAGAAAAAATCAGTTGACTTATATAAAGCACTACAAGCATATTGGTTAACAACATTTATGTCTGGATTATCTTCTGCAGAACTTTTACCAGGAGGGCTGGTAAGGATGCCTTTACCTGTGGCAGTAATACAGCTTAAACCTAAGTGGTTTGATCCAAAGGAAATAAAAAAATCCCCACAGATGCTGCAATAAAAATTCAGCAACAACAAACGTAAGCTGTTTTGTTAGGCACACAACAAAAGCACTACGTAAATGGACATTATAAAACAAAGCTTTGCTTTAAAACTCCCTAACATTTGGAACTGTTTAGAACTTGGCAGAAACTATCAGACTCTACCTTGTAGATACTCCAAAAGGACTTTTCGGGTAGAATTTTTAGTATATCCCAACTCAACACAAAGAAGATGCAGGACTTGCTAGTACTCAGGAAGGACTAATCTATACTAGACCAGGCAGGTCAGATTAAGGTACATTATCCAGCTATACAAATTGCATAGCTGGATTTGGCTTACCTTAAGCTGCGCCGCTGTGACGTCTATACTGCAGGAGGCTGATGGAACACACGTCCCACCTGCTTCCCTTACTCCTCACAGAACAAGGAGTATCAGACAATGGGAGGGGCTGCCCTCAGCATTCAATTTAGGAGTCTACACTAGACCCGCTAAATCGAAAGCTAGAAGATCGACCTCTGGAGGGTTGATCTCCGTAGTGTAGACATGCCCCAAGTGAGCTTCCTACACATGGAACTCTGTGCACAAAGCCAATAGAACTGAGTACATGGTTTGGAAGAAGAATCAGACCCTTTCAAAGACTTTATCATTACCCTACTGGTCAGGACTATTTAAGTGAAATTAATAAGGGGACATAGTAGTATAAATAATCATAAGGCCTTTGAAGTTTATTTTGAATTGTTGTTTAAATGCCTGTTAGTTTATAATTTAAATTTTAATCTTTTATACTAAGGAAGATAGGTTGTTATAGAATTTCTACAATTACCAGAGACATCTAGGGCTGGGTTGTAACAGGGACCTCAATAAACAGGGGATTTCCTAGTTATGAAGTTTTCTAATTACAGGTTAAAGCATGGTTCTGTGTGTATGTCCTCACACTACAGTCCCGATTCTCATCTTACAATCGTGAAAATCTGGAGCTACGCTACTGAAATCAGTGAAATTTTACAGATTCAAAATTGGTGAAAATGGAAGGAGAAACAAGTCAAAAGTTTCTTCATTTTCAAAATAGAGGGACATGGAATTTCTAAGGAGTAAAAGTTGAGAGTAACAAAGGGAAAATACCCTGTTTATTTTCTCTAAAAGTTGCCCACCAAAAAGCAAGTAATTTTCCAGTTTAAAACATTCATCAGGTATTATTATACAAAAATATTCATATGCAAGTAGTGCACATTTTTTTTTAATTCTGTTCAATTCGGATTCTGTTTCACTTACACCAGCTTTACCCTGGAATAAGTAAACTGAGTTACGTAGTTCTACTCCAATGCAGTTCCAGTATAGTTCAAGATTGTGTGCCTATTCCATACGTGTGTGCATGCACAGAAGCACATAGCATCATGAACACACACTAGGTTATGAACTTGATTCACTGTTGTGTTATTCCACTTTTAATGTTGATCAATGATTTCAACTGTGTTGCACTCGAATAAAACTAGAGTGATATATACATATATATTTTAAATACACTCTTCCTCAAAGCATGAGGGACTGTCCGCAATTTATACTGTACTGACTGCTTACATTAATGTAAAGAAATCTATAAACATCCATCAAAAATTTTGGAACCAAGTAGCTATAATATTATGTGTACAAAATCCTGTATGCAAACTAGAGTCTGAGACTGAATGGCTAATAATAACCAATTACACATGAAAGAAAAGCAGATATTAATACTGCTCATTTTTCCCATGAATAGAATATATCTTGTGTTAAAATAAATTTATATGTAAAAAGCTAAACCTTCTGCTAATGTAAACTGGCATAGCTCTACTGAAACACCAGCTGAAAATCTGGTCTAGTGTGTTTACAAAATAAAATGTCTAAACTGGAAACTTCCTAGCTTATTTTAGATTACTGCTGGCAGTAACTGGAAAGTTGGTTTTAAAAAAAGTTTGCATACGCAACTTATTCACATAGTTTTATTTTTTTTTGTTTTCTGTCAGTTCACAAAATAAGTATTTAAAGTTGTCATAATCTTGCATTTAGCCAGTGAAAGAGTAATCTTCAAAGGAAAACATTTTTACAAACTGGACATATACCCTGTTTATTGTGTCTAAAAGTTGCACGCCATAAAGCAAGTAAATTTCCAGTTTAAAACCTTCTTCAGATATTACAAAAATATTCATATGCAAGTAATAAAGGGTTTTTTAAACATCCAACCTTTTTAAATCTAAATCAAGGTTACAGTAAAAGTGTTGTTGATTTTGTTGTTCTTGCTTTAAATCTAGACAAAATACACCTTGTGCTTTAACAAACCTATGGCATCGTGTGCTCATATACTTTTTACAAGGATTGTAGTGAATAGGCTCATGTGTCATTATTCATTAAATTATGCAAAAAAAGTATAGTCAGTGCAGAACTTGCCTTTTTGTGGTTTTTGTTTCCTTTAATCTTTATGTGTGTGCGTGCATGCATGTGTGTGTGGAAACGTTAAGGCAAGTGCAATCAAAGTTACAAAAATCAATATTTCTATTGCTAACATGTGCAGCATTCATATTTAGTGAGTGATGTCTTTTCTCCGTTAAGAATAAAAATCAATGAAAGTACAAAATGGTAAATATGTTATACTTGTTACAACAAGCTGTGCAGTTTAAAATATCAAACATGGTAATTTTTTAAAAGGTGTCATATACTGTAAGATAACATAAATATGCTGTTTAAAGTAACATACACTGAAATTGGATAACATTTCTATCATTTACCTTTTGCTTTTCAACAGCATACATAGCATCATTAATAATGCACTCTTATCTATGGTCCCTTTAATATTTTAACTAAATATGAATATGTTATTTTAATTAGGTAACATATTTAACATACAGTACACATAATATAGTCTGTTGTATTTCTACTTAACTATGGTGTGTCTACCTTAATTTCAGTGGGTTTGCACAAAGTGTCTAAAGAAGGAGTCAACTTTTGCAGTTTTTAGTCACATATGTACGCCTATGATAAACCTTGGAAGGAACATATGTATTGAACTACAGTTTATTTAGCATCAGTGAAAGACACTTGGAAAAGATAGAAATTCTTCATCTTTAACAAAAATACATAAAATAGAAAAAATCATTTTTACAGTTTATGCTTAATCAGTATCTGAGCTGATTGTGGGTGCTGATTACAAACTCTGGGCATGATTCTGCTCTCCTTAAACCAGTTGTATGCTGGTGTAAGTTCAGTGGAGATTCGTTTACATACAGTTTAGGTATGTGTGGAAAGATGCTCTCAAAGACCCACATGACATCCATCTACTTCTTTCCATTAAAAGTGTGTGTATGTGCATGCACACACGTGCGTAAATATAAAGTAAGAATACCAGAATATGGCATTTATGGTCTGTGCAAAAGATGATCAGAAGCCCAACAGACAGGTTTGATGATGCCTGTCATCTAGCTTTAAATGTTCACTCCTAAATATCACTTCAATTTTTTGTTGCTATATATGTGTGTACACACACACACACACACACACACACACACACACACACACACACACACACAAATTCAGGTTTCATTGACATGACTTGTTAAATAAAGAAACTAAATCCTATGAACAAATATCCTTCGGTCCAAAGACACTAAAGGTGACACTGAGCTAAGATTTTACTCTAAAGAATTTAAGTTTCCTCATTTTTTTAGTCACAGTTTCATTGTTTTGTTAAAGTGAAATCTCCTAAATGTTATCCTGCTGTTGGCAGCTAATGCTTGTTCCTTGTTATAATGTCTCTTTGGCCATTTTATCTAGTTATCTATTGAACAATGCATAGCAATATTGTCTATTTTCCTTAAAAATATTACCTACCTAGCAAAATTATCTACAAAGGCTCCAATATTGCAAAGATTTATATATGTTTAACCTTGTGCACAGTGAATATCCCAATGAATAAAGTTAATTGTGTACATTAAGCACACATCTCTACAGGATTGGGGCCTTAGGATCCGACGCAAAGTGAAGTCAATAGAAAGGCTCCTACCAAATTAAGTGTGTCTGTTAAAAAAACAAAATATGAGACATAGCCTCCTATTCTCATACTAGTGCTCAGCATTACCATCTCATACAATCAAACCTCAGGAGAAAAAAAAAGGTAGTACCACTATATTTGTTATACACAATGATGGGACTCTGGGGGTATAAAGGCTGTGATTCATCCTTTTCAGCTTATGGTCATCCTGTCACCAAACCTGAAAAATCCAGTTAGTATTGCTGACAAGGCTTTGTACTAAGAATCTTTCAGCATTTCTGGAGAGGGAAATGAAGCACCTGATGAATTTTAGGTACCCAGTATTCAATAGGTGAGTGATATTTGAAATAATGGATCAGATCTATTGTTGATTCCAGAGGAGTCTGATTATGCAGGTACATAAAGGCTTAATATGGCAAAAGGTATGCCCGGAAAACAATTAAGTTTTTCAGTGTATTAAAGGTTTAGTGGGGAGCAAATCAAGCAGCCACCTGCACAGGACAGCTCCACACAATCTCTGTTCTAAAGGTGTCACAGAGTATGGCCTTCAAAGGGAACTACAAATAAGAAGCGAGCATGACTATTAGATCAGTGTACAGTAAGATCTACATGGCCAAAGCTATGTAGAATAGAATCAAGGAAAGGTGCCTGGCCTACTTTTCCTTCCCAAATCTACCATATATAACAGTGGAATGACTACAAGTTTACCTTGGCACTGCGACATGTGCAGAGAAATTTGCATGTGAGCAAAACCATTTTACTTGCTCATTGTGTATTTTTACAGGATCAGGTTGGTATTGTTTTATGTTACAGTGCTATGAATGATTATATGCTTGGCTACACATCTGTGGACAAAAAAACATGTTTTTGCATTTTAAATGCCTTTGCTGAGGTAGAAATGGGTTCAGGGATCTAAAACAAGCATGATTTCTTTGTAATTTTTGCAAATGGGAGATAAGAAGAAAGCTGTGTGGAAGTTTTCCTCTTTGCCTTGTATTTGCATAATTGTTGCCATTTAATGTTTTCTGGATTTTAGCAAGACCAGTGTACAACCTTCTAATGTGGTGTTAAAGTTACATATATAATACTAATTATTTTAATTGTCTACTTAAAGTGTCCCTAAGAACATAATTAGAGCTGCAGTGAGCTGTTCACCAGAGAATTTTAACACTGGCAAACAATTTCTTTCAAGCTTGTAAGTTCATTGATGTTCACCTGTTAAGCTTGTAATGAAGATTTTTAATTTTTTTTTAAAAAAGAAGCAAGTTCACACGCACACATTGTCACACAAGCATTGTAAAACAAGTTTAAAATGGGCTCCCAAATAACAGCCTACAGCATTGCTGTGAAAATCAATCTATGAAAAAAAAATTTAAAACAATAAGGAAAATTGTAGGAACTAGTCACCACATCATTGTTTTATGCAGATGAATGTAAGAACCAGAGAAAGATCACACACCAAGACTTGAAAAGAAAGGGATGTTACCCCCAAAGGGCACTGTTCAGACATTAGGGATGAAGAAATGTGTGTGAGTTGTGAATACAAGCACTTTTACAATTTAAAAATCTGTTCCTGTGAGTGACATTTACTTACCCAAACAGTCCCACAGATAAAGAATGTTCATGTGAGTCAGACTTGAAGGATGTACCTCAGGCTTTGTATTTTATCTTGAGCATTGCAGAGACTGCAAGGTAAATGAAGAGGAGGGGCAGAATGGAAGGAATGTAGGTTATGATCAGGACCAGTGAGGTGTGACTGGAGCACAGGATAGGAATTCTTTGTCATCATGCTTCTGATGCTTTCACCTTGACTTTGTAACTTGCTGGGCTCAATCATAGTGTTTACCATGAGTATTAAAAAGAGTGGGAGACACACATCATTTCCAAGTCTCCTTTTTGCATTGAGGGGAAAAGACCTTATGCTGATCCTTTACCTGACCTGGCATATGTCACTCAATATGCTGGTGCAGATAGGCAAGCCCACTTGTTGTTCAGGATGGAACAAGGGCTCCATCTGATTTCCACCCTGAGACAAGGGAGCAAGCAAAGACCTTAAAACTCCTATAGTTGTTTGAGCTGCTGTGCAAAACAGGTGATGAATTTAGCCCTTTACCCCAGTTCGACACTTGTAATGACACAATTTCCCTGACAAGTATAATGCTCATTCCTCCTTCTCCACTGAGGTTGCATCTATACAACACCCTAAACTTTAATTAAGATTTGAGCTACACAAATTGCGTATCTTATTTTTATTGTATTTCAAAATACATTATTTTGAAATCTGATGCGTGTACACAGTGCCAAATTTTGAAATAATGTCCTATTCTGAGACATCCCTTAACCCTCATGGAATAAGGGTTACAGGGATGCCAGAATAGCACACCCATTATTTTGAAAAATATTTCAAAATAACAGGTGTGTTTAAAGGATACCTCTGGTATCCTGAAATAGCCCCACTGTCTAGATGTACCCTCAATGACTAATACCAGAGCTAGCACTGTGGCAGAGATAAAAGTTGAAGCAAGCATTATGCAGGAGATACCAAGTGTTATGATACTGCCTGTGTTTGTCTAATTCTAGTCAAACAGAGCTCCAGTTCAATTATGAAGAGTGGTAGAAATGATATTGAGTTTTGTATAGAGAGTATGAGAATGAAAATCATTGCTCTGGATCATTCACTAATCCTGTTATGGAGGAAGATTACAAAACCACACTTTTGTCTCACTATGAAACACAATTATGGATGATACACCAACAACTGTGTATGCTACTAGGTTACTAGCAAATGCACAATCATTCAGTGTTGTGTCAGATACCAGGGCTATATCTGTGACATTGTTGATCCAAATGCGGGATGTGACACATGCCAGTTGGTTAATGCAGGTAGGACTGAATTGTGGCTGGACTCTATAACAGAGAATGTCTGTAACCCAATTAAAAAAAAAGCTGACATTTCTCCCTTCTCATCCCTCCTTGGTTTTTCTTAGTATCTGCTCTATTGGTGCAATTCTTACATCACAATAAAGTTTCTTCTGAGGTTTGTAGACACAATTATTTTTTTAAGTTTGAAAAAAAAGGGAAGCCTGCTCATCGGGCCTATTTCCCCAAATTTTCATTGCTCAGTCTATAATGCAAATGGATCAATAACACACACGATTCAACTAAAACTTTGTGAATTTTTATCAGAAGGGTATGACAGTCTTTCTAAATATTTGGAATATGTTTATCTGCCATTATGTAATGTCTGCTTCTTTTTAAAAGGTAGGTAATAATAGAAAATGCAAGAATTTTGCTTCTAATGCTAAATATATGTAACCCAAGAACCAGCTCCCTGAAAGAAAGAATGCCAACGTGTTTTAGGAGGTGGACTCCTTGGGTGATGTCCTGTCCCTACTAATATCAGTTGACATTTTTTCACTGACTTTTGTGGTGGTTAGAATTTATCCCATCATGAGCTGTAAATACAAGTTCTTTGTTGATCTACTTCTCCTGATTCTCCTCTCACTTAAACCAGCTTTTACTCTGGTTTTACTTCATCAACATTAAGAGAGTTATTCCTTATTTACACTGATGTAGCTAAGAGAAGAATTAGGCCCAGAGATAATTTGTCTTCAAAATAATCATCTGCATGTGTGCAGTCCTCTCTTTCTGTTTGTATCTCTATGTTATAATGGGGATGTTATTGGTGAGTTTCCATGGCATGGGAATCAAGCCCCTTAACTTTATATCATGGAGTATCTTGATAAGAGAACCTTATAAAAAGGAAGCACCATATCTAGACACTTTGAGTGCATAGACTCCATATATGTCTATATACACACACACTTCAAATCTGTGACAGATTAACCAGGAGTAATACGTTTTGTATAATCACCACACTACACTTTTTAAAGGTAAAGTGCTTTTTTTAATGACTAACCCTTGAACGTGGCTATTGCATGCACACTTCAGACTTTATGATAAAAAAGTAGAACATCTGAACCAAAAAAGATGGAGCCTAAGCACTAGGGCAATTTTTTTCCTTTTTATTTTGTGTTCTAACAGAACTTTTGTCAAACATAGAGCACGTGAACACATGACAGTTTCCTTCACTGTTTCTCACACAGAGCTGTTTATAGAAGAGGAATACCTGGGAGGAATGTTTCTAAGCCATAGATAGCTTCTCCGTATATTTCTTTTTTCATTTGTTTGTTTTTGTTTCATAATATGACAAAGCATAATAAGAAAAAAATTTCTTAAGTAGTGTGAATATCAAATAGTATCCATCAATCCCTGAATCATGCTATTCAAAGTGCTTAAATCTACACTAAAAATAGAACAACAAAAATACTCCCAATGTGGCTAAAGAAACACCTATCAATGCCTAGAATGTGACTGCAGTCAGATTGTTACACTCTATATTTATTCCACATCCCAATTTTCATCTTAAAAATATAGAGGGAAGGATGAAGGGAAAGGGCATTCAATATTTTATTTTTTCTGGGAATTGGAGGAATTTAGAATCCAGTCAAATGAAATTAAATGCCATCAATCCTTGACAGGAATCGATTAATATCATATAAATAATAACCATCTTACAATCTGAAATAATCAAATTTGTAAAGCTGTCTTGAAATTTTATCTGCCCAGGCAGCTTCATTTCTGTTTTGTGGATATTTGGCACATGTCCAGGGGGAAACAACTGAAATAAAGAACAGGTTGTAGAAAGGAACCCAAGTGACTTCTCAGAGAAGTAAACATTTTTCAGCAAATAAAAATCAGTGCACACCCCAAAGCTTCTTTAAGTGATTTTGCAGATACCGAGAATTCTTGACTGTTACAATATAAGAGTCATTCCTCAGACATTGTCAATATTGACTTACCCCCACGGACACCCACAAACTGCAGGTTTCACATTTTTGACCAATCACATCTTACTAATGAGACCAAACTATTAAAACTTGTATTTTTTTGAATATAATGATAGTAAGAATGAACAAATCACACAACATCCATTATATTGGCCAACACCAGTCAGCATGGATGAAAATCCTTAATAGATAATGAGTTACTGAAATAATCTCAAAGCTGTGTCTTGGTGTTCATGTTATATTTTTGGTATTAAAAAAAAGGAAGGGAGCCAATCCTTTGTGGATGTACATTGGGGCACTGCATTGGTTCCATTTACACCAGCAGAGAATTTGGCCCTTTTAAAGGAAAAAAAGTCTAACTCCATTTTTTTCATTTTCTTAAATGGCAAGTGAACTTTGCATCATTTTAATGTAAACATGGGTAAGATCCATTAGTTCTAGAGATACCTGAACAGTGAATTTTTATTTGTCTGGGAGCAATGCCACACAGGTAATCTGCAATCTTCAAAGATGGAATGCTGCATTAAAAACCAAATTAGTTTATTAGTTTATTCAATAAACTTAATGGTTTTTAATACTTCCACATCTAATTTAAATATTAAGTATGTATAAATAAATGTTTATTTTTATAACATTGATGTTCGTTGGTATTCATAATGTCTTTTTTTCTACCTGAGTTCTCATTTAAATCATCTTGAAATTAATAAGATTTTACTTATTATAAACAAGCTAAAACAAAATATAAAAATGCTGAAATGTGAATATATCATTGAACAGTAATTACAGTGATTGGAACATTTAAAAAAAAGGGGAACCCATACTCAGCTGGAGAGAAATGTTTTGTTCTTACTTTTTAGAAAAATCCATTTTCTATAGTACAATGTGACAAACCATAGTTGATACTATCCTTTTACTCCCCTTTGGTTTGGAAGCCATCATTGTAAATCGCAGCAGGATTTACTGCACTTCAAAAATTATTACCTTCTTTGTTTGACAATCGCAAATAACCTCATTTGCAGAATTTAAAAGGGGGGAAAGAAAAAAGTCAAACACTTAAAAAAACAAGCAAGAAAAAAAAAAGCTACAAATGCATTCACACATTCACGCCATCCCATAAGTGATCAAATTAGGATTGTTGTTTTATATAAATAAAAAGGGTACAACTGAATTCATCCATAAAACAAAAACAAACTCTACTTTACTTTCTACACACTCTGTAGTGGTTACTGTGAGGCAATTGATACATATTGGGTATATCTTGTTGTCTGACATTTACTGAGTTAAATGTTAGATGATCAGACTGTCTGTAATGTCACCCAGCATGGGACCGTCGTAAGGGGAGGTGGGAGGAAAGAGTGTTGTCATGGGATAAGTAATGAAATTGGAGCTCAGAATGATTTGCGGGGTCCTCCTAAGAACAAAGGTTCTTCACAATGGTGAAATGCAGCAGGCATGGCCTTCATGTATCAGGCTAGGCAGGCCAACAAAATGGATGGTGCTTCTGATATTAACATAGCTTCGACCAAGCATTCCCAAGAAATGTTTAAAAAAAATTCTAAAACTATTCTAATGGAGCAAAAAAGATTTCCTATCTATACAGCAGTCTCTTCATTAAAAAAAAAAAAAACGGTAATATACAAATTCCAATGACGTATAAAACAAAGTCAAAAATGTGAATGGCAAGAGACATGGGTAAAACAGGAAGACTGATGCTACAAAGAAACTGCAAAAACATATGTACAAGACCCTGTTTTTCCTCGTATTTTATAGATTGTAATGCATGTTTAACAGCAGCAGTCGAGGATGTAGTTCCAGGCACCAGACTGCACACTTAGCTTCTATTCCAGGGGGTGAGGGCCCCCCTTGCATTTCTGTCACCATATGACACTTGATATACTGGTCTCCCGTGGCAAGAGGGGCAGTATTGCACTGTTTGTATGAGCCTCATCTGGATTCTGCTCTCTGTTAGTTTTTGTCTGCGGCCGCTGCCCATTGATAAGTGTCATAGGGATGTTGCAGTAGGTATGCTGGTTACCCATTGAGGTAAGAGGCAGGGTGCCAGTAGGAGGTACATCGTATTCATAGCTTCGATAATAGTGTTTCTGGCGCATCTGTGAATGATACGTATTATGAAAGGTGGAGCGCAGATCTGGATGGGCAGTGGCAAGAGCAGTGGAGGTGGCAGCAGCCATTGAAATTGCTGAGACAGTCTGCAGTTCCCCAAAGGGCCCCTGCTCACTGACATCTAAAACCTGCTCGTGTGTGATGGGTTCTATCCTCTTAAAAGGCATTTCGTACTGTAAACGTTTCCAGAATTTAGAATTCAACTTGTTACATTTTGGTCCATGCCATTTAATGACAGTTAGAAGCTTGATGGTATGTTTCAGGGCCTCAACCTCCTGGTAGTTCATAATTCCCCGGAGTTCGCTGCATTCAATCAGTATCACTTTAATTTCTCCTGTGACTAACATGTTCCGAAGTCTTGTTTCCAGTTCGAAGATGCTCCAGCCTCTCCTTACCACATAATTTGGAGTCATGACGATGATCAGACGCTTGCTTTGGTCAACACATCTTGCCACATCTTCAATGTAAGCTATAAAATAAGACAGTAGCTCAAGATCAGTTGAAGCAAGCAACTCACTCAAAAACCTTGGCAGAAACAAAAGAGCTAAATTCTCTTCTCTGAAAAGTGCTGGCTGAACACTGCAAAGTATTATTTGCATACGTTCATTCAGCTCCATTACCCTCCACCACCACAATATGAATGGGTTTCTATTCATCAGAATATTTGGGCACTGGTTATTTTTTCTATAAAGGCCAACATCTGCATGTGAGCAAGGTTGTGCATTATCCTTTTGTTTAAAAAGTCATTTTGTGACATAACAGAACAATGACCATGTGATTTAGGAGCCAATGCACCACGAATTCACAAGTTACTTTAGTGCATATTGTAGGATTGCACCCTTTGTTTCTGTGTCTTTTTTTCCCTGGCATGTACAATGTTGCCTCCTGTGAATTAATGTTCATGTTATTGCAGATCTTAACAATTTTGTTGCTAATGTGTCTATTTTTTTCTTTTTAAGATGAAAAATTCTTTACTATCTTTTAGTAAATAATCCAATAAGATGGCAGCAGTTTGAAGGCCTCATAGAAGCTATGGATGAACTTTACAACTACTTACAAAAGCAATAATAAAATTGGGCAGGACTATGCAAAAGAAACATGAACAAGTAGTAAAATTAACAAAATTAAGCACTAATGAACTAATTTTCTTCTCTGTGAAATTGGTCCTGCTGTTGGGATTGGTCCTGCTTTTAGCAAGGAGTTGGACTTGATGGCCTCCTGAGGTAACTTCCAATCCTATGATTCTATAATTCTGTGATTCTATGATTCCAGTAGGGACACCAAAAACTTATCTGCTGTTAGTACTAACACATATAGTGTTCCTTAAAAGTATCACTGTTGTTTTAGTTTAGTGTTTAGTTTCTGGAATAAACAAAGGGTTAAATTCTGAGTCCTTACTCTAATTTCACTCAGCACACATTTAGGGTTATGGGAATTTGTCCAAGCATGGACTGAGTTAAAACAGAATAAGGACATCACTATTTAATTCATAGACAGAAAGGTTCCTCATCCAGCCCTACAAAATACTGGTCTTGTCATGCTTTCCTTGCTATGTCTTTCTTAATTGAAAATAATGCCCAGCCAAATACATAAGCAACATTTTAGATAGAATGGAGGCAAGCCAACAAATATTTAAAAAATGTATCCCAAAAATTAGATGAAATATTTTTTTAAAAGGACAGAGAAAACTCAGAGGCAAGATTCTGAGGGTATTATCATATTGTTTCAAGATTTGTAATTTCTGTATTCCTCATATGGGAAACACACATACGACTGAATATAACTTACTTCCAGTGGGAATCAAATCTCTGTCTGGTATGAACAACTTGTATCCATAATGCTTTTCAAGCATATCTGGTAGGATCTCAAGAGCAAATCGTTCTTCTTCCCCAGTTTCTTGATTCCACTGGTCTGGATCCACTTTGGTATAGGATAGATATGCATCATAATCTTTGTTGTCTAAAGAAAGAAAGAAAAAAAGAAAGAAGGAAAATGAAGTATTTTGACGTGATATTCAGACAATAATACATTTTGGGTGCATCTAGACTAGCAAGATTTTGCGCAAAAACTTGCCAGCTGTCTACACTGGCCGCTTGAATTTGCACAAGAGCACTGACTTTGTAATGTACAAAATCTGTGCTTCTTGCACAAATACTTTCACGCTCCTGCTTGGGAAAAGTGTAGACAGGGAAGAACTGTTTTGCACAAAAAAGCCCCAATGGCTAAAATGGTGATCGGGGCTTTCTTGCACAAAATCGCATCTAGACTGGCCACGGATGCTTTTGCGCAAAAGCAATTTTATGCCTTACTGTTGATCTAGTTTAAGTCTTCTGCCTAAAGTAACTGATCTAGCACCCACGGACATATGACCATGGACCTAGAAGCATTTAGTGTAAATGCTGCTCTGTGCCACCTCAGTTTCCCCTATGCAGAATGAAGTGGGCAGGAGGTCAGGATGTGACTGAATATGTACAATATAAACAAATTAAGATCCCAATGCTGAAAAGATTTAAACACAAGAGTAAATTTACCTATATGAATAGTCTCATTGACTTTACATGTGTGATGGATGGGAGTATTTCCTATAAAAGATTAAACTCAGAAAATCCCTGAAAAAAAATCCAGAAAGTGTTGGTAGGGAGCCAGGAAAGCCAATGGGAAGAAAGTGTTATGATTTGAATTGAAAAACAGGTTGCTTGTTTCAATCTCCTTTGTGTGAGAGAAGCAACAGGGGCTGTGAGAGACATGGAATGAGTAATAAACATGAGTGGCGAGGAGTCCTGTGGCACCTTATAGACTAACCGAAGTGTTGGAGCATAAGCTTTCGTGGGCAAAGTCCCACTTTGTCAGATGCATGTAGTGGAAATTTCCCCTTCGGTTAGTCTATAAGGTGCCACAGGACTCCTCGCCGCTTTGGCAGATTCAGACTAACACGGCTACCTCTCTGATACTCAATAATAACCATGTCTAGGAGAACAAAACCTTGAAGCAACAAATGTAAGTAGACAGGGAATGTTTATTTAGATATGATCGGGTTTTTTTGTTCTGTTGTTTGGTTAAGTTCCTCTGTGCTGAGTTGCCCTGCACTCAGCCCCTATGCTGTAACTAAAGCTGAATACCAGGGAAGCAATTCTTTGTGTTTTAATGATTTTTCTCAGTTGCTCTATAACACCTAGAACCCAAATATGATTTACCAAGTACATCTTTTTGTTTTGTTAATAAAACCACCTTTTTAAAACTATGATTTGATTCTTGTGTCCTGGAAGATAATAAGATGTCTGTGTATGCATGCCTAAGACTGAGATGTCTGATATTAGAGATTACAATTTTTTTTCTCTCTCTCTTGTAAGGAAAAAAACCTGGGTACCCCTCTGAGAGAAGTTCTCAAGTGAATCTTTCTGAGTTCAGGAAGAAAGATTTTTGTTTGTTTTTTTTTCACTTGAGAGACGGCAGAATAAATCCCAAGTTCAGGGAATCTATGACCTTGTGGAGTTTTTAAAACAGAAGCTTCTAGAGCTGTGATCACCAACCTGTTGATCATGATTGACTGGTTGATTGGGAGGGCTCACCCAGTCAATTGCGAGGCATTCGGCCCCTCTTATTTCCCCCCACTCTCAAGACAATGGAGATAGCTCTGGCTTCCTGCAGGGTTGGGGGTCAGTCCTGCAGTTGTGCGCCACTTCTGGCATTTCCAGAAGTGCGCAGGCTGCTCCCTCCTACCCCAAACACCCAGCACAGTGCCTGAAAGGCCAGGTCTGTGATGTGCTGGGGACTTCCTTCTGCCTGCTACCTTTCTGCATGTGTGTGTGTGTGTGTGGGGGGGGGGCATGTGGGGGGGGGCAGGAGGAAGTACGTGCTGGGGACTTTTCTGCTGCTTTCCTGTGAAGGCACCCACCAACAGACTGCCACCTGCCTCAGCACCCCCCAGAACCCTGTCCCCAGCCCCAGCACCCACTAGAACCCTGTCCTCTGCCCCCACCAGCACCCTGCTCCTGCACCCACTGACAGCCTGTCTGCTGCCCCAGCACCCACTAGAACCCTGTCACCTGCCCCAGCACCCACCAGAACCCTGTCACCTGCCCCAGCACCCACCAGAACCCTGTCCCCTGCCCCAGCACCCACCAATACCCTGTCCCCAGCTGCCACCAGCACCCTGTCTGCTGTCCCTGCACCCACAAGCATCCTGCCCCCTGCCTATACCAGCTCAGTTGGGGTCACATTAGTGAGGCTTGGGTGGTTTTGGAGGGGTTTTTTTTTGTATCTCACTTGTGTGGCCAGACTGACTTTTCTCTGGGTCAGTGACCCCTGACTTAAAACAGGTTCCCTGCCCTTCTCATAAATAAAGACAATTCTGAAACTTTTTGTGTTTGACATAATATTTTATTTTAAAATGAAGCCTGGTCAACAAGCACCCAATTGGGGCCAAACCTCCATCTGGCCGCAGCATCATAACACTCATGCATGCCCTATGACCCCAAATCTGAGCCTATCATAAACTGGAAGTCCCTCTCCTGAGCATCTCACATCCCCAAGCTCCTGCACCCCCACATCCTCAGTCTTCTGCCACAACACCCCTGCACCATCCACGCACCACAAATCTGTGTTCTGAGCCCATCATACTCCCAACCTCCCTGCCCTGAGGCCCTAACATGCCCCAGCCCAAACTCCTGCACCCTCACATCCACAAGCCTGTGGCTTGCTCAGCACCCCAACCCTCTACCTGACCCCAACAGTCCCCAAACTGAAGCCCTCCCCAAGCCAGCATCCCCTTCTCCACATCCTCCTGCATCCAAATTCCCTCCCAGAACTTGCATCTCTCACCCCTTCCCACACCCAAATCCCTCATTCCCACCCAAGAGCCGACATCTCCTGACTCAACCCAGTGAGAGTACGGTTAGACTACAAGAGTTTTTCTGGGATACCGAAAAACTCTTCTGTGTCTAGGGATACATTTGTTCTTCCACTTTTTTTAGAAAAAGAGCAAACACGCTCTTTCAGCAGCCCCTGTATACTTTGTTCCAACAGAAGGATTGAAAAAAAGCGGCAGTATAGCTGTACCCTCAGAGTGTATAAGGGCTGGGGATAGCAAGTGATGGAGAGGAGGGGAACACAGAGGGTGGGGCCTCAAGGAATGGGTGGGGTCTTGGGGAAGGGATGGGGTAGATCTTGGCTTGTCCTGACATTTAAAAAGTGATCTTGGGTGTAAAAAGGTTGGAGACCACTGGTCTAGAAGCAAGGTATTTTTAAAGTCTCTTAAAGGCCCCCACTTTCTGCACTTGAAGTGCCACAGTGGGGAACAGCCTCAACACCACAAATAAAGCTACTAAATATGGTTACCTTTCTGTAGCATTGGGCCCAGTTGAACTCAATTAAAATATGATGGATTTCCTGACTTTTGGGTGTTTAAATTTGCCCAATTGATGCTGTCTTAATGTAGATTTTTCAATTTAATATGGTGCTCTTTCATTTCAATCTCAGGGGAAAAAAGCACCTCTTTCAGAAATTTGCTTTCTGTGCTTACTTGTAAGACTGAATGAAAGAAGCCATCATTAATTTTCATTAAGAGGTCAATAATGCCAAGTGCTCTGGAACTAATTCAGTGGAATAAGAGGTCACATTTTGATTTTTGTTGTGAAGAAAGTAGAGAAAAATCAATGCCAGGAGTAATGAAATGTTAACATCCTTTAATTCTCTAGACAGTATTATGCACAAGCTATAAAGAATATCAATTGCTTGTAAAGGAGGCCTGATTGAATATGCTACTGTGTGCCATAAGTAATGTTATATTCATTCAACGCTGAATTCTGCAATTTACTAACAATAAATCCCTCCCTCACTTTACCCCTTTTTACATTTTAAGAGCTCCTGTTTTAAAAAGCATGCAGAATGAAGGCCTAGTGCTGCCTGTTCATACCAAATGACATAGGGGGCTACCTTTATGTCTGTAACTTAAACAAAGAGCAATACAGAGACTTAAAAAAAACATATCATAAGCTTTTGTGGGTAAAACACACTTAATCAGATGAATACATGTAATTTCACAAATTGTTCTACTCTCCTTGCTCTGTGAACTGTACATTGTATACTCCAAAATTCACACAATATTTTTTATACTATAGCCAGGCAAGCAACTTTACAAATACAGGCAGTCCCCGGGTTACATGGATCCGATTTACATCAGATCCCTACTTACAAACGGGGTGAGGCAACCCCGCACTAGCTGCTTCCCCCCAGCAGACCAGGGAGACGCGACGCTAGCGCCCCCCCCCCCAGCAGACTAGGGAGACACGGAGCGGCTTTTCTCAGCAGACACCTCAGCTTGAGAATAAAGGACTGAGGGAAGTGAGGTGTGGGAGAATAATACTGAGCTCTGGAGAAATGTTTGGCTAGAGTTTCCCCTACAATATGTACCAGTTCCGACTTACATACAAATTCAACTTAAGAACAAACCTACAGTCCCTATCTTGTACGTAACCCGGGGACTGCCTGTATAACATTTTATCAAATCCTGTTATACCTGAGCTGCATTTTCTTTCATATTGGAGTCAATTATCAAGGATGCGTGTTTGTAAGTGTACAACAGACCAGGAGATCTCCCTGAACTATTAATACTTTCTTCCTGGCAAATTCCTTCAGTCATGCTTCACTGCAGCATTTGGCATATCAAAATTCATCAAGACAGAAACAAGTCTCATGTCACAAAGCAATGGCTTGTGACTTCACTAAATGAATGAGGTAAGAGGTAGAGGCTGATTATAGAGGAGAAAGCCTTTGATTACACCAAAACAGGATATATATCTTATATTATTAATCAGCAATAAAATAAAGAAATTATTGGAAAATTACCATACCTAGCAATGTGAAACTGGTAATTTTACATTTTTTTTAAATAAGGCATTTGAGTGAAAAGTGCTATATAGCATTACAAGAAGCAACAATAATGATACTTGCTTGAGCATGATTCTGGTCTTTAAAATTTCATAACTGGCTATCTGAATGCACTAATTTCTCTAGGTGATGCATTATAAGAAATAATTGAGGGATCATATTGTTAAAAGTGTTTGCTGATTGATATGACAGTTTTATCTTTTATCATTTTAATGTGAGTTCATGTGAGAGAATCATGATTGTTTACTTCACCCATATAATTGTTGTTCCAGCATTTAGTGCATTGGATGAGGTCCATGATATATTGTAACATATATGTGTAGGACAATTGGGTCACAACTGCCATCTCCCCACCAACAGTCATAGGAAGAAAAGCTGACTGCACTCCCAACACCACACTCGTGATCATTACATTGATTATATTAGGGGGGAAAAGACTGACTCTGACATTCCAAAAAAAACCCAAACATCTCTCTGCCTCTCAGCCCATAACAGTAAAGTCCCTGAATTTCAGGGAACAAAACAATGAGGTTCTCTGAGAACATCTTTTATAAAGAACTCAGAGAAGACCTCAGACTGCAACTCACCCAGGCATTTAAGAGTATAATCAAATCCTTCCACAAACAACACCAAGAGAAACTCTGCAAACTCACATCTCACAAATCCACCCAGGGAACTTCTACATGCTTCCCAAGATACAGAAAAAAGGGACTCGAAACAGACCCACCATGGTTGGCCAGGGACCTCTTACTGAAAGAATACTGAGACTCATGCATACAAACCTCAAGCTACAAAGGGGCCATTCACTCTAGTAAACAACCACCTTCCTCTAGAAACTTTAAGGCTGTGTCTACATTGGCATGATTTTGCGCAAAAACATGCTGCCTGTCTACACTGGCCACGAGTTCTTGCCCAAGAACACTGATATTCTAATGTGTGAAATCAGTGCTTCTTGCACAAGAACTATGATGCTCCCGCTCAAGAATATGCCCTCTTGCACAATTGTTCTTGCGCAAGAGGTCAGTGTAGACAGGCAACATGAATTTATTGCGCAAGAAAGCCTGATGGCTAAAATGGCCATCGGAGCTTTCTTGCGCAAGAAGCACCTACACTTTCATGGATCCTCTTGTGCAAAAGCACGTCTCTTGCGCAAAGGCACATGCCAGTGTAGACGCTCTCTTGTGCAAATACTTTAACGCAAGAACTCTTGCGTTAAAGAGTATTTGCGCAAGATTATGCCAATATAAACATAGCCTAACAGTCTTCCTCAGAACATCATCCTTGCCATCATGGAAATCACCTTCCTATACCTCAACATCCCTCACTTGGGTTCCAAATCAGTTCAAACAAATTCAGCACATGCAAACCAAAACCAAAAACACACAGCCAAAAGTAACAATACAACACAATTTCCTCCTTGAAATGAGAATTTACTAATTTGCTCTCATTAGCATAAGAAGTGCTATTAAAGCTGCTATCAGTGCATCTTCAGGATGAAAATGTGATTGATTGTTGCTTGCACTTTGGCTTTAAGTATAGATTATGCCATTTCAAAGATTTGTTTTCGTGAAGATTGCATGCATTAGTGATAAACTGAATCATAGTCATTCACTGCCTGCTTCCTCCCACGCTTAGCTGGAAAAACACCTGCTAATTACCACACAAAGACAAGGAAGATGAAGACTTAATCTGAATCTTTTTTGTTGGTAATGATTAAAAGCAAATGCTAAATATCACAGTTGTTTGTGAGAACTCAAGTTTCCTTTAACTAGCTGAAGACTGCTCTTTGTAGCTGTTTATTGGGGTAGCAAACCTTGCACTGTATCAAGTTGGGTTTCTCAGTCACATTATGTTATGTGAAGTAATTCGACTGACACAATTCAGCATGACATATGACACCATACAACAGCCTTTTGCACATTGTAAACATGTAGCCATAGCGGGGGAAATGATTTCTTCTATGCACATTTTTGTGAACTGTTTATTACATGACTCATTTGAAACAACTGAAAAAATAAAGTTGGCAGCAAGACTAGTCTCAACCAGTTTGCTCTCTCCCCCTCCCCCAACCCCAGCATCACTATGGAACTGAGGTCCCAGCTTCAATGCACAGGTTGATTGTATAGCTTTCTCCTTCTTAGCCTCCCTCAACCACTCTGCCTTGCCACAGGGATGGGGAGAGAAGAACAGGAATATTTTCATTAGATCAACCATGAGGGGCTCAGCAAGGAATGGGTCTAGAACTTCAGATACAGCAGGGGTGGACACGAAGGCCGTGTCCAGACTCAGGGGTTTTTTCGGGAAAAGTAGCCTTTTCCCGAAAAAACTTCCCCTGCGTCCAGACTCAAGCCGCGTTCTTTCGAAATTATTTCGAAAGAACGTGGCTTTTCTTTCGATGGCGGTAAACCTCAATTTACGAGGAAGAACGCCTTCTTTTGAAAGTTCCTCTTTCGAAAGAAGGCGTTCTTCAATGTAAAGAGGCCGTCTTCGAAAGAGAGCATCCAGACTCGCTGGGTGCTCTCTTTCGAAAAAGCGGATTTCTCTTTCGAAAGATCCGCCTGCAGTCTAGACGCGATCTTTCGAAAGAGGCTCTTTCGAAAGATGCTTTCGAAAGAGGCTCTTTCGAAAGAAGCCTGCAGTCTAGACATAGCCTAAGTGGCCCAGGGACTGAATGTGATTCACCAGGGTTAGCTCCCAGTGGGATGCCAGACATTTTAGATACAAGCAGCTTTGTGTTGACTGAGACCTCTGTGGAGACAGTTTGAGCCCCCATAAGAAAATTATGCATACTGTATCTCAGGTGTGATCAATAAACATCTTGGACACAGTTTGCCTGAATTAGCCTCTGGCTGGCAGCCAGATGCTTTATTTACCTGCACATCTGCAGGTACAGCCACTCACAAATCCCATTGGCTGTGGTTTGCCATTCCCAGCCAAGAGGAGCTGCAGAACGCAGCATGGGCTAAGCCACCACTTCCCGTAGCTCCACTGGCCAGGAACAATGTACTGCGGTCAACAGGAGCAGCAAGCAACTGTACCTATGGATGTGCAGGTAAATAAAGCATCTGTGGCAAACTGTGTCCAGTCTGTGGGCTGTTTATAGACCACACCTGAGATAGAGTATGCATAATTTTCTTATGGGGGCTCAAAATGTCTCCTCAGAGGTCTCAGTCAATACAAAACAGCTTGTATCCCTGCACTCTGTGACAGTGAAACATAAAGGTCAATCTCTAGGTACCATTTCTACATTCCCTGATGTTGAGGAGGCCCAATGAGCTGCAGATTTCCTAGCATTATCTAAACTGGCAGAGCAAGGTAAGATATTAAGGGTAAAATGTTGGCTCCGGTGAAGTTAATGGGAGTTTTGCAATTGACTTCAGTGGAGTCAGAAGTTCATCCTAATTATTTTAAATTGGTCATTCCATCCAGGGTACACTTTCTACATCATCTTCATTTCCAATAGTGGTCATTTTAACATCCCCATAGTCTCCCAAAGTCACTAATCATTGGCAACTATACCAGCTTCTTATCCTGTGTCACAAATGCTGTTTCAGATTTCAAGGGGCAAAGCCCACCTGGGCAGCATTCATTTAAATGGATCATTGTGACCAGATTCATAAAACAAGATAAAAACATTATGCATCTTTTGCATCTATTATGCCCCATAATAAATGGCTATGGATCATGTAAACATGCAACTGTAGGCATTCTCTTTCAGCAACTGTACATGCAGAAGGATGTGAGACAATGTGCAAAAGTTGTCTTACACTTTTCCCACAGCAAAATGTGAAAGTGCTACTTATGGATAAGTTACTCTATTTGGAAAGTGCTACCTATGGATAAGTTACTCTATTTGGAAAGTGTTACCTATGGATAAGTTGGCCACCATTCACCCCCCTTAGAGGACTTGGGCTGGAGCTACTTTTGCTGAATCAGGCCAAAAGAATTGCATTTATGGAGCAAAGTATTGAGAGAGATCATTTCATGGAATATATGTGAGTCACTTGTGATAACTCCCTTTCCAGAAGACTACAAATTCTGCTGTGTGTCTGATGCAATGTACTTAGCCACAAGGCAGTAAACATAGAAAATCCAACAAATGTCACAACTAGTGTTGCTAGGTCCAGAGCTTACTTTTAATGAATCTTACAGCTAGTTAGGCTTTTAATCTGTCTCATGCCCCCTGAAGTCCCATGGAGTAATTAATATTGACTGCAGAAACCTCTATTAGACTGAATAGAGCAGATCACATGCAGATTCCTTTGCTGTTAAATGTAGCCAGCAAACCACTTCTGACTTTAGCAGACATTCCATTTCTAGATCAATGGAAAACTTGATGGATAACTAATTCTCCTCCTTCCCCAAAGCACATTTCAGCATAGCATAGATTCAGAAATAACTAGGCTTTCAAAAAAAAAGAAATAGAAGCAAGACAACAGATCCATCAATGCCATATAGATTCGAAGGCAATTTGATACAGCAAGCATTCCTGTTTCTTAATTACCCTTGTTCAATAAGAAATTATTAAAATAGGTATCGAGAGATTTTGAATTTTCCCAAAGATTTTAGCCATTTCAAAACAATATTAACAAGTTCTAATTTGAGTGGATGTCATAATTTTTTATAAAACTAATGTATTTCAGGCAATATTTTTCATCTCCCTCAACAAAGTGAAAAGTGGAATTAAAATGTTTGATTAACTGCATGAGCAGTCAATGAATCTAAAAGTTGCCACAAATCTTTGCAAAATTGTAAAATGTTTTCTTTCCCTAACATTTATTCAAAGTTTATATAAAAATAAAACTCATTGTTCATTTAATAATAGTGAATCAGTTTTAGTATTCATGAAAGTAAGGAACCATTAGTACTGTTTTAGCCATAGTGCAAGAATTTAATATGGAAAATTGTCTAGATATAGCAGCTCAGCTGCTTGTTCTTTTTGAACAAAGACAATCCTGTTAATTTATCAGGTAGATTTGTAATAGGCAACATTTGGGATACATTAAGATTTTCAAACTCATTCAATAGTGACTGGGGTTTGGATTTGAACTTTGTTCTCAGCTGGCCAATGGCCTTGTTACAACTTACCCCAACTACCAACATTTATATGGAACCAGTTCAGTAATGAGTTTTAATTTAGTTAATTTTGTGCTACATTCAAATCAATTCATTAACTCTTTTTGAATTTTAGAAACCTAAATCTCATGATAAATTAGTATATGTCAGTGATTCGAGGATATTTTTCATGAATATCAGTATAAATCTTTTCCTTAAAAATCTGATTTTATGACACTGTTGATACTGTCTAAAAATAGATAATAATTAAGAGTGGGTAAAAATCGAGCACAAGAAAAAAGATTAAAATACAGTGCCATTATTTCAAGCATAAAAGTTTTATATATATTTTTGCTGACTTTCAATTGTCAAAACTCAAATATGGCACTGATAGATACCCCAGATAGAGTATTATTTAATTAACAAAACCAAACTGAGTAATCTATTATTAATGGTCGAACTTTTGCTGAGCTTTATTCTAATTTCATATTCTTAATTACATTAGAAAAAATGTTTAGTTGCACTCTCAGTAGCACTCATTAAGAGTAAAAATTTAAATTAAATTCAACTTCTGAAGGTTTACTACTTGTTAAATAAAACAGTAGATACATCAGAATCTTAGAGGACTTTTATGAAAACCGAAATAAAACATTAGATACATCAGAATCTTAGAAGACTTATATGAAAACTGAAACACTCTTATAAGATTTTTAGAGTTCTAAAAAGATTATGAGATTTAAAAGATAGTGATATTAACTATTCTCTCTATTGCTGCAAAATGTTTGCAAGTCTAATACAAAAACTACAAAAGGAATATTACTATGAAGTATACAAAGAAGGAAGTTGCACCATAAGCTATCTGAAAGATCAGCAGAGACTAAACATGAGGAAAAATATTGACTGCATTATTCTGTGGATGAATTCACAGGCTAATACAACCAGTGAACTGGAAAGCAGCCTGGGAAGGGCAAAGTTCACTTTACTTTTTTGGTTACAGGTGGGTAGCATAGGATGGGATTTTCTCTAGTTTACTCTGTTGACATCATTTTTGTATAAATAATTAAATAGTCCTTGGGCAACAGAAAGAAAGTGAAAGCATGTCTGTAGCCAGCTGCTTACAATACTCCCCAAGGAGATGGGAGACCCAAATTCATGTCCTTGTGCCAGGGACCAACTATTTATCCAAAGTGGAACAACTTCAGCAGAGAGAGTTCCACATCAGAACATGCCATATTCTATAGTATTTAGGACCCATATTCAAATCCTTTCTCCCCATCATGCAGAGAATGGAATTGAACCTGAGTTTTCCACATCCTAGGTGAGTAACCTAACCACTGGACTAAATCTTAGAAAGGAGGCAGCACCTTGAATCTAACTTTTCAAAAATGCCTAGAAGCAAAATGTTTAAGGTTGAAGGAAATGGTTTATCTCACCCCCAAATGGAATTTTTTGATTCACTGAAATTTGTCAGAATTTTCAAATTTGGATTCAACCTAACCTTTTTAATTCTTTTTTTTTTTTTCAGAACTACCAGGGATCTTGAAAAAAACAACCCAGTTATTTATATTCATCTAACTAGAATGAAGAAAAAAGTTTTGGAAACACAGTTGTTCAGCCCATGTCTTGAAAAAGACTCCAATTCTCCTTAGGCTTATAAAAGAAAGTATGGAAGAAAGTCACTCATTTCCTTTCCCTAATAGACAGTACTACTAAATCCAAAAAAGTCTGCCAAATTCAGTTGTGCCAGCTGTGATCTTTAACCCTCTCATAGTCTTGAGGCTACTTTGGGGTTAAAAAAATGTAATGGTAACCTTTGCTCTTGGAAACTTCAAAGAATGGAAAAATTGGATAGAGCAGTTTTCTAAGACTCAGAAGAGACCATATAGTGGAAATATCTCACCACACTTTCAGTGATAAATGAAGGACTTTGCTAATTCATATGCAATTTTCAAAGTGACAGTATATATCTTAGAAGAGCATTTTATTTCTGTTCTATTTCTGAGACATGTAGCCTATATTTGTCTTCTTCTTACAGTTAATCTTATAAAGTGCATTATATGATAAAGTTAATTTTATGTGAATTTTACTAAAATTATGTCTTTGTTGCAATAAAAAAATAGAAAGACATTAACAATGGGACCCTTTTTCCTGTTAGTCAGTTAGTTTCAGGGATATAAGCTATAAACCCTGATATGCAAACATAAATTGGGAGTTTACTATTTGAATGACATTTCAAATGAATCAACACTGTGACAATATACATTTTAATTAAGAGTAAAAAACCCTGTTTTTGTGAAGTTTTACTACTAATTCTACTACTAACATTTGGAAGGAAAAAAGCTGCAGTTTTTATAGCTGCTTTATTTGACAGAATTTTAAATTGATTTTCAAAAAATAACATTTCTTATTAGAAAACTTTGCCAGCAGCCAATTAGAACTCATATGCACACTTGAGATTGCTACTGAAATGTTATTTCATTGGTCCCCAGGGGAAATTCTGTAATTGGGAATGTGTCACTACCTTCAGCAGCAATTACAGAGTTGCCATACCTGTATGGCCTAATCATTAACAAAAATACTTTCCTAGATGCCTAGACCATTTGCAAAAGTTATATCCCAAGGTTTTAGTAGCCAATTCATAATAAATACAAAGATTCTCAAAGATGTCCTCATTTTTTCATAATGTATAAGGTTTCAGAACAAGAAGTGCCTTGTTCCTCTTTAGCTTGACTCACAAGCCACGGATGTTATTAAGAACTTAAGATGACCTTCTTTTATCTTGAGAAAGTCTGATGTGTATGATTCCATGTGAGCCTAGCCATTCTTTTGCTGCAGAGATGGGGGTGAAAGAGAAGTTGCTGTTGGGAGGTGGCCCCAAATCATTCCAAGACAGAAACTGCCCTGCCAAGCCTTCTGAGCCAACCATTGATTTGGCTGCCAGTGCCAAAAGCAATGGAAGCTCTTACTTTAGGAAAGCAATCAGCATAGAATAGAAAATGTCACCACAGTCCTTCTGAATCAATGCAAAGCCAGGGGCATTTCTCCAAGTTGAAGAGTGAGTTAGAGAGCTGGCGAGGGCAACAGAGTTTTCATTTAGAACTGTTAAATCTTCCTCCGCAAAAGATCCAGTCTGAACACTCTGCCAGCAAGCACATCAAGGGAATACTCCACAGCACTGAGAGAGACTGAGACGAGTGATGGGGCTGCTATGAGGAGAGAGGGCACGCTGACCTCCTTATCATCATCTCATTCCTGTTCCAGCAAGATGAAGAAAATGCAGTGAATGCATAACAGCTGATAGTAGTTTAGTAGGAAGACTACCAAGCTTCATTGGTACAGAGAGGCTCCCAGAGGCAGTGCATAAGGAGAACATAGGAGACAAAGTATCCTCCCCACCACCCAATTGGCCTGCCAGAGGCAGAGGGGGAGAGGGACTCTGACCTTTTCACCCTGTATCCCCTGGCACATTTGGCCACTTTCCTTAGCAGCCAGGCAGGGAATGGGATGTAGCCACCACTGCCTCAGGACCCTGCTGGCAGGTAATGGAACCCAGCTCCCTGACCAGGATCAGTTGCCAGGGACAGGAGCTCAGTGAGCCAGATGCATGCCAGGGATAGAGGGAGCTCTGACTCACTCAGCCCCTATCCCCAGTAATTGGTGTGGCACTGGGCCACTCCCTTCCAGTTTCATAGTATCAATCTGTTCACACTGCATTTGTTTACTCAGCCTTTTTCTATTATTTCTGATTTTCAGCTCTCCTGTCCCCCCAGTCCTTTAAATACAAGAGGGTTGCTCACCTTCTGCTTAGGCACGTTCCAGTTTAGGAGTTTATTGATTCTTTCAGACTGCATGCATTGTTCTCACTGATTCAAACTGTTACTCTGAGTTTGGCTGAAATGTTTGTGTATGGTACTAACTCCTATCCACTTTGCTGACTGATTGATAGGTCTGGAGGTAGTAAGGATACATGGACCACCTCCTTTACTTGCCTTGGCTGTGGACAGAGGCAAAAGGGGAAAATTGGGTTTCTACTGGTTCTTTTGTGCCTTCCTTCCCAATGGCCTGCAGGAGGAGTCAGACACCCACAACATCCAGGCTCTGACTCTGACCAGATCCTGCTCCCTGAAGGTAACTGAGTCCATGTCAAATCTGTATGGACCTGAGAGTAAGAGGGAGGGATCACTTCTGCCCACTGATGGCTGGTATCCAGTTTTGCTTTGCTCAAACCACATCCTTCCTTACTCTTATCTAATGAGCTGGATCTCTCACTATGCCAGGCTCTCATCTTTCTACCAAATTTTGTCTTGGGGTCTGGAAGGTATTTTTCCCACATAACACAATTTTTATCCAGCACATCAGAGCTCCAATTTTTGAATTTACATTACAGTTATCACACTTTTTCGCATTTCCATTGTGGTGAGAAAAAAACCTCAGCAGCCCAACACTGTGGCATTTAATTTCAGAAAGGAGAACTACACAGAAATAAGGAGATTAGTTAAATTGAAATTAAAAGGTACAAAGCCAAAAGTAAAATCCCTGCAAGCTGCATGGAGACTTTTCAAAGATACCATAATAGAGGACAAACTTAAATGTATACCCCAAATTAAAAAAAAAACCACAGTAAGAGAACCAAAAAAGTGCTACCATGGCTTAACAACAAAGTAAAAGATGTAGTGAAAGATAAAAAGGCTTCATTTAAAAAGTGGAAGTTAAATTCTAGTAAGGAAAATGGAAAAGAACATAAACTCCATCAGATTAAGAATAAAATATAATAAGAAAAGCCAAAAAAATTTGAAAAACAGCTAGTGAAAAATTTTAAAAGTTATAGTAAAATGTTTTTAAGTACATCAGAAGCAGAAAGCTGGCTAAACAATCAGTGGGGCCCTTGGATGATTGAGATGCTAAAGGAGCACTCAAAGACAATAAGGTCATTGTGGAGAAACTAAATTAATTCTTTGTTTCAGTCTTCACTGCTGAGGATGATAGGGCGATTCCTAAACCTGAACCATTCTTTTTAAGCAATAAATCTGAGGAATTGTCCAAGACCAAGGTGTCGGTAGAGGAGGTTTTGGAACAAGATAAACTTAACAGTAACATGTCACTGGGAGCAGATGGCATTCACCCAATAGTTCTGAAAGAACTTAAATGTGAAATTGCAAAACTATTAACTGTGGTTTTTAATTTATCCTTTAAATCATCTTGACTGGAAGATAGCTAATGTGATGCAAATATTTAAAATGAGCTCTAGAGGTGATCTTGGCAATTACAGACTGGTAAGTCTAACATCAGTAGTGGGCAAATTAGTTGAAACTATAGTTAAGAATAAAATTACCAGACATACAGATGAACATAATTTGTTGGGAAAAAGTCAACATAGTGTCTGTAAAGAGAAATCATGCCTTACTAGTCTACTAGAGTTCTTTGAGGAGGTCAACAAGTATATGGACAAGGGGGATACAGCGGATATAATATACTTAGATTTCCAGAAAGCCATTGACAAGGTCTCTCACCATAGGCTTTTAAGGAAAGTAAGTTATCATGGGATAAGAGGGAAGGCCATCTTGTGGATTGATAACTGGTTAAAAGACAGGAAAAAGAGGTAGGAATAATGGTCAGTGTTCAGAATGGAGCGTGGTAACTAGTGGTGTCCCCCAACAGTCTGTATTGGGACCAATCCTATTTAACCTATTTAGAAATGATCTGGAGAAAGGGATAAATAGTAAGGTGGCAAAATAAACCATTCAAGATAGTTAAGAACAAAGCAGACTGTGAAGAACTTCAAAAAGATCTCACAAAAGTAGGTGATTGGGCAATAAAATGGCAAATGAAATTTATGTTGATAAATGTAAAGTAATGGACATTGGAAAAAATAATCCCAACTATACATTCAAAATCAGGGGGACTAAGTGAGGTATAACTACTTAAGAGAGAGATCTTGGAGTCTTTGTGGATAGCTCTCTGAAAACATCCACTCAATGTGCAGTGGCAGTCAAAAAAGTAAACAGAATGTTTGGAATAATTACAAAAGGGATAGAGAATAAGACAGATAATATCTTATTGCCTCTATATAAATCCATGGTACGCCCACATCTTTAATACTGAGTACAGATATACTCATCTCAAAAAAAAGATATATTGGCATTGGAAAAGGTTAAGAAAAGGGCAACAAAAATGATTAGGTGTTTGGAACGAGTGCTATATGAAGAAATATTAAAAATACTGGGATTTTTCAGTTTAGAAAAGAGGAGGTTAAGATGAGATATGATAAAGGTCTATAAAATCATGACTGATATGGAGAAAGTGAATAACGAAAAGTTATTTACTTGTTCCCGTAACATAAGAACTAGGGGGCACCAAATGAAATTAATAGGTAACAGGTTTAGAACAAACAAAAGGAAGTTTTTCTTCATGCAGCACAGTCAATCTGTGGAACTCCTTGCCACAGGTTGTTCTGAAGACTAGGACTTTAACAGGGTTCAGAAAAGAACTAGATAAATTCATGGAAGTAAGGTCCATCAATACTTATTAGCCAGAATGGGTAGGAATGGTGTCCCTAACCTGTTTGTCAGGGGCTGGAAAGGGATGACAGAAATGGGATCACTTGATAACCTGTTCTGTTTATTCCCTCTGGGTCACCTGGCATTGGCCACTGTCAGAAGATAGGATACTAGGCTAGATGGATCTTTGGTCTGACCCAGTATGGCCGCTCTTATGTTAATCTTACCCATATGTTCAGAAAAATCAAATGTTAGTGGGCCAAAATGGTGGTCTAATGTGAGTTTTCTGTAACCCAATGCACATCTTCGGCAGGACACTCTTCCATGATATTACATGATGAAGGAATTTGCTTCTCTGTCTCACATAGCATGGGACTCCTCTCATCTCATTTCTCCTGCATGCAGGAAAAAACAGATTGGGACTTCCACCAAGGGTCACGAGCAGGCTTGGGAGTGTAGACAGATATGGCCCATGCCAGGTGTGTGCAACTCAGGACCATTGATGTCCAGTTGAATTACACACTGAAACAGTCCTGATGGATTGTGTTTCCTCATTAGTTCATAGTTTAATAAATTCATGATACTACATTTAATCGTATTCTGGCAAGCATTACTCATTATTTCCAAGTCCATATCAATATTTGGAGACTGTTTTTCCAGAAAGTGACACCATATGTCCATACATTCTAAAATTGGGCACTGGATTTATTGCAACTGGAATCTGGCATGTAAACATCTGCTTCATGTTAAGCAGTTGAGAAATGCCTTTCATTTGGTTTAATGGATCTGAGACTAATAAGTGAAAACTTCTGCACACTGAATGGCTTAGAAACCCAAAGGCAAAATTTTCTGAATAAAATCATGAGATTCCTATTGATTTCAATGGAATTTCACCTCCTTTCAGGATGACTGTCATATATATGTTATATATAATATTTATATATGTATATATAACATATATGTAAAGCATCTTAATTTTTTGTTTCAAGACTTTTGCATATTCCAAAAGAAGGGAAAAACAAGTTATGGGATTGTCTAGTGTGAAGATATTGCAATTTTTTTCCGTTGCTTCAAGTATACCAATTGGTTGGTATTACAGTTATTTTACTAGTGGGGAAAAAAGGCAACACTGAAGAACATTCAGTTCCTAAAGTGGTCCTTTAAAAATGTAAATATTAAACCTTTTGAGTAAATATTAGTTGTTAAACTAGCTTTATAGCAAGATGGAAACTGGTATGAAATCTCTCCCCCTAGGATCTGAAATATACAGTATATACTAGTGTCACTAGCGATGTCACATTTGTCATGGTAGCTTCTTCTAGATGTAAATTGCAATAATAATTATACTTAGCATTTCTTAGCACTTATATAGAACTTTTTGGGTAAGATGTTTAAAAACACTTAGGCTCTTAAATCTATGATTAGGTCTGATTTTCTGTGTGGCCTGATTTTCAAAAGTGTTGAGCATGTAAAAGCTCCTAATAAGCTTTGTCGTCATCTTCATCATTGTCGTCTTCTTTTTTTTTTTTTTTTTGGCCTGGGTTTTCACTTTGTTATAGAACATTTTTTAGTTTTCTTAATGGTCCAAAATATAACAGGTCTACAATTAGCAGGTAGGTAAAAAGATACAGAAGAGACTTGACTAAGTTACAAAGCAAATCAACGAGGGGATACAGAATTAAAAATGGAAGAATTTCAGACTTCCAAACCTATACTTTTTTCTGTATTATGTACTGCCCCCTAGTAAACTTATAGAGTTCTATAATTGCAATCTGGATAATAGCTAGAAACTAAAAATGATGAGAGCTATGAGTTGGTCAGGTCCTATAATCATGGTGTGATAAGAGATTGAACTAGCACTAGAGAGACATGCATTAGTACATTGAGGGGGAATCTGAAGTACAATGAGAGCTGTTGGTGATCTAACTCTGGGGGAGAGGCAGGGAACTAGCATTTGGGAACAAAGGTGGCTTGGGTAGATGACAGAAGTAAAGAACGAGGGTTTTTTTTTTCCAAAGAGTCAAGAAATAAGATATATTCCAAGGCTGAGGTTAGGAGGAAAGTTCAGGAACATTTTTATCTCCAGTAGCTTGATAGAATTTACTGAGGTAAAGTTACACACACTGTAAGGGTAAAAAGCTTTGCTTTCAAATATATTTTACAGTTTACCCATGTATTACATAAGATTCAGACTGAAATGCCAAGAAAAATGAATGCAGTTTTCTTCTAAGGCTAGGAGAGAAGGGAACTGATTGTGATGAGCTTTAATGTCCTGCAGGATTACCTCTCCAATCAGGAAAGAAACCAAATGTTATATTTTGAGGGAAATCTTCTGCTAAGAAATTGAACTGGACCTAAATTTTAGAGTGCTTGCTATCCTGTAGGGATTCAGTCCACTGTACAAAAAGAACCTGTGAATATTTCAGTGTTTGCTCAACTATATGTTATGCTGTAATATGACAGAACATGATCTAAATAAGGGATAACATATGGACACACGCTAATGTCCAACAGGAGACAGGGCTAGGGAGAATTATGAAAGATAGCATTTTGTGGAGATCCTCTGGAAAGTGCAGTGAAGCAGAAGACTAATTTGTAATACAGACTACAGAGAACATGAGCCTACTTTTACAACTTCTTCCCATACAAAGCATAAACTATTGGTCCATGAGGCATTTCTGTTATGTCTTCCTACATGTGCTTTAATTTTGAGAACTTAAGTGAAATAGACACTTATTATAAAAGATCCAGCTGCAGTAACTCCCTTAATGCAATAGGTTTTGACTTCTGTTTTTTATATACTCCACTTCATTCAATACATTCTATTTTGTTTGGAATCTGGGAGTAATATTTCATTTAGCTTATTACCACAGTGAAGCATATAAAATTCTCAGCTGTTTTTATTGATTATCTAAAGAGAAAAACTTCTCACTGTAATGGTAGAATTTATTTTACTATTGAGACTGATTTAAATAGACAATTATTATTATTTTCCCTCTTCAAACCTCCAACTCAATTTCTGGCTCAAGGTGTTGTTTTGGTTACTATTTTCAAATGGGAGATTTAGGTTTCAGAATGACTAATGGATTTTTCATTTTCTCAAGTAATTGAAGTTATAAGACTTCACTGTCTAATGTTACTGACCACGTGAGTTTTCAAATTTTATTACAACTGTAATGGTAAATGGAAACATGAAAACTACTGCCATTTAAATAATAACTAATGTATCTACCTATTTTGGTCTGATTGAATACAGTTACATTCTACATTTTCTCACATACAACTAAAACAGAGAAGTAACAGTCTATCTTTTTTTCTGTCAGCTTGGATAATTTTGTCTACCTCTCAGGAGGAAGATCAAGAAAGCAAGGACTTGAGAAAGGATGAAGAGAGGATAGATTGCTTTATTGGGGAGGTTGATTCCTGAGGAAATCGGGGTCTACCAAAAACCCATGTGATGCTGAGCAAGTCACAATCTCTGTACATCTCAGTTTCCTCTTTGTTAGTTTAGTAATACCAATTTATCACACTGTGGTGTTCTATGAATTAATACACTCATGTTGTAAAGTATCATGAGCTTTCATGGGCAAAACCTTCTTCCTCAGGTGAGTGAAGAAAAAGGGGGAACCTCCCAATTTTCTTCCCCCTTTTTCTCCATTCATCTCAGGAAATAGGTTTTGACCACGGAAGCTCATGATACTCTCTCTCTCTAGCTAGTATCTAATACTGCACTGTTATGTCTAGATAACTAGCATTATTTCAAAATAACAATGTGAGTGTCTACACAGCCATTCCATTATTTCAAAATAATTTTGCAATAATGGATGGCTTATTCCAAAATCTGAAAACCTCATTCTATGAGGAATAATGCCTATTCTGGAATAGCTATTTTAAAATAAGACATGTATAGGCTCTCCACTGCTGCTATTTCTAAATAGCACCCCATCAGGGCCATTCTAAGTTATTCCTCCCCTGTGCCACTTGGGGCTCCAAATCGAGATAGCATGTCTACATTAGGGAAGCCTGCCTCAGACTAATTTTGGGGCTTCCCTGCAGCGTAGGCATGCTGTTTTGAAATAAGCTATTTTGGAATAACAATTCCAGAATAGCTTATTTTGAAATAGCCGTACAGTGTAGACATACCCCCAGGTGCTACAGGACTGCTCATTGATTTTTAAAAGTTACAGATTGACACAGCTGCCCCTCTGAGACTTTTACAGTTGTAAAGCATTTTGTGATCTCTCTCTCAAAAAAAAAAGGTGACATACAGATGCAAGATACTGAAATATTTGTGTGTATGTGTTGTGTGTGTATATAGCAGGTAAAATCACTTGCTTTATTTGATTCTGATTTTGCTGTTTGGGAACTATCCTTGCACATTTTCATATTATAGGGAGAAATGGGTCAATCCCTGAGGATCTTAGGTGTAATGTTCTCCATCTTATCACATTACATAAACAACTATAATTTCACTGCCTCTGTTCATCCTCAGTGTGACAGCTTTGGCTAACATCTTCCATCTCACACACATCACACTCTAAATTATACCAGGATATCCACACCTTATATTTTCAATAGTGGTTAATGCCCTTATTTCAATAGGGCTGCGTCTAGACTGGCATGATTTTCCGCAAATGCTTTTATCAGAAAAGTTTTTCCATTAAAAGCATTTGCAGAAAAGTGTGTCTATATTGGCACGGACACTTTTCCACAAAAGCACTTTTTGTGGAAAAGCGTCCGTGTCAATCTAGATGTGGTTTTGCGCAAGAAAGCCCCGATCATCATTTTTGCCATCGGGGCTTTTTTGTGCAGAACAGGTTTTAGTTGTCTACACTGGCCCTCTTGCGCAAAAACGTTTATGGAAAAGGGCTTTTGCTCGAACAGGAACGTCAAAGCATTTGCGCAAGAAGCACTGATTTTGGACAGTAGAACGTCAGTGCTTTTGCTCAAAATCAAGCGGCCAGTGTACACAGGTGGCAAGTTTTTGTGCAAAAGCAGTAGCTTTTGCAGAAAAACTTGCCAGTCTAGACACAGCCTAGGATTTTAGCAAATAAGCATATCGGCTGTGTCTACACTGGCCACTTATTCCGGAAAATCAGCCGCTTTTCCGGAATAACTTGCCAGCTGTGTACACTGGCCCCTTGAATTTCCGGAAAAACACTGATGATCTACTGTAAAATCATCAGTGCTTTTCTGGAAAAACTATGCTGCTCCCGTTCGGGCAAAAGACCTTTTCCGGAAAACTGTTCTGGAAAAGGGCCAGTGTAGACAGCACAGATTTCTTTTCCGCAAAAAAGCCCCGATCACGAAAATGACAATCGGGGCTTTTTTGCGGAAAAGCACGTCTACATTGGCACGGACGCTTTTCCGGAAAAAGTGCTTTTCCGGAAAAGCATCCTGCCAATGTAGACACACTTTTTCCGGAAATACTTATAACGGAAAACTGTTCCGTTTTAAGCATTTCCAGAAAAGGGTGCCAGTGTAGACGTAGCCATCATGTATCACCCATAAGGTAGTAGTCAGAAACTGCAAGACCTCTGATTGAAGGCACCAAGCCTAATTCATCAATGCCCAGAGTTCAGCCTAGTTTGCTATTCAGTTGTGACTCTCATTAGTGTAATAAAAGTAGTGTATAAATCTGATATAGTTCAATGCAAATAATGCCAATTACTATTGGTTAAACTGGCATATTTGAATCATCACATCAGAACTAGTTTAATCAAAATTAGCTACTGTCTAAACAGTTAAGTAAATAAACCCAAGAGCATAGACTGCTGAATAAATTTGAAAACAGCACTGTTTATCAAAACTGATCAGTTATTCACTTTAACATCTAATACTTTTGGGGAACACAATTAGAGGAGACGCTTATCACTTATGGGAAATTGAAGCTGACTTTCAATACTGACAGATCTAAACACACTTAATGTATCAGTGATTGTAATTCACACTTGGTGTTGGGAGCAAAAATCCAACAGACAGAGTTATCTACTGGAGATCCAGAGAGCAGCAAATGTATCAGTCAAACAACCACTGCTTCTGTTCTGCTGTCTAGGGACCCATTTTCCACGCAGTGCCTAATGCAGTGAGAGAAACGTCACTGATGGTTGCCGCATAGTTAATACTTCCTGCTCCAATGAAAATTAAGCATTTGATAAAAGAGACAGACATTTTTTCAAAGTAGGAAATATATTGAGAAGCTGCCTTACCTCCATCTAGTTCTTCAGCTCCAAAATGATTCCTGTAGAAGAGCATAATCTCAATCTTGTAACACTTGTAGACAGTCACTAAACAAACAAGCAGCAGCAGAATAGCACCAAGCCCACCAGCAAGCTCAACTGTATACATCAGTTCTGCAAAGAATTATAAAATGGAATAACAACCACATTCAGAATTAGAGAAAGGTTAACACTGGAGATAATGTTCAGGTTGAAAATAATAGTAGAATGCAAGTGCAGGATTTTTAAATATAATTTCCAGATTGTTTACAGAACATTTCTGAACTCTCTGAGAAATGTACAGATAATGCATGCAGTTTTTCCTTTATACATATGTAAATACCCACAGGCAACATTTTAAATAGCTTATGTGAAAAGTCAGTCAACTGTTTTTGCCCAATGTTGTGTGCTGGGTTTAATTTATAGCTATATATCACTGCTTTGTTTGCAATACATATATTGCATCGCACCATTCATATTTTAAGCAAATATTCTCCTTTTGTAGAGCTGACACAACCCTCCTCCCCAGCAGAAATAAAAGATCAGACACACAGCTGTGTTTCATGATGGGTTTCTGTCACTTGCATTAGATTAAATGAAAGATAAACCTTTTACTATTTCAAAATATAAATAAAAATGCTTACAGTATATGAAGACAAATCATCCTAGAAGCCCCCAAACCCGATTCCTCAGTTATGTGTTAATATTTTTGACACAGTTGATCTGCAATTCATCTTTATTCCCTGCTGTTTCCCTGGACAGGGAGATCTTCTGTTTTGATATTGCAAATCATCACAATTTGTCAGATCTAACATTCAGATTCAGAGCATGACCGCTCATCCTTTGTTACATTATCCCACTGGAGATTCACATGATGGATTGAGATCATTGTCATGTAGCTCAATCCCTTAGGATGGAGAATCCAATCAAATGCAGCCATATCTGTCTGTCTGACAATAGCAATCTCCTCGGTGATGTCATTTATCAGATGATAACAATAAGTGATAAGTGATAACAATAAGATGATAACAAACATAAGTGATAAGTGATAACAATAAGATGATAACAAACATCATTGTTTGTTGTTTCTACATCTAATAGTTGAATAGTCAAGAAAATAGAAGTAACTCTTGAGAGTCCATTTTGTTATTGTTCTCACTACTCTTCAAATAAGAAATGAGAATGCAAAAAGAAAAAAAAAATCATGAAAAGTGCCAAGGGTTTTGTTTGTTTGCTATCTTAAAATTGGGGAGGAGCAGTAACTTGGTACATTCCAGAAAAACCCAAGAAAACATTTTTTAAATTTTTCTATAATCCAGTTTTGAAAGAGGACTGGAGCAGGACTTGGATATTAAATGAACACAGTTTGGCCAATAAAAAACCTAACTGGAAATTAATACAGAATTCCAGAAGGAAAATATTATATAATGCATTACTAAGGAACACTGTGCCCTATAAACAGCAACCTGTGTAGATAACATTTGCTTCCATTTGGACAGCCTGTGCTTGGGTTAAGCAATGTAAATTCTCCCATTATCCAGGTAATGTTTTTTTGGCTATGCATATGTAATAATACATTACTCTACATCTCAGTTGAAGAAACAGAATATTAGAAAAAAATGACAGTTCCATTTCATTTTACTATGTGCTACCAACAAATGTACCCATTTTATTAATCTGATATACACACCACTGGTAAAAAAAAAAGGTTTCATTGTTCCCTAGAGGACACTACAGATAGGTCTACACTAAAAGGGGAGGTTGAAGCAAGATACACAACTCCAGCTACATTAATTATGTAGCTGGAGTCAACGTACCTTCTTTTGCATTTCCCCACTGTCTCCACAGTGGGAGGCCAATGGGATCAAATGCTCTCATTGGCTTCCCTCAGACCTCAAAGAATGAGGAGCAGCAGATGCTGGCGGGGGCAGCCATCAGCATTCGATTTAGCAAGTCTTAACTAGACTCACTAAATCAAACTCTGAAAGATTGATTGTGGTTGGGCTGATCTTCTGTTCAATAGAGACATGGCCTGGAAGTGCAATAAAACAAAATAATTTACATTTCATATCATTCTTTTCTAAACTTTGGTGGAAACTCTTTTGCATTAACATTTTTAAGATCACCACTTTTTATTTCCTACTTTCAGTACTTTTTCAGGCTGTAGAAAGGAAGCTCATTTTAAAAACATCACACAACAAAACAATACTCACAGTTTGCATAGGCTTTTAATACAATATTTTAGAAAATAAATGGAAATGGAAATTACTCTGCACTGGCACGCAACAGCCAGTTTATCATTTTGCACCACATGTATTGCAGCTGTTCAGTGGTAATTAGAATATGGGGGGGTATTAATAGGCTATGTTGCTAGGTGTAAAATATACCAACCAATGTACTCACTGTATTGATGTATTAAAGGCAAGGAAACACTTTATTACTCAAAAACAAAATGTTCCCCAAACTCAACAAGGGAGAGGTTAAACAGAAAACACTGCATGTAATTGTCTTTCCACCATCAAGGTGTATGCAAACTAATATACTGTAAGAAAAGTATAACTTTGGTTAATACAAAGTCTCCTTTAAAGCACATTTTTGTGCAATGTTCACTATTGGAATTATACACATCTCTAGTGCAGGTACAACATATATAATTATTTCCTTTTAATAAAATCAAACTGAATTCACAGAGTATTTTTTCTCTGTTGGCAGGGCAACACAGTAAAATTGGTAAGAACATTCACTGATCCTATGGGTATGTCTACACTACACCTGGAAAAATACCTCTCAGCCCAGATAGAAAGACTTGTACTACCCCTGTTCAAGCAATGAGCTAAAAATTGCATTGTCACTGTTGTAGTAGTGGCACAGACTATCTGACTAAGTAGGAGTCTGACTGACCTCTTGGGTCCATAGTAAGCTTCTCTGTGTCATTGTTTTTCCCATCTGTAAATTGGGGATAATGGTACTGACCTCCTTTATAAAGCACTTTGAAACTGACCAATGCAAAGTACTATATCATGTTATATCATGACCATTAATGTTACACTATAAGCAAAGGTAGTAAGACATACTTATTTTCACACTTCATTGCTTTATTTAATCCTTTGTATTAAACATTGGGCCTGATTGTTACAGCAAGCGTGATGCGCTTTTTCTGCTCAAGTTCAAGTTGCCTGGAGTGGTAGCATTTTAAAAAGATTCAGTTTCAGCACAAGTCCACATCAAAAAGGAGAAACAAAAGGTGCTGGAAATCTTTTAAAACCTATTTAGTGTTTGTGTTATGTTAAAATGATAGACCCTTGCCCTCTTTAAGAGACTACGACCAAAGGTTGAAAACTGTAAAGGAAAATTATCCTGCTGAACCTGGGGGGAACTAGCATTTTGTTCAATGCAACAAATGAACATGTGCCAAAGAGTTACATTCAAGAGCACAATCATCATTTAGTTACAGGCAATTAACAACAGTCCTCCAGCAGAACAAGAACGGGTCTACTTTAGGGGAAAACCCATTGATTACTGCTACAGTAGTAGATTGGTTTCTGAATAAATTGCTTCAATTTAAAATGAGATCTGCTACAAGCATTTTGACCAATGGCTACATTTTTTCTCTCTTTATCATGATGGTTTGGCCAAGCAATCCAGTGAAAGAAACAGCTAATTAAAATAAAGTACATGCCCTCTCTAAACATACAGAATGATATGGCTGGTAATAAATGCATTCATGTTACACTAAGCCTACTATAATTATCAGGTGCACTTCTGAAATTAATCTTTGATCTACACCTGACTTTAACTTCCTCAGCAGTATCACAGAGGTCATTTAATATATACTGTATTTATTTATTTATGGCATTTGTACCAAGGAGTAAATCAAAGGAAAGATACTCTCTGAAATTCATGCCTCACCTGGCTTCCTTTTAAGACTAGTTCTTACTCTATATAGATGGAGCTACCAAGTACAAATTATGCTTCAAATATTCTTTCTTGTGGGGAATGGCTAGAAGTGGAAAGGGCTAAAAGAATGTACTGCCCATTTATGGAAAAACTTAAAAGCCCACTTCTTCAAATGAGTTGTGCCCACAAAAGCTCATGATACCATCTACATGTTTTGTTAGCCTTTAAGGTGCTATTAGACTATATACTGTTTTTTAAGTTTTTCCTGTTACAGACTAACTCGGCTACCCCTCTGAAGCTTTTACCCATTTAAAGGACAGGATAGACTCTAAAACTGGGAAAGTCTCGGGTGTATTCAAGGAGGCACTGCCCTACCCTAAGCCCAGGTTATATAAAACAAAAAAAGGAAGCTAAGCAAGGGAAAGGGAGGTAGAATCCAGGCAGGTTAAAGCAGGTCATAGTCTCTCTTAAGCTCTAATCAGACCTGGGGACCTGGTATTATGGACATTACATTTGGGAGCTGTGAATCCAGGTCCTGAGGGGAGAATCTAAATTATTTATTTTAATTGCTTCTGTCCTAAGTCTTATTCAGATGGGGTAATTTGTTAATGTGTGTTGGCTTCTCTATTCCACAGGCTATTAAAACAAAGCTGGGGAAATTGAGGTGGAGAACATCTACTGCACTGTATCAAATCATAAGAACAGCCATACTGGGTCAGACCAAAGGTCCATCTAGTTCAGTACCCTGTCTTCCAACATGGCCAATGCTGAGTGCCCCAGAGGGAATGAATAGAACAGTTAAACATTCAATCATTCATCTCCCATCCCTCATTCCCAGCTTCTGGCAAACAGAGGCTAAGAACACCATTCCTGATCATCCTGGCTAATAGCCATTGATGAACCTATCCTCCAGGAATTCATCTAGTTCTTTTTTAACCCTGTTATAGTCTTAGCTTTCATAATATCATCTGTCAAGGAGTTACTCAGGTTGACTGTGCAATGTGTGAAAAAAAACACTTACCTTTCTTGGTTTTGTATTAAACCTGCTGCCTATTAATTTTGTTTGGTGACCTCTCTTCTGTTATGTGAAGGGGTAAATAAAATTTCCTTATTCAATGTTTCCACAGAATTCATGATTTTATAGATCTCTATCATATTCCCCTTTAGGCAACTCTTTTCCAAGCTCAAAAGTAGCAGTCTGATTGACTTCTCCTTATATGACAGCCATTGCAAAGTCCTAATAATTTCTGTTGTCCTTTTCTGAATCTTTTCCAACTCCAATATATCTTTTTTGAGAAGTGGTGACCAGATCTTCATTTAGTGTTCAGGATGTGGGCATACCGTGTTCATTCACATACCTCACAATTTTGTTCTTTACAGTAGTTTCAGCCAGTTTGCCTGGTACTAAAGTTAGGCGTACTAGCTTGTAATTGCCAATCATTGCTGGGATCCTTCTTAAAAATTGGTGTCACTGGTTTAAATGGTAGGTTGCAAAATACAGTAAGTAATTCAGCAATTTCACATCTGAGTCCTGGAATACCATATAGTTCTGGTGATTTATTCATGTTTAGTTTATTAGTTTGCTCTAACAACATCTCAATTTAGGACAGTTCCTCAGATTTGTCACCTAGAAAGAAGGCTCAGACCAAAAAGGAAACACGAGGACTCTCAACACCTTTGCAATGGAGAGGGGCTTTTATAACTATGTAATTACAGAACTACGTCAGGCCCCAATCTTGCAATGACTTACACAGATATCTTAACTTTAAAAGGTGTGAAAAATCTCACCAAAATCAGTGGGACTACTCAGATTCTCTCAGCCTAAGCATGTATATAATTTTCTTCAGCACTGGGGGTGCAATGTACTTCTGTAATTTCTACATGATTCTGGTTATCTTGGACAATCAACATATGAACAGGTTAACATATACCAACAAATGTGTGGGCTAAGAATTCTTATATGAAACTGAAGAAAAAATAATATGATTTTGAAGGGAATTACTTGAATATATTGACTAAAATTCATAACTTTTGTGCTGTAGGATAAAGCACAAGCTGGACAAAAATAGTTTTGGCAGCTGAAGTAAATAGAAACTCATCTAACAAAAATGAATTTGGAGTAGAAAATAAATGTTTCCTATAATATAAGAAGGCTGGCTAACAGAGGAATATTTCCTTGGGTCATATGACAGATGCTCCTAATGAACACAGGCAGTGTTTAGGATGGCAGAGAGAGTGCCACATACATAAAGATTAAGACTGAGTGAAGAAATGTACATTTTTCTTTAAAGATATTTATGAGGACTGCACAATAATTCATAATTTAAATATATGCCATATGGTAGTATATATTTACACAGTATGTGAGTATGTAAATAAATTGTTTTGGATCTATCCTTTCATTTTTATTATTTCTATATATCAATAAAATCTACTTTTATTTAAGACAACTGGAATAAGTTCATAGATACTTGCTACCTCTGGATAATCACTGGTGGGAACCCTAGGATATGTCCACAATGCAATAAAAAGTGTGTTGGAAGCATGCATAAAACAAACCCAAGCTAGCTAGTTCAAACAACAATAGGAGGATGGGTGGCAAAATGGGCTGTATGAGCTCTCCAAGGGCCCTTGTATGTATTCAGTTGGCTAGATGGGTGGCAAAATGGGCTGTATGAGCTCTCCAAGGACCCTTGTATGTATTCAATTGGCTAGCCTGTGCTGTTACTATGCCTTCATTTACATTATTCCAGCTAAAAAAACTTTGAAAATAATGAATGATCCTGTAGCACCTGAGGGTATGCCTACACTACCACCCTAGTTCGAACTAGGGTGGTTAATGTAGTCAATCAAAGTTGCAAATGAAGCCTGGGATTTAAATATCCCGGGCTTCATTTGCATCTTGCTGGGTGCCACCATTTTTAAATCCCTGTTAGTGTGGACTCCGTGCCTGCGTTCCACGAGGAGTAATGGTAGTTCGAATTAGCCTAATTCGAACTACCTACTCCGTGCCGCGTGTAGCCGCGGGCACAGAGTCCAAACTACCGGGGATTTAAAAATGGCGGCGCACGGCAAGATGCAAATGAAGCCCGGGATATTTAAATCCTGTGCTTCATTTGCAACTTCTATTGACTACATTAACCACCCTAGTTCAAACTAGGGTGGTAGAGTAGACATACCCTTAGAGACTAATCAAAAAAATATAAATAGCATCATGGACATAATCCATTTCTTCAGATGACAAATATGGATCAAGGAGTCTAGGGGTACAAATATATAGCAGAAAAAGAGGGGAAAGGAGAAGGAACCCCCCATCAATTAAAGTGTCAGTGGTGTCTCGAAGGTACACCGATAGCATAATGTCTGAAGAGAGAGTCAACATAACCAGATAACCTGCTGTAAGTATGCCAATGCCTGAGATGGTGGGACAGCTGGGATTTCCAGGTTTGTAGATCTTGGGTGGCAGATACAAAGTTATTTCAGAAACCAGCTACAGAGAGAGTCTATGGAACTGGCCTTCATATGAAAATTTGACACATTCACCCAAGGACTGAACAAAGACAAGTCTTGGATGGGCAGTTATATTCAACACCCAAATTACATAAAAAGCTAAGTATCAGCCACTTACAAGCCTCTCTATTAGCCTCATTTAGCAAGGACACTTTCATTGATAAGTTTTTACCCCCCCTCCTCTTCCCTCTTTTTCTCCTATTTATTTGTACCTCTAGACCCCTTGCTCCATATTTGTCATCTGAAGAAGTGGGTAGTGCCCATGAAAGCTCGTGATACCATCTACATTTTTTGGTTAGTCTCTAAGGTGCTACAGGACCATTAATTGTTTTTGCAGTATTTTTTTTGTTATAGATTAATATGGATACACTTCTGAGATTATTCTACCTAGCTAGGTCAAATCTAGTTCAGGTATGTCTGCACATACTGCAGTCACATCTCCAGTCAAGTGCAGACATACACATAGGGTACGTCTAGACTACATGGCTCTGTTGATGGAGCCATGTAGAGGAGACAGGACGACAAAGGGAAACGAAGCTTTGATTTAAATAATTGCCATTTCGTTTAAATCAAAATGGACGCCATGCTGTGCTGAACAGTTGTTTGTCGGCACAGCGTGGCAGTCTAGACAGGGATCTACTGACCCCAGAAACCTTTGTCAACAGATCCTGTAAGTCTCATTTCACAGGTGCTTAACCCCTCTCCTACCCGAATGTTAAAAACATCACCTCAGCAAACAGTGCTTTGTCAGCAGGAGTGCTGTACTGCCAACAAAGCAAACACTGCTTGTCCGGAGTGGAAATTTTTTGTCAGCAAATCTGCCAACAAACAGCGTTTACGTTGCTCACCTTTTAGTGACATGTCTGTGGTGCTGAAAACTGGGCTGTGCAGACAAAGCCTGAGTAACCTGAAAGTGATTTATCTGAGTTACAGTTTATGCTTTTAATTTGTATAACCATTGATAGAAATCAATTGTTTCTTCATTCACTAGAAAATAATCATTTTTAAGGAATTTAAAGAACTTTTCTATTCTCGCTCTCTCTGTGCAAATCAAAGACATTGCGTTTATATGAATTTTTACAGCACTTGACATACTGCAGCTCTGATTCTGCTGGATCTCACAGTAGTAACATCATATATCTTTGGAGATAGAGTTTTAATTTCTCCTAAGAAATGAAGGATACCTAGTCACAGCAGGAGAGTAATTATACTAACTGCTTCCCATAAAATGTTAGCTCAGGAAAATGGCAAGATTGAAAAAAAATGTAGAGGTTGCAAAAGAATGAAATGTACAATGTCTAAATGAGGAACACCACATTTTAAAGATATTTCATATTTAAAATTGAAAAGAAATCCATCCTGATACAGAATTGCATTAGTCTCTGTTTAACCCATCTCTCAAACAAGAACATTCTTAATCACATTAACCCTTCCTAATTAGGAATACTTCATGGAGCTATAGAAATTAGAGAGTCTACTCAATTACTTCAAGATCTTCCAGAAGAAAAATGAGCATAAGAAAGAAAGGGAAGTGATAAACTGTGGGAGGAAATGGAATACCAAGAATGTAAAACCATACAGCATAGAGTTTACATTCATTTCTAAGACTAATATTAAGCAATAATTAAACTCTACAAAGTTTATAGGACCAACCCATGAAATTTCCTTCCTTGTCCCTAAAGTTTAGATGTGAGCTTATATGGGTCTTCTATAATTAGAGGAGATTAGCAGGCAAAACTGCTAATTGAAACAGTTGGAAAAAAATCTGATATACTTCCCAATTGGCAAGACAGAACTGACAGAGACCAGGGATCTGAGTCAATGTTTAGTATTCTTACTAAGGTGTTTTGTGGAGGTCCCATACTGCTGCCTTCTGGTAAAGAAAAAAGGCCAAGAGCGAGGATTATGAAGCCAGGGTATAGTGTGTCCTGGATTATATATTCAGTCTCAAAATGTATACTGATTAGATCTGAGACTGTGTATAATAATGGCAGCAAACATTTTTTGGGGGAGGAATCAGGGAGAACATCACATTTATGCTTTTGGCTGTATATAAACTTCATCTAAAGTAACTGAGAATCGCACTTCAAACTTTTAGAACTGTCCAACAAACAAAGATGATTGAGTCATTTTAGTTGATCCTAGATTTTTTTCTACAATCATTTTCTGCTTAAGAAAAGAGTTGATAATGATTTCTATTCCATTTCTCAGACAGAATGGAACTTGGAAACAGCTTTTTTTTTTTTTTTTTTTTTAACCATATAAACAGATTCTTATATAAAAAAAGACACACAAGTTTAAGGCATTAGCAAATATAGTGGTTCAAAGTTTTATTATAATGGGGTTTGTTTCTATTGGGAACTTACATTTTTGCCTAATTGTTGAAGTCATTAGGAACAATTAACAGACATCCTAGTGTAGAAACCTGTTAGTAACATATCTCATGTGATGAGCTCCCATTTAAAATCTTAGAAGTCTTATAGAATTTCAGTACATTATGGCAGAGGGAACTATTAGACTTGCAGTTTGTTTGCAGAAGGTTACAAAAGAAGTTGTTGCTTCTTCTCTCACTTAAATCTGAACAGTCAATCATGATTATCACTGTGGAATATAGGCCATAATCTAATCCTAATGACTAAGAATACTCTTGAGATCAGCAATTTGGCTTACTTGAGCTCTTTACTCATGAACAGCATTATATTGGCATGCCAGTGATGCTACCATTAAAACTCTGTCAACAGAGCTGCTAAGCTGAAGCACTAAACTTACAGGATACTGGAATCTTCTGGTGAATTTGCTTTATAAATACTGCAAACTAAATTAAAATAAACAAAGTAAACAAAATGTTTTGAATCAGATACAAGTCCACACAAGATAAATCCTGAATTAAGCTTACCTATGCTTCTTCATCCTGAATTAAGCTTACCTATGCTTCATTTTCGCCATCGGGGCATTTTTGCGCAAAACAGTTCTTCCCTGTCTACATCGGCCCTCTTGCGCAAGTATTCTTGCACAAAAGGGCTTTTCCCCGAGCGGGAGCATGAAAGTATTTGCACAAGAAGCACTGATTTTGTACATTACAAAGTCAGTGCTCTTGTGCAAATTCAAGCGGCCAGTGTAGACAGCTGGCAAGTTTTTGTGCAAAAGCGGCTGCTTTTGCTCAAAATCTTGCCAGTCTAGATGCATCCGAGGAGAATGGGTAACCACTGATCCATAGGTACATAAGGTATGTTCTCAGATACAGATATTTGCCCTGGTGTAGCCAGACAATAGAAGAGAACTAGCAGAAACCTTTTCTTCTCTAGTCTGTCTGTCACCAGCTGCCAGTGAAGAATGGGGGAGTCAGTGGGCCCTGCACCCCCATCCACAGTCAGATGTGACTCTCAGCCAGCAGATGGAACAGAAGGTTTATTAGTCAACAAGGATACAGCATAGAACAGACCTATTAGCATAGTAAGTCAAAGCAGCCAGTTCAATCCCTCTTCGGGAGAAGGTGCTCTAAGCCAGGAACCTGACTCTCCCCCTGCACCTCTAGCCAGCCGAGACTGACTTACCTGCAACTTGTGGTCCCCCGGCCCCCATCCAGGCTCTTCCTATGGCCTTTGTCCTGCTTCTCAGTTAAAAAATGTCACATGGCTGCACTCCATCCTGGGCTCAGGTTACAAAGGCTATAGGCCACTGTGTACATGCAGGAGGATGGGGCAGCCCCCCTCTGTGGGAGTCAGAAATTCCCATCATCTTCTAGATCCCAGGTGAGCAATTAAACAGCAGTGATTCACCATGGTTAGCCCCTGGCAGGCTGCTGCTGCTAAATTTACCTGCGCCTCCACAGATATGGATGGATTGCCACTCCCATTGGCTGTGGATTACTGTTCCCGGCCAATGGGAGCTGTGGGAAGTGGCAAAGACCAGGACACTGTTTCCTGCAGTTCCCCTTGGCTAGCAATGGCAATCTGCATCCAATGGGAGCTGCAATCACCCGTACCTGCAGAGGTGAAGGTAGATAGAGCAGCAGCAGTAGCCCTCCTGGGGCTAACCCTGGCAAAGCAGATCCAACCTATGGGCTGGTATTTGTCCACCTCTAATTTAGTTATTGATACAGTGACCAAGGAAAGTGATGCACATGCTTGGGGCTACTATAAGAGTAGAAATCACCTGCAACACAACAAGATGAATGAAATCCCCTAGTGTGTCACACCAGCGCAGAAGATTTTACTGACAAACAGTACTTCAAAACACAAATAGCAAACACAGACATGGGACATTTTTTTTATTATTTGTTGTTAAATGAAGAACAGGGAAAAAGTGAAGAAACGGAAGAAGAAAACATGGAAAGAAAAGTAAAATGGCATCTGTTTCTCTCTACCAGGAATCAATCACAGGTTTCTAAAAAGTTAGATCAAAACTTTTCATCTTTGTCTGAGGTCCCTTCTCTGAAACATTACCTTCTGTGTAGCTGCCAGGTCAGCCAAGACAATGACCCAAGTTTTAATCCCTTGAGGCAGTCTGCTGTTCCACCTAAGCCATTAGATTCAATTGGTTATAAGCACTGGTCTAGAGAATCAAACTTTCATTGAGTTGGAGAGCTTCCAAGATGCTGGGATGTATCCCAAAACACAATTCTGGGAACTAATTTTTAAGGAGGTGAACATTATCATATTCAGTTCTTTGAGCCAAAAGGGTTGTATCTTGGGACAATGCCAAAACACATGAATCAGTGCAGCTGTGGGAAACCCACAACTCCAGCAGCTGTTTATAACGGCAAAGCTCATGCACTGTAACCTGTGTGGGGACCAATGTGAATGAAGTAATTTTCTGCTCGATCAGCCTTAATAGTAGATCAATAGTAGAGTTTTTAATGTTTTGCAAGGCACTTTCCTATTGGCTAGGGTTCACAGTTATATTCAAACTTTTATTCTAGGGCTGGCAAGCGCAATCTAAATTAAGCAGGATCTTTTGGGTCAGGAAGTTTTAACATACTATAGAGCTGGTTGGCGAACCTATTGAAACTGCCTATATCAGTAAAAATCCTTCAGCCTCTGCTGTTCCCAGTATATCAAAACCAAATATGTCTTTCAAGGGATGCATAAGCTGCAGGTAATATCATGCAGCTGGAGTACGTAGGTAGGATTGTTGTTGAAGTGCTTAAAGAGAGAAACTGATCGTCTGAGATCAATTGACAGACCCAGATTATCCCTTTATCTATCTACCCTCTCCATGTTAGTGTCTTCTTGTCAATTGTGAACAATGGGTTGCCCCAGATTAAAGCATTAATGTGAGAGAAGGGATGGAATTTAAATTTTCTAGCAAAGTGACCCATGTTTTACAGCCAGTGCTATAGGGGATATTTTATGATGAAAAAGGCCGTATGCTGACTCCAATATTCCTGCCAATGGGAATGAGTGGACCAACTGTTTTTTCACCAGCAGTCAGGGAGAGATCAGCTTTGTTATGTATAGAGCCATAAGAGAGCCTAGATAAGGATAAATAGAAGCCTCCAGATTTTACTGGGAGTTGCAATTTACACAAAGTCATTCTTTACTTTCTCTTATTTTCCCTCCATGAAAAAATTTCCTGAAATAAAATGGAAGAATAGTAACTGACAGTCTCTCAGGATCTACAATATCCAGGAAATCGTATTCATTCTGTTAATTTTGCGTGAAGGCAATCAGTAAGGGTCTGCCCAGATCTCTCACTACCTGGGCTAATATGATTAATATTCATCTAGATTAATTTTGACCAGATTCTCTACCTCATCAGGGATGAGTATCCCTAAACATTTCACTATAGTTGGGCTGCTACCTTAAATTCCTAGAAAACATATTTTGAGGAGACTCATGGGGGTTGGGAGAACAATCTTTCACAGCGGGGATGGCCAAAGATCTCAGTGACTGAAAACACTGTGTGCCAAAGCCATCACATTACTTTGGCTGTTTTCGACGTGCAATGACTCCCAGGTGGCTGCCTCACAGCTCCTTCAACCAAGCTTCAACCTTACTCTAGGCAACAAATTAATCCTGATTTTTACAAAACACTCTCTGAGGTGATTTTGAAATACTATTTATTGATCTACTTAGGGTGATCTTGGTCTGAAGCCTGTGATCCCAGTTTGTGATCTTTCTACAGGATGAAAACTGCCTCTAAATTTCAAAGGGAGGACAAATCTAAGAGCTCTTTTTAATATCAAAGGGAATGAAGGATTTCCTCTTTGGATGATGAATGAGCAGATGTTTGGAAGAGCTAGTGCCTAATAAAGGTGGAAAACCTTAGTGAAAAAGTTCAGTAGGAGAAATATGAAGGACTATCTGGTGTTGGTGAAAAATGCCATAGGAAGAAAAAATGGCAACCAATTTTATCCATTTGCTGAGTAAATCTCTCATGCACAAACCTGGAAAGAATACAAATCTCTACCCAAAGGTGTAGTTTGAGGGGAATATAAAATATCCTTATCTTCTGGAAGAAAGAGAGAATTTATCTCACCTACAAGACCTTTTCTATCTTCTCCATAAGATGATCTAAGAGGGCCTCAATTTCTCTCATGGTTTGTTACTCAGAAGGTTTACAAGTTTAATTCTTCCATTAGTGGCTAGCGCCGTATTTATGCAATACACAGAGATAAATTACATGATCAGTCTCATTCCTTTGCTTTGAAGAAACAGAAGGATGTGCCCACACTAAGCTTCTATTTGCCTTCTGACTTCTTCAGGAAGTCCATTTAATTTTTAAGCAACTTCTGCAAATACCTTACTTTTGCAAATAATCCTATGGCACAACCAAGATTGACAGAGATGAGTAGAATCAGAGTGAAGCAGTGGTTCCTGGGACAGGAGAAAATGATTATAAGATTTTAATCCCGGTCTCTGATCTCCAGATTTTTGTCTTGAAGGTGCATATTTTCTCACTCTGTAAATATCATCTGCTCTGAGAGGCCAGATCATATGGAGTGGCCTTAATGAGCTCTAGTTTAGCTTTCACGCCCAAAGATAACCACTTTTTAAAAACATCTATAATGACATTCTAATGGCTTTCTTTCTGTTCTGCAGTGAAGGAGAGCTGATGAGCCAGTCCCATCAGGGAATTAATGAAACTCCCTCCTACCTTACTGCAGTCATAGTAACCTGCACTTAGGTAAATGTTCTTGGAAGTGAAGCTAGTTGAAAGGGCAGGGTAGGGAACTGAAATTCATTCTGATGGATACAAATTACAGCGAGTAGTATTTGGGGATAAAGCTGATTGAGACTGGCTGATGCCAAATTATTTTTTAGGTTCACTGGTATTAACACTTTTTTCTTATCAGCATCAGTATAATGTCCAGAGTTTGAACAAAAGGTTATACACCACAAATATCTTATTTAATATATGCCTGCTTAAAGAGTCATGCAACATTACTTTTTCAACTAAGATAAGACTGCCTGTGTTTTACCTGAAAGCTTTATGCAATGTTGGTCTGTGTTATTTGACACTGAAGGCCAGATGATTGATTTTTTCTGAATGATATTGGAAGTTCAACACATATCTTATCCACCTAATTTACTGCCTTCCAGGCTAAGTATGATCTGGTGATATTAGGACTGAGAGCTGGTAGATCTGATACATTGCTGTCCCAGTGGATGTCACATGCAAGTAAGGTATTCACATCACGGCTGCAGATATGAACTTCATGTAAAATATGGAAGTTCAGTTCAGGAAAGCCGATCTGTTTGACATCTTTCTGTTGATCTAGCTTCTGTCCCATACCATCTGAATTTTCTCATCAAGACAACAATACAGTTGGTCCCTGAGTTGCGAACGGTCGACTTACGACCATTCGCAGTTACAACCAAAAGTGTAGTAAATGGCGGACCCCAAGTTACGAACGCGATCCGTGTTTACAAACAGCACGGTCATGTGTAACTCAATGGGGTCTGACTTACGAACAAACCGAGTTACGACCAATTACTTGGTCCGTAACCGGTTCGTAAGTCAGAGACAGGCGATAGTCCATGGATGGATGACTGATCTAGGAGCTATGATGTACAGAAAACATGAGATCCTTTCTCCATCCTTCAGATGCTAGCTGGCCCTTCTCAAGCTTCAGCATTGTGGAGGCAGCTGTACAGAAGTCTTTATACAGAGCACCAACTCCTTTTGCTCTTCTTTGATTTTACCATTGGAAAAGTCAGTCAAACATTGAACTTTTTGTTCTGAAAATGCTATTTTTGAAAAAAAAAAAAAACATTTTCCAATGAGAAAATCTTTCATTTGAAATGTTTTGACCAGGCCTAGATTATAAAAGCAGCATACCAGCTGTTTGCCATCTGAAAGCGCTTATAAGAAAGAAATGTATAGGCTTTATAGTATGTAAAAATGTTGCACATTACCTAGGTAATAAGTATTGTGGGTTTTTTGTAGAGTCATTTATGCAGGTGACAAACAAGCATGCTGACATGATGGCAGCAGTGGAGTAAGATGCAAGAATGCAGGGGGAAAAGAGGGATAGGCTAAGACAACATGCTTACAAGTTGCAACAAATACATTTGTCATCTGCTATAACAAAGTGGAAAATAGCAGAGCCCTATGTCTGCCCCTGGCATAGAAACCGGTATGTTAGTTTATATGTTTTGTCTTTTAATCATACACAGTAAAAAATATGATATGGTGAAATATTTGATCACATTCTTTATAGTGTGTTCAGTGGCACTGTGCAATTAAAGGCTACGCTGTAATTCCAAGCTACCATGTAATTTAACATCAACATGGGAGATTTAGTCTATGACAAAAAATAGTCTCATTTTTGCAGGAGATACCCACTATTCAAGGATATTCTCTGTCTCTCTTTTGTCTAACATTATATTACTTATTAGATTGGTAAATTGTTGTATGTTTCCTTGAAATTAATCCCCATGAAAAATATAAAACTGCAGTGTGTGATTCATACATTATATAATATAAAATAGTCTGCCAGTAATTAGTTTGTGCTTGGTTGTCTATCAATATTCATTTCTGGAGGGTTCCAAAATCTAGTTGAACTTGTACCAGTTTTACAAATGATAAATGACAGCTACCATTGATAACTTAAAATCAAGAGGAGGTACCCGAGAAACAGAATTCTCTTCCCTTGGATAAAAAGAAAACAACATGATTGAACAATAGTAAAACAAAGAGTTTTTGTCTAGTAGAGTGCAGAAGGGAAGTGAGGCTTACTATGGTTCTCTTCATATCCCTTCCACTACTGATTCCCTTTGTTAACTTAGGCAAGACATGTAGGAGCAGATTTTTAAAGGTATTGAGGGATTGCTGCACTCAGCATTATAACGTCTAACTGATCCTAACTCCCAAAGTTGGCAGAGAAAGTTCTAGAATGCTGGAACTTTGGGATCCAACTCCTGAGCTCAGTTATTCTTACTGTAATGTACCTTAAATGGACTCTGACTATACTGTACTTTATTTGCAGAGCAAATTTACCATTTTCAATGTCCCTGAGCACTTATTAAGCTTAAGATATTGAGATCAGCCTTCACTGAATGAAAGGTGTTTAGAATTAAATAGCCCTAATGATAATATAATAACGAAACACTATAGTTAGAGTTACCAGAGGGGCAGTTGTTTTAAATCAATGATTACTTAGAGTTGATACAGATGGGAAAGGTCTTTGTTTAACAAGGAGGCTGTACATTTTTACTTTCTTTTTGAACAGTAACAATGCACTGTATATAGTTTACGAAGTTTTAAGCCATTACTTATATATCTAATGAGCATTCCAGATTCTGAATTTTACTTGTTTATAAAAGCAAGCTGCAAAACAAAAAATGCCCCAAAATTAATACTTAAAAATTATAATATCCCTGAAGATGTCTTTTAATGTTTGGAAAGCAAATTTCCCTGATCTATTGCTAGCTACCAACTGTTCCAAATAATCAGAAAATAATAAATACACATTCCTAGCAGAGACTAAATGTGGGTCTAAACAAGAAACCTAAAACAGAATGTTGCCATGGTGATTTACAGAAAACCAAGCAAGCTGTGCAAACCTTGTCCTGCTAGGAGACCTGAGAGACTAGCTAGAATTTTTATCTGTCACAGTTAATTTCTCATTTTACTGAAACAGTTGTCAAAGAGCAATGTACATAGAATGCTCATAATAGATACCTTTCACATTTTATAGACACACTAGTGTCATTTTGCAAATGAATATGTCAGATTCATAGCAATTTTTTTAAAAAATATGCTATTTCTAGCTTTCTGAATATTTTTTCATATGCATGATCACAAGGTGATATCCTATGGTATGTTCGCTATACTGATAGGTCCTTGAAGAGATGTAGGAGGAACAGCGTGAATATGCAAAGTTTAATTCATGCACATTGCCAGATTAAAAGATTGTCTGTGGCAGAACGCCTACATGGGTAGGTTCTGTATAGCATTACTACAATTGCTGGTATGGAAAAGTAACAGAAAAGGAGAGAATAATAAAAAAGACCTATTAATATCAATTAATCATTGGTTTTAAACTCACCCAAAAATTAACATTATTTATGCTAGATTATTTATATATTAATTGTACTACTAAATGATAAACTATGGTCTTTTAGTGTTTACTGAACTGATCTCATGTCATGAGTTCATATACAGTAATTCCTCATTTAACATGTGCCCACTTAACACGTTTTCGTGATAGCATGATTTTTTTTTGGCAACATTTTTCGAACACCACAACCCATCCCCTCAATAACACGATTTCCCCTACCAGCCGGCAGTTGTGGGGGGCTTCCCCTGTCTCCCTGCAAAATGGCAGAGGATCGCTGCTCACTGCGCCATTCCCCGGTGACCCCCTCTGGCCGGATGCTTTGCTCCCTCTCCTCTGCCCCCCATTTACAGCCAGCAGCTGGATTTCCCCAGCTGACCAGTACCCGGCAGCTGTGCAGGACTTCCCCTACCTCCTTGCAAAGCGGCAGAGGTTCACTGCTCGCCACGCTGTTCCCTGGTGACCCTCTCTGGCTGGATGCTTCACTCCCTCTTTTCCGCCCCCCGATTGCAGCCAGCAGCTGGGTTTCCCCAGCTGGCTGGTCACCGGCAGCTGTGCGGGGCTTCCCCTGTCTCCTTACAAAGTGGCGGAGGTTTGCTGCTCACTGCACCGTTCCCCAGCCATTCCCCTCTGAGGATGCTTCGCTACCTCTCCTCCACCCCCTCCCCCCCATTTATAGCTGGTGGCTGGATTTCCCCAGTTGACCAGTCATCGGCAACTGCACGGGGCTTCCCCTGCCTCTTTAGAAAGTGGCAGAGGTTTGCCGCTCACCACACTGTTCCCCGACAACCCCTCCTCACTGGACACAAGGCATCCAGCCAGAGGGGGTCACCGGGGAATGGTGCGGTGAGCGACGAACCTCTGCTGTTTTGCAGGGAGGCAGGGGAAGTCCCGCACAGCTGCCGGCGACCGGCAAGCTGGGGAAACCTGATTGTTGGCTGCAAGCCTCCTCCCCTGTCCTTCCTTCCCTTCTCCAGAGCCAAACATCTCCCCTCCCTGCTATAACCCAGTCCCTTTGCTCCCCCAACCTTATGTCCCGGTCCCTGCTGCTAACAAGTGCAGGCTGGAGTTGCGAGTGCCCGTGCGCTTGAAACACGACCCCCACCTTTTCCATTATTTTCAATGGGAAAATTGACCCCGCATAACATGTTTTCACTTAGCACGATCATTTTCTGAAATGTATCTACTATGTTAAGTGAGGAATTACTGTACCTCTGAACAGCAGATACCAGCCTACCTGCTGATCTATTACTAAACTTCAAAGATGAACAAGCTGGTTTAGACTAATTTCCCAGGTCAATACTTGCAAGGATAAATGGCAAAACACCTATTGAATAAATGCCAAGCCAAACAGATCATTTGATTATCTTCACATTCTTATCTTTTACTATTCCTTAGTGCAGTAGAATATCCATAAAGTATTATTGTCTTCTTATTTTGGGATGATGGGAAATGAACGTTAAAAGTTATTATTTATTATAGTTTCCCTTGTGGTCCTGTTTGGGATTTAGCCACATTTCTCACGTGACAAGAGTAAAACTGAAGAAACTGGTGCCTTAATGTAAAAAGATATCTGAAAAAAAGTGAGAAACTGGTCCTTTAAAAATGGGATAATAATAGTACAATAAATAATGGACATTGGGATTTTGATGGCGTATGGAGATCATCAGGAATAGCACAGGTCAAAGTGGAATGTACTACGGGAGGCAAAATGCGAAAGTGGACTGAGAGCCTTATTTTTAGTAACCTGCTTTCTTCTTCATCCTAATGACATGGGTGGGAAACTACTGTGGCCATTAATTAAGCTCAAAGCACCTGATATCAGTGGATAGTGAAAACAGGAAGACCTTTAAAGTTTGTCTCTCAACATTCCCCCTCAAAGACCATTGGATTAAAGACAGAACTAAAATCTCTGCAAAAAGAGGTGTCTCAGAAAAGGCAGTAACCTTCCTAGTGGGAGATTTATGTACTATTTTTCATGAGAGGCAGAACCTATTATCCATGACTTTTCTAATATTTGGACTTACTTCTTACAGAAAATTATTGAAGTTTTATTGCCAGTAATTCTACTAAACTGTTATCAGTTCCCACACCCATGAGCTGTTAAATATATCCTGTATACAGACATTATTAAAAAGTGTTATTTCAGTGTATTTCTTCTGGTGACAATCACAGCTGACAGCGGGCTTCCATGGTTTACATCAAAGACCTTCACAGATGCAAGGAAGCAAACAATCAACTATTGCTATTCAGTATGTCAGACTTATAAAGCGAAGGATATCCTCAGAAAGTTTACAAATGCAACATCATTAAAATGTACAGTAGCTATATTAAAAAATTATAGACTTACCCCTCTTATGTAGAAGAATGCTGGCATGTCTGCGTCCATTTCCATTTTCAACATAACATGAGTAATTTCCCAGGTCCCCCTCTTCCACAGAGTCAAGAATTAATGAGATAGAAACTTCCTGTTCTCCAAGATGTTCCTTAATAACTCTATAAAAATGAATAATATTCTGTTTGTACCATGTCAAAGCATTAGATAATCATGATACAATGTTACTAACAAGTCACAGCACTCTGCATCAAACCATAGCCAAATTTGAAGCCAATCTTAATTAGATTATATTATGCTCTTTTCTTCCTCATTCCTAATGAGGAGGTTTGGTTTTGTAGATGTTAATGAGAGCTGCAGTTAATTGTCTTCCTTAAGCAGCATGATGCACACACTGATAATATATTGTGAGCTTAGAAGGAGACCTTGATGAGAAGTTTGCATGCTGTTTAAAAGCAGGATATAATCTCTTAAAATGATGGGATATGATGTAAGTCTGGAGAGGTTCCAAATGGCTAAATCCAGGTCAAGAGTGATGCTAGCTGTAAGGCCCAAGCTCTGCTTTTGTACAAAGGCACTCTTCTGAGATTCTTTGCAATTTCAATAGGAAGCAACATGACCATTTTTATAGTAAGAAAACTCATTACTTTGTTTTACTGAACAGTTATAAAGCAGCAGTAAAAGCTGGAAGAGTTAATGTTCCATCAGTTAATGCCATTTCAAGTGGATGTTAAAAGTGAGCACCTCCTGGGCACTTTGGATACCACCTGTCTACCCTTTGTACTCACTGTCCCCATACTAGCTTCAGAATTGTTTTTTTAAAAAACCCAATCAAGCAAGCAGGAAATTGCTTCAAATTCTCATCACCTCCACTATCCACATGGCCAAAGAAAATAGAAAACACTCTTCAGGGTCCTCCCTGAATAAACACAAAATAAGTGAGCTGTGAAGAGGGTTATCACCTCTTGAAAACTTTTAAAGCCCCAAGTCTCTGGATGAAAGGTGATGGGGGAGCTTTAAATAAGATATACAGCATAGTACAATTCTATGTAATCTGGTGTATTGGACTAGGGCTCTGTGGAATGCATTTGCTGAAGTGGTTTTTACCCATGAAAGTTTATTCCCAAATAAATCTGTTAATCTTTAAAATGCCACAGGAGTCTTGATTGAATAATCTGGAATATTTACACGGCCCTTAATGTCTTTGATATAAGATTTCCTCTGTTACTTTAGTTTGTCTGAAGATATTCAGTCTTAATTTCAAAATTGGACTACATTAGCAAGGTTATGGAGTAGAAAATCTTTTAGTAACAAATAAAATGTAAATACGCTAACTTTAGTCTGTCATAGGTATTCATTATGGTTAATATAGCTATTGTCTACACTGCATATATAATTCATTAAGAACTCTTTGCTGTCCTGTCATTTTATACAGGTAACTATCTATAACTAAGCAACCAGAGGGAATTAGCAACCAGGGGACCACAAACAGAGGAGTTTGAGAGGGAGAGAATGAAAAAGGCATGAATACTAACTTTGGGATTAGAATTCTGTGTCTGGAGACTGTTTAACCCCTTATTCCCTTTGTCACCCTCATCTAGCCTCAGTCATCCTTGTGATCACCCTCCTCCTGTGTGGTTAACTAGGGGGTAGAGATGACCTAGGAAAGAAGGCCATAAAAGCCAGAGGCTAAGCAACCAGGAGACCACAAACAGAAGAGTTTAAGAGAAAGTTTGCAAGACGGAGTCCTAGTACAATCAGTATCGTTGGGAAGGGTCACATTACCTGTGCCAGGCACTCCTTTCGTTTAGATATTGGTATAGAAAGTACGCTTATTAAGTTTGCAGATGATACCAAGCTGGGAGGGGTTGCGACTAATCTGCAGGATAGGGTCATAATTCAAAATGACGTGGACAAATTGGAGGAATGGTCCGAGGTAAACAGGATGTAGTTTAATAAAGACAAATGCAAAGTGCTCCACTTAGGAAGGAACAATCAGTTTCATACATACAGAATGGGAAGCGACTGTCTGGGAAGGAGTACAGCAGAAGGGGATCTAGGGGTTATAGTGGAACATAGGTTGAATACGAGTCAGTAGTGTGATGCCATTGCAAAGAAAGCAAACATGATTCTGGGATGCATTGACAGGTGCGTTGTGAGCATGACATGAGAGGTCATTCTTCCACTCTACTCTGTGCTTGTTATGCCTCAATTGCAGTATTGTGTTCAGTTCTGGGCACCGCATTTCAAGAAAAATGTGGAGAAATTGAAGAGGGTCCAGAGAAGAGCAATGAGAATGATTAAAGGTCTAGAGAACATGATCTATGAGGGAAGGCTGAAAGAATTAGGTTTGTTTAGTTTAGAAAAGAGAAGATTGAGGGGGGGACATGATAGCAGTTTTCAAATATCTAAAAGGGTGTCATAAGGAGGAGGGAAAAAACGTGTTCATCTTGGCCTCTGGGGATAGAACAAGAAGCAATGGGCTTAAACTGCAGCAAGGGAGGTTTAGGTTGGACATTAGGAAAAAGTTCCTAATTGTCAGGGTAGTCAAACACTGGAATAGATTGCCCAGGGAGGTTGTGGAATCTCCGTCTGTGGAGATATTTAAGAGTAGGTTAGACAAATGTCTATTAGGGATGGTATAGACAGTATTTGGTCCTGCCATGAGGGCAGGGGACTGGACTCGATGACCTCTCAAAGTCCCTTCCAGTCCTAGTATTCTATGATTCTATGATGGGGGCAAGTGATCAAAGCCCACAGATAAGTCATAAACATGGAGACCTAGGAGACAGGTGAGAAATTATGGGAAGCATGGGTTATAATAGCAAAGATAAAAGAGGAACAAGGCAGAACTGGGGGGGGGGGGAAGGGGGCAAAAACAAATCAGTAACTTAGTTGTCTGTATACTAATGTGAGAAGTATGGGAAATAAGCCAGGAGAACTTGAAATGCTACTAAATAAACACAAGTATGACATAGTTGGCATCACAGAGACTTAGTGGGAAGATATGCCTGACTGCAATATTGGTAGAGAAGGGTACAGCCTGCTGAGAAAGGATAGGTGGGGAAGGAGGAGTAGGTGTTGCCTTATATATTAAAAATGTATATTCTTGGGCTAAGGTTGAGATTGACATGAGAAGGATATCCTTGAAAGGATAAAAGGGGTAAAAAAACAAGGATGATGTCATGGTAGGGGGTCTATTATAGACCACCTAACCAGGAAGTGGATGAGGCTTTTTTTTAAACAACTAACAAAATCATCCAAAGCGCAGGATTTTGTGGTGATGGAAGACTTTGACTATCCAGACATCTGTTGGCAAAATAACACAGTCGGGCACAGATTAGCCAACAAGTTCTTGGAATGTATTGGAGACAATTTTTATTTCAGAGATGGAGAAAGGCACTACTGGAGAGGTTGTTCTAGATTTAATTTTAACAAATAGGGAGGAACTGGTTGAGAATTTGAAAGTGGAAGGCAGCTTGGGTAAAAGTGATAATGAATTGATAGAGTTCATGATTCTAAGGAATGTTAGGAGGGAAACAGCAAAATAAAGACAATGGATTTCAAGAAGGAAGACTTTAGTAAACTCAGGTAGGTAAAGTCCCATGGGAAGCAAGGCTAAGAGAAAAACAATCGAAGACAGTTGGAAGTTTTTCAAAGAGACATTAAAGGCACCAGAGCACACTATTCCACTGCATGGGAAAGATAGAAAGTATAGCAAGAGAAAACCCTGGCTTAACCAGGAGAACTTGAATGATCTAAAAATAAAAATGGAGTAATATAAAAAGCGGAAACTAGAACAAAGTCCAAAGAATGAATATAAACAAATAACACAGGCATGTGATGAGCAACATTAGAAAGGCAAAGGCACAAAATGAGTTCAAACTAGTTAGAGACATAAACGGTAACAAGAAAACATTCCACAGGTTGAACCTCTCTAGTCTGGCACTCTCTGATCTAGCCACATCTGTGGTCCAGAATAATTTTAGTTAGATGGATGTCAAATTATGATGGGTGTGGCCAAGTTTCCTACAGTGCCATAAGGTTTTCTTAGAGCCTCCAGTCCCGGCTCTCTGTGTTGTGTGCTGTTATTTAGTTCCAGTGTACCACTAAATGTCTTGTACGAGCCCAGTAAGTGTTGGAAGTGTTGGTAATGCTGACAGACAATATTGACCTCCTGTGGTTCAACAAATTCTCTGGTTTGGTACCAGACCAGAGAGGTTCAACTTGTACAAATATATTAGAAGCAAGAGGAAGACCAAGGACAGGTTAGGACTACGTCTTAATGAAGAGGAAAAAAATAACAGAAAATGTGGAATGACAGAGCTGCTTAATGATGTCCTTGATTCAGTTTTCACCAGGAAAGCTGGTAGTGATTGGATGCCTAGCATAGTGGATGCTGGAGAAAATGAGGTAGGTTAAGAAGTTAAAATAGGAAAAGAACAAGTAAAAATTACTTAGAAAAATGAGATGTCTGCAAGTCACCAGGTTGATTAATTGCATCCTAGAATTTTCAAGGAGCCGATTGAGGAGGTATCTGAGCCATAATCTATCAACTCTGAAAAGCCTCAGCCTCCAGTGCTGCACCCGCACCCCCAGCCTGTAGGCTATCTGATGGGGTCTCCAGCCAACCATGGCCTGTCTGCAGCTTATCTGGTATCAGGGAACAAGGCTCCAAGGGTCAGCCCCAGCATCCAGTGGCTCCTCTGCAGCTTGCAGGCTCTCTGTGTGGGGATGCAGGTTCTTGGAGCTGCCTCCTGCAGGCTCCTCTCACACCCCCTATTTTCTGCTACCTGTCCAGAGGAGGGACAAGACTCTAAGGGTTGGCTCCAACCTCCAGCCTGTAACCTGTGGGAGGGAAGCGGGTCGCTGCAGCCAAGGGCTGCGAGGGAGGGAAAGGACTTGGGGCACTGGGACTATTTACCGGTGTGCTGGGAGGCAAAATGGCAGAGCCCCAGCCCTGCCGGCCATTCCCTTGGTGCTATAGCTGTCCCTAGTGGACACTCTTCAGGATAGCTCTCTCCAGCAGGCACACTGCTCCCCTGTGGCCACTCTCATATCGCCTCCCTCAGAACAGCAGCCCCTCCCTTTGTATGTTATGGAAAACTGTCCTTTTCCAGGGCTTCTGGTTCTCCTGGCCTAATCAAACCCTGACCTTGCTTTAAGTCAAGAAGAAGCTGCATACCAAATTTGCTGGCCTTAGCACTTACTGTTTAGGAGGAGTTGCTGAACAGATGGATTCACAGACATATATACTCTAATATGATAGATATAGATATAGATATAGATATGATTTTCTTATTAATTAACTAAGGAAATAAAATATAGATGGAAATACTATAAGGTGAGTGCATAATTGGTTGGATAACTGTTCCCAGAGAGTAGTTATCAATAGTTTAAAGTATCCTGGAAGAGCATGTCAAGAGAGGTTCCACAGGAATCAGTTTGGAGACTGGTTCTGTTCAATATCTTCATTAATGATTTAGATAATGGCATAGAGAGTACACTTACAAAGTTTGTTGATGATACCAAGCTGGGAGGTTGCAAATGCTTTGGGAAATAGGAATACAATACACAGTGATCTGGACAAACTAGAGAAATAGTCTGAGGTAAATAGGATGAAATTCAATAAGGACAAATGCACTTAGGGAGAAACAATCAGTTTCACACACACAAAATAGAAAGTGATATCTAGGAAGGAGTACTGCAGAAAGGGATGTAGGGGTCATAGTGGCTACAAGCTACATATGAGTCAACAGTGTGCCACTTGCAAAATAAAGCAAACATCCCTCTGGAATGTATTAATGTAGAAAACATGACCTATGAGAGAAGATTAAAAAAACTGTGTTTATTTAGTCTGGAAAAGAGAAGACTCAGAGGGGACATGATAACAGCTTTCAAGTACCTAAAATATTATTACAAGGAGGAGAGAAAACAATTGTTCCCCTTAACCTCTGATAATAGGACTAAAAGCAATGGGCTTAAATTGTAGCAAGGGATGTTTAGATTGGACACTAAGAAAAACTTCCATACAAGATGGTTAACCACTGGAATATATTGCCTAGGTAGTTTGTGGAATCTCCATAGAAGATTTTTGAGAGGAGGTTAGGCAAACATCTATCAGGGATGATCTAGATCGTGCTTGTTCCTGCCATGAGTGCAGGAAAATGAACTTGATGATCCCTCAAGGTCCCTTCCAGTTCTAACATACTATTGTATTCTATATTTGAAACACACACACACACACACACACACACACACACACACACACACACACACACACACCTGTTTGTTTAAGAACTCCTCCTAAATGGTCAGAGTTAGGACCACCACATTTGATATGCATCTCCCTTTTATCATAACTTAAAGCAAGATTAGGGTTTGGTTGTGCCAAGAAAATGACACAATGGAATGGGATTGTCTTCCACAACATAGAAAGGGAAGGGTCTGATTGGAGGACAGTAATACTGCTGAGTGACCACTAGGGGAATTGAGCACAGGGGACAGCAATACAGCAGAGTGACTACGGGTATGTCTACACTACCCCGCTAGTTCAAACTAGCGGGGTAATGTAGGCATACTGCACTTGCAAATGAAGCCCGGGATTTGAATTTCCCAGGCTTCATTTGCATAAGCCGGGCGCCCCCATTTTTAAATCCCGGCTGGTTCGAACCCCGTGCCGTGCTGCTACACGCGGCACGAACTAGGTAGTTCGAACTCGGCTTTCTAGTTCAAACTACCGTTACTCCTCGTGGAATGAGGAGTAACGGTAGTTCGAACTAGGATGCCTAGTTCGAACTACCTAGTTCGTGCCGCGTGCAGCCGCGCGGCACGGGGTTCGAACCAGCCGGGATTTAAAAATGGCGACGCCTGGCTTATGTAAATGAAGCCCGGGAAATTCAAATCCTGGGCTTCATTTGCAAGTGTGGGATCCCTACATTACCCCGCTAGTTCGAACTAGCGGGGTAGTGTAGACATACCCTACAAGTGGATGACCACACCAGCCAGAAAGTGGTCAGCTGTGGCAAGGGTTTGCCATTTTGCCAGCCTTCGGAAAAGGTAAGTGTCACTACACTCCCAACCTCTCTCCTCAGCCCTCATGACTATAGACTATGGAGCACGAGCATGTTGGCTGGTTGGGGGGAACCAGACAGCTCCCTCCATCAGGAGCTGCTGGTTGAGGGGGGCAGCACAGCCCCCATCCCCTGCGCGGAGTCACCAGCCCCCATCTCCATGAGAAGCCAGTGTTTGGGGCCAGACAGCTCTGACCCAGCCCCTCCCCCTGGGAGGTGGTGACAGGAGGGCTGAGCAGCCCATCCCTGCTACCCCCGGGAGCTTTTGGGGGTGCTGGGTAAGCTGGCATGTGTGGGGGAGAGGGCAGACAACTCCCACTCCAGGAACCATGGGTCTTGGGGGGGGGGGATATTCAGTACAGTTCTGGCCCCCTGAGAGAAGCCACAACTGGAGCAGCCCCACCCTTGCCACCATGGCTGGCCCTGGTTTGCGCCACTCACTTCCCAGCTTCATGGCCTGAGTTCCTTGGCCTGAGACCCTGCTCCCTGATTCCTATACACACCCCTTTCCTTGAGCACCTCCATATTTTCCACACCCTACCTTGACTCCTGCACCCCATCTCCTTACCTGGGTCCCCCCATACCACACACCTCCTGCCTCGAGTTCCCTGCCCTAAGTCCTATGCTCTGAGTCCCCTTTATAATTATCTTGTATATGTTTTTTTTAGGATATGTCAATCAGAGGATTCCTAATGAATAGATAATCTCAGATTAATGAAGCAATTTTAGAAGCAACGGAAGAATATGCTATTCCTTCATAGCCACATAGTACATAAGTATTCATCAGGTAGAAGGAGACCACATGAAAGAAAACCTAAAACATTAGAAGATAAGAAAAATTCTTGAGGTCTAATTTTTTTTTATAATAATTGAATGTAATTCCTTTCATATGTAACAAAAACAATAATATTTAGAAACAAAGGTCAGCTTTTGACCCTCTACAACATTTTATGCTTCGTGGCTTTAAAAATGTATTTATTTGTAAGTCCTGTTTCTTCACCTATTTATTTCCCTTGACATCTTTTCAGTAACCTTTCAGTGTTCAACTGTAATGTTTTCTGCTATTTGATAAAGCTATTGTATGGATTATGATCTGTTACTCTACTGCATTCCTATGTCATTTATTCTGATTTTATGGTGCAAAAAATGAGATGAGAATCCTGCCAGTGCCTGCACTTTCTCTGTTCTCTCTTTCCAAATGTAAGCTACTACATCAATCTACACTGTGTAATGCCACTGAAGTCAATGGAGTTATGCTGACGTGAAGCAGGTATAACAGAAGAGAGCCCGTAGCATTATCATACTCATGTTAGTAATAAAACGTATTCTTTCCTTTTACACCATACTATACAATATAAAAACAAATGCATTATTAATCTTGATTGGGAGAACAAAAATGCTGCTATTTACCTTATATCGCTTTCCCAGACCCGATTTTCATCCAAATCTTCAATAAACTTCTCTCCTTTCATCCAGTAAATTAAAGGACTGACATCCCCACTATATCCAAAGAAAGCTCGGCAGGTTAGGTTAGCAGAATTGCCTGTTACAGAGAATTAAAGAGAACAGGTTATTTTAAAATTTACAAAAACGTTTAATTTTTGGATCAGCTTCTGAAAATCTTTAAAGCTCTTATATTAATTTGCAAAAATCCTGAATTTGCACATATAGAGATTTTTAGTTTAATTTCCAGCCATGTTTAACTAACACATTATTTAGAGTAAAAAAAGTAAGAAAAATATATGGAAATAGGACCATATGTTGTATTATTTCAATGATGGCATGTCTACACAACAGTGTTATTTCAAAATAATTTTGAAATAATGGGCTTTTTACTCCAAGGCTATATCTAGACTATGGAGTTTTTCCAGGATACTGGAGGAATCCTGGAAAAACTCCGCCACATCCAGGGAACGCGTCTACTCTTCCAACATTTTTTGCAGAAAAGCAGATGCACTCTTTCGGAAGCCCTGTCTTCCTTGTGCTGTGAGGAAGAAGGGCTCTTCTGAAGGAGGAGGTTTTTTCAAAATTTGGCCCAGTGTAGATGGGCCAAATTTTGGAAAAGCCTCCTCCAACAAAACTATTGGTAAAAGGTATGCAAATTGCGGAGCACAATTTGCATACCTTTTTCCAATAAAAAGTGGCAGTTTAAACATAGTCCAACTTCTTTGACCCTCATTTCATGAAGAGTAAGGGAAGTCAAAGGAACAGTGCCAAAAGCTGAATTAAGGTACTTAAAAAGTTGAGCTACGCAATTAACAAAGCTGAAGTTGTGTATCTTTAATTTGACTTTAGACCACAGTGTAGATATACCCTCAGTTTGGGTTTATAAGGAATGCAGGATCAAGTCTGTATCAACTTACTAGTGTGCTGATTTGCCTAAGATAAAAATAGACTAGACATTGGGCTACTTCTATAATTTTCTATTAAAAATAGGTACAAGTTATGAAAATAATATATTTTCAGTCAAATCTGTGTTTGCTTAAATTCACAGTAGTTACTATAATGTACCCTGTGGACTCATTTCTATTTCCATTGCCAAGATATGGCCATTAAAACAGGCAGAGGTGCTTGTTCCCTGTTATATTAGACCCACAGAGAACTGTCAGTAGGCAATCATTATGTGGAAACCAAGGTATTAGTCACCTTCCTTAGCCCAGCAACCTCACTGAGTCATGAACATCAAATGTAATGAATAATATATATGTGTATTTATTCCCTATTTTGTGAGCCACATTTTAAAATATGAAGAGACATGCACACAAAGGAAACCGGAATACCACATGCAAAATTCAACTTAGTTAATGTTACTGCATAAACCTTAATGTGTAAAGTTTCTGATTTGGTTTGATTTAATTGTGCGACTTTAACATTACATTAATTTAGTTTCACACAGAAAAGAAGTGATACTTCACCACATATACTGTCACATGAAAGTGACTAATTGATAATACTGGCTAGAATTAGACATACTGCACCCATGTGCACTGTTCAGTGTTCCAATTCACCTCCATAGACAACTTGGTATCAACTCTTCTAAACCATTGTGTGTGGTTTTCCCTGATGATCACTATTTATCTAGAAATACGTGGGTGGTCTCAGGAGTCAGGGCCTGTTCCTTCTCACATCAGGGAATATTATCACTGATTCTTTGGGCCTCGCCCTAAACCAAGAGCACCAAACTTATTTTCAATCTATGTTTTCAGTTTGTGGTCTTCGGTGTCTGAAGTCCATCAGACTAACCACACTGCCTCTAAGGCCTGGTCTATACTAGACCAAGGAAGCTGGCTTAAGGTACTGAACTCCAGCTATGCAAAATGCATAGCTAGAGTTGGCTTAACTCACACAGTGAGAGGCCAATGGGAGGAAATGCTCCCATCGGCTTTCCTTACTCCTTGCAGAAGGAGGAGTACAGCAGTGACTGCCCTCAGTGTTCAATTTACGGGTCTATACTAGATCCACTCAAACACTAGAAGATTGACCTCCGGAGCATCAATTGTCTGTTAAATATAGACATGCCCTAAGAGAGATACAAACAGCTGAAAATCGTGGGCCCATTTGCAGAGTAAGGTATTACTTGGTATGGGTTAATGGAGATGATCTGGTACTTAGGGAGCACATGAAATGAATAAACATTTGCACAACTTATTTCCATTTGCATTTGGAAACAACTGCTTTCTTGGGGCACCCTACCTTATGTGCCACCTTGTTATCCCCTTTCCTCAGTGAGAGAGATTTGCTGATGTTAAACTGGGTGTCAACTTCCTGTCACTCCAGTCTGCTAGCCCCACAAACAATCTTCTCAGAAGCTCTTCCAGACTGTACTTTGGCTTCAAGGCTAACTTGAGATGCACCCGTAACCCCATGTCACCTTTAAGTGTGTCCTCCTGTAATATCCAGCCTGTCATTGGACACTCACAGACAGAAGCGTACTGGTAATCAAAATAGGCCCAGGAAATGGGTTGAGAATGGCCCTCTCCATGACATCACCCCTGCGTGCCCCTCAAGCCCCGCTCCCTTTCCCAGAGTCATGTCCAGCATGCAGCGCAGGCAGCGGGTTGGGCTCTGTGTGCTGCATACAGAGCGGATACGGAGCTGCTTGGAGTGAGGGGCAATGGTGTGCAGACACGACAGCCCACCGGATGATGGCCCAATGGGATATTCCCGGTATCCCACCGGGCCAGTCTGCCCCTGCTCTCAGAAATCATCAATTTTGCTGCCTCCAAAGAAACAATGTACATACCAGCCTATTTGGTTGAGGATATGCCCTTTGCTTAATATTATAGCACTGATATGTATGTATAGTACAAGAAGGGAATAAATTCATTAAGTAGGAAGGGCGAGTCCAGATTCAGATGAGTATTGTGTAAGAATAATGTAAACAACAGAGGGTAAAAATAAAACAAGAGACTCATCATTTTAACAAGCTAAAACCTTTGTCTAAGGTATGTTTCTCACCCAAAGCAACCTCTCATCAGCACCAGACACCTGGGCCAGAATCCAACTTTTATGAATGCAAAAAGCACAGTCCTTTTTGCTCCCTTCTTGATGCATAAGAAGGGGTTCTTTTCTCTTCTGATAGTTCAGCAGCCTTTGAAATGGATCCTTTTGAAGTGTACCTCCATAGGTAAGATCCTCCTCCTCCATCACTGATTCTCTAGTGTGCCATCACCATACAATTTCCACATCCTCCTGTTAATTTGTTTTTCCTATGCACTTGACTGACAAATATAACTCCCATTGTACATGACTCACAACCTGTATTTATATTAGAGGTGGGGAGATAACTGTTCCTCCCTTGTCTGGAAGGAAACATGTATCTACCTGTGTTTAGTGTTTATAGCTTAATATCAATAAGGATCCATTATACAGCAGTTAATAAATATATTTCATGATGATAGCAATTACCAGTATGTTACTGGCTTTCATTTGATGCCTCACATAACATTCCTTACAGGGGAATATTATGACAACAACATGTTAGCAGTAGTGAGTTTATGAGCTTTGGTAAGAGTGGCTGACAACAGTGAATCACCAATGGGCCTCTGTGTCACAACCGCATGATAGCCAGATGGATAACTTTTTGATAAGAGTCTTATCTATCAAAATTTATTTTCAGTTTTTGAGGAAAACATCTGGCTTCCAGCATGGCTGACCTATTCACAGACCTATAAGGAATAAAATCTTGCAATCAAAGTTTACATTTTTTAAAGGCAAGAATCACTTTTTACCTTCTTTCAGCTGTCTGGCAAGTGGATTACCATTGGTCACTCTGTGGAAGCTTACTTGTATTCAGTGCAAGATTTCAGACCATATCCTCCTAAGCATACTCAGAGAAATTCCATGACACATGTTGCCATGTGTGGTATTGCTAAACATGACTATCATAATGGCATACGTGTCCAAACCATTGGCACAGGGAAGAGGAGAAGATTAATCTAATACCCAGAAAGCAAGACATGGAATTCCTGAATAATGAAGCAATTGCGGTGATGTCACACAATATAAAACAAAGTCCTAAACACAAATTATGTGAATTCTACAGGAGCAAAAGGGGGATGAATACGCCTCCATGGCCAATTGCAGTTTGGGTGTTCCATACACACATATCCTGCCCTTCACCTCCTCCTAGCTCCCAAAATCCACTGCAGACTGCGGCTGCATGGAGACACCATGGTACAAAGCTCTGCAGGAGGTGCAGATTTTCTAAAGCCTGACGTAATTTGAGGGGAATGAGTTGAGAGTTAGAAGCTCAGCTAACATGAGACAAATACAGAATACAACTTGATAAGCTTTTAAGATGTACCTTTGTAACTAATCTTTCTTGATGAGTTTAGGCAGTGCACATAACTTCTCACAGCAATTCTGAAGCATGATTATAGAAATGTCCTCTTATTTTCTACAGCATTCCTCAGCTGTCACGTTACTTTTTCCATGACACCTACCTTGACTCTGTCTAGTCTTCTAGGGAATACTGCCTTTTTACTTACTCTAAGAGTATGCTGTGTTCCTCATTTTAATATCCAGGAAGTATGAGATAAAATTAACTATTGACTATCATTCCCAACAGAAGGCTAGTGAGAACCAGTTGCCCCAGCACTAGCTAGCTCCTGCTAGCAGAGCTTTGTCAGGAAGTTTAGCAAGAGGAGGGACAAAGGTGGCATAAAACTAGGGTAATCCCTGGCAGTATAATTATTATAAAAAAATAACAAGGAAAATAATTTGTGGTAATTGTGCCAATGGCCACTTCCTATTCATTCACACCCAGCCACTGTTTTTTTAGTGCTCTCAAGAAGTAGGAAGGCTCCTCACTCATTTGTCTAATCCAAAGTACTTTTCCTTTAGCGGACAATAAGTGCCACTATGGCATTATCCAACTTCATCTTAAAAGTGAGCATGCCACTCACTGAATCACCAACACTCCAGCCCCATGGATTTTTCCAGGAGCTTTCCTACCAAGTACAAGCCCAGTCCAATATTTCTTAGTTTACGAAACCTGATAGGATCACAGCCAGAAGTAGTTTGGCTGCTGGCCAATTTACTCCTGAAGCCTCAAGGTTCAGAGCCACAGGAATGCTGATCTCCTGCAGTTGGCAGGAACCTACTGCACTGATTTTTGTACTCATTGGGCTGTATGCCATTTAATAGAGCACATTAAATAAATGCCGACACACAGACATTAAACACTGTATTTTGTTAAGAAAAAACAACATGTTAGAAAAGCAAAAGTTTAAAAGACTGAGGCTTTTCCCTGACTAAACTCTTAGGGATTTTCCTTCCATGCATAAAATATTAAGTATGCTTTTAGACACAGAATTTAAAGTTACTATTCAGCATGACATGTTTATGTATGGAAAAGAAACGAGGAAGGATATACTGTTCCTTAGTAAAACTGTGCAGATTTCTGCAGTCGCATAGTAATATATCAGGTGTTCATCTTTAAATTCATATATTCTTTCTATCAGAGCAGAGCTTCAAACTAAATTCATTGGAAATGTGACTAGCAGGTCATCAGGAAGAATTCCTGTGACCTGCTCCCACTACTACAGACCTTGCTTATTCCTTTGAGCTATTAGCTAATTCGAGAGGTGGAAAGTTGTCAGCTGGACAATCTCACTAAGGGTTGCTTGCCTCTCTCAGATAGTCTATTTTCCTCCCTCTGCTCTGGCAGAATCTGAATTTCATAAGGATGGACACATAGGTGTCAGTTGGGAGATGGTGTGGGAATCCTGCAGCCACACTGAGGGGGACATCAATAGGTTAGTAAAGCAATGTTGTAAGGTTATATCTTGTGCATTGCCCTCCATGGTTGCTCCTCTATCAGATTTAATCATATTCACGGTGTGCTACAGGGCTGTTGGCTTTGTTTTTTCTGTGGGAGTAGGAATTTGGAGAAAGAGGATGGAGAACAAGTTTATCTAGAGGGTAGAAAGTTCTTCCTGGACTTTTGGATGTAATGATTGGTATGTTTTACAATTTTTGTTGAGGATAACTAATTATTAGATGAACATGTTTGCAAACCTATGTAAGTAAACTAACTCTAGATGCTTTTCCTTTAGCCAACTTACAAAACAGCCCCAGAGCTGATCATTCTGAAACACCCACCTTTAAGCATTTAATCTTGTAGCTTATAATTGTTTAAAGTTTTAAACAGCTGAAAAAATGGATTGATGATAGTGCACATCTAACAATAAGTAGGCATGTTATGGTCACTTTGAATGCAGCCATCTTTAATTTTTTTTGTCAATGCAGGATTACTACTTTTTTATAGTCTGTCTTTTTAAAGAGTTGCAATCCATGTTTAAATTTGTTAACAAGGGCATCCACCTCTCTCTGTGTGTTTTGCTGCAGCACCTCATGAAATCTCAACATAATGGTTTCTCTGCATGGGTCCCGAGTAATGGTTTTACTTTGTGCACTTCACTAGAAAGGGCCCAAAATGTGAGATGAGAATTATTAAAGTGAGACGGCTACTCAAGCAGCAAATAAATGCTATAGAGGAAAGACAAAAGAGAGAGAGAGAAAAAAAAAAAGCTGAACTGTTTCACTGGCAAAGAGTGAGGCTGAATGCCGATTAAGGTAAAGAACTGGAACTTTATAAAAAAATGCATTGCTCTGTCCATGTGGCTGATTTGCTTCCAGCGTGGCTCTTTACCCCCTTATTACTTGCTTCTCTGGTGTCCCATCAATAATAGTACAAGCAGGGATTATGGGCCTTCTGTCTCCAGTTCAAATAACAATGCTATATTAATGTTTTGTGCCTTGCAGTATAAACCTGTTGTTTATGTTCAAATAAGAATAAAATCAATTTAAGGGATCATCAACAAAGCTGCACACATCATCTGCATTCGTCTGCTTTGTCTCTAGTTCTGAAGATGAACATGTTCTTGCTTGACTTCTGTAAAAGCTAGAAGCAATAGCACTAAATGCTTCTTCAGCTTCCTGTGATAAAAGTGTACTGTCAGATCCAAACAACTGGGTTCACAATGAGACACTTGGAAATTGATCAAAAACATTTTGCAATCTAAAATGGGAACTACTCTTGTTCTTCAACACACATTTTATCAGGCCAGAATGTTAGAAAGACCCTGCCACAAAATGCATGAATTTGAAACTGGAAAATCCCACCATGGGAGACAACGCTTATTTTATGTACTATACTTCTCCAGTGTTTTAGACATTTTCAAGCTTTTGCTATAGTAGCTCCTCTCCACTAGAGGACACTGTCTGTCTTTTTAACAACAAAGCCTTTTGTTTAATCAGAAGAAATTGCCCATTGTATAAGCTCTAATTAAAAACATCAGCATCCAGAGAACCTGCTAGTTGCAATTAGCAACTAGTGAATGTTTTGTGCTTGAGTAAAATGTCATATTGTACGGGCAGTTTAAATTACATTTGCATCATTAGTCATACATGTTAGAATACACTGTGATGGCATTCATATTACCCTTTGATTTGATAGACTGAAGGACAACCACTTCTGCAAGAAGTAATGCTAATCTGAAGATATCTTCTGAAACTGCAACTTATCAGAATCCTCCAAGGTGTATTGCACAGCTGATGTGTGAGACAGTCATGCCCAGCATCCAGTAACAATGAGGGACAAAAGAGTGGATGTTCTAAGTTGTGCTGGAATAGTAAAGTCTTGCTACTGTATGCTGCAATGGTTACAACATGATACGTAGATGCGAAGGCAAGCTTTATGTTTATTTTTATAGGTTACACTACAGTGTTAAGCAAACAACAGTTACTCTGTCAAGATAGACAGGAGCAAAATCTCTCTTGCTATTTTTCAGTCACATGCCCAAACTCAGAGCCCGCTTTTTCAAAATATGCATGTTTCCCTGGTACTGGAAAAAATTAACAGCCTTCCAAAATGAAGGCTGCAGCACCATTAAATTCCCAGATGCTAAGCTGGGTAGCAACTCACAACAAACCTAAACACAGTTTGGACCTGTCTTGACAAAAATCTCTTAGAAGCAGAGCAGGCAGGGTATTGATACTGCATCAATTTCCAAAGAAATCTGACATTCAATGCAGGTTGCCACACGGATTGTTTTAAGCACTGTGGAAAGTGATGCCAGCATTTACAGCCATGAGGTTTAATCATATTTTAAATAATTGATGTTTATTCCTTCAGAGCAGAACTCTGTAGAAATGCTAACTGCTTGTTTGCCTCAACCTACTACTATGCTGCTCTGCAATTTGCACACATATTTTGTTACCTGCTGCGTCCATCCTTAGAAAATGCTAAATATTTTGGTGTTCTCTTCACATGTTAAGTTAGATCCAGTTATATCACACTGCTAAATATTGGAAAGTATTATGTCCTAAGCTTAATACTGGGGCCTGTGAACACCTAAATATCAGGCTTAGTTTTCCAATTGACTTCTGGGGAGGCCTTGGGAAATCACTAGATTACTGTGTCTCATTTCCCAGTATCCTGAAAATGTATTGACCCCTGAGGATTAATGAATTCAACAGATTGAGTATGTAGGTGTTAGGGATTATAATTAAACAATTTTTATGGAAACCTGGCATGAAGTGTCTGCATGCAGTTACATACACATGTGTCTGAATTAAAACACCTGTCTGTATTTTTGAACAGTACAAAGCCTAGGATGCAAAACTTGTTTGTGGAGAGGGTTGAATTTCATAATTAATTATTTTTCTTGGGACAGAACATACATGTAGATGTACATACTATTCTTGTTCCACAGCAGATTTCCAACTATTATCAGTGTGGTTTTGGAGTAGGATGTAACTTTGAAATATTAACAACAATTGTGGTTATTATTAATTAAGATTGGCTTATTTTTCATATGGATAATTTTGGTTGAAAAACCAGAAACTTTAAAACCTCAATTTTCAGGGTTTGTTTTTAATGAAAATACATTTTTTCATGTAAAGTTGAAGCTTTTTTGGGAAAAAATCATTTAGTTGAAAACATTTTCCTGGTAAAATAGCTTTGATGGAAGATTTTAGACCACCTCTACTAGTTATTCCGTACCGTATTGTTCCATTCATTATCATTCAGTTAGCATAAGTTAGTCTTTAGGATCACTGTTATTTCTCTGCCCTTTGTTTTTCTTCCATCCAACCCTACCCCATCCTTGCTCTAGTAAAATAACAAATAAGGAATGCTAGCACTTATAATGTTACTATATAAAGTTCAGTGTTCATATCAAAATGTGGATTACACCAATCAGGCCAGAGAAAAACACCTTGTTTGACATATAGGACACAGAATGATGATCTGTATTACCAACTCTTAGTCATCTTATTTGTTGTACTACATGTTAATAGAAGTTTAACAGAAGGCATCTACTTCAGTAGGCGTGCTAACCGCCTAAAGTTTTGTCATCTGATGCAACACAGAAGCTTATAGTGGGGTGAGTGAATGATGCAATTATTTTCCATTTAACATTTGTACTAAAATCTTGATTTTTGATGTTATCATTGATTATGGGCCTATGAATGTAAAGAAAGTAAAGGTCACCAAAATGTTTTTGCTCTGGGGATTCCCAATGTTGGCAATACTCTTTGGAGATCTTTACATCTGGTTAATTCATTAATTATGATGAAATAGCTATTTAGAATATACAGCCAACAGGAGGGAGGGAAAGGACCTAGGAGTTTCCATGGCATATACAGCATTAATGATAGGTGGGAGTTAGAAAGAGATGACTCATGAAGTGGAAAAGAGGTTCAGAGGGTAAAGGGAAAATACCTATGAATTTCTACAGTAAAGTTAATGACGATATCCCCAATCTGAAAAAATTAAGATAATCTGAAGTTACCAGTCCTATTTCATATACTTTAGCCAATACAATTGTAGAGAGTGAGCGAATGTGCTGCAGGTGAGAGTACTGATTATCATATCTATTCAAAGAGTGGATTGTTCTCCACTGGTATTTAAAATTCTGTTTAGCACTATGCAGTTATTTTATATTATATTTTCCACACTAGGGAACTCTCCACATTTTGCATATTCTTTTTTAATGATAGTTATAGCAGGAAGTAAGCCAATTTATTCAGAGCACAGATACATTACCCATCACATTCAGTAGATTACAATAAAAATCAATATTTGCCAACAAATACTTATCAAATGCTATAATTATTTATTATTCTTAGTATAGGAAAACTTCAGTATGTCAAATATTATTGAGATGTAAGTACTGGCTTTTAAGTAATGGCTACTGTTTGCTTCCTGGTGCTATGAGACTGGTTTGCCAAACATTGTGCTAAGGAATGTGATTAGCAGCTAATCAAAAATGTATTATCACTCAAATGAAATTCCAGACTATTTCCAATAGGCTAAAGTAAACATTCTTAAAATAGTTGCTCCTGTAAACTTAACTTTTTTTTCTTAGTCTGCTTTTTTCTAATGTTCCCTCTAATTTTTTCCCATCCATGTGTGGAATAAATTGTGTTGTGTGCATGGAGGCATGTGTGGATGTGCACCAGTTGAAACACATGCTGTGGGTGGAAGTATGTGCTCTGGTAATCATCTGGGTGGCACCAGGATCTCTCCTGAGTGGTCACTCAATCACACAGCTTACAGGGAATGCTGCTTGCCACCCATCCTTATTTCTCAAACAAGTATTAAGATGTAAAATGAGGCAAATAAATCAACAATCTTTTGCAATACTGACAGAGCTTTTCTAAATAACCCTCCCAGCTGCCTGAGAAAAGAAGAATGGTTTTTGATACAAGAAATACATATTAATGTCTCCCTAAGACTTTGCCCTAACTGGACGCCCCATAACTAGCTTTAACATTAAAATATTAAGTAACATGCAGCTCTTGTGCACGCACACCTCCAGATCAGCTACTAGAAGTGGGCCTCATCCTCCCTGATTGGATCCACCTCATCATCTTTAGCCTGATTCTGGCCTGCATATTTATACCTGCCTCTTGAAATTTGCACTACATGCATCTGATGAAGTGGGTCTTTGCCTACGAAAGCTTATGCTCCAACACTTCAGTTAGTCTATAAGGTGCCACAGGACTCCTCGCTGCTTTTGCAGATTCAGACTAACACGGCTACCCCTCTGATACTTGACACACAACATTGACAGGTTCCATCTTTGCATATTTCTGACACAACCCTCCCTAGGAAGTTTAGATACCATATACAAAACAACAGTGTAATAGTCTCCCGAAAGCCTGCAGTAACGGGCTCCCGGAATCCTGCAGGACCCCCGCCGTTCGGCTGGCAAGAGGGTGGGGCAATGCGGAGCTGGAGAGAAGCAGCTGCTGGGGCCGCGCCATCAACAGATGGCTGTGGCACGTGGGGTCAGAGCCCCCTGCAAGCCCACAATGCCTCAGAGTGGAGGGATGTGGAGGGGGCAGGGTTAGGCCATTTGAAAAGGCCCTGGGGAGAAGACAGGGGGCGGATCACAGGGCAGGAGCCATCGAACGCCTTGCTGGGGGCGCTTTACCCCGCCCCAGTGGAGGAGTGATCAGAGTTCCCTAGAAGCCCGGGATCATGATGAAGGGACTGGAAGCGGCAGCAGACTGGTAAGCCTCCAGGAAGAACTCAGAGGGGTCACTGTGCAGGAGGGGGATAGGAAGCAGCCCGGGCAGAGCGCTTTTGGTGCCTGTGGGCTGATGCGCTTCAGGATAGAACCCCGTCAACACTCTGAACCCTTAGGGCCCTGGGCTGGGACCCGGTGGAGAGGGAGGGACCAGGTCCCCCTAAATCCTCTCCTCCTCCCCACACTGTACTTTAATCGTGTGCGGAATCCTGTCGGCCAATTGGCCTTGAGGGCAGATACTGTCATTATTGTGCCCCAAGAAGGGACAAGACTTAGGGGCTGAGAGACCCCAGGGATTTCCCCCTCCCTCAGACTTTGAAGATGGTGGGCTTGCTGGGCCCCACCCTCTGGCTGGAGAGTGGGAGCTGGCACCCTTAAGCCCGTCTCCTGGAGGTAAACTGAGGTGCTGGGCTCGCAGGCCTCCGCCCTCCTTCAGGAGAGTGGGAGCTCATGCCCGTAAACCCGCTACAAACGGTAACAGCTTTATACTTCAGAAAGGTAACCGAGGTTTCTTCTCTATTTTAAAATCACCATCCCAATGAGAAATTTCCTAGTAGTGGTATTCTGCAAGGAAAAGATTCCTGGGAAAAGTCCCTGTTTAGAGAGAGGAGTGTTACATTGAACCTCACAGATTCCAAGATTTAAGCTCATTCTAAATTCCCCTTGTATACCTGTTTCACAGTGTGGGCCCTTTTAGAGAGAAAGCTCTCCCCTGGAGTGAGAGATTCAGAAATGGTGCCATCTGCTGTAGCACCACTGAAGATGGCAACTGTCACAGCAGACTGCAGAAGTGGAAAAACACTATTTTCAAAACCACTAATGCTACAGGCACCCAAGTTTCCAAATGATGTATGAGATTCTTGTTTCACAACACCCAGAATGTGTCTCATAGACGAACATTATCAAATTAACCTTCATTTTGTTAGAGTGAGAAAAGCCCTGAACCAACAATCTTGATTTTCCTAACAGCAGGACTTTCCTAACAGCAGGACTAGTCGACTAGTCCTTACCGTCCTTAAATAGCAGTGGAAGAAGCAAAGAGGTGAAAGCATGTATTGGTTACTTAGCTAGAACTTAGGTTCAGTTATTATGAAAAACGTGCAAAGTTGATCTGAAGGGTCTTTCACTCTATCAAGGAGCTTACTATGCCACCATATCTTCTCAATAGAATTACTGCCCTTAATTTAAAGTTGACTATAATTGTAGCTTTAGCCGGTACTTACGATTATAATGTATTTACACCCGAGTTCAATTTTTTTTTCAGTTACTCATACTCTCCCCCCCCCCCAAACAAATTCACCCTCTAATGAAATTTTCCACATGACTTCTCTTTTTTTCTCAGCCAAAAAAGTTAGAATCATAGAATTATAGGGCTGGAAGAGACCTCAGGAGGTCTTTGAGTCTAGCCCTCTTCTCAAAGTAATACCAGTCATCCTAAGAGTGTGTTTATACTGAAGAGGTTTTTTTGGAAAAACAGATATTTTTCCAAAAAAACTTCACTTACGTCCATACTGCAATTGCGTTCTTTTAAAAAAAAATTGAGATCAGTGTGGTTTTTCCGACATTGGTAAAGAGCTCTTTCACAAAAAGGCATGTGAGGACAGGGAAGAGGGAGTTCTTTCGAAAGAAGAGGGAAGAGGAAAAAGAGTGAGTCCTGGATTTGGGAGGTTCAGCCTGTAGTTAGATTTCTGAAAAATGGCTGAGATCCAACAACAGAACTACAAATCTGGGCTCAGAATCACAAAGCTACTGTTATGCTAAGAGTTTCAACACCTCCCTCCGAGGCTTCCTGCACTGAGTACAATTCTTAGCCCTGAGTTAGTCTCCCACACATCTCATACGTTTCGGTAACCGGGTTTGGTTCTTTAAAGGATTTGAAACCACAGAGAGAGGAATACTTCTTTTTAGGGTTAAACAAAGATTATTTATTTTTTCTATTTACTTTATAATTAATTTTCCATTTAAATCAATTCATTATTTTTGATTCTTTTAAGACAATATAATATACAAAGAAAAAGTAGAAAAACAGTACAGTTAAAAATAACAAGAAATAATAACTTCTCCTACTGATATACCCTCCTGAGTTACCTTTAAGAAATTTATGGAGTTAACAGTTATATAATACTCACGTTAAGAAAGATAGAAGCATTGCTTAGATTCAGGAGATATTCTTTTCTTTATGTTTTTCCTTTCTTTGGATTTTTCGTTGCAACTTACGACCGGTATTCGTTCCCCTTTCGGAGCTTATTTGTTCCCCTTTCGGAGCTTATGTGCGGCAGCGAGATTCAGCGATGGGTTGCGAATCCGAAAAGCCAGGTCTGATCAACCAGGGCTCCCTCCCCGGCGCTGAATCTCGCTGCCGCACATAAGCTCCGAAAGGGGAACAAATAAGCTCCGAAAGGGGAACGAATACCGGTCGTAAGTTGCAACGAAAAATCCAAAGAAAGGAAAAACATAAAGAAAAGAATATCTCCTGAATCTAAGCAATGCTTCTATCTTTCTTAACGTGAGTATTATATAACTGTTAACTCCATAAATTTCTTAAAGGTAACTCAGGAGGGTATATCAGTAGGAGAAGTTATTATTTCTTGTTATTTTTAACTGTACTGTTTTTCTACTTTTTCTTTGTATATTATATTGTCTTAAAAGAATCAAAAATAATGAATTGATTTAAATGGAAAATTAATTATAAAGTAAATAGAAAAAATAAATAATCTTTGTTTAACCCTAAAAAGAAGTATTCCTCTCTCTGTGGTTTCAAATCCTTTAAAGAACCAAACCCGGTTACCGAAATGGCGTCACGAACAGGATTTGATGAGAGCAGAGGATGCCCTTTTGATGGGTTAAACAAAACAGAAGGTATAGGACCTCTCAACCACTGGTTATATCATAATAAGGATGAGAGTGAAGAAAACATGCTCAAAATAGGAGCAGTTCTAGCAATAGGGGAAGAAAATCATACATATACCCTACATGTAACATGTTCAGGGTTGAGATGTTTAATGGCTAATAATGATCTAGCGAAATGGGAGTTAAAAGATTGCAAAGTACCATTACCAGATGTAACACAAAAAACCCCATCTAAAGAAACAGATTATAAAAAACTGCAAAACATATTAGAAAGAACAGCCGATACGACAGATCCGTATCGAAATGGGGGTACCCCAGAAATATTAAAATTGCCAAGTCAAACAACTGACAAGTTGATGGGAGAGGTACTAGAGGACCTTATAAGATATGCTAGAGAAAAGAAAAAATTAACTGCCGACAAATGGGATCCAAATAAAGGGGTCCGTGTACTTTGGCACTGGTTGAAAAAAGCCAGAAATACAATAACTAAATTAGAAGGCACAGTAAATACCCTACAAGCCTTATTAAAAAAAGAAACTCAGGAGAGAGAGAAAAAGGGAAATAATGGGAAAAAAGATATAATAAAACCAACAGCCCCACCCCCTCCTTATCCTGAATCAGTCATAGAGGAAAATCAAAAGGAAGAAAGGAAAAAAGTATTAAAAGGAGGTGTATATCCATGGGATATGCTAACGGAAGGAATATGCACAGGGGAATGTAAATGTGAGAAGGAGATAGGAGAAAAGATTGAGGCGGGAGATGATTTGGTCAAAGCTCATCCGATAACACAAATAATATATAAACAGAGGGGAGGACTTCCACCTGTAGCCACTATGGAATCAAGGGAAAGATCCCGAATAGAAATGAATGACTTAATAAGTCGAACCCGAAGGAGGCAGGGAGAGAACCCAGTAGTGTGGGTAGGAAGGCTAGTAATGGAAAATTGATTATAAATAGAAAAAATAAATAATCTTTGTTTAACCCTAAAAAGAAGTATTCCTCTCTCTGTGGTTTCAAATCCTTTAAAGAACCAAACCCGGTTACCGAAAATACGGTGCCAGCAGAGCATTAGGTTCCTATGGAAGGGATCTTCAGAAGCCAGCAAGCTGAGCAGAGAGCCACTTAAATTAGCCAGGAATGAAATGCTGAAGAAAGTCTATGTGTATGTCAATACAACAGTTAAATACTTGCCGCTGGCCTAGGTCAGTTGAGTTGGCCTCACAGGATGTGGGCTGCAAAATTGCTGTGTAGACACCCAGGCTTCGGCTGAAGCCTGAGACCTAAGACCTTATGTGGAAAGGAAGGTTCCAGAGCCTGAGCTGCAGGCCAAGCCCAAATGCTTACACAGCAATTTTTAGCCTTGCAGCCTAAGTTTTGCAAGCTTAGTCACAGCTGCTCTGCAGGTCTTTTATTCTAGTGCAGCTGTCACCTCTGAGAGCAGGTTCGCAAACTTCTAACTCCATTCATCTGGGCCTGACAGGAAAGAGACAGGCACTTCCCTTTGTTTGGGGTTCTTGGCTCTGATCTCTCACCTGAAGTTTGTTTTCTGCAGTGTAGACATAGATTTAACAAACAAAAACCACCCCACTGATGGCAATAAGACTGAGGGTATGTCTACACGGCAATCGAAAACCCATGGCTGGCTGAGGGCAGCTGTCTTGGTCTTGGTCCCAGGGCCTGTTTAATTGCAACACTGACATTCAGACTCAGGACCTTCCATCTCATAGAATCCCCAACTGCAGGCTCCAGCTCAAGTCCAAACATCTACACAACAATTTAACAGCCTGTTATCCCAAGCCTTGAAACCCTAGCCCAAGTCCAATACCGACATATTCAGCAATATATAATACAATATACAAGCTCTGCAAGTGTGAGGCTGCAGACTTTGACTGTGAAAATCTCCCACCCACATCCCTCACACAACAGCCCCGTGGTTCGATCACTCACCTTGTCTGTAAGAGACATAGATTCAAATCCCTGCTGTGCCTGACTTGGTGAAGAGACTTGATCTTATGTCTGCCACAGCAGATGTGAGTGCCCACATATACTGCCTGTTTTTTGCTGGGGCCTTCTCCTGTACCCATGTTCCACACAAACCTGAAGGATCAGTCCCTACTACGGAGATAGGCAGAAAACAGCTGGTTTGAGAAACCCTCTTTGGGATCTCCAAGGCACTGGTGTGCTCTAGGTAGCTTGTTAGCAACGTGATAGCATCATGGTTTGCATGGCTCTATGAATGGTGATCAGTAGAAACTTAGTGGTTTTGAGAATGTCAGTAGTGTCTAAACAGTGTTCATGGGTATGTAGAGAGACAGTTTGGTGCTTAAGAGCCTTATGATCTGGCCCCTGCTGTCCTTTGCCCACCTGCTAGAGGAGACAGGTTTAAAGCATTCCAGCTTTCAGATCATACTTTGATTTCATTACAAATCTCTCAGGTGAGTTGCAGGGCAGTGGGGGTGGGACTTAAAAACATGTAATGATGTCTGACAGCTTCAGAGTTAGAAAGAATGACAATCTCTGGGGTGGATTACATTCTCAGAGATTAGTTCCCAGACGCCTCTATGCCCACCTGCCTTTCAGAGCTCTGGGCCTCAGCTGCACGGTTGTGAGTCTCAAGGTGAACTTAAGCACAAAAAGGAAGCTTACAAAAAGTGGAAACGTGGACAAATGACCAGGGAGGAGTTTAAAGGTATAGCTCGAGAATGCCGAGGGGTTATCAGGAAGGCGAAAGCACAAATGGAATTGCGACTGGCTAAGGATGTGAAGGATAACAAGAAAGGTTTCTACAGGCATGTTAACAAGAAGAAGGTGATCAGAGAGGGTGTGCGGCCCCTAATGGATGAAGGAGGTAACCTAGTGACAGATGATGTGGGGAAAGCTGAAGTACTCAATGCTTTCTTTGCCTCTGTATTCACGGACAAGGTCGGCTCCTGGACTTCTGCGCCAAGTGATGCAAGATGGGATGAAGATGGACAGCCCGTGGTGGGTAAAGAACAGGTTAGGAACTATTTAAAAAAGCTAAATGTACATAAATCCATGGGTCCGGACTTAGTGCATCCGAGGGTAATGAGGGAGTTAGCAAATGTCATTGTGGAGCCTTTGGTTATTATCTTTGAAAAGTCATGGAGATCGGGAGAAATCCTGGATGACTGGAAAAAGGCAAATGTAGTGCCCATCTTCAAAAAAGGGAAGAAGGATGATCCAGGGAACTATAGGTCGGTCAGTCTTACCTCGGTTCCTGGAAAAATCATGGAAGGGATTCTTAAGGAATCCATATTGAGGCACTTGGATGAGAGGAAAGTGATTAGGAATAGTCAGCATGGATTCACGAAGGGAAAATCGTGCCTGACCAATCTGATTAGCTTCTATGATGAGGTAACTGGCTCGGTGGACATGGGGAAGTCAGTGGATGTGATATACCTTGACTTTAGCAAGGCTTTTGATACAGTCTCCCACAATATTCTTGCCAGCAAGTTAAGGGATTGTGGATTGGATAAATGGACGGTAAGATGGATAGAAAGATGGCTAGAAGGCCGGGCCCAGCGGGTAGTGATCAATGGCTCGATGCCAAGATGGCGGTAGGTTTCTAACGGAGTGCCCCAAGGTTCGGTTCTAGGACCAGTTTTGTTCAATATCTTTATTAATGATCTGGATGAGGGGATGGATTGCACCCTCAGCAAGTTTGCAGATGACACTAAGCTGGGGGGAGAGGTAGATACGCTTAAGGGCAGAGATAGGGTACAGAATGACTTAGACAAATTGGAGGATTGGGCCACAAGAAATCTGATGAGGTTCAACAAGGACAAGTGTAGAGTCCTGCACTTGGGACGGAAGAATCCCAAGCATAGTTACAAGCTAGGGACCAACCGGTTAAGTAGTAGTTCTGCAGAAAAGGACCTGGGGGTTACAGTGGATGAGAAGCTAGATATGAGTCAACAGTGTGCCCTTGTAGCCAAGAAGGCTAATGGCATATTAGGTTACATTAAGAGGAGCATTGCCAGCAGATCCAGAGATGTCATCATTCCCCTTTATTCGGCTTTTGTGAGGCCGCATCTGGAGTATTGTGTCCAGTTCTGGGCCCCCCACTACAAAAAGGATGTGGACACATTGGAGAGGGTCCAGCGGAGGGCAACCAAAATGATTAGGGGGCTGGAGCATATGACTTATGAGGAGAGGCTGAGGGACTTGGGTCTGTTTAGCCTGCAGAAGCGAAGAATGAGGGGGGATTTGATAGCAGCCTTCAACTTCCTGAAGGGAGGTTCCAAAGAGGATGGAGAGAGGCTGTTCTCAGTAGTGACAGATGGTAGAACAAGGAGCAATGGTCTCAAGTTGTGGTGGGAGAGGTCCAGGTTGGATATTAGGAAAAACTATTTCACTAGGAGGGTGGTGAAGCACTGGAATGGGTTACCTAGGGAAGTAGTGGAGTCTCCATCCCTAGAGGTGTTTAAGTCTCGGCTTGACAAAGTCCTGGCCGGGTTGATTTAGCTGGAATTGGTCCTGCCTAGAGCAGGGGGCTGGACTTGATGACCTTCTGAGGTGTCTTCCAGTTCTATGATTCTATGATTCTATGAAGGCTGTAGCCCCATAGAGAGGTGGGTGCCAGGGCTCACTGCTTCTACCATGTGAGAGGTGCCGGGGCTCGGGTCTTCCAACCTGTGAGTGCACCACAGCTCGCTGGCTTCTGCCATGTAGGAGGTGCTGGGGCTCCTACAAGTTTGAAAATATTTACCAGGGTACCACTGTGGACAGATCAAGATTAATTTAAGCCCCGATTCCCAGTATTGTTAACCATGATGCACTATACAGCTACTGGAATTTAATGGAGAAACTCATAGCTACAATGATGGTAATTTTGAAATAAATTGTACTAATAGTAGACTCACTTCTGTTGTACTTTGATATATTTTTTCCCTGTGGTGACTGTAGGAATGATTGATTTAATTTTTTCACCAGAATAGTGAAAGCTAAGCAAAGAAAAATGTGGGACTTTGTGTTGTTGTTGTTAAACCTAATTCTTGTTCTTCCTTAATATAGTGGCCTTAGCTTGGTCTCTGGTGGATGCTAGTCCACATCACAAAAATCACTCAACATCAATCATGACAATCAGCTGCAGCACCAGTACATTCATACAGCCCCACTTTTAGATACGCCTTAGTACTTCTTCTGCACAAGGACAATTTAAACTCTATCCTGGATGATGATGATGATAAATAACATATTTTTTCTCAAAAATAGTTCACTCTGGGGAGCTGCAGACAACTTACTTTATCAGAGCAAAGTTGAGTATAAACAGTCTTTAGGAAGTGACTTAGCACTTGAATTTACATACAGGCCATGAGAGTATATAACCTCCTGTGGCTAGCTCTGTCCTTGGCTAATCAACTAGTTGATTTCTTGAGATCGTATTTAATTAACAATAGCATCAAAAGTGGTTTGTATTGTGCTATTATATAATGCCTGCTCCTTAACAGCTTTGGAAAGAGAGATCCACTATATTTATGTATCTTTAATATTCACTATACATATTAACTGCATACAAAATGCTGGAGATTCCAGGCATATCCAGGCATTAGCGTGCTGTGCTGCTTAACACATGCAGAGAGGATCTAACAGTCCAGCTCAATACTTAACAACCCATTCGTTTTCTTACTGCACTCTTCTGCTTTGGACGTGTATGATGGGTAAATCAAAGGGACTATCAAACATAGGGAAAATGTTTTGAAAAATAAAAAAAATTGTGGAGTCAGACTCCATGCTATTTATGAATCATTTTCTTAAAACTGGGAATTTTGGAACCTAGCAGTTATTAAATTATTTTTAGCTGATAGATGGGGTAATATAAGAAGTATCTGAGACTACAATTTACAACACTCTTCACCCTGTCAGGAGCAATGCCTATGCACTCCCATGATGCATCAGAGGGAGATGCAATCCGGCTAGGGGACATCAGGCAACTAAGCTATAATCTCAGTGGGGCAACAGAAACCAGTTTGGTTCAATTATCCAAAATATTTTATGCACATAAGCTAACCTGAAAGAAAGTATTTTGGTTTGATTATGCCCTTGAGGAAAAAAGGATTTTGCAAAAGTGTTTCCCATTGAAAAGCCATTTCGATGGGAAATTCCAAACCACTCTAGTTCTTATGAAAGGGGCCATATTAACAATCCTGGAAATTGAATTCTCTTTTTTAAAAAGACATATGGCAGCAGTACCAGTTTTCCCTCACTGCTCAGGAAATGTATCCCAGCCATGGCCTGCAGCAACTACCAGAATAGATGAGAGGGTAATTCAGATTCTATAGTCATTCAGTCCTCAGATTCTCAGCTTAGATGCCAAAAGGATAGCAAGTGTGTGATCTGGAGGAATGTCTCCTAGAAGCTGCACAGATCTTCAAGTCATTTCATGCAGGTCAATCAATAGATAAGGCAAATGCTAGCTCTTATTTGATTCATCCTTTAGATTCACTAAATCAGGCACTCTTAGGAACCATATTTAATTTTTTTTCCAAAGTTCATCCTAATCAGTATTGCTAATGCTTTGTCTTCAGCAACTCACTTTTTAGGAGATTGAAAAAACATGGTTTATCAAGTATCTTGATTGCATAAAAGGTTGATTTAAATACAACTTTATTTCAAACAAACTGATGTGGTTTTCATTTATTAATCTGATTACATTCTTCTGTTACAGGTTGAACCTCTCTTGTCCGGCACCCTTAGGCCCTAACTGATGCCAAATCAGAGAATTTGTTGAACCACAGGAAGTCAGTTTTGTCTAGCAGCATTACCAACCTTCTATTGCTTATTGGGCTCTCAGAAGACATTTAGGTCACAAGAACACAGAGCCAGAAGTGGTGGCTGTAAACAAACTTTATGGGACCAAGAGAAACTTGGCCACACCCATAATAAGCTATTTTGAAATAGATTCAAAATAAGATACGCAATTTACGTAGCACAGATTTTGTACCTTATTTTGAGTTAGGGTGATGTGCAGACACACCCTAAGGGAAGTTGAGAAAGAGTTGAGAGAAAAGTGTGAATCTACAGTCATAATAAATGTCAGTGTGTCCTGTTCTTTTTACACGGCAGGAAAAAAAAATCAAAAGTATGAAAGGAAAAATTCAAAATGATAGAAAAAGACATTTTTTTACAAGTCTGATATACAATACCATTTGAACATTCTTTAGAGATATATGCACTTATTTTGTATTTATGGAGACACACAGCATATTTTATCATTTTACTATAGTGCTTTATTATTCCTTGAACAACAAAATAAAGAGGTATAACAGGTCTGAATTTTTTAAAGAATTATGCTGTTAAAAAGGATTTGTTAAACTGAGTTTAGTTTTATAATCTTTGGCATAATGACCCCTTTTCTGCAGTAAATTAGATGCTCTCATCTGTTCAAAGTCCAACAGCAAAAGAACAATTAAACAAAATAATGTTTTCAGTTCTTGAGGTATCTCAACTACTGTACTGTGCAATGTAACAAAATTATTATCTCATATTGTTTATCAAAATATTAGCACAATAAGTAAAAAATAAAGCATCAATCAGACAAAGCAATCATTTTTTGTTAACATAAATGAGAACACGTGCGAATAGAAAGAACAGATTTCTGCTCTCAGCATCAACTGAGTTTGTGGCAATGTTCACGTATCTAAAAGCAAATGTTTTCAAATTTGGAAGATGGTTGGCTGTTAGTGACCAAAACATGGTGATGTCAGTTTCCCCTGACTGGATTGCGTCATGTGTCACTTTCCTGGAATACAAACCAAAATCCTCTGCTGAAATGTCACTGAAGCCAGAAATTGAAGCATAATCCTCTTTGACATGAGACATTACAGGAATTCTTCTGGGGTTGAAAATCCTTACACATTTCAGGAACTTAATTATGGCTGCCCACACTCAGTATCACTGATGTACTTCAGTCTTTCAGCTGAATTGTCAAGTGCTGAATAAAAGAGGTGCACCAACTTGCTTCTTTGATCAGTTGTCACATTATTGACATCTGCAGCCCTGAGAAATCTTTGAGAGGTTTCTTCCAAAAACTGAGTAAGTCTCTCAAAGGAAAACAGCAGTTCTTAAATTTTCTCAAAAAAAAAAAAGTGTACGATCTCTGGTTTTCAAATGTAGTCATAAGATTAATGATTGGCTTTCATATTTCATTGATAAAATGCAACACAATCTTCCCAGCATCAACATTGCGGTTCATCCGATAACACTCTTTCAATGCCCCACAGACCCATCTTTTCTTCAACAAAAACATGGTAATATTGAATGTGCTTTTTATGATTCTGAAGAGCAGCAAATCAGCTATTCCATCTAGTTGCTATTGAGTCTAGTGCCATTGCTGCACTAGGAATGTTTTGCCTGAGGTAATTTGAGGACCTCCTCTTCCTGTCCATGACCATACAGAAGAGCTGTGAGAAAGATTTTACCAGTGCGTTGACATATTTGTGTGACTTATGAAAACTTTCCCGCTCTCCCTCCCACCAGATTGATTATGTGAGCAAGGTATGTTACATGGATGCTCTCTGGAAACAGTCCAGACATTACAGTTTTGTAGGCTTTTTTCTATACACGGAATTATGTATGTCAAAAACAATCACAATTTTTGTAGCAATCTCTAAACTTTGCACTGTGACGACTGCTTCAGATATGGTACTGTGATTTTTATTTCTGTATGAAATGCCTCTCTAAGATAGGAGGACACCATCCCAGTACTGCCTTTCACCAGTGGTGTGAGAAAAATGTTAAGTACATAGTGTCCCCATCATCAGTCATTTAATTAAATATAAGTTTTATGTACTTATCCTGCACTTTGTCCTTAAGTTTGTTTACCTCAGCATGGCAGAAATCTGTAAAATGTGCATTTTGAAGCTGGTAATCTTCTGGACTTGCACTACCATTCTTGACTCGAGTGTTTACAAGCTAGCATACGAAAGGACAGGCCATTTTAGCTAACAATATCTTTGCAATGGCACATGACACGGCAATGGATAATATCTGAGCATTCTTATTATGATTGTGCGGAAACATGTTGAAAGTGTATGCTTCATTTTTTGTGATTCTCTCTGCAATGCAGTTTTTCTCTTTAAACGTTTTTGTGATTTAACCATGTAGTTTTCAGTTGTCAATTTCCTCTGATGGTCCATTGCAAATTTTGCAAAAGAGTTTTCTGCTATCTTTAAATACCTGTGTAGGGAAAGCTGTTACTCCCTCTTCTTCTGGTATATCTGCAGTGTGGGACCTTTGTTGTGGCACTTTGTCAATATCAATCAATGCACACTTGACCAATCAGGACTTCAGGACCACTTGCTCCGGAAATGTTCCTAGGGAAGACCTTCACCTAGGGGAATGTACATGATTGGCAGGTTCTGAAGACTTCCCCTCAGGGCTAGAAAGCTTCCCAGTTCATAAGTTTCCATAATTTGCCTTTCCTCAACAAAGAGCTCAGGCTGGTATGCATTCCTTCTGGCCTTGGATCCAAACAGACGGAGTCCTTGGTTATGTCTACTGAAGGACTGGCTTTTTCTGTGAACATTTTTAGGATTGAGGCATAGAAAACAAGATATATTTTGAGAGACTAAGTGGAGTTTTAGAGTGACAGAGTTAATTTGAGTGGCTATTGGTAGTTGGTAAAGAAATGGCTTTGACCAGTGGAAGCATAATCTCAGTGTAGGGAAAGAGAGTGATCGAATTGTCTTGGTGGTAGTTGTTAAAATATCATAGGTTTTTCTGTAGCATCCAGTTCATCCTTTCTTTCTGGCCATCAATACGAGGTTGCTGATGCAACCAAGATGCAGACATTTAGCTACATTTAGTGAAATGCAGGCCTCAATTCAATATGATATTCCTAGGGATTTTCACAGCCTGGACTGTCTCTGTGTTCATTAAGCTGTCTGCAGTGGCAGAATAAATAAGGACCCATTGCAACAGGAGCTGCAGAGCCTCACCCAAAATGAGCAACCACATACCTGGAAATGCAACACAGTCTTGGTGCCTCAGAATGGGTTGCAGTCAAGACTGGTGCAGGATGTTTCATAGTCACATGCTGGCATGACTCACTCTCTCCCTCCCCCAGGAGGCATGGACTCTTTCATTTCCTGACTTTTTGAGCAGGAATCCTTGACATGCACATACAGAGCCAGCCTCAGTGCTATAAAAACTCAAGTTGCTACATTGATACCTTTTCCCTTTCCTCTTATTAGAAGTCAACTCTCTTGGTGCCAGGATAACTTACAAGAACTTGAGATTCAGGCTCGGTGTGGGACCCATGCAGAGTGTCAGTGTGACTCCTCCTCTTCTCCTCTCTCTGCTTACACAGCTGGTTATTTGTGTACATGGACACGTTAATAAATGCATTCAAGCCTAAAGAGGTCTCCATATTGGCTAATTCAAAATTGACCTCACTTACTACTACTTGAAATTGATGAAACTGGTCTCACTTATTCCACTCTGTGCCTGCTGTCAGGGGATAGAAATGTGTGGCACGGTTTGTGGTTGACCCCTCCCCCTGTCAGAGCTTCTGTAGTGCAGTTTTGGCCAAATGGGTACAATGAGAATTATAAAAAAATCATGGAGACATCCTGGCATGGGGAAAACTCAGTCCAAGACTTCTACAATAAATAGGCTGATGATCACCATTCATCTTAGCCCAATCAGGTGGATAGATCTGGAGATGAAGCAAAAAGTGGAGTTAGCACAGAGTAAGTAATCTCGTGAATTCTGATGTTTTCTATTGAAATGTTCAGGTTAGAGTATGGTGGGGCTTGTTCATATGATGGAGTAATTGCTTAAAGCTGGAATCCTCTGCCAGGAGTTGCTTCACCCAAGTGTTCAGAATATGATTCTCTAAAAAATGAGCAATTCACTCCTGTAGATCTGATGCCCTGTGGGGTTCATTGGTCAATGGGATGCTCACTCCATCCATATTGATGGACAATAATTTGTCCAGTATTTTTCCAAATATTGAAGTTAGACTGACTGATCTATAATTCACTGGGTCCTTTCTCCATCTTTTAAAGACAGGTACATTTTTTGCCCTTTTCCAGTCTTTTTGGACCTCACCCATTCTCCATGTGCTCTGGAAAATAATTACTAACTGTTTTGAGACTGCTTCAGCCTGTTCTTTAAGTACTCTAAAACGAATTTCATCAAGCCCTGCCATCCTGAGTTCAACTAGCATATCTATATATTCTTTAACCAGTCTTCCCCTATTCTAGTTGTGTTCCTCACCTTTTGTTGTTGTTTTTAATTGTGCTAAATATATGAATACTGTTAGGTTCTGACTGAAGTAAAGTAGACATTAAACACCTCAGCATTCATCGTATCATCAATTATTAGTTCACATTCCCCACTAAGTAGTGGATCTACTCTTTCCTTCATCTTTCTCTTGCTTCTAATGTTTTTTTTTATAAAATCTCTTGTTATTGCTTGCTACATTCCATACTAAATGGAACATCTTAACCTCAAGTCCCTGTTGGCTCAGGGATTTGGATCAAGAGATCTCAATGGAAGAGATGCACTTCAGGAGTTGTCTAAAGACAACTTTTATGTTAAAATCAATTTCTTCAAGAACTCAGCCTTTCTAGTGGAGGCTTATGCAAGGTTTTATAGGTCTTAATACTAAATGGTTTCCCAACAATAAGTTGCCTTGGTATACTTCTGTTCCACACTAAAGTCATTGACGCTTGTAGGAATTAATGCATCGAAAGTCCTCCCATTCCCCGCTCTTAAGATGCACCAACTTTTTTTTGTGCAAATGGAAGTCTGCTGTGGGAAAAAAAATCCCCTCTTTAAGTTGTGTCACCTTAAGTCCAAGTTTTTTGGAACGTATCTTGGACTTATAGCAAGGATTGACTGTAATTAAAGCTGTAATTGAAACTGTAATTAATACAGCCTTGACATTTTATTCTGTAGAAGAAAAAAATGCAGCTTTCCCATTTTACAAACATTTATGTTTAACACAGTACTATACTGTATTTTTTTTCCATTTTGTTTTGTTTCTGTTGCTGCCTGATTACATGCTTCCAGATCAGGTATGTGATTGACTGATCAGTTTGTAATTCTGGTGAGATTCTGCTATAGTTGTGATATATTCTTGTAAGAGGGAGAGCAAAAATTTAGTAGGAGATTTTGAAAGTTCCAAACCACGATGGGGAAAATCCAAGCAGCACACAAAAGAAGCATCCGCACAAAATGTTGTGTTTTTTTTAACATTCCTATGACCTAGAAATGACCAAAGTCATATTCTTTTTCAAACTTTTTCTTACAGAAGAACATCTCTTGAGCTAGAACTTTCTATGCCAAATACCAGCCTGGAGCTAATTTTTATGGCTGAATCACAACCCTCTGAAAGCAACATTTATAGTGTGATGAAAATGCTGACAGACTCTCAACTACAGCAGGGCTAATAATAAAAAGCAAGATCATATCTCCCTCCATGGAAGCCAGTGAATGTCTTTGTTCTAACAGGATGCACATTACAAAAATGGTGCCAATAACTAGCTTCATTAGTACTGGGAAACAAGAAACAACAGCCTTGTGGCTTCTAATGAAAGTGTGAGCTTCAGTTAACTCAAGAGTGAAATGAAGTGTAGAGACAGGTCTGATAAAGTGCAACTGAAGTAGGCAAACCTGTCCAGTTGAAAGCCTCACCCAACTTGCTCTCTTTTATATTCCCAATATTCTAATCTCATTACATAGACAGTTGTGACCAATATGTTTAACGTGCTGCTTTTTTAAAAATCTGTGTACAATTATATTACAACTTTATTTGCTGTGCCCCTAAAACACTTTAGAGAATAAAATGATAGGGTTTGAGAATTAAAAATAACTAACAAGAGGGAGAAATTAAGAGCAACAGGCAAAGGGTGAAAAGATAGTTTCAGACGAGATTTAGAGAGTTAGTGAGGCAGATACAGTAAGGCCTTTTCAGCTGGCAAAAACTATGCAATATTTCAGTGATGAGTGAAAAAGGTTTTGGATGACACAAAATAGATGCTGCTGAAAACCAACTTGTCTCTTTGCTCTGTATCAATCTCTGAAACTAGTACCTGTCCTTGTGTGGGTGACAGAATCTGAGTCACCAGAAAGTGTTGTAACTTCAAGTGTTCTGCTGAAGCTTAACCTGTTATAACCCAAGAGGAAGGCTCTCACATCAGCTGTGTCAGTTGCTTTGGTGGGGAGTAGTGGGAAAAGAATCAGAGGGAAGAATTTGGAGCCCAATATGGAACTGAGAGATACATTGGACCCTTAAGTGCATGGCAAGAAAGACTAAAGGGAAGAGGCTGTATACTGGAGTGCGCTGCTTGACGTCAGGGTGACAGAATAATTTTTTTCCCAGCTATATAATGATGTGGAAATTTTTATTGAAGAAAAATGGCTCACCTTTCAGAATTGGGGTTTGTTTGTTTGATCACCAACACGCAACAATGATAATTAACTAATACTTAGCTCATAAATGGTGTTTTTCCTCCACACATTTTATGGAACTTTAAAAAAGAAGTCAAGACTGGTTAGGAAACATAAAACGAATCTTTCCTAACATGATTAACATGTTACATATTTGAAAGAAATTTAGTTCTGAAAAGAACATTTGTCGAAAAAAGCAGTAGAATTTGACATGGCATTTTCCTCCATAAATGGAGATTTTGAATGGAAAAAAATCTGGGTTTTTTTTTGGTTCATTTCAATTATGTTTCTCATAAAAAAAGCTATTGGTTACAGAAATGTCACTTTTTTGAATAAAAATGCAGTTCAGTGACACAAGTGAGCAGTCACAGCAGAGAATTCAGATGAACTGCTGTTTATGTAAAGAGCTACAGAAACACAAAGTTTTTTTGAAAAAGACAACAGAACAATAAAGAACTCATACCCCTTCTCTAACAAGGTGGGGAAAAAATGAATCATCAAGAGTGAAAACCAGAAATGAATAAGACAAATTATTGCTTTTTGGATTTTCAGAAAAAAAGCATCATGTTCACGTGCATTGAGGAGACTTTTAAAGCAACTTTTCACCTCTTCTAGGTGTCATTCTAATAATAAGAAAGGTGTTCATGTGGCTGTGACACTAGACTGGGACTCATGACATTTGGGTTCAATTCCCAGCTCTGCTATGCACTTCTGCTGTGACTCTAGGAAAATCATTGACTTTGCCTGGGCATAATTTTTTCATCCACTGGAGATAACACTAATTTTATTCCCCCATCCTTTGTCTTGTCTATTTAGACAGCAAGGTCACAGAAACAGTACTGTCTCTTTCTAGGTGTATATATATGGTGTATTATAATGGAATCCAGTGAGTGATAGAGGCGTTTAGTTGTTAATGAAATAACAAGCTAATACGTAGTCATCATACTGGTTGTTTATGTAGAGGTTACATAATTACCTAGGTTTCTTCCACTATTATTGTATAGAAGCTACTTTCTAGGAATGGGCTAACCAGGAAAAAACCATCATGAATATTTTTATGAATTCAAATTCTAAATTCAGTTCACTATGATTCCTGGTGTCATATTATATGCAAACTGTGTATTAGGGAAATAGTAAATAAAAATGAATAAATAAAAATTGAAAAGGGTTCTAAAGAAATCATCAATGGATCCTAGGCTAGAGTTTATAAAAATGGAACACAGAACATCCTGAGATTTAAAAGGGACAACTCATGGTGTCTGCAGGATGCAGAATTTAGATAGCAAACTCCATGGGGCAGGGACATGTCTTCCCACCATGGGTGCAACTTTACAGATCTATTCCTAGAAATGTTACTGGTTACAGAGATATTCCTCATTTTCAATATAAGGAACAACTCTTACATGGCTATCCTTAAAGTTGGAAGGATTGCTAAGCACTAATATAGCAATAAGGATGCATTTACTAGCGGGCCTGCTGAAATGAATTGAGTTAAACAAGTTTTGTCTTCTCACCAAAATCTGCAGACATAAATGTTATATAGGTTACAAAGGATGATTGCTCCCTACTAAGAATTAAGAATGGCCATACTGTGTCAGACTGATGATCTACTAGCCCAGTATCAGCTCTTCCAGTAAATGCCAGATGCTTCAAAAGGAATGAACAGAACAGGGCAATTAGCAAGTCCCAGCATCTGGCAGAGAGAGGCTTAGGGTTACATCCCTAACCATCTTGGTTAATACAAATACGAATTGACTGAACACACACACAAATGGTAGAAACAAATATCTGCACAGTCAGTCTCTAACTAATGTTAATTCTAATTTGCATACCAGTGTACCCACCATATGTTCACTCATTTCTTTTCTATGTAACTAATCAAATACCAAACATATGAATAAAGAAACACAAATCTGAGCCATACAAGTATTACACAGATTTTTTTCTGTACCATATCTGGCTCACGATTTTTGTACTTATATTAATATAAATAGTACTTCTATACTGTATTCCATTCAAACATTTTAATATACTTTACAAATATTGCTCAATTAACTTTCACAACAAGCTGGTGATTACTGATTGCTGACCATATGCATTATCCTCAATTTATCATAACTGTAACAACACTCGAGAAACAATGGCTGATATTCTGGCAATATTCGAGGCAAAAGTCCCCTTAGTTACCTACTGTCTTCTGATATTAATAACTGTGCAAAAAACCCCAATGAAATCTGTTATCAGATGACAAAAGAATGCCCATCACTACGGATGCTCAGCAGAACAGCATCTAAATGGCAGAATGGCAACTAAATTACAGTAGCACAGCAGCAGCACTATAGTTCTGGTTGCATTACTATGTCAGTTTAAAGGTCAAACATCCCCCCTCTAAAACTGACATGCTTAGATTCCTCTGAAAATTAGTGTGTCTCAGGGAAGTGAAAGGTTGGCTTAGTCACCAAAATGTGGGTTCATTTGAGGCAGGGGTTCTAGAAATATTATCCATGAAAAAATAGCCATTAAAAACATTCTCATAGCTATAGATCAAACTATTGACATGATGCAAGTCTCATAGTGATCTCAGTAAGTCAATTTATACACAAGATAGTGCATGGCACCCTCTAAGTCTCTGGGAGATTCAAATTGTGAATGGTATTGAAAAACACATTTCTGCGTTTTCATGCCCATATGTGTAGTCTGGAAGGTTTTGGTGTGTATTAAAAAAAAAAAAAAAAAAAAAAAAAAAGGTCAGAGGATTTCTATGCAGACATTTTATGTTTTCCTGGGTTGTTTGAGGGAATGTTCCAATGCCATTGCTCCAATAAATACCCCAAAGCTGACATCTCTAGTCCAAACCATTACACTCCTGTAGAATAAAGATTTAATAACTCATGTTGCAAGTTATATCCGTCTTAATATAAGGTGTTTTTATTTGATGGGGAGGTTTAGTGTAAGTATAGGAGAACAGTCAGAACCTGTGTAACAAAATTTTATGTTATGCTGTGTGAGGAGGAGCTAGTGAGAGAGGACTTTTTATGGGGAAAGAGGTGATGGCTGCAGAGGGGACAGGAATATGGTGGTAGATAAGCCTTGGATTAGTTGTTTGAGAAATTGAAATTTTATTTGCTCTTGGGTGAGGGTTAGGAGCAGAGTATTGCCCAATCTTGCAGCAGAGTAATGTGATGTTTCCAAACATAGTGCAGAGATTTGGAACTGACAGTGTCGGTACCTTGATTGCTGAGGGAAAGAAATATGCATTCTGCCAAGGCTGCCAATGTGTGGTTCTGTGCTATTCCTAGATCACAAGATTGCAGAAGTTTGTTGGAGAATAAAGAATACATGAGGTTTGCTGACCACAGACTGATTTGGGGATCAGGTGGCCTGGTTTGCCATCCCGTTTTGTCATCCTACAGTGGGAGAATAAAGGTATGTGTGTTAATGGGGCATTTGGGGCAGAGTTAAGGCTGCATGAGCAATTGCTTCTGTGAATTTCCTGGTTCTCAGAAGCTTGAATTTTGTTCAACTCACTATTCTTCCAGGAGACAACCCATCACCACACATCCTTAATTCTGCATCAACCTAGTCTTTTGGCATATGAATATATTATTTAGGGTTTCTATTGCACATTCAGTTTTACATTGCCCCACCCGGCAAGGTGTCTTTATGTTAGAAAGTCTTCTCAGGATCTTTCCTCATGTCTCAAGGATGAACAATTGGAGTTTAGATGGATTAAACGAATGAGATACTGGACCCTTCTTCTACGGAGAGGGAGAGAGAGGCAGGGTCATGAAGCACAGCAATTTTGAGCACTTAGGATAATACCAAGTCACTTACAGTACTCCTGGCACACAGTATCAAAGGCAGGTCTCTTCATGAATATTGCATGTCTTCAGTCTCTAAGCTGCTACATGATGATCATGCAATAAAAGACAATGGCTCTGAGCAGCAAGTGTGTGAACTAAAATGAAAAGACTAAATATAATGCTATCTAAAATTCCGTAGCTAGAAAGGAGTCACAACTTACAAAAACAGAAAAAGAGGTTACCCTGCCTGCACCAAAAGTTCTTCTGCTTGGTACTGGGAGACGAGTATCAAAGGCTTTCTGCTAATGTGAAATGTAGGCAAAGAAATACAGGAGTTAGAGATAACTAAAGACCTTGCAAATAATACATCCCTTTCTTTGCTAATGCAGGATATAGCCATCTTCCTTTTCACTCACTTACCAAATATTAAACAGATACTTTATTGGAGTTTAGCCAAAAGACCAAAAAGAAAATTGCATAATTATATGAGAGATCTGAAGAAAAACCAAGGCTAATGGTTTTGAATTAAATGCTGCAGAATTAAGATTGCACATTGCTATATGTCTTAGAAATCTCTCAAATGCTTTAATCATAATGATAGAATGAAATATATGTTCTTCATTTATCCTGTGGAGAATATTTGCTCTGATGTATTGTATATTTATTTTGATTCTGTTCACAGCCATCTAATAAAAGAGCCTCAGTAACAGTTCCCTACTCAGTAATGGTTCCCCACTCTGCTCTGCCTGTAATCTCAGTGGTTTGGTTGGATTCTTGTAATAAGCTTTTGCGGGCCTCAGGCAACAACTGAGCTTAAGCGCAAAATCTTTCTTACTCCTCCTCTGAGATCACCTAAAACACCCTGGTTTGTATGAGTTAAATAAAAAAAAAATGTGCAGTATTTGTAAGAAAAGCCTATGATATTTTACATATAAAAGTATATTCAGAGAACATATCAACATGAGAACTGACCTATTTAGTAATACTTTCTAGCTAATTCTTAACCTCATGGGCTACGTCTACACTGTGCTGTTTTGTGTAAGAAATATGCAAATGAGCAAGCATGGAATATCACTGTGTCTCATTTGCATAATTAATGAGCAGCTGCTTTTTGCAAAAGAGGCTTTTGCATAAAAAGGAGACATCTACATGGCCCCTTTTGTGCAAAAATCCTCTCTTGCACAAGAGCCGTTCTTCTGCATTTTTTTCAGGAAGAACGGCTCTTGCACAAGAGGGTTTTTTTGTGCAAAAAGCGGATGCTCATTAATATGCAAATGAGGCACGGTGATATTCCACACTTTGCCTCATTTGCATATTTCTCGTGCAAAACAGCACAGTGTAGATGAAGCCTTAAGGCATACAACAAGAAAGCAACTTATAGGAACTTACAGTTTCTGTAAGTTGATTTAAAGGGTATGAAGTGTATAAAGTGCCTGAAACTATTCAGGGCTGATGCTAAAAATAAAATGAAATAAAAATAAAATCCTTCCACCTTTGCCATCTTTAAAGCGTGCAGTAGATAGGAGGACTGAACTATATCCGTGAACATGCAACACAATCCAATTCTTTTAAAACTCTTAGCAGCAGCATCTGCCTACGTGTGTGAGCCCTGGGGTGAGCATTGATGAACAGCTTGGAGCAGAGAAAGAGGCTCCTAGCAGGGGAGTACAGTCAAGGGGAGTGGAGTATGGGAGGGGGCTCCAGGCTGAGGCAGAAGGTTAGTGCGTGGTAAGGGGTGCAGACTCTTGCAGAACGCAATTTGCATATCTTTTTCTGATAGATCATTGTAGTATAGACATAGCCTGGGATTGAATGGTTCAGAAGAAAGGATGGTGACTGATCAGGGCCAGGGCAGAGGCAAGGGGCATGGTGTGGGCACACAGTGTGGGCTCTAGGAAGAGCTCACTTCAAGCAGCTCCCAGAAGAAGCAATATATTCCCCCTCTGGCTTCTACATAGAGATGCAGTCTGGTGGCTCTGAACACTGCCCTGTCTGCATTGGCTGCTCCCATAGGATCCAAAGGCTGCAGTTCCCAGTCAAAGGGAGCCTCAGAGCTGGCATGTAGGGCAAAGGCACTGTGCAGAGCCCCCTGACTGCCTCTATGCAGAGGACCCAGAAAGGGGACATACTGCTGCTTTCAGGAGCCATGCTGCACTATCACAGGCAGGGAGCCTACCACAGCCCTGCTGCACTGCTGACAGGTTTTTTAAATGTCTCGCTATGCAGAACTCAGTGGAGCTCCTACGTCCATTTTTGATCAGGCATTCTGGTTGAAACTGGACACCTGGCAATGCTGCACCACACGTACAATTAATGTACATGTTGTTGAGTGTTTATATCAGAGAAGAAGGAGCTAAAGAATTGTGTCTTGAACTGAGAGGGGCAATTGGTGCGGAATGTTTAATTCTTCTCAAAACTCTAACCTGCCAAACATTCTTGCTCATACTTCATACGATGAGCACACTGAACTTGTTAAAATATATCAAAATACTCAGGTATGAAAAACTAAAAGATATTGTAGAGATGATGCAATATCCTGTAAAAAGCATAATATTTTCTCACAAATGACAATGTTTAACAGTGATCCAGTCAACATTCATCTCTGAACATGAAACCTCATCTTCAGCCTAATCAAAGTTCTGATTCAGTACAGGCAGTCCCCGGGTTAAGTACAAGATAGGGACTGTAGGTTTGTTCTTAAGTTGAATCTGTATGTAAGTCGGAACTGGCGTCCAGATTCAGCCGCTGCTGAAACTGATCAGTTTCAACAGCGGCTGAATCTGGACGCCAGTTCTGACTTACATACAGATTCAACTTAAGAACCCCAGGCATCCCCAAGTCAGCTGCTGCTGAAACTGATCAGCGGCTGATTCCAGGAAGCTCGGGGCAAGTTGTAGACCAGACAACATTTCTCCAAACTTTAGAATTAAAATAGTATCAAATTGTCATCATTTATAGTCACCATTTGCAAAAATTACTGAAGTCATTTTCTAATCTAAGTATAAAGAAATATTGCCAAATTTCAGATACCATCTTGTGGTAAACTCTTAGCAATGCTAACTAGTTAATATGTTCATTATAATTATGCTATGAGATACTCTAAATTTATAGTATCAGAGGGGTAGCCGTGTTAGTCTGGATCTGCAAAAGTGACTAGGAGTCCTGTGGCACCTTATAGACTAACAGATGTATTGGAGCATAAGCTTTCATGGGCAAAGATCCACTTCGTCAGATGAATGTAGTGGAAATTTCCAGAGGCAGGTATAAATATGCAGACTAGAGACAATGAAGTTAATTCAGTCAGGGAGGGTGAGGCCCACTTCTAGCAGCTGTGTTCACACCTCCACATCAGACATTAATAAACCCATATCTATAGCTATAAGATTAGTGTGTGCACACAAACACTATACGCACACTTCAACATTAGGAAATGCAGTGCCCACAAGATTTGAAAGCTACCATCATTAAAAAAAACAAAAGGCAGAAAATGATGAATACCATTATCTGAACAGGGAATTTCAAGTAAAAGTTCTGGCATTAAGGCTAATACTCCCAGCTGTTATTACATTGTGAAAAAAAGCACTTATTTTTTTCATTACCACAGTGGGTCATGACTTTGTTTTATATAACATCTAAAACAGAAAAGAAATGAGACTGGTGAAATATGGTAGACATTATAAAAACCCTTCTGGGTATATATGCTTGCTACTTTAGCTCTGTTGCTACTGAATACAAACTCTTCATTTAAGAACCACATACATGATAAACAAGCATACAGTTATCTGTTCCTGCTACCCATCATTGCCCCTTTTGTTCCGTGGTGTGATATCTCTGAGTACCGGTAACTGAATTCCATTCCCTGAAAAACAGTTCCACAATAAAGAGAAAATACAAGTGACAGCGCAAAGAAAGAAGAGAGGCGTGACTGCATTTGTTTCAGAAGATTCCAGGTTATGAAGTGACGGTTACTACTGTGATCAGATATTTTATAGCTAATGAAAATAAATTAAAAATAAATCTGGGAACTCTTTTAAAGGGAGGAGAGAAATTTTATTCAAGATAAATTCTATGGAGTCAAGTTTTCAACAATCTTCATAAAAAAGTAAAACAATATGCCTCTGTGGACTTACAGTACAATAAATCTGTTACACACCACTCTCTGTCCGGTCATAGCCAACATTAGCAACATTTAATAATGATTCAAAACCAATTTACCTTACAAGAGCCATCAGAGGTCACTCGACTAAAGACAGACATTTAATATTCTGCCATAGCTGGGTGCTCCCTTTTAAAAGACTCAAAATCACAAAAGCTTCTCTATTCCTAGACTAGCTTTGGGGTATCACTTAGAATTAACAGTGATAGCTACTATCTTGGAATCTGATCTCTTTGACTTACAACACTCTAACTAGATGATTGATCAAATGGAACAACCACTCACAGAGGGTTGACACACTGTGCAAGGAAGGGTGAAGCACATTACTTGAGTCAAAGGCAAATAACACGTGCAAGGACCTGAAAGTCCACCCTGGGTACTACTGATTATAAAAGAAAATACTTAAACAATTAGGTGAGAATATGGCTTGTTTTACCAGTCCACTCTTAGGAGAAAGCAGATGGCACGAGTTCATTAATTCCCCTTTGAAGATCACCAACTTCATGACTGTACGGTGGACAAGGGGAAGCAGCCTTCATGGCGCTGATACTTCCTTTCTTGCACAGATGGGTGGAGACTTGACTTTGCCCCATTCAATGCACAAGGAAACACATCTAAATCAGTGTAGAAGGAGAAAATCTGTTCCAGGGAAAGGGCGAATTTATTATTAATTCACTATGGAACAAACTGGGGCATTCTTGAGTCACAATTCGGTCCCTGATCTTCTCCTCAGGTAGTGACAACACCCTTGCCCTTAGATTGGGGAATCTGGTAATCTCATAATTGATTCTTTGAATTTAAAATGTTGATTTTGCTTAGAAAACAAACAAGATTCTATGGTGAAGATTCACATCTCTGAATTCAGTTTAGGCTACTGTATTTCTAGTATTTTCAGATCTTGTCTTTCAAGTTTAGAGGTCTATATTTCAGAAAAAAATGCTAGTATTTATCCAGGAAATTCACAAGGTAGACATTTAAATAGTCCTTTGAATGCATGATCATAGTAAATGCATGTGCATTTATTTTTTTTAAAATACGGAGACCCAAATATCTTAGTTTTCTTTAAATTCATTTCTGATGTAGGTGTTAAATCTTAAGAAATAATTATGGTACTTTAATATAATTACATGACATTTCCACTATCCTCTATACTTCATTTTTAATCATTAATTTGAAATAGAATAGCCTCAGCATGAGTACAGGATTACTACAGTATATAGAAAAATGAGCACTGTTTTTCTTTAACCATGATTTTGTGGGCCTATGGTCTAAATTATTGATTTGTTTTATTGTAGCCCCCAGAGGACATAGTCAGGGTCAGGTTCCCTTGTGCTAGGCTCTTTTCAAACAGATGGTAAAAGACAGCTCATGTTCCAAAGAGATTACAGTCTGAGACAAAATACGACAATTGGCTTTAATAAATGGAATGGCTGATGTGAGGAAGGAGGAGAGTAACTTTGCTAGAAAATACATATGTTGTGTAGACAACTGAAGGCACATTTTCTGAGTAAAAACACTTCATTTACAGTAAAGGTGAACTTTATACTTTATTATTGCTGGCTTGTCCAGAATTCATTTCTTTTATGAGGGCTTGTGCCTCCCAACATATCTCACAAATGATATCAATACAGAGTATATAAGCCTTATGCCAGTTTTTCTTCCAAATTTAAAAAAATACAATTCACATATGGGTCAAAAACTTGGAACATTAAACCATATGGGTATGTCTACACTACCCCGCTAGTTCGAACTAGCCGGGGAATGTAGGCATACCGCACTTGCAAATGAAGCCCGGGATTTGAATTTCCCGGGCTTCATTTGCATAAGCGGGGAGCCGCCATTTTTAAAACCCCGCTGGTTCGAACCCTGTGCAGCGTGGCTACACGGGGCACGAACTAGGTAGTTCGAACTAGGCAGTTCGAACTGAGGAGTAGCGGTAGTTCAAAACTAGGAAGCCTAGTTCGAACTACCTAGTTCGTGCCCCGTGTAGCCGCGCTGCACGGGGTTCGAACCAGCGGGGTTTTAAAAATGGTGGCTCCCCGCTTATGCAAATGAAGCCCAGGAAATTCAAATCCCGGGCTTCATTTGCAAGTGCGGTATGCCTACATTACCCCGCTAGTTCGAACTAGCGGGGTAGTGTAGACAGACCCTATTATAGTAGATTGTAGTACTAACTACAATTAAAGTTAGATGATACAAGATTAGCCCTTGCAAACAAAAGGACCCCTAAAATAAATGCATAAAGCTCTCTCTTTCAAGCTGCACTAAACGTACACTGTACCTTGAGAAGACTTACTTTTTCATAGGATTCTGACTATCCGAGTGCCACAGACATTATCTGGAGCCTGACAGCCAAAATTCTCTGCATGACTTTGAAGATAACTTCCCTTTTCTTGTAAAATTATTTTTATTAATGGCAATTTGGGATAAGAATCTGGGAGGCATTTTCTAAGAGCCCCCAATAATACATCTGTGTAATTTCAAGGCACTTCTGTCTGGAAAAGCAAACTCAATATTTGCATGCACAGATCATGATGTTGGGCATGAAGGTAATTATCTGACTTTGAATGGACATATGTGGTATAAATACTGACACCCCTCTTAATTTTGCATGTGGTGACAGGGCACCACGACCCAGCACTTTAAAAGCTCCCACACCAGTCCTGTATGGGAGGCAGCGAGTGGGAGTGAGCGCATGCGCGGCGTGTTCCAACGCTGTCAAGCAGCTGAGGGGGAGGGGGACGGAGCGGCACGTCAGCTCTGAAAGGGATGCCTAGGGTGACGTAGGCTCCGCCCCACGCTTTAAGAGGGAGGGCAGTAACTAAGAGGGGGGAGATAGGGAGATGTCAGCCGGGGGAGAGGGCAAGTCGCCCGACCCGAACGCGGGAGATTCAAATGGGGTGACTGGCAAAGTGGTGCGCACAGAAGGCAAGGTACGGCACGAGAGGCCAGGAGCATAGGTAAGGGAGAGAGGAAGCAGCCTAGGGTAGGGCATCTGTGGAAAGCCTGCAGGCTGGTGTGTTTTGGTGGGAAGCCCCGCCAGCCAGACTGGACTGGGACAGGTCTGCGTCCTTAGGGTCCTGGGCTGGGGTACGTGAGTGAGGGTGAGCCCGGACCCCCCTCTACTCTCTGCCGTAGACGGCTTTGTCATTTGGGTCCCTGCATGGGGCAAACTGACCTACTGAGTGAAACTGAGGAAGGAGACTCAGACCGTAAAGTAATGATCGTGGGGTAAACCACGGGATTAAGGGTGATGCAGGGTGCAAATAGGGCCACAGGGTGACGGAAAACCCTTACACATGCATATTAATTAAACATGACAAATGGAACCTGGTGCCTCACCTTTAATGTCCAATTATATCTCTAGCTTTCACTAGTATGGACTGTAATCTATGCATTTTTAGTGTCTACCACATGTGAATTTAGAATACTATTTAGCATGTGGAGCTTTACTTGGTCAATGTGTTAATTTCCCTACACAGCATAAACGAAGAAGCTGAAAACAGTCTTGAGAACAGATATTTTGTAAGCTTTTGTAAGTCTGTCCATTATTTATCAAGATTGATACAAGCTTAACATCTGTTTGCATATCATTAACAATATTTGAAACAAAACCTTAAAATGAAAGTGAGCTTTGTTACACAGAATTATAGTCATTCTAATGATTAAAAGAAAGATAAAGACAAATACATGTATTCTTTGCTGTATCTTTGTGAGATGCAGCCTAAAATCTGGAGTTAAAAGAACACCAGACTCAAGAATTTCTCATCTGAAGAAGTGTGAATTATATATTTAAAATTGGTTGGAAGTACTCCAAAGCACTTTTAACTCCTTTTAAAATGAACTAGTTATCAAACTTTAAAAAAACAAGTAGTCCTGTGGCACCTAGAGACTAACATACATATATGTTCGTTTATAACAACCAATTTGCCAATTTTAATGGTTTCAAACCCACATTTTCTTATTTTAAAAAATGCTTTTCTTCCCATTTGCCATGTGAAAGAGCCAAACACACAAAAAAGGAAATTAACTACCTGATCTTATTAAGGAAACAATAAAACTGATTCTAATATGCTATCACAATCAACTCCATTCTTAGCTCTGTCTTTTCCCAGCCATCCATCCCATACATCGATCTTGCCATGTCTTTCTCTATAACATTTCTAATATGTGACCTTTTCCTTTTTTCCAGTAACCCAAAACTTTAAAGCACATTATACATCATCCTAACTACTAAATCTTCCTGCTCTTCTCTGGGATTCCTGGCAAATACTTTGAACTGCCACCATATAGGCACAGCTACTACGTTCCCCTCCCCCCCCCCCCCCCCCCCCGGTTCGTGGCACTTACCAAGCCACCTTACCTTCTGAATCACAGTATATGTATCCTACTTTCACTACTTCATGTCCTTACTTTTGAAGACCTTAAAAACATCCCCATTCTCTCCTCATCTACTTGTCTATTGTTATGCCAGATTCTCTGTTGAAGCCCAATTAACTTGCTGACTTCTATGGAAAACTGGTCGTGAATGAATTTTTCAGTGAAATAGTTTTATTTCAGAAAATGATGATTTGTTGAAACAAACATGTTGCGGGAAAGAGTAGGTTTAGATGAATTTTCCTTTTTTTCCCAGATTTTAGATTCATGAACATTTCTGAGATTTTGAATTTTTATGTCCTGATTCTGAGCAGAAACATTTTTTTGAAATATCAAAACTTCTCCTTGGATAGGAAAATCATATCCCAGTCATCTCTAGCCTTATGTAGATGAACGGGCCCTTCATTTTAGGTGGATTTCTATTCCTTATCTGAAAATTCCTTGGCAGAAGATATACTCTTCACTTTTTTTCATCTTAATCCTTTCCTGTGGCCAAATGCCAGCAACCATGTCAGCAGAACAAAAAGGATTAATGTACTAGCAGCTGTGGAGAACTGGAGAAATATTTTTTATTATTTTGGGGCAAGTCTTGTATGCTTGTTTATGACAGGTTACTTTCTGTGGAGTCAGATTAAAAGGGGTTATTAGAGAAACCAGACATGAAAGATACAACAATGACCTACACAATACCAGGTTTATAGCTATGAAGAAGCAACTTCAACACTGGTGACAGAGCCATTTCTTAGTGACGTTAGTTTTCCACATATAGATTGGTGGACAAGAGCTAATAATAATTGGAGGCCCCAGATATTCCTGGAGGTGATACATGGCAGGTTTCTTCACCAAATAGTTACTGAACCAAGTAGAGGTGATATCATTTTAGATTTCATATTGACAAGTAGGAAGGATCTCGTAGAAGAGCTGGCTGTAGAGTTTTCCCTTGGTTCCGGTGACTATGAGTATGGATATATTTTTGTTATGGTAACACTAGGCAAAATTCACAGAATAGTTACATAAAAATGGACAAATTCATGGTATAATCAGGGTAACAAAAATGTGTAACAATTTAACAAAGAAGTATTACAGCAGAGGTGTTGACACTGACCCACGGGCTAGATGGCCTGCTGAAGTGAGTTGTGGGAGGAGGCGTTCCCTCTGGGCAGGACTGAAACCTGAGCCTGTCCACAGTTGAAGCCAAAGCCTGATACCCAGAGCTGACTCATGTAACTTAGGCCAGGTCTACACTAAACGGGATGGTTGAATGAAGATACACAACTCCAGCTATCTTAATCATGTAGCTAGAGACATCGTGCCTTAATCTGAGTTTCCCTGACATCCCCAAAGCAGGAGGCTGATGGGAGCAAATGCTCCCATCAGCTTCCCTTACTCCTTGCAGTAGCAGGAGTATCACTCTGAGTTTGATTTAGGATGTCGTAACTAAACCTGCTAAATCAAACTCTGAAAGATTGATTGCAGCAGCATCGTCAATCTTCCCTGGAGTGAAAACATGGCTTTAGACTTACTGGTCCCTCTCTGCTTTAGGGAACTGGGTAATTGTCCTGCATGCTTACTTCCAAATGCTGGCCTTGAATAGAATATAACATTTCAAAGCATTCTCACTGTTTTCATGGTCAATCTGAATTAAATGACAAAATTTATAGATTCCATGACAGTGGTGACGTCCATGACATAATCGTATCCATAATCATCGAGTTCTTTATTTCAAATGGGCACACTTTAAAAAAATATGGGAGTTAGTAAAGTAGTCTGAAAAACTGGAATGTGGAGGGGGCTTTAAGTCAAGGCTGCAGAACCTGCAGAAGTTACCTGAAACCAGCATTCTAAGCAAGGGGGAAAATACAGGTTACTAAAAGAAAGTAGAAAGGCAATGAAAAAGCTACTTTTTGGAGGTCAGAAAGTGTTTGGCTATTGGCAGTTCTCACTTTTCCATTACATTGTTGGAGTTTTCAAAAGAAATTAAAATCAATCATAGAAGGTTCTATAGCCCATATAAATAAATATAAAACAAAAGAAAAAATGGGACCACTAAGTACTGAGGTTGGGGTTGAGATTAAAGAGAATCTAGCTATAATAAATAAACTCTTTCCCCAGTTTTTAATGAGCATAATGGCAGGGGGCTAATGGAAACAAGGATATAGAAGTAGATATTACCCCATCTGAGGTGGAAGTCAAACTCAAATAGTTTAATGTGACTAAATCTGGAGGCCCAGATAATTTGCATCCACAAATATTAAAGGAACCGGCAAATGAAATTGCAAAACCAATAGCAAATATATTTCTAATGAATCCATAAACTTATATCCTATGACTGTGGAATTGCTAATATAGTACCTAGGGTTTTTTAATTTTTTGTTTTAAAGGGGAACGTGATCATGGAAATTACAGGCTGGACCTCAATTATATGGGAGAGTTTGGAACATATTTTAAAAGAGACAGTATTTAAGGGCATAGAGGTAAACAGCAGTTGGGATAATATGCAACTTAGTTTTACAAAAGGTTGATCATGGCAGACCAACTTAATATATTTCATTAAGAAAATAGCTGATTTATTAGACAAAGGAAATGCAGTGGAGCTAATATACTTGGGCAATTTTTGATATAATTCCACTTCAGAAATTTTTAGTTAAACTGGAAAAAAGGGGATTAATATGAAAACTGAAAGTTGGTAAGGAACTGATAAAAGGAAAGACTTGGGTCTTACTGAAAGGTAGACTGTCAGGGTGGGTGTGGTCTCTAGGGGCATTCCTCAGTGGTCAGTCTTGGGCCCAAACTTACTTAACGTTTTCATTCATGACCTTGACCCAAAAAGTTGGAGTGTGCTAATAAAATTTGTGGATGACACAAAGTTAGGAGGCATTGCCAATACAGAGGAAGAGCCGATCATTATGCAAGAAGAATTGAATGACCTTGAAAACTGGAGTAACAGAAACAGGATGAAATTTAATATTGGAAAGTGTGAAGTCATGCACTTAGGGACTAGGAACAATAATTTTTACCATATGCTGGGGATGTATCAGTTGTTAAGTGACAGAAGGGAGAAAAATATGAGCATGCTGGAGTTTCAGAAGAGGCCATTGTACACTATGGGATACAATTTTTAGGGTAGCATTATAATGGCACTAAAATTTGAACAGCTCATTTCCAGTATAGCCTGTTAAAGAGGCTAATACATCCCACTGCTCAGGTGTTGAAACCAAAAGAAGAAATGGGATACATGGTCCCTTGAACTTAAAATAACTTTCTGTATAAGAAAAGAGTTGGCTGACTGCTTCTAAAAAGAAACTGCTTTTAACATTGGTTTGGGGAATGGAGAAGGAAATGATGAATTAAGACTGCAGAATCATGCTGGAAAAAATGTGAATGAAGGACCAGAGCCTGACTAACCTTGAGGAGTGAAAGTGCTGTTTTGCTCTGAGAATGGCATTGTGATGTTGCATGTTCTGTGTGCCTCACTGACTCCAGATCACATTCGACAGTTTAGAGATAAAAAGATATTTTTATCTAACTTGCCAGCCATGCAAACTCATCCTGGGACCCAACACACTAATTTTAAAGAGCTATCTTTAAACCAGCATTACACTTTCAGGAGGTCTGGTGAAGTCACAGTCTGACATTTCAGAAAAGCTCAGGATAAGCATCCCAGTTGGATAGCTACTTATCTGAATCACACCAAGTGTCTGAACCCTATAGGTTCAACTTGCATTATGAACTCCCTCTAAAAACTGACACCATGTTTGAAGTGTTTACTGGATCTAATAGCAGTCTGTACATTGTGCTCACATTCATTACTTAAAAATAAATCGGTCAAACTTCTATTAAGGAATTGATGGACATCACAAATTAATCTCAGGTAAACTTGGCCAATTGTTTTACTCTTGAAATTTTAGATGAACATGGTGGGTCGGTATGATCACCACAATTAATACCTACGTAGTTTTAACTTCTTAGGGATAAAACTCAGTCAGGAGATTTTTTTTTGCGTTTTTTTAAACATTCATCTGCAATTTGAATAAGATACACACATGCTGCTTCTTGGAAAAGAAGAAACTGGGCTGCCTTTACATTTTACAGCACAAGGTTGAAATTAAATGTGCCATTTTTCACCAAAATATTGTTTCCTATTACTGCAGAAAAGTGATGGGCCTGAGGGCCTCATGCATTACAAATCTTGTGTGCTTTAAATTGCTAGTAAATCACTTGTGTTTTTGCCTTTAGTAGTTTCTGCCGAGCTCAGCGTTTATTGCTTACAGCTGAATACAGCCACCTAAATCATCCATCAGATTTTTATAACCTACTGTAGGTTTCCATTTCGTACACTGCAGAACTGGCACATTTTCAGAATGGGAATGGGTGAACACAGTTTTCATACACTAAATAGTACTATATATGCAATATGTTACATGATTTTTTATAGCAGAAGGAAAAATATCATTATACATTTGCAGACATCTAGATCTGAAAGCATTTGCAATCACCCATACACATAGTGGTCTAGCTTCTGACTTTTCCTCTGAGCATCTTCGTACCTGTTTACAGAACTGGTTTCATACTCAATTATTTTCTGTTTTGTGTATGAACATAACATATTTATGAAGAGCATTAGGACTCAAAGTAGGAAGGTATTTTTTTTCTGTCGTAACATTCCATCACGGAGAAGTTGAATTTTCACTCACTTACGACAATAACTTCAGCAACAAAGAAATCCAGAACTAATATATCTGCTTATATATCTATATCTATATCGCTATATAACTAATATAATGGGCCCAAGCATCACTTAAATTCCACTTAATATCCCAAAATGGAACATAAAGGGCACGTCCGTACTAGCGAGAAGGTGGACCCGCCGGAAGTCGATCTCCTAGCATTCGATTTAGTGAATTTAATGTAGACCCGTATATCAAATGCTGAGCGCAGCCCCTGCTGGCATTCGGTATTCCTCGTTCTGTGATGGGTAAGGTAAGCCAATGGAAGCATGTATTCCCATCAGCTTCCCGCTGTGTGGACACTGCCACAGCTTGACTTAAGGAAAACCAAAATCAGCTATGCATTTTGCATAGCTGATTTTGCCTACCTTTAATTGACATACCTGATGTACAATAGACAAGCCCAAAGAAAGAAGTGGCCTTGGGCAAACTCTAGGCTTCATTAAGTCCACACAAAAACTGCCAGTGACTTCAATGGAGCCCGGATTCACCCTTTGTGTGGACAAATAGATCTGAACTAGATGCATTGCCACATGGTATTATCAGTAGATCTAATGTGGTTTCTTAGATTATGTATTTCTTGCCTTTCAGGTTTTTGTTGATATTTATTTTAATGTAATCAGGCCATATAGTGAAAAACATCTAGTTTGTTATTTTGGTTTTCTTGTGAAAAATGCTTATTCTAAACAAAATTGGATTTCAGATTCCCAAATTAGATATTTTCCCAATATTTATTCTCATCTTTGTATATAAATAATACTCAGAGCCTGAGTTGTGAATTCTTAAGATCATGCTTTTTACACAAGCTTTGTTTAGCCACATGAATAATTCTGGTTATAAAATTTTGCAGAAAATGTTACAAAATACAGTTTGAAGGCTCATTTTTCACACTTTTTATAATCTATCTTTCCATACTGTGGTGAACTGCCTTTTTTGCAGGATAGGAAATTACAATGCATTGCTTAGTGGACATCAGGTTACACTACTATTTTAAACTTAAAATATTGTTCTATGCAGCTTTTTTTAAAAAAAACCCTTAATTCAATTGCTTTCCAGGACACAGCAGCGTCACATTTTGGGCACTCAGCAACTGTTTAGAAATGCAAACAGGAATTACAGATACCTTATATCCAAAAGGTTAGTGAATTTTTTTAGCTATAGTGTATATGACCTGGGGCCAAGTTCTGTTCAGTTTATAAATGTATGTAGCCCCTTTACATTCAGTGGCATTACTCATGTGTATTGAGTAAGCAGAATTTGGCCCCTGATAGTAACTGAGCTAGGCCTTCTATCTTTCATAAAATATATATATTTTAAAGCTTCCCCACCCTTGCACTTTAACCTTCAGGAATTGAGTATGAGCTATGTATAGGGAATTAATCATTGCAATTTTAAGCTAGGTGGGTTGGAATAGGTGTTTTGGTACTCACTAGCAATTCTTACAATGCCAATGACCTACACACACTCCTAACTCTCTGAGGCAGTGTACTGGTCTATTCTGCTGGCAAACAAACAAACAAACAAAATCTCCCTTCTAGCCCATGTAGGACAGCAGCTAGTATTCCTCCCATCCATTTTTATTAACTTTCAGAATATGATCTGAAGAAGTGGGTCTGCCACATGAAAGCTCATCACCTAATAAACTATTTTGTTAGTCTCTAAAGTGCTACTTGACTGCTTTTTTGTTTTTACCAAGACCAGACTAACACTGCTACCTCTCTGTGACTATTTTTTAAGGAGAAAGAAATGGAGTCAGAGGCTCTTGTATCCTAAGGAGAGTCTCATACAGCCCAGCACCATGTTCTTTCATCATTCAGTAAAGAGTGGGTAAGGACACTTACCTCCTGCTGGCTATTCAATCCTCTCCATTTGGCAGTAGGTGGAGGGGAAGACAAAGGGCTAGCCATGTTTCAAAGGCAATATAGACTGGATCAATCATAGTCCTTTTTGAGGCTGATGGCTGTGAACTCACCTTTCAATTAACATAACTAAGGATAAGGAGCAGCCCTGTGGCACTTTAGAGACTAGCATATAGTATCATGAGTAAACACATGATACTAAAAGTTCCAGGGTGGCTTAACAACCAAGTAAAAGAAGCAGTGAGAGATAAAAAAATAAAAGCATAATTTAAAAAGTGGGATTTAAATCCTAGTGAGAAAAATAGAAGGGAGCATAAACTCTGTCAAATTAAGTGTAAAAATATAAAAAGAAAAGAAGTTTGAAGAAAAGCTAGCCAAATCTCAAAAAGTATTAGCAAAATGTTTTCAAGTACATCAGAAGCAGGAATCCTGCTAACCAGCCAGTGGGGCTGGAGTAAAAGAAATGGGATTAAATTTAATAATGCAAAGTTATGCACTTAAGGACTAGTAAGAATTTTAGCTATAAAGTGGGGATGTCTCAATTGGAAACAACAGAGGAGTAAGACATGGATGTATTGCTTGGTCATGGGATGACTATGAGTCACCACTGCGATGTGTCCATGAAAAACTCTAATGCAATTCGAGGATATACCAAGTGAGGTATTTCCAATAGAATTAGTGAAGTATACCATTATAGAAGGTGCAAGTGAGACCTCAATTGCAATACTGTGAGCAGTTCTGGTATCACATGTTTAAAAAATATGAGTTCAAAAAGAAACAGGTGCAAAGAGGGGCTATTAAGATATTCAGAGGAATGGGGAATCTACCTTATGAGAGGAGACTAAAGGTTTCTTTAGCCTAACCCAATGAAAGCTAAAGAGAGATGTGCTTGCTTTCTATAAATACATCAAAGAGATAAACAAGAGGGAAGAAGAGGAGTTATGTAAGTTAAGTGCCAATTTTGGCAATAGAATAAATGGATATCAACTGGCCATCAAACAAGTTTATGCTTGCAATCATTAGAGGGGTGGATTTCTGGATTAATCTTCCAGGGGTAGCAGTGCGGGTAACAAATCTAACTTGTTTCAAGACTGAGCTTGATAAGTTTTTGGAGGGGACGTGATGATGAGAATACCTATAATGAACTGTGGTCCATCTGCAACTACAAATAGTACTATCCGTAAAGGCCTGATATGAGACACTATATGGAGAAGGTTCTGATACTTTCTCAGTGTCTGATTGGTAGATCTTGCCAATATGTTCAGGGTCTAAGTAGTCACCACATGTGGGGTTGTGAAGGGAACTTCCTCCAGATCAAATTGTTCAGAGACACTGGGTTTTTATGTTATTTTAATTTTTTGCCTTCCTGTGCAGTGTGGGGCTCGAGTCACTTGCTGTACAGAACTAGAATAAATGTGAATTCTCTGTTACTTAAAGAATTGCATCACAATTTGAGGACTTCAGTAACTCAACCAGAAGTTACTGGGCCTGTTGTGGGAGAAGATGGGCGAGATTCTGTGGGATGCACGGGAGGTCACACTAGATGATCATGATGGTCTCTTCTGACCTTAAAGTCTGTGAGTCTGAGCCCCCATCCTGCCATCATGTTAAGATCTGGGATATAAGGTTGTCCCTCTGGGATAATCTGAGACCTTCTTACTGTCCCTTGTGTGAGTGCCAGGATCTGAGGGATCAATGCCTTTTTACACGGATTGGATCCCCTTATCTATCACCTGCATGTGAGCTGGATTCTTGAGAGACTTTCCATTTGGGGCAGGGTCTGAATCTCTCCTCCTTGTCAATACAAAGGGGAGTCCTGTGGAAGATTTATTTCTACATGAGCTTTCAAGGGCGAAGACACACTTCCTCTTTGCCCATGAAAAGTTATGCCCAGATAAATCTGTTAGTCTTTATGGTACCACAGAACTCCTTGTTGTTTTTGCAGATACAGACTAACATGGCTACCCCTCTGATACTTGACATATGAACTAATTTCATTGTAATGGAATGCTAAACTGCATTATACTATTCTGCATCTACTAGATGGCATTACGTGTGCCATATTTTATTTAAACTATCCTTGATGGGACATTAAAGGATCTGATAGTCAACACATCTATATAGGGTATCTCACTGAGAAATAAGTACTGTGGTCTTTATCTGATACAGAAGCCTTACCTGGTAGTAGCTGTCATTCAATCTACCGAGTACAAGAAATACATGACATGGTCTCAGAGTTAACTAGTACTAGAGGAGTACAGAAAAAGAAGGAAAACAGCAACAATGGTCACAGGATATCATCAACATAGCACTCTTCAAAACCTCAGTGAACTTCACAATGAATAGACCATAAGCACCATTTTGCAAGATTCCACATTGCAACAAAGGTCCACCAGGAAAGGGAAATATTTAGATATCGCCTCTAATTTATCATACAGGGAAGCTACACAACTGTGACAGGAGGCACTTTCCCATCACTGGAGTTAGTCCACCTGCCCCCAGAAGTGATAGCTACATCATGGAAGAATTCTTCCAATTATCTATTGCTGACTACAATAGGGGCTAGGTTGACTTAACTACATCAGTCAGACCATGTGGATTTTCCATACCCCTGAATGATGCAGCTGGATAGACCTACATTTTTAGTATAGGCCAGCACTTAACTCTACCCACAGTTGAACAGATAAGCATAGCAGTCTGAACTAGTCAGACAGGAGAATAAAAGGCAGGAGCGATTTAAAGAAACTCTGAAACTACCTTAGGGTATGTCTACATGTGGAATGTGGCAGTGGCATAGCTGCAACATTTTAACAGTGCCACTATAGCACTTCAGTGTAAACACTCCATAAACCATGTGAGAGGTGCTTCCCAAGCCTGGGTAAATGGAAAAAAATCTTCCATTGACACAGAACTATCTATGTAGGGTGTTAGATCAGAATATTTTATCACCTCATCCCACTACTCAAAATTTTTTGAAAAACAACTGGTCTTCTCACTTTGACTCACTTTCTCTGGTCTTCTCACTTTGGAATGTCTAACTGATGTGATCCCAAATTTAGGCCACTGCTCCCTTTGGAAGCACACCAAATTTCAAAGGAATTCAATTAAGCATATCAATTTTAGAAGACTTAGGTCAAACTTTAAATAGAATATTGGTGCTGTTTCATCACTAAAATAAATACTTCTCCAACAACCTTGAAAAAACACAGCTATAAATCACTGGACCCTCTGTTAGGGATCAGAGTCTCAATTATACTGAACACTGTGGAGTCAAATAAAGATAATACCTGCCTAAAGGATCTAACAGTCGAGCTTATTAGAAAGGATGAGCGACTCAGGCGAAAAAAGGAATATTAGACTGCAAGTATTTGTGTCTAATTGTACCTATATATATGCATGTGTAGTTGAGTGTTTGCAGAGCATATCAGCAGATAGTGCCTCATAATGGCATATTCCAGATACGGGGAAATTTTTAAACATGTGTGAGTTATATAAAATCATATTCCTTTCAGACATTTATTGCATACATTCTGTAATAAAAAGTATGTCTATTTCTTTATTACAAAAATTACATTGAAGTTAGCTTCAGTATTTAGTTCAAGCTGCTTCTGCTTATTAAATTCACACACAAAAAAGACACAATTGGAAATAAATGCATAGAGGAATCCAATTTATATATAAAAAGGTAATTGGGAACAGCATGGTTTCAGAAACTAACATCTCTGAACTGAGGTAAGAATGTGTACACATATTTACGATTAAAGTTTTAATATTACTGGTGTGTTTCATTTTATTAAAAACTTAAAGGTTCAGTAACAAATTTGAAAACACAGAGTGGTGAATAATGGTGTAATTCTGCCAGAATAAAAGCTAAACTCTGAATTGTTCAGAATAATTTCTCATCTTAAGAACCATGTTTGTTTTTCTGTTACTAAAATAAAACCTCCCAATCATTCAGATTTCTTGAGGGCAATAGTCACCCCAAAATATTTTCCTGGAGATAAAATCCCAGTAAGGAGATGAGATAACTATTAATTACAGCTGTAGTTTGGAAAATTCCCATTGCTATTTGGAGAGAACAGTAATTTATCATAGCCTATCTATCTTTGAGTAGTGGGGATGCTGCTACAATTCTAGACATATCATTACAACACAAACATAATGTACTTGCTCATTTGATTTGTTACAACTTTTGTAATTTTCAGATTAAACTTTCATTCAAATGATTACTGCAAAAGATACAGAGTAAGTGCTTGATCTACAGATGGTATAAATCAGCCTAGCTCCACTCTCTTCAATGGAACTATACCAATTTCCACCAGTTGAAATTCTGCTCCTACTGGACAAATTTGCTCCAGAGGTGCACAAAGAGATCAATAAAAGAGGTGCAATTTGGCTGTAAATGAAAAAATAATAATCATACTTGAACACCAAACTACATCTGAAATATTCATAATATATGTGGTCCTTCTGAATTGTTGCTTGTTATCTAATTGAAATATTCAGAGGTCAAATCTTGTGGCCCTTACACGGGCTAAACCCTCATTCACTTCATTGTCTGTTTTGTCTGAGAAATGCCTTCTGTATGAAGCTTCAGGTGTCAAGCCTTTTGCATATGTAGTCTCAGTTTGGTAGCATTCTCTTTCATCTGGGAATTGTATACCAGATTCCTCCCATATCTTCCAAGATCCACTCTACACATGTTTCTTACAGTAATTTTAGTTCCATTCTTTGTATATTATATTTTCAGTAGATCCAACCTGTTATGAATTTCTTAGTATTATATTAAAAAAATCTGTATATTTGAAAGACATTTTATAACTCAGTATAAATCTGGGAAAAGAGAGGGAACCAAGTATTTTAGTTATATGTGGCAATATGAAGAAATGTGTATGGATAACAAGAATCCTGTCTTGGGAAACTGTGAGTGAGAACAGCGGACATTAAAAATAATCAGTTGCTGTCATGATGGCACTCATTGTGACAGGGCCATCCCTAGAAGTTTTGCTACTCTACTCAGCCTCCTGCAGGTAGGGTGAGGGCAGGAGCTATGGATGGGGGCAGGAGCTGTGAGTGGGCGGGGGAGGGGAGGGAAGGAGCAGGACACCGAAGCAAGAGACAGCAGGATCAGACTCGCCCCCATCACTCAGCAGCAGCTGCAGAAAGTGGAGCTCTTTTCACATGAAGCCATGCTTCCTTAAAGGTCTGCATGATCACGTAGAGCTAGACTACAACCCAGCCAGAAATTTTGTTGAGGATGTTTGTGGAGCAGGCCTATTCAATAATGGCCAGATACCCAGAGTAAACAGATAGAGTGAATGCCTGCTTCATGGGATGCAGAATTCCCTCATCCACAAATGACTTTCCCTGGACATATAAGAACTAGATTTGGGACATCTCTGATTGGTAGAGCCACATGTTCAGCTATGCTCCCTCTCATACACTAAGCATTTCTTGCACAGAGGGTTTAACTTGACATGGGTTTCCCATCTCCTATGCCCCTCTCACAATATGTAGCAACACTGGTTCTAATGCTTATCAGTACTGAACACCTAGGATTAATTGGGGAACTGGATGTAGTGAGAGAGAACAGAGGTTCTGCTAACTGAACAACATTTCTCCAACATTTCTCCAAGCTGAGTTTCCAGAGTTGGTTCTTCTTTATAAGTACTTTTCACTAGTGTTAAGTGTTCGTATTCTAGCATTGGCACATTTAGGTCAGCAATCCAAGTGTTAAAATCTGTGTTTTTTATTAATTCTTCATATAAGGACACAAAGGAGCCATTATATTATATTACATGACTTTTTAAAAAATTCTGTTAAAAAATTTCCATTTTTCCAACATACTCTCCTCAGTCAATGAAGTTCAACAGGGGAAAAATTGAACAGCTTTTCTTACCTCCCCCTCCCTTTTATGGCTGAAAACACCACCATGTTCAGTGTCACTTAGGACTGCAACCTTAGTATCATATTTGACATCTCCCTCTCCTTGTTCCCACACATCCAGGCTGTAATTGAATCCTGAAGTTACTCTCTTCATAACATATAAAAAATCCAACCAATCCAGACCATGATCATCTACAGACACGACTGCCGTAATCTCTCCTCTCTGACCTCTCCAGCTGTTGTCTAAGTTTCTGTGTTCCAAATACAGTAGCAAAACATCAGCTTTCTCACTCCCCTCTGGATCCAATTCTTACCTACTTTGAGCATTCATTCATTCATTCATACATATTAAATAAAGGCATTTCTTCTACCACCTGTATTAAATTCCTAATGCTCTCTTTTAAGGCTCTGCGTGCCTTATCCTCTGCCTACATGTCTGCCCTCTTTTCAATTATATTTCAACTCAAGGCTGTCCTTAACAATACACAAAACATGCAAATACACAGGGCACCACAAACTGTTTTGTGCTTCCCAAGGCAGCTGTATATGTATGGGGCAGCACCAGCTTTGACAGCCATCACCCCCCAGGTAGGCCCCCCTCCAATGGGGTGTGCCCAGAGGAGCTTCCCTAGGGGAGAAGCAGGGCCCAGGGCATCCCCTTTCCTGCTCTGTCTCTCATCTGCCCCCTTTTCCTGAAATCTCCAGCCATGCTTTTCCCCTGCCCCCTCCTGCTGTGCTCTTTCCTCTCCGTACCCTCTCCAAAGCAACACAGCTTGGTACTGGTGGCAGGAGTCATGCCAATATCAGCAGCAGCAGGAAGTGAAGCAACCCAACCCTAGCCAGCTCCTCTCCCCTAACTCCCAGATACAACACTTCGCTTAGTTGAGTGTGGACTAGGATGGCCCCAGTGCATCCCCAAGCTCCCTCCCCTCAGCAATGTGGCCAGGAGCTGGGGGAGAAGAGAGGGTTAGGATTGGGTTGCTCCACTTCCTACCTTCACTATTGATTGTAGGGATGGGCCCAATCCCTGATGCCTCTCTGCCTGGCCTTTCCCTAGATACCCAACAAATCTTGCCCCCACACTTTTTAGCGCAACTCCCCTTCCCCTGAGATGAAGCAGCTGCCACAGAGCAGCCACTGTCCGCTAGAGTTGTGACCTGATTAATCTCATGCCAATGTCTCCTGTCCTTCTTATGTAATAGGCAGACAATAGGTATCAATCAGACTCTTAGAATGTCTTGAGTTTAGGAACACATAAAATATAAGAGCATTACAAAAGAAAGTACATCTGGGTGGTATGGCTGGGCTGTCACAAGACAGGCTATATAGATATTAAACTGATACTAAATAAAGGTATTAAGATTTAGAAAGACCCATCCTACCAAAATTAATAGTCACAGTATCATGCAAAACATAAACCTTAAAAAGTCCCTCTAATTATACATCAAAATGTGACAGAAGATGATCTATTGGCAAAATCTAATAAACCTTAAAAAGTGATAGATTAAGTGACATTGTCTTTGCAGAAATCACTGTTAAATTAAGAATGATTAAATAAAGAACGGTTAAATTAGAATTCCTTATCTAGTCCACACTTGGGTTTAAACAAGGGAGGGGGGAAGAGGAGGAGGGGTTCCAACGAAAGATTTTCCTTCTCTTCCTATTTCGTTTGAGCACCAAAAATTGCTTAGTAGCATTACAATCAATGAATGTAAACTTTTTCCCTCTCAGAATAATCTTTCATCTTGCAGAGAATAAAGCTGTCACTTACTTTAGTGAAGTTTATTTTTTAATAATATCCATTTTACCTATTTCACATTAAAACTCAGATTTCTACAAAAACAGCAAAACACTACAAACTTTGCATATTAATTTATGCTAAACGGTTATTTGTAAATGAACCCTATTTTCATTTGGCATTATGGACTTCAAAAGGGCCAGTCAAATCACAAGAAATAGCAGCCAGAGTTCAGAGATTTTCTGTGGATAAGTTTTAATGCAGCTCTGAATCCCAACAGTAGGGATGGAAGTATGCTAGAGTTCTCTCTCATTCTCTATTTCTCTCAGTAATTCTGAAATGCTCTTCCTATAGGTGAGTATAGCTGAGTATAGCATTGTTATACAGTTCCCCTTTGGTTTTATACTCTTTCTCTCTGCTTGCTTCTCCACTGCCTGTGGTTATTTGCACCTGTGCAGAATGTAAAATACAAGCATTCTAAGTCTCTAGTATTAGCACACATGACATGATATTTTAAAGAATCTGTCTCTCTCTCTTCTCCAAGCAGTTAACCCAGCTGATTCAATACTTTTTTTCATTGAAACTATGGCTACTGGGAATGTAAATTTCTGTTTAATTCATTAATCATTTATACATATTGTTTAACTGGTTAACCAGTTAAAGGAGGGGGTGCCGCAGACAGAAGTTGTTCCAGATGCTGGAGCAGCCCTGGTCTGCACTTGGTCCTGTGGGATTGAAGCAGACCCCTGCCTGCAGTGGGGGGGAAGCTGCTCCTGTCCCCACCGGTTAACTGTAACTGGCAAACGTCAACCATTAGAAGTTATGCTTACTGGTTAACCAGTTAACGTTTCACATCCTTACAGGCTACACAGGCTAATTTTGAGTTCAAAATGACTTTTGAGTTCAGTTTGATCTACAGGTGCTCACAAGATCCCCAAATGAACCCACTAGTTCCAGATAATCAGTTACTAAGGCCCTACTACTGCATGGAGCTGCATAGTGCTCTAAGGTGGTACAGAGTGTCATTGCAGGATGAGAACCCAAGTATTTTCATATACTCATTAATAATAATAATAATAATAATAATAATACACATTTCTTTCATGTTTGTGGAGTTAATCCTGATTTAAAATGGTATAAGTGAGATCAGAACCAGACCTTTTCTCATTAAAGTCATTGTGAGTTTAGCCAGAGGCTTAATGGTGCAACATTTCACACCCATCTTTTTTGGCTTACTTCTCTTCCAATTTTCTCTTTCCCCCTGCCCACATTCACGCTCTCCCCTCCTCCCCCATCTGCCAGGATAGACATGTTGAAGTTACTTGTTCCTACCACTCACAAAAGAGATTTCTGTTGGGATGTACTACTAATAGTCTAGCCACTTGATTAAGGAGAGACATGGAGGGGTACAAAAGGTCTGCCTAGCCTCCTCTGACTGGAATAATAATAGCCATGTCATAGATCAAGAGACTGCAAACTTTGAAACAAAAGGGAGAAGGTGGAGTTTTAAGAAATCTGTCAGGCAAGCAAAATGGTAATGCAATTTTTTTTCTTCTTTTCATAGAAAAAAACAATATAGACTTGTCTCCCTTTGATGGAATTAGATTAAGAACAAGCCTTTTTTCATTTTTTTCAACGTTTTAAAAATATAACAAAAGCTTTTAAAAAGTCATACTCCATCATTGTAACACAAGATTTGTGGGTTATGCCTTCGGTGACATGAGAACAATGGATTAGGACTTCTTTAAAAAAATCTAATATGGATTGCTACGCAATTATTACCACCTTCCTGATATTACAAAGAAATAAATGACAGGAAGAAGTTGAAAGAATTTGAGAAACACTCATTTTATCATTTTTATCTGTACTTTATGATCATGATATCTCACCTCCTAACATAAAAAAAAATAATGTTTTTACATCTACTCTTCTGGTTGTGCCAAAGAATTTATGTTAGCAGAGGAAGATGGTTAAGAGAAACAGGTTTCTGTAGCTTAGGAAGCTGTTAAAGGGCTCAATCATGCAACGTCCTCCTTGGGTGCACCCAGCTTCTCTAGACAGTTGAAAGGAGATAGCAATTTATAGGTATTTCTCAGCACTACCTTGCATCTTTCAGGTTGGCCCCTGTGTCATGCAATGACTCACTGAAGACTCTGTGCAGGTGCAGAAGTCCGCTTGTGCAAATTCAGTTACAGGTTTGGGAGTCTACATTTCTCTGCCTTGACTCTCAAAAATCTATGAATGAACAACAAAACTAAGAGAAATAGTTTAAAAAATTCCCACATTGTACAAGAAAAAGCATAATACTCTGTATACAAGTACATAGTAAATATAAAAATGCATAGTACAGGCAAAAGTCTTGCACATAGTTCAACTAATTACAATATATATTATACAAGAATGTTTACGAGTCATAGCAGAAAAGTGCAGCTCCTGAATCTGCATGTGGCCCCCTGCACATGTGTAGTCTTCAGTAAGACTTTGTATGAGCACAGGGACCAACCTGCAATGCCTAGAGCTGATATGGGAGACACTGAAAATTGAATATTTCAATTTCATAAGTCGACCACTAAGCAGGCTAATATATAAAGAGATCCACTAGACAAGTTTAATGTTATGCACATGAATAGTCTCATGACTGCGAAATTATCCACGTGCTCAAAGTTTAGCATTGGCTTAAGGAGTTTGCTAGATCGTGGCCCAAGTTTGGATGATCCTTGTATAACCATTCTTGGTTCATGTAGATGGTATCATGATCTTTTGTGGGCACAGCCCACTTCTTCTAAAGCGCCCACAAAAGCTCATGATACCATCTACATGTTTTGTTTGTATCTAAAGTGCTTCCAGACTATTTGTTGTTTTTTAAGTTTTTCCTATTACAGACTAACTCAGCTACCATTCTGATACTCTTAGTTTGTTTTCCATTACATGAATCATAGTATTCCATATTAACTCAATGGATGACACCAAAGTGAATATATTCCCAATATCACTTTTCATTTCCTTATAGTATTGATGTTGTTTTCTCAACATGATAACCAATGCACATGTGAGACGAAGAAGTTTTTGTATCATGTGATCATTCCCAAGGCAAAAGTTAAGCACATAGGTACTCCCCTAGACTATAGGGATGGTTTCCAACACACTATATCACCTTCAAGAAAAAACATAGAAAATGTTATATGCAAAACATATTCTGTTTTACAGATTGAAAAGTCCATTTGTAAAGCTTTGAAAGATGGGGGGGGGGGGGGGGGAGGACATTACCGTTTTAAAGAACTGGCACAAAGCATGGATGGAGTATTTACTTTTTAATAGAAATTTGAAATACTCTTAGCAATATTCTAAATGAATACAAATCATCATGCTTGGTATGTACTATTTCTTATGCAGTAGTTTATTAAATGAGAGAGTCTATCAAGTTGTTGGATTAGTATCTGCTTATCAGAAGTTCTGCTAAAGTGTTTTACTTTTTAAATTATTTGCTCATTCTTTATTTTAACTGTTCATTTTGGATCTGATCCAACAAAGCACTTAAGCACATACTTAACTTTAACATACATACGAGTAGTTCCATTACTTTAAACACATTGACTTCAGTGATGAGCCTCATTTGCTTAAAGTTAAGCATGTGCTTAAGTGCTTTGTTGAATTGAGTGTTCACATATTCTTACCTCTATTTAGGCACATCTACATAGTAGGGCTAAAGTCGAAATAAGCTATGCAACTTCAGCTATATCAATTGCATAACTTAAACCTAAATAGCTTAACTTGGCTTTAGGTGCTATCTACACAGCAGGAAGTTGAAGGACGAACACTCTTCGTTTGACTTTCCTTACTCTTCATGAAATGAGGGTTACCTTGAGTTGGAGTAAGAAGTCCTCCAGCTTAACATTATTTTGAAATAAAGGCTTGTAGTGTAAATGTGCTCTTTGTTGTTTTGGAATAATGACAATTATTCCAAAATAACGCTGCAGTGTAGACGTGCCTTGTGTATCTCTGTATGTCTATGTGTCTTTTGTTCTTCTCCTCTATGATTTATGGATATACTCTGTGATTTGTGGATCTCAGTGCAGTTAGCGTAAAACAGTCATCATGTGTGGCCAGATCTGTCTGTTGTCCACCTGTAATGAAAGCTTTCCGGGGCAGGAGCCACCTTTTTGTAGTATTTGTATGTTTCCTAGCATTACTGATGCAGCCAATAGTATAACACCACAAGGCTTAATTGAGATACCTATAATATTCTTAATATAATACAAATATCTGACACATTTTCCAAAGGCTGGTAATAGGGCCAGCTTGTTTTCAGTACTTGGAAATACTGAAAATATTTATTTTCTCGATGGCATCCTAAGCCATAGTAAATCCTGTGATTTTGGACCAAAGATTGTGATTTCTGTTCTCAGCATGATTGACTGACAATTGTGGTATGTATGTTAGTGTCCCCACAATGGAGGTAGGGTGAAATGCACCAGAATTATTATAGGTCTCATCTCTTTTTCATACAAGAATAGATTAAAATTTTTAATCCATGTAGGGTAGCTAACAAGAAACAAAGATTGTTAGGATAACCATAAGAACGTGCATACTGGCTCAGACCAAAGATCCATCTAGCTCAGTATCCTGTCTGCTGACAGTGGCCAATACCAAATGCCCCAGAGGGAGGGAATACAACAGGTAATCATCATGTGATCCCTCTCCTGTCACCCATTTCCAGACAAACAGAGGCTAGGAACACCATTCCTACCCATCCTGGCTAATAGCCATTAATGGAACTAACCTCCACGAATTTATCTTGCTCTTTTTTGGCCCCTGTTAAAGTACTAGTCTTTACAACCTCTGGCAAGGAGTTCCACAGGTTGACTGTGTGGTGAGTGAAGAAAAACATCCTTTTGTTTGTTTTAAATTGCTGCCTATTAATTTAATTTGATGACCCCTAGTTCTTATATTGTGTGAATAAGTAAATAACTTTTCCTTATTCACTTTTTCCATATGATTTTATAGACCTCTATCATATCCCCCCTTGGTCTCTACTTTTCTAAGCTGAAAAATCCAAGTTCTTTTTAATCTCTCTTTATATGGAGCCCGTTCCAAATCCCTAATAATTTTTGTTTCCCTTTTCTGAACCTTTTTTAATGCCAATATATCTTTTTTGAGATGAAGTGACCACATCTGTACGCAGTATTCAATATGTGGGTGTACCATGGTTTTATTCTCTATCCCTTTTTCAATTATTCCTACATTCTATTTTCTTTTTTGACTGCGGCTGCACACTAAGTGGATGTGTTCAGAGAACTATCCACCATGACTCCAAGATCTCTCTCTCTCTCTGTAGCTAAATTAGTCCCCATCATATTATATGTATAATTGGGATTATTTTTTCCAGTATGCATTACTTTACCAACATTAAATTTCATTTGCCATTTTGTTTCTAAATCACTTAGTTTGGGAGATCTTTTTGAAGCTCTTCACAGTCTGCTTTGCAGATGATACCAAACTGCTCAATATAGTTAAGACCAACCATGTCACGTAAACACATAAATTGAGGTAAAGGGATTAAATTAAGCAGAAGAAAATTTAGGCTGAATATCAGAAGATATTGTAAACAATAAAGTCTATTAATTTCCCCAAAGCAATAAGAGACATCCCATCACTTCAAGTCTTAAAATTTATGCAGGAAACACATGTTCTCTAGGAAATAGCCGTGAATTTCAACGAGGTTCCTCTCTATAATCTGTTAGGTCTTTTCCATCTCTGAAATCTATGAATATATGATTAACCTCTGGAGGAGTGCTAAGGAAGAACTGCAGCAAATCCTGTGGAATCTGTTCTTCTCACTTTCATATGGAACAAGTCTTCAGATGTTATATAATACCTGGTATAAAATAGTTTTGCACTGTGTACTTTATATATTGATTTTGCAATTTGTTAATTTGTTAGAAAACAACAAATGGTGGTAGATGTAAATAATAAACCATGCTGGAAACGTAATGAATATTAACATTAAACTATCATAATTTCCAACACCATCCCATTTTCTACTCCATCTGTACATTAAATTTTTTTGTTGCTCGAGAGGTTACCCAGAAAGACGCAGTGGGATACATTCTCCTGTGAGAAATGTAATTAATTACTATTGTTTCCCCCCTTCCCCAAATTATTTCACTTTCAGATAATTTATTTTCTACTGTCACTGTTGAGCTGCTGGGAAAATGAAACACTTGAGTTTAATTAACAGTTAAAATTACAGCTTTGTGAGAAGGTACTTCATCTTACACTCTTTTTATAATTGTCTCTTCTTATGATATAATGTGCAGTTATATCTGCTGGCTTTCACAATGTTAACAGCTGCTTACTAACAACTTTCCAGATGAAATGAGCATAAGAGGACTTAAGTGTGGCTGTAGAGTACTCTACACACAGCAGAATCTAGTCTCTCACAGATTTTGTCCACACATTTGGAGTTCCAAAACTGGAGAATCATAAAGATGTGACATGAACAAATACATTAACTAGACTCTTGCAATAATATTAAAGTCTCGTATTAACCATTTTGATGGATCTTTTCAGGGCCAGGTGGTAAATTTTAGCTTATACAATCAATAAAAAATTAATCAGTGAACACACACCGTGGTATGATCAATGGCACAATGTTTTATCATCATCATCAATTATATGTCTTCTTATAGCACATAGGAACCCCCCTTCTATACCAGAATTCCAATGTGCTATGTGCTGTGGAAACATTAAATGTAAAGACAGACCTTTCCCCAGAGAGCTTGCAACAATCTTGTCTACATGATGGGAAAATCCCACACTAATATGTTGTGCATTAATTGGCCCATGCAGACCCTAATGGTGCACACTAAAAGTTTCCTCGAGTGCTTTAATGACTGTTTAAGCACATTACAGGACATTTAGGATGTGTCCTCAGGGATTACATGGACTAATTAATACACAACTGTCCAGCCTGCTTTAGAACTCACACATCTGTAGTCTGCATTATCCCTGTGTCAACAACTAGACCTTTTTCATGATCACTGAGTCTAATCATTTAGGGTCAGATCCTCAGTGGAAGATCTGACCCCTAGGAGTTTGACTGTTGCTGTACTGTATGAACAGTTTACATTTGGGGACAAAGCTTTTTTGTAAATAACTGTGATCCATAAACAGATTAAATTATGGAAATTGTTCTGCATAGATACACAGGATTAACTATGAGCTAATTATTAGTTTTTTGCTTGTCAGATGTTGGGAACACATTCAAATTCTCCAGTGCCTATGTATGTCTACAGCTGTAGTCCACAGATACAGAAAATACATACTTCTGCTTCAGTTTCTGCAGAAGAAACACACACACACTGCTTCCGGAACATATGCATCTAAGACACCAAATGTTATTGTTGCTTCTCACTGTTGCACATTTGCTATCGACTTTTTCTTCATTTTTATAGAGATGACCCAAAGTCTCCCTGGAGGGCTAGTAAATCCTAAAAGCACCTAATGATTGCTGTGGGTTTTGTACCTATTTATTTGAGATAATAAATACTGGAAATGGAAGTCTTATTATCTGTTGTAGGGAAAAGGGACTTAGATATTTCAGATCAGGTAATCTGATCAAAAGTAAAGTTTGCTGAATCATATGTCATGATTTTCATTGCATTATAGCAGTGTCTATTCAGGATGTTATTGCACAGCAAGCTGGTGCATGATAGAGTCAAACCCTTGGGTGCCACAGAATAACTTACCATGTAAACAAATCCTTTGGCTCCTAAGTTGCTTTGTCACCTTTGAGAATTTGAACAAGTATAATGTTTGCAATTAATACTTTTAATTTTCTGTGGACAGTAGTAGGCAAATGAGTACTCTAATACCTAGAAAAACCAAACCAAACCAAACCAAACCAAACCAAACCATTCAAATCAGTATTTCTCTACCAGTTCCTACTCTATATGGGTGTATTTGGGGCACAACACAAAAGATTAGAAATACAGGTTGGACCTCCCTGGTCCAGCACCTTTGGGACCTGACCAATCCTGGATGAGGGATTTTGCCAGATCATGGGAGGTCATTTGTGAGCCCTCTGCCATCTCTCCCACTAGCTCTGGTCCTGCCACTGGCCTCCTGGCTGGCTACTCCCTACCACCTGCCCTCCTACTCTGGCCCAACTGACTTCGTGACCCTGCTGGGCATCCCTCTGGCTGCACGCTGGGTTCCCAGCCTTGCTGGCAGCCCACTGCCCTGCCAGCCTACAGGGCTCTCACATACCAGCCTTCCACCAGGACTCTCTGGTCCTGGAACATCAGTGGGTTTCCAGACCATAGAGTCTCGGTTTAGAGAGGTTCAACCTGTACTGAACATACCACACTACCTATAACAAAAACCCCTCAAGTTAGATGTGGTTGAATCCAAACATATTTTATGTACTAATCATCATACACAAATCTACTTCCCCTACCTATTGAATCTACAATGAACACTTACTTTAATAAAAAAGCAGTGCTACAATCTGACAGTTTCCCAGATCCAAACATACAGTCTTCCCCTTCCCCCCACCCTCCTTGGGCAGCACTGTAGTTTTCTTTGATATATGTGTGCTCCCAATACTTGATTGTGACAAGAGTTCCTGAGTTATGTTGCTGTTTTCATTATGAGTAAGGTCAGAAATGACCCTACAGGTATAAGATATTAAGAGAGATTGTGTAACTAATCACTGGGATTTTGTATTACCTTGGACTTAGTCTTCATTATTAAACACAACCAGAGACCAAAACAGTTCATTAATAATCTCAGACATAATATGGTATCTCAGAGGGCATTAGTGCAAAGAAATAATGTCCCTTCAAGTTTAAATTAAAAGCTTTGCTAACCAACTGAGTTTCAAGAATGCATAGTAAATTCTAACTGACAATAAAGAAAGGAAAGGGTAGGAACTGTTTACTCGCTACTTCCAATAATACAAGTTGATTTCTTTTGTACTTGATATTCTATTTCTGACTCATTCTAAACCTTCATGAAACTAAAAGTCTTTCCTAAAACATCCAGGAATAAATGTCTGGATGTTTTAAGAAACTCTGAATTCCAAGGCAGATCTCTCCAGCTGTATATATTTCATCCCTGATGTATGGATTTTAACTGAACGTTAAAAAGAAAGAAAAGGAGAAATTGTGTTAAAGCAGATGCAGCAGTATGGAGAAGACAGCATCTATCACATGACCTGATAATTAATAGCTAAAGATGGAAAAATCTCTCCTGCAATGCTGAATTAGAAGGTCATATTACCAAGGTGAAGAAGGAATGATGGTAGTAGATCTAGTGTCTCATTCTGCCTCCTTACAGTGGTCATTACCAAACAATTTATGTTTCTTACCACAGCAGATAAGACACCAGGAATCAAGACTTGTTCTTTTAAAAGAACACAACAGGGGGTTTTTTTTCCTTCAGAAAAGGGAGAAGCAGGATGAGGGGTTTTTTTTTTGTTGTTATTTATATTGTGATAACGCACAGAGAGTCCATTCAGGATTAGGGGTCAAACTCACTTCAGTACTACTCTCAAGAGCTACAGTTTAAGATTTAAAAAAATTCTTACCTGGTGATTAAATTCAGTCACTTCCCACACTGGCTTCGAACATATCAGAGCTCTGAACTTCAGGCAAAAGATTTGGTGGGCAAAATTTAGACTCACAACAGGTTTTCTGTTTTCTCCTCTGGAATTTAAAGTACCACTAGCTGCCATGTATTTTTGACCCGATTATCTCCCCATGTGGCTCACAAAGGCTACATTTTCTGCAGCACATCTAACCTCACTTTAATGTGTACTTGACACTGAACAATACCAACATATTTAATAATTAATGCAGGTGAATTGATTTAGTCTTTCTTTTCACAATGCTTCTCTGCATTGCCCTGCAGAAGCAACTAGTGTGCCATCAAAGGCGAGAAGATGTTCTGAGACAGGCCTAGTAACTTTGACAAGCAGCATCTCTAACGTCATTACACTAAATATTTTAGAAGAGAAGCTGGCTGATAAGTGAATTACTTTATATATCTTTGTTTATAAAGTAATAGCTTTGGGATTTTGTACAAAAATCACCTCTTAAAAACAGAAATTCACTTATGAGAGAGAAATAATAGTATCTTTTTTTATCTCAGTGCTTTTTTTGTGATGGTACTTCCCAGTACGCAGTACTGGCACCTCCAGACACAGTACCAGCACCTCCAGTCAGAGCTCAACAACTTTTCCTCTGGAGTACCGGCACCTTTTTTTTTTCTTTTTACAAAAAAAGCACTGCCAGAACTATAGTTATAAATGGGCACAGAAACTGTTGCTTGCTCTTTTTTCATCTCTAGTCCTGCATGAGTGACTGGATGAACTGACACATTAGGGTTTTTTTGGCCTCATGAAACTGTTTCTAGATGGGCAAGTAATGAGGTAATTAGCATGGCCAAATACCTCTATTTATCCTTTAAGAATAAAAACACTGTTACATTTATATGTCACTCACCTCTCTTTTTAAATAACTTCAGACTCAGAAGAAGATCATCTTTGTCCTCCTAAAAGGATACTTTACACTCAGTAATTTTTTTCCACCTTATGCCCACATAAATCTGCAAAAGTCTCTTCATCTGCTAGCACTACCCAGAGAGTTCCTTCCCAAGGAAGGATCCCCTGCCCCATTATTGCAAAATGCTTTCTGATCTACTCTTCATAAAAGAAGTTCACCAAGGAAAACCAGGTGATGAGTGTGCCTCTGTGCCACCAACCATTTTCCCTAAAGGAACGTGATTGGTGATTCAAGTCAGGATCTGGGATCTATGGATGCAAGAAGTAGGGAATGGTGTTGTGACGGTAGCTGGCTTTCTCTTCAATGTGTCTGGGCTCTGTGAAAATCTGAGGTTCATGATCTGGCTGTAACATTAAAAAAATGTTTTTAATTCTGGAGAGAAAGTAGGCAAAGAATTTTGTTCTAATACTGACTTTAGCATTCATTAAATTAAAAAATAACTCTGGCAGGTTTAACTTAACATTAAACTGTTTTAGAAAGATAACATTACAAGGAGAACAAACTCCATTTATTTTCAGGAAATCCTTTCAATTTTTTTCCATTCCATTCCACTAGTATTCCTATGCATCTTGGGTGTTAATTTAAAGAATCATTTCTTTGACTAAAGGAGACTGTGGTTGTATTACTGAAATAAGGGACACAATTTTTTGTTTAACTAATATGAAAAATCCCATCCGGACTGGTTTCTTTTGGATTATTTTAAATGAGAATATTTGTAATGTGACAAGTTTTCTAGATTTGAAGTTCAAGGACCATACTAGTACCAATTCTTATTAGAAATTGATATGACCCATTAAGTTAAGAGGCAGATTTTCATTTGGAGTCATTTCTACCTTTTATAAACTAGATTTAGTCTTAAATATGCATAAGACAAGTGACCATCTTGCCCTACATTGAGTAGTTTTCATTTAAATTCCAGTCTATAGATTTATATCTAAAAGATATACAATTAACATGACACACATGAAATGGATTAAACTGGTTAACTGAAAGGCCTCAAGGTGTGCAATTTGTGTACCTTTTCCCAATAAGGCCCCATAGTATAGACATAGCCTTATTCAGGCCTTCACACACTTCTTATTTGCACCTTCCACAAATGACACAAATATTGGCCACCACCTGCATTGAATTGCCAATTGGAATTAAAAATTCTTGAAAAATACACAGGTTTATGTTTATTCATAGATACAACCTTGACAGCTTCCAGACTGGGAAAAATAGGTCACAGCTTTCTTTAAGGGACTGCCTTAAGTCCTATAGCTAAACATTTGTAAAAGTTGTTGCCTAAATGAAGGCTTCTAAATCTGTGCTAAGGCACTTATATAAATGATTTTCAAGAGTGTTAAGTGCCCAATGGTTCCCATTAAAGTCAATGAGAGGTTCTGGGGATGGGGGAAAAGGGGGATGCCTAGCATGAGACATAATCCAGATTTCTCCTCACTTTTGAAAATAAGACTTTTTATAAGGGTACCTAAACAAAGACAGAAGAATTTAAAAATCTATTTTTGAAAATCTTTGTCCTCCTTACAAGGTTTGCTCTATTTGCTGGGCAAGTCAGCTGTTGAAAAACAAAAAAACACCCCAAGTAAAAATCCTCTGATTTGAACTCAATGTACCTCATAAAGGATGAAGTATTAGCAATGGAAAACTATTGTAAATTGCTTTTCTCATCTGTGTGACAGGCTGAGGTTCCTGGCATACAAGGCTCTTGGCTGGACTTATCTATTTAGAGGTGTTTTTTCTGACTACATGATATATTGCTTCTTATTTTTATACAGCACTTTACAAATAGATTCTGAGGTATCTGTGTTCACTAAACACTGCCCAATTGAGCTTATGATTGGTTAAACAATGGGACAATACCGAGATTTGAAGAAAAGTCACAATGACAAGGATGAAGGCTGGCAAAAGAAGCCGGTGGGGAGGGGAGATTTGAAAGGCAGGAGTAAAGGCAACTGACTGGCATGTGAGAACAGAAAGACTGTTTCAGCCCTCGGGTAGAGGAATGATAGAAGGCACACAGTCAAGGATAGGAGAAGGAGACCAAGGAAGTACTAAGTTGATAGAATGCAGGACAGAATGTAAAGAGGAAAAGAAATCAGAGATACAAATGTCAGAGAGATTATGTAGGGCCTTGTTGACAGGGATGAATAACTTTTACATGATACAAAGGAGACAGGAAGTCAATAAAGACATTCAGGGAGGAGAGTGACATGATCAGAGCAATTGGAAAGGAAGATGACGTTAACAATTGTACATTGGACAGGTTAGAGGAGAGAAGAATGACAGGTAGTCTGGATAAATTATGTGATTCAAGGCTAGTGGTGCACAGCACATGGACATACATGGATTTCATCTGAGGGTTATTAAGGCAACAGTGGATACTAGCAATATTGGACAGAGAAGTCATATTTTATACATGCTCAATGGGCTCATGTATTAATAAAATATTAAAATTTTAGTGCCATTCTATCTGCAGCTTACTGAGTGATGTCTTGAAATTACGGTATGAATCCTTGTTCCAAGAACTGTGAAACAGGCACAGTGAGGTAAATTAAGGACAATGTGTCATCTCAAACTTTAAATTAGACTCCTAATGGCATTTTAAATGGGGGAGAAAGAAGTATACCTAATGATACATTACAGTACTTACTTTCCCCCATCCCTAAATTAAGACTAAGCATCCCTAAGCATCCTAACATGAAGTCAACAATAGTGACCTTTTCTGACAGACATTTAACTCCCTCATTGACTACAGAGGATGGAGATGAATGTCCATCTCTTCTGCAAATCAACTTATCTCACCTGGCCCACATTTGCCACTCACATAGGGCACATCTACACAGCAGGGCTAAAGCCGAAATAAGCTACACAACTTGAGCTACTTCAATTGTGTAGCTTGTGTTGAAATAGCTTAATTCAGCTTTTGGTGCTGTCTACACAACAGTAAGTCTGAGTTAGAGCACTCTTCCTCCGACTTCTGTTACTCCTCCTAAAATGAGAGTTACAGAAGTCAGAATAAGAAGTCCTCCACCTTGCCATTATTTTGACATAATGTCAGAATAACTGCTTGTAGTTTAGACATAGGCTGTGTTATTTCGGAATAATGTCAGATATTCCAAAATAACACTGCTGTGTAGACGTACCCATATAGACCTTGCTTTTTAGCAATGAAAATGACAAGAAAAATATGCTTAGTTCAGGGACTTATACATTTTTCTTCTATTTTTGTATTCTCCAAAACCTGATTAAGGAGACAAGGCAAGACAGATAGTGCTTATCTTCAGAAATTTTATGGTGAATTTTAGTGGTCCTATTGTCTAAGTGAGTGAGACAAGCTGGGACACATTGTCTGATGTCTCTGATAACTGCCATGGTCCTTTGCAGTGAAGAAAGCTGCAGTCTTACTCTTATAATAATGAAACTTACCACAAGGTGAAAAAATAGAATGAATTGAGGGGAGGGAGGGAAGGGAAGGAGAGAGAAATATCACACAGGATTATCATTTCTGCACTAACAGCAAGGCAAATTCTGTGCATAAATCAATGAGATGATTTAATGAAGCTGAATAATATCACATTAACAACACTAAAGAGGTTAGCTTATCCATTTTTCTCAGTAGAACTATATTTCATTTAGCTACCAAGGCACCTGGTTCAAGGTTATACGGCATATTTTTTCAAAAGACATATAACAAGAGCAAGGTGCCAAGCTTCCCTTATCATGTTTGAAAACTTTCCCCTAATTGCTCTGGGGGAAAATGTAATAAAGGGAACAGAATACTGGCCAACCTGTGGCATGGGGACTTGGCAAGAAAGCCATTGCCTTTCCATTTCTGGAGCCAATGGCATCTTCCTGGTCAAGGGAAACTATAATTAATTTGTTGGTGTTCATGAAAGGCACCAGCACATTTATAAGAGAAGCACAAAACTTATGTTTAAATTTTAATGGTAAATATTGCTATGGACTGCTACTGAGTCAGAATAAGTAATACTCACCTCTTATTTACGCTTAATTAATATGGTGGTGTGGCTGACAATAATTCTTCTGGCCTCCACAAGTTATCCAAGGATACAAGACACAAATGAAACTTATTACATTTTACTGATCAATTAATCCTTGAAGAAGCTAACACATAACAGTTATCATGTCTCTCACCATAGTAAGCACAGCCACCTATGGAACAGAACGCAGGACCCGTCTAACAGGGCATAGTAATACTACATAAGGTATTTACTGTTACTCAGTAAATATTAGGTTCTACATACAGAATAGAAAACTTCAGTGACTTGGAAAAAAGATTTTGAGTTGTGGTAGAAATTAGCTGAATGTGAGCTCCCAGTGTGCTGCTATGACCGAAAAAGTTAATATGATGCATAAGGGGAATCTAGAGTAGGAGTATAAGAAGTTATTTTACCTCTATATTTGGTGTTGGTTCAACTGTTACTAGAAGACCAGATCCAGCTGTAGTATTCACAACTCAAGAAGGTATACATAAATTGGAGAGGGTTCATGAAAGCGCCAGAGGAACGATTAAAGCTTTAAAAATATGTCTTATAGTGATAGACTCAGAGATCTTGATCTATTTAGCTTAACAAGGAGATGGTTTGATTATAATCTGTAAGTACACACCTGACGAACAAGTAATTAATAATGAGATTTTCAATTTAGCAAAGTAAAGCGTAACACAACTGACTGGCAGAAAGTTGAAGCAAGACAAATTCAGACTGGAAATAAGGTGTAATTTTTAATCAGTGAAAGTAATTAAGCATTGGAACAATTTACCAGGAGTTGTGGTGGATTTTCCATCACTTACAGTGTTTAAAGAAAGTTGATCTGTTCTTCTAAATGATGCACCGTAGGAATTAATTTGGGGAAGTTCTATGGCCTGGCTTACATAAGCATTCCTACTAGATTATCACAACAGTCCCTTTTGACTTTGAAGTCCACAAATCTATTAAATAAGCCTTTCAGATCCATCAGCTTTAGTACCAGATCCTCACTCATGAGTGAGGAGAACTCAACTAGGTTTGCAGAAGTAAGTGGCTTTTTATTCAAACCAATCGACTAGGCTGGAATTTCAGTGCTACTCACATCATCTTGAACAGATGACTACATCATTCAGGGAATCAACACTGTACATAGATGTTGAGCTCTGTCCTTTTTCCTTAGCCATAATTCCCAAAAAATCAGCTCTCACTCACTGGTGGATTTCTCTAACCATGGGAGATCCTCCCAGTATCGTTAGGTCAGCTTTGGGGAACTCTTGTGCCAACACTGCAGCTCAAGATGTGATCCTTATATTCTTAGTCCTCAGTTTCCCTTGCTCACATTCATTGACCAAGGCTGCTCTAACTTGCTTTGTCTGGTAATGGACAATTTTTATATGCAAGGATCATTGCAGTGCTGCACCCTCCATACTCTAACATAAATACAGAGAAAACTCTCTCTTGCTCCCTAGTCATAGGGAGAAATCAGGAAGGTTGGTTGAATGTAGTCCAGCTAATTACTCACACTAGGGAATCATCACCTGCCTATTTAATGTACATTTAAAGTCCATTTACACTACTACAAAGGTAACACAGTAGGAACAATGGTCTGGTCCCTCCTGCTTACCTCTAGCTCAATGGTTCTCAAAGTGCAGTCTGCGGACAACTAGTAGTCTGCGGCTGCCTTACAGGTGGACTGCAAAAAGGATGCCCTAAAATGGAATCACTCTAGCCACCACCCTGTGGACTAGGGCCTGGATGCTTGCTTTCCCTGCTGGCCTAATGGCAGCCCACCCCCACCAATGACTCTTTGTTGCCAGCTCTGGCTCATATTGCAGAATTCCCCGAGTTCTAGTGTGGTATGCGCCACTGCCTGGCAAGCCCCTGCCACCCCCTGCCTCACCACTGCATGTCACATGGACTCCTCCCTCCTGCTGTGGGACTGCCTCTGGAGCGTGGGGCCCCTGCTCCGGCTATACCGCCGCTTCCTCCATCTCCAAGCCACTTGTTTTTTGTTACAGCAGCCACCATTGCCACAGTTGGGAACAGTTGCTACTGGGGTGTTGCCCATGAGAGACGCTAACCCCAGGGCTCAGCTTGAAATGAGCTTTGACCCTTGTCCTGTTAACACTGGTGAGGGAAAAAGTTTCCAACCCCCTTAGCCCTCTGGGAAAGCTGCAAAGAGAAGCAGTATCATGTGCCTTTGGGAGACTGGCCGAGGGTGGGGCAGGGGACAGGATAGAAGGGAAGAAGTGGATCCGAGGCAAAACCCAGTGGAGCTGCTCCTGGACCTTGGCACCTTAGAGTTGCTGCCCCAGCTCAGCCCCAACAGTTCATCGCAGCGCCTCATTTGCATATGTTCTTGTACAAGAGAGTGCAATGTAGATGTAGCTTTATACCTTAGAGACATCTGAGCACAGTTTTAGAACTCTTATTAGTGGTCACTTTAATATTACAGAAACATGTGTTGAACAATGTCATTCTGAATAGGAACAATTATTGCCTTTATTAATATGGCCCCCCTCATTATTTTGTCTGAGAAATTACTGAGGTAAAATGCAGTAATATAAACCAAATTCTGGTCTGGGATACACAAGAGAAAGCCCAAAATAAGTCTGGAATAATCCACTGAATGAGAGGCATGACTGAAAATAGAATGCACTCAATGTGCAGCGGCAGTTTTAAAGCAAACAGAATGTTAGGAATCATTAAAAAGGGGATAGAGAATACTAGGTACCTATCGATACAGCAATATCCCTTGTAGCTCTCCATTCCCATAACCTGGATCAATTGAGCCAGATTTTCATAGATAATGCTATGAGGCTAAACGTGTTAGTGTAGATGTTGCTGCTTAGGCTGTAGAGAATCTTGGAACCTGTGTTACAGCCTGAACAGGTTGTTACACTGCTATCTTTAGCCTCATAGCACAGGTCCTGCAATCCTGTCAGTTTAACCAGGCTCTGAAACTCACTGCCATGGATTATATTTACAGTATAGACATTCACAACATATAGTCATATTTACAGCAGAGTTAATCAGGAGTCATCCCAGAGGTGTGAAAACAATTACAATTGGTGTGCAACCAAAGTGAGATCAGAATCTGGGTCCTGGTGTGTTCATTTAGGAATAATCCCAGTCAATTTAGAAAAGAATAAAGACTTACAATGAGCCCAGACCTTGGAAGAAGAATTAGATCTATTAAATGACAGCTTATGTCTTATCCAAACCCATGTCAGGTTTCAAGGTTAAAACCACATTTGTGTTTTCAGTTTTTCCTCATCATAATTGGTAAGGTTATATCTATGAATATTATAATATATAATCTGAAAACTTTCAAATAGGTTAAAAGGCAATCCATCATCATCTTTACAATGTGATGTTAACAGCTTTATAGTTAAATTAGTCTCTGAAAAATGGATAAAGCTTGTCTATGAAAAAGCTCTTTTTTATGACAAAGATAATTGAACCCATAGAGAGGAAAGTATAACCTGAAAACGATTTAGAAAATTCATCATAAAAGTGTATCATTATACTAATTTAGAAAGAAAATCACTTTTTTATTTACCCATCTCTAATGAATTCATCTCCCTCAGATCAGACAGGCTAAGAGAACGACAAAATGTTAACAATGAACATGTCAAAAGTTAGAATGCAACCTTGTCACATTTTGCATAAGTCTGAGCAGTTCAAAACAGGTTTTCTGACGTGGTTATAATGTGATATGAGATAATTTTTATAACACCTTTTTTTTTAAAGAGAAGAGAAAAGATATATAGGAAATTCAATCCATTTGATTGCAAAATTCTTTCTTTCTTCCTTTCTTTCTTATTAAAGGGAAAAAACATTTTCTAAGAGCTATGAAAATTCTACTTCTGACAATGTGAAATCAGGACCTAAATCAGTCCTAAACACTTTATCAACATGTATATTACATGACTGTAGGGAAATTTGAAGAAGGATATTTCAAGTCCTGTTTTTTTTCCAGTTCTGAATATTAGCTAAAGTTCACTCTGAGTACCGTTGTTTTCTGTCTGAAATGTCTGAAAGTGATTTGTAGTCAGCTCTATTAATCTTTGACTATCAAAGCCAATGAGAGCACCTGAGGACTGAACAATAATAAAGTGTAGCATCTGAAGTACCAGAGGTTAACTAAGCTGTGTCAAATCCTGGAACATGCAGCACTTTCTAATCAAAGTAAGCATTTAAATACCTAAAGCCACGTAACTGGTTCCTTTTGAGTTTATTCAAAATGCTTGCTCATTTAAATTTGGCATTTTCTTCATTTTGACAAATGTGAAAGCCATGAATACTTGTTCAGAGTCTGTTTTTACACTGATAAGACCTTATATTGCATCCCTATTTTGTCATTAGAAATTTACATTTTATTTTCAAGACATGGTCAGAATTTAGAGAACTAATGGCACAAAAATATTCAATTTATAAAACATCCAATACTAACATATTTCACATAGAGTCCACAATGGTCCATCACTGTCACTGAACTTATGGTTTTGTTAGTATTTATATTTTATTCCCATTTTAATTCAGCCATAAAAGAAATTGTGCTACTTGAAAATGTTCATAAAAGGGGTCATTGCTTAAAATAGAAATAAAAGCAGAAATGAATAGGTTTGTGAAAAGTATTTCCATTTGTATAGTTCAAATATTCCACTCATTATTAAAAATTGGGAAATTAGGACTGTTTCTGTTTTCACATCAATCTTACAGTAGCATAAATCATTTAGTTCAGCCAAGTTACTCTGAATTTACATCAGCATAAATGAAGGCAGAAAGAGGCCCACTAGCATTTGACACTATGGGTGTGTCTAGACTACAGAGTTTTGTCGACAAAAGTGGACTTTTGTCGACAAAACTATACCTGCATCTACACTACCGCTGAGTTCTGTCGACATAACGTCGACAGAACTCAGCAGTTTTGTCGAAGCTGGTAAACATCATTTTACGAGGCATAACGCCTTCTGTCGACAGAGTTCTGTCGACAGAAAGTGTTACTGCATGTAGGGTTGTGTCTAGACTACAGGGTTTTGTCGACAAAGCAGCTTGCTTTGTCAACAGAACTGAATGTAGTCTAGACGCTCTTTGTCGACAGAAGCTTTGTCGACAGTATCTGTCGACAAAACTTCTGTCGACAAAACCCTGTAGTCTAGACGTGCCCTATGTGCAAACATGTACAGGCCACAAAAATTGATGGTACATCCTAATAGCAGTTGAAAGATATTAGGTTAAAGTTCAGAGTTGTTCATGGGCCAAAAAGGCACTTCAGAAGAAAAATATCACTAAATAAGAATTTACACAATAGAAAGACATAAGTCAAATAAATTAAAAGAATATTAAGAACGTAAATTTTTACCTACTTACATTTTGACACCAAGAATCATAAAATCACCAAACGTATGTAGTATTAGCAGCTAAATATTTATATGTGAAGATAATTATTTTAAATGACAATTAAAAATCAGAGTAATTTATACTAATTTTTTTTTTGCAAAATTAGCAATAAATACCTAATATTATAACTTAAAAGAATGGACATCCATAAATAATCTGTCACTCTATTCTTAACTGATCTTATTTTGCCAAGGTAGTGTTGCAGGTGTCTCTTGAAAACAGAGGCCTTCCATAATATTTGAGTTGGATAACTATTCTAGTATATGTAGTTCCTTACATTGCATCTATCACTGTTGTAAGAACCTCTGGTATAAGGTAGAGCTAGCTGTGTTAGGGAAAGTGATTCAGCTTTAACTGAATTTGCTTGATCTTCTAGCTTAAAAATCATAAAATCATAGAATACTAGGACTGGAAGGGACCTCGAGAGGTCATCGAGTCCAGTCCCCTGCCCTCATGGCAGGACCAAATACTGTCTAGACCATCTCTAATAGACATTTATCTAACCTACTCTTAAATATCTCCAGAGATGGAGATTCCACAACCTCCCTGGACAATTTATCCCAGTGTTTGACTACCCTGAAAGTTAGGAACTTTTTTCTAATGTCCAACCCTAAACCTCCCTTGCTGCAGTTTAAGCCCATTGCTTCTTATTCTATCCCCAGAGGCCAAGATGAACAAGTTTTCTCCCTCCTCCTTATGACACCCTTTTAGATATCTGAAAACTGCTATCATGTCCCCCCTTAATCTTCTCTTTTCTAAACTAAACAAACCCAATTCCTTCACAGTCTTCCCTCATTGGTCATGTTCTCTAGACCTTTAATCATTCTTGTTGCTCTTCTCTGGACCCTCTCCAATTTCTCCACATCTTTCTTGAAATGTAGTGCCCAGAACTGGACACAATACTCCAACTGAGGCCTAACCAGTGCACAGTAGAGCGGAAGAATGACTTCTCGTGTCTTGCTCACAACACACCTGTTAATGTATCCCAGAATCATGTTTGCTTTCTTTGCAACAGCATCACACTGCTGACTCATATTCAACTTGTGGTCCACTATAACCCCTAGATCCCTTTCTGCCATACTCCTTCCCAGACAGTCGCTTCCCATTCTGTATGTATGAAACTGATTGTTCTTTCCTAAGTAGAGCATTCTTCATTTGTCTTTATTAAACTTCATCCTATTAAAAGGCTAATCCCATTTCAGATCTCAAGCATCACCTGAAAGTAGCCCAACAAATATTTATTTATTTAATATTAGAGCCAGTCAATTTTTTAGTTGAAATTTTGCATGAAAAACAGGTAAGAAAACATTATTCTATTTTCTGATCCATTCTAATTATGTTATTTGTGAAACACTTCATTTTTCTTGGTTTTCTAGGAGACAGCCCTCAAATAAGGTTGCGCAATTCTATTTCAGTTCTTTATACTATAGAAAGGGCAGGATATTCAATATAAAATTCCAGGCAAGATTGAGCGGTCACCATTTCAGTCTTTTTATTTTGTTCATTATAGAAGGGATTTCTTCAGATAAGAGATGAAAAGTTTATTGGAACACTGTATGTTTCAAAGCAATGGGTATAGTTCGGTAGTCCAGCTATGAGAGATACAGTTATAAATGTGATAGGAGTTGAAGTGATCTATCTATCTATCTATCTATCTCATATATTTAGTATTTAAAACAATTTCCTTAAGCTGCAAAACAGCATTCTGTAACATTTTAAAAAATTGATAAAATTTAGCAGGACTTCTTTTGAGCAACCTCATACTGACATACTGTCATTTCTAAATGTCAGGGATTTTATGCTCAGTTCATGAAAACAGATCTCATCCTCAGGGACAGTATTACTTTCTATGGCAAATCTTTAAGAGTCTTAAAGAAAGAGAAAAATATCACTAGCCCCAATAACCTAAAATGACCCCTCTCCTCTGTTTCATGCTTAATAAAGAAGGCATCTAGTTTTTTTCCTTGTATGTTTTCTTTTAAAAATTGAAACTTTTGATGAAAGTATTTTCTTATTTCACAACATAAGTTTAATGATCAAACTTAACATTCCTAATACTCTGCTATGGATGGGGTGTACTCTATTTTGCTGGTTTGTGTGTGCTAAGATGCTGTTTGCAGCCACTACTTCAAGATCCAGTGGTTTGGCGCTCTTTAGATTATTTTGAAGACTGCTCTAAACTGTGACAGCTACTAATGAGTGCCAAAGGCCATTTATTTTGACAACTTTGTCTTAGCCATGCCTTTGTGGTTGTTGCTGGTAAACACAGAAAGCATTACAGTGATTTTATAATACTCAAGCATTCTCCCTTTTCCAAGGTCCAGCCACTTTTGTCTTCCTGGCATTTAATAAAAGTTTAAGTCAACTGTATCAATTTTCTAAGGTAAAGAAGATTATCGTCATTAATTAAAAAGTTCCTACTACTGTAGTTCTATGATGTCATTTAGAGAAATTAAGTACTTCTACAGGAGATCTTTAAATGTCATAACCTCCAACCTGTCCATCATTCTTAATGTCGAGTTCAAAACACCATGAAGAGAGACAGTGATTTCATGCCTCCTTGTCTTATACCAAACTTTGATTTGAAGCAGCTGCTTAATTTTTACCAGTTCTTATGGCACTGCAGGAGTCTTCATAAATAGGTTTTATAATTGCTATTACCTTATCTGCAACTCCATCTGATTTTTCTGTTTTTCATAATGCTCACCTCCAAACTGTCTCAAATGCCTTCATGAAGTTGATGAAATCTGTAAACATCTTTCATTCCAATTCTTGCTTTTCCCCCCATCAACTGTACGAGTATGAGTAACTGATCAGTGCAACTTCAGCCTGCCCTTAAACCATTCTTTTCCTTAACTATTACTTCACCTAAAACCAGCCCCCATCTGTCCACAATTACTTTCGTCCAGATTTTCTCCCCAGTACTGAAAATAAGCATATTCCACAATAATTATTCAGATTGACAAGATTTGCTTTTCCAGGATTAGTATAACTATTGACTGTAGCCAATTATCTGGTTGTTTCTCTGTCTTCCATACCTTCTTCTATATTTTTTCTTATGCTTTGATAGCACTTACTAGCTTTTAGCATCTTAGTTGTTATATTGTCTCTTCTTGTAGCATTCTTATGTTAACTGCTTCACTACTCTTGCTATCTCTTCTTTTGATAGCAAGACAGACCCATAGTCTCCTACAGACAACCACCTAACCTCAGAATAATTCTTACCAACAACCACAGGACATACCACACTAATACCAACCCTGGAACTTTTCCTTTCAACAAACCCCGTTGCCAGCTTTGTCCACATATTTACTCTGCTGACACCATTATTGGACCTAACCAATTCAGTTATAAGATCAAGAACACATGTTCCTGCTCATCCAGAAATATAATTTATGTTATCATGTGCCGACAGTGTCCGTCTGCTATGTACATTGGACAAACGTCTCAGACACTTCGCCAAAGAATCAGTGCACAGAAAATGGATATCAGACAGCATCACAAAGAAAAAACAGTTTCTTGCCATTTCAACCAGAAAGGGCATTGTCTTAATGACTTGATTACCTGCATACTGCTTCAAAGGCATTTTAACACCAGACTTGAAAGAGAAACCGCTGAACTGTCATTCATGCTTAAATTTGACACTTTACGCCTAGGTCTTAACAAAGACATTAATTATCTTACCCATTACAAAGATAGCTTCCCCAATTATCACCTCTAATATCATTAGCTCAGAGACATTTACCTCCTTCCCCATCCCTCCTCTGTTCTGAAATTTGATTTTTCTTTTTATGTGTGTTCACTTTTTTTTTTAATTGTATCCCTTTGGTATATATGGTCATGACAATTTTCTTCCACAATTTGATCTGAGGAAGTGGGTTTGGCCCACAAAAGCTCATCACCTAATAAACCATCTTGTTAGTCTTTAAAGTGCTACATAGTCCCGTTTTTTGTTTCTTCTTCTGATAATGGTTCAGTGTTGATATTTGTTGTCTTACAAACAACTCTGTTCATCTAGCATATCTTGTATGCTTGCATCAGGAAGAACTGTGAGAATGCTCCTTCCATACTCATCAGAATGCTCCTTCCATACTTCCAGCACCTCCTCAGTATTGTTTGTCAGTTCACAGATAGCACTTTTTGCCACCTGCAAAGTTGTCCTGATGTTCCATACAATTTGACCTACAATTTTCATATCCTGTTTTCATTTTCATACCTTATTGTCTTGATGCCTCCTCTAGTTGTTTAACCTTTTCTTTCAAGGCTTCCACATGTTCAGTTCTTTATGATGTCTTCACCTCTTTGTGCAATCTTTTATTTTTTCCACTTTTTTCAAAAGTCTTGAATTGTATATAATTTTCTAGTAATGTTCTTGTTTGATCGCATCTCCAGCTTTTCCTCTCTAGCTATGCCTTCCAATAGCTCCCCACACTGTTTGGTAATGAATCCTTGAATATTTTCTGTCCTGTGAGATTTTTGAATCACCACAAAATAATGGCTTCGAAGCATCACCTTCTATGCATCCCCCACAGGGATATCCTGTAACTTATCAGGGTCATATTTGACTCCAGTCGCACCCTTTTTTTTTTTGGACCTTAACTTAATTTTTTCAATTACCAGTTCATGATAACTTCCACATTCCACACCTCCATAAACTCTAACATTCGATTGTGACCATTTATAACTTTTATTTACAATTTTGTTGTCAATCCAGTTTTTGGTTTAATTATATGAGGTCAATGTAACCTTCTGCATATTTTTGCTTGCCATGTCCACTGCCCAAATTTACATTCATATTTCAAATTCTGATCTGGAATTCCTCTACAGACCCCTCTACCTGTTAATAAAACCCATCCTTCTCTTCAGGTACGTTTAAACTACATGGCTCCGTCGACGGAGCCATGTAGATTTGTTGTTTTGGCAAAGGCAAATGAAACCGTGATTTAAATGACTGTGGCTTCATTTAAATTTACATGGTTGCCGCGCTGAGCCGACAAACAGCTGATCAGCTGTTTGTTGGCTCAGCGCGCTAGTCTGGACGCTCCCCTGCCGACATCAAATCCCTTTGTCGGCAGCCCCAGTAAACCTCATCCCACGAGGTTTACCGGGGCTGCCGACAAAGGGCTTTGATGTCAGCAGGGGAGCGTCCAGACTAGCGCGCTGAGCAGACAAACAGCTGATGAGCTGTTTGTTGGTTCAGCACGGCAGCCATGTAAATTTAAATGAAGCCGCGATCATTTAAATCGCGGCTTCATTTGCCTTTGCCTATGTGTCTAATCTACATGCCTCTGACGACAGAGTCATGTAGTCTAGACACAGCCTTCCTGTTCAGCTGCTTCTGATGGTACATAACAGCAGATCACTGGTATGTATAGTTTATTGTAGGCAGCAGTCAACCATGCTATGAGAGTCTGCTTGAACACCAGTTTTCCTCTGTTCCACAAGAAGTAATGGTTTTCTTGTGAATTGCTATAGCAATCCCATCGCTGTACTTCACTTATCCAATTGAATATCCAGAGTAAAGACGGTCAACTCTTTTGTATCCAGTCAACGTGTCTCTTGTATGACAGCCAGGGACAGAAAGACAGACACACACTAAAATATACAACCTAAGTTTTGAAGATTAGTGGTGTCAAAACAAAAACAAAGAACAATGAAAACACAAAATTACATGTGAGTGGGGTTGATAGAAAAGAAAAGAAACCAAAAAGAACTGTATACAGAAGAATAATGATCGTCTAGGGTTTATGGCAATTCTACTGAACAATCTATTTCAGAGCTGTAGACAGTTAAATCTGTTTTTAATTATTTTGTTTTTAATTAAGAAGTAAATAACCTTATTAAAAAGAATGCTCCCTCTCCCAGTCAAGTTAGTTTGCTCTGAGAAAGATAATTACTATAGTCTCTGCATGAACCAAGAAGCTCATTCCACCAATCAGAAAGCAAAGCAAAGGTTGGCTTTTATGTTTTATATTTAGTATACTTTGACAGTGTTGTTAAATTAGTTTTCTGTGGTTTAAAATATGCTTGTTAGCCAGTTGCTGTATGCATTTCATTATCGCAGAGTATAATTGATGGCACGATAAGCCCTAATGAAATGCTGTTACTTTGAGGAGTAAATTGCCATGCTGCAGTGGACATTGTCTTTGAAAGTCCTTCTAGGAAGGGCGCTGGGAGAGCGAGAGATCAAGTCAGGACACGCACATTGTAAAAGTCTTAGACGATCTAAGAACTTAAGTAGAGAAAAGTGGAATATTTGTTATAGAAACATCTATTAGATCTTAGAATTGTTATGAAAATAAATTTCAAACTAGCCATCAGAATTTTAGCCAAATAGATTGAGTAAACCATTTATTTAATTTTCCTGGGAAGACTAACATATACCATGTATGTAAAATATTTCCTAGATTAGAGCACTCAACACACTATGTAAGTCCACTGTATTCCAAAGTCTTCATGGAAGGAATCATAAATCTGGTAACAGTTTCAGAATTATTTGTTTAAACCACTGTACCTATATCACAATAACATTAAACAAACATAAAATAACTGCAACAGATAATTCCTTTTCATATAAGCTAACATTCCAATACTTACATGGAAACAAACAAATATTAATCAAAATTCAGATTTTTAATCTTTGGGTGAGTTAGGCATTTTTCTAAAGATTCTTTAGCCCAAGAGAGGCAGCTTGCTAGGAGAGTGGACTTCTTGTGTCTGTAATTTCAGTTACCATCTTTAAGAAACCCATTTGCTTCTCACAAAAACAGTAAATATGCAGACCATCACTTTTACTATCTACCTTTTAGATTATGTATTCTTGTTCCAAGACAAGAGACAAAGTGTCTTGCTCTTACCTCAGTTTACATTTCAAGGATCTGATTCTCCACTGTTACACCAGTTTTACATCAGTACAACGGCAATTATTTTGGTGGTATTGCACGTGTGTAAAACTAGTGCAGCAGATTGCCTAAGGTAGTGAGGTGGTGGAATGTGGATAGGTTTGTCCTTTCTGAAAGTTGCTGTCTGTTCAGCCAGGCAGAATAGTTTGTGTCATATTTTCTACCTCTTTTTCTTTTCACTTACCTATCTCCACACTCAAACTGATGAACTGATACAATTTTTGTGGAGCACTAACTTAAAAAAAGAAGCTTTTTACACTCCTGGGAAGTTGAATGTGAGCTTTTGAAAACTATCACACAACTGTAATAACCTAGTTACCTTCCACTGGGGGGCAGAGGGAATACTTGTGGAGTTAGATAAAACTGAGAATGAATAAACATGACAAAATTTAGCTGCATAAACAGAAGTCCTGTAAATCTGATAGCAAAATGTTTAAATTGTTCCTTATTTTGGACTTATTACAGTATTTTAGCTAAAAATAAAAAATTATTCTTCACAAGCATTGTTTTTTTAAATTATTTTGTTGATCTATTCATATGAATGAAATATACAATATATAGGGTTCCATTACTATACCTGAGTATATAGTAACATATTTCTACCTCCTAAAACATTCAACTAATGTTATCTGTTATGTATCTCTCAGTCTATTATTTACCACTTCATTTTTTTATGGTTTCTGTATTTACTGTAGCATGGTCACTGTTTGTAGTCAGTACTGGTTTTGCTGAAGTATGAGGCAGTTAGATTAGAGAAAGACAGGCATTGCTTATTGTTGTAAAATGATATAGAGAGCAGCGAGTACACTTTTGTGTTCAGTATTTGATCCCCTCATCACATTATTAGAACGTGACATTATCTGTAGGTCTTGCAGGTTTATTAACGATCCAAATTTTCTCTTCAGGGAACAGTTGGAGCTTTCAACTTAATTTCACATTCATAAAAATGTCTCCGGTTCTTTTTAGCCTTATTAATATCTAATTCTTGCTGCGGTGGGTACTATTTCAATACACCACAGCAGGTTTCCTCAAAGCAAAGATCCATAGATAGTTAGAGAGTACTTTTATCTTAGTGCATGGACTATGGGGAGAAAAAAACAATCCAGAATCACTGGGGAGTCTGAAAAAGGCAAAAGGCGAGTCTGTGTAATCTCTGGACACGTTGCTGAGCACTTACTCTCAGGAGCAGTCCCACTGACTTAAAAGAAAAGAACTATATGGCCCAAACATGCTGTGTGAAGCAGTGTCCCCTGGCAAAGCTGTGGAATTTCAGAGTAAGTTCCAGCAGGAATTAATGCTGCTACTCTCAGCACTGCTCTCCAGATTTGGTCAATCAAAAAAAAAAAAAAAAAAAAAAAAGGCATGACTAAGTGAGTAGTGAGTTATACTGCCAAGAATAGCAAGGTCTTAGGATTAATGAAGAGTTCTGTAGTTGACCTGAGATCAGCACAATATCCCCAACCTTGTAAACCTCCCCCCTTAGAGGTCATGATGTGGCTGAATGTCCATAGCTTGAAGGTACTGATATTAAATGTAACCCCCCCCCCCCACATCTTTTATACTGTTTTTCATAGTAGGGGAAGATATAAGACCAATATCAGGACAATATTCTTTGCACCCACATGCGGCTCATTACAAAGTATATTCTGACTAAAGGTTTACTACATGAGTGCCATGTCAGTGTTTAAAAATCTTAGAAAAAATATGTTTTGATCTCAATTTATAGCCAGTCACAGCCCATAGGCAGATTTTTGTTAGAAAGGCCCAGTACTGAAAAAAAGCATCTCAAATCTCAAAATTACAGTTACCAGAAGGAAATCATTCAGATACATTCATTACAACTATTCTCTTCAAATATGTACTGTACACAAGACTTGGCTTCAGATTTCAGTGTTGTTAACCCCTTCTAGTGCACAAATTTTGCTTAAAATGTAAAACAAAATAAAAAAACCCTATAACTTTGATAGATTAATGAGGTTCCTCACTGAAAAATACATGTGAAATCCGAATGTGGTTTATGTTTAGAAATCCATTTCCAATCATCTCCCTGATCACAGCATTTTTCAGCTTTGATTCAGAGATGAAACATAACTATCGCTACAAGAAAGCAAGAAATGATATAGCAAGTAACAGCACATTAAGGTATGGAAAGACATCTCTAGTGGGATCTGGGAAGGTAAAATTGCTATATTAAAAAAGCAAGAGTAATTGAGAGAAGCCAAAAAAAAAAAAAAAGCAAGATTTTAAAAGCCCATATGTGAGCAAGCTACAGTGAAATTCTGGGGTGGGCAACCTAATAAGATTTAGTCTACTCTGTGGAATACTTTTTCAAGGAAAAAGTAGGCACATTGCATCAACTAAAACTTTCAAAGCAGAATTGATATAAAGTACTCTAGAATCTACCATACAGAAACAATCCTATTGGCAGGAGGATGAATTTGGGGACCTAATGGTCATTCTTTTTATGTCTAATTTATCCGATTCTATAATACTGGGAGGATACAGAAACAATAGTAACAGTCTTCCAGTAATAACTACATTATACCCTTATTCAGAAAAAATCAGAATCTCCTTAAACCTGATATACCCCTCTGGCCAGGGAGGGGTTAACAAGGCCTGCTGGGCTGAGAAGACCCCTCCCCCATAGCCCTGCTGGGCATGCTCCAACTGCAGGCCTAGTATAAAAGCAGAGGAGCAGCTAAGTCAGGGTTGACCTCGGCAGGGGAAGGAGCTCCTCCCCAAATACAGGAACAGCCGCCGCCGCCACTGCAGCAGAACAGCAGCCACCATAGTAAGCAGATGACTAGGAGAGCTACTAACTGGAAGGATGCAGGTGGGGAACACTCTGGCCGGTGGCTAGGATAGGAAGTAGCCCAGAACGGAGAGCTAGAAGCCTCCCGGAGAGCCTGGTGTGTTTTGGGTGGATTTCTTGCTGAGCCAGTGGTGGGATACACCTAATGTTGAGAGGGCCCTGGGCTAGGGCCCATTGGAGAGGGAGGGCCCGGGCCCCCCTACACCTTCCTCTCTTGATCTCCTCAGAGAGGGGATGATCATAATATAGATTTGGACACTGGGCCTTACTGTCCCATTGATTGGGGTGCTAGACACTTGGCTGTACTGCTCCGCTGCCTGGGGTACCATAGACTTAGCTGCTTGGCCATACTGCTCCGCTGGCCTGGGTACCATAGACTTGGCTGTTGGGCCTTACTGATTGAGGGCACTAAAGACTAAGTCACTGAGTCGTAATTCCCATTCAATTGAGGCTATAGCTGGTGCCAGATTAGGGGGGTCACCCATCCTGTGACACCTCATTTCAGAATAAGGTATACAATGTCCTTTAAAGGAAAATCTTACATAATAGTGCAGGGATTCATTATATACATTATAACACAGAGTACTGATATCCATTGGAAACTCTATGAAATCCTAAGGAATCCAGAAATCACTGTTTTAGTGATACCATTTCACTAAAAAAAGGAGCAAGATGGATACACCAGATCTTCATATTACAAGAACAGGAAAATTAATATAAAAGACAGTAAAAAGGGTCATTACATAGTAGGAGTTGCACTATAGCTTTGGAAACTTAAACTGAAATTACGACGAACAAAATTGGGTCTGTTGTAGACTTCAGTCCTAAATTTTTCCAATACCCTGAGACACAGTAAGAGAAATATAAGCAAAACTGCAAAAAAAAAAAAAAAAATAGAATGTAAGATTTTATTGGAAGTAACCATAATATCTTTCAATAAATAAAATAGAGAAAGGGCAAGTTGACCCTCATTATGTTGAAGTAAAGTGGTGTGTTTATCTATCTTTTTTTTTTAATACACTGGAGAAATTGTTCAAGAACAATACATATTCTTCATCAAAATTTCCGGTAATGTGGCTAAGGTCAGAGACCAGCGGTAGTCTGGACGTGCGGGGGTCGACATAAAAGGCATTTGTCGACCACCCAGGTATGCCTCATCCCAGGAGGCATACCTGGGTGGTCGACAAATGCCTTTGATGTTGACCGCGGAACGTCCAGACTACCGTGCTGAGCCGACAAACAGCTGATCGGCTCAGCGCGGCAGCCATGTAAATGTAAATGAAGCGGCAATTACTTAAATCGCCGCTTCATTTTACTATGCCTGGTAGTCTAATCTACATGCCTCTGGTGCCAGAGGCATGTAGTCTAGACGTACCCTTAGATTAACTGACACATGGAAGATGGACAAATTAAAGCTTGTAAATATTTTCCAAACATTTATTTTCCAGGAAAAATAGCCCCTCTTATTTGTTTTTTTGTTCCCATTTTGGACTAGCTCTGTGATGTTTCTTCACTTGAAAGAAATGGCGATACAAAAACATTTGCATTCATACTAAGACCCCACATATCTTACCTGTGTTAAAGTTTGCTGAATATTCACCAGTTGAAGCACAGACTGCAGAAACAAGCTCTCAGAAAGACAGGCACGAAAGAACTCAGAAATTGAATTGCAATGGTCCCTCTGCTGGCAGGGAAGAACTATACAGACTCTGGACCAGTGCAGAAAGTGACCTTGGGAAATTAAATTATTTTCTGAAACCACTTCTGATGGATTTTTTTAAATCTTCCAAATGCTTTGTATCTCTCAAAACAAAAATCACCTGGCATAGATTCACGTGTCACTACTGAACTCATATATTTTTGCAAGCTCTTCATCACTCTGACTAAAGATATATTGTTTTAGATTTTTCATATTAAAGTACCTCTTGCAATGCAACATTCTACTCTTTAGCTAGCCATACTTCAGGAAGTAAAAAGTAAGGGAATGATTCTGAGGTGATCCCATTATGATCACAGGACTTGTGGCTTACTATTAAGAATGGTTTTGATTTTAGACAGACAGACAGTTTAGGTATTTCAGCAATGCTATTGCTACTTAGCAGTATGTCAGTGTATGACATAGAAAGTTCACAGTCATGACACTCCTCAAGCACATTAACGATAGAATCAGTTGTTACAGTATTTCCCAAAAGAAGGGGCAATGGTTAAGTTCATGTGGGTCTTGACATCTTGTCATAATTCTGAATCCTGAGGGCCATGTAGGTGAAACAACCAATTTTTTTTTACAGTAAGCAGAACTGCACTGAGGCAGGCTCCTGCTGACATTTATGCTTGAGTTCAGTCTCACTTGTACACAGAAGAACAAAGTAACTTCATTAGAGAGTCTGATGTGGGGTAACTACAATTACTGTATGTCAGCAAATTGTAACTACTAGTACTCCGATGATAACGAGTTGACCGTTCTTCTTTTTAGGACCTTTCATGAATTATGCAAGTCTTCAGACATTAGCTGCTTTCTAAAAACATGCTGCTTGACTTTGCTATTTGATCTGAAATAGCAGTATTAAAATCTGGTTCTTTCAACATGTTGCTTCATGACACTAGTCTATTTTCCAATTTTTTATTATTTTAATTTTACAATATAATCAAGAATAGAAAATCATATTCCCACAGAGATGAGCATAATCTAAAATTGGCACAGCTAGAGATTGCAGTGGATGCTACAAGAGACAGGGATGCCTCATTTGCTTTTAAAATTGATACACTGAATATAGCACATGTAGGGAAGAATTAACTAACTGTAGCAAAATGTTTTTTCTCAACTGCTTCTCTCTGTTGGAAATCCAACTACCATACTTAAAAAAGAAAGATAACGAGAAAGACTGTAATATGAAAAGGGCACCATCTATCTTTCATCATTTCAATCTCAGCTTCTTCCTTATCCAATTTCATTTTGAAATATATTTAAAATTCTACGCTGTTATTTTTGTTATAGAACTTACAATGAACTGTTGTCATGCACAGTATCTGAATTAAAGCAAACAAAATGTTGCAGCACTTGGAAGATGAATGTGAGTGTAAATGTTTGGAATAGCCCAATGAAAAAATGTAGGAGGTAAGATATGCTGATGTGCGACAATATAATCAGTATATATGTGGAAAGCCAATATCAGACACTGAGAAGATCAGACTCATAACCTCAGTAGTAGGATGTTATCTGAGACAATAGAGATCAGCAGGGTGCCACATCAGCATGAAAAACAATTATTTTCTGTCAAGGTAAGCTCAACTCGTCAAGTACTTACAACATGCCAATATATCTCTTCCAAAAGTTGTATCAAGAGGGTGGGTTAGGGTGTGCTCTGAAAAGAAGCTTGACTAGACAGACCCAAGGGTCTGATTTCCTATTCAGGTTTTGTCTTGGAGTCAACTAATTCAGAATACCATTAATCTCTGCTAATGGATAAATAAGAATTCCATACAAAAAAAGAACAGAAGCATACTACAGTAATGAATAATACTCTTTGAAAGTGTAGAACTCATAGAAATATTGACGTTAAAGATGTCTGCAGAACTGTTAGCTCCCTTGTATAATTCACTTATTGATATATGGCCACAAGGTTGGCCTCATTCCATCTTATTTGCACCATCAGACTGATAAAAGGGAAAGGAAATTAATGGGATGAGCTACATGAGGATTCAAATGATCTAAGGCAATATCTAGGAGTTACATCTATGCCACATGAACCATTCCTGCCCCTCATGCTTTGATATGCTAGTGGCCAAAGGATGCTTGACTCCTTTGGTAGGGACAGTACCCAGCTGCTCCCAGCTCCATCCCTCAGAAAGCTGGTTGTAGCTCCAATCCTCAAACTGCCCCACCTCCCTACCTTCAGTGGTTCCCTTATCCTTCCTACCTTCCATTGGTGCCAGCTCCAGACTGTGGCCAAAGGATGCTGCTTGGCTCCATTGCTTCTCAACTAGTGAAATGGGATACAGGGAGGCAGTCACAGGTTAGCTCAACTCTGAGGCTGCTCTGACTGAACTGGGACTGAACAAGGTGGCAAAAGCCACTTCTGAATGTTCATCACTTTTTGGATGCCTTAAGGCCTGGCCCTCATGTTTAACTGAATGACCACATACTATCTTTTCCAGTGGGCTCCAGTTTACTTACGTAAAAGATTTTATGTGGCTCTGTATAACAGAAAGTCACCCAACATTTATTTTTTGCCCTCATTACTAAGTGTGTGTTGGGTGGGGGAGAGGGACATGCCTCATAAACTATGTCTTTCAATACCTGCTGCAAATGAGGGGCCTCCACACTCCGGTACCACTCATTAATCACTCCTGCCTCGCTACCCAACCTTTTGCACTGTCAGGGCACTTTTGAGCTCCTTTGCTCTGTAATTTGCTTTGAATATTTATCCAAACACTTTTCTGTAATAATATTTGGGCCTTAGGGCCTGATATTGAAAACCATTGCTTGCATGCATGAAGCTTATGAGGACCAGAGTTACTGGCTTCTCAAATTATCCTATAAAATGGCTCTAAGCTGTACTCTTAACTGTAATTTAATTTTCTAATTTCCATGGGATGTAAACATTGGAAATACTATGGAGTTCCACATTTGCTCAACATAAATTTGTATATTGGTAGCCTACACTAACTTCACATGCAGTACAATACAAACACTAATGCTTTGTATGAATTGAGCAGGAGAATAAATAGTAGTGTCATATACAAAATAGGGTTCCACTAAGGTTGTGCCTAGCCTTGTGGGGGTACATACGATGAACCTACCATCTGGTCACTCATGTGGGAGGTGCTCTTATAAAGGATCCTTTGCTACTCCAAATGGGAAGTTGGCCACAGAGGAGTATGTGAGCTGCCGCTAGTTAAAAGGTTGGTTCAGTGTCTGCATGTATTAAGAGTCCTTCGTGCAAAGGGGAAAGATATGGAAGTAAAATATCTCTTGGTGCTTCCATGGTGGGTGGTGTGGCACTGCCTTGCTGAACACTAGGATGTGCCTTCAGGGAGTGTTAGAGCCTTAATGGGGAAAAAACCACTGACTTTGAACAGGGACACACGTTTACCTTATCTAGCCAATACCAGCAGGGGTTGATATTTCATATTATGAGTCTTACCACTATTTTACTTACCCATACTGAAAAAGAATGAGTGTTGCATACTGAAGACTGGATTCAGCTATCCTTACTTGCATTGAGCGTTCTCATTCTACATGTCTACATATAGTTCTCTTGATAGCAACAAGGCAATATCAGTTTTGTATTATGTTATCCTTTTCCATTTTGAATTCAGGAATAAAGCTTCAACTTGATAGCATTTTTTCAAAGTATTAATCTGATTGCGTTTATGTTGTAGGAGTACAATTGATTCCAATGAAGTTACTGGCATGGGATATATCTCAAATTCTGACAGCAGAAAATAATCTATCTTCTTTTAAAATTAAATTTTGTGGGCTAGGTAATATCCTTTATTGGACCAACTCCCTAGTACACTAGGATCACCTTGACTACAGTACACACCACATACAATTTTGTTGATTGTCAGTAATTGTATTTATTTGCTTTGTGTGTGTGTATGTGTATATATATACACATATATAGAGAGATTAATATTCAGCTACACAAATTGCACAATCACTATTTTTAAAAACATCTGAATACAAACAGCATGGTCCTACCTTCAGGATATTATCAAAGAAGTGTATTTGTTCAAATCAGCACATGGAGGCAAAGACCCTGTTCCTTTTGAAGACAGTGGGAGATTTTCAATCAACTCCAATGGGAGAAGGTTCATGCCAGTGGTGTTAATAGGAATTACCTTAATTGTTAAGGACACTGGTAAAAACGTTCTTAACAAAAACTACTCTGATTAGCTAAAATTATTCTAGGGTCTCACATTATGCCAAAATTCAAAAGAATACTTAAGTGAATTTTTAAAGATAGGCAAAGGAATAACTCCCATTCTTACTGAATATAACACTGACGTATTTATTTAAGAGTTTTGCTGAAGTCCCAATACACATATTAGTAGATAAATTGTAACTTTTTTCTTTTCTATATCTAGAAGTTGCTAAATCTCTCATAATGCTCAAATTGAAAGTATTTCCACTTAGTAGAATAAGTAAGTAGGGAAGACAGGTCTAAAGCAATACAGTTGCCCTTGTAAAATGTTTGCCACCCATGTTCTAGTCACCAAGCAGCACTGAGATATTAGCTACAATGCATAGTCACAGCAGGGTGAATTAAGGACCAAGTTTCAGTCTTAACTGAATTTCCCAGCTTTTGGGGATTTATGCTACAAGGCTGCCTCTTAAACATTAATTGAAGTTTTGATTCTGTGTTGAAATGTTTTGTTCCTAGAACATTAGAAATTGTAATTGATTTGCAACACCATTTTACAGCTTCTAGCTTCAGGCATAATAAGCCCATGTTTAATCCTCAAGGGTTTCATTTCAATTACTGTCCCTTTCACTGAGGGCTAGATTGACCCTTTGCTCAGTGTTCTTGGTGGTTTCCTTCTCCCTTACCAGCGCTCAGGGAAGGAACTGTGCTTCTGAGTCACAATTCTTTCCCAGTTCCCCCCTTGCTTGTGTGTGTGTGCATGAGGAGTAGGGAGGACACTAATCTGCTACTGACACTAATTAGCAGCAAATTATTACTCCTTCCAATTACAGTTTGGCTGTGCTGGTCAGTGCACTAAGGATGAAGAACCAAGGCTCAATCCACATCCTGCCCCACCACCTGTGTAGTCTCCAGCTGCTGCCCACTCATCTGTATAGTAAGAGAAGTACTGGGCATGAAGTCTCTTGCTTTCTTCCTCAGGCTTGCAGCCGAAATACAAGCAGGCTCTCAAGGGGGGAGATTGATATATTTCCTTTTATACAATGCATAGTTGTATAGGGTCAAGACATGTTGATCTGCCTGTTAGAACTGATCTTCAAATGTAACGGTTCAGCAGTTCACATTTTGTATTTTATGGTGTGAGAAAGTTTTATGTTTGGATTTCCCCACTGAGACAATCCTAAATTTTAAACTGGTATATCACAAAGTTGCAGCCAGATTTATAGGTGACAAGAGGCAGTGGCATTATCTAGCAGAACTGCATTCATCATTTTGCTTGTAAAGAAATGAGTGAAGCTTATTTCAGTGTTGCAAATACACAGAAAATTTCTCCTTCCCCTCCCCTTGCTTTTGCAAATTTGAGCCATGGATTAATAGGTGCTCTCTCATCCAGGGAAGTAAATTTGATGAGTGTTGTGAGGCTCAATAGTTTCACTTCAGAGGAGATTGCATGGTCACCAAATTTTCTGTTTATACCTGTGAAGTTTTGTTGTGAGTATCAGGTTAGAGTGAACCAAACAAGAAAGAAATACAGTAAGACCTGTCAGTTTTATCTGTTTTGGCACTGAGATGATGCAAAACTCAGATTTACCGCTAGATTCACAGCCCTTAGAAAAATCAGTCCAGGGTACCCAAATTTTAAGGAGCATTTTGTCCAGCCTGAGCTGAGTTTTGAGATTGCAATGAAACCCTAAATGCAGTGGTAATTTCAGTGCTATGGAAAGATGTATAGTAAAAGTTTTGTACAGTATTAATAGTTACCCTTTTTGCAGTTGAATGCCAGATTTTATAGCTCAGTTGTTAATCTCTGTAAACATTTCTGAGGTGGCTCATGGAGTACCTGCATTGGCAAATGCTTATATAAGTATAGGGTTGCCAGACATCTAGTTTTCTGCCACAATGGGTGATGGAAAATGGGTCTGGTGGTTCCCTTTAGCACTGCTGAGCGGGGTCAGGTCTGCGGAACAGCTGCGTGGCTCCTGGAAGCAGTCAGTATGTACTGTATGTACACATGCTGCCCTTCCCATATTAAGCGCTGGCTCTGTAGCTCCCATTGGCTGGAAACCATGGCCAATGGGAGCTGCAGGGGGTAGTGCATGTGGGTGAGGATAGGATGCAGTGCCTCTTGTCCCTCCACCTAGGAGCTGGACATGCTAGTTGCTTCTGGGAGCAGCCATAGGTAAATGCCACTTGGCTGAAGCCCTCACACAGGATATCCTCCTGCACTCTACCTCCCTGCCCTAGTCCTGAGCTAAATCCTTCACCCAAACCTCTTCACCTTAGACCCCACCCCAGGACCCTAACCCCAGCCTCCTTATCCAGCCCCTGAGCCCCATCCTGTACCCAAAATCCCTCCCAGAATGTACACACCACACACCTCCTGTGCCCCTACTCCCTCGGTCCCAGCCTGGAGCCTCATCCCCCATTCCAAAGTTTTCATCCCTGGCCCCACCTCAAAGACATATTGGGCTCGTCTACACTGGCCCCTTTTCCGGAAGGGGCATGTTAATTTCAGCTATCGTAGTAGGGAATTCCGCGGGGGATTTAAATATCCCCCGCGGCATTTAAATAAAAATGTATGCCGCTTTTTTCCGGCTTTTAGAAAAGCCGGAAAAGAGCGTCTACACTGGCCCTGATCCTCCGGAAAAAGTGCCCTTTTCCGGAGGCTCTTATTCCTCCTTCAAAGTAGGAATAAGAGCCTCCGGAAAAGGGCGCTTTTTCCGGAGGATGGGGGCCAGTGTAGACGCTCTTTTCCGGCTTTTCTAAAAGCCGGAAAAAAGCGGCGGACATTTTTATTTAAATGCCGCGGGGGATATTTAAATCCCCCACGGATTTCCCTACTACGATAGGTGAAATTAACATGCCCCTTCCGAAAAAGGGGCCAGTGTAGACGTAGCCATTCTGTGCTGGAGCCCTTATTCTCTCCCACACTCCAACCTCTGCTGGGTGACAGTGAGTGAGACTGGGGAAGAGTGAGTGACACGGGGAAAAGAGATGAATGAGCAGGGGGTGGATGGGCCCTTGGAAAAGGGCAGGGCCTTGGGGAAGACGACGGGGTAAGGTTTGGTTTTATGTGATTGAAAAGTTGAAACTCTAACTACGTATGGTCAATGGAACCACTCACATCAGCAATCAATATTATCATTTAAACTTTTTTTGCAAGATTGGGCCTTCAATGTAAAAACAAAGAATTTCACTCAATCTACATCAAATTCACATTCTGTATATTACCCTCCTAAATGGAAACGTTCACTGCTATTGCTCAGGACCTCTTAGATTTTCCTTTCTACTCAGATCACAGAACTTCTACTGATAATCATCAGGAAGTGCCAGATCTAAATGCAATATTCCAGCTTACTCTGTAACATGCCTATATGTGAACTAGCTAAGATTGCATGAGCCTTTTCTGCAGCCACGTCACATGGAAAATTAATCTAGTTTACTGTCGACTATTAAGATTCCCTGTGTCATTTTCAGGATTACGATTTACCAGATGTCCTTCTATTGATAAAGGGTGTGGGATGATTTCATAGCAGATTTATTTACAATTTACAATTGTTTGTTTGTTTAGAGCCATATTTGTAATTCCCGAGATCCCTTTTTATTATATCTCTATGCTAACTTATGCTCACTACTCCGCCCATGTTAGACTCATCTGTGTATTTCATTCACGTGGGTTTATTCCCTGTTGCACTTTTGTTACAGAAGATGTTAATTAAGATGGTACTAAAACCAAGCCCTGTGGTAACCCACTACACACTTCTCTTCAGATCAATTATATGTAATTTATCCACCTTGTGAACAAATAAAATAGGCCATTGAGCCTTGCTCACAAAACTGCCTGATACAGCTTATAACAGAATATACTTTTAGGGTAAATAGGCCATACCAAATGTTTCCTATTAAATGAAGATATTTTCAGTGTTATGTGTATATACATATTTATATATTATTAAAGCAGAACCTGCTGATCATAATTATTTTGTCTGTGTGCACACATCATGGATTATTCAACCTGCTTTTAGTAAAAACTTCCAGCATTTTCTATCTGGCCTGGAAAGAAAATGACATTTCTGAGCACACCACAACTAGGCTACTTCTACAGTATGTATCTCTCTGGGCTCGGTTAGCACATGTACCTTGTACTTGTGCTGAGTGTCCACATATGACATGCTGAGCATGGGTATGCACTGTGCGCAGGCATACACACATGTCTATAATACACAACAGTGTGCTATCACCTCAGGGGCAATAGTTCAGAGTCATGTTCATCACAAAAGGCACACTGGGAACTGCCTTTCTGTGGGTTTTCTTGTATTGTACATTGCTTTCACACCTTTGGAGACAGCTGTTCCTAATCATCTCTCTCTCTCTTCTGCCAAACTACATCAGAGACATGGAATTGCCACTGCGCTCATTGTGAGGCTTGTGTGGTGCAATACTGGACACAAACTAGAATCAGCTCATAAATATTTGTGACAGAGAAGACACCTGACCCTACGAAAGAATGAATATCTATTGTAGTCCCCTGGAACAGACATGTTGAGCGCTAGGACTGCAATCATATGCCCATAGGTAGACTGTTACTTTTGGTCTTGGAGAACCAGCCTGGAGTGGAATCTCTCTGGGTTAACGACTAATGGCTACAGAACTTTAGAATGAGGAAGGAGGGCTTACCGAGTTGTGTGAGGTCCTTGCTCCAACCCTCCAGCACCAGGCCACACTGGTGCAGAAGCTTTTGGTAATCACATGTAAGATGCTGGTAAACCTGATAGCTACTGGTCAGTTGCAAACCAGTCAACTCTTGGAAAGTCAACTCTCTGGGCAGTGGTTGGACAAGGTTGCCAGGTTTTCGATACTATGATATAGTCAAGGGTGATTGCCATAATTCATGTGGTTAAAATTATTGTGGATGGTAGAAGATGGGGTTTCCAAATTGTGAGAGAACCATTAATGGAACATACATCACTATTTTTTGCCCACCGTGTTACGAGGGTTTTTAGGCCACATTTGCCCAGAAAAGGTTAATGTGGATTGAGAAAGGGACCACAGCTGTTGGGATTCTGGTGACTAAATTAGCTCCTGACTGCATGAGAGAGCCCAGTTGAAGAGAAATGAGCTAGACTGGAGTTATAAAGTCAGGAAACTGGCATCAGAGGGAACTACCAAGAAAGGCTACAGTCACTTTCTTGGAGAAGAGAGGAGTATTCGGAGGCTGCAAAGTCAGGTAGCCTACAGTTATTCCCTGGTAAGTGATTTCTCATTTATAATTTGTTATAGCTTCTGCTAAATGCTTGTTAGTGGTTCCAGGGATTTCAATAATATCTTTGATTTTCAGTGGTATATGGTTCTGAGACCATGCCAGGATGAAGTAGAGGTAGCGGGGAGGGGGGAGGAGGGGGCTAAGACATGCAGCACCAGAACAAAAGGGAATATTGTCTGTAAGCATGAGAGTCCACTGTAAAATTTACCAGCAATGGATTCTGATTCTGCCAGGGATCTGGGCTCTCAGCATCCACAGTGAGGGCTTCCTTAACTGTGACCACCAGACAGAGGTATGGAATCCCATGTTCCTCTTCCTTCAAGTCTCCTGTAGCTTCCTCCAGGACTTTCTCAGAAGTCACTGCTGCCTCCTCACTCAGCCCCGTCATATGATGAGGCTGGTAATGTTCAGGGGGAAAGTGAGTGTCACTTCAGGCTCCATACTTGCCATCCTGGAGACCACTTGGCACAGCTCATCAAAGCATGGACATATGCTAGATCCCCTTCCAGGGCAACTGTTGGAGGTCAGGAAGGGGAGGGGGAATGTCAAGGAGCAAAGGGGCCAATGCATGTGGAATGTCCCTGAAGGACTATAAATATCTGTGTCTTTGTATACTCCCCTTATCCTCATTCACATTGCACTGTAGAATGAGTACGGGGCCATGCCACAGAGGAGGCATGTCTATACCCACACCCCTCATGTGTTCTGGCTTTTGCATACTAGACTGCAATTCAGGAATGTGTTTCAGGGCTTTAGATGGGGATGAAGCGGCATTATGGCACAATGATGCACATATAACTGAATATAGTTGCAAGTGTAGATATAAACATAGTTTCTATGGGAACAAAGAAGGTTCAAACTCCACAGCTTTGCATGATTACATTTGTGTTCATTTGACAGTGTATTTAACTACATGTCCCTTTTTAAAAAAAGTGTTTTCTTTCCGTTATTATTATGATTTATTATGCTGATTTTCACAACCAGTGTTGATCTTTTTCGTGACCATAAGATGAGAGATTTACAGTTGCAAGGTTTTCTAAACTTAAAATATTAGCAGCATACAATTCAGAAGGATGGCTTAATGTTCAGCTTAAAAACAATAAAGCTGTAGTTCTCTTCTTCAGGTAGGTGTTATTGTGATGAGTGCTTTATTTTTTTTTTTTTAAGAATGAGTTTCATTTCAAGGAGAGAAAAAGATGTATTTATGTACAGAATCTGGAGCTGAATAAAATTAACCACACAAATGAACAGACCAGAAATCTTGCAAGGTATACAGAATTGAAAGTACTAGTTCATGAATGGTTCACTCTAGTCAAAATTAATGTATTAACTTAGTTCAGTTCTCTAAAGGTATTTCTACACTGCCACCCAAGTTTGACCTAGGGTGGCTAATGTAGTCATTCAAACTTGCAAATGAAGCCCGGGATTTAAATATCCCAGGCTTTATTTTCATGTTCTCGGGCACCTGCAATGAAGAGTAACGGTAGTTTGAATTAGGAGCTTTAATTCAAACTACCTAGCCCGTGCCGCATGTAGCCACGGGCAAGTAGTTCGAACTACGGGGCATTTAAAAATGGCGGCGCCCGGGAACATGTAAATAAAGCCCAGGATATTTAAATCCCGGGCTTCATTTGCAAGTTTGAATGACTATATTAGCCACCCTAGGTCAAACTAGGGTGGCTAGTGTAGACATACCCTAAGTGAATAATACAAACATTGTAAAAAAAATATTTTATGGTGCCTGAATGCCAAACTGTTCCCTCATTTCAGCATACATTTCTCCTCTGTAATGAATTCTGATCTGATTGTCTGATCTTGTTGCAGGTGCTCATGCAGCTAACTCCCTAATCAAACAACAAATTGATAAAGAAAACAACCTATTTATAATAAAAGTCTTGCTTTCCTGTTCATATGTATTTATCTTGTCATTTCAGGAAAAAAAAAGATAATCATGGTGATTTAACTATTCGTGAAAAATTATTAATTACTTGTTTTCTTTCCTTCTTACATCTTCAGAGATAACTGTATAGTCAGTGAATTAAATTTGATTAGCTTTATTTTTGTTTATTTTATTAACATACAATAAAATCACCCCGAAGAGAATTTTAAATCCATCCTTACACATAATAAAAATGTACAGGTTGAAAAGTCATACGAGGCCATTTAGAGTTTGATTCCACAAAGTATTAAGCAGCACTCTCAGCTATTCCTAATTTGTTAGGGAGTTGTAGGTTCACTAAGTAGCCTGCCAGATTAAGCTCAGAGTTCATACTCTGTCCACTGCAGGGCACTTGTTTGCATTTTATTTTCTAGTCTAATTTTAAATGTCTCAGATGATGGGGCTTTCAACTTCTCTCTGGAAGGCAGCTCTACCTGTTAACAAATCTCACTCAGAAGTTTTTTTATGAGTTTCTTTCTATAGTTCTTTTTTTTAAAAATTTCATCCAGTTTTATGCATCATAGAGTCATGCACATGATACCGCCTTACTTTTTGGTTTAAGGATTTTTTCCCCCAAACTGTCTCAGTAGTTCATAAAATGTTGTTATTTAATATGATGAAGGATTATGGGTTAATTTTCCCTATAGCCAAATGTTTATCTTTTTAATCAGCATACTTATGCAGTTGCTTGATTAGGAAAGCCCACAGAGCAAAGAAGTTTTGAGATGCTGCCAAAAAAATAAACATCAATCATAAGCAGCTGCTACCTATTGCATGAGCTAGCCAGAGCCTTTGAACATGAACCTCCTGAAATATATAGAAAAGGACTGTGCAAGCATTAAAATAATGTAGAACCATAGCTATGCAATTTAGAAAACACTTTTTCAGATATACCATCAGTGATCAGTGTCCATTAAACGACACAATTCCCTGCTACTGGAATAAAGTACATATTTCCATCTAACTGAACTTAATAATCTGACTTCATACAGTGTACCTTATTGGCAGGAAAGACCAATCAGTATTACCACTCTAATTTATTTTGTATGAAGAATGTTTGAATCACCATTATATATTCTGCTGTTGCAAAGTCGAAAAAGCAACATTACTATAATAAAAACAAATGCTTTTACTTTTGAGTTTTGGCTTATAAAACATTACAATATAAATGGAAACATGTTTTTATATAACAGATTGTTTGTTAGTGGAACTGAGCACATCAAAGGGTGAACTAACAGGTAGGAGATTAATATACACATGAAACATCTGCACACTTGGCAACATTTTAAAAATAGATCATTATTAAAATTAACAGGGTCACATAAACATATGTGAGCTCATTGTAGCATGCCGCAAAGTCTTTATTATTATTATTATTATTGTTAATTGTATCACCACAGCACCTAGGAGACCCAGCCAGAGGTTTTGCTAGGCACTCTATAAACACAGAGATGTCCATGCCCCAAAGAGCAGACAGCCTGGAGAGTACAAAGAAACAGCTAGACAGCATTGCTAGGCACGATAGGTTGTCATCTCAGCACAACTGCAGCCTAAGTAATGTCAAGTTTTTGTAGTCATCATGGCAAAGGAGCACTTTGAAGGAGAATAATGGGTTAATTTTGTAGATGTTCAAAGAGAAAGCCTCCGAAGGAGGGGCAGCATGGGAAAAGTACAAAGGCACTTGTTTGAAAATGTAAAAGGAGGGTGATGGACACCAGCATCACGAGCTGATTGGAGCTAAGGATCAACATTTCAATAGAGGATTAGAGATGATAGATAGGGTGAAGAAAGGACATGAAGAGCCTTGAAAGTGAAGACAGGTAATTTATGTTTGAAGTGATAAAGAACTGGCAACTAATATAGGGATACAAAGAAAGGGATGACATGATCAAAGTAAAGGGGTAGGAAAATGATCTCTTTAGCAGTATTTTGAATGTATGGCAAGACTATATTTATCAAGGTCAGAGAGAAGTATGTTGTAGTAATAAACACATGAAATAATGAGAATCTGGCCAAGACTTGTAGACATATGGACAGATAGGGAAGGCTGTCTCTTAAGGATGCTAACCAAAAAGAATCTGCAAAATGTAGATGTAGCCTGAATGTGAGGATCTGGAGATGTCCAGTTCTCATGTTATGGGCCTCAACAACAGGCAGGATATGGCAGTGCTGTCCATAGAGATCAAGAAAGGTGGTAGAGCAGAGGAGTTGGAAGAAAGATTACGAGCTCTGTGTTAAGCATGTTGAACTTGAGCTGGCAACTTGACATTCATGAGTAGATATCAGAGAGAGAGGCTGCGATTTTAGCTTGGACAGAAGAAAACAAGTCTGACAGAGACAGATTTGTGAATCACATAAAGATGGTAGTTGAATTTTTGTTTGCAGAGATTACCCAGAGATAAACTTCACAAGGAATAGAGACTAGAAACAAGGAAAGGGCCATATGGAATCCCCACAGAAAGTTGGGAGCTGGATAAGGCAAATTAGCCAAGGTGCATGATAAAAACAGACAAACAAACAAAAAAACTATTAGGGTATGTCTACACAGCAAAGTTATTTCGAAATAACAGCCGTTATTTCAAAATAACTTTACCAGGAACTACACAGCCAAACCACTCTTTTGAAATTAAATCGAAATAGCAGAGGGCTTATTTCAAAATTGGTAAACCTCATTCCATGAGGAATAGCGCCAATTTTGAAATTGCTATTTTGAAATAAGCACTGTGTAGACACTCATTTCAAAATAGGGGGCCTCCAGGCCTTTCCAGGATGCCCTGGTGGCTACTCTGGGCATAACCAAGAAAACTCCTCTCCCTGCCTCTCTCCCCGGAGCCCTTAAAGGGGTAGGCTCTGGTCACAGTGCCTGTGCCAGCTCCAAGCCTGACAGCCCAGAGCCAGCAGTCGCTGCACCTGACCCAATGGCCCCAGCATGAGCCAGGCAGCCAGTGCCAGCCAGCCCTCCACCGCTCCCCAGGAACAGTCTGCCAGCTCCCAGCAGCCTGCCAGGGGCCAGAGAAGGTGGGCGTTTTCCTAGTCCAGTGCGGAGATCAGGGACCTGATTGAGGTTTGGGGGAATACCTCCAACATCTATGATCTCCGCACTAGATGGAGGAACGTGACCGTCTAGAGCCAGATGGCTGGCAGCCTGGCCACCAAAAGCCACATCTGAATCTAGGAGCAGGTTCTGATGAAAATCAAGGCGCTGCAGCAGACGTATGATAGGGCCACAGGGAGCAGCTCCCAACCAGGGGCAGACCCAGAGAGCTGCCCCTATTTACTCCCTGGACCACATCCTGGGGGTGGAATGGTCCGTGCCCCCCAGGTGGTCATTGATCCTGGGGCAGAGCTTGCTGCCTCCTGCTGCTCCAGCCCCTGCTGCCTCCCCAGCTACTGCTCCTCCTTGCACTCCTTCTCCTCCTCCTGCTTCTTCCTCCACACCCTCAGGGATGCCAAGGCCCCTGCACCTATGGTGATGGGAGATAGTTGGGCTGGTGAGACCCCCAACCCTAAGCCCTGAGCTCCTCCTCCCTCTTTCTCCCCTTTCCTCCCCCTGCCAGCTCCCTCTTCCCAGGTTTTCCCCTCCCCTCTCCCAGCCTCCTCCTCCCCTCTCCCAACTTTCCCCAGTCTCACTTCAGTTTCATTCCCAGTTTTGTTCAATAAAGAAACTTAGTTGTAATGAACACGTCTTTTATTGTACAGCACAAAGGGGGGTTAGGGAGGGGTAAGTGGAAGAACATGAGGTAGGAATGAAGCACAAGCCCCCAGTGGGGCACATCAGGGAGACTCTTATTGCCTGCAGAACGTGCTGCCAGGCTCACAGCAACATGTCTAGGAGAAGCACCACTGGGCCCATGGGCAGCTCCAGCTCCATGCTGCAGAGTGGCAAACAGAGTGAGGGCAATCAGAGCACGCAGAGAAAAAAATGCTTTGCTGTCCCTCATTGAGGTAGGCAAGCAAGCAGTGAAACCTTAGAACTGGCTGTTTGGGGGGGGGGGGGGGTTCCCTTTAAGCACAGGTCTCAGATAGCCTCAGGCAGCAACCACACAAGGTAACTCTTGATCTGATGCCCTGCCAGAACCAGTTCTGGCCAACCTTAAATGCGATTCAGTGTCCTATTAGTGTGGACACGCTATTTCAAAATAGCAAAATGCTATTTTGAAATGCATTTTGTGTCTAGACGCATTATTTCGAAATAGCTATTTTAAAATTATTTTGAAATAACCTATTTTGAAATAATGCTGTAGTGTAGACATACCCTTAGGGGCATGTTTCACGAGGCATAGTGGAGTGGTTGACAAAGGCTTCCCTTGTCGTCTGCGCCACGTCTAGACTGCTGTGCTGTGCTGAATCAGCTGATCATCAGCACAACATGGCGGCCAGTTTTATTTTAATGAAGCGGGGATTATTTAAATCCCCTCTTCTTTGACTATGCCGAGTAAACTATTTTACATGGCTCCATTGACGGAGCCATGTAGTCTAGATGTACCCTTAGAGAGGTACAAGGACAATTGAGAGAAGAGAATCCAACACCACCTATCTACATGAACAAGGCAATTACTACAATTTAAAGGGATTTTAAATGTTTCCCAGTTGACTTATTTATTACAAGATCTGTGTCTCAAGGCTTTTTCTTTGAGTATTTACTGCACTTAGAAGGCTTTAAAAAACAACTCTAAGAAAGGCCCTAATAAAGTATTCTATGGATATTCTGTATGTGCTCAAACATATATGTAGAGTCCATGTGATAAACCGTAGACCTATTTATGTATTATTTTATATATCATTGTGGTGCCTAGGATCCCTTGGAACAGTACTCCATTGTGCGAGGTACCTGTCTTTACTTGTCTCACCCTCACTCTGCCCATCAGTACATCTTCTTGGAAATTATTCTCACACTAAGAGTGAAAAGACTGTGCAGTCACATGGATGGAATCCATAAAGTTGTGTGTAAAAGAGCAACAAAATGCTGAGAACTTAAAAATTGGATAACAAGACTACAAATAAATACTGAACCTAACAAAACTAACAAAAAGATTTCCTTATTGCATGTGCTAGTTGTATAGGTGATCGTGTGGAGTTGGATATAGGTGAAATTGTGTTAGATTTATGTGGGTGGTGAAGGAAGGATGTCAACTGTGATGAGGTGCTGAAATTTGTTACACTTTGGTTCGGTGATGTGATGGGAGCCTCAAGGGTTAAAGCCAACTACCCAGTGAAAACTACTAAATGATGGTGAAACAAATTATTTGTATTAAGTGGAATGATTTTTTTTTATCAAAACTAACAATTAGCAAATAGTTTTTTTAAATTAGCAATTGCCCAATGCTTTTACAGGGTAGAAAACCCTAAACTTAGCTATACTTAACTAATTACAAACTTCTTTTATTACAATTCAACTATACCAAATCACTGTCTCTAATTTGCTTAACAAAAAATACAAAAACAAAGCCAATATAATGATAATAAAAACTTCGTCCAAAGCCAGTCCCTCTATGGTTATTTTAGGGCAGCTGGTGGTGTTAGTCATAAATCTACTTTTACAACTTAACAACTCCGGGGCTTCTATTTCTAACACTTATACTTAGCCTAAATACAACACTACTACACAACACAAGTTTATACAATTTATACAGTGTGGTTAACAGAACTTAGATACACTTTACAGAATTACACAGTGAAATTAACACAATTTAATTATTAATTAAACCAATAACTAATACATTTAAGCAATACTTACAAATCCAGAAACGATAACAACACAAAGACACACTAGAACTCGGAGCATGCTCAGGACTCGTGCACCCCTATATTTGATTCGAAGGGTGGGGAGGCAGCCTCAGGGTGATCAATCCTTTAGCCGGGCAAAAAAAGACACGTTCCCTCAATACATGGAACCTCCATCGAACAAAGGGGTAGAGGGTCTTTTATACAAAAATTTGGTGTCTAATGCCATGCTAGGGTCTGCATTTGGCAGGGCCTGATAGGCTAGTGATGAGGTAGTATGACAATACTGCCCTATAGGAGTTTTCGTGATGTATGAGTGATCCCCTCGTGGACAGGACCAGATGGGGCATAGTTAGTATGAGACAGTTGTGTTTTATTACCCCATGTTTTCTTTTTCTCTTGCCTCTAAGACCGGTCAAGCTACGGTCAAATGAGGCTTATCTGTAAATGCAGCTAGGTACTATCTAGTCATGCTCACCTCCCTATTTTATGGTGCCTGTGAGTCTCAGGATGCCTGTAAAGTCAAATTCCATTCACAAAAACTGCATTGTGCTTCCCATGCTCCTCTGAGTATCTGGGTTTTGTGTGAGGGGCCTTGTGTGGCAGGATGGGCTATACGCGAAGGCCGTGGACAGAAAAAGCCTGCTTTACAACAAAATTGAGGTTCCTGTGAGTGCTGGATGTGTTGTTGTGAGATAGTTTCAAAGAACTCTGACAGTTGAGTCAAATTAACCACTATATAACTAATGAAACTGATATATATAAATTAGCTACAGAATAAGAGTGGCGATTGGTTGAGTTACCTCTGATATCAAAATGTTCTAGAACTCTTGACATACCTTACAGTAGCTGTGCAGCATACAAGTATAGTTTATTAAGTTAAAATGGTTGAAAACTTTTGAATTTAAAGAAAATATCAAATATATCTTTAAAAGCAGTTTCATCTAATTGCACAACAAAATATACTAATCAGAATTGTATTATTATTGCATAGTGTTACTATTAAAGTTGTCAATTCTGGTTGGATATATTCCTGAAGGTTTAATCACATGACATAATCTTTAATTAAAAATTAATCTTTAACACCTGGAGATTCCAAAACTATCTGAAAAGATTGACAAACCTATTTACCGGTCACGTGCCCTATCTGTGCAATTTCAAAATTTAATGTTTAGATTTCTTTTAAATATAAACCTAACTCTTAGAAAAAGTTCATTTTTAACCCTGAATTATTGAAATGTACTCTCAATCCTAATTCCATCTAAATGTAGATTTTGGCTGGGAATATAATTAGATATATGGTAGTTCATAGCAGTCTGTTCTTTATGCCAACTCGGCTACTGGTGATAGTATCCATGAGATGCTTCCCTGCCTTTTGAAATTTTTCTAATATCTGTCAAAAGAAACTTCTGACCTCAGATGATTTTGATCTCTCCAAACTAGAAGCCTCGGAATATGAGCATGAAAGAATGAAGGACTGAAATTCAGGAACAATAACTAAGTTTTTCTTGACACGTTTTTCAGATTTGAATTCTTTTTCTGCAATCAGTTGCCTACAATGGAGAAAACCAAATTGCAGGACATATGGGAATCAACAGAGTCAATTAGTGAGTAGCCTGGTACAGAATTCTATATCTATTCCATCTGTCAGTTGACTATTCTAGAATATCAGAAACCCTTTGTCCACTTTGGGAAGAAATGTAAAGAGGATACATCAGTGGGAGTACAATGTTTAGAATCTTCGCATTTTTGTTAGTACAGTATTTTGGAAAATAATAACTGTAACTGAGAAAGACTAGGACAATGAATACTCATTCTACTGCAGTTAGAGAAAGGCTTTACCAACGGCAAATGTGTTTGTGCTTGTTTCTAAAGGCACAATCTGCAGAGAGAAATTACAGTTACACACAGTTTGCTTGGTTCAAACAACAGATGGGTGCCATCTTTCACACTTTCATTTTTTCTATCAATATTGTACCACCATCTGAAAGTACAATTCGTAATACTTCTTGCCTCTTTGTTGATTTATGTAAGAGTCCAACTGAAGAACAAATAATGTGAAGGGTGATCATTTCTGTGTACAGACAAAAAAGGAAAATGGGCAATTTTAGGGGATAGTCCGAGTTATGAATCTCAGTAAGTGACAAATGTGAATAAATTTGATCTATGTTCACAAGAACTTAGGAATGGCAGTGTCTCTCTTTTGATACTGCAAAATTTAAGAGGCAGTCTTGGAGATTAACAGATCTTAATTTCTATATATGGTCTTTAACTTAAGAAATGCTTGGCATACTAAGAGCTGCTTTGAAACTCTATGTGTAACTTAGAAAGTTGAAGCAAAACGTTTAAAAGAATGTAGCAGAATACATAGAACTTAAACAGAGGAAGATAATAGCAACAACCCAAATAAGCCTAAATATAGCAAAAATATGTCACCTATGGAGATATTTCACTCATGGAGTTACCATTAATGCCTGACAGTTCTGGGCATGCAGAAGCATCAGAAGAAGGTACTGCTTTTTTATCCAGAATGAATCTAAAATTGTATCTTGAATAATAAATTTAACTAGATCTATGTTATTGTGAAAAGGAAAATATACTACACATTAAAGATTTCCCATAGTTAGAATTATATCCTGAAAAACCCAGGCTTGCATTTTTCCCCATTCAGTTTCTGCTGAAGTGTAAAATATTTAAAAATATGAAATGCACTCATGACTTACTCTTTGGCACTTTGGAGAGAAGCCACTGTACACTCTCTCTTATGTTGGCACATGTGCCTTGGATTCATTATGAGTAACACAGGTAGCTGGGGTTGTTCCGTTAGCATGTATTTTTGTGAAAAGAGCACCAGAGTGATGATCTAATAACCTCTGAACCTCTGAAAATTGGTATTCTCTGGTGTGGCAAAATCTGGACAGTGAAGGCTCCTGGACCAGAGAGCACAGAAGCCTAGTGGTACGAGGGCCTGCAGCCCAGCTAGAGGCAGTGGGGCCAGAGTTTCACAAAGGTTCTGGGGCTGGGACAGGAAATCCCAGCTGCTTGGAGAAGCACGGTTCCGGGAGCCAGAAACCCTGGTGGTCTATGGCAGCGCAGAGCCAGGGAACCACAGCAGCTTGGGGCTAGAGAACCCCAGACACTCATGGCAGTCTGGAGCTAGTGGCAGCAGGGTGGACAGTCCAGCGGGGGAGGGAACAGAGATGGCCAGCAGTAGGGGGGCGTCTGGCTTGGGGAAGGGGACACCTACTCAGTCCAGAAAATTCTCTCATTCATTTTTGGACCAGAGCTGTCCAACTTGTATCTGTCAACATGCTGCCTCTTACAAGATCCAGATTGGCGATAGGGGTTATCCTATCACTCTTTGTAGGGAGTAGCAGGGTCTAGTAACATTCTGGAAGGTTCTGTACAAAGTGTGAGTCACGTAATATAAGAGCAATTAGTTGTACCACATTCTTTTCCTACAGTAATTAGTGCTGATAAAAACATTCAAGAATTAACTGCTAATAACCAGGAATTTATTGAAGAATGAGCTAACTTGAAAAAAAGCATATGAATGAGGGTATAAAAAGACTCAGAGGGGTAGCCATGTTAGTCTGTAACTTAAAAAAACCCCAAAACAATGAGTAGTCCTGTAACACCTTAGAGACTAATATATATATATATATATATATAGGGTATCATGGTATAAAGAGTATAACTACAGACTGTGGTAATATTTAGACTGTTTTTACTCTTTACTAGAGCATTGTTCCCTATCAAACCTGCATCATACTGTCTGAACTGGAGAACAAGTTGAAAAATGGCTATCTATAACCAGGACTGCAAATAGGGTGCAGGGAGAGGGAGAATAAGGGCCCATAGAAACCCTGAAGTGGAGGAGAGATTCACATGCCTTCTAGCTGAGAGGTGGCAAGTGCCCCTCCTCCCAACATTATTCCTTCCTGCTGCAGGCCAATTCTCCTGCAGCTGTGCAGAGCACAGACATCAATATATTTGATGTCACAAACAGTGTGCCCCCTCTTCGCCCCCCAGACCCTGTACTCCCATTTCTGAAGTGCTGGGGACAGAGGGCACAAGAGGTTCTGTCTCAGGAGGACTTGTGTTAGAGCTGTTTTCTGCTACTTTTGTGAATGTGAGTGCTTCTCTTAAGAGACAATGCATTGTTTCTGAGATTTACCCAGCAGCCAATTCACATTGTGAGAGAGAGAGAGAGAGAGAGAGAGAGAGAGAGAAACTCACACACACACACACACACACACACACACACACACACACACACACACACACACACACAAAATGCTGTCTCTGTGTCACTCTCTCTCACACATATGTACACTGTCCTGTCTCTCCCTCTCACACACACAGTCCTGTCCATGTATCACACTCACCCCAACTTGTATAAAAGTTGTTACTACTCGGTAATTCCTGCAATGAACATGTATGCACTTGACAAAGTGGGGTTTTACCCATGAAAGTTTATGCCCAAATAAATCTGTTAATCTTCCAGGTGCCACAGAATTCAATATACTCTCTATAATTTTATTCTTTCAAAGTGTGCTATTAATGTTTTGATTGGTCTATGCATTTTCAGATTTGTATTTCTCTTTCACTTAAATTTACTTCTTTGAGTGGTGAGTTCTAAAATGTCTAACTTGTCCTGGTTGCAGAAATTAGCCATGTGGTAATTTAAAAAAATACATATTACTGCATATCTAGGCATTGTGTTTCTACTGGTGGCACATAGCTGCACATGCTAGGGATGTAAGTGACTAGTCAACTAGTAGACTATCCAAAAAGCTTATCGGATAGTTGACTAGTTCCTCAGCTAATTGCTCCCCCCCCCCTTGCTGCCTCTGTCAGACTAGTTGATTAGTTAATTAGCCTGTATTTAACATATCTAGCACACTTCTTAGCACACAACACAATGTATTGCTCACTTGTATGAAAAAACTAGAAGAGAACATGCTGGCAGTGCAGATGTAAGACCGACAGGTAAAACCAAACCTGGCACTAAAGCCAGCTGTGGAGCACTCTCATTCTTTTTCTCTGTAAGTGGTCTAAGTGCCATTACATGGGCCAGTGAACCACATCCAGTACATGTGTGGGTGACACAGGCACAAGCACCACTCAAATGTCAAACTGATTGCCATATAGGCTGTGTCTAGACTGCATCCCTTTTCCGTGAAAGGGATGCAAATTAGACACATCACAATTGCAAATTCCTTTTTTTAAGAGGAATAAGGGATTTTTCGGAAAAGGCTTTATTTTCCGAAAGATCTGCGTCTAGACTGGTGCTTTTTTCCGGCAAAGCTCTGATCCGGAAAAAAGTGGCAGCCATGTTTATGCAAATGAAGCGGGGGCGGATTTAAATACCCACTTCATTTGCAATTGCGATGTGTCTAATTTGCATCCCTATTATGGAAAAGGGATGCAGTCTAGACACAGCCATAGAGTGACCATTCTCTATTTTGCCCCAAGGTCCAGAATTGCTGTCAGTGGGTCTGCCCATATCTCTCGAACTATATAAATGCCCATCCCTCGGGAAAGGAAAGCAGTAAGATTGAGGCACTGAAAAATATTTCAATATCTAAAATATTCATGCTGAATCAATGTAAAGATGTGCTAGCAATGTGCTTTCATATGTGAGTTAAAACTGCAAGACATGCTACAACCTTGCTCTCAACACTCACTTTGCTCCTGTTTGCTGAGCAACTATCTGAAATCTGCAGTAACCTTTTCTAATCAAAAGCGGTGGCTCGTAGGGGATGCTAGTTGGATATGAGAGTGCATGGCAGACACTAATCTGACATTTCAGAAACATACAGAATTTCTCAGGGGTTAAAAAAAAGACTAAAAAATATGCTCTATAAAGGCATATAGCCCTCATATACTCAGGGAAATAAAGGAGAAAGCTTCTTTTCTTCCTCCCCAGCTCAGATTCTGACTCTAGATGTAGACTACTGGCCAGCTATTTCCCACTGCACACAAATAGGAAAGGAATAGCAGGAAGCTGGAAGAGCCTACCTTTTGGCCAGAATAGTAGTGGAAGAGAGCAAGAGCCACTCTGTGAATATGGCAGCTTACTTCCTTTCCAGACAAAGGGGCAGCAGGAAAGAAGTAGTGACTGTTTCACAGTTCATCCTCTGGTTTGCTCCTAAGGCAGTGCAGCCACACTCTGACCCTCTGACAGGGTAAATTGTAAGGCTAACGTCTAGCCTGTAATGTTTAAGTAGTCTGGGAATTTTTCAACAGCTGGCATGTAACCCTGATAGTGTAAAACTAGCAGGTTCCCTTTCTTGATACAAATGCAGTGTCAAATATGATAAGAGCCAAAGGAGTTCTCTAAGACAACAAACCAATTTAGATTTAAGCCGGAGTGAGGATCTATACTTATATTTCCACACAGCAGCGCTAGAGTTTGAGTTACTTGGAAGCCTTTAAAAAATGAAAGGAAATGTATAGATGTGGCAAGTTTTCTTTCTTTCACCAATACTGAAGCAGAAATAGAATGCTGATATTAATCACTGGGATTATTCATCACTCTGGAATCTGCCAATTCACTGTGGAACAATTAGAGCAGAATTGATCAATTAGTGGATTTTCCATCTAATGACTGGACTTGTCATATGTGTGGCCCACATATTAGTCCAGTTGCCAATCAAAGTGGGATCCAGTATGTTATATGCTAAAATTTCTCAACTAGAGTTACCATCCCCATTAAAGGGATACCATCCCTTTAATGCCTCATACCCCAGCATCTAGTCTGCTTATCTGAGAAAGGTAAGGCAGCATTTTTTGGAAATATAGGCACTGAGTCCCACTTGTATGTAGTCCAACAGAACTCCACTGCCAGAGTGAAGGGGGGTATCAGGGTTCATGGCCCATATTCAATGGCCATAGATCTGTGCTTTAAGCATTATGTATAAAAGCTGTCTCTTCCTTAGCTGTTCAACTTAAACCTGTATCCCATGTGCCCTTCTAAAGACAACCACCAAAGGATTCATCCCTTTTATGTAGAGAGAATCTTCAGCTGCAGTAACTTTGGCTTTTCTTTCTCATCTCAGAACAGGCTCTATAGGCCATATGAAAGAAGGCTGTTAGTAAAGGAGGGAGGGCTGCAGAGGGCTCTCTATCCTGAAGATAGTATTCCTTGCAAATTTCTAATTCAGTAAGTTACAGAAATCAGTAAGTTAAGTGTGAAACTTCATTAATATGCTGAGCACACCATGGATTCTGCACACATAGTTATCTGCGAGGCCTGCTGCTGCTTCTTCTCCCCAGATGCCTTTCCAAGCAGGTCTGGGAAAATATATTTTGCCTCTCAGAATGCAGCCCTGCAGATACAGCACTGAAGTGTACTTGCCTTAGTACCTGTAGTGTGGACCAAAATCTTACTAGTCAATGAGCAGTTAACTATTCTGAACTTGTGATTGAAAGTGTGTGGCTGTGTCTAAATTGGCATCCCTTTCCGGAAAAGGGATGCTAATGAGACACATCGCAATTGCAAATCCGCAGGGGATTTAAATATCCCCCGCGGCATTTGCATTTACATGGCTGCCGCTTTTTTCCGGCTTGGGGATAAGCCGGAGAAAAGCGCCAGTCTAGACATGATTCTCCGGAAAATAACCCCTTTTCTGGAGGATCTTTTATTCCAGAGAATCACGTCTAGACTGGCGCTTTTCTCCGGCTTATCCCCAAACCGGAAAAAAGCGGCAGCCATGTAAATGCAAATGCCGCGGGGGATATTTAAATCCCCCGCGGATTTGCAATTGCGATGTGTCTCATTAGCATCCCTTTTCCGGAAAGGGATGCCAATGTAGACACAGCCCGTGTGTGTGTGTGTGTGTGTGTTTTAATGCCTTTCCCAACATTGGTTTAGGTTTAAGCATTTCCCCTCTCCATTTAGGCTTAAAATACATTACAAAATTAATGAAATCAAATTATTTAAGAGGTTGAAATTAGAAAATCATAAAGAGGTGACTATTCTTCAACAATTTCTTTTGCACACTGGAAATCTATCAAATGTTATTCATAAGCAATTTAAGTTAAAAATAACATTTGTTGTTATATGGACAGCATCACTCACCTGAAATGTTAATAAAGATCAAGATAAAAAATAAGGCTGATAAAAAGGGGGAAATATCAGAAATTCTTGATGGATATAATAGAAAGTAAAAATGATTTAGGACTTTAAAACTAGCTAAACTTAGAATACAGAAGTTATTAAAATGATTAATAATGACATGCAACTGATATTGTAATTGCCTTACTAATCATAAGTGTATTATGCAAAGTTCTTTAAAATGAACAGCATCATTTGCATGTGTGCTGTTGCTAATTAGTTTGATGCTTTCTGCTAGCAGAATGATCACACACCAGCAGTATATATTTAGAGGATTTGTACAAGAGGCATTTATTAGTCTTCGAAGTTTGATAATGATGGAAGACTTGGTGATTTCCATCAGCCCAGTTTGAGCTCTCTACTTCTCAGTGACTATGATAAAGCACAGCAATGTGTTTTCCATTGTGCTTCATATACACTGGTGACAAAAGTCATTTGTGTGGTTAGCACAAAATAACCCACAGCACTTTGCAAAAATGACATTAACAAACAAAACTTTTGGAAACGTTGACAGCTCCAATGTTGTTTAATGTTTGTTACTCAGTTAATCTTCTTGTTATTGCCGACTAAGAAGATAAGGTGGGATACCAATGTACTGTGTTACATTTAAAGGTCAATATAGAATGTTTGGTATGTTTTAAGATAAAGATAAGAGTTCCTGAATGATGGACTTGGCTGGGACATATGTGTGAGGAAGCCATTTGGAACAAGCTAAGTGCAGAGAATTGCTTTAAAAAAATTAACACAAAATGTACAAACATTGTGCTGACATTAAGATATTCTAAAACTACAACTTTGGCAGAAAGCAAATTAACGTAAAATAAAATATGCAAGCTTATTATTACTTTGCATGTGGAGTTGTTTATTGTTGCAGCATTAAATACTTTAATAACTTTCATCCAGTAAATAGTGCAGAGAGCATTATGGCAAGCTCATTCATTTTGATTAGTCATATTATAAATTACCCAAGTGTCATCACTCCAGATGCCTGGCAGCTAGTAAAATGTTGTTTTTGTATTCACATGTAAATAACTGTGGGTAGCAATTTAAAAAAATGTTGATAAAGGAGAATATGACTACTCCTATTAACATTAGACCTTAAAAACAATTGAGGAATTTGTTATATCTGCTATAAAGGAAAATAGCTTTAAATTCAAATAAAATAACCTAATTTTCACAGGCTTTTTTTTATTCTGATTATTATGCATTTATTAAAAATACCATACAAACCAGTATGCAGATATTTCAAACAAAGCAGCAAGAAACAGAGTAGACTATTTTCCCTTCTCTGACAATAACGTGAAATGAGGAAAAGTTACTGTGATAAAAATTATAATTAGAAGGGGTTTCATATAGCACTAGATGAGAGGGAAGCATTGTTAATTTTTGTATTTTTCTGAATTTCTGATATACTTCCATTCACTAATTCTGATGTTGGCAATCTCTTCCTTACAGATAAGCCAGTGATCTTCAACCTTTTATGTCCAAGATCATTTTTTAAATTTAAGGGCAACCAGGGTCTATCCTGCTCCCTTCCCAAAGACCTGCCTCCAAACACTCCATCTCCTCCCCCCTTTTCTTGCTTTCCCCCACCCTGACTTTCACCAAATGGAGCAGATGGTTGAGGTTGGGGTGGAGGTTCAGACTATGGGATGGGGTTGCAGTGTGGGAGGAGGATCTTGATTGAACCTGGAGCAGGGGATTGAGTTCAGGAGGGGCAAAGGGTTCAAGCTTTGGGAGGAAGCTCAGGGTTGGGGGTGTAGGAGAAGGTATGAGGTGCTGGCTCAAGGCTGGGGCTCAGGGTGCAGGAAGTATCAGAAGGGTAGCCGTGTTAGTCTGAATTTGCAAAAGCAGCAAGGAGTCCTGTGGCACCTTATAGACTAACTGAAGTGTTGGAGCATAAGCTTTCATGGGCAAAGACCCACTGCGTCAGATGCATGTAGTGGATTTTAGATCCACTACGTGCATCTGATGAAGTGGGTCTTTGCCCATGAAAGCTTATGCTCCAACATTTCAGTTAGTCTATAAGGTGCCACAGGACAGGGTGCAGGAAGGGTTCTGAGTGCAGGAGTGAGTATGGGATGCTGTCTCTGGGATGGAGCTGAGGATTTGCATGTGTCCTCCTGCTAGGTATCATGTACCATGGGTGGCTGCTGGTTGGCAGGACAGTGGGGGTAAGGCAAGCTTCCTGCCTGCCCCATCCCTATTGTGCTCCTGTTAGGGGCTAATGCACCCTGTGGCTCCTGGAAGTGGAAGCATGTGGCTTCACACACTAGCCCTATCTGTTGGCACTGCCCTTAGTGCTTGTTGGCCACAGTGCAGGCTAGGGCCATAGTAGGCTGGCAGTAAACCTGCCTTCAAGGCTGCCCTGCTAAACCACCGAAGTAGAATTGCGATCTGCTGGGAGAGTCCCCATTCTTGACCCATTCTTCACAATCAAGCAAATGGTGACCACTGAGCTAAAGTGAGGGCATATACACACTGGATTGCCAAAATACTGAAACGGGTCTATATCTATCCACTTGTGTACAAGACACTTCCTTTGCACAATCTTTAATGAAAGGTTGACTTTTCTTTTTGTCAGTTTTTAATATTAGTATTCATTTGGAGTTTTGGCTGAACCAACCCTTATGCAGTCAGAAGAGACAATGGAAGCCATTTTGATTCCATTTCCCTGGTGCAATAGTAGTATTGTTCTGTGTATTCTCCTTGATCCACACATTAAAAAAAATTACTAGTAGCACCGGCAAGACCGGACTCCTTGTGGGTTCCTGAAGCACAGTGTGTGTTTGTCACCCAAAGGTAGAGCTAAATCTATATAGGATTTTGATTATTATGTGATTTGGCAATATGCTCTCCAAAGGGACAGTATTGTGAGTGTGGAAATTTGGAAATGTGCCTGGGAAGCAGGAATTGGGAACATCACCTGGCTCTGTGCAGCAGCTCACTGCAGAAGCTCTTCAGTTAGGAATAAAACTTTAATATAATATTCTCGTTTTACTGGTTTGTTAGTTAATGAACCCCTAGACTGTTACAAGCCTTTGGACACCCCAAACATGAATCCAAATGAAAGAGCAGCAGTGGCCTTGCCCCAAAGTGGCCCTGAAGATGTCCTCCTCCACGTCTGGGAGACTAACCTCCCTTGGGGGCCTGTTGCACTGTTACCACAGATTATAAAGCCAGCACAACTTAAAATGTTATTCAGCCCCCTAAGGGTTTGCATCCTAAGAACAAAATATAGAAGCCCATCAAAACAAAGATCTCAGCACATAGCAGTTATGAATGCACTCACTGAATACACCTCTATGTCCTGTGATTTTTTTCCCGTACAGTGTGGTTAAAATCCAGCACTTTGAATTGTTTCTCATCCATTTACAGTAAACCCTCCTATAATCTTTTAGTATATCTAAAATCACTTGACAAGGTGTTCAATGGCCATACAAGGTGTAAAAAGGAACAATTGTGCATAGCATTTTTAAATGGAACACTTGAATTAGAATGATGTGATATCCACTATGAACAGTCATAACCATGACTACTTTCTGGTTACAGATTGAGCTCTTTTGTAGAAGTCAGTGCTGGTATCAGCAACATTTTATTGTGCCTGCATTAAAAAGCATCACACAGAAAATGATGTGTGGGGTAAAACAGAAAGATAGTTTTGTTCTTGTTGTAATCCCAAAACACATGATGTAAGACAGGGCTAAGACTGGGAGGCATAGCTCAATGGTTTGAGCACTAGCCTGATAAATCCAGGGTTGTGAGTTTAATTCTTGTGGGGGCCATTTAGGGATCTGGGGCAAATCTGTCAGGGATGGTACTTGGTCCTGCCATGAGGTCAGGGGACTGGACTTAATGACCTCTCAAGGTTCCTTCCAGCTCTACGGGATAGGTATATATCCATATATATTATTAGTCTCGCAAAAAAATGTGACATATGCAAACATGAATCAAACAATGACTTTTTGGCCAATGTACAATGTTCAGTAAGTAAAGGAACAACATGTGGCCACTGGCAGCATTACGGAGGGGAACAATTGGTGAGGAGGAGCCATATGGCCAGAAGGGGTATGCACGAAAGGGGAAAGCCATACTTTTTTTTTTCATTGCAGTGTGCCAATTTGCCCATGCAGAAGGGCAAGAGATTTATTTAGTTGGGGAGACCTAGAAATGATGCTAGTCTAGTGAATGGCTTTTGGATCAGGAATGGAGAAAGCTCCAGCTAGTTGCTCCTTCAATATCCACAGCCACATTCTGCTCCAAAATCTTCACATCCCTGTGATTTTTTTTTTCTTCATTGGCTGCGCTACTCACAGGTTTTCACTGAAAGCCTGAAGCCTTGAGACTGGACATCAATTGTAAAGAATCTAAACAACCTCCTTATTAATATTAATTTGTCTGTTTCTCTCATTGCTAACAAATGGTACAAGCAATAGCTTCTAGACATATTGTAGCAGCAAGCTCTCACACTGACTTTAATGGATATCCAGGAAGCTATTTCTCATGTGCGGTTTCAAACAACATAGAAAAGAAAATCAGAATAAACTGCACAACAAGACTCTCTGTGGTACTCAAATGCAGTGTAAGCTCTAAAAATACTCTTTACGTATCTTTTCCCAATAGTTGATAACTGGGAAGGAATCATGAAGGATATATATATATATTCAGCAGCATAGCTTTAGAAAGGAGCTATTAGCTACAGCTTGCAAACAATGCACAGGAGATGACTGAACAAAAATCTATAAAGACTCTCCTGGGCAATGTTTTTAAAATATCCTTCACATTCCTATGACAGACAAATCTGGGCAGTATAGTTTGCTTCTCTTTTAAATAATGGTTCCTCTGCCATAGAATCTTCTCATTATTTCAAGACTTGGACTTCAGGCTCAGGATAACAGCACTGAGGTTATTTTTCTCTGAGAGAGACAGTCTCTTGTGACAACTTTTTGACAAACTGTATCAGGATAACAAGGCATGCAGAACTGACATGAGAGGATGATAATGCACTCAGGATAGCCTTTTGAGTAATTACCTCATCCCAATTAAATTGCAATGGTTTACAATATCTTAAAAGGCAGGTCAAAAATTGGCATTGAATATCTTCTCCTGAAGTCCTACTCACTTTGCTGCATAATTTCTGTGAAAGTAATGGTTAGACCTTTGTTGCAAAGCTTTATTATTTAGTTTCCCTTCAAGTCCTTACAGTGTGGGTCACTCCCAAGGTTTTCTTTCATTCCAGTATATCAGACTCAGGTAAAAATATCCTTTAGTTTTTATTTTTAATGCGAAGCTTTTCTCAGATGACTTCAGTCCTAATTAATCCTTTACTGTACTTCTGGAGCTGTTTGTGCTAGTTTTTCCTAACATCTTTTGAATTGGAACTGTACACAGTCAAATACACTTTTGATCTTAATCAGAATGCAGGCAGCACTTTTGAGATGGCTATCCTTTGGTTAAAAAGAAATGCTTTGCTAATTTTGTCTCTGATGAATTTTTATACTAGTATTCTAGAAGTAATATTTCAAATAAGCACATTTCATCATGCAAGCATTTTTTATTACTTTTCTGCACAAAGTACACAGAATATTTGTCCTAAAGGACTGCAACTGACAGTAAAGAGACTGTTTCATTTACTTTAAAGAAAACGATTAGCATTCAAAATATCATGGGATCTTGGATTCTCTCTCTTTTTAGTGAAAAACAAATGACTTGTATTTCAACATATGCATAGCTGCTATGCAATTATTTTGATCAGTGAAAAATAATGAATTCAAATCTACAGAAAATGTAGGCCAGAAATGGTCAGTTAATTTGTTTTTATAATTAACTGTACCTCCTATGGTTCTATCTTCTTCTTTTTCCTACAGAAAGAAATACTCTTGCATTTAGCATCCATTATATAATTTCTTATTGAAGCAGAAGAAATAAGTTCTCCTAACAGCAATTCATTTCCAGTGCAAATATCAGAGAATGAGATGGCATCCAGCTATTTAGTAGCAGATTGGACTCCGCTCCCAGTAGGCATGCAGTGTCAAATTGGCCAAAGCCAGCAATTCTTACTTCACTTAAGTGTTGTCTCACTATAATTTGAATTTGAAATATCAAGGACTCCAGCAGTCAGCTTTTATGAATTTAAGTGAACAATGCTTACTTCCTTTAAAATAAGCATGCCAACCCAGAAGAGTAGGGAGATATGACAATTACATTTATAAAAAGCTATTGAGGGATAAACGAAAAGCAATTATCAACATTTGCATAAAATAAGTTTCTCACAAGCTTTGGCATCTATTCTTCTTCCAAAGGGGAAATATTGTTTGCTAAAAATCATCCCTGCATCATAAAAATCTGTTGGGTATCAACGGATCCATTAGTGGCAGGTATTGTTAATGTCTTCCTTTGAGAGGGCAGGATGCCAGATGCCCTGAAAGTGCAACTCTGTTCTGAAAAGTTACAGAACAAAAACAGCAGCTTCTTATTCAACAGATGTTGCAAGCTGATTTATGTCTTTGTTAGCTCATGTAATGCCTATTACAATAATAACTAGGCACTGTACAATGAAAGAAACAATGGCTGCAATGACCCATCTTCCACAGACATTTGTCTAACCCCAAACATCTACTTAAAATCAAACCAATCTGGAATAACCTTCCATCAAAAGCTTGACTGAAGGGAAGAGCCTTGCTTTATGATGTGCAGTGTGCCAAATCCAGATTCAGACAAGCAGTCAGGAAAGCTGGTTTCAAGGTTCTTGTTGGTTAAATAATTTGCTCATTAATTTAGATTCAAAAGGTGAAGCAGTGCCAGAGTTAAGACAGGAAAAATGTGTAGGCCCTGAGTTTCAGGCAGGTGGGTGAAGTTGGGGCAGCAGGGAAAAAGGGGGCATGAAAATGCAGGGCCTGCTTCTTCCCACCTGCTCCAACTGGCCCTTGCTACTCAGTTGGCACCAGAAGATCAGTTTGCCTAGAGCACACAGACTGCAGTCCATGAAGCATGAATCCTGCTGGCACTCAAGCTCTGTCCACTCTCTTCTCAGTCTCCATCCACCTGGGCCTGACACTTCCCTGACAGCATCATGAACTGCTGCCTCAGGCTCTGGACCCACTGCTAGTCCTGCCCAAACCCATACCCATGAAGCACATCTCACAGCTGGCATGACTCATTTTCTCTAGCTTATGGATTCAGGAGGCTCTGACTCCATGTTGGGTGGGTCTGTATAAGTATACTCCTGAAGTGAAGCGTGGGGTAACCTGTTATTATGAAGCAGGTAACTTGGAATAACAAGTGTAATGAGCTATCATTTTACCCTAAATAAAATTTCATTTGATCAAAAAGGACGTTATCCATTTTCAGCATGTCCAAGGTGTGCTGCTAGAATTCTATTGCAAGAACAGTGTGATGTAACATTTGTGTGGATACAAACATAGCCATTGCCCAAGAGCATAGGTGACTAGTGCTTGTACTCTCTTCATGCCTTTGCTGCTCCTGTGGTTGTCCCTCCCTGATCCCCTTCCTCCAGGCACCAGTCACCTATACCCAAGACAACATCACAATGTAACACATACTTTGCCAGGTTTAAAGTGCCTAGTCTACTTTTGGCATATGTTGATGCATGATCATCTGAGAGACAAGATGGATGAGGTAGAATCTTTTCATTGGAGCAAATTCTATAGGTAAGAGAGACAAGCTTTTGAGACTCACGTCTAAACTACATTCCTCTTTCAAAAGAGGAACATAAATGAAGCAAATCGAAAATGCAAATGAAGCACGGATTTAAATATCCTGTGCTTCATTTGCATATTTGCATCTGAGTGCTTTTTCAAAAAAGGGTTTTTCAAAAGTGAAAGTGTAGTCTAGATGGGATTCTTTCTAAAAAAAAAAAAAAACCTTTTTCAAAAGAAGCTATACCCCTGAAAAAATGAGCAGTACGAGTTCTTTCGAAAAAGGGGATTTTTTTCCTGAAAGAACCCTGTCTAGACTGCGCATTTACTTTTGAAAAACTCTTTTTTGAAAAGGACGTGAATATGCAAATGAAGTGTGGGATATTTAAATCCGCGCTTCATTTGCACTTTCGATTTGTTTCATTTACATTTCTCTTTCGAAAGAGGAATGTAGTCTAGACATAGCCTCACAGAGCTGTTTTTAACACCTGGGAAAAGTCCTCCAAACAACACAGCTAAATGCTTGTTTAAAAAAAGTATTTAGCACATATTTTAAGGGGACCATTCACGGTGAAATGACACTTCTGTGGTCATAGGACAAAAAGTGTATCTAAATTTAAAACTAGTGGATTGAACAAAGGCAAACGAATCTGTGACACAAAGTGCTCTTTTAAGTCATTCACTTGCTGTTCAACTGGGACTGACATGGATACAATTGCACTGTATAATCTGTCAATTACACTAATACTGTGTGGGGAAAAACACCTCATTTTGACTAAAATCAAATGTGGCCTCCTATTCCAAAGCTTTTTCCACAATGTATTACTTACAATCAATCAAGTGAGACTCAAAAGAAAAAAGTGTTAATTTAGCATAGTGTACTGCAAATATATCAGATCTGTTCTCCATTCTCTATGGTTTCCAATAGAAAATAGCATCAGATTCAAGAACTCGGTCCATATGTTTGAAGAGCTTAATGGCCCGAGTTTAGCACATTATCTAAAGCAAACTCCAGGATGAAAACTGCAGAACATTACTCCACTCCAATTGTTTTCTCCAAGTACCCTCCATGAACACTCAGGATCTTATTTTTCCCTCTTTTATTTCTCCTGCAGGCTGACATACTTCAATCTGTGGATTGTCAGACAAGTCTCCTTTTAGACTCCTCTCAGTTGAAATTCTCAGTATGATAGAATTCTGACAGTCCTTTTCCCCAACAAGAAAAACTTATGGGAACATTTCATGCTCATAAGACCTAAAAAATGACCTGGCAAGTGACTGCATACACTACTGTACTTCCCCTCTCATACACAACACCATGTTGTTATCTGGATTTATCACTGCTTTAATTTAAACCCTGAAACTGCAACATTTATTCAAACAAGCAGTACTACTGACTTCAAAAACTACTTAGTGTGATCAAAGGCCCTTACATTGTACTCTTTCACCAGAGGGAATTTTTCATTTTTTTTTATTGCAGTAAGGATTACACACATTTATAAAAGCAATCTATAAAAAAAAAAAAAAAAAAAACAAAAAACCCAAAACCAACAACAAAAACATGATAAAAGTGGTTATTACTGAGTTTCCTGAATGTCTGTGTCCAAGCAGTCTATGAGCCTTGAAAAAGACTAGAAACTGAATTAATGGTGGTGCAAACTGTGAGCAATGAGCTTGCTAATATACTGAAAGAAAATGGATGCGGTAGTTTCCAAAAACCAGTTTGGTTAGGAAGATATAATACTGTCATGTATGTTTTCATTAATACATAAATACTCAGCACTGGCTGAACACTACAGAGTTTTTCCAGGATACCGGAGCCATGTCCAGGGAACATGTCTGCTCTTCCAAAATTTTTTTTGGAAGAGCAGAAGCATTTTTTTTTGGCATCCCTTTAAACCTTGTTTTTCAAGGTGTAGGGGTCAATTGCAGAAAAACTCTGTACGTGTGAAGTATAGGGGTGTCAAGGCCTGCATTTTCTCCCCTTTCCAATTCCCCCCCCCCTTTCCCTACTACTTATGAGCCAGAAGCAAGCCTCTAGGAACATATGCCATTGTAGCAAGAACGAACTGTAGATAAAGGTGGGAACATAATCTTGTTTACCTAAATGTACTTATCATGTAAACAAAGTCAAAGGACAAGCTGTATAGCTGAGCCATACTGTAACAAGCAATGAGTAACCCCCAGAAATGTCCAAACTGCCACAAACAAGTAGACACACAGTATTTAAAGCTACACCAGAGCACAGCAATTTGGACCTCCCTGATAGGCTTTGGGTATCGGCGCCTCGGAAGCTGAGACAGTCTCCCACTTCATCTGCAGCCGAAATGGGGTTCCCGGCTAGCTGAAGGGATGTAAGAAATGTCGCTTTTCCTATTATGTTGTTCTTTTAGTTAAGGGGCACAGCTGATAGTTGTCAGGAAATAAACTGCTTGTGTTTGACAGATACCTGTGTAGCGTTTTTTGTACTTTGAGAACCCAGTGTCGGACCTCGGACTTACTCTTACCAGCAACATGAGGAAGAAGGGATTTTCTGAAAAAGGGGTTTTCCCCCACATTTGGCCCAGTGCAGATGGGTAAAATGTCAGAAAAGCCTCTTCTAAAAAAAGAAGTGGAAAAAGCTACACAAATTGTGGTTCGCCTTTGAGATGGTATTTTGTAACAAATCAACCCCTTTCCTACTCCGGCAAATTGTAGGAGACTTGGTCATTCCCAAGATGCTCAGACTGAATTATCAGCTGCCAGACAATAAGGATGTCCTTTCCATTTATCCTTCTTTATTGCATTTCATGCATTTCATTGTCTCTTGCTATATCCTCATCCCTGTCATATCTTCGCACACTCTGTAGTATCTCTCATTCTACTACCCATCTTCTCTCCCATGCTCCCCAAAGTTAGGAGGGTTATGAGGGGCACATCTGAGGACTCAAGAATATACTCAAGCGAAGGTCAGAAAGCACAAGTTACAATTGGACTAGCAGTTTTTCCTTGTTGACCTTGAATTATGAATCTGGTGAACGATATGTTTTAACTGGCATTTGAAATTAATATTCTAATCCCTGAGTTGTGAAAAAATAGGGGAGGGAATGGGAAGGGGAATTTGGAGCTTCTCATGAATGTAGCTATTTTGCTAGAGATCCCAAAATTGTTAGTTTCCAAAGAATATTTTGAAGAGAGACCATTTAAAGAATGTTTCCTCAAGCAAGGTTAGCAAATCCTTTCCTAAAAGATAAACAAAAATGCAAAAGTGGAAAATTCACTTCGTCTACAGAGAATTATTATTTTAAATGTGTAGGCTAAATTCACTTAATAATTGGGAAATAGAGGGATTTTAAGTCTACTTTAAACATGGAGCTGGTAGGCTGCAACCAAAATTATGGTGGCAATTTTTTTCCTGACTCAGATGCTGACGAATGCAATGAACTATCAGGACTGATAGTCCATGTAATTTTAATCTACTAGTTTATTCAGACCCTTTATATAAATGCCTAATCTTTTTTTTTCAATCCTACAGTGCTATTGCCTGAATAATATTCTACAAGAGTGATTTCAAGTAAATGAAGCATATATCTTTTCATATAAATTTGTCACCATTTATTTTGAGTAACTGCTTTTATTATGGGAAAGGATTAACAGGAGCCTCAATAGCATTCATTATTTTAAGTATCCCTATCACGTATCTTTTTACTCTTCCTTTTTCCATGCTAAACAGGATTAGTCATTTTAATCTCTTCTGAAATAAAACTTCTCAACTCTCATCCACCATACATATATGATTATTTTTGTTGCACTCTTCTGGCTCTTTTCAATTTTTGTTTATTTTGTTTGATAAGGTGACCAAGACTGGATACATTTCAGTTGAGATCGTCCCATCAATTCACAATGTTTTTGCATTTTTATATATCATTACTCATTTCTGTCTTAATACAGCCTAAAAATCTTATTCCCACTTTTTGTGCAAGCTGACATTTTCATATCCACCTTCTGGCCTAAGGATAGAATTTTCAAAAACACATAAATCACATTGAAAATCAAAGACTTAGGCTGCTAATTCATATAGTTGAACATTTTATATTTGATCTTTTTTTCCATTAGAGGCTGCATCTATTTCTGAGTCTTTTAACCCAGATTGTCTTCTATCTACCATCATTGCCAAGTTTCTTGGATGTTGCCCACCATCATTTGCACTCTTGCTACTAATCCATATCCTTTGGGATTAAAGGTGATTTGAGAGAGGCTGTGGGTAAAGTACTAAATTTGAGAGAAGTGATCTGGGTTCAAGTCTCAGTTTTGCGGTGTGGTTCTGGACAATGACTTCTGGGAAAGGTAGGAAGTAGTGAGAATCATTGATTGTTCCTTTCTGCATATCAATCAGCAGGGGTGGCTGCTTTGTTGGCAAGGGAGGATTAGGTTTATGCACTCCTCCATATATTCAAGAAGTCCAGGAGGCTTTCCTCTGGGGTAATATACATCCAGGTAGAGATGTGCCTCACAGGCATAATCTATCCTTAAGTTACTAAGGTCAAACAGCAAATTGGGCAGAAGTAGGCCTAAAAGTCACGGAATTTTAAATGACACCCTTGTGCTGGTTCCTCCCAACCATAAGTGTGAGCAAAGAACTGAAAACTAAACCATCAAATATGTAGTATTTACAGTGCTCTCTGCAACAAAATTGGGGAGGGCACTGTTAAGGTAGTCATAGGTTAAGGCTAACACTGTTAACAGTCTTCTTTCAGTACATTTCTTATTCCAGAGCTTCAGTGTAAGAGATTGTCACTGTTTATTACATAACAATGCCAAATGCTCTCCATATAACTTCGAAGAGGGTTCTTTTATTTTCTTAACATATGGTGTCAGGATAGATCTGAATTCCTTCTCAAGAAAACTCCCCTGAGAATCAAGGTATTCTTTAAGCAAACCTTTGCCAAATGGCTCGTTTTAACAAAATACACTTGGTGTCTACTAGCAATCCATTCTGCACACAAATGAACTATACGTTTCATTGGTCCTTTGCGTACTGTTTACAGCTGTGGGCTAAATTGCTTTAAATGGATATAACCAAACTTAAAAATTGAAAAAAAATAATTAATAAGCATGTATGTGAATATACATTACATATATTATGCATATGCACACATTACATAGGTTTATTAATTGATTTTAAAATTATTTTAATTGTATGAAATGTAAAGCAATTTAGCCTATGGCTGTGAATGATAATACAAAGGAATAGTCCTAGTCTAGTGTTCTAACCACTAGATAACACTGCCACTCATATTCTCACATTTCTCTGACCCTGCAATGAGCTCTACGTGGATCATAGAGGTCTGTTGTTGTGGAGTATTGAGGCTTTTTTTTGTAAGCTCGTTAGGTCAGGAACCACGGGGGGAAATCCTTACACACAGAAGTCAATGGGAGGTATGCTACTGAGTTCAGTATCTTTTTTAAAATCTATTTGTAAGATGCCTAATATATTGTGCACTGGTTATAATGTACTATTGAAATTAATTGGGGCTATACTAATTTACCAAGGCTTATGTTTGTTCCATGATTAGCCATGAGATGCTCAAGTGACATTCTAAATAGCTGTTAACCAGGCAGCATTATTATGAAGTTCAGTCCAGTAAGCATTGCAGGGTGACCTTTACCACTCAAGGAAATTTCTGTTTTCTCAGAATATGCCACAATAACAAGCTTGTGTATTCTTTCATTCATTTTCCCATTCACAATGTAAAATTATTGTGGCTCAACTGCATGACAATTTAATCAATCTGCTTCTGCTGAAAACCCTGAATGGATTTGACTTTAATAATTTGGTTATGCAGGTGTGCTAAAGTGAAGCAGATGTGGTAATGATTGGAGAGTGGGGGAAAGGCTGAGGGAGAAGGGATTCTGTGCCTTCTTCCATCAGCTAGTCTGAAGGATACAAATGTCAAAATCATTCATAATCAAAGATGGAAAATCATCTGCTTGCTGGCGACATCCACTTAGATTCAGAGCTCTCCATTCTGTGTTTATTCCTCTTGTAATTAAAACTAGAACCGTACTTACAAAAAGAGCCAAGACACTAGAATATTGATGGCAATGATATATTAACTTACCTGTGGTAAGACCCAAAGATACGTTCTGAGGAATTTCTTAGGTATTAATTTTAGCATTTTAATTTGCCGTTGCTGAAAGCCATTTGTTGTAATAAAATATATACAGAGAGAGTGTTCTGTTTACTAAATACAACTTTTAGTTAATTTAATAAAAGAAACAGTGTTTTTTTAAAATCTCCCTTTTATTTAAAAATCACATCTTTGTAATTGGCAAAATGCACCAGAAGAGCCTCTAATTCAACACCAACAAAACTTTGTACTCTTACTGAGGAAAACAAATCCAGTTTTCAGTCACAGGGAAAGTAAAATTTGCTATTTGTCTGAAATCATCCATTCTGTCTTATTGATAAAGAGTGTCCCCACTCCCTCCTTCCCTTAACTGGGTGTTCAGACAAATCAAATGTACTAATTATGGAAGGTTGAAGAAACTGTATTGTTCTGTGAAAAATAGTTATTTATTTATATTTTTTCCCTTTTCAAAGTTAGAAAGCAGCTGATCTCTAAAACTGTCTCCAGCCTTCTTCCCCTTCCCCTCCCCAGCCGCTTCCACCCAAAACACCAGCAATATGTGAACTGCACTCCTGTATCCTGTTCTTCCTCAATTTCTAATTGTGACTATTCAAACTAAAATAACTATTAAATACTCACACATTTATGTCTCTTTTTTAAACAAGGAAATTAAATGGTAGCGACAGGTGAAAGCATTGTTTTTATTTGCACTTCTAAAACAAGGTCAAGAAATTCCAAAGTGACAGAAATGGCTTTGTTGCACACTGTATTCATGTAGCTGATTTGTCAGTTTGTATTTTTTTTTTTTACTTTTTTCATTGTATCCTTCTGTTATATAATGGTCATGCCAATTCACTTTCATAATATGATCTGAAGAGCTGGATCTTCCCCACGAAAGCTCATCACCTAATAAACTATCTTGTTAGTCTCTAAAGTGCTACATGACTGCTTTTTTTGTTTTACTGTATTTAAAGTGAAACCTACATTTACAAACTTACATGGAAATATATTTAAGGAGAAAAACAGGAAGACAATTTACTTCAGACACTGAGCCAGACTGTTGTTTTAAACTGCTGAGGATGTTGGTGGGTAGTGACAGACAACAGCTGAGGAATAATGCAGCATTAAGGACCCACAGGAATTAAGACTTAGAATTTTGCTGGGAATTGAACAATGGAGAGGGAGCTCTGACATCCTTTCAGAGATGCTACGGAGACCTTGTACCATGTCACTCACTAGCTTTTTCCCCTTTGCCCACGAAAGCTTATGCTCCAACACTTCAGTTAGTCTATAGGGTGCCACAGGACTCCTCGCCACTTTTGCAGATTCAGACTAACAAGGCTACCCCTCTGATATGTGAGAATATACACAGCTAGCCCATTATTTTGAAATGAATAACAGGTGGCTTATTTTGGCATTTGTAAACCTCATTCCATGAGGAATAATGCCTCTTTCAAAACAGCTATTTTGGAAGAGCAGTAGTGTGAACGCTCCACTGCTACTATTTCAAAATAGCTCCTCCCCCAGGCCATTCAAAGTAATTATTCCCCAGTGCTTCCAAGGGCTCTAAATTGAGGTAGTACATCCACATTAGGGAAGACTGCCTCAGACTAATTTCCAGGCTTCACGGTAGTATAGGCATACTATTTTGAAATAAGCTATGTCAGAGTACTTCTTCCAGAATAGCTTATTTCAAAATATCCGTGCTGTGTAGACATAGCCCTTGTGACATATCTTGGCTGGTGCAAACCCCTAACATGGGCAAGGAAACCTGAGCTGTGCTGCTAGAGCTTATGTTGGGCTTGAAGCAGAAGTAAGCATCACCTGAGATTTTCTTATCTGTGGGATTTGAACCAGAGCAGATACATCGGTGCCTGGCCACTAATTGCTGGAAACGGCAAAATCCCATTGTCTCAGACATGCCAAAATAGTGAAACATGGCTTAATTAGGCCACAACATTATTCACTTAATGCATTTGGAAACTACCCACCAATAACTTGTACAGTGCAGATCATGATTTCTTCCTCATTCCATTCCACCTATTTCTTGTTGTCCCTCTTGCTCTTCCTTCCAAATTCTGGTCCCATCTTGCTGTTGGGATCTTATTAACCCCCCCCCCCCCCTTGTACCCAGGTTAAAGGATTGGGAAAAGAGAGTTGCTCTTTGCTGTACCAGACATTAGGAACCCCAAATTCATTCCCAAAGCTTCTTTAGGAAGATGTCTTTCCCCCTTGTGACAAGCTGGAGGCTAAGCCAAAGATCTTCCACTATAGCCTGGCTGAAAAGGGCAATTGAAGCCAGCTGAGAAAGCCCAAGCCTGAGGGGCTAATGGGAAACAGCTGTGTGCCTTATTAGCCAGAGGGCTAGATAATGTTGCTGGAGAGACAGTTGGAGAAGAAGTGGAAGTGGAGGAGCCAGAGAGTGGCTGAGTGTGCTCCCCAGCCAGCTGGAGAGGCTAGCTGAGTTTGCTGCAGGAATGAGCAAACAAAAGCTATCTAACTAGAAGGTGGTGGGAAATGGGCCAGACAATAAAAGGAACTGGTGATTGCACAAAAAAGGGATTCCTGTTGATTTGTGGCCAAAGAAGGGGTCCCAGGGCAAGGGGACCAGGCAAGGACTTTGCCATCCCTCCAATCCAGTTAATCAGACCACTCATGGTCTACCTGCACTGGACACCTGTCACCAAGAAGTGCCACAATTAACTGCCTCATTCTACCCCAGCCACATCCCCAGATTCAAAATAATTCCCTTTCTATCATCAGTCACCTATCAGTTCTTTTGTTGCCATTAAACTAGACAACTCTGCCTCCCATACCCATTCCTTGAAGTTATACAGTTTGCAATGTTGGCGAGGTCTAGAATAGAAAACCCTAACATACAACTGTTAAGAGTTATGGTCAGATAAATACATTCCTCAGAAGAGAATATTCTGAGGAAAAAAGGTGATGATTCTTTTCTGACAAAGTCCGGTGTGGTACTATAACTAGAGCTGTAATGGAGTTTGATGAAAAATGCTGATTTGTCAAAACAAAACTTTTCATGGGAAAGTGTTGGGTTTCACAGAACATGTCTCTGGTCAAAACTAGAAAGAGAGAGCTGCCACTAGTTAGCAGCCTGGTGGTTATAACCTGGGTATGGGTCTCCGTCTCTTAAAAAAAATAAGTTATTTGATTCATCCCCATGTTGAATGGGGCAAGTTTTTGAAACCTCAAAGGGTACAAATAAATAGTTTCTCATCCAACTCTACCCATAATGTTTAGTTTTTTCTCTCTAAACAAAGTTTTCCATTAGCTTGCAAGATATTTTAATAGCTTTCATTAAGATGCATCTAGGTTTATTCTCTCTAGGTTTATTAAAAGTCTATATCGCTTAGATGACCCATAGTGACGGCTGTGATTTATCTTCGTGATAATATGGAAGATATTTATGCAGAAGATGAGTCCCCTCCATTTTTTTTTTGATGGAACTATGTAGAAAATAAAATGACAGACTGATTACTGAATGTGCTGCTAGAAGATAGACTGCAGTTTTTTATCTGGAAGTGACAAAGGCACAGAGAAACAAACGGAGTGTAAGGCAATAACTGTCTTCCCAACAAACAAAATGGTAGCTACCTGCACACAAATTCACAAGGTCCTGATCCTAAAATCAGAGCCATAAAGATGGATTCTTTTACTTGAACTGAGAAACACAAAAAGCATGATGCAGTGCCATTAAAGTAAGTTGGGATCTAAACATGTAGATCTCTATGCCAAAGCAGCTCTGATCGTGTGATTGGAAACAAAGCAAGTAAGATCTTAGGATATTAAAATGTAGAGTATATCACATTACAATATCTCAGTATTCCAGATACTGTTGGGTTAGTCTAGCCCCTTAATCTTATTAAATTAAAGCCTCCTTTACACTACAAAATTTTTGCCAGTATAGTTATTTGCCTTCTAGTGTAGGCATTGCTTACACCAATCACCCAACCAAAATAAGCGGTACCAGCAAAAGTACCTTTTTACAATTGCATTTTTCTAGGGCTTTTGCTGATATGAAAACTGTTGCAAAACAATCTCATCCCAAAAGTGATACTAAACTGGCAAAGTCTCTAGTGTAGACCGGATCTTACTTATATATTAAGTTAACATAAAATGAGAAAATAAGGGCCTACCTAGAGAAAGATACTCTTCAAAGTCCAAAGGAAAAAAGATAAAAATATTTAAGCAGAGATGTAAGTATTGCTAACAATTCCTCTCTCTGAGAGAAAAGAAGAACAACTTATTTTGCTTATGTTGCATAACAAAAACAAATACATTGTTAGCTGTACTAGATTCCCCAAATACAAATTCTCCAATGAATTCATTGTTAACAATTAATAGGCTGGAATTCTGCCAAAGAAGTAATTAACTTATAAATATAACAAGTCTCCTAAATAGAATCATGGCTATGACAATCATATGCACTATAATTATTAAAGGTGACCTGAAAATTAAAGTGACATCCATTTCACTATTGCATGCTCAAATTAGTGTGGCTATATGACACAAAAACAGACTGGTTTTTTCCTTCAGAATCTCAAACATCTCTCTTTACCTATAATCCCTGGGCCTATTCTATATTGTCTTAAGGGTCATGAAAAAGTCATGCATGCATAATGGCCACTACTCAACACCTGAATAGCTTGAAGAGAATGTGGATGCAGGCTTCTGCCCCAAAATGTGGGACTGCTTAGTTTTTGTGTCAGGCTCACTCCAGCCACAGAGACACAGTAACTCCAGTAAGGAGGTAGGGACGATGGAAATGGGGAAGTCATCTGCTGAGAAACATTTACCTTACAGAGAGGGTTTCAGACAGCATTAGAGAGCTCTTTCCCACTTTCCTACAATGGTCATGTGATGTGGCCTTCCATATGATTTATGAAAATAGCATAAATAGAACGTCATGCAAAGTAATTCTTGTAAGATATCACTAGAAAGCTTGTAATCTACTGAATATGTATATTCTTTCCTGAATTTGACGTTAGAAATATGAAGTATGAGCCTGTTTTACTAACCTAGACATGTTAAGTGAGGATCATTAAGGATATTTCAGAAACTTTATGGTTGACATGTATAAGGACAATTATTTGTAAATGGGTTTGTTTTTCCTATGAACTAGCCATTAGGAGGGATTCAGAGTCCCCACAAGGACATATGTTTAGGTAATCTGATGCTGGAATCCATCTTGAATTTTGTACTTTTTCACAGAAGTGTGAGGGAACCAAACAAATGCTCCTCTCCCTAGGAAAAGTCTACATAATTTAAGGGAAGTGTCACAGGGTGAAGCAACCCCGCACTGGAGGGAGGCAAAGGGGTCTCCGGGCAGAGGAGCCCCCTGTTACTGACACCGGCAAGGAAGCGGCTGAGGAGAACACTCCACCCCCGCGCTGGGGGAAGAGCCGGGGCCGAGGCGAATGCCAGTGGCATCAGCTCAGAACGCGCTGGCCAAGAGGCGCCAGGTGATGACGTCACCATCCGGAAAGGCGGGATGTTTAAAAATGGCTCCGGCACCGCGGGAGGGGAAGCCCTCTGCCATGGCAGGGAGAGAGGCAACCCTCTATGGCAGCAGAGAGAGGGGAAGCCAAAGGCTCAGTCAGCGCGGGGAACAGGGTGGACGCCGGAGCGAAGGGTACAGATTGGGCACTCAGTGCCTTAGAGATGTAAGGGAACTATGGACGCAGGGTAGGACGTGGGGTAGTACGTGGAGATACACAGAGCTGTATATCCTGAGAGCAGATGTGTTCGGGGTCACACCTCTCCCTGGGTCAGGACTCGGGAGAGTGGGCGGGCCCGAGTCCCCCTGCCCCACTGTCAACAGCAGAAATCCCTGCACTGAGCTAACTTGGACTTGAATGACAAATGACTACGGTGGTGGACGATACGGAGTATATGTGGTAGGGGTCGTGGGTGAAAGTGGGGGCACAGTGAAAGAGCGGGTGGGCAGTAGGGCCAGCAGAATAATTTTACAAGAAGTAAACAATGATTATCTTAAGCTGGCTTTACTGGCTGCCTCCCCACCGCAAGAGGATACATGAAAACACCTGGAAACAAAAGGACTGTAATGAAAGGGTAGAAGAGAACTGCTGGATCCAGGTCAGAAAGGACATCTCTGGCCAAAGGACTTTGCCTGAAATAAGAACTAGGGTGAAAAAAATATTATTTGTAACAAATTCTCTTTATTTTGTTTCGTAATCTACATAGTTCTGTCTCTTATCTCTTGTGATCTTAATAGAATCACTTCTGTTTATTAATAAACCCAGTATAAATAATTGTTACCTGGGGAAGCAGACAGCTGTACATATCTCCTCTTTCATAGATGAAGATAGTAAACATTTTATGAGCTTGCTCTATATAAAACTCTATACAGAGTAAGATGGGTTTCTCTGGAAATCTGGTCCCATTAGGGCTGTGCACTTGAAGGCTGAAGCAGTTCCTTTGACACAGAGCTGAGCTGATATCAGTGTCTGTATTATTCTGCTGTGGGCTGTGACCCCAAATCTGTGCCAATGCTGGAGGACTCCAGAAGGTCTGGCTCAGCAGGCCAGATAGTGGGGTACTCCAAAGGGCAGGTAGGTGGGCTCAGAAGTGGTATTTCAGTGCATCAAGTGACAGGTCCAAGGGGATCTCTGTGTCTAAATCCATCACAGGCCTCACTCGATTGATCTTTTTCTAGTTCTGAAAACATGTTTCAGAGCTATTGTATCTCTCTTAGTCACTCAGGTCATTCAGTCTCTCTTGATTCCAAAAACTGCTTAGAAAAATCTTCAACAGAACATGCAATTTCATTGAAATAGAATTATTTCATAGGAACATGTCAATTTCTGGAAAAAAGTAAATAAATAATTTTGGCTCTTATCTTGTTTTGATGAAATCAAAATGCTTTGTTTGGATAAAGCAAAGTATTTCATTTTGTTTCCAATTTGTATCATATTTAAATACTACTTTTACATCTATGTTACATTTAATATTATATAATTATTTTAAAAAATCAACTCTAAACCAACAGTGTCTCAAGAAAACATTTTTACCTTATAAAAATGACACCATTAGCTTTACCAAAAGGGAACACTTCAACATTATTGAAACAAAGTTTTGATGGGTCCAGACAGAACTGTGTTATTTTTGTTTCACAATTTTTGAAATTTGGGTTTTTCATTCTGATTTAGATTTTTTTTCAGAATTTCTGAATATTACTCTACAGTATATTCCACACCTGTTTATCTAGGCATATATATAGCCTTCATCATCCTCATACTTTGGTGCCTCACAAATAGTAAAACTGCTTTTACAATATCCTTGTGACATGTGGAGGACATTTTGTTTTTCCCATTTTACAGACAGATCAGAGGCACAGAGATTGAGTGATGTGCCCACAGTCACACATGAAATCTGTGGCAAAGCTGAGAACAGAATGCAGAGCTCTCAGTTCAACTGCTTAGTCATGTCACCATCACCCTTTCTCCAACTATCTCCATCTCACATGTCGTAGAGCAGTGGTGCCGGGCAAGGTTACGCACTTCACTAGGAAAGGCCTGAGCTGCTGTGATCCACGAACATGTTGGAAAAAGGGACAGGAATATATTTTTGTTTGTTTCTATCTCACTTCAATAGGCCAGACTACTGCAAATGCCTGAAATGAATGGGGCTTTCACACTCATCATTAAGGGTTCTTCTGTGCTGGAATAAAAGACCTGCACCAGAGGTGGCCCTGGTCAGCTGACCAGAGCTTGGGCTTCTGGGCTAAAAATTACAGTGTAGATGTTTGGGCTTGTCCAAGCTGGAATGTCACTTTAAATAGTAAGTTTAAAGCCCTGAAACCTTACCCCCATGAGTCCCATTCAGTGGTCAGTGGCCAACAGCAGATGTGTTAATTCTTGTGAAGGCATTCCCTAACAGTACTGAAGTGCACAAATGTGGAGAATGATTTTTTCTTGTAATTTCATATTTATAAAAGTAAATTGATATTGTAATCTCAAGTATTAAGATTGATAGAGAGTATGCTATAGTTTGACATACTCCTCACAAGTTTATTGGAACTCAAAAAGACTACCTACATGCAGAATAATGTTTGGTTCAAGGGGCAAGAATTAGCTGCACAATTTGCTTAAGTGTCTAATTGCTTCTTGTGTTTTATTGCAATCCCCCAGAGTGCAAGTATTACACTTTTACATGACAGAATTTACTCCAGGACAACAAGAAACAACAAATTTTTCACATGATTAATGGTTGAAGCAAAAAGCTTGTTCTATCATTTGCAGCGTTGCAAATTGTCATGTTGGTCCCAGGATATCAAAGAGACAAAATGTGTGAGGTAATATCTGTTATTGGACCAACTTCTCCAGCTCTGAAGAAGAGCTCTGGGACACTCAAAAAAATCTTGTCTCTTACAATAAAAGAACTTGGTACAATGAAAGATATTACTTCACTTGTGATCTTTTTTTTTTCATCTTTTGATATTTTCATGTTCAAATTTAAAACTCTGCAATGAAGTATTGAGCAAGATATGGTTTTATTAAAATGAATTTAAAATAATTAATGCAACTACTTATTAATAAATCATAATGCCATTTTTCATTCTTATTAGCACAAAAGGAAATTTCACTAAGTTATCTGAATAAGAGAAATATAGGACTTTCATGCTTTATGCAACGTGGATGTTCCCTTTTTCATTTGACATGGATAATTTTAGACAATTGAATTATTTTAAAATTCCATGCTTGGCATATGCATAGTACTCAGTGAAGAATATGTGCTTTACTAAAATTGAAAAATAAATGATTAAACATGAAGTCCATTGATTGAACAAGATACTGTCCATGCTAAGTATGCTATTTTCTTCTACTTTGATGATCTTTACAAATATAAACTGTAGCTCAAAAGTACTCCAGTACCTGAAGTTACGCACATTGTAAGACACTACTGCATTTACTCCAATGATTAAATGTTGCAAAAGGACATATAAAGTATACTGTCATTTCAATTTGTGATTATTAAAACTATTTGTTAAACAAAGTGCATATACTGATCATTTCTGTAGCACCCCACTGTTATGCCCCAAAGAGAGAATTATGACTTCAGAAAGGGAGAAACCAGTGATTTTTTGAAATAAAAGGAGTCTGCTATCAGTACAGTTATGGAGAATGAGAAAAGAGACACAGGTTGAAACTCTCTAGTCCAGCAACATTCATGGCCTATCATCATGTTCGGAACAGCCAGGTGATAGGAAACAGCCAGAATGGATTTGCAAAGAACAAATCATGTCAAACCAACCAGTCTTGTTCATAAGGGAGAAGCCGTGGATGTGGTATACCTAGACTTTAGTAAGGCATTTGATATGGTGTTGCATGATATTTTTACCAATAAACTAGGCAAATACAACTTAGATGGGGCTACTATAAGGTGTGTATAACTGCCTGGATAACTGTTCTTAGAAAGTAGTTATTAATTGTTCACAATTCTGCTGGAAAGGTATAACAAGTGGGGATCCGCAGGGGTCTGTTTTGGGACTGGTTCTGTTCAGTATTTTCATCAACAATTTAGATATTGGCATAGAGAGTACACTTACTAAGTTTGCAGATGATACCAAACTGGGAGGGATTACAACTGTTTTGAAGGATAAGCTCATAATTCAAAATGATCTGGACGAATTAGAGAAATGGTCTGGGGTAAACAGGATGAAGTTTAATAAAGAGAAATACAAAGTGCTCCACTTAGGAAGGAACAATCATTTTCACACATACAGAATGGGAAGCAACTGTGTAGGAAGGAGTATGGCAGAAAGGGATGTAGGGGTTATAGTGGACTACAAGCTAAATATGAGTCAACAACGTAACACTGTTGCAAAAAAAGCAAACACAATTCTAAGATGCATTAACAGGTATGTTGTGAGCAAGACACGAGAAGTCATTCTTCTGCTCTACTCTGCACTGATTAGGCCTCCATTTGGAGTATTGTGTCCAGTTCTGGGCACCACATTTCAAGAAAGATTTGGAGAAATTGGAGAAGGTCCAGAGAAGAGCAACAAGAATGATTAAAGGTCTAGAGAACATGAACTATGAAGGAAGACTGAAAGAATTGGGATTGTTTAGTTTGGAAAAGAGAAGATTGAGAGGGGACATGATAGCAGTTTTCAGGTATCTAAAAGGGTGTCAGAAAGAGGAAGGAGAAAAATGTTCTTCTTGGTCTCTGAAGATAGAACAAGAAGTAATGGGCTTAAACTGCAGCAAGGGAAGTTTAGGTTGGACATTAGGAAAAAGTTCCTACCTGTCAGAGTGGTTAAACACTAGAATAAATTGCCAAGGGAGGTTGTGGAATCTCCATCTCTGGAGGGTAGGTTAGATAAATGTATATCAGGGATGATCTAGACAGTACTGGGTCCTGCCATGAGGGCAGGGGACTGGACTCAAGGTGCTCTCAAGATCCCTTTCAGTCCTAGTATCTATGATTCTATTATTTTAATTAATCAGATGTCTAATTATCATTCATGTGGCCAATTTTCCCATGGTCCCATAAAGTTTGTTTACAGGCACCAGTCCTGGCTCTGTGTCCAGCGCTGTAATTTAGCACTAATTTACCACTTAATGTCTTCTAAGAGCCCAAGAAGCAGTAGAAGTGTTGGTAATGCTGCTAGACATTATTGACCTCCTCTGGTCTGGAAAATTCTCTGGTTTGGCACTAGTCAAGTCCTAAGGGTACCGAACAAGAGAGGTTCAACCTACACAGACAAAAATATGGCAACCAAAATTGTCTCTCTAAATATTCCTACAAATTTTCAAGAGGTATCAGCAGATCATTAAGAATTTTCTAAAGTTGCAGACAAAATGTATATTTTCTAGTAAATTCCATCCCATTCCTTTCACAGAGTAATATTTATCAAATGTTTTATCAGAAATACAAAAATTACAAGGCTATAATTCCACTATAGATTTGTTTTAGAATTATGGCATTATCACGTGTGTGCTGCTTTTTCTTCAGGTAGTTTGTATAAAATTTTGAATGCTCTTCCATGATACAGCATTCACAAAACAATTTTCCTTAAAGTAGCTGGTATTATATTTAAAAGTAATGGTTCTTTACCCTGTAATTATACAAGTGATGTTTCCATATTTAGTATAGAAGAATGTAAAGCATTTTATAATGCTTTGAATGAGAACCTACTTCAGGGTGATCATGCTCCCAGAGGAGCTGTTCAGAACCCTGTAAAAAATAGAGGCGTTCCAATTGGAAAAGTATGGCTCGCTGCTTCTGCTGTCTTTGAAGATAACATTCTCAAGGGTCAACATATTTCCCCGTTATGTCAGTGCTTGCCAGAGCATGGGTTATAGCAATTTCATAACTCATAAAGCAGACATCCATCCTATGTGGGATCCATCCACTCTTGTTCCTCACTTCTTATTAACTATACCACCTAAATGGAATTTAGGATTTTTCATTGGGTCTTTGAAGAATTTCTAAGTATACATGGATAAGTTTCATAATCCACTTTTGAGATACAGGTATAAAAATGTTGGACTAAATTAAACCTGTTATTAAATTAACTTATTTTATATCACAGCAATGTTTAAAAATGAGAAATCCCTTGCTGTGTTAGTATTATCTTTCATTCCCTCTCCTCTTCCCCTCCCTTATGCTCAGTTCCCAACCCCTTTCCCTCCCACCTCCACCATTTGGGATTTGTTGCAGAGTCAGAGTTAAAGTTGGAAAAAAAAAACCCCTACTGGTTGTATTCTGAGTGGCTATTTTTTTCCCGTGAAAGAACAACTACTCAGCTATAGAACCTCTTAGTAAAACATAACCAGAGTGATCACATAATCCCCAAATAAGAAAATTGAGCTTGGAAGTTTTAAAAAAAAGTCCAAAATATTTGAGAGGAATGAAACCAATAGCATCTTATAAAACTTACTTTAAACATCGATAACATTTACATGAGAGGGTACACTTTATATACATTTTCTGAACCATCCTACAGAATTCTATAGCAGGAATATAATTTCCATTACATTAAAAATATGTACAGCAATTTTACCTAAGCACCTTCCACATGGAGTAAAAGGCTATTTCTAGATATGAAATTATTTTATTTGGATTCCATACTGATCAATGGGAATTAACTAGTGTGTTCTTGCTTTATACACTGTAATTCATGACATCTGATTGCTTTATACTATGGTGTACAGACAAGACAGAAGATAGTCCCTGATTTAATAGGTATAGTACACCTTCCTAACATATTTATTCATTTTATCAAAAAATGAAAGGCAATTCATGGATATTTAGTTATCATGAAGTTACTGAATTATTTTTGTGAATTTTCCATGCATAAAAAAATAAAAATGCGGTTGACAGGCAAACTTTAAGACTATGCCTTTGATCAAGACAAACCAGAATTATAATAATGAATGCCTGGATAGGCCACAACTTTTAAAAATCATAACATAAACACAAGATATTGCCCAGAAACCAAAGATCAATGTATTCTAATTTCATCAGAATTTATTTTTAAAATTTGAACAGATTGTGCCAACAACAACAAAATCAGACAACCCCTGTATTTTCCCATTTGACACTGACATACTGCATAACCTGCATAACCCGTAAGGATGCATCTAGACAGCAACGTTATTTCGGAAATGATCGTTATTCCTAAACAACAGTGCAAGCATCTACATAGCTATTCCATTATTTGAAAATAAATTTGAAATAATAGCTTAGTCCAACTTCTGTAAAGCTCATTCAACGAGGAATAACTCCACTTTTGAAATAGCTATTTCAAAATAGTGGTAGTATGGATGTTCCACTGCTGCTATTTCAAAATAGCTCCTCACCAGGCTCATTCTAAGTAATTACTTCCCAGGGCTTCCTGGGACTCTAAATCGAGGTAGTGCATCCACATTAGGGGAGGCAACCTCAGACTATTTGTGAGGTTTCCCTGTAGCGTAGACGTGATACTTCAAAATAAGCTATTTCAGAGTATTTCTTCTGGAATATCTTATTTTGAAATAAGTATCCAGTGTAGATGTACCCTAACAGAGAGAAGCATTCTAAAATGTAACTTGTCTGTGGGCATCACATTGTAGCTTAGGCTCTGAAGTTTGTACCATGCAGAGTGTTCTAAGTTTGTGCTAAAAGACTGAATAATCTCTGGGAAGATTATCTAATGGAATTATTTAAAATCCACATTTTCCTGTACGTTTAAGCCTTAAATCATCAAAAAACCACTTTTTGTTTTGTTTTTAACTTTTAAGGAGACTGTTTCTAAACCAATGCACTCAGGAGTCTATTCCTGAAACTGATATAAAAGTTATGAATTTATAGAAAGGAAAAAAGGAAAAAAGGTTAGTAAATAACCAAAGTGAACTCAGGTCAGAAGTCAATAAATTATGTATGTATTCAAGACCGAAGATATTGCAACAGGTACAAAAGTTCAAAGTGAAAATGCACAAGTAAATGGAAGGATGAGCTGGTGATCCTTAATGTCTTTGGTTCAACTTCATCAGCAGTTAAACTCAATAGCTCCCAATCATGGACAATCAAGGTCCATGAAGGGTTCTGGTAAGATAAAGGGTTCTGGTAATCACAATTCTTGTCCATGCCCAAGTTTCTGCTGTAGGCTGTGCACTGATTCAAAACAGACTGTTAAATATTGCAACTGGGTGTTTATTTGGGGTGGGGTAGAGCTAATCCAAATGACTGCAGACTAGGTATAAATTGCTACAAAGTAATAATTTAATAACTGGTGTAATGAGAATATTTGCATCCCCCTCGCATAAATGTAATTGAGCACAATAGATGTGTGGCAATGGAAAATTAGGCACTACATTTTCATTATCTTTTATTTGATCCTGAATATGAGAGTTAATAGAAAGTAGGCAATACAGTACTAAAAAAAGAGGCATTTGTGGAGAGAAATTGAAACTTCTATGTTCTGCCTTAACACATGTTGAGCTTTCTACTGTATAAAGAAAACTAAATATCTCCTGGGATGGACAGGCACACAGTGAATCACTTGTGGAAGATTGCCAAGGCTGAACATTTGCAGAGAGACTCAGTAGGTAAAGATTTAAAAGAAACATCAAGTTAGATAGTATTGATAGTTTATTTTATTCAATATGCATTCAAGTCAATTTCTGAACACCGTGTTGAAGATTTTCACATGCTTGAAGATTATTGAATGATTATTAGGGCTGTCAATTAATCACAGTTCATGCATGTGATTAAGTCAAAACAAAATGAACATGTTCTTTTTTTAATGAATGTTAATCATAAACCTCTGGGGATAGGACTCTCTGACGGAAGGGAAGCAGGCATTGACTGCATCCGGCAGGATACAGCTGGGAACAAGAGACTATAATATTGAATTACCTCCTGATGTCTGGGAGTCGTTCTTGTGTCCCCTCCCCATGCAATAATCAATTGACTTATTTTACATGAGGGGAGAGGAAAGGGCCGTTGCCAACAGTCACAGGGGAAGCAGGGAAAGGTCATTGGAGCTGCCTCTGCAGGACCCTATCCACTGAGTGACTCCAGACATCCTCCCACTCTATGTTACACTAATCAACTGTGACCCTGTCCCATAATCTTCCAGGGGGAAGAGATGAGTCTGGCCCCCTGTTACCAGCAACCATCTCCTCCATGCTGGACAGAGCTGACTTTAGATGTGCATAAGGAGGGTGATCACCCAAGCCACTATGTTCAGGGGTACCCACTGTGTGCCTCCTGTGCAGGGGCAGCTGTCCTGCCACCTTGATCCACTGCTGCTCCCATCTGCCCCTCCACACTCAATGGAGCTGCTTCTGATCAAGCTACTCTAGACCAATTAAAATAGTGCAATTAAAAATGCAATGAATTATTTCTTATCTCATGATTCATAACAAGATTTGTAGTTGTCTAACAGTCCTAATGATGTTTCTTACTAACCTGCACAACTGATGTGCTTGTTCAGTTTTAAGCAATTATTTACTACACTTCACAATAGCTATAATTATTGTGGCATATACAAAACAGAGTATTCGTGACACTCTTCTAGTACCGAACGATTTCTAGATTTTATATCTATGCATATATATATTTGTAAAAATAGTCTCATTACTAGAATCTCGATTTTATCTCTTTAAAGCCTACATCATAGATAGCTATGTGTGGGTGACACTTATTCCATAGATTTATTTTCCCTGGACATTACTTAACATTGATTACCATTAAGAAGTCTATATTTGTCAATAACAATGAAATCCTCAGTTTTCTTAAGGTTTTCAAGCACTCAAAAACAATGTGCTACATTAAGGTGAACATCTTCAGTAAGGCAAAGTAAACTCTGGATTCTTTTAAATAAAGGGTGGTGTGTGGGGTTTTTTTTTTAAATGTATTGCTATCCAGTGGTTAGAATCATAGAGGTGGAAGAGACCTCAGGAGGTCATCAAGTCCAGCGTCCTGCCCAAGGCAGGACCAATCCCAACTAAATCAACTCAGCCAGGGCTTTCTCAAGCCGAGACTTAAACACCTCTAGGCATGGAGATTCCACCACCTCCCTAGGTAACCCATTCCAGTGCTTCACCACCCTCCTAGTGAAATAGTTTTTTCTAATATCCAACCTAGACCTCTCCCACTGTAACTTGAGATTATTGCTCCTTGTTCTGCCATCCATCACTACTGTGAACAGCCTTTCTCCATCCTCTTTGGAACCTCCCTTAAGGAAGTTGAAGGCTGCTATCAAATCCCCCTTCACTCTTCTCTTCTTCAGACTAAACAAACCCAAATCCCTCAGTCTCTCCTCATAGGACATGCGCTCCTGCCTCATAATCATTTTGGTCGCTCTCCGTTGGACCCTCTCCAATGCGTCCACATCCTTTCTATAGTGGGGGGCCCAGAACTGGACACAATATTCCAGATGTGGCCTCACCAGACCTGTATAAAGGGGAATAATCACTTCTCTGGATCTGCTGGCAATGCTCCTCCTAATGCATCCTAATATGCCATTAGCCTTCTTGGCTACAAGGCCACACTGTTGACTCATATCCAGCTTCTCATCCACTGTAATCCCCACGTCCTTTTCTGCTGAACTGCCACTTAGCCATTCAGTCCCCAGCCTGTAGCAATGCTTGGGATTCTTCTGTCCCAAGTGCAGGACTCTGCACTTGTCCTTGTTGAACATCATCAGGTTTCTTTTGGCCCAGTCCTCTAATCTGTCCAGGTCACTATGGACCCTATCCCTGCCCTCCAGCGTATCTACCTCTCCCCCTAGCTTAGTGTCATCCACAGTGGAGGAGACCAGGCCTTGCACCACCGAAGTTGAGCAGTCTCCTGCCACCACTGCGAGGAAGAAACGTAGGGTAGTGGTGGTTGGAGACTCTCTTCTCAGGGGAACGGAGGCACCCATCTGTCGCCCTGACAGTTCATCTCGAGAGGTATGCTGTCTGCCAGGGGCCTGTATCCGAGATGTTATGGAGGCATTGTCGAGGATTATCCGGCCCTCTGACTACTACCCAATGCTACTCATCCACGTGGGCACAAATGATACTGCCAGGTGTGACACTGAGCGGATCAAGTGTGACTACAGGGCTTTGGGAGTACGGGTGAAGGAGTTTGGAGTGCAGGTGGTATTCTCTTCGATCCTTCCTGTCAAAGGTAGGGGCCCGGGCAGAGAGAGGTGCATCCTGGAAGTGAATGCCTGGCTGCGAAGATGGTGTCGCCAGGAGGGATTCGGCTTCCTTGATCACGGGGTGCTCTTCCAGGAAGGACTGCTTGGCGGAGATGGAGTTCACCTTTCCAGGAGCGGGAAGGCCTTGTTTGGACACAGACTGGCTAATCTTGTGAGGAGGGCTTTAAACTAGATTCAACGGGGACAGGTGAGCAAAGCCCACAGGTAAGTGTTGAATGTGCGGACTGGGAGATGGGTTGGAAATGGGGGGGACTACGGCCTATAATGGCAAGGAGAAAGGAGGGTCAGGGCACAACAGGGAGGCAAGATCAAATCAGTATCTTAGATGCCTATATACAAATGCGAGAAGTATGGATAATAAGCAGGAAGAACTGGAATTGCTAACCAATAAATACAACTATGATATCATTGGTATTACAGAAACCTGGTGGGATGGGACGCATGATTGGAATGTTGGAATGGAAGGGTACAGCTTGCTCAGGAAGGACAGACAGGGAAAAAAGGGAGGAGGGGTTGCCTTGTACATTAAAAATGTACACACTTGGACTGAAGTGGAGATGAACGTAGGAGATAGCTGTGTAGAGAGTCTCTGGGTTAAGCTAAAAGGGGTAAAAACCGAGGGTGATATCATGCTAGGAGTCTACTACAGGCCACCTAGCCAGGTGGAAGAGGTGGATGAGGCCTTTTTTAAACAATTAACAAAACTATCCAAAGCCCAAGATTTGGTGGTGATGGGGGACTTCAACTATCCAGACATATGTTGGGAAACTAACACAGCGGGGCACAGGCTATCCAATAAGTTTCTGGACTGCATTGGAGACAACTTTCTGTTTCAGAAGGTTGAAAAAGCTACCAGAGGAGAAGCTGTTCTGGATTTGGTTTTAACAAATAGGGAGGAACTAGTTGAGAACTTGAAAGTGGAAGACAGTATAGGGGACAGTGATCATGAAATAATAGAGTTCATGATCTTAAGGAAAGGTAGAAGGGAGACCAGCATAATTGAGGTAATGGATTTCAGGAAGGCAGATTTTGATAAGCTCAGAGAACTTGTAGGTAAGGTCCCATGGGAAGCAAGACTGAAGGGAAAAACAACTGAGGAGAGTTGGAAGTATTTCAAAGGGACGTTGTTAAGGGCCCAAAAGCAAACAATTCCACTGTGTAGGAAAGACAGAAAATATGGCAAAAGACAAGCTTGGCTAAACAAGGAGATCTTGCATGATCTCAAAATAAAAAAGGAGTCATATAAAAAATGGAAACTAGACAAATAACAAAGGATGAATATAGGCAAGCAACACGGGAATGCAGGGGCAAGATTAGAAAGGCAAAGGCACAAAATGAGATCAAACTAGCTACAGGCATAAAGGGAAACAAGAAGACCTTTTATAAATACATTAAAAGCAAGAGGAAGACCAAGGACAGGGTAGGCCCACTGCTTAGTGAGGAAGGAGAAGCAGTAACAGGAAACTTGGAAATGGCAGAGATGCTCTTCTTTGTTTCGGTCTTCACCGAGAAGTCTGGAGGTGTGCCTAACGTAGTGAATACAAGCAGAGAGAGGGTAAGTTTAGAAGATAGGATACACAAAGAACAAGTTAAAAATCACTTAGGAAAGTTAGATGTCAGCAAGTCACCAGGTCCTGATGAAATGCATCCCAGGATACTCAAGGAGCTGATTGAGGAGGTATCTGAGCCTTTAGCTATGATTTTTGAAAAATCATGGCAGACAGGGGAGATTCCAGAAGACTGGAAAAGGGCAAATATTGTGCCCATCTATAAAAAGGGAAATAAGAACAACCCAGGAAACTACAAACCGGTGAGCTTAACGTCTGTCCCAGGGAAGATAATGGAGCAGATAATTAAGGAAATCATATGCAAACACTTGGAAGGTAATAAAGTGATAGGGAATAGCCAGCATGGGTTTGTGAAGAACAAGTCATGCCAAACTAATCTGATAGCTTTCTTTGATAGGATGAGCCTTGTGGATAAGGGAGAAGCGGTGGATGTCATATACCTAGACTTTAGTAAGGCATTTGATACAGTCTCGCATGATATTCTTATTGATAAACTAGGCAAATATAACTTAGGTAGGGCCACGATAAGGTGGGTGCATAATTAGCTGGATAACCGTAGTCAGAGAGTTGTTGTTAACGGTTCTAAATCCTGCTGGAAAGGGATAACAAGTGGAGTTCCTCAAGTGTCTGTTTTGGGACCCGTACTGGTTAATATCTTCATCAATGATGTAGATATTGGGATAGAGTGCGCGCTTATTAAGTTTGCAGATGATACCAAACTGGGTGGGGTTGCAACTTCTTTGGAGGATAGGGACATAATTCAAAATGACCTTAGCAAGTTAGAGAAATGGTCAGAGGTAAACAGGATGAGGTTTAATAAAGAGAAATGCAAAGTGCTCCACTTAGGAAGGAACAATCAGTTCCATACATACAAGATGGGAAGCGACTGTCTAGGAAGGAGCATGGCGGAAAGGGATCTAGGGGTCATAGTGGACCACAAGTTGAATATGAGTCAACAGTGTGACGCTGTTGCAAAAAAAGAAAATATGATTCTAGGTTGTATCAACAGGTGTGTTGTAAGCAAAACTCGTGAAGTCATTCTGCCGCTTTACTCTGCACTAGTTAGGCCTCAGCTGGAGTACTGTGTCCAGTTCTGGGCGCCACATTTCAAGAAAGATGTGGAGAAATTGAAAAGGGTACAGAGAAGAGCGACAAGAATGATTAAAGGTTTAGAGAACATGACCTATGAAGCTAGGCTTCATGAACTGGGCTTGTTTAGTTTGGAAAAAAGAAGATTAAGGGGGGACATGATAGCGGTTTTCAAATATCTAAAAGGGTGTCACAAGGAGGAAGGAGAAAATTTGTTCCTCTTGGTTTCTGAGGACAGGACAAGGAGTAATGGGCTTAAAGTGCAGCAGGGGAGGTTTAGATTGGACATTAGGAAAAAATTCCTAACTGTCAGGGTGGTCAAATATTGGAATAAATTGCCAAGGGAGGTGGTGGAATCTCCCTCTCTGGAGATATTTAAGAACAGGTTAGATAGACATCTGTCAGGGATGGTGTAGACGGAGCTTGGTCCTGCCTTGAGGTTGGGGGGCTGGACTCGATGACCTCTTGAGGTCCCTTCCAGTCCTATTATTCTATGATTCTATGATCACTTGAGGCCATCTTGTGACCAGGGGTATGATTCAGTGTTCCTTCTAAGCTGTGCGGCAGCTCAGCCCACAGCTACTTAATCAGCCCTGACCAGTTCTGCTCTCAGTTTCAAGCTCCAGTCCAGGAATCTGCATTGCACTCAGCTAGGTAGGACCTGCTATCTCTATTGCTAGTTTGCCTGGACCATTTCCTGCCTCATCTCTTTAATTCTTCTTTTGGTGTTCCAGTCTCTCTGCTGTTTTAACAAGGTTCTCTTCCAGGCCTCCCTACTGGAAGAGCTATCCCCTCTGCTTTGGCTCTCCCTTTGCTCAGGTTTCCTTCTCCTTGGATTTTAGGGTGAAGCAGACTCACTGAGTGACACAAACACCATCATTTAATTCTTGATTTAAATATTTCACCTCTCTCAGTATCCTTACAGAATGCAATATTGTCTTTTCAAACAAAACTGGACCACATTTTCCTGATGCTCTTACTTTATGGTCTCTATGTTTCTCACAAATACTCCGCTTTAAATGGTATTTTGCTCCCTGCAGTCTTTTTATACAGGAATCATCTAATTGGCTTAGACCAAGGTCTCCAGCCCATATGGAAATGCAGCATATTAGGGTTTGTGTGTGTACTATGCTAAATATAATGTTTTTTCTTGATAGAAATCTGAATAAGAATAATAAAATCATAGAATATTAGAACTAGAAGACACCTCACGGCAGGACCAAGCACCATCTAGATCATCCCTGATAGATGCCTATCTAACCTGCGCTTATATATCTCCAGTGATGGAGATTCCACAACCCCCTAAGCAATATATTCCAGTGTTAGATAAATACTTTAAAATAATATGAAAAACCTGACAAAGCTTTATCGATGTGTGTATCTACACCATGGTGTGAACAGAGAGAAAAAGTTAATTTTTATCTTTTATATTTTCTGGGAAAAAACAAACCACAGAGAAAAACACTTTCCTTTAGGTAAAAACAACCAGATTTCTTTTTGCCAAATTGAAGAGCAGTGACAACAGGTTTTCCAACTTTGTGAATTTTTAACTTAAGGAAAAATATGGTAATTATCAGTGATTATACACCATATTTGACAAAGATCAAATATTCTCTCTGCTGGGAAGTGTCATTTCAGTTTAACCTCAAAATGTCAATATAGCTCTGATATCTAAGATTCCCTGGTTCTCCTCTCCCAATGAAGTCTGTTCATAGTGAAGGAAGAAAAGAAGGGAAAATTTAATCTACAAAAGCATATGTCCAAGGATAAATATTCTGAAATTGATTTTGGAGGAAAAACTCTGAAATAACTTATTGCAAAATAATGCATCTACACAGCAAATGCTGATTGAAATTGCACTGAACTATTTTGAAATAGAGTTTCCACACTCATTGGATGCTGAATTGCATTTAAGGCCACATGGAAACACCACCTCGAGGGACAGCAAAGTATTTTCTCTGCCTTTTGTGATTGCCCTTGTGAGCACCTCAGCCATCCTGCTATAGAGCCAGACCTGCCTCCAAGCAGTCCATGGCTCTCATGTCTCATGCTTATCTCCTGCTGCAATTTCTGTGGGCTGCCCTCATGGCTCTGCAGGAGGAGGACCCCCAGCTCATTGTGGGGCACATCTTCACCTCTCCTCAGGTACAGCTCATGCAGTTTGATCCCACCTGGCCTCCCCTGTACACCATGCATCACCGCTTCTGGTAACTGAACACCAGTTCCAACTGGTGGAACTGGATTGTCATGGAGAAGTTGGACGACCAGCTGTGTCTCCAGAATTTCTGCATGTAAGAGGACATCTTTCTGGAGCTGTGTGAGTGGCTCACCCCTGCTGTGAGATCCTGTAGGCCCTCATCGGCTGTAGGAATCACAGCCAGTTCCCGGACATCTACGTCTGGTGGTAGAGAAAGGTGAACAACACCCGTGTCTTCTGAATTTTCCAGTCTCTTCCAGAAGCTGCACACTGACACTTTTTTCCCTGACTGCACTGTCGGGGATGTGGACATGCTGATGTGCATTGTAGGGGACGCAGCTTACCCTCTGCTCCCCTGGCTCATGAAGCTCCACCCTAGATACCTTGACCCAACCAAGGAACACTAACACCAGGCTAAACAGGGCCTGTACTGTGGTGGAGGGTGCCTTCAGACATCTGAAGGGGAGGTTCTGTTGCCTCCTCACCTAGCTGGACCTTGGCAAGCAGAACATTCCCCAAGTGGTGGCTGCATGCTGTTTCCTCCACAACCTTTGTCAACACAAGGGGGAGATGTTCCTGCCAGGGTGGGGATCAGAGGCGGAGCAGCTCATCAGGACCTTTGAGCAGCTGCACATGGTTGCCGTCCAGCAGTCCCACCAGGGGGCTGTGAGCATCTGGAAGGCCCTGAGGGAGAGTTTCAGCTAGGGCCAGCTGTGAGACTCTTCCCTAGGCCTCCCCACAAGGAGTCTGCAGTGGTCCAGTATGCCTTTCCTCTCCCACCTCTCCCTTCCCTTTCCCTCCCCCTCCCCTGCAGACATCATAAACCACAATTATGTTTTGAAAGAATAAACAAAATAAAAAGCTGCACACATGGTCTGGCCCTGCTTCAGCAGCTCCTGCCAGGGGTTGTGGCTCAGCTGCAGGACCTCCTGCAGTCTCTGGTTCTGCCAGTCCAGGGAGTGCTGTAAGGCTCGCAGCTCACTCTGGAGTTCCTTGTGGGCATGCCTGTGCCTGCAAGTTGCACAGGATTGGGAGGATGGCATGGGAAGTGTAGAGAGCACCCCTCTCGCAGCAGTTGTGTAGAACAAAGAGAAGGTCAGTCATCCCAGGAGACACTGTGCATGAAGCCTTGCCCTCATCTCTGAGCCAAGACTAAAAGGTCTCAGGTCAAATGAAGGCAATGTGCTTCAAGCAAGGCCATCTTTAGGCTGTGGGCCCTTTCCTGCAAGGAAACAGATGTCCAAGGGGGGAGTTGCACTACCCCCACATCCCCAGGACAAGCAGGCATGGGACGGTGCTGGCCAAACCTCGAGCCTGCAGATGGGACGGAGGTCAGCCATGGAGCAGCTGGGTTTCCCTCCATGTCACACACATGCTGGGTCCAGCACTGGCGGTGTTCCACAGGGAGAGGACTTTTATCCATGTCCACTAGAGGAGGGGGGGCAGGATGTTGGGAGGAGGTGTGTGTGAGTGGCAAATGCTCTTCCGCCTTGCCGTGCTGTCCCCCAGAAGTGGATGCTGCCTCGAGAGTGTGGGCATGTCTGCATGTGGCACTCCAGAGTGTGTGTGTGTGTGTCTCCATGTCCCCAGCCTCCTTTAGTGATGGCTTGAGATGGCTTGTGGTGGGAGGGTGTCTCACCTTTCCCACCCCTGTGTCAGTAGTAAGGCAGGCCTCTCCAGATATCTAGTGAGCAAGAGCACAAGGGTCCTTTGTTACAGTCTCCTAGGGCTGTGTGCCACAGGCTGGTGCTCCATGTGCACCCACATATACAGGCTGCTGTGTGAGCCCCAGGCCGAGAAGGCCGAGCGAGAAATGTGCAGCTGCCCCTCACCACCCACTCTAGGGAAAGTAATGGCACTCACATGAAGGGCCCTCCCCGTCTTCGAATAATGCCAGGGAGACATCCTGGGTGGAGGGTGCTGGTTTCAGGGTGAGCATGACTTCCTGGCTGGCAGGTATCCAAATGCTGCTGGCCTCTTCCAGCTCCTCCTCCTGCTGCTCTGCAGTAGCTCTGCCCCCCCGGGAGGGTAATGATGAGCATCTGCAGCCCTGAGTCCACGATGAGGAGGGAGGAAGGGACTGACGTGACTCTTAGGATATGGTGGAGCTGGGCATAGTATGGGCAGGCCTGCGATGCTGCTCTGGAGCAGGAGCAGTGCTCCCTGGCCTTGGCATGTGCCTGCCTTAGTTCTTTATTTTTCATGTGGACCTGCTCCTGGGTGTGCATGTGGCCCTTGTTGCTCAGACTATCAGCCATCTGGCCATAGACATCTGCATTCCTGTGCATGGTGCAGAGATCCTGGAGGTTTGCCTCCTATCCCCAGACCTCAATGAGGCCCAGGATCTCTGCAGCAGACTAGGAGGGTGCACACTTCTTTCATCCGTGGGCTGGGCCCTGGGAGCTGGTTGCTGGCTCCCTTGGCACTATGGAGGGTTCAGTGAGAGTAAGGGTCACTCATGGTGATTGCCAGTGCTGTGCAGGCTGCTGCTCTGTGGCTCCCAGCTGTCAGCATCTGCTGTGTGCCACAAGCCCTCTCCCCTGCGGCTGCTCTTTTAAAGCCTGCCGGTGACAGGGGACTATAGAATTCTGATGAGTGCAGCCAGAGTGGCCAGCAAGGTACTTGTGGGATTTCTAGGAGACCTTTTATTTTGAAATAACTCCAGCTGCCCTGTCTACGGATGCTGTAAAATAGGTGTTATTCCTTGTAAAATGAGGATTACAGAATACGGAATAAGATGCCTGTTATTTCAATATTATTTCGGAATAATGGGCTAGCTGTGTAGACACTTGCATAGTTATTTCGGAATAATGTCTGTTATTCTGAAATAACGCTGCAGGGTAGATATGCCCTTGAGGGATCTTTCCAGTATTATGTTCAATAGTGACTATGAAGTGAAGTACAAGAATAGTGAAACTTCTACACACACATACCACAACTATCCAGACATCCAAATACAAAATACAAAATTCAGTTATCAGAAAGTACTAAGGTCAATTTCTCCTTTCAGAAAGTGGAGAAAATCTAGGGATCAGCCATAATTAGATTTGATTGTGGAGAGAAGAACTGGATATGAGGCTGAAGGCAATTTGGGTGAAAGTGATCAATTAATGATACAAAACTAAATCTCTGTGTTAGTAGGATCTGTCAAGGAACTAAAAACAAAAGCAAAAGTTTGGTATTTTGCTCTAATTGTCATGAGCCTAACGTGTGCACTTCAGTTTCAACAGTTGCTTACTGCTTAACTGTTGACTGCTAAGACATCATGTTAGCTAGAGACAATAGCCTAATTAATTATACTTTTTTTCAGTGTGGCAATAAACAAAAGGATTCATCATAACCTTTAGACACAAGGGAAGGGAAGGCTGAGAGTTAGTAATACCTTGTTGGATTATTTTATTCTTGTATATAATGAAGCCACAATTCCTTCTTTCCTGTTTTTGTTATCTAGTTAATTTGTGACCGTGATAAAGTAAAAGGGGGAAAATACAGTAAAAAAACCTACTTTTTCATAAGTGAATTCAGAACTCATTCTGCTTAATGTCTTATTTTGAAATGAAACAAAACAGACGGATGTTTTAAGCACTAAACCAGCTTTCCTACTGCTCAGCTTTATTCTGGAACCTTCGTCAAACAGAAAATGTGGTGCCATTAATGGACAGACAGCACACAAAGGGCACTCTATACTTACCAGAAGAGTGATGCTCCAGAGGTTGATATTCTGGTGTTCTACTTAGCAGGCCAAGTACAGACACAAAAATTGAACGCTAAGTAAAGTTGCCATTGACATCCAGTACTCTACCATTTGCTCCAATCAGACTCTCTCAGTATAGATGCTACCAAAGCTCTGCTTAAGGTAAACTGACTCCAGCTACACATTTTATGTAGCTGGAGTTGTGTGCCTTAACCTAATCTTCCTTGTCTAGTGTAGACCAGGCTTAGAGGATTTGCTATTAACCTGTTCTCTTTAGTAAAATAGTTCTCTTTAGGCCATATGTCAGAAATAAGGGTAATTTTTATGTAGTCAATCAGGATTTTTCAACTGCAGACACTGTTCCAATGCAAAAACTGAAGTCTCTGGTGCAGTTACATCTGAAATAGAGTGACTAGTTTCCAGTTGTGGAAAAAAAAAACTATGGCTTTTCACTGGAACAGCATTTGCAATTGAAATTCAGCTAAATCAATTTAGTTAAGCAGATTTACATAAGCTGAGTAGCACAGTGCAAATTTTTTGGATAATTTGTTTATTCACTGAAAAATGCAGTTTTGGGTTGATTGAAACTATTTATGCCTTTGACACAAATCCACTGAATAGTTTAGGACAATTTTTTTTTCTGTATAGCCGAGGACAGCTGCTGCACACAAAGCTGGAGAAGGTAATGGGTATGTTACTTTTAGGTTATATGTTTCAACTGTAGGCTACAGTGAAAGGCTATACATATATTCTTGGGCATGTATCACTGTGATTGGTTAGGCATAAATGTGTTCCTGCTGATCTGGCTGGAGAACAATTACTCTCCAAGTGCATAAAGAATTAAAAAGATTTGGTCTGCAAACAGATAATTATATATAAGAATAATAAAGTATATATGTGACTTAATCCAGGATCTCGGTGAATTAAATTTTAATAAACACCGAACTGATACAAGTTCTTATGTCTACAGCAAAATGATGTAATACTAAATGTTTGTCTAAGGACATTCCACTATCAGGCATGAAATCTCCTCACAACTAATACTGTAGGAGAAGGAGAGATTACATATTTAAAATATATCAATAGCAGACATATATGTTCTAGTTCATGATGGATGGATACCAAAATAGTCAGTCTTGCTCCCCATGGCTTGCAAGTGAGGGGTAATGTGTCAATGTGAGAGTAACCAGAATTTTGGATTTGAATTTAAGAGTTACTGGCTCCCATCAAGAAAACCATATTTTATGACATTCATTTTGGGAAATCTGCATCAGAAGATATAGTGTTAAAACACACAAATGAATTTAACACAAAATAATTAGTATGAACAGCTCATTGTTCAGAGAAAGCAGGAAAACACAAAGAGTGCAGGAATGTCAAGGTTGTATTAAATGGAAGACATTCTGGACAGATGAGACATCAATTTCTTATATTTAACATCTATGTAACATATACCTATGAAATGGCAGCTAGAAAAGAAATGACACTAGCGGAAACAGAACACAATTAAATAAGTTTCCAGATAAGATTTCTCTGTCTATAAACTAAATTGACTGGTCATTTTTTGTTTGTCAGTATCAGATAAAAATAACAGGAGGGTAGAACATTTAGACCTGGGGAGCAGTGTTTCTCTTTTAACTACCTGTCCTCAATCCTGCTGCCTAATACTATCACTGCCAACCTTATCTCCTCTGCTACCTTATAGCTATGAAAAGGGGAAGAAGAGGAGAAAGAACAGGTCTGTCTTCCAATAAGCATACTACAGTTCATAAGAGTGAATCTTCCCCCTGACAAGATACAGAAGGATTGCTGAAATTCAGTTCTTCTCCCTCACACCATTCTCCATGCACCAGAGCCCCACTCCCTCCTGCCCTCTATTCATATTTCCAACCATTAATATGAATCCATGTCAACAGATAGAATGTTCAAATGGGCCAGGTTAAGTGTCTGCTGACATATGAAAGTGTCAGGAGAACATGGGTACCTATTGAGCTGTGTAGGTAAATGGGGAAGAAACCTGGCTGTTCTTGAGCTCACATGGAGTGACATCAGGGAGATGGAGAAGAAGGGGTGGGAGAGTTCTGTTTGCAATTTCAGACTTATTTGCATTTGTGACCAGAGAATGTTTGAACCAAGATTTCAGCAAGGTTTTTGCATTTTATGTATTCCCCATGTTTTACCCACAAGGCTGTAGATAACTTCATAATAAATAACCATTATTCAAAATCAAAAGAGCCAACATCTTCTTCAAAAGAACAAACTGATCTCTAACTGTGGAATATTCCAATTTTTCTCTTTTTTTCATTCCTTTCTAAACCATGCAATGAAATAATTGAAACATCACACATAATCTACAAATTGAGATGTAAAGTAAATTCTTTGATGGAAAACAATACATCTTGCATGCAAAACTCCCAGAAGAAATGCCAGAAATCCTACAAGAATGAGGCATTTTACATTTTTACTATTAAGGTGATTTATAAGACAATCATTCTCCTTAATGAAGGCAAAATTGGATTTAAAAGTGGAAAGGCACTAGAAACAAACAAGCAAACATTACTCTCAGTAAATGTTCTGCTGAACTATTTTTGTGCATGTGTGGTTATGTTTAAATATGAATGGAATACACTTCAAAACGTAAACACTTCATCATCAGAGTGAAAAACTGCCTTGTTTGTCTTTAATTAGAATATTGTCTGTAATAAAAACAGAGTCATTCGAGTCATAACCCTGAATTTAAAAAACAAACCAACAAACAAAAGAAAAAATCACTCGTACATAGTCTGTAAACCTTTTATTACTCATCCTTTCAAGTGTTCTTTAAAAGAAAATAGGCACATGCCAAATATGTGTTGCAGTTTTCCCTTTACTATCCAGTTCTCATGACCAGAAAACAGAACCTACACAACAGCATAGAATTGAAACAGAAGTAAATGAGCTGCAACTACAAAGGTCACTCATTTCCTTAAAGTTGAATTCATCAAGACAAATTTAATAGGAACATTTTTTTACTACACTGAAATGCTGATTATTCTTCTACTCTAATAATCATACAAAATTGTCATTCTTCTATCATCCATTAATTTATATTTTGAATGGCTTAATTACCCACATGACATTTAGCCATGACTCCAATGGCCCAATCCAAGGAACAAAGTCAGTGGGAAATAATTTCAAGGAGCTCATTGGGTTTTAGATCACACCCTTTCATTCTAAATTCCACGGTACAGGACCCATATTATCCTATATTTTAATCCTCTAACTGACAACAGTTTAAAAAAAACTTCCTTTTTGGTCAAGTTATGAAGGGAAGTGGTGAATTTTTACCTCCTGGCCATTCCTGGCCCACTCCTGAGGGACTGAAACTCCTGGGCATGTGCATAGATCCCCATAGCACAGTGAATGCCTGGCAGCTCCCATCTCACTGGGGTGAAGGCTCATGCATCATAAACACCATTAAGACCATGTCCAGACTGGTTATTTGCCAAAATTACTCCTATCAGTGGTCAACCATAGGTATAACTCTAGTGGCATAAACTTTCATCAAGACAGGCCAAGCAGCTATTAGCATCTCTGGAATTTATATTGAAGCCATGGTTAAAATGGTAGAACTACATCTATTTCAGTTACCAGGGAAAAGCCCTAGCCTAGAGAAGGCCTAGTTATGCACATTTATACTCTACTTATTTTTTACCTGGAAATACTGACCAGTATGGGTGAAAATTAGCCATCTATAGAGTCCCATTTTCCCTACCTCCAGAGTTTTGTGATATGTAAATCATCTACCTCCACACTGGAATAGGGAGCCTACAGAAAAATGAATGCAGCTTAAGGTAGCTTGAATTTTTTCCATGACAGCTCCCTTTTTCTTCTCCCCTTGAGTTTCCATTCTGGCAGCAAAGGAATTCCTTTTGGTGCAATTACCATGCAGGACAGGACACCTAGTCCTGATAAACATACACACATACACACACAGACCCTTACCCAAAGAATTTCTATGCTAAGTTCAATATAATTATGTATATATAACTATGAATTGTAACATTGTGCAGCTAGGATTACAGGGGATTGTATTATGATGTTTGTCACTGAAGTGTGAAAGTCATGCTCTTTTTGCTATGGTAAATCATTTAGCAAATCTCACAGTTTGCATAAGCTATTTTCAGTCAATTGCATTACAAGCTCAGTAATGGTGTACTTTTTTAAGTAAAAGTTTTGCACCTCTCCAAAATGTGAAGCTTTAAAATGTATTGCTAAAGCTACTGCAGTGAGTAGTTGTCTGTTCCTTTATGTTGAGAGTTGCTTATTTTATTTTAAATTTCAGAATGCTGGCCAGAAGTAGTAGCTTTTCTGAATGCAAACATCAGAATTGCTGTAGTGGATTGGATTCATGACCTATCTAGTTTAATATTCTGTCTTCAAGGGACCACCATGCGGCACAACAGAAAGCAAGAAATTCTACATTAGGCATATGTAACATAATCTGACTCTCCCTCCCCATATCCAGTCTTTTCTGAATACATCTAGTTCAATGTTTCTTTAAGTGGAATAGTGATAGAAATGTAGCCGTGTTAGTCTGGTGTAGCCGAAACAAAATACAGGACTATGTAGCACTTTAAAGACTAACAAGATGGTTTATTAGATGATGAGCTTTCGTGGGCCAGACCCACGATCTGAGGAAGTGGGTCTGGTCCACGAAAGCTCATCATCTAATAAACCATCTTGTTAGTCTTTAAAGTGCTACATAGTCCTGTATTTTCTTAAAGTGGTCTGCGAAGCCACTTTGAGAAACCTGTTAACTGGCCGCTCCAGTTTGTTTATTTTCTAGCACCATCGCCACGGAGCCTCGCAGCTCCCATTGGCTCCTTTTCAACTTTTGCAGCCAACGGGAGACGTGGGAATTGTCATGGGCTGGATTGCTGCTTTCCACAGCTCCTCTTGGCTTCAAACAATGAAACAGAGCCAATGGGAGCCATGAAGCTCCTTGGCCACAGCACCAGCAAGTAAACACACAGGAGTGGCCTGTTAACAGGTTTCTCAATGTAGTTTTGCAGACCACTTTGGGAAAGACTGCTCTAGTTAGACATGGCTGGAACACTGAAGTATGAGGTTTAACATCTCATCACAAAATAAGCTCCTCCCACCCTTTCAAATGAAAAATTAAATGAGAAAATTGGCTCAAAAAGGTATCAATAGCATCGCTATAGCCAAGACTTTGTAAGTTTTTAAAAAGGAATTGAGATTTTTTCCCCTCTGAAAGAGCCTGGACATAGATTTCAAATATATGCTTGTGTTTTTCGGTTTATTTTAAAACACATGTACAGAACATAAACATATACACAAGTGCATGTATGCGTTATGTATATTTACAGAGGCTCACATTTATAAATGTAACCCTTCTGCCAGGTGGAGTTGGTGGCAACAAGGGCTACGTTCACTATAGGTATTCCTCTTAAGAAGAAGAAACCACCATTCTGAGGCCCCACCGAGGAAACTGGGAAAGCCTACAACCACTCCTGGGTGCTTGAAAGAAGCATTTCTCTCTGACTCACAAGCATCGAGTCTCTCTGTAATGTGGGATCTTTTAATAGCCCCAGAATGGCGAGCAGGACTATAGTGTCACTCCAGGCCAGGCCTGGGAGATAACCACCCCCAGCCAGTGATTCACAAGCCATCACATGCAGTACTAACATGACCCAACACCATTAAAAAGTGATCATTTTGGCAAAACAGCTCCATCAAATTCTACACCTAGACAGAGTAGGCATGTTCAAGCAAACACGGACACGGCTTCTTTTTCCCCATCTCCGAGAGAGTTCTTAGGAGAAAGCTCATTCAAACATACTTTGATATTTTTTACAAATATGTTCATTCTTCCAACATTACATTCATATAGCATATTTCAGTGCACAGCGCTGAAAGCAAATTCACAGTATTTATCTGAACAAATGTTCACAAACACTTTGTTTCCCCTTTGGTATTCACTAAGTTCTACTTCAGAGTTTTAAGAACATCGATAAGCAATTAACATACACACAGAACTGATGCTTATGGGTAATCCCCTTCCCATGAGATTCTGTAACCATTGTTTAGCCTTTCTCAGACTGCAGAGAAGCACTACCCTGCAAATATTTCTTTTGTCCTTTCTCAGTTAACTACTTTTGCAGAATATACTGAAACACACTCTTCTGCCCACAGGGCTACAAAGGCTGTTGGCACTGGACTACAGTATGCAAAGACTTATACTCAGATTCCATAACTCTAAGTATTAAAATGATAGATTAACCCATTCTTAAAAATGGCCTAATTTTGGATGAGTATACTGCTTTTCACCTAAATATCTCTAATTGCTTTGCACATAATTATTTCTGGGCTATAAATAAGAAGTAATTGTCATAGTGACTGTTGGAGAAGAACGAAGAACAAAGAACAAATGAGGCAATTCTTGTCAGCAAAGGTAGGCAATGGACTCAGCACTCTAGCAGACTAAACATTTGTCAATGGTTGTTTTTAGACATCATGGCAAAGAAGAGTTTTAAGACAGGAGCTGATGAAAGATAATGAGGTGGCTTTGCAGATGTTAAATGGAGCTTCATCCCAAGCATGAGGGGAGAAGACATGAAAAGGTTACATTATCAACAATCAAATTGCTGGTGGAGAATGGCATTATGAGATGACTGGAGGTAGAAGTTGACGTTTCAATGGTGATTTTAGGCATTTCGGGGTGAAGCTGCAAAAAGCCTTGAAAGTGGAGAAAGTTAGCTTATGTTTGATAAAGGGAGAACCAGTGGAAAGATTCAAAGGGAGGATTCATTCTGTCACTGGTCAAAATGACAGAATGGGAGATTGATCTTTGCCGTAGCATTATGAAACAATATAAGCAGAGTGAGATTGATAAATATAGATGGGCTGTTCCAGTACCACTAAATACCTCCAAGAACATAGTTATCTTAACCTTCCCCAGTAATAAAATCTGAAAGGCTAAAATCAGATTAGAAAATGACTGCCTGAGAACAGATCAAAAATATTTCATCAACACATAACACTCACTGAAGTTATGTATAGGAGAAACTTTGCAAGAGGTGATAAAGGAAAAAAAAAGATCATCAACAGTAATTCAGATTTTTCTCTTTCTACTAGATTTCCAAACTCATATTAAGTTAATCAAAGGATATTGTTTTTGGTAGAATTATTGAGCATATTACCACAACTGGTAGCACTGCCTATTATTAAGATTGTTCGAAACTTCACATTTTAAGATTGTTTTCAGTTACTTACAACTTTGCCAGCTGACATCTGGACTGATATTTTCCCCTCTAAGTATGTTTCTTTTTTGAAAATTTCCAGCCAAAACAGTTTCCAAGAATGAGGCCAAGAACAAATATGTTGTTCAAAGTTAAAAACATTATGACAAACTTTTCTTTGAAATGTTCTACTGCCCCCATGGTTTGGATTAAGGGCTTGAAAGTTTGAAAGGGAATGGCTTTTGTGTGAAGGATAGGTAAAGAGACTGGGATTATGTGTTGAGTCTGCAAGAGACAGGGAGTTTGGGAGAGACCATGAGGTCAATTATTGGGTCTAGAGTGGGAGACTAGAACTGGCTGGACAAGTAGACTTGGACTGTGATGAGAAGCCTGAGGAGCAGAGACAAGGAGTGGGACAAGGAACAGATAAGAGAGAAGATGGTGATGGGGAAGGTACAGAGCAGGACTGGTCAAGTATGGGAAGAGCAAACAGAAGAATCTTTTCCCACTTAAGCATACTCCATCCTTAGCCTGGAAAGGAGCTCAAGATTCCTGAGTCTTGCCCTTCCCGCACTGTAAGCAAATACATGTGAAACCCTCTAGCAAAATGTTGCTTCTCATTCCCATCTAGTGCTGGTTCACACAGAGAATCATAGCCTACAACCATGATAAGTTATTTTATTAGCTCTAGTAGCAGAAGTTTATGTGGTGGTTATAAAAGCTCTGTCACAGTGTGGATCCTGCCGGGGGTGTCTTCTTGCAGCAAGTCAAGGCATGACAAGTACACCTGCCTTAATTTCCACTTCACTGGTCCCTAGAAATGGTCCAAAATTGCTTTAGAAACAACAAAAGTTATCGTTCTTGTATGATTAATTTATTACATAAGAAATATTCTTGCGCATAGAAATCATTCAACTATAATCCAGAATTCCCCAACCCAGTCCAAACAGTGCACTCAGTATTCAAATCCCAACAGTTCATCAACACCCCAAGTACAGCCCTAGTGTCTTTCAACACATATAAGATCTCAAACACATCTCCAGCATCTCTCACCAGGCTTGCTTCTCAGGTATGGCTCTGGCATCGTCACTGCGTCTCACCACCAGCCTTCAGCTCTCCCAGCAAACGTCTCTCACAGCTACTCACAGCCTTAGCCCTCTCTGACTTGGCTCTCAGGAAGCCTGGCAGGTCAGCTTGTCTACTAGCATTCAATCCTGTTCTGCCTTCTGACTCTTGCTCAGGAGAGTCAGGAGACTAGCCCTTCAACTGGCTTCCTAGGAATTCCTTCCAATTCCCAAGAAAAGTCTGCTGAGCTTTGTGCTCACTGCAGCTTTCCCTGGAAAGCTAATCCAGCCTCCTGTTCTCTGTCAGTTATTACCTGCCAGTCTTCTGCCTAAACCCACCTTTTGTCCGGCTCTCCCACTTACATAACCTAGGTGCTCTCTCTTTAAAAAGTTAGGGGGCAGCTGCTGAGTCACAAGGCTCAGGACTCACTCCTTCTTAAAGGGCAAATCATGCTGTAACAAGCACCAAGCTTGCTGACAAGCTATGTGGATGTCAATATAATGCCACATGATGATATTTCTTTTGTGTTTTGAGTTTTCTTCTGGTTTGCTTTTTATAAAAAAAAAATCTAAAAATTACATACAAAATGTTACTTAAAAAGCTTATTGAAGGTGCAAAATCAAGCACACAAAAGTTAGGAAATACCAGAATGATGATTGTGAGTGATGTTTTAGAAATATGAGAGATTAAATTTTACAGATGGATACACTGAGGAAAAGAGTTTAAGTGACTTGCCTAAGACTATACGGTGAGTCAGTGGCACTACAGTGAACTTAATCTAAGGGTCTTAACTAATATGTTATCATTTGTGTGGATGTGGTTTGCCAAACAAAGGCCTGATTTACACTGAAAAGTAATATCACTATGGAGGTATGTCTACGCTAGCTCGTTAATTCGAGGTAGGTAGGCAAATCAGGGAACTGGGATTGCAAATGAAGCCCGGGATTTAAATATCCTGGGCTTTATTTGCATGTTCCCATCCTGCTGCCATTTTTAAATCCCCCTTTAGTGCGAACGAACTGCCCGCGGCTACACGCGGCAGTTTAAAGTTAATCTGAACTAAATCCTTAGTTCGGATTAACTGTTACTCCTTGTGGAATGAGGAGTAACAGTTAATCCAAACTAAGGACTTAGTTCAGATTAACTTTAAAGTACCGCGTGTAGCCGCGGGCAGTTCTTTCAGACTAAAAGGGGATTTTAAAATGGCGGCCGGACGGGAACATGCAAATAAAGCCCGGGATATTTAAATCCCGGGTTTCATGTGCAACCCCGGTTTCCTGACTTGCCTACCTAGCTCGAATTAATGAGCTAGTGTAGACATACCATAGGTGTGTCAGGGGTATGAAAAAGTCACCTGAGAAATGTAACTGTACCCACATAGAACTGTCTGTCAATATAATTGCAGCAATGTTGCTGGAAGAGGAGTTCTGTTGACACAGCTAAAAAGCTCGTTTCAGTGGACATTACACCTACATTCCAGCGATGGGATGTAGTCTCTGAAGCGTAGACATAACTAAAGAAATTACCAAGTGACACAAACATAAACAAGTTATTTTTACTTCTCAATACTTTAAATATTTCCTTTGCAACATCAAAGTAAAAATATCAATTGTGTATGTTAACGATATTAATGAGCATGTCCGTTTTTCATTTCATGCTGCAGAATAAGGAAGAAATGTGTGGTTTAGAAATTTGATCTCATTGCAGCTTGCAATACTGCGTTGAAATTAAATTAGTGTCCATTAAGTCCAGGCAGTAAAAATAGAGCTAAAGTAATCTTTCTGGTTAAACATAGAGTAACAAGGAACAATCTCACATAGTCCTGACAAAGCCTTTCAAAGTATGTTAAAAAAAATTAAACAATTTTTTTGGGGAAAAAAAGAGAATTTTCTTCTCAGACATGGCTATGGCTGCAGTTTCCTCATCACAGCCAAAGAGAAATTGAAATATGTGCTGGCCACATGGTTATTTTGTGATGTGAACATGTATTTCACTAGGCACGATAGAGAGACCAACCCATTTCAATACGGGCTACCAGAGCCTCTCAAATGGTTACTCACACTTTTACATACCCAGTAGCAGTAGGCTTTAAATGTAAAATATCTATTGCAAAGAAAAATGAACCAGACAGCTATATGTAACCTGCTGGAAGGTAAATTCCACTGCTCTTAAAAATAGCTGTATTTTGAGTTTTAAGAGAAAAATTTGTGAGACTCACATTTGAGGACATTAGGAATATTCATTTTAAATCTCTATCACACTTGTTGGAAGGAAAATAAGAGATCTCATACCTTCTTGGTCCTACCACAAATTTCTTGCACTATTTAGAAAAGGTTCATTTCCTGCTTTCATCCCTTTCACACTCATCTCACTCAAATTCTTTGTGGATAATAGGGGGAAATGATTTTGGAGATCATGTTTGGGGATGAAAGAGGGTTTGAGGAAAATGAAAGCATAATGCAATGCAACAAGTACATGAATTTCCATCTTCAAAGAAGTACATTGGATCAAGTTCTCTAGGCTAGGTGCTTTGATTGTTAACATTTTATCATGCCCAGCAAGTGTTGCTATGAAGCCACTTACAAGTTGGTTAGGTACAATAAGTATTGAGTTTCCAGAGGAAGATTATGCACAAAATGATAAAAGAAGCAATCATTCACCCATAAAGATAACCCACAAGTTACTGGCCTACATAGAATCATTTAATCAGTGATATTTTACCATCTTTTTCCAAAGGGAAATGGCTTTGAGTTTATATCCATATATGTATACTCCAAAACATGTCTAAGAGCAACACATAAGGGTGCATGTTCACATGCTGTATGTGCAGACATATCTCATAGAACATGTAAGATTAATAATGTTAAAACTTTTGATGCTGACAAAATATTTTTAAAGAAAAATATTTATTATATTATTACTGATAAAGGTTTACAGTGGAATTCTTCAAAGTGGAAGGGAATTTATAATTTATCATTTTCACTGTCATTTAGAGTCTTTCTTACACTAATGTTCATGTCATAGACTTGTAATGGATTCTAAAATAAGATAAATCAAGATAAAACATGGCTAATTCAACATCTTTGTGTTATGTGGAATATTTTAAAAGTCACACCTAAAATAGCTGGAAATTTGATAGCCTTCACTTAATTTTGCTTGTTTTTTGAGTCCATTAAATTCCAGGAAAAACATCACGTTGCCCTGATCATTCATATCATGTTTGTATGACACAGTCAGTGACCATCAAAAATGTGTACATATTGCATTTAGTGAACTTTTAAATCTTGTGTAATGGCATAGCACCTCTCTCACCACCATTCATTAAGCCCCTTCTTGTTGGACATATCTGAGGTTTTTACAAAGTCCCAGCCCTGCTATCAGGCCAGGTTCTCAGGGCTTCCTTTGTGGAAACAATGTTTTCACCCTCTTTGGATTGTTCTGGCCCCAGATCTTCATCTGGGCCTCTTAATAGTTCAGATCCCCCTTCTGGGGGTTTTCTCTGTCCAATTTTAGGCCACTCTCCCAGGGGCAACCCACTACTCAGGGTTCTAAGAAGATCAACCATGTGCCACTGTGTCCCTTCAATTAGAACACTTTCCATTCCATGAGACACTTCCCCATGGCTCCAGCCTTTCACAAAGCTTCACCTTTATATCAGAGCTCATTTAAAGTCTAGCCCAACAGCCAGGCAGGAGTGCTCTCTCTCTGCCCTATTCCTTACCAGCTCTGACCTGTCCACGGTTCTGCCAGCCAGCCCCTTCAGCATAGAATGTTTATATCAGGGGCAGGCAAAACATAGTCCACAGGCCAGATCTGGCCCATCACTATGCTGCAGCCCTTCCTTGCCCTCACACGCCACTCAAAGTGGCTGGCTGCAGGGATCGTGCGCTTCTGTGAGTGCTGTGACCCCCTGGGGAAGAAGGGTCTTTGCATGCTGCTCTGGCTCCCAGCATAATCTTATATTACTCAAAGTAATCCCCTCTCTCAAAGGTGCATGGCATGCATAGAGCACATGGCCTATGCAGCTAGTATGGGGGGATCTTCCTGAGGGTCCCACTGGGCTGCTGGCTGGTAACTGCCGAGGTGAGTCTCTCTCACCCATAGCCTGTACTTGACACACGTCTCTCCCTCCCCACAACCCTCTGCTCCCCCTTCTACACTCCTGCCCTAGGTCACTCACAATCCATGTCCTTTGCACCCCTGTTCCTGCATCCACACCCCCTCCCAAGCCCTGCATCACAATCCCTCTGCCTCAGATCACAACCTAAACCTCTGCTCCAAGTTACAACCCCCTCCCAACACCTACACACCCTCATATACTCCTCCTCAAGGAACCTGAATCCTCTCCATAAAGCTTCCCAGACCCTGCATCCCAATCTCCTGCCCCAAGTCATGACCGCCTCCTACCTTATGTCACAGCCCAAACCCCTGCACTTCCTCCTATACTCCTGCCCCAGATCACAAGTCCCTTCCATACCCTGCACCTCCTTCTACAACCCTCCTTCAGGTCAGACTCCTTTCCTGAATTCATACTCCTCCCAGACCTGGTACCCTGATCCACTGCCCCAGGTCACAACACCCTCCTTGTCTCAAACTCTCTCTCATCTCTCACAAGATGGATATGCTAGAATATTTGCTTTTTTCCATCTATGCTCCAGGTCACTAGCCTTTTCTTTTAACCCACTGAAATTTCCTTTCTACCCAGCCTGTTTGGGATGGCTTCCAAGCACTTTCCTAGTAAATAGGGAATGCTGTACTCTCCCACCTCACATACCGGATTCCAAGTCTTTGCTTCCCCTCCAAAAGGGTATCTCAGGACTTCTCTGATATGGAGGATTTTGAGTGGGGTGAAGTGAATTTTATCCAGAGCAAATAGCTCTCATTGGTGAAAGAGGGGATAAGCCTTAAAGCTTGGGTATACATGACTATATTCTGCTGCCCTTCTGTCAGTAAGCTCTCATAATGGTTTTAATGCTGCTGTGTTGATGCACATACTACATACAGGGATAAATAAGCATCTGTGGGTTCTATCCACTGTGCTGATGCTATCTACTCCAAAACCAGGTTTGTGGAAGAAAAGCCCCATGAGACATTTCGTTTATTCATTCATTAAGCAAGAGAAATCTCTTCAACAATAAGGATTTGTCTTATAGCTTGTAAAAGGCTCTGGGAACCACTGAACTGCCCTCTATTGATGTGGAAGTATTACAATAAATCACAATGCAATTTACTCTCAATGCAAAATTACTTAGAGGTGCATTATACAGAATGTCTAACTATCATAAAACCAAACTGTACAATCCATATTATTTTTAAGCATTTCAGGCCAGTCACTATAATATTTTGGTCATTCTTTGCAGAGGATACAGCAAAACCCTGTACATACACATGTTTTTGGCTCCTAATCAAAGAACATTACCAAAGTCTGCTTTAATTATATTCCCCAGCATATGGGGAATTTTTATCTGATATTCAGTCCCATGTTGCAGGGCAAAATTTCAGCTATTAAATAGTTAAATTATTTACTCACTATCTAGTAACAATATGCATAAAAATATCCAGCAATAAACACCAATTTGGTCTTGTCTGCTTGTCTAGATATGTATTCTATTCTGAGTGTGCATTTAATGTCCATTTATTCTCACTCTACTATTTAATCTGATCTTCTGAAAATTAGCAATTTCATTTGCAAATTTTGCAGTAAATATGGTCTCAACAAGTCTGTTTTGGTCTTGTTAGTCTTGTTGACTGTCTAACTTGCAGGTTTATCAACTCTCTACCACCTCTGCAGGACACAAAGAGATGATAATTGAAATATTCTATCTACCTTTTTTCTCTGTTGTGGGGGAGGGGTATCTTTAGGATTCTCTGATGTTCAAGTAGCTATTTAATTATCTTAGATTTTCTGAGATATAACAGCATCACATTACAAGAATATTTCAACAGACACTGATATTGTTTCTTCACCGTCTAGCTCTTATACCTTTAGGTCAAAGTGAATGTGAAGTCATTTGTACACAGTCTTTCTCGTGTATATCTTTCAAACTATAGGCCCAAATTTTCAAGTCTTACATGGGATCAGAAGAATACACTTATGCAGAAAAAAAATTAAAAAACAATGAATGGTCCTGTGGTACCTTAGAAACTAAAAAAATGTAGATGGTATCATGAGATTTTGTGGGCACAACCTACTTCTTCAGATGACTATGCAGAGTATCTTACAGATCTTGTGTTAAAAATAGTATCTTAATTCTTTAATAATTACAGTGAAACATACTGTTTAATGAATCTCAGAGGGTAGCCATGTTAGTCTGTAACTTTAAAAACAATGAGTAGTCTTGTGGCACCTTACTAAACAATGAGTCTCTAAGGTGTCACAGGATTACTGGTATTTAATGAATGTGGTCCATGAGTAGTTCTGCTAATTAAATCGATCTTTTACTGAGTGCCTCTACATTGTAAGGCTGCTTATATTGCTTATGAAAGAATTAAAAGCTAGTTTCATGGGTTTTTTTATTTAAAAAAATATTTACTGAATTAAATATATGTATGAGAATTATAAAGACAAATATATTAAGATTGTAACAATTTTCATGAATAGTGATATTGTGAATCTAAAATGTCTGTGTAATTCTTTGAATGTGTGTTCATTCTTTATGACATAATGCCTTTTCTGATTATTAAAATATGCATATTAATTCTGGTCTAAACACAGTCTTTGTACCACTTTAATATTTTATACTGACCTCATTAAAGCTGTTCCATAGATATAGTTACATTGGTAAAAAGATAAAACTGGTGTTGTTTATTTCTATAAATTTACAAGATGTTCATATTATTATGGTACCTTAATACTGACATAATTTATTCCATATGAGGGGATTCTGCCATTTTAAATATATCAGTTTCTAAACCAATATATTTAAAGTGGTATAAAAACAAGTTCTGATGTATATGCTGAGGGATCATGTTATAGGACAGTGTGATTATGGTACAAAGGTTTTATTGTATGGATGCATTACTTAAGTGGGGTGAATATATCACACAATCACAGACTGAACAGTAATTACGTATAGAACAGTTTGCTATTTTGCATATATAAAATTCAGGGTTGAACCTTGCATTCAATACAATTTCTGTATGATGCAATCCTTATAACTGAAGAGAAAAACAATATTGAGCAGTGACTGATTCATCTGCCCTCATATCACTTTGCTGAATGATATGAAAGTATCTGTGATAGGCATAAGAAGGGTAGCCGAGATAATCTGTAACTCGAAAAACTTAAAAAATGAGAAGTCTTGTTAGTGACTAACAAAACATGTAGATGGTATCATTAGTTTTTGTGGGCACAACCCACTTCTTCAGATGAATGTGATAGGCATTTAGATATCAGAGGTTTTAAGCAATGTCTTTTGTTTCATTGTCAATCCTTTTCTGTACATATTTGACAATACAATTTCTAGGAAGTTTATAGGTAACATTAACACTCAAACCAATATTGTTTATAGCAATTCTACTTAGAACAGAGTGTCCATTCATGATGCTTCTAACTTGGTAGTTGGTTTCAGTTTTCTAGTTCTACCTCAACCTCTGCACAGATGGTCCAGTGAATATGGCCCACCATTACATACCCAATATGCCACCTGCTTCTCTAGTGAGAGTGATCATTAGGAATTCCCTGTCCTCACAAAACAGTTCCATGTTTCTCCCACTACTACAGGGATTCTTGCCCTGCCATAAGAAAAGGAAGACATGTCTTCTCTGTGCAGTTCCCCCAGAGGATGGGAGAGGATTGCCAAGTAAGGTTGGCTAAAAATTATCCTTAAAACCTGTTTTTCAGTGGAAAATTGAGTTTTTGATTAAACTATTTCTTGCATGCACATGCAGCATGATACATCCTCTTTCCATAGAAAATTATTATTTTTTATTTCAAAACCCAAATGATCAAATCTAAACTATCAGCCAAAAATGAAACATTTATATTTGGCAACCCTGCCATGGTGCCTCAAAGTAGCTATAATATTTCCTTACATTGCTGTTCTCTTTGATGGTCCAGGTTCTCTATTTGCACTACATTTCCCATAATGCAACTGTCTCCCGACACCTTATTACAATGTTTTGTAGCCGGGGTGCCAAGTCTACATGACGAACTGGAGGATAAGGCACTCAAACGGCAACTCCTAAGAAGCACTATGATGGCATTTCTAAATTGAAATATTTAAACTTTAGGCCAAAGTATTTTGGCCTAAAATAAAAATATTTCAGTTTGCACCAAAAAGTTGAAGTTTTCTGTGGAAAAATTATTCCAATCCGGTTGTAATGCTGAGACTATGTCCAGAGTTCAGAAGGGATGAGGATACCAACCTGGCCTCTATTATTAATATTATATCTGCCATATTGTGTTATTTTTCCAAGATAAATATAATTGTAAGTGTAGAATCCTGCAGCTGTAGACCAGAAGTCAGAAGACTACTCTTGAGACAAGTATAAGAAGATTGGATAAAAAGCAAAGTCACAAAAGCATAGGGCATATCAGAAATATGATAAAAGCTTGCAGTCTTATATATTGAAATACTAGGATAGCTGAAAAATCTGTTTAAAATATTGATGAAAACAATTAGGTAACACTGCCAGTTTTATAGTAGCATGTCTAAGCAAACATTAGTAATAAAGTAAAATAGAAAAATCTTTAAAGGAACATACTGAAATCCCTGCAATTCTTTCTGCTGAAAAGAAATAGATATTGATGACAGAGTTTTCTAATTCAGTTTTCTCTTTCATAACAAAGAAAGAAGCATTAATATTGTACTCAAGTTCATGGATTTTAAATTAATTTTTCATTTATCTTCATGAAGTGAAAGCACAGAAAAACATAGCAAAAAGGAAGACACTCCAGGAAAATAAACTGTTACATAATTGGGGAACCAAAGGATATGTATAGACTACATGCCTCTGTCGTCAGAGGCATGTAGATTAGGCTACCCGGCATAGGGAAATGAAGCCGCGATTTAAATAATTGCAGCTGGATTTAAATTTAAATGGCTGCCGCGCTCTGCCAACCAGCTGATGATCAGCTGTTTGTCGGCAGATCGGGGCAGTCTTGATGTGCTGCGGTCAACAAGGAAGCCTTTGTCAACTGGCACAGATATGCCTCGTGAAACCAGGTTTACCTGTGTCAGTCGACAAAGTCTTCCTTATCGACTGCGGGGCGTCTAGACTGCCCCGATCTGCCGACAAACAGCTGATCATCAGCTGGTTGGCAGAGCGCGGCAGCCATTTAAATTTAAATCGAGCTGCAATTATTTAAATCGCGGCTTCATTTCCCTATGCCGGGTAGCCTAATCTACATGCCCCTGATGACGGAGGCGTGTAAGTCTAGACATACCCTAAGTGTAAAGCTAGATAGAATTTGTTCAGATTTATAGTTGTGATACTTGTTTATTTCTAAGGTGGCATTTAAAATGTACTTAAGGCACCAGGAAATGTGTGTCTGTGCTATACTGTGAATTTGGAAGCTACCCAGAAAATTCAAAATGTAACAAATTTGAATAATGGTGAACAAATATTTTCTGTTGTCTTTAGGTATGTCTGTATATTAAATTTATTTCACTGGCATTATCAGAGATTAAGATTGCAACCTTGGAGATTTTTTTTATTCTTTTTCTGTGTTACATCTACTTTCAGTTGTGTATACTTACACAAGTTAGAAATCTTCCACTTACTTGTTTCATTCTTAAGTGGACAGAAGGTGGGAAATGAATAATAATATCCAGAACAGCAGTATTTTTTGGCATCCACAGATAAAAACAGGGATGAAGTGTTTCATTTCCAGAACATCTGATTTGAAGTAAAATCTGTTATGTCCCCAAGCATTCATCATATTTTTTGCCAACTTAAAAAAAAATAATGTTCAGTGTACTGTGCAAGGACACATCATTCTGTATTGATTATATGAATTTGAAAATACAATGTGCTTTCTGACATTAAAGAAAAAAAACAAACATTGATTTTAATTTCCATCAGTAAGGAAAGGAAAATGAAGAACACAACAGGTACATCTAGACTACATGCCTCTGTCATCAGAGGCATGTAGATTAGACTACCAGATATAGGAAAATGAAGCGGCGATTTAAATAATCGCCGCTTCATTTAAATTTACATGGTTGCCGCACTGAGCCGACAAACAGCTGATCAGCTGTTTGTCGGCTCAGCACGATAGTCTGGATGCGCGGGTGTCGACATCAAAGGTATTTGTCGACCACCCAGGTATGCCTCGTGGGATGAGGTTTACCTGGGTGGTCGACAAATACCTTTGATGTCGACACCCGCGCGTCCAGACTATCGTGCTGAGCTGACAAACAGCTGATCAGCTGTTTGTTGGCTCAGCACGGCAGCCATGTAACTTTAAATGAAGCGGCGATTATTTAAATCGCCGCTTCATTTTCCTATGTCTGGTAGCCTAATCTACATGCCTCTGGCGACAGAGGCATGTAGTCTTGACGTACCGATAGGTGATAAAATGTGCCTACAAAACGTTCTTAGTATTTTACAATAACTTTTCCATCCAATTTAAAAGATCACAGGAGCTGCCATGTAAATAAGCTGAACTACACTTAATTTCTAATTAACAGGCCTATACTGAAGTGTATTCTTGAATGAAACATTTAGTTACAATGGACTAAGGCTGAGAGCACATGGCAGTAGTTTAAGGTTAAAAATATAACCTTTATAAGAATGCTGTTGTAATTAAAAACAAACCACTTTAAAACCCCAGAGGAAATATTAAATTTATAAGAAACTCAAATATATCAAATTATATATTAACCTGAAAAACCTTAACTCTGTCTCCAGAGTAATGTTTTGACACAGTAGAGCCTGAGCCATCTATCTATAAAATTTTAATCTCATGAATGGCCGGAATTGTACAGTGGTTGTGCAAATTCCAATTCTCATTCAGAGAGCAGAACACACTCAATGAGATAGGAATCTTCAACGGGGAGTAGGAGCTGCCCTTGTGGTTTGCAAATACATCAGTAACTTGATCAGTAAGGGCACTCAGACACTTGTATTTTCAAAACTTTTTTTCAATGTCCTGATGTTTTTCCTAGTTCCTGGTATGTTTCCTATTTATAAAGGCATTACCGTAATCTTCTCTCACATTCTTCCAGACACTTCCTTACTCCTTTCATGTTATATAATAGGCCAATATGGTAACTGCACCAACTTGTGAATATCTAGAAAAAAGTCCAAAATGACTATCTCCTTTTATAAACATGGCAGGTCTTCAATGTAGCAATGCAATTCACACAAACAGTGTGCCTGGATAAGCAGTTACACAAATTGCAGTAATATCTTATCCATTCTTTATGTCTGGATCTTGGTAAATGTGTGGACAGGTGCCCTGATATGAGAAATTGGAAGAAACCAGAAACTGAGGGCACTAACATATGTTGTAGTCCATACAGATCAAGACTGAAAAGAATAGAAAGAATCACTATTAACCAATACCTCAGTGGGTGAGTTCTGAATTGGGAACTTCTCCATTTCTATTCTGAGAACAAAGACTGTGACGACAGACCCTTGACTCACATTATTTCAATTTATGAGAGCATTTTGTAATGAGGAAAATAATCTGGAAATGTTAGTTGTCCTACATAGAAGAGGGGCAGAGGTATATGTTAATTCTCTTGCCCTGAGGTCAGAAAATTATATTTCTCTTTGATCTGTGAGTTCTGGGTAGGTTACCTCTCATTGGAATGAAAAATAAAAACAAACAAACAAACAAACAAACAACCCACACAGATAAACTCATTGTCTGCTAGCTCTCTTAACTGGTCGTGCCAATACTCATTTCAACAGTGATCTGTGAATATGTTTAGTTAAGGATCTCATTCTTAAAAATCCCTCCTAAATGTGATTTCCACTAATAAACTAAAGCAGAGTGCTATGCCCCATCTTTCCTCCCTCCATTTGCCTAGACACAAGGCTGATTAAGAATAAATGAGCCTTGATTTTGCCCCCCTGGCTATAAGAAATGCACAACTTTCTAAAATGAATGAGTTTCTCAGGAGACAGTTAAAGGAGCTATCTTGAGCAGTATGACTGTGCACTACTAGTAACAAACATTCTGTTGACTAGAAGCATGTAGTCTGTTTTCTGAGACTCATCCTCTATTTGCTGTAAATTACAAGGTTTTAGCAAGGCCATGAAGTCAAGGCATTAGGGAATGGAGCTGAGCAGAGAATGGTGGAGAAAAGGGGGACACATGAGCCTCAATGACCATCTTCCGCTAGAATTGTAGTCTCATTTCCTATTTTACTGTCCACTCAGGGCTACATGTAAATCCCCACTAGTATATCAACATAATCTAATGATTTAGGTATGTTCAGAGGCTCACAACTCCAAAATGGGGAGTATGAAAAAGACTTTGAGAATCACTATGAGAAGGAGCAGTATGATAGCACACATAGAGGCAATGAGGGATGTGACAGGAAGGATTAGAAAAGCGTGACCGATGTTTAAGTAAAGGCAACATGACCTCTGTGGTGGAGGATCCCACTCTCTCTTTGCCGTGGAGTGGATAGGGTGAATGCTCTACCAGGGCTGAAGAAGTTATTAAAGAAAGCTAAATAGATTATTAGCTATGATGCTGAGATCACACATTTGCACAGATGCAAACATTAAACACTGATTGTGAAAAAGTCAAATCGTATCTACAATATATGTGTTGCTTGCTGCTTTCTGAGCTGAAACAGAAACAGAAATATCCATCCGTATTATTTTGTGAAAAAAATACCAAGATAGAGCTGGACGGGTAAGCACAGAATTATGATCTCCTGTCTTGTTAGAATGATACAATGGCCTACACATCACAGTATCTACTATAAGTGTGCTTTAGGGGCCATCTTGGGAATATGGCTTCCTAAATCATGATGACTGGCAATATTGTAGATCAGTCCTTTTGGTCTTCTTTTACAGAGAATGGGAATGTGATAGAGCAGGAAGAGACTGTTTTAAAGATGCCCATTCATGCAACCACACTTTTGCCAACATCAGTAAAGATCTTTACAATCCTATGTCTACCTTAAGGTAGACAAACTTAAAGAACAAATGCCTTCATCGAATTCAGGGAAAGGGCATACTAGAACTATTGGTGCCTCAAGTCAGACAGGTAGGGTTGAAAGGAATATTTTGCTAAGGGATCAAAAGCTTGAGGATTTCACTTAACTTTAAAGAAAAGATGCCACCAGAAATATGTTCTCTTTCACACTGGTAAGCAGAGAAGTTACGGATATCCCTGTTACATCATAGAAAGCATGTCACCCATAACATTTCCTGTGCATTGTTAAAATGGAGGGTTTTTACAATGCATGTGAGGAAGCCTTGTTTTAAATGCAAGGGGACAGAAGTGAGCAGACTTAAAAAAAAAAAAAACCCACAGGAGGCAGCAAGCCCACAATATACTTGCTTCTGTGACCCTCCCTTCCACATTTAATGCCCTTTGTAGCTTTATGCCTCCCCCCTCCCGTGTTCCTAGTGCCAGGTTGGGTAAAAATTCTAGTTCCTTTTGACTCCTTTTGCCCTCTTTGCCAGAAGAAGTAGACTACTGCATGCTGCATTGTTTAGGCTTCAATGTAAAAGGTGAAATCAACAACATTTTCTGCTTGCAACTCCTACTGTATATTTTCATCATTCATCCTTCAAAAATCAGATAAGATCACAAAAAGCATAGCATATGCACAGCTCCAAAAGAATGATATGGTCCAAAAATGCAGAGATTGTTATAAATATTTAATTGAACCTTATTTCCTAATTGCATTTTTAAAAGAACTTCTGTCTGAAGATATTACCTTGTTGCACTGAAATAGCTGAGGCTTCCCATCGTGCGCCCATATCGTTGTTCTCTGATGTTAGTCATTTATCTCTGTTAAAGGCCTTTTTTTCTGGCAACACAGTGATTAATGGAAAAGAGGTAGGTAGTTAAATATTTAGCTTTCATGTCACTACAACCTTGACAGAGACCTGTAACAACCACTCAGACTACAAAGCCCTTTGAAATGTTGCACTTTTCTGAACATTCCCAACAATTAAAATATGAAAAAAAAAATCAATTGAACTATGAATGCACTGGTTACTGTAGAGAACTTATTGATTATTTCAAATTATCCAGAAATGTATAAATCAGTATGACAGGATGCTAAATCCTTACCACTAAATATACTATCTTCCACAGTGCTTTCTCATTAACTCCTGAAGTGACAAAAAAAATGCTGAATCATAGAAGTAATTAGGAAATGTCTTTGGTATTCTGGCATTTTGTTTATACTGAATCAACTTTTTTAAAGTTATGTATTTAATTCTTGTTAAAATAGTGTGAAAGATTCCATGTTGCCCATCCTTTATTTAGACAAACAATACATTATTCTGCTTTGCCAATATGCCTCAATTTGGTGCTGAAAGGGTCTTCTCTATAGATTAATAAGTTTATGTTCCATTCCCAGTCAAACCCTTTGCCTTCCTTCAAAGAGGTCAACAAGGATTTCAGCTGTGGTAATAGTTTATGATGAAGACCCATGTAGAAACTTTGGCTCGTTGTCTCTTCAGTTGAATTCATATCAATGACCCAGAGACAAAAAGGCTCTATAGCCTATTAACAGTTCCCTGAGTGAAACTTTCAATAAAATTATGAAAATCAACCTGACATCCTTTCTTCATAATTTAAAAGTATCATATAGTAAATTGCATCTGATGTTAACTTAAAAGTAATACTCGATTTAAAAAACACTAAATTTGTACCCTGAATTGATATTAACTCATCCCTGAGAAGGCTATGGGGCAATGCAGGGAAAACGCCATTCTGCTAACCCAGTAAACTAACACGGAGAGTATCCTCTGAGATGCTGAAATGCATGCCAGAGATTCCCTATGTTCCTATATTCTAACTAAATATCTAAAGGGCAAACATGCACTAGCTATCATTGATGAAGAGTTTTAGTCTTGAGCAGCCCCGCTCACAAATCTTACATGACAGTAGTAAGCTTAAATTTGATGGTTAAGATAAAAAGATATGGAAATGGCAAAATTGCAAAGGCCAAATGAAAAGTACTCTATTAGTAATCCCCCAAAGACTGAACTCTTGTTGATCAATTTGTTTTCAGGAATTAGAGTAGTTTTTCAGTACCTCATACTTACAGATACTTACTTTAATAAGATCAGTTTAAGACTCCGGTATAAACATTAATCTGCCGAATAACTAAAACCTGGCATGGTCGTAGTATAATTAGCAAATCAATACATGTTTCCCGCTTCATTGCAGAGTCAGAATCCATTTGTGCGTAAAATTGTATTAACATTCTGAAGTCAAAGTAAGGGAATCACTATTGAAAGAGGATTACTAGCTCCCCATGTGGCACCCTCTCATTTCTTCATTTCAGGGACTCTCTGCAATTCCCATATCTTTCTCTCATGTCAGGCACTCTGTACCCTACCCCATTCCTTCTCTGACACATACCAGGGGCTCTGTTGTTTCCCCACCATGTGAGAGTCTTCCCCTAACCTATTACCACTGTCTCCTATTCTTCCCCTATCCCATGGGATTTGTGCTCTCCTTTCCACGTGTCCATCATACCGGAGGCTCTGTGTGCCTTTTTCTCAAAGCCAGAGGCTCTGTATGACATTCCCATACTCTCTGATATTGAATCTTATGTTCCCCCATCTCCATTCCATTAGTCAATAATTCTTCCCCTCCTCATGCCAGAAGCTCTGTGTGTTGCCCTTGCTCCATGCCTCCCATACCAGTCTGTGTAACCTACACATAATCTTTTCCCGCACGCTGGGGGCTTTGTATGCTCCCACACATGCACAATCCTCCATGCCAGGATATGTGTGTGCATCCTCAATTACTCCTCCACCAGATGCCAAAAGATATGAGCACATCCCTTTTGCTCCAAATCCCTTCTACTCCATACTAGAAACCCGATAGAGTCCCCATATCTCTCCACCACAACAGCAGTATATCTTGTGTCCCTCTTCATCACTTTGCAGTTTTCCAATTTTCATCCAACTCAAACACTGATGCCTCGAGTCCTTGAATATTTGGAACTGATTTGATATGCTTGTGAGAGTCTGTAACTTTTACAAGAGTATGAAGAAATTGTAGAAATTGTGCCTCATGAGACATAATAATTGCCTATTTTATTTTATTGGATCAATTAATTATTTTCAAAAACTCTTCTGCTTTCTTTCTATAACGTGTAAAGATGCAGAAGAAGAATGCTCACTTTAAGAGTAAGACACCATTTAAAAAATATTTTGGGCCATGTGACTGGCTGACTAAATTTCCTATGCAGTCAGCTAGGCAGAACTGTAAAGGAATTTGGCACTTCTAGTTGCAACTATATGAATTCTATATGCAACATATGAATGACAGATTGTATTGACTTCTACAGTCTTGTAAAACTAATATATTTTATATATTAAATATATACAATTTAGAAGTCTTAACCAGGAAAATTTCTGATCTGGTGAATTTTTACGTAGTATTATCTGACTTTTGTGCTTCCAAAGTACAAAGGCTTGAACTCAGACTAACAGGAAAACTAATCTAGCCAGCACTATCAGATCAGATTTTGTGATGAAACCTTGCCCTTGTCAGACTTTATTACATACTTATTTTTGACTGGGCAAATGTTTGTGGCTATATATACTTATGGTCTTTCTTTTGAGGATCTCAGAATTTTTGGCAAATGTAAAAGAAACAACACATCACTCCTGTAAGGTGTAGTAGATAATATTGTCATGACTCCTGCTTTATGGATGGCCAAAATGAAGTAAAGAAAGTTTAAGAACTCAATTCTGTGCAAATTCAAAAAACAAGAGACTAAAGCATAAAGACCCTTCCTTTCACCTCTTGTGAATCTGTATTGAGTCTGGATGCAATGATAGCCTTTGTGGTCTTGAGATTGAGCATTGTACAATGGGTGGTAAAAGTTGGCTTCCCCTACCTCTTCTGTGGGGTCCATCTCTTATGGTGACATGGTAGTTGTATTGTTTCACCCAGGATTCCAGGAGGCACTGGATAAAATCCTTCCTCACCGAAATCAATGGAAGTTTTTCTATTAACTTCAAAAGAGCCATGAATTCACCCAGTGGGTCTCACTGTGGCATGTGTTCTAAAAAGCAAGCCTTAAGTATTTTTCCCAAAGAAAAAAAATCGTATCCATAGGAGAAACCTGGTCTACTTTAACAGTACTGGGCAACACACCCTGATCTGGATTATAGACCTTCAACTCGCTTCTGTGACAGATTGGTATCTGCTTTGTGATAATTTAGAAATACTACATGTTGCCCTGATTACTGGGGTACTTCCCCATGAATTGGTCTAACTCATGGGAGTCTGTCTGGAAAAACATGCAAATTATGAGCTGTTAAGGGATGATGCCAGAATAATTTGTTTTGATTATTAGATTATTTGATTATTAGACCGGATCACAAAGACAAAACAGTTTCTTGCCATTTCAGTCAGAAAGGACATTGTCTGAACGACTTAATTACCTGCATCCTGCTTCAAAAGCCTCTTAAGATTGCACTTGAAAGAGAATCCTCTGAACTGTTATTCATGCTAAAATTTGACACTTTACACCCGAGTCTGAACAAAGGATCTAGTTATCTTACCCATTACAAAGATAGCTTCCCCAATTATCACCACTAATATCATTAGCTCACAGACATTTACCTTCCCCCCCATCCCTCTTCTGTTCTGAAATTTGATTTGTCCTTTTCATATGTGTTAATTTTTTTAATTGTATCCTTTGGTATATATGGTTGTGTCAATTTTCTTCCACTATTTGATCTGAGGAAGTGGGTCTGGCCCACGAAAGCTCATCACCTAATAAACCATCTTGTTAGTCTTTAAAGTGCTACATAGTCCTGTATATTATCTCTTACAGTATGTAAACTAAGATATTTAGAAATTAATTTTATTTTTCAAAGCTTAAGTTCATTGTTTACTTTTTTACTTTCCCTTCAGCTTGAAGAGTAAAACTGAACTAGCAATAACCACTTCTGCATCTAGCCAGGATTTAATGACTTTTCTTCTACACACCCAAGGCTTTAATGCATGTATTGCAAATCCTGCAGGGAATATTTTTTTAGATGTCTTTCTTTTAATTCCTCTAGAATTAAATACAGAAACATTGATTATGGTTTTCTGTTTGTTTTCAACTTATATATTTTGGCCAAATTTGACATAAATATGTCCCTTTAGGCACACAAGCCAGATAAATATTATATAAACATTTAACTGTGTGAAATTTTCTTTGATGACAAACACATATGATGACCTGTGGGCTTCATTAACATATTAACAGCTTCCCATCAGAAAGCATATGTTCATGAGTCACAAGGATTTACCTGCATGTAAATGCCCCAGGAAAATCGAATAAGCAAATGCAGCTGAATCACCTGTATGATATAATATGCAGATAATATAAGGAGGAGTATATAAGGCCTTTGTGCTAAAGATGGCGTAGGGTAAGTATTTCAGTATCTTTTTTTCCCCACCACAATAGAAGTCTTGTTTATTTTAAAAGGAAATATTACTTGCTATTACTCACAGTCTCCCCACAAGCCATTTTTAAGTATCATTCAAGTACTTTCCTCTTAGCTATTATTCCTTGTTATCGTCACCTTCCTCTGAAGTGTCAGTCCTCCCAGAAATGTAGATGTACCCTGAAGGTTAGATGAGCAAGTAAAAAAATTACTGTTTCTCTTCAAGGCTATATCAGAGGGCCTCTTTTCTGAAATCCTGCATGCTATCTCTATAAATAAAATTTCCGACACTGAGGGTGCATCTACACAGCACCCTAAACTTGAAATAAGATATGCAATTTGCACTATACAAATTGCTTATCTTATTTTAATTCAATTTCAAAAGTGTATTTTTAAATTTGGCATGTCGACAGTGCAAAATTTCAAAATAAGCGCTATTTTGAGACATCCCTTAACTCTCGTGGAATGAGGGTAACAGGGATGCCAAAATAGCATACCTGTTATTTCAAAAAATATTTTGAAATAATAGGTGGCTTGTTAAGATGTGGGGTATCCCAAAATAGCCATGCAGTCTAGCACACTTATTTTGAAATAAACTATTTCAGATGTTTTTTCTGAAATAGCTCATTTCGAAATAGTGTGTCTATACACAACAACTCATCAAAATAGTGCTTATCTATTACAAAATGGAGCACCCACAATATTTATTTATAATGGAGATTGCCTATCTCCTAGAACTGGAAGGGACCTTGCAAGGTCATTGAGTCCAGTCCGCTGCCTTCACAGCAGGACCTAGTACCATCCCTAATGAATTTTTGCCCCAAATCCCTAAATGGCCTCTGCAAGGATTGAACTCACAATCCTGGGTTTAGCAAGCTAATGCTCAAACCACTGAGCTATCCCTCTCCCATTGGATGCTAACTTGCATTTAAGGCCACCCAAAACCACTTTGGACAGGGCATCAGGATGCAGTTGCTTCCTGGAGCTGCTGCCTGAGGCCCTCTAAGACTCATGCTGAAAGGGACCCCCTGTACAGACATTTCTCAGGCTCTTCTCCTGCTTACCTACCTCTTCGAGGGAAAGCAATGCCTGTTCTCTGACTGCTGTGGGTCTCCTTGTGAACCTTGCAGCTTGCCAGCCAGGGAAACAGAGCTGTCTGTGGGTATGCAATGACCCCTATCTATTGTGCTGCAGTTTCTGTAAGCTGCCCTCCTGGCGCTGCAGGAATACAACTCCCAGCTCATTGAGGAGACCCTGACCATCTGTTTGGGAGCACAGCTCTTCCAGCTTCACCTCATCGTGCACTGCTGCTTCTGGCAGCTAGACACCAATTCTGACTGGTCAGACCTGCTTGTTATGGAATGGAATTTCCACATGGGGAAGGAGACCTTCTAGAGCAGTGTGCATGGCTCGTGACTGCCCTCTTGCAAGGGGGCATATGTGACCTGCCATCCCTCTGGAGAAGCAAGTCACCATCGCTGTGAGGAAGCTCACCATGCCCAACAGTTACTGATCCTTTTAGAACTGGTTTGGCAGGGAAGTCAACCATTGGGGCCCCCAACATTCAGGTATGGTGCTCTTGGGGTATTGCCCCCGCAAGAAGGGGTGAAAGTGTTGGAAGGGGGAACCTTAGGAAAAGGGGGTGTTGGAGTTGGGGGTAGTGTTGGTGCGAGGAAGCCCCCTTCTCCAGTCTTGCCCTCACACAGCCCTGCCCAGGGAGGGGGCTACGTAGGGGGTGGCTCCTGGTGTGGTTGGGGGAAAGGGAAGTTTGTTTGTTTGTTGGTCCCCTTCTACAGGTGGTGAGGACCATCAACTCCATCCTACTGAGAAGGGTCATCCCCCTCAACAACTTGGACCCCATCATCTCCGGCTTTGCCGCCATGGGCTTCCCCAACTGTGGGGGGATTATTGATGGCACCCACATCCCCATCTGGGCCACCCACTACTGGACATCTCTCTACGTAAACCACAAGGGCTACTGCTCCATGGTCCTTCAGGCCCCGGTTGACCACCACAGGCAGTTTACCAACATCTAGGTCAGGTAGTCAGGGAAGATGCATGACGCCTATATCTTCTACAACTCCAACATTTTCCAGAAGCTGAAGGCTGGCACTTTCTTCCCCAAGCTCACCTTCAGGGTTGGGGATGTGGATATGCCACTGTGTATCATCGGAGACACAGCTTACCCTCTTATGCCATGGCTCATGAAGCCTTATACTGGACACCTTGACCCCCCAACAAGGAAAGCTTTAATGCCAGGCTCAGCAGAGCTTTCGTGGTAGTGCAGGGTGCCTTTGGGTGTCTCAAAGTGAAGTTCCGATTCCTCCCCACTATTTTAAAATAACTTTGTTTGAAGACCCTAAATATTTAAGAGAATAAAAACCTATAAATAAAAATCTCATGGTTTTAACATCTCAAAAATGTTACAAACTGCTTGCAAATATCACTAAAATAATTAGCATTTCAAAAGTATTTACTAGTTGTTTTCAATTGTACTAATCACATATATTTATACAGAAAAGAAAGAGCCATAACCCACTAAGGTATATACTGATATAAATAAGGCAAGAAAAGTTGAAGTGTTCACAACTAATAAACAAAATTAACTGAAAATCTAATAATGTTGATAAGGCTAATAAACTTCTTTCTTCATTAATGTTACAATTTATTTCTATCTCTCAAATTTTGTTCATTGGATAATTAGTTAATTAACCAGCTACCCAATGAATTTTTTAACTTCAAATAAAAACAAAATAATTAATAGAAATTAGCTTTTCATCTATGTGGTTTGTTCTACATTAACAAATCATGATAAATAACATACACATCTCAATTTACAGTAGTGTTTTAAACAAAAAAACAATCCCAAAATATGAAAAAGTGGAAAGTCTACATAAAGTTCTACAGTTTGTAACTTCACTGGGGGTTTGCAATAACAAAAGGCATTCTGCCGTGTATATTATGTTTACCATATATACTCGTTAATAAGCTTACTTTTTTTGGAAAAAATCCCGCTGTGAAGAGCAGGGGTCAGCTTATGAATGAATTCTTCCTGAGCTATGGGAAGCAATGCAGTCTCAAGGACGTATTGGCCATGGGAGCTAAGACACTTTGTGCCAGCAACCAGCACTCCCTGCAGCTTGCATTGCTTCTCACGGCTCGGGAAGAAGCGTGGGCTGAGGGAAATGCTGGCTGCAGGCATGGAGCTCTCAGCTCTGCGTCTGCAGTCACCCCCACTAGGAACACAATTGCAGGCAGGCAGGGGGTGATTGTATGGCAGAGCTACATGCAGCCAAGTTAGAAGACCAGTGCCAATGGGAGCTGCGGAAAGCAGCGTAGGCTGAGGGACATACAGGTTGCAGGCACAGAGTCATTCAGATCCCATTGGCTGGGAAGAGTGAACAGCATCCAATGGGAGCTGAGAGGCTCCCTGCCTGCAGCCCGCACATCCCTCAGCCTGCACTGATGCTGTGTCAGCTTATAAATTGGTCAGTGACTATTTAATATTTTTTCTCTTGTAAATTTGGGGCCAACTTCAACCCAGTGTCAGTCCTCCCATGCCTGAAAAAATTCATAGAGAAACTCACAAAAGACGAGCAACAAGCTTATCTGATTGAAACTCACACACTAGACCCAAGACAATCTGGATTCAGGTCAGGACATGAAGGTGAAACTTCCTTATATTGATGATTTCCTTCTGCCAGTGGATAGTGGACAAATAGATATCCACCCTCATTCTCCTGGACTTCTCTGGAGAATTCAACACTTGCTGTCTTGCTGAGTCTAAGATAATAAACTAATACGGTCTGAGTGCTTGCCGAAGGATACACCCAATGAGTAAAATGCAGGACAATGTAGCACTTTAAAGACTAACAAGATGGTTTATTAGATGATGAGCTTTCGTGGGCCAGACCCACTTTGTGATTTGTCCTTTTCATATTTGTTCATTTTTTTAATTGTATCCTTTGGTATATATGGTTGTGACTACTTTCTTCCACTATGTGATCTGAGGAAGTGGGTCTGGCCCACGAAAGCTCATCATCTAATAAACCATCTTGTTAGTCTTTAAAGTGCTACATTGTCCTGCATTTTGCTTCAACTACCCCAGACTAACACGGCTACATTTCTATCACTATTCTACACCCAATGAGTAGTAACGGTAAAATGCATTTGCATCACTAGACCCCCTCAACTGTGGATTTCCACTAGTGTCCATTCTCTCTCTCTGGTCCTTTTCAGTATGTACATGAAGCCACTATATGAACTAATCAGACAACGTAAACAAAAGTGCCAGCAAGATGCTGCTGTTACAGGTCTCTGCCTATTTTTCACCATGCAGGACTATATCACTACCATCAAGATGGCCCAGAGCTTGAAGAAGATCAGAGCAAGGGTAAACAACAATTGTCTGAAACTGAACCTGAGAAAGTCCATGCTGCTGATGGTCAGAAGAAAGTATTCTGAAGAATGTTTAGCTATGGCTCAGAATTTTTTTTGGTTGAAAATGTATGTTCACAGTTCATCAAGTTAGTCTATAGATTAGGAGTTGTCTTAGATTCCTCACTCATGCTGAACTCTCACATAGAAGTATGCATGAGTAACACTTTCTAACTTCTCCTTTTTGGCTAGGAAACTCGGACCTATTCTGGCAGATAAAGACCAGGCTTTGGCTAATTCACGTTTTTGTCATGTCAGGTGGATTACAGGTAATGCAATATACTGGGCATCAGCACTTAGGAAACTCCGGTTATTTTAGAATGCTGCAGTGGATCTTCCCAGGAACATAGGTTACTGCAAACATAACAAACCTGTCCTCTGCTCTCTACCCTGCCTTTCCACAGAATTTTAAATCAGGTTCCAGGTCTCAATCCTTATTTTCAAAGCATTTCATTTGTGGGGCCCAGACATCCTTGGCACAAAATCTCCCAGTGCGGGTTGGCAGGCTCAGGCTGGCAAGGCTTACACTAGCACTCTCAAAATATCTTTGTCGCTAGAGCTTTGAAGTTGCAGCTCAGTCTGGAGCTTAAGGTCTGAAGCATAAGGAAGGGTAGAGAGCTTCAAGGGCTAACTCCATCCTCAGCTGAAACTTAAAAGTGCTGTGTATGCACCTATCTTTAACATTCTAGAATGGTCCTGATTAGCCCGAATCTGTCAACCCAGGCCAGACGGCTGCCATAGGATATGTAGACATTAAGAAAAGGCTGTCTAAATCTCCAGGATGTAGCCTGTGCACAGCAACTATCACTCTTCGGTTAAATGGAATTCTCAACAATAAGGCTATGTCTAGACTGCAAGCCTCTTTCGAAAGAGGCTTTTTTGAAAGATACTTTCGAAAAAGAGCATCTAGACTGCAATCTCTTCTTTCGAAAAAGTGAGCCGCTTTTTCAAAAGAGAGCACCCAGGCAGTCTGGATGCTCTCTTTCGAAAAAGCCCTGTTTGCATTCAAGAACGCCTTTTTTCGAAAGAGCACTTTCGACAAAAGGTGTTCTTCCTCATGAAATGAGGAGTACCTCCGTCAAAAGAAAAGCCGAGTTCTTTCGATTTAATTTCAAAAGAACGCGGCTGTAGTCTAGATGCAGGTGAAGATTTTTTGAAAAAAGGCTACTTTTTTCGAAAAAAACCCTGCAGTCTAGACACAGCCTAATAGTAAAGCTTCTCTGTGCTGCAGACAGTTCTTGCTCTGGGGAAGGTCCAAGACTCTGTAATGAAAGTCTCCCGGGATTAAGGATTACCACAAAGCTCACCATCTTCATGACTTCTGTTGCATTTAGGTTCTTGTGTGTGCTTTCTTGTGTTACATCTATGTTTCTCTGCATGAAACCTTGAAAAAAAATGGAACTTCTAGTCTAATTTCATCATCACAACTTAGAAAAAAAGGGGGAGGAAAATAATGAAAAGTCTTTAAAAATCCTTTTGTTTTGAACAATCTAAGTTATTACTGAGCAGATTTAAGCAACAAAAGTAAAATCAAGATGTGGCTTTTAAAAGCTACAATGTTAATAAATGCTCAGATTCAAGATTTGGACTTGAGCTATTGTAGAGATAAAGCCATTTGGATTCTGCTCTCCTCAGGCCTAAAGAAGTCATTCAAGGGTTATGAGGGTCACAACTTTAGTTGAGACTCATCTATTCTAATGTAACATAGGTAATGGATAAAGCTTCAGTAGGGTAGTAGAGTTAGTCTGTAATTAATACTCCAGTCATCTGAAGAAGTGTGTTATGCCCACAAAGGCTCATGATACCATCTACATGTTTCGTTAGTCTTTAAGGTGCTGCTAGACTATTAGTTGTTTTATAGGTAATGGATATTTATTTTAAAACGTTTTTACATTCACAACTACAATTAGCACTATTGCAATGCTCTAATAAAGATATTCTACATGTCAAAAGGAACAATGGCCAAGATTTATCCCTGAATCAAGTGGCATTATGTAAAGTCAAGTTAAATTAATGTCTCTTTTTAGACTTGGAAGTACCTAAAATACTAAAAAGCAGATCACCACAATTGGATAAGTGATGAATTGGGCATTCACAGTGTTACGTATCTGTATTATAAATACTATGCTTTCATAATACTTTATGAAAATTTAAAGAAAAAGGCACAAACCTTATGAAAATATAAAATGCATGTTCACAATATAAAATGTTTATGTATGTTACCAAATATACATAATTTTAAATAAACAAAATTTTTAAAGTATTAATACTACAGTTTGCACAGCTCCCAAAATGTATTCTGTAATTAAAAAGTAAAATTGGATACTTCAGGAACATTTAGCACAAACTTTTCACCAAAATAGCAGTGCTCAAAAATGTGGAAACCAGCCAGGTACTTAACAATTAACAGTATTCAAAATTCTCATAGATTCAGATACAAAGCACCTAATTTTGACAAAAGCAAGTTCAGCTACAATATCTTTTAGTTTGTAAAATCACTCTGAATTTGAGCTTCATGAACAGATGCTAATCTCATTTCTGCAGTGTTGGCAAGTGGTTATTGTTGTACAATTGGAGAGCAGACTGCTCCTTGGGGAAAAAGTAAGAATTACATGTAGCTTGACTGATAGCCCAAAGAAGCTATTTAGGTCACTTTTACATACGGAGATTAATGCTGTTCCCAGGAGACCAGTAACTCTAGTGCAGAATATTACAGACTAAATTAACAGGGATCAGAAATGTTTAGGACACAATTCTAAACTTTGTTTGAACATTTCTTGGTTTTACACATTATTATTATGTAATGTTACATATTAATTATTATTATTGTTGTTGTTGCTGTTACTAGAAGTTTTGCCTGGCATTGCTTGGATCCTTAACTCAATTAATTTTTGTTTTTCTTCAGTTAAATCATTGCTCTGGACTGAGGCTAGGGATAATGAGTTCATTATTCAGGCTACCCTTGGGACAGAGGCCAGGTGAGAAGTATCTCTCTATGGCCATGACAGCACCAGTGGGTGCATGTCTCTTGGCTAGGGGACAGAGAGACACACAGACAAACTCTCCCAAAAATAGAGTAGACATCTGTCCCTTTCTCCAGGCCTGCCACCTGCTCCCACAATGGAATTAAAATCCCAGTTCCCATCTCTGGCCCATTGCTGCCCCTCTGGTCAATATACAGCACTACTGTTCCTGCTAGCAGAGTCCTTCTTTTCACACTCCAGGCACATCCCATACTCCTGGAACAACCAAACCCTTGCCTTACTTCAAGTTATGATAAGAGGAAGCTTATCCAAATTTGGTGGTCCTACTAGCTCTTACTGTTTAGAGGAGTTCTTGAACAGACAGACAGATAGACGCACTCCTAGACAAACTCTGTCAAATATATTGTAGATTATTTTACTAGGGATATATTATCATCCACATGACCAGGACAGTGATAGTGACTATGAAATACTAAGGGAGAGTAGACAGGCTACCAAGATAAAGAACATGCGCAAATCACCCAAACCCGGCTCTTCCGGGTTGCAGTCTACTCGCCACGGGTGAGTAGATTGCATTATTTGTTGAGCCCTGTCTATAATAATGGGGGATATCAACTATTGACTGAGCACATGTCCAGTGTTCCCTCTAGGATTCTCCATCCATGAGCAGAATGAGTTTTGTCTTGTGTGCCAACAATGAGGTTATGTGTACTTGTTTGGTTGTCTGCTATTGTGGCACCCACCAGTAACACTGCTCCTGAGTGCTATGATAATTTGTGTTTTTACCACTGAGTAACTAACATGTATTCACTATCCCACTGTAAAAACACTGTGGAGACAGGACACTATATTTTCAACAAAAAGCAAACTAAGTGAGGGAAGTGTTGTGCTCCTCTCTCAACAGTGAAAAGGAATGATGGAATGATTAATTTTAAAAATGTCTTTGGTTTTTGCACCTCAAAAAACCAAACTTATTGTCATAAAGATCATCATTGAAATGTACCATAAAATATGTAGCATACAACAAGATATAACATTAAAAGGAAAAGAGATGCATGCAACAAATGAAGTAATGAAGTATGTGTTTCAAAGTTTGCAGGATGAGGAATTGAGCAAGAATCAGTAACATATCTTCAATGCGGAGGGGGGTGTTAATAAAAGTTTAAAACGGTATTGAATATTATAGAAATGTACTTGTATATGGATTCTTTGGGAGAGAGAACAGTAAATGCATGTAGCATTTACTAGCTAGTACACGCTAAAGACTCAGGAAACAAGCAAGAACCACCCAAAACATATTTATTTAATTTAACTTAATGACTTCAGAGTGCATAACACATTAACTTTTAATTCTTGTGGTTATCTGTCTTGGCTGTGTATTTATGGTTAGTAAAAATTATAGTAGAAATTTGCCTTTGCAAAGGATTCCATAGAAGATAGCTTATTATCCTTAGGCCAGATTTTTAAAAAGGTATTTAGGTAACTACAGTAGTGAGATTTTCAAAAGCATCTAGGTTCTTTCAACCTGGCCTTTAGTAAATAGTTATATACACAAATGGTGACATGTGAAAAAGCACTAACGTGCTGCCCAAGGAATCTAAATAAATTCACACAGGACATCTTATTGGTAGATCAAAGGAAAGTGAAGTAAATTTTGACACCAATCCGGAAAGTCAGTCTGCCTTTAAATCAAATAATCCTAAGGAATAAATTGCTGCTATAGAAAAACCAAAAAGGACTCAAAAGTTTTATTGAATAAATAAATATATAAAAACAGACGGGTTTAGATTAGGAACATATTTTTGATGATTATTCACTATTAAAATCTAAGTTAAATAGCACTCACTCCTCCATCTGCACTGTGTTCACAAACATAAACGATGAAGGGCAAAGACTAATAAGAGCATCCTTTGAAGAAGTAAATTAGGAGACCCTAGTGGGACTTTTCTTGTCTTAAGAATAATAACAAACCCAGGTCTGTCAATTAACAAGTGACTTTAGGCAACTCTATCCCTGAAGGATGGACTTTTAACATGACTTTTAACTTATTCATAAATGATCTAGAGAAAGGAGTAAGCGGTGAGGTGGCAAAGTTTGTGGACAATACTAAACTGTTCAAGATAGTCAAGATGAAAGCAGACTGAAGAACTTCAAAAACATCTCAGCAATCTGAGTGATTGGACAACAAAGTGGATAAGTGTAAAGTAATGCACATTGGAAAAAATAACCCCAGCTATACAAACAATATGATGGGGGCTAATTTAGCTACAACTAATCAGAAAAGAGATCTTGGAGTCATCGTGGATAATTCTCTAAAAACATCAGTATGCAGTAGTGGCGAGGAGTCCTGTGGCACCTTATAGACTAACTGAAGTGTTGGAGGATAAGCTTTTGTGGGCAAAGACCCACTTCGTCAGATGCATGTGATCAGTATGCAGTGGCAGTCAAAAAAGCAAATAGGATGTTAGGAATTATTAAAAAAGAGATAGAAAATAAAGATGACAAATATCTTACTGCCCCTGTATAAAACTATGGTACATCCACATCTTGAATACTGTGTACAGATGTGGTCGTCTCACCTCAAAAAAGATATTTTAACATTGGAAAAGGTTCAGAAAATTGCAACAAAAATGATCAGGGGTTTTGAAAGGGTCCCATATGAAGAGAGATTAACAAGACTGGGACTTTTCACCTTACAAAATTGGAGACTAAGGGGGAGTATGATAGAGGTATATAAAATCATGACTGGTAAGGAAAAAGTGAATAAGAAAGTTATTTACTTGTTCCCATAACATAAGAACTAGAGGGTCACCAACTGAAATTAATAGGTAGCAGGTTTAAAACAAAATGAAGATTTTTTTCATGGAGCACACAGTCAACCTGTGGAACTTCTTGCCAGAGAACATTGTGAAGACTAGGATTTTAACAGGGTTCAAGAAAGAACTAGTTACATTCATTGAGGTTAGGTCTGTCAATGGCTATTAGGCAGGATGGGTAGGAATGGTGTCCCTAGCCTCTGTTTTTCAGAGTCTGGAAATGGATGACAGGAGAGGGATCATGTGATGATAATCTGTTCTGTTCACTCCATCTGAGGCATCTGGCATTAGCCACTGTTGGAAGACAAGATACTGGGCCATATAGACCTTTCATCTGACTCAGTATGGCTATTCTTATGTTCTTACCAGATAATGCCTTTAGATGTTTCTATATTAGGATATTTGTCCTAATGAGGAATCTGAATGTAATTCGGAAACATTCAGTGTAGCTTCAAGCCAAAAACAAAGGCAAAATGATTGCAGAACAATCCTGGTGTTTGAAATTTAACAGATTATGGGCTTTTTATTAGCACCATTTTAAAGTATGTGAATCATGTCCAGTATATGCCTATTTCTAAATTGCACTGTATACTATATAGCATTCTACATTTTATTATGGTTTTGCTTTTGATAAATTTCTTACAAAAGGTTTTGTGCATCAGATCATATTTTATATACATATAGATGAAATTACAGAGTTTTGGATTATGCAAGTAAATGTCAGATAAGAGTTAAGTATTCTTGATGCTTAACCAAAGCAAGTTTAAGCTTGAAACCTTAAGAGGATCAGTCACTAATAGTATAAATCACTGGCTTCTCTACCCTGCTCTCCATTTAAAATTGTGTGGCAATTTACCTTTACAACCTGTGGAACTGCTTGCCAGAGGATGTGGTGAAGGCTAGGACTTTAACAGGGTTCAAAAAAGAGCTGGATAGATTCATGGAGGTTTGGTCCATCAATGGCTATTAGCCAGGTTATGTAGGAATGGTGTCCCAAGACTCTGATTGTATGGAAATGGATGACAGGGAAGGGATCACATGAGTATTACATGTTGTGTTCCCTCCCTCTAGGGCTTCTGGTATTGGCCACTACTGGAAGACAGGAGACTGGGCAAGATGGACCTTTGGTCTGACCCAGTATGGCTGTTTTTATGTTCTTATATGATTTTTATGACTGTTAGAGTGTTGATCTTTATAAGAAATAGTTTACCTCCGCAAAGCAGGAGGTTACAATACAGTTTGCACTATTTGGGTATGTCTAAACTACATGGCTCCATCGACAGAGCCATGTAGATTTGTTTGTTCGGCAAAGAGAAACGAAGCCGCGATTTAAATAATTGCGGCTTCATTTAAATTTAAATGGCTGCCATGCTGAGTCGACAAACAGCTGATCAGCTGTTTGTTGGCTCAGCGTGCTAGTCTGGATGCTCCCGCGCCGACATCAAAGGCCTTTATCGGCAGCCCTGTTATTCCTCGTGGGATGAGGTTTACCGGGGCTGCCAACAAAGGGCTTTGATGTCGGCAAGGGAGCGTCCAGACTAGCGCGCTGAGCGGACAAACAGCTGATCAGCTGTTTGTCGGCACAGCGTGGCAGCCATGTAAATTTAAATGAAGCCGTGATCATTTAAATAGCGGCTTCATTTGCCTTTGCCAAAACAACAAATCTACATGGCTCCATCGATGGAGCCACGTAGTTTAGACGTACCCTTAGATAGTAAGCTCTTTGAGGCAGGGACTTTCATTTAGTTGAGTCCTCTGGACAGTATCATTATATAAATATTAAAGAATAATATGGCCAATAATAATTACATTTTTTGTGATTAACTTAAATTTAGGCAAAAAAAAATCCTAAATTTGTGAATTTGAAAAGTGGGCCAACAGTTGTGTTATTAACTGAAAAATAAATAGACTGCCACTATAAAATGTAAATGGCTCTTTACATTTATTGTGTCCTTTTGTCAGATTTGAATTCTCTCTGAGCTTAGGTAGTGCGCATTTTTAATAATATAAATACAATAAAGCAAATTATGCTTAGAAAGATATCTCCACTAAACTCAGTTCCATATTAAACATTAACTGGACATTCAGTTCATTAGAATAGTACTGATGTTGCTTAAAATGCATTCTACAGTCTTCAGAGTTTTCGTTTTGGGACTATAAAGAAGGTATATGATGTCTATGTTTTAAAAGCTGCTGTTCACAACACCAATAGAGCACATTTTTTTTAAATGTACAACGTGCACAATATTTAAACAAATTTGGTCTTCGTTTTTCATGTATATTCTCGTGAAGATGTTAATTATAAAGAATAATATTCAAAATAACTTTTAAACTAATGTACATAACTTGTCATATAGTAGTAACACATCTAGGTCTGTCCTTAGGGGAGTGCATGCATGGGGCAAATCAGCCTGAGAACTAGAACAGCCACATACAAAGTGCTAGTTAATTCTTTTTAGCTATGTATTTAGTTATATAATTTCTGATTAGACTAGTTAAGAAGTACTTTTCTCATTAACAAGGCCAAATTCCTGTAAAAAAATATAAAATACATTGTGATATAAATGGATCATTAATCTCCTTCACTGAAACTTGACCTTTGGGAATTCTCTATATCTTTCTCTTAGAAACAATATACTAGAAAAAGTGTTAGCGTCTCTTTTGGTTTTAAAAGAAAAGAAAAGGAAAAAAAGAAAGAGAGCCGCCAATTCATCATAGGGTAATTAATTCAATATTATTGCAAAAAGCTTTGCTGACCACCAGGAGAGAACAAACAGTGCATGTGGCTGCTAACCCAAGCAGTTGTCTAAAAATGTTTGCTGTGTTCACAGAGTGACGGAGATTATTATTATTATTTTTTTTACTATTTTCTGCTTTCTATTTGTCTGAAAATAGTTCAAGAATAGCCTTTTTCCGCAGACTTTTGGCAATTCAACTTCCAGTTCTGGATAGGACCATGAAATCAATAAGAAGAAGAGAGAAGAAAAACAATAAGAACAAATCAAGAAAAAATAATTAACGTAACTTCTGCCCTCAAATGTCTATCAGTTCATTTTTTGAATCAAAATTGTCATTGATGTTTCAATCCATTTTTATGAGCTGCTTTGCCAATCCTTAACAAATTGCCTACCATGAACACACCTGCTCTCTACTGTTCCAGAGAAGAACACTATATTCAGAATAAAGTCAGGCATACTTGTTTATTTAAAGAACGGGGGGGGGGGGGGGGGGAGGGAAGGGGAAAGGCAATTATTTTAAAATGCCAGCTAATAATGCAAGTTATTATTGATAGTTTAACAGGTAAAATTTGGCATCTAAGATCTAGTGTAGGATTTTGATTTTCATTTTAAATTTCACCAGGCACTGGACTTTGGATTTACCATGCCCGAATTATCTTGTGCTCATGGTGCTGAAAAAACTATCAAAAAAGCTATTTCACATTGACTAATATAAAGAACATTCCAACATCTATAAAATTACTAAGAAAGGGGGTAAACAAACAATATGAACAGAATAATAGAACAAAAGCAACGGTAATTTAAAAAAATGTAACACCTCTAAAACAAAATTGGAGAGAGAAGAAATGAGCCAGATTTCAGGAGGGATAGAGTCCCACATGTAGATGCCAGCACAACAAGAACTTCACTGCTTACTGAGTTCAGATGCAATGGCAGAACTCTTTAAGCAGGAGGAGGAATTGAGTGCAAAAACCCTTCAGATAAGGTTCAAGGAGGAGGTCTTGAATACAGCCAGTGCTAGTTCCACTTTCTAAACCAATAAGGGTAATATAAACTGATTTCACCTTTAGTATGCAACCAATGCACAGAACGCAAAGCGAGCCGAATCTGGTCACAGTAGCTCAAATCACTGAGGAATTGTGCAACTGCATTCTGACCAAGTAGAAGATAAGTCATGCTGATAAAGCTAGCTTAGAGGAAATTACAAATGTCTGATCCATACAAATTGGAAGAAGAAATATTTTCACATGGCCAGCCTAAAAAAAAAATTATGTTTTTGCTCTCCAACTTTTACACTTGCCTTTTTAAAAAAACCTTACCCATCTTTTCTTAAGTCTAGGAAAAGCAGACACTATCAATATTTCTCCTAAAAAATACTGATATTTATTTCAACTGGGATCCTCAGCATGGGAAGAGTCCATAATATTCAGACGTGAATGCCAGCAACTTCAGTGTCTCTGTGATAGAGAAGTCAAACGGATAATTTGTAGAAATTTTAAGGCTGCAATCCTGCCAATGTATAATGTATTTGTTTAATTTAAAACATTTCAATCATCTCACTGAAGTCAATGAGACAACTCATGATTTAACTCAAATGATGGTACATTGTAGCAGGATCAGGACCTTTAGTTTGAAGATCATTATTCAGTATAATTCCAATAGTCTGGCATTCATATGCTTATTGAACAGATACTTAAGTAATTAATTAATATAATTTCTGTATCCTTTTGAGACAAGACAAGCCACTAGCACTTGAGATTAATTTATGGTCAGTCCTTCCAATTTGTGTATGAAATTAACATTTTCAAGTTAATTCTTTCACATTTATCTGCAACTATTTAACTTCTGAGAACTGCATATTCCATAACCATCATGCCCTTCAAAAATTATTCATTCTATTTCTTAGAACTTTGAGAAATCAAGATATGATTAATCTTAAAAATCAGAGATAAAAGCCACTAAATAACAATTAATAATAACATGCTTTTTGAATAAATCTCATCGATGTAGTACATTTAGCAAAGAGAGCAACAAAAAGTAAAAAAAAGCTATATCAATTTTTACCCAATGACATTTCTGAAAGCAACATTAGTCAAGAACACAGTTATGCAGAGTTATTTTGGACTACATTCCCTGGGCTTTTCATGGGACTGAGAGAGGAACCAGACACGATGTCCTACACTCATTGGTATTTATGTGCCATTATCCATAAAAACAGTGCCTCTAAGAATTAATACTTCAAGGAATTATATTGAAACTGTAGGTGTGCATGTGCATGTATTTTAACATATTATACCCTGAACCAACTATTCCTGATCACACCATTTTTACATTTATTAAAGTGAAGGAATACAAAATACTGGCTAGTGACAGGCATAGCATGGACAAGCACAGTATAAAGTTCTCTGCCAATTAATTTCAGGCCTAATTTTCAACTTACCCACTCCTCCTATTTTAGATGTCTCCTCAATAGTATCTCCTTAACATTATTCAGGGAATGTCAACAAATGTCTGCTACTTATTCAGGCTTAACCACCAAACTTACTTCCATTTGTTGATAAAGCTAGAATATCCGCCAACACATTAGAAAACTGATTTGCATTTAGATACCATACATTATAATTCTATACTGTATATTACACCACAACACCCACAAAACCTCTTAGAATAGCCAGACACTTTTATATTAACTTATCATTGCCTGATTTGAGGACTTCACAAATATTTATAAATTACAAAGTATCATTGTAGATTTATAGCTAAACCCCAAGGCAAAAGAAGTCTTGCAGAGGAATTTGAATTGAAATACAACAAACTTGGCAGGTTTTAATTTTACACTGAATCTTAATTACACATGGAACCATAAACATGTATATTAGATAAACATGTTGCAACAGCACATGTGATTTAAAATCCTATGACTTAGATCAATATTAGAAAGATACCCCAAACTCAACTAACATTGTCCATATCCTCAAGATCAAATTTTTAAAATAGGAAGGCACGTTTTTTAGGTATTCATTAATATATATTTACGTATAATAATATTCTTATGAGAATTATGCTACACATGTTTTTATTGAACCCAAGCACAAAGGTAGCAAAACACTAATGTTCTTTCATGTCTTTCAAAGAAAACTTTATCATCATCATCAATCATTCTCACACAGGATGACATCAGCACAATGTAAAGAACAGCATTACATGATTGGTACTTACCTAGTTGGGTCTCCTGAATCGTCAGTTTACTTTCCAAAGGGTGCAAAAGCTTTGGTGGTTTATCTGTAAGTGGTGCTAGAGGGGAGAAATCATATGTATATAATTATTCTGGATATTATACATTATACAATAATGTTTGACATTTACATACGTCATCTAATATGCCACCCTTTATTTAATTAAAATGTACACAGATTATGTACATGCATTCAGATGTTATGATGTGTATATTGTTTTCTAGCTGTAAGATAAATACATCACTTATAAATAGCATTTTTCATACTCAAGGTACTATTTAGATCTTGTCAAGGATTTTTGCACATAAGTTTTTTTTTTTACCAAAAATATGTATCTGTCAAACTTTCCACAACATAACAAACATTTTTTGTTTTTTCAGAAAAAAATCTATGACAAGTTTATAGATGTTTAATATTTATTTTAATAAAAATTGTGTATGAGAACATATTTGTTTACTGAAACCACAATTTTTAGTAATCAAAGGTGTTTGTTAATGATTTCCAACACAATTTGGACAAAAATATCAATTAGAATATTAGTAAAAGGATTAATGACACTTTTGAGAAAAGTCAGAAAACAAGTCAATTTTTGAAATCTGGGAAATTGAAATAGTTTAGAAGTATCAAGATTTTCCACAAACATATTCTTCCATTTTTAGTCTTCCTTAATACTAGAGCAGTTAGACATATATTTAGGCATTTTCAATCTACACAATAAGGTCTGATTCTGTAAGTTACCACAAACCACCTCCAAATTGCTGTCTGAGACCACTGATGGTTTTTGACAGCTGGTAAAAAGGAGCTTATCAAATTGTAGGTTCGACCCCTAACGTATTATCTTTATGTACATTATTTTCTTTTAAAAAAGCAAAGCTCAAACGTCAAATCATGCAGACATATTGGCACTCTTATCTTATTCATCTACCGACTTAATTGACTGAATCCACATTAATTATTGTTATTGTAAATAAGTCTTGCTTTTACTGATCTCTGACCGAAACACAGGAAAAAATTTTTCTTCAATACCAGCAATATATGTCCATAAGAAAACCTTTCACTTTTTTATAGACACTCACACATTTTGAGTTGCTTTACTTTTTAATGACTACTGATTTTAGATTCTTTAATAGATAGTGTGGCCTATCATTGATTTGAAGCATATTTGACATGAGTTTATAATCTTTGTTCCATCCAGGTTGTCAGAATCACTACTCCTCCCCCTGCATCGAGTTGGCACTATACACACAGATATGTGTTTGTCCTACTGAGTCTCCTCACTTTCCGTGAACTGAATGATAGTAGAAGTATTTTAGATAATCAGTTAGCTACTTTGCCTTCATTATGCTTTTTTGTGATCTCTGACTCAAATACCCATGTACCCTGAAATCCATCATAATTTTTCAACTCTGCAGCAAGCACAGAATTGATTGTTTAAGAGGGGTTGAACTTAAAAGGTTTCCTCTCTACAGATTCTCCCTCTCCTCCACTTCTCTGTCAGGGGCCAGGCTGGTTAGATATCTGGAATGCTGACCCAGTCATCACTGTTTAGGCATTGGGTCAAGTCTTTATGTCTAAAAAACATCAAAAGAGCTACAGCTGATTCACAAAATCTTGGTAGATCCTTCCAACAACAGTTCTTTTACCTTTGTGCAAATGCATTTTGCACTTACTGGGTTAAACCTCTTAGGCAGCCCACAGTTTTTGAAAGGCTTTACTTTACTGGAACGTATATTACTTTAGAATGTGTTGAATCTGAATTCATTTATTCTCTCTTTGTCTCTCTTTCTGTCTCATTCTCTGGAAGGAGGTCAAGTGAGTGGGAGGAGAAAGAAGTTAAGTTTCTGGGATATGACTTTTCTTAAGTACTTATATTGGTTTAAACTGCAAAGTTAGTCATTCACCTTTGTTAACTGCTCTTTAAAGACTTATAAGTCTGTCATTTAAATGTAGCTATGCCATAGTTTATGGAAATTATCAAATCAATGCTTACTTACCAGTACCTATTTTGAGGTTCTCAATCTCTTTTAATAGTCTCCAAAGCAAAGTTCTTTCATTGCTACACTATACACTTCATTGGTATAACCACTTTTCTTGAGTGTGTGAAAAACGTGTATCTGAATGTCAAGTTAAATTGACCTAATCCCTGGGTGAGACAGCACTAGTTTGAGGGCAGCGTTCTCCTTCTCACCTAGCTACCACCTCTTAGAGAGTGGAGTACCTACAGTGACAGAAGCAGTCCTCCCAATGGCATATGTAATGTCTTCACTGAAATGCTACAATGGCACCACTGCAGTGCTTTAAGTGTAGATGAGATCATAGTAACTGGTAGAGATAATCTGAGTAAGAAAGGCACCCAAGTTACACAGCAACAGATCCACATTTCAGTTTTCTTTACATTACTTCCCTGAGGCATTGGAACTAAGGTAGCAGGAGCTAAGGTAGCAGTTTTCTGTAAATATCCATAACTACAGAAGATCACTTTAGTGCAGCAGGGATTAGGGATGTTAATCTCATAAAGCCCTGTCATTATGCCCAGGGACATTTATCTGAAGCATTAGACTTGCTTATAGCAGCTCTAGGATTATCAGAGAAGATGCAGCTTCAGTAAGTATGTTTTAATATTTATTTAATTTGTATATAATAAATTGGTCATTGCAACTACAAGTATAACAAAGAGGATAACTCTGCTGAATGGCCATTTAAGAAGATACATTCTGTGGGCAGTCAAGTTTACATCCATCATTTAATGGGGTAACCACAATGCATCCACCGTAGGGCCTCAATTTTGGGCCAAGTTCCCATTTCTTTATGCTGCTAAGAATGAAAATTCCTCATGGAACCCTATACTCAGGCCTACCAACAGGGAGGGGGAAGGAGGGAAAGGCAGCGACTTCCATGGGTCTGGCAATTCAAAAGGGCCTGGGGCTCCTGGCTGCCATCGCCACTACTGCAGCAGAGAGCGCTCAGGCCCTTTAAATCCTTGAGTTTAAAAAGCTCTATAATGGAGCTATGCATATCTTACAAGTTACATTTTATGTGGCTTCAGACCAGCAATACCTGGGGCCATCTAGGGAAAACTCTTTGGGATGTATTCTTAACTGGGAGGATAGACTATTTCGAAAGCCAAAACATTTAACAAGTTCTACTCTACAGAATTTTCAGGCAGGTAAACTGAGGGGGAGGTGTCAAATAATTACCATAGTGTCCCAGTAGAATCTACATAAGTCCTGGCTCCTAGTCCTCTAACCGTACAACATTTTCTTCTACATATTCTTCAAAAACAAGAGAAATTGACAGAGCCTATATTTTAACTGGTTTCTTTAGCAGATTAAACACCTTATTTTCCTATTCATAAAGTTTGCTCCCAAACAATATCTAAGTTTTGCAACATACCACTAAATCTTAACACACAAAGCATTTTTGCAGTATTTGTATTATTTAATCAGTTTTACAAATAAAACCTTTTTTTCCCTCCCTTTATTTTTCATAGATATTTCAAAGAGTGACAAAAATGTCATGGGAGATTACACAAATTAATAACTTTTAGCAATAGCTGTTAACATAACAAAATGCTTTCAGTTACAGTTAAAATAGAACATACACCAGGAATTTTACTGGGAGAGCCCTTTTCTACATATTTTGCACTGGTATTACAAAGTTTGTTGTGCTACGGTAAAAAAAAATCAGTGCCCAAACAGGACTCCACGGTTGTCAACCATTATCAACATGCTATACTCCATAGCCCCTTCAAACATCTCAAGGAGAGAATTCAGATTCCTCCTTCCCAGAACCTCAGAATATCCCTACCAACTGAACTAATAAAAAATCTTCATTATCTGCTTTCCTTATAGGCTGATTATACACAACTGAACTATTCTAAAGCAGCAGAGGGCTGTTGTACTCATTCATATGTAGTTCTAATTCAAGCTATTCAGAATCTCTCAAGTTTTCTTCCAGCTCAGCTTCTCACTTTGCCAGGTCTCATGAGGCAGGCTCATTCATCATTTGTTCATGACTTCGCAATCCATTTTTGGGGTAATGACTCTAGTGTTACATTAGAACTTCACTGTAGGACTGAATAGGAGGAGGAAGGAAAGGAATCCCCTGAGCATAAGGGGAAGTATTCCCACACTGAATTATAAGGTAATGCATCTCTCCCCTCTTCTTGAAGCCCTCATCTTCCTCCCTATGTCCTCTCTATGTCGCTAAAGTAGACAGGATATGACCCTACCCACACAGGCAGAGGATCTCATGTTCCTCAAACATATTTCCTACTTTCCAGACAGACTTTTCAATGTAGAGTTCCTGCTCAACAGGCAGTATTCCATGCCCTCTGCTGTTTCCTGGGATGACGGCAGAGATCTAGGAGCATGGAAAGAATGGGGCAAAGGACATCAAACAAGATAGGAGAAGAATGTTTTGTTCAATAGAGGGGACACAATGGATGCAGACTCCAGATGCAGTCACTCCTCCTTAGTATAATTAATGCTAGCGAGTTTAGGCCAAGTTGACTGCTCTAAGAAGTGATTATTCTGTAGGCATGAAATGCCTCAGGATTTACAACTACACTAATGGTTATATACCTTTCATAAGTAGCAAGTATTGTAAAGAAAAATAAGAGAAACTGTAACAGGTAAATATCTGAAAGTTATCTGTTTAAAAACGTGAATAGTGTGAAAGTATGTTATGCACGTTGTATAGGTCTCACTACAGATAAGTCATCACTTACCAGAAGTCATTATACATGACAAAAGCCAAGATATCACAGTTTAGTGGACTGTAGAAGACAGCTACTAGCACTTCATTTTGTGCTTTATCTGTTAGGACAGGGATCCATAAACAGTGAAGATCATATTCTTCAAAGTTATCTGTGAGTCAGAAACAACCTGTACTATTTTTGACAGAGCACCATTCCTCCCTTTTTGCCCACTCATTCATTACTAAATATTATTATTTAAATATTCTGATTGTTTGAAACATCCCACCAGTTTCAGTTATAGCATCTAGGTCAAATTTATGCTCATAAATGAGCAATTCTAATTCATATTCCTCTTATTGGTTATCTCAGCTCCTAACATTAATGTATAGGAAATTCAAGAATTTCTTCACTTCTCGTCCTTTGTTTTTTGTTTAGTTACTCAACATCTTGATTTAGTTCTCAGTGCTCATAGAGTCCTTTTTAATTTATCCTTTCCTTTTTGCTGTTATTTTAACTCCTTTCAAAAAACTCTAGCCAGCATATTCACAAGGAGATTGGTCTCTTTCTTTTGAGGGGGATGCCATTGAAACTAGAGAAGATGATCAATGTTGCACAGAAACAACACCCTACATCCTACCACTTGTCTAACTGATTCATTTCTAGAAGGTATGTCTTCCTTTGCTTGCAGGACAGGAAGAATCTCAGAGAAATTGTTTGAATATTCTTTTTCTTCAATATGCTTCTGAGTCCCCTGAAATCATTTTATATCCTACAATACAGTGTCACTAGTACCAATATGAGTTGTCACCAATAGATATTTGCCCAGAGACTGCAGAAGCCTTTACAGAGGTATCTCATTTCCTGGCTCTGCAAAAGCAACACACTATGTAGTTGTCTTCTGAATATTGAATCTCCAACAAGGATGGTCTGACACCTTGGACAATTGGACAACTCTAATGGTGTGGAATTCTGAGTGCTTCTCTTGTCTCTGTTGACTGCAGTCTATCCTCAACCCTCTCCTACTATGTGGAATGCCACTATGATATCTTGCCTCTAGCGGTTATGAATTACTGGGGTTGTGTCTTGACTTCCTCTCTCTCACATTCCTTTCTATTCTTTGAACCTGGGGTACTGGTGGTTTCTGAACCTAGTTGTCTAAGATCTCCTTAATTTCTTATTCTTAGTAGTGTCTCAGCTTGCCCTTCCAAGCCAAGTATCTTTTATCTTCAGGAAGGAAATAGAATGCATTTGATGCAGGACACTGCCACCACTATTTCATTGCTGTCCATTTTGATATCACAGTTCATGCTAAGCTTAGAAGGAAAGCCTCTAATGTTCAATTTCCAATGTCCCTCCAAAACTCCAATGTTAATAGCTTGTGTTCCTAGTTCTTTAGTGTACCTAGAAAATGAATTTTTATACCATACAAGTCTTCTCTGCTTACCTAAGTTCCAAAGGCTATATATAGGGCTATATAAGAAGTGCAAAGGCTGCACAAGAGCAAGATTTATAATTAAGCCAACCTGAAATGGACAACCCAACAATCTGCCAAAAACATTCTGCAAAATTGCCTGGAGAAAACTGGTTCAATTATTTAATCCAGCATTTCACAGATAGGTCAGCTGGATCCAGCATCACCTTAGAGGCATCAGGTATGTTAAGCTTCAGTAAGATGATTGGAATGGGCCCATATGTAATTTAGTTATCTCCATGGCTGATTTAAGATATGATGATATGTTTTGAAAAAGGTGTGAAACAGCATGTATTTAGAAAGGATTCTGTCTCTGGCTTTAATCTCATAGTTTTCATCACCCCTTCCTTTAAAAAAATAATTACTCAAGATATTTGAGTGAAAACAGGATTATGGTTTCTTAACAGTTCATCTGCTACTGCTGCTTATTTCACTCCTGAAGTCATAATCCCCTTTGTGACATCAAAAATTGTTTCTACAATAACAATTCTGAGGTTGGAAATAGAAGAAAGAGAAGCAGCAGCAGCAGGAGTAGATTAAGAAACAAAGATCCTGTTATCATGCAAATGTTTGTAGCAATAAAAATCTGGAACTAGAAATACAAAATGTAGGCAAAGATGCAGGAATATTTGTAAACAGTAATTCTCAACGTTAAGTAAATGTGGCCCCTAATGACCAAAGACAGCTGGGATACTGGGGGAGATGAGCACGTGTACAACCAGATGTTGGGTTTATCATTATCTGTTCATTTCTAATTGAAGCTGACAAAACATTTGAGCCAGCCCTGTGAATTCAGGGAAGCTATAAAGCTGCACATATTGCTTCTTTTTTTCCTATTCGCTTTCTTGAACATATACAACAATTCTCAGTGGCCCTCAACAGAAAGGCTCAGATAATCAAAATACTGTCATCACAAACTATAATAAAGTCTGAACTAAAATTAAAAAAAATAGGATGCTGAGCATATATAGTTAAAATAGAACAATGAAATATCACCCCAACATCTTTACAGGATCAGTCTTCCCATCTGATGGATTTACAATTAGATCTTAATAAAGAAAAAAAGAATTTTAACTCTAAAGACTTTTAGTTGCAGGACAAAATCCAAAGCGAGTGCACAATTGTACTCTCAAATGTACATGGTTGTCTCAACTTCAGTATTGCCATTTGTCTATATCCAAAGAACCCCAACAACATGAATAGCAGAAAAGTGGCACCATATAGCTCTGAGAAAAACATTTTGCTCTAAAGAATTTTTCTGTACTGCTCTATTCTATTCTAGCTCCTGTACTGTTCCTATTACACTGGTATCAGAGAGTCTATTAACTGAGTGAGTAATGTTCAGAACTGATGGCTGGTTGTCAGAAACATTTCCTTAAAATATGTGTATGAGTGCACTCACACCCACAGTGTCATAACACTGAAAGAATGGCACTGTAATAAATAAATAAAATAATAATAATAATAATACATTGCTATGGTTGAAATATCACTGCTAAAAGGTACATATTCCAGTCCAGTAAGCTATAATATCTGCTTCAGAATATGACTAATCTCTTGGGTAGACTGTAAAACAGCAATGTTCAAGTTATAACCAAGCAAGAAAGAAAATCCTCATATGGACTTTAAAAAAAAATCTTTTAACCATTTCTATATGTTTAAACCAGTTAATGATAGGTTTACTAGCAATGTAACGTACAGGGCCTCGCTCAGAAGTGGAGATGAATAAAGGATGTAAATTATGCCCATTTGTGAAAAAAGAGCCATTTTCAAGGATGTTAATTCATACTGGGATTCACTGTTGTAGAATTGCTCAGGCATAAAATCCTTTCATACTGCGTGAGTTGGCCAAAATGATGGTTCAGATCTATAAAAGGTGCACAAAAGAGATGACAAAGGGTGGACAGGATAAAGGTTCATAAAATCATGAATGGTGTGAATGAAGTAAATAAGAAGCACATTTACTCTTTCTTATAACACATGAACAAGGCGTTACCAAATGAAATTAATACTCTGAAATAGCTTAGGTCGAGATAGAACATCTACACTACAGGGAAGCCTGGAAATTAGTCCGAGGCAGGCTCTCCTAATGTGGACATGCGACCTCCATTTAGAGCCCCAGGAACCGGTGGGGAATAATTACTTTGAATGGCCTAGAGGAGGAGCTATTTTAAAATAGCAGCAGTGGAGCATCTATACTACTTTTATTCCAAAATAGCTATTTTGGAAGAGGTTTTATTTCTCATGGAATGAGGTTTGCAAACACCAAAATAAGCTGCCTGTTATTTCAAAATTATTTTGAAATAATGGGATGACTATGTAGATGCTCTTATAGATATTATGGAATAACAGACGTTATTCTGAGATAATGCTGCTATGTAGAAGTACCCTATGGGTATGTCTAGACTACATGGCTCCATTGACAGAGCCACGTAGATGAGGTTTCTAGACACAGGGAAATGAAGTGGCGATTTAAATAATCGCCGCTTCATTTACATCAAAATGGCTGCCGTACTGTGCCAATCGGCTGTTTGGCGGCACAGTGCAGTAGTCTGAACATTCTACAGTCGACAAGGGAAGCCCTTGTCGACCGCCCCGTTATGCCTTGTGGAACTGGCACAGCGCGGCAGCCATTTTGATGTAAATGAAGCGGTGATTATTTAAATCGCTGCTTTGTTTCCCTTTTTCGAGTACACTAATCTACATGGCTCCATCGACGGAGCCATGTAGTTTAGATGTACCTTATATGTCCCATAGTCTCTAGTTTGGCCACTTTTTATGCACATATATTTGCAGTAAGAACTTATAGATTTTTTTGTCTTCCTCTATATCCATTTATTATGTCATGACCATATAAACAGAGGAATGGTGATAATGATCCACATAGCTCAATAGCTTGTCTTCTGACATTGGTTGCTGGGAGATGCTTCAAAGAGAATGTGCAGAACAGGGTAATTATCAAATAATCCACCTGTTGTCCAGCTGCATCTTCTTGAAGATGTTTAGGGACATCCAAGTTTGGGTTTGAGTCACTGACCATTTTGGCTAACAGTCACTGAGGGAGCCATTCTTCCAAATTTACCTTTAAAAACAAATCCAATTATACTCTTGGCCTTCATAAGATCCCCAAACAATAATTCATGCACCATCATAAATTCTGTATTTACCTTTCCTGAGACTGCTTTCTGCATCCAGTACTTTCATATTATCCTTTACGTTTTCCCTATTTTTAAAATACTGAATACAGTTATCACATAGTAAAGCCCTCCTTAATTAAATCAAAGTTCATGCTATTTTCTTTGTAACATTAAAATAATTACTGTTCAATTATCCATTTTGATTAGCTTCATGAAGTTCTTTCTGCATAATCTTCAGGTAATTATACAGGTATCTGAATTCTCTTGTTCAGTTTCCCTTCTTCCATTGCCAGTATGTTCTCTAGACTTTCGTCTTTCCTTTTCCTATCATCCTGTCCTTGGGTTTCATTATCTGCTATGATTTTTCTCAGCAAATTATCTATAGTTACTATACCTGGAATTTCCCCTTGTAATGTCTGTAATTTAGATTTTTCTCCAAGACACTTGGAGTGTGTATTTCTCTTAAGATTTTTTTTTACAGTAAAATATTTATTTTTAATGCTAAACAAGAGATTAAAAATCCTACCTATACCACATTTCTGACCTTCTGATTAGCTTTGTGATTTCCCTCAGCTTTCTCCTGTTTAAAGTTAGGGCAGAAAATGATCTTGGAAAATGGAAGCTTATGAAATATAAACTCTGGATGTTCACTGGTATTTTTTTTCAGGTTTCTGATAATGATGTCTGTCATGAGACCCAGGTAGAAGAACAGTATCCTCTGTCTTCTGCCCACTTTCAAGTCTTCTAGAGAGCTCAGATTTAACAACTCTGCATTTCAGGTTTTACATACAAGATTTTGTTTCCTTTATCCACATTTTCCTGGAATCTCGGAATGCTGATCACATTCTGCCTTCTTTAATTTAAACTTCATCTCTCTCCCATTCTCTGTGCTCCAAAAGCATCACACCGTTCTTCAGATCAGTCCCTCTCTCACTTGTTTCTTCTAGGCCAGTTTCTCGCACAGTGAATTGATTTCCCAAGTCAATTTATTCTGGGATTCTGATGTTTAAAAGGTAGGTACGAATTATGTATAGGTACTCATACTCGCGATTTTACGGTAATCCCCAGCTTTGTAATCACTTGGGGCAGGGGCTAGGGTGTCCCCACTCTGGGGTACTCTCTGCACACTGCATGCTTTCTTGACCCAGTGATCATTTCATACAGTTCAAAGCAAATACAATTTACTAAACAACAACAGATTAAAAAGAAAAGAATAAGGAAAAAGGAGAAAGGTTAAATGAGAACACATAGTCCTGCTCTGTAGCGTGGGTACATCACAAACAGCAGTCTGCAGAGTGTAAGGACAGTTCAGAGTCTGTTCCTTATAGGTTCCAGGGCTCTTTCTCAGGCCCTGGCTGTGCTGCAGGGGGGGCTGCAGATTGGACATGCTTGCTCTGGCAGTGACCACATGGCCTCAGGCTCTAGGTAGCAGGATCCCTCTCCCAGTTGGAGTTACAATCCCTCTCCAAGTCTGGCCTGCAGGGCCTCTTGACTGGTGGCATGTCCCTGCCCAGAGCCTCTTTTCCCCCCTTTGCTGGTCCCAGCTGCTCACTACACCCAGCTGCAGATTGTGCTGCTTTGCCAGACTCCAGCTCCTTATGTTGCTTCTCTGGCCCATTTGGCTCTCTGGTCACTGCACGTCTGCTGCTCAGCACAGGGTCTGCACTCCTTGGGCTATGTGTGTGGCTCTGTCACTGCAGGTCTGCCCCTTAGCGCAGCTTATACTCAGGCTGTGTGTGCCTGGCTATGACATTGCCATTGCAGGCCTGTCTTGCCACGTAGCTTGCTTTTTCTGCTGCTCTTCTCAGCTCTCTCTCCTTTTCCTCACAGAGACCCAGAAAATCCCAGCTCACACGGAGGACGGGACCTGGCCTTCTAATTCTCCAATTGATCTGTCCAATCTGTCAATCAGGCTGAGCTGGAGTGTTGGCTGCTTCCCATTGTCCCTGTCAGCCTCAGGGCCCTGATTTCTCATGGACCCTTCCCCTTTTGGTACTGGGAGCTGGCCCCTTACATATGGATGATGGAGCAAAGGTTTATGATAAATGGCATCACATAGCTACACAATTGATCACACAGGTGTCAGTGCCCCCCACACAGTCTTATACCCACATTGAATGCATATGGTTTTTCCTGGTAGAAGTCTAGCCAAAGGAGAATTAACTAGGCACAATTTTTGTCCAAAGCCCTGTTTGAAGTGTAACCACCTTCATAGTAGTTTCCTCTCCAGTCCCCATAGAACTTCTCTATTTTTACATGGTTGTATGATATCAAAGTCTATCATAATGCATTATTTTAAAAGCAATTACCAAGAAAAAATAATCCCCAAAAGGGAACAAATATGCCTAGGAGCAAGAGAACCCAGTTCTCTTTAAATAAAATTTGCTATGCATATAAAATTAATATGGTGAATGCTGTTATATTACTTCTTCTATCAGTATGTATATAGTATGTAACTTGACAACACACTGAGATTTGACATTGTAAGATTTGCTCTGAAAAAACCCCACAAACCTTCCAGAATTGGTAGTTACACAACTATAAATTTCCTCTTCTATTTATCTACTGTTTATTTGAAAGAGTTTGTCTGGGAGCAAGACTTACTGACCATCCACCTGTTTGTTCAAGAACTGGACCTAAGTAGTAGGAGCTAGGACCAACAAATTTGGTAGGCTGCTTCCTCTCCTCATAACTGAAAACAAAGTAAGGACTTGATTTGGCATGGAAAATGGGATGCGCCTGAAATGCAGTTGTTTTTCATAACGTGGAAAGGGAGGGAACTGCTAACAGTTACATTGTCTAATGACCACAGTGGGCAACAAGGGGCCAGAGATGGGGACCAAAACAGCTATATCACCATTGGAGCACTAGGGGCAGGGATGGAGGCAAATTTCCCATCCACTGCCCTGGCCAGCACAGCCTCCACTGTGACCAGCCCTGGAAAGAACACTCCCAGTCAGTGTAGCCCCTGCTGAGGCCAGCCCCATGAGGGAAGCCACCACCCGACCAGTGCCACCTCTGCCCCAGGGAGCTGCTGCTTAGCCAGCACAGCATCTAATGGCTCCCGTACTCCCTATACCCTCATCCCCCAGCCCTGGCCCCACCCCCACACCTCTGCATGGCCGGCTTTAGTCCAATTCACCTGATTCCCCTGTGCCCTAAAGCTAGAGGGCCCCGTGCCCTAAACCCAGAAGTGTGCTGGGAGCGCTGTAGGGGGGGAAGTCGGACCCTGGGTTTGGCTGGCAGGTGAGACTCTGTCCTGTAGCTCAAACAAACTTTGTGTGTGGGTGGGTTTTTTGGTGAACAAAAAAATCCCAGCTGCCGGGGCTGCATCGAAACAGTTCGAATTGGACCCCACACTTCCCAAAGCCAGCCCTGCACCTCTGGTCCCCTACCTTGAAGGACCCAAGGAATGCTGGGTAAATCTTCAAGTAAACAATATAATACATTTCTATGATAAAAAAATCAAAAGGGAAAGCCAAAAGCAATGACATTACTATTGAAATTAATTCTCTGCTAAAATGGACCTAGTCCAAATGACAATTAGAAAAAAATTTCCAAGTAGAGACAGATTGATAAAAAACAATATAGAAAAGAAATGTAGAAAAATAAAGATTAAACTGCATCATTTCACTTTCTGGTTCTACATTCAGGAACTAAATTACATTTCTTCAAACAACAGTTGATCAGAAATTTTGCACAGTTTTTGATGGAAATGTAGTTTCTGTAAAACTAAAATTTTACAGGGGAAGATTCAGTTCTCAACATAAAAATGTTCTACTTGTTAAACTGGATGGAAACATTTTCTTTCAGATCAACTTGATATTAATTTATGTCCACTGAAGCATCAGTGGTGCCTCAAAGATATTGTAGTTTGAATATATTTGTCTTTTTTATGGGCTTGGGTGCTTGGGTACACTCCATCTCCAATGATGCACTATGGCAGGGGTGGACAAAAGGGCCTTCACGGGCCGGATCCAGTCTGCCAAGCAGGTTGATCCAGCCCATGGAGACCTTGATGCCCATCTGCCCCCATGCCAATTAGGGCCTGGGGACAGAGGAGCACATGAAACTTCCTCCCGCCCTGTGAGGAACATGTGGCAGTTCAAAGTGCTACGCGCTCCTTTCAGCGTGGGAGGAGCTGTCACGCGCTCCCCAACCTCCAAACCCTGATTGGCCTGGGGGCAGAAGAGTGCAGAAAGCCTCCTCCCATCATGAAAGGAGCACATGGCACTTTGAAGTGCCGTGCACTCCTCGCAGGGCTGTGGCAGGCAAAGGAAGCTTTGTGCAGCTCCCCTGCCCCCAGGCCCTGATTCGTCTGGGGATGGGGAGAGCATGAAGCCTCCTCCCACTTTACCCCTGCCCTGCGAGGAGCATAAAGCACTTCAAAGTGCCATATGCTCCTCACAGGGTGGGAGGCGGCTTCGCATGCTCCCCCTCTCCACTCCCAGGCCAATCAGGGCCTGGGGATGGGGGAGCTGCGTGAAGATTCCTTCACCCTGCTCCCACCCTGCATGAGCGTACAGCACTTTAAAGTGCCGTGAACTCCTCACAGGGTGGGAGGAAGCTTCCTGGGCTCCTCCGCCCCCAGACCGTGATAGGCTTGGGGGTGAGGGAGCGTGGGAAGCCTCTTCGCACCCTGCCAGGGGCATGGGTGCCTAATGGGAAGGAGGGAAAAGGGGCTGCCCCACCCTCAGACCAATCATGGTCTGAGTGTGAGATAGCCCAAAAGCATCCTGGCCCTGCCCCCTTCTGGGTTTAGGGCCCACCCTTTTCAGGTGGCTCAGGGCCACTTCAAACATTTTTGAAGTGGCCCCCAGCCCAAAATTATTGCCCACCCCTGTATTATGGTCTTCCCTCTGGCAAAAATCACCCTGATACTATAAGAATCCCATGACCATAGTGAATGACAAGAGATGTGTGTTTAGGAAGCTGGATATAAAAGAGAAATGAAGCATGAGGCACCTGAACTCAAATAAGTTTACAGGATACATCAGGCAGATGTAGTTCAATGTCAAATGAAGCTGAAACTAAACATTTTGATTTAGTTAAAAAAAATGTTGCACACCTGAATCAACTAATTATTTCATTTAGATCAAATATATGAAAATGAATTTTTCAACATTTACAAAATATTTTGTAACTTTCTATTATACACACACACACACACACACACACACACACACACAAAGTTCAGAGACAAAAGCAAAAGTCAAAAATACCAAAACATTTTCGCTGGATGGAAATGCAAATTTTCTACAAGCTGCAGTCAAGAACTAAAGATTTTGTAGAACATCATGCAAAAATGTGTCGGACCATTTTGAGCTAAACTGGGGTACATTTTCAAAAGTGAATTAGGCATATAGAGTACAATTTTCAAAAGTATCTAATGATTTAGAAGGTTAAGTTCTGTTTTCAAAAGAGACCTTAGCGCATAGGTGTAGAGTCAGGCATATAACTGATCTTTTGGTGCAAGCACCAAACAAAAAAGATACTTGGTTTCATTCCAAAAAAGGTTTGGAATTTGTCAGTGTAGCAGAAAAGTTCCTAAAGGCTGTAAAATAGATGGACATGGACAACACCACGCTGCTTTTTTAAGCTCTCCCTGAAAACATGTTCCCACCTGAAGCCAATCAGGTCAGAAATTATCAATAGTTTTTGGTTGCCCCAAACTGCATTTTTCAGCCTATAAATTATTCATCAGAAATGTTCCCAGCTCTGCATAGAAGCTTAAGTCTCAGATTTTTACAGGTATTTAGGGATTTCGCTCTTAGCATTGCAAATACAAACTGATTTAGAAACCTAAATCTCACTTTTAAAAAGGATTTAAAGATTGAGGATCCTAAAACATGGAGGTGTTGCAACACAGAATCACAATGCCAAAATGCTTTTAAAGTATGGGCCTAAATCTTCTTTAAAGTCAATGGGCCTCATGCCTCAAAATGCTAAAATAATTTTAAAAATGTGACAAACACTTTTGACAATTTTACTATTAGGGTCAGATTCACATAGGTATTCAGGGATAAATAGCTACATACTATTTTTGAAAATGTTCTTAAACAAGATAGATATCTAACTCCCATTACAAGACATTCTGTTTTGATCTTTAAATGATACAACATAACCTACTCTTCTTTTTCCTTCAGATTTTAATGGAGAATTCAAACATCACTGTGGAAACCAGACATTTTCCATTAAATTGTGTTTAGTAAAAAACTCACACTCTTTTTTTCGTAAAAAACCATCTAGATAGAAACATTTGGAACAATGCTCTTACGAATGAATGAGAAATCAGTGGCAAAGAATCTGGGTATAAAGTCTACATCTAATTTGCTTTATGTACAGGTATATCCCAGTCCTGATTCAAAGGACTGACTGTTTCTCTGAAAAGTTCAAATGTGCCTGACCTTCCACTTTGCTCTAGTAGCTTTAGATGAGGATGATTAAACTTTTCAAAAATATTCAGATAGCAATAAAACAAAACCTATTCACCCTATATATACTGATAGTCTTATAGAATCATAGAACTGGAAGGTCATCAAATCCAGCCCCCTGCTCTAGGCAGGACCAATTCCAACTAAATCAACCCGGCCAGGGCAATGTCAAGCCGAGACTTAAACACCTCTAGGCATGGAGACTCCACTACTTCCCTAGGTAACCCATTCCAGTGCTTCACCACCCTCCTAGAGAAACAGTTTTTCCTAATATCCAACCTGGACCTCTCCCACCACAGCTTGAGACCATTGCTCCTTGTTCTGCCATCTGTCACTACTTGAACAGCCTCTCTCCATCCTCTTTGGAACCTCCCTTCAGGAAGTGGAAGGCTGCTATCAAATCCCCCCTCACTCTTCACTTCTGCAGACTAAACAGACCCAAGTCCCTCAGCCTCTCATAAGTCTTATGCTCCAGCCCCCTAATCATTTTGGTTGCCCTCCGCTGGACCCTCTCCAATGCATCCACATCCTTTTTGTAGTGGGGAGCCTAGAACTGGACACAATCCTCCAGATGTGGCCTCACCAAAGCCGAATAAAGGGGAATAATGACATCTCTTTATCTGCTGGCAATGCTCCTCTTAATGCAACCTAATAAGCCATTAGCCTTCTTGGCTACAAGGGCGCACTGTTGACTCATATCCAGCTTCTCATCCACTGTAACCCCCCAGGTCCTTTTCTGAAGAACTACTACTTAACTGGTTGGTCCCCAGCTTGTAACTATGCTTGGGATTCTTCCGTCCCAAGTGCAGGACTCTACATTTATCCTTGTTGAACCTTATCAGATTTCTTGTGGCCCAATCCTCCAATTTGTCTAAGTCACTGTGGACCCTATCTCTGCCCATAAGCTTATCTACCTCTCCCCCCAGCTTAGTGTCATCCACAAACTTGCTGAGGGTGCAATCCATCCCCTCATCCAGGTCATTAATAAAGATATTGAACAAAACCGGTCCTAGAACCGAACCTTGGGGCACTCCGCTAGAAACCGACTGCCATCCTGACATCGAGCCGTTGATCACTACCCGCTGGGCTCAGCCTTCTAGCCATCTTTCTATCCATCTTACCGACCATTTACACAATCCACATTCCCTTAACTTGCTGGCAAGTATATTGTGGGAGACCGTATCAAAAGCCTTGCTAAAGTCAAGGTATATAATATCCACTGACTTTCCCACGTCTACCGAGCCAGTTACCTCATCATAGAAGCTAATCAGATTGGTCAGGCATGACTTGCCCTTTGTGAATCCATGCTGACTATTCCTAATCACTTTCTTCTCATCCAAGTGCCTCAAAATGGGTTCCTTAAGGATCCCTTCCATGATTTTTCCAGGAACCGAGGTAAGACTGACCGGCCTATAGTTCCCTGGCTGGCAACGAGAGCACAGGTCTTAGAAAACCTGCTTCCTGTAACAGTAATCAAATGCTGTAAAAGTTATTTTTATTGGGGGGAAAAAGACAGCATTACATGTGTTGCAGTTTTTAGACATATTGAATGTAATTGTGATTGAGGGAGTTGAAAAAGTTGTATCTCTGGCATCTGTGAAGTTTGTTCCCAGGAAGTAATTTTAGTTTGGTAAGATTCTGTGCCCAGTGCTGATAGAACAAATAAATTGTCATCCAGCCAATAACTGTGGAAAGTGGCTATTTGATTATGATAATGAAATCTCCCTTTGGGCACACAAAGATGCAAATAAATGTTATTATGCAGGGGTAGAAACCACCTCTTTCTTATGCATGGATCTACCTAAAAGCAGTTAGCCCTAATAGAGGCCTCTGCATTTGAGGATCTTTAATAGTCAGAAATAAAATAGGCCCCTGATTAGGCAAGGTTTATATAGTGCTGCTAAGCTAGCTTAAGGACACAGCACTACATAAGACAGAACAACTATCAGGAAGGGAGCCTCTCCACTGAGAATTAACTGTATACTCTTCCTCCCACAGCTCCTTTCCAAAGAAACAGCCAGTTTAAAAACAACAATTTTTGCTCTAAGCAATTGTGACATTTTGCATGGTGTGTATGGACATATTTTAGAGTTTAGCAATGAATTTATCTGCTCACCTCTAACAAAAAGGTTGAACGACTCTCGTCTGGGACTCTCTGATCTGGCAACATCTGTAGTCTGAAGGACTATGGATGTTGCTGGATCAGAGAGCCCCAGCCACAGAGGTCGCCAGCAGGTGGGTGGAGTTGATCTAGCAACCCAACAGCCTACAGAGAGCCCAGCCAGCAGCCAGGCAGCTGCGGGATCAGCAGCTGGGAGTGGAGACCTATTTGGGGCAGGGAGCTCCAGCCAGTGGCTGGGAGTGGAGCCCCACTGATGGGCTAGCAGTGGAGATTCACTGGGGGCAGGAAACCCTGGCTGGCAACCAGAGCACAGGCTGGCTGGGAGCAGGGAGCCCCAGTCAATGGCTAGGTGCAGAGCCCTTCCAGAGGTAGGGAGCCTGGCTAGCAGCTGGGAGCAGATCCCTGCTAGCACGCTGGCAGCCCACAGGGCCAGCGACTGAAAGTGAGGTTGAGCTGGCAGCCAGAGCAGAATCGCATTGGGGGTAGGCAGCCCACAGGCCTGGCAGGCGGGGTCAGAGCCCCACCAGTGCTCTGGGGCCAGCAGATCTTGGCAGACAGGTTGGAGGGGAGCTCTGGAGGCCTGATCTCCCCTCATCCAGCAAACTCCCTTGTTTGGGACCACTCACATCCAGATGTTGTTGGACCAGGGAGGTCCAACCTGATGGGTAATACTTATGACAATAAATATTATCATAATTCTACCTAACATCCTTAAACTATGTGGGGCCAGATTTTAAAGGTATTTAGATGCTATGGGATTTTCAAAAGTGCTAGATACCTAATTCCTATTAAAATCAAAGGCAGTTAGATGCGTATTGTAGTAAAATGAAGGCCTAAACATAAGCCCATGCAGCACAGGCCTGGTTTGAGGCCTAGCTAACAATGGGCAAAACATAGCTAACAAAGCAAAGCTTAGATGCGAACAAGAGGCAGGCCCCAGATCACAGAAATTGGCACAAGCAGGGCTGAGAGTGCAAAACACTAATTAGTAATAGGTCCAGGTGCAGAACAATAATTGGTACTGGTGATAAGTGGAAAGCACAGAATATCACTAGCTCACTAAAAAAAGACCTTGTTGCCCACTCCTCACAGATATAGACCCAGGTTCAAGAAAGGGTCTAAAATGACAGCATGATAAATAGAAATGATCTAGTCAAACCACAAGGTACAGGGATAGAAATGTAGCCGTGTTAGTCTGGTCTAGCTGAAACAAAAAGCAGTACCATGTAGCACTTTAAAGACTAACAAGATGGTTTATTAGGTGATGTGCTTTCGTGGGCCAGACCCACTTCCTCAGATCAAATTTTGGAAGAAAATTGGCATGACCAGATATACCAAAGGATACAATCAAAAAAATGAACACATATGAAAAGGACAAATCAAATTTCAGAACAGAAGGAGGATGGGGGGGGGGGGGAGGTAAATGTCTGTGAGCTAATGATATTAGAGGTGATAATTGGGGAAGCTATCTTTGTAATGGATAAGGTAATTAGTGTCTTTGTTAAGACCTAGGCATAAAGTGTCAAATTTAAGCATGAATGACAGTTCAGAGGATTCTCTTTCAAGTCTGGTGTTAAAATGTCTTTGAAGCAGGATGCAGGTAATCAAGTCGTTGAGACAATGCCCTTTCTGGTTGAAATGGCAAGAAACTGTTTTTTCTTTGTGATCCTGGAACGAGGTGTACCGGTAGTTCGAATTAGAGAGCCTAATTCGAACTACCTACTCAGTGCCATGTGTAGCCGCGGGCATGGAGTCCGCACTAAGGGGGATTTAAAAATGGCGGTGCCCGGCAAGATGCAAATGAAGCCCAGGATATTTAAATCCCGGGCTTCCTTTGCAACTTCGAATGCCTACATTTGCCACCCTAGTGTTCATTTTTTTGATTATATCCTTTGGTATATATGGTCATGCCAATTTTCTTCCACTGTTTGATCTGAGGAAGTGGGCCTGGACCATGAAAGCTAATCACCTAATAAACCATCTTGTTAGTCTTTAAAGTGCTACATAGTCCTGTTTTTTGTTTCACAAGGTACAGGGTGATGGGTGGTATCTAAGTAGCATCAGAGGGTGGCAACCTGACAACGTGAGTAGTGAGGTGTGATTTGTTTTTTCCCCACAATTACCCTTTTGCTAAAATAGGATATATAAATTAGTCCAATTATTCTACATACTTGTCAGTATAATTTATTTAGTTTCCCTGAAGGCATCACACAGAAGCCCTCTCACTTCTACATTATATTATAATGCTACCAAACACAATTTGGCACAGTTTTCAGTATCATGGGTAATATCTGCTTGGATTTCAAAAGCTACAATAGACCCTTCTTATAATTCATTCATGAATATGCAACTGTGCAAGGACACTTACAGTAACTATGTTAGACCAATGCCAAAGGCACGTAACAGTGCTGTATTTCAACTCAACATTCTTGTAAATTGAGTTATTCTAAATCAAAACCCTTCTTCATGCAGATATTTGATACTATCAAAGCACTGTGATAACTATTGGGATGAGGCTCTGACCTTGCTTTGGTGGATTCCACTTTTCCTGGTGGATTATTCTTGCCTCAGAGACTTACTGTGACCTCAACAAAGCTCTTCTCTCTCTAGAGGCTAGGTTCACAACCTACTGAGACACTTCCATCATAGGCTAGCCAAACAGTCTCTGTTTCCCCTTGGGTTTAATAAGAACAGCTTAGCCTCCTGTCTAAGAGGGGTCTCTCCAGGCCTCCCAGGGGCTGTCACTGTAGTAGATCAGAAAGGATTGAGGGAAACCTGGGCACACCCTCTTCTTTTGGTTCCAGCCCAGGGACCTGGTGGCAACCAGAGCTACTAAACTTCCCTAGATTGCTTCCCTTTGTTCCCCTTCTTCCCCCACTCAGTGCTTCCTTTATCTTACCTCAGGGCTCCATTCTCTGTGGCTAATTGGTGTTTTATTTTCCAGTTCTATAGCAGTGTTTCCTCTCTAGCTCCTGTTCCTGAGACTGACTAGAGGGAGAACTGTTAACCAGTGGGGCCTTAATTTAAGCCAGGTATCCACATTAGCCTGACAGCCTCCAACTGACTTTCTGAAGAGTCAGATGACCACAATAGCCTTTGTTCTGGATTATTCTGGGAAGAGGAAAATGTTTATCCAATGGCCAACATATCTATCGCCTTCTACTCTGCTGTATCTCACTGGTCTGGGTCAATCACATTATAAAGACCTGATCACCAAGCAGCAAGTTATAAGCTGCAATATAACAGAAAATAGCAGCTCAGCTAATATTGCTCAAAAAGGAATACAGTGTAGTACATTAAAGTAAGTTTAAATAATCATTGAGCAGATCAACCACTGTCTGACCTATTTCCAGTGGTAGAAATTGTAACAATCAAGAAAACAAATCAGGAAACCCAATCTTCAGAATCATTTGTTTGTTAATCAAAAAAGGCCATTTTCAAAGATACTGAGAGAGACAAAAAATATTTTTTGTTTGATTTTACATAAGCAATGGAGGGAAAACAAATGCAACACTCACATTTCTCACTGAAATTAGTGACTGCATTTACAAATATTAAATTTCAAATGCTTATAGCATATTTGAAGTTTTCCCAATTATAATTCCTTTTTGGTATTTACTGTAATAAAACGGAACACAAGAAATTTACTAAATTCATGTTGGAGTCAAATGTAATTCTATATGTACATATTTATTCTGCCTCTGTATTCCAAAATCATTCACCAATGAGCTTCTGATATCTTTTTCATAAACAAAAGTTAGGTTTTATTTATCACCACAACAAAACAAGGAAACAAACAATAAAATAGTATCAAATGGAAATACTATCTAGTATTTCAGCTCTGGTGAACAACTACACTTCAAAAGGGAGGAAGTTTCAAGAAATCAAAAAAAATCACTAAGCAGGACACCAGAACAATTTAAGACACTGAAGAACTCTGGATCTGGACCATAGTAATTTACCATCAGAACAGCCAGTCAGTGTTGGGGGGGAGGGGAAAAGGAATGAGTATGAAATAAATATATATTCCTTGGGAGTGGCAGTGGTTTTTTTTTATGTCTTCATCTAGTTTTATTCTCACATGCCATAACAACTACCCTATTTTGATACATATGTCTGTGAATGACCTACATATGTGACCTGTGCAGAAGTTACCCCAAGAAATATCAAACCAGATAATATTTTAGAATTTAGGCCAGTTCAGGAAACATGATTGCCACCGGCTGTGGCTTCCTTTGCCTTATTAGAAAATCCTTCTTTTAATTTCACACTCAATCTCTCTTTCTATGCACTCCAATAGATCCTTGCATGTCCGGCAATAATTTAGTCCTCAACGCTGACCAGAGAAGATATTATTTATTTTCCAAGTGGCTGGATAATTGCAGTGGAAGAAATGTTATTGTAGGGAATTTCTTGGCTTTTTAGTATTTGATTTATCACTTCTGTATTAATGGAAATTTTGTACTTACAGGTTAAACCTCCCTGGTCTGGCACTCTTAGGACCTGAGTGGTCCCGAACCAGGGATTTTTATGGATGATCAAGGTTTTCCTCCTAGCCATCATCCCTGCTCCCATGCACCAACCCTGGCCCCAGGGTTCTGCTCCTAGCCAAGTCGGATCTGGATTCTGCATTCCCAGCCACACCGAACCCACTGCCAACAGCACTGGGCTGTGCTTCTGACCCTGGCCATCACGTGTCACAGCTGGGCTCTCTGCCCCAGCAATATCTGAAGTCCTGCCAGACCACGGATGTTGCCAGACCAGAGAGTAGCATATTTAGAGTTTCAACCTGTAATTCCTTGGGTTATACTTGGGCAGGTGTGTGGGTGGGAGAGGAAAGGGATAAATAAGGAAGGCCAACACTATTCTGCTTTGCAACATTTGCAAATTCTTTGAACAGAACCTAGCCATCTTGCAGAGTTTGTCATTATGAAGGTCTCAGAGAAATGAATCTTTAACTCAGTCATCCAAAATAATGGAAATAAATATTATTTTAGCTTTCTTGATACATTCATAACTTAAAACATTTCCAAACGAATTCCTTCAAATCTGCTTTTATGATGGAATAGAGTGAGGAATCAAGGGGTAATTTTTTGAGTGCTATCAAACTAGTGAAGTTCAATGTTCCCAGTTTCAGCTGTTTCTGATTCTAAAAACACTTCAGATTAGAATGTGGTATAAAATGTAGGTGTTTTTGTTCCATAATTATATAACTAAAAAATAATCAATTTCCCTAAAGTTTCCTGAAACAATTAATTTTATGATCGAGATGAAGGATGGCAAATTTCACTGCAAATGGAATTTGAGCTCTCTCCTCTTGGCTTCTAAAGGAGTCCAGTAATCCCTTTTTGGACTTCCATCCATATGTCTCCTATTCCTACCATTCCAATAATTCAGCATTCACTAACAACCCATCTTCCAGAGTAGTGGAAGTACTACTCTGTTGCACAAAACTCATACCTCCTCATATTTATGGGACAGATCATCAAGTTTTACATGATTATTTAATGAACTATTCATATGCTATCATTGTACATACCCACAAGGGGAAGAAAGTATGTGAAGGGAATTTTATCACTGATTTTTCTTTATTTTTCTTTTTAAAGATGAATGTTAGTGTTCCACAGATTATTGTGATTATTAAGTATTATAATATATACTGGCCACACAAAGAAACAAAGAGATGCACATTTTAATACATACACATTTTCAACATTGAAAAATTAATAGAATATAAAAAAGTTTGATGTAGAAAGGTATGGCAACACAGTTTTCTTTTTTGCGTTAGAAAGCGATTTTATGAAATATTGCACTATCATGTTTTAAATGTTAAAAAGCAATAAAGGTTCTGGAAATAGAGAAAGACACTGTGTGGATTTCAGGATGCCTGCCAAGATGATTTAGTATTCTTTGGAATCTCTATGGATGATTGAGAAAGGAGTACACAATGATGGCAGCTTGTAGCTGGAGCAAGGCATTGAAATATGGATGGAGATAAAGCTTCATGATGACCAGCATCAGAGGTGGAAAGACTTTGTTGTTCAGTTACAGAGCATTGCTAATTCATGGGCATGCCCTACCTGTGGATGGGATTGTTACTCATTGGACTTAAAAGCCTTGAAAGAACTCATCAGCACAGATTCCATGTTCTGTAAAGAGTGATGGTGCCATTGACTGACACATCAAATACAAAACCAAACCAAAATTTATAATGCTAAAGTAGCCATTTCACTGAAACTAGGATGAAAAAAATCTGAAATTTGCCTAAAGTGGAAAAATTGAATACAAAATTATAGCAAAAATGTATATTCCTTACTGACCAGATTTGCAATTGCATTCAGAGTAAAGACAACACTTTATGAATCTTATCTGTGAATTTCTGGGCTTCTTTTGTGGGTTTTAGTCAAACATTTAACATTAGTAAATGCAGTTTTCTGTTTGATTTAATTAGCTATAATCATACTGAACTATTTAAAGTGGATACCCATGATGCATGACATGTCTTTTCAAATAGGTGTACAATTATTGTGGAAATGAATGTAATAGTAGCATCCACTAGCCTTAGGCAATTACAATTACAAGAAGTACTTGTTTAGTTAAAAGGTCACAATCTCATGTCTTGAATTTGCTTGCAACACTCTTGTCATTGTACAAGTTCTAACAATGAAGGCATATTTTTAACAACCACAATTTAACAATTTAACTTAAGAAATAAACTTAAAACCAAAATATATAATTCCCACATAGCTTGGAACATTTTAGTGTTTTATTTAGTATATATATAAAACTATATATAACTATATATATAAACTAAACTATACAAATACTATATACAAATGAAAATTAAAGATTAAACATTTGCACCAAATCTTATTTCATAATCAAACATTTTATAACTTTACCTTTTGATAGCTTTTCTAAGCAATGTTACATTGGCCAATTTTCAGAAACCCTAATGATAAGATAATGATAATTTATAGTACTCCATGAATTGCTAAGATTTTTGAAATGACCCTTTAAAAATTACATTCATCCTTAAATCCTCCCCACTGTCTCTTGATTAACTCACTCACATTTTTCTGGCTATTACTAGCATGGCTTCTTAGCCTCCAGAGAAAAGGCTTGGGAAGTGGTTTTCAGTACAGTTCAAGTCAAATCAATCAAGCACTGTTGCTCTTCCTTCATCCACCCACTGTGTATTAGTGACCTGGTTCCTGAAGCCAGAATTCTTTGCCAGAAACCAGCCTTCTAGTTTGAAATGTAACACATTACAGCTGCACTGATGTAACATAATTAGTCACTTTTACATTTACTGCCAGCAAACTGTCACACAGCATTTGGTACTTTTCTTTAAAGTGCAGAATTGTCAGGGCATCAGAAAATAATAAGGCGATCACGCAGATAATGATTTTTAGTTACCATAGGAACTTGTTGATGAACATAGAAACTGAGTTACTGCTCCTAAACATGCAGTAGATGGCAATACTTTAAGTTGAGTTGGAAGTAAAATAACCACTTACTATATACTGATAACCCCTTTTGTACAAAAAATGTCTACACGTATTCAAGAAGGATTCACATGGGTCCTTCAGTAAATAGTATGTCAAATGTTTGATAAACTCTGGGGACAGATCAGTGTTAGCTGATTGCATGTAAATTTCCATCAATTTAAAAACCATTTGACAAATTAATGAATTTGGAGATGACCACTGACCAACTGTCATTTTAATTCCTTCTTCAACTTTGATGGGATGAAATTCCACAAGTGTTTTAAATATAGAAAAAATGTTTTACAGATGGGAAGAAAGCCCTTTTACAATAGTTTGGCCAAGCCATGTAACAAGAGATACAATTAGTATAATGTAATTGCTGTGATGTCCTGTTTTACTTCTGAATTATGCATAAACTACTAAACTGAGGCATAGAGACTTAGGTAAACTCGGCTCAGGACTAAAATACTTGAATATGAGTAATAAATTGGAAATGAATGTCACCTTGCATATTGACGATGGATGTAGAAGTAGAATGCACAATGCTATGTTTATCCATGATACTGTATCATATGGTAGTGTCAACATTTGACATAGCACTGTAAATTCACTATTCTGAACAATAAAAAGAGAGCAGGAGGAAGTAGGTGAGTAGATTAGAGGAATAGAGAATGAACAAAACCTCCTTACTACCAAACTACTTCACTAGAACAGCCATGCTAGATTAGACCAGTCATCTATCTAGTCAAACGTCCTCCTAGTGTCCAATACCAACCACTTCAGATGATGAAACCCTGAAGTAGGCCATCATGAGGTAACCTCATCTCTGATGAAATTTCCTTCTTACCCTCAATAGTTTATAATCCAAATTTGGAAGTTTCTATCCTTTCTAAAGATATTTAAAATATTTACTATTATAACTGGGTGTTCTTCCATTCCAATGGTCTAATCCATTTTTTCAGTCCTGTGAGCTTCTCACCTCAACAGTGTTCTGTGGCCATGAGATTCGCAAGCAAGTTGTGCTTTGTATAGAATAAAAAGCATTTACCAGTTTTGAATTTGATAGTTTTGAATTTCATTGAATCTCTCTTATTCTTCTATTCTGAGAAGAAGTGAACAAAACTTCATTGTTCACCTTCTTTGTACTATTGACTACCAACTCCCCTTATTTGTCTGCTTTCCAAGGTAAACAATCCCAATCTTTTCAGTCTCTTTCCAGATCCCATCTGGATCTGACAACCCTGAAACCCCCGAGAGACCGGCCAGATGCCCAGGTACACACTGAGGGGGAGAAGGAAAGTGGCCCAGGGAAGATTGAGGATGATTAAGTGCCTCACGTCTGCGTATTTCGGGCTGGAGCCACCGCTGACCCAGCAGACGACTATGCTGCTACTATTAGGGCCCTGGGCTAGAACGCAGTGGGGTGGGTGAGCCTGAATCCCCCCTGCTACGCACATACCGGGTGTTAGTCTCCACCTCTCCACCCGGTGAATTGGAGTGCTACCACAGGTGAATTGCCTGCACCTCTCCTGAGCAAGTCGACAGACTATTGCCTACTATTTGACTGTTTGTTTACTGTTCTGCCCTGACCTATCCAGGGCCCCCTGAACTTTTTTTGCTGCCCGATCTGAAACAAGGCCTGGGCTCCCTGAACTGTTAGAATTGCTTGTTTGCTACCCCTCCCTGAACCAGGGCTGGAGATCTTTAACAGTGTTTATTTGCTGCCTTGCCCTGAACCAGGGCCAGGGCTTCCCAATTGTTGACTGTGTTTACTTGCGGCCCTGCCTGAAACCAGGCCTGGGCCACCAAACTCTCATCCAGCCTGTGTTGGTTTACTACCCTAAGAGGGACTGAGTCATCCATCTGCCATCCAGACCGGCAATCTGGAGAAGTGTGCTGCTTACTGGGAGCTCACATTCAACATGTGATCATTAGTCTTCCAAAAGTGATTAAACCTTCAGATCGCTACCCCTTCCTGCTTCTCCATGTAGGAACTAACGATATGGCCAAGAATGACCTTGAGTAGATAACAGCAGATTATGTAGTGCTGGGAAGAAGGATCAAGGAATGTGAAGTGCAAGTGGTGTTCTCGTCCATCCGGTTGAAGGAAAAGGTCCAGGTAGGGATAGTCGAATTGAGGAAGTAAATGCTTGGTTGCACAGGTGGTGTCAGAGAGAGGGTTTTGGTTTCTTCAAGCATGGAACTCTGTTCTGGGCACAAGGATTGTTAGGAACAGATGGGATCCACCTAACCAAGAGAGGAAAGAGCATCTTCGCGGGCAGGCTTACAAACCTAGTGAGGAGGGCTTTAAACTAGTCTCATTGGGGGATGGTGACCAAAGCCCTGAGGTAAGCGAAGAAGTCGGATACTGAGAAGAAACACAAGGAGGAACGAGCAACAAAGGAGAACCCCTGACTTGAATGGAGAAGGTAGGGCGGTCAACTGGCTATCTAAGGTGTTTGTACACAAATGCAAGAAGCCTGGGAAACAAACAGGAAAAATCAGAAGCCCTGGCACAATCAAAGAACTATGGTGGGATGACTCGCATGACTGGGGCACTGTCATGGAAAGGTATAAACTGTTCAGGAAGAAGAGGCAGGGGAGAAAAGGAGGAGTTGCATTGTATGTAAGAGAGCAGTATGATTGCTCGGAGCTACAGTACTTAGAGGGAGAAAAGACTGTTGAGAGTCTATGGTTTAAATTTACAGGTGAAAGCAACAGTGGTGATGTTGTGGTTGGTGTCTGCTATAGATCTCCAGATCAGGTAGATGAGGTAGACAAGGCTTTCTTCAGACAACTGAAATAAGCTTCCAGATCGCAGGCCCTAGTTCTCATGAGTGACTTTAATCACCCTGACATCTGTTGGGAGACCAATACAGTAGTACACAGACAATCGTGGAAGTTTTTGGAGAATGTTGGAGATAACTTCTTGGTACAAGCACTGAAGGAACTGACAAGGGGCCATGCGCAGCTTGACCTACTGCTCACAAACAGGGAGGAACTAGTAGGGGAAGTAGAGGTGGGTGACAACCTGGGAAGCAGTGATCATGACATGGTAGATTTCAGGATCCTGACCAAAAGAAGAAAGGAGAGTAGCAAAATACATACCCTGGACTTCAGAAAAGACGACTTTGACTCCCTCAGAGAACTGTTAGGCACGATACCCTGGGATGCTTACATGAAGGGGAAAGGAGTCCAGGAGAGCTGGCAGTATTTAGAAGAAGCTTTATGAAAGGCACAGGAAGAAACCATCCCGATGTGCAGCAAGAAAAGCAAATATGGTAGGCGACCAGATTGACTTACCGGGGACATCCTTAGTAAGCTTAAACACAAAAAGGAAGCTTACAAGAAGTGGAAACTTACACAGATGACTAGGGAGGGGTATAAATATATTGCTCGAGAATGCTGGGGAGTTAGCAGGAAGATGAAAGCGCAATTGGAATTGCAGCTGGCAAGGGATGTGAAGGATAACAAGAAAGGTTTCTATAAGCATGTTAGCAATAAGAGGGTAATGCAAGAGGGCCTGGGGCCCTTACTGGATGAGGGAGGTAACCTAGTGACAGATGATGTAGGAAAAGCTGAAGTGCTCAATGCTTTCTTTGCCTCTGTCTTCACGGACAAGGTCAGCTCCCAGACAAATGCACTAAGCAACAAAGTATGAGATGGAGGTGGACAGCCCTTGGTGGGAAAAGAACAAGTTAGGAACTATTTAGAAAAGCTAAACATACTCAGATCCATGTGCCCTGATTTAATGCATCTGAGGGTACTGAGGGAGTTGGCAAACATCATCACAGAGCCTTTGGCCATTATCTTTGAAAACTCATGGAGATCGGGAGAGATCCCGGATGATTGGAAAAAGGCAAATGTAGTACCCATCTTTATAAAAGGGAAGAAGGACAATCCAGGACACTATACACCAGTGAGCCTCACTTCAGTCCCCTGAAAAATCATGGAGACGATCCTCAAGGAATCCATTTTGAAGCACTTGGAAGAGGGGAAAATGATCAAAAATAGTCAACATGGATTCACAAAGGGCAAATCGTGGCCGACAAATCTGATTAGCCTTGATGATGAGGTAACTGACTCTGTGGAAAGTCAGTGGATGTGATAGATCTTGACTTTAGCAAAGCTTTTGATACAGTCTCCCACAATATTCTTGCCAGCAAGTTAAGGGAATATGGATTGATAAATGAACTTTAAGATGGATAGAAAGCTGGCTAGACTGTCGGGCCCAACGGGTAATGATCAACGTCTCAATGTCAGGTTGGTGGTCAGTTTCTAGCGGAGTGCCCCAAGGAGCTGTTCTTGGACCAGTTTTGTTCAACATCTTTATTAATGACCTGGATGAGGGGATGGATTCCACCTTCAGCAGGTTCACAGATGACACTAAGCTGGGGGAGAGGTAGATATGCTGGAGGGCAGGGATAGGGCCCAGAGTAACCTGGACAGATTAGAGGATTGGGCCAAAAGAAATCTGATGAGGTTTAAGACGGACAAGTGTAGAGTCCTGCACTTGGGACGGAAGAATCTCAAGCATTGTTATAGGCTGGGGACCGAATGGCTAAGTAGCAGTTCAGGATTACAGTGGATGAGAAGCTGTCTATGAGTCAACAGTGTGCCCTTGTAGCCAAGAAGGTGAATGGCATATTAGGGTACATTAGGAGGAACATTGCCAGGAGATTCAGAGAAATGATTATTTCCCTTTATTCAGGTCTGGTGAGGCCACATCTGGAATATTGTGTCCAGTTCTGGGCCCCCCACTATAGAAAGGATGTGGACACATTGGAGAGGGTCCAGCAGAGGGCAACCAAAAATGATTAGGGTGTTGGAGCGCATGACCTATGAGGAGAGACTGAGGGATTTGTGTTTGTTTAGTCTGCAGAAGAGAAGAGTGAGGTGGAATTTGATAGAAGCCTTCAACTTCCTGAAGGGAGGCTCCATAGAGGATGGAGAAAGGCTGTTCACAGTAGTGATGGATGGCAGAACAAGGAGCAATGGTCTCAAGTTACAGTGGGGGAGGTCTAGGTTGGATAATAGAAAAAACTATTTCACTAGGAGAGTGGTGAAGCACTGGAATGGGTTACCTAGGAGGTGGTGGGAACTCTATCCCTAGACGTTTTTAAGTCTTGGTTTGACAAAGGCCTGGCTGGGTTGATTTATCTGGGATTGGTCCTGCCTTGGGCTGGGGGCTGGACTTTATGACCTCCTGAGGTCTCTTCCAGCTCTATGATTCCGTGATACTACCCTGCCCTAAACCAAGGCTAGGGCTTTCGAACTGTTTGCTGGTCGGCTGCCCATCAGCAAGGCTGGGCTCCTGAACTCTTTGCCTGTTGCCCGCCCTGGAGCAAGGCCGGGCTCCTCAACTATTTGCCTCTTGCCCCACCCTGGACCTAGGCAGGATTTATTGGACTACTGACTTGGGGGGTTGTTGTAGTCCCCACCGTAGTGGGGCAGAGTGGCCGCCCACTGACCCGGAGCTGGAGGAACCCCTCCAGGAAGCTGAACCGGCTACACATAGAATCATAGAACCATAGAAGTAAGTAAAAATAAAATAAGATAATGTTATGAATATTAAACTTCTTACAGAAATCATTGATGGCGGCATTTGAATGACCTATTACCCTCAAAAGAAAATTTTTATTACACAGAACATAGTCCCTATCAACACAAGAGCCTATATTCCCTATTTTCTATAAAAATACGCTAATTGAATAACATATTATACCATTATTGCATGTTGTAATTGCTTGTCTTAGACACCCAAAACAAACTGTATTGTTGTGTCTATGCACACTTTGTTTATACTGTTGGATGGCGTACATTGTGTGGTAATATATAAGAAAGGGTAGGATTGTGAAAGATAGAAGAACAATAGTTCCATTAGAAAGTTCTGAGAACATAGTTTAGAAACTCTAGTAAGGTTTTTTAATCATACCCATCACTATGGTATCGGAAATATCTCAGCTCAGTTGTGATTGTTGAGAACTGGAGCTGAATGACTTGTTCAAATGATTTTTCATTTCAATTTGAAAAATAATTTCAATTTATCTATATTTCCAAATTTTCCATTTTCATATTCAAATATTTCAATTTCAGTGACCTGAACAGTCATAACAAGTGCATTTTTATCATAAGTGCTTGAATCTTTTAAGCAAAAGTAATTTAAAGTTATGTAACTAATTTAGGTTATCCAAACAGTTGTGACTCTGATATATTCATAATTAGTGATTAATCTGCAGGCAAACAATTACTCAAGGAACAACTTTGTGAATACTTTTGAATAACAAATACAGATGAAAAAGACACATTTGTTATGTAATTATTTTTCTTCTCCTAATATCTAGGTTAGCCATTCCAACCTTAGATGGCCTTTGTCTCCATTGCTAGAGGAGGCAGAAGTACTGTTAATTAAGGTTTTTAGCTTCTTCCTTTCATGGGAGGGGGATGGGGAGGGAGAAGGGGAGAAGTTGTTTCCAGAGAAGACACATTCTGTGAGAATGCTATATATATTGATATTAAAAATTTGATTATTTTCCCCAAGTTACTCACATAAGCGTAGGAGACAGAAATGTCAAATATAAATGTAAACATTGGACAGTTACATAAGTGGAAGTATGATGAATCTGCCCAGAAAAGAAAGCTAAGGTAACACATTTCCCTTTCCTATTCAAGTCTGCGATATCAATATTGGGATATTTATATCAGTGGAAGCACCAGAGATGGCTTCCATAATTATGTACATAATAAGCAGATTGCATTAACACAACTGTAGCTTCAGTTTATGTAACACTTTTCTATCAAAGTTGGCATCTGCAGGAAAATACATTTAATGAACCGTTTAACCACTTTGCCAATTTGTTTGTATGATGAAGGGGACTTTAGAATCCCTGAAAAGACAAACTGACCTTCTTTGATTTGCAGGAATGATTTTAGACAGTAGAAGCTTTTTTGTTTTCTGTAGGCTTCTTTGAAACAATATTTTTGCAGCTGAATCTTTATTATATTCTTTCCCCTGACTGCCAAATGACATAAAATGAACAGGGATGGAGTTCATGAATGAGAGTGATACAATGATAAGGCACATTTTGATTGCTTTGTGGACATCCAATATTTGGCAGTTTTTCTCCCAGATGTCCTTTAGGGAAAATGTCAGGAGAAATTATATATGGAAGGGAGGAATCACGTTTGGTATGAGTGCCAGAAGTATCACTTTGGCTATGTCTACACCGTGGGGGGGAGGGGGGGGAGTTTTGGGAAAAAGATACGCAAATTCTGAACCGCAATTTGCATACCTTTTTCCACTTTTTTAAGAGGCTTTTCTGACATTTGTCCTGTCTACATGAGGCCAAATGTGGGGAAAAACCTCCTCTTTCAGAAGATCCTTTATTACTTATAAAATGAGGAATACAGGGATGCCGAAAGAATGCACCCGCTTTTTCAGAAACTGTTCCAAAAAAAGAGGACTTGTTCTCTGGACGTGGCAGAGTTTTTCAGGGATACCTGCAATGTAGACATAGACATTGTTGGAATAGAAGGTGCAGAATGAGAATCCATAGACAGTGATCCCACCTCAGATACCCTGGGGGCTGAGATAATGACTACTACAAAGGACACTTTAAAGGAGAGGTAAAATAAAAGAGATGGTTAACTGGGACTATTAAAAATTCCAGAAAAAAGTTATATTTCCATGGTTCAGCTATGGATTTTGAAAGCTGGTAACTAAAGCTGTTTATAGGAGCTGCTTGACAAGAAGGTGAGAAGGAACCCTTCAAAATGTAGAATAGTGTGTTTAACTTGAAAATAAAATAAATCAAAACAAAACTGGAAGTATATTTGTGAAATGTATTTGGTTTAAGAATAAACCAATAATCCATCCTTTAAACCACTGGGGATCAGAGGTTTTTTTGATTACCTTGATTTTGTCAAAGTGGTTGTATGAGCTGCGTTTATTCGAAACTCTAGAATATTCCAAATTGGGGGATGACTTTGTAGAAGACAGGAATATCTCTATCATTCTCTTAATATAGTGTTTCTTTTGAAAGAGGCTCTTGGACAATATCACCAGGCTACTAGAACTGCCATGGAATTCCTTGCAGAATATACTTAGGTAACAACTTTTTTGCTCAATGGGCTCCCAAAACTAAGCTGACTGCAGGTTTGAGATATGGCTGCAGGTTTGAAACAAAACTATTATCTTGAGCCCTGTTGCTGCCATACCCACACTTCCTATCAGAAGTGCATTGTTATCTTTCCCTTCTGAAGCTGCCTTGACTTCTTCTACTGGAGGATCTCAGGTAGCTGCTCCAAGGATGTGGTGCTTGCTGCTTCCCATTGTTTCCACTGCCCGGGAATGGTGAATCACAGCCAATGGAACCTGTGAGGGTCTGTGAGTGCAGACAGTCAATGTCAGCAAAATGTTTTGCAGCCCATTAGTGCAGGGGTGGGGAATCTAAGGCCTGCTGGCCAGATGTGACCCCTGGGTTGCCTGGATCTGACCCCTGAGGCTTAGGGCCTCCCTGAGCATTAGAGAGTCTGTGCTGGCACTCCAGCCCACCCCTCTGCCATCTTTCTGCAGCTCTTGGCTGCCAACTGGTTTTTAAGGGGGTCACAGGTCCCTGACCCAAAAAAGATTCCCCATGCCTGTGCTAGTGTATTATTATGATGAGTTGGGGGTCTAAGGTTGCCGACCCTTGTAACCTAGTCCCTACAAGGGACTATCCTGAGTTTGGTTTATTTGTTTTCAAGTAGTATACAACCTGCTTATTTGAGTGCTTCACGCTTCTCTGGACATAGGAAATACTTAAACAAGAGCAGCACTTGTAGTGGTTGGTCTTCCCCTGTTCCTTTGAAATTTGTGTGGCCTGGCATTTTTTATTGGCATCTGTATGCATACAAAAATGTCAACTTTGCTTCTGAGCACTTCATTGCTAAATGCTTAAGAAGAGCCACCTGAATGACTAGGTTTCTTGTTAAATATTTTAAATTGTCATTTCTGTTCTTAGGGCAGAAGATTGATTTCTAATCACTAGTCACACTGTATTAAATTTTTAAAAGATTAAACAGATGAGCTGAGTAGTTTTAACTTGAAACATATTTTAATCATTAAGCCTTAGCAGAAAGCAGGAGAGCATTATACTGTCATTCATTCATCAACAGGTTAGAGCTGGATACAACGTATCTTAAATGCAATTTGCTTGATTGCCTTCACATTTGCTGCAATATTCTACACATTGGCTTCATTCATTTAATGGCATAATTAGATGGCAGAATCCTTTGATCTTTGCAACAGATAGTAAATTATTAAAATGATGGCAAAATCCTTATTTTTGTAACAAATGTCTCCGAAACAGCTATTCCCAATGTAGCTGTACAGCTGAAAGATAACTATGACATCTTTATCAAGTTTACTTTTCAGGGTGAACCTCTGTGGTTGTAACCCTATTCTGTCCTATAAAAGTCCATATATGATTATAAAACTTCACCAATAATAATTTCCATGGCAACACAAAAGTTAAGGCCTTCATATCAACATAGTTATTTTCTTAACTTAAATCTGAAGGGAAAAAGCTATTTTAAAAAACCTACAAAGACAACTAAATTAACTGTTCTGTTAGCTTTACTATGAGTTAATTGCACTGACTCAGACTTTGCAATACATGTAGGAAATTAATGTTATCTTTCATTCTTATGGAAAGATATTTTTCTAATTAGTTCAAGGGTGCTTTCCAGTATATTTTATAGCTTATTAAAATAGCCTAATATCTTCATACAATATGTATAAGTACTCAAGTGGCTATACTACCTGACAACAAATTCCGTCTTCAGCCAGTTTATTTTCAAGCTATTCTAAAATTATTTAGGCATGCAATAGCAAAATTTAAGGAAGTAAAGATGTATAGTGTGATGAATGAGGGGCAGGGAAGTGGAGAGAAATACCCTTCTCTGAACATACCAGCTATTCAGTTCACTGAAGTCTCTCTCACTAGTTAACTCTTGGGATCTAGCCCTAATTCCCTTACCTGTAAGGGTTAAAACCATTGTCAGTGGGCCTTAGAGAGTCCCTAAGAATGCTATCAAAGTAGGAGGTGAGTTGGCGCCAGGAGAGCCAATGGAAACGGAGCGTAGACTTTTGAATTATAAGCAGTGGCCTTCCTGCTCCAACAGTTGTATAACCAGAGCAGAGCTGGAAGGACACGAATTAATCCAGGGTTGCCTGGCATGGAGAATCCAGTGATAACCATGCCTAGGGAAAGACTAAATCCTGAAACAAAAAATACTTGACTAGATCAGGGAATGTTTAGGCAGAGTCAGGTTATTTTCTTTCATTTTTGGGTTGACTGGAGGTCTCTGTGCTGAGCAACCGTAACTAGCCCCTTACACTGTAATTTTCCAAACTGAATCCCAGAGACTTGATCGTCTGTATTTTAAACTTTTTTTTCCAGTTGCTCTGTAACACTTAGCAGACATGTAGGCTGTGTCTAGACTGGCTAGTTTTTCTGGAAAATCAGCCGCTTTTCCGGAAAAACTTGCTAGCTGTCTACACTGGCAGCTTGAATTTCCGCAAAAGCACTGACTTCCTACTGTAAGAAATCAGTGCTTCTTGCAGAAATACTATGCTGCTCCTGTTAGGCAAAAGCCCTTTTGCGTAAAACTTTTGTGCAAAAGGGCCAGTGTAGACAGCCCAGATTTGTTTTCCGCAAAAAAGCCCCGATCGCGAAAATGGCGATTGGGGCTTTTTTGTGGAAAAGCGTGTCTAGATTGGTACGGATGCTTTTCCGCAAAAAGTGCTTTTGCAGAAAAGCGTCCATGCCAATCTAGATGCTCTTTTCCGAAAATGCTTTTAACGGAAAAATTTTCCGTTAAAAGCATTTCCAGAAAATCATGCCAGTCTAGAAACAGCCATAATGTTTCACCAAGTGTGTTTTCTTTTTGTTGTTAATAACAATCACCCTTTCAAGATCATAATCTGATTCCCGTGTCCTAGAAGGTGGCCGGTTCTGTGTGCACATGACTAAGACTTCAAAGCCAAACACTAAGAAAAATTCAAGTTTTCAAGCATGCTCCAAAAGCAGGGTTAAAGATCTCGAAGGTACCCTGCAGGCAGGAATTCCCAAATGTTACTTCCTGGGTTCTCAAAGGGGTTTTTGCATTTGAGTGATACCAATCCAACACCAGGAAATATGTGACCTTGGGGAGTTTTTAACACAAGCCTTTAGTAGCAGGGTACTTTAAAGTTTCCTGTGGGCCCTCACCTTCTTCACTCAAAATGCCAGAGTGGGGAACAGCCTTGACATCTCATTAAAAGGTAGGGGCTTGTTCTCTCCCTAACCACACTTGTAGGGCATAAATGACTCCACTTATGGAAAAGAGCTCCCAGAATTTCAAACCAATGTATATGCACATAAGTAGGGTTTGTTGGCAGTATGAGCATGCAAACTGACTCTTTAGAGATGTTTTATAGGAGGAATGGCCATTTCCACTGAGGCAATTCTAAATCAGTAAGACCAACAGCTATCATCAGTAAAGAAACAGATTATCCACAACTTAACAACACCCAACAGCAACATCTTGATTTATAGTGTATTGTTTCAAAACTTTTATAATTTGTCCAAAGAGGAAGCACATTTGCAAAGTTCACACTGTAAATTAATACACAGGACTCTATTAGCCAGTCTATTTGAGATTCTGACACAATTAAATTAGAAAAAAAGTACAATTAAAAGACTATTGTGCGTCTTTCATAGCCAGATCTGATGATGCCACTTAACTGGTGTGTACATACATCAGTGTAAACAGAAAAATCCGACACTCTTTACAACTTTTCATGATACCTGTTTTTTAAGATCAGCAATTTTTCAGACAACCAGCCATAAATTTTGTTCTTTAGTTGTGCTACTGTATTAGAACATCCTGAATATACAGCAAAGATTATGTAGACTCTACTTTACAGAGACTAGAAGCTATAGAGTTCATCCTAAAGAAAACTTGCTCAGCCTCAAAACATGAATGTTAGGCTCTGATGACACTTTTATTGTATTGTAAAGAATAAAACTATCACCTTGAATACGTAAATTATATTAATATCATATATATAGTAGCCCAATGTCTGACAGTCTGTAACGCTGCAATGCTGGCTGTTCCCTCTAGGTGGCGCTGTTGCCTGAAATGCTGGCTGTTCCCTCTGGGCAGCCCGTGCTGCACGGGGAGTGTGGGGCCCAAACGTCCGCTTGTACCACATGCTCCCCCACGGCGGCCTGGCTGAGTGGTGCAGAAGTCAGCTGAACACCACGGCGGGAGGCGAAGGGGGACAGGGCAGTGACATGCGGCGTGACAGTGGCTCCAGGCCCTGACCCCTGGCCGTGAACATCACTGCCCCGTCCCCTTTTGCCTCCTGCTGTGGTGCTCGGCTGACTTCTGCGCCACTCAGCCAGGCCACCACATGGGAGCAAGTGGCACAAGCAACCATTTGGGCTCCACACCCCTCATGCAGCATGGGGAGTGTGCACCCAAATGGCCATTTGGGCTCCGTGGTCCCCCGAGTAAGAGACAGGAAGGGGAGGAAAAGAGAAAGAGAGAGACAGATAGAGAGGCAGGAGGTGGAAGAGAGCTGAGGCGGTGGGGAGAGACAGTAGGAGGAGGAGAGAGAGAGAGATGGAGCAAGAGACCAGAGGCTCAGAAGAGAAGACCAACGTGGAGGAGAAACCTGAAAATCCCGTTTAATGATGGGCTAATTGGCTAGTTATCAAATAATCTACGATAAACTGTATTTTGTATAAGTGTGATGAATCAGATACAGTACATACCCCCATACATTTCTAACTAGCTTTTTGATTGAAATTTTGGAGGTGGAAGAGAGTCTGGTCACTTTGGATACTTGTTATTTTCCTTTACAGTTTTAGATTCTAGCCTCATCAGAAGTTGAAAGAAGTTAACATTCTAGCAAAAAGCTTGTTCTCCTATGGTTTCTATATTAATTCTGGAGATATGGTTGCTAATTTTGGCTTGAGACATTCCTGGAGGTTACTTTGCATAATGTAATCTTTGATTAAATTTTAATCTTGAATTCTTGGCAATTCCAGGCCAATCCTTTAGGTTGGCAAACCTATAGATGCAGGATATTTAGAAGACAATCTGGTTTTTTAAAGATATTTAGGCATTATGGCACTTAGTGTGGCAACACCAAGCTGATTTAGAAGTATAAATATTTTTCAAAAGTGATTTAAACCTGTAGGAGCCAAAATCCTATTGACAATCAATGGGAACTAGGCTCTCACACACGTAAGTCAGTTTTTAAAATAGGACAAGCATCACAATGTTGAGCACTACAAGTCCCAAATACCTTTAAAAAAATCTGGATCTAAATGGTTTGCATGTGTTACAAAACATTATATATTTATAAGATGTTTATAGGCTGATAAACTGAAATCATGTTTATTCAAAAATATATTTAGACGTTCTTATACAATACACATAAATCTTAAAACTACACAAACAGCTGTGCACAGAGCAATCACTATATACACAAGCCATTTCTTATAAAAGGATTTCTTGAATATCCAATTGGTTTCCACATATGGCGCATGAAAACTAAAAGATGAGAAAATTTTGGGACTATTGTGACTGCTAGAAACCTATAGAAATACTTCCAAGAAACTAGATAGGCACTAACTGAGTGATTCCCACAAACACAGATCAACCTTGTTCATCTCTCTCAGCTACCAAATCATGTGATAGGGGCTTAGTCTCAAACAGCTGATCAGCTCAGCGCAGCAGCCATTTAAATTTAAATGAAGCGTTGATTATTTAAATTGCTGCTTCATTTTCCTATGCCAGGTAGTCTAATCTACATGCCTTTGTCACCTGAGGCATGTAGTCTAGACGTACCCAGAGTGTAGAAAATTATATCTGCTGCTGGTGCATATGTATTTTCGAACAAGGCATTTTAAGTTGTTAGTTCTCCTTTATTGAAGTAGGTAGCAGAGCAGTACCATGAGAGGAATAGAACAGGAAAAAGGCAGAATTGAGACCTTTCAAAGATTTGTCCCAAGTGAGGGCACATGGGAGTGTCATTTGAGCTCCCCGCCTCAGTTGCCAAAATGTTGTGGGCTGGCCTTGTGTCCCGGACCAGGGAGTTTGCTGGACCGGGGAGGACAGTGCTTCCCTGCTGGCTGCCCCGCTTCCAGACTCCTTTCCCTGTGGTTCCTTACCCTGCCTCGGGCCCTTTAAAGCTGGCCCACCCACTGCCCCAGGGTCTCCCAGAGTTCCTGGCAGGGAATGCTTGGCCACTGCCAGCCCTGCTGCCATAGGATATTCTCCGGCATTCCCAGCTGGGACCACCCACCACCAGGGGTTCTCCAGCTGGGGCTGCCCCACTGCAAGGGCCACCCTGCTGCCTCTGGAGATTTCGACCTCTACCTCTACCAGCCCTGCTTCATCTGGGGGGTTGACCAGTGGAGGGTGCCAGGTCACCCCAACCCCATTTCCAACAGGAGTTTCTTGGGGTTCCTGGATGGAGCTGCCCAGTTAATGACAGCCCCACTGCAGCCAGGGGTTCCCCAAATGGGGTCAGGAGTCCTGGCCATGTGGCCCCGCTAATGCTGGGGGTTCTCCAGCCCAGGTGGGAGATCCCCGGCCACTGCCTGGACCCATTGATGCTGGGGGTTCCAGGGCAGGGGCTCCCCAGATTCTACCTAGCCCAGCTGGAGCTCCCTAGCCCCTGTGTTGCTCTTTGACCAGCAATGTCTCTGGCCTGGACCTGAGAGTCCTGGATTTGGGAGGTTTTACCTATACATGAAATGAGAGGTCACTCTGAATACTAGCCCTTGCTTCAAAACACTCAAATGAAAGGCCCAATCCTACATTCAATAGAACTTGATTTTATGCTTGTGAAACAATTAACATCATGCATTCAGTATTGGGATCAAGGTGAATGAAAATATAGCAAGTGGATGAAGCAGAAAAATTGAGTTGATGGGAGGGAAAAAGTAACTGTAAAATATAAGTTATTATTCTACTTTTTTAATTTCTTGGATTTTAGGAGTTGAAGTCACATTTTAAAGAAATTAAAATAATATTTTTCTGAAAGTGTTTCAGATGGCTTGCAATGAAACACAAACAGACTTCATCTGTGAGCCATAACACTTAATAAGGAGCGTATTTATATGCCAACAAACGCATATATTGAATGTGCTGAGAAGCAAAGAATGGTTCACACACTAGGAATGTGAATTCTTGCATTTGATGTGAGCATTAATTAGCTAATGGTTTTGAAGTGTTTTGAAAATTAAAGAGCGTTAGTTACCATTACAATTAATTATATTTTATAAATCAGTGTGAAATACACATGTATATAATATAAAAAATTAATATTCAAATAGTAGATATATCTTAGTAATGTTCTAATTTTGACTTTGGAATCTGCCATGTAGAATCACACTGAATATCAACAATTAAAGTAGAACTTCAGAGTTATGAACACCATAGGAATGAAGTTTGTTCATTACTCTGAAACGTTCATAACTTTGAACAAAACATGATGGTTTTTCTTTCAAAAGTTTACAAGTGAACATTGACCTAAAATAGCTTTGAAATTTTAGAATGCAGAAGAAAAATGCTGCTTTCTCTTTTCTTTCTTCAGAAGCTTATGTTTAACACAATACTGTACTGTATTTCCTTTTCTGTTATTGCTCTTTTTTGTTTCTGCTGTTGCCTGATTATGTACTCCAAGTTCCAAATGAGGGGTGTAACTGATCAATTCATAACTCTGGCATTCCTAACACTGAGGTTCTACTGCAATAATGATTCTGTTCTAACTGAAAAGCATACTCTGGTCTCCTCTTGTTATTTGGTTTAGTCCAGGCCCACTGATGCGGGTGGTGGTAAAGGTAGCAGTTGCCCTGATCCCACTGATTCTAAGGGACCTGGGGTCTCGGCTGTCCCTGCTGCTACTGAGGCAGTAGCAGTGGCCAGAGCCCTGGTCCTCTGAATGACTGCAAAGGCACCAGAATGACACTCTGGGTGCTCCATGGACCTCTGAGGGCTGGGGTCCCCCAGAGCGAGGGCTGGCAGCCATGACTCCACCACTCCCATCCAAGAACCCACTTTTTCTGGAGGTGCAGAGCCTCCCCCGACACACCTTGCCCTGTGGCTAGCAGATGGCTGTCAGCTCTTCTGGTGTAATAATTCTACTGAGCTAGTCATAGGACAGGGATGATGTTATCTTCCCTGTCCTGCATAGCACGTAGCGCATCACCAGCACTTAAATAGTACACAATTATGCCCAAGCAAAAGGACAGGATTCATACTCTGGCCTATATGATAAATATAACTCACATTAGACCTAATGCAGCATAAGACAACTATGCAGCATGGGGCATTTAAAGTGGTGTTATGACCCTGCCCGGAAAATGATCTCTGATTTATACCTCTAAGCATCCTGAAAACCAGGAATATTAATTCAGCACTGTATTACAGGCACCACATTAATTACAAACACTGGTATGTTTCCTCAAATAACAGGAATTTATTACATCCTGATTTCTTTTACTTAGCAAAATAGTATTACAATTGCTCTCCTAACACTGCAAGCCATTGTGGGTCATATGACATACATAGGTCTTACATGAGTAAAATTATGCATAGGACTTAGAAGGATCAGACCATTTGCCTTTACTGCACCTTGTGAGCTGCTGTCATGATTAGACTTGGGAAAACCAGGCTAGCCTACCAGACTATGTGTATGTATGTATAGTGGCCATCATACCGATGTCACTATTCAGTATACTGTGGTGTTTGTGACTGCAGTTATTACCAGAGTCCAAACTAAAGAAAATACTCCCTGGTATCTGTTTACATTATTGTCACAACAGGGTTCAGATGTTCATGCCAGCTCATAGACTCATAGACTTTAAGGTCAGAAGGGACCATTATGATCATCTAGTCTGACCCCCTGCACAGTGCAGGCCACAGAATCTCACCCACCCCTCCTAGAATAATCCTCTCACCTATATCTCAGATATTGAAGCCTTCAAATACTTTGAAGACCCCAAGATGCAGAGAATCCTCCAGATGTGATCTGTACCCTATGCTACAGAGGAAGGCGAAAAACCTCCAGGGCCTCTGCCAATCTACCCTGGAGGAAAATTCCTTCCCGACCCCAAATATGGCAATCAGCTAAACTCTGAGCATGTGGGCAAGACTCACCAGCCAGACACCCAGAAAGTTCTCTATAGTAACTCCTATCATCCCTGCATTGACCTATTTACCATCGATAATGGTCAACTAGTTACCAAGATCATGTTATCTCATCAAACCATCCCCTTCATAAACCCATCTAGTTTAATCTTGAAGCCAGATAGATCTTTTGCTCTCACTACTTCCCTTGGAAGGCTGTTCCAGAACTTCACTACTCTAATGGTTAGAAACCTTCGTCTAATCTCAAGTCTAAGCTTCCTACTAGCCAGCTTATATCCATTTGTTCTTGTGTCCACATTGGTATTAAGCTTAAATAGTTCCTCTCCCTCCCTGGTATTTATCCCTCTAATATATTTAAAGAGTGCAATCATGTCCCCCCTCAGCCTTCTTTTGGTTAAGGTAACCAGCTACGAAAAGTACAGCGGAAAAAGCCTTTCTGCTCTAGAAGAGGTAGTTCTAGATTCAAGAGCTGCTGGTTTGCCTCCCCAAAGCTTATGTTGTTAAGATAGGAAGTCTTTTAAGGATAAACGGCCCTGGAGAATGAATGAATCAGTATCTAACTTTAGTTATGGGCACAGGAGACAGATATCCCAGGCTGGATCTCACCTCCCCACATTTTTGTTTCTTCCTCACTTCCTTGCCTCCTTCTGAAGGGTAGATTTTATCTTTCCGAGAATGTTTTTACTTCAACAGTTCCTGCTCTGCCTCCTCTCAACCAAATGGCATACTGGGAGGCGAGTTAGAATATCATGGGACACTTGAAATCTGAATTTGAAATTTGAATTTGAAATTGGGCAGATTCATCTTACATTTTAGTAATAGATTTAGAATGAATTTTAAAACATTTTTCCTTGTGGGTTTTGACTTTAGAGCCTTTCATTTTGAGCTCATATTATACACCAGCCTTCACTGTCAGAGTACATATCAGTATCCATTGCAGGATCATTTGGAAAAGAAATGCCAGTCTTTGTATATTTGGCCTTCCTCATAGGTTAGTAATTCACATTCCCAGCTGCACAGAGAATTACATTCTGCACTTTGGAAAGAAGATGGCTTGAATGCTTGACAGTAATTATCACAGCAATCTATGTTTTTCTTTCCATAAATGAATATGCTCTGCAATCTTCCTGGACCGTTAATATTTTATTGTTACTGAAGTAGATTTCTGCCTTACAGTACTCTAACAGTATTATTATAAATGGTCATTTTAATTTAGAGAGAGCTGATGTGACCATGGTTTAGATAGAAGATTTTGAAGACACAGAGGCAGCTGTTGCTCCTGACTATTTCATTCTCTCTCATAGATGGTGCTTAATGGGTATTGAAGTGAAAGACTGGTAGCTTTGCTTGCGGTATCTGTTCCACTATCATTTTCGTCCCCGACTGGCTTCATTAAGAGACAACATATAATTATAATAAAAACATAGGAGCTATCACGAGAATGGTCCCCTAGCTAATGTTAATGGTTACATAATATTGTTATGTAATCATTTCTAAGACATTACAGCATTCATGAGTTCATACCAGTGTGATTGGGAGTACCAACCCCACACTGGGTATGCAGGGTTTAATAAGAGCCTATGGTCTCAATCAGCTTCACCACAGAAGGTGTCAAACCTGGTGAGAGGTGTTAAAAGAGCTGAATATGGCTATTGTGGGCCTAGCCAAGAAACAGAGCAGATGCCTGACTCTGAGATAAGCCTGTCTGGAGTCTGGGAGCTGAGTGGGAGTGCTGGCAGACAGAGCCTACCTGAAGGAAGCTGGGCTTCCTGTTGCAATCCCAAGGGAGCTGGAATGGAATTATGGAAAGTAAATCCACAAAGGATTCTGGGTTTTGGTGGAGGGGCCTGCAGAAAGCCAGATGACTCTTGCTGACTCAGGAACAGCCCTGCAAATGGAACAGGGAAAAGTCTCCTTAAGCAGAACCAGCTATATAATAGAATGTGCTCAGACACTCTGAAGTGGAAGTTGTACACTGGGAGCCCAGGAAATGGCTGACACAAAAGTCCAAGACAGGGTAAGGTTGAAAGTGGTCCAGGAAGTTAGCAAGGGATCTGTGTAATCAGGGTGCTTGGAAGGAAGAGAGTGAAGGCTTGGGTTCCCCTACCAGCTCATCAAGGAAGGTAGTGTTGAACCCCCTCCCTGCAAGGGATAAGGACTGAGTCCCCTCCCCCTTCCCCGACAATAGAGATACGGACTAGTGATCCAGTACTTGGTATGAGGGTCCAACATGAACCAGATGGAATGTGAATTGTTGAACTGTTGGTTTACCCAAGAAGAACTGGCCCTATATGTGACCTAGCTCCTGCTCCAAATGCTGTCACTCTACTGTCAGCAAGGGGTATAAAAACAAGACAGCTGCTATGCCATACTAGTTATCAGAAGGCATGTTAGCTAGTGAATAATATACATAAGAACATACAAATGGCCACACTGAGTCAGACCAAAGGTCCATCTAGCCTAGTATCCTGTCTGCCGACAGTGGCCAATGTCAGGTGTCCCAGAGGGAGTGAACTGAACAGGTAATAATCAAGCAATCTCTCTTCCGCCACCCATCTCCATCCTCTGACAAACTGAAGCTAGGGATACCATTCCTTACCCATACTGGCTCATAGCCACTAATGGACTTAACTTCCATGAATGTATCTAGTTCTCTTTTAAGCCCTGTTATAGTCCTAGCCTTGACAATCTCTTCAGGCAAGGAGTTCCACAGATTGACTATGCGCTGTGTGAAGAAGATCTTCCTTTTATTTGCTTTAAACCTGATGCCCATTAATTTCATTTGATGGCTCCTAGTTCTTCTATTATGGGAACAAGTAAATAACTTTTCCTTATTCACTTTCTCCATACCACTCATGATTTTATATACCTCTATCATATCCCCCCTTTAGTCTCCTCTTTTCCAAGCTGAAAAGTCCTAGTCTCTTTAATCTCTCCTCATATGGGACTTGTTCCAAACCCCTAATCATTTTAGTTGCTCTTCTCTGAACCTTTTCTAATGCCAGTATATCTTTCTGAGATGAGGAGACCACATCTGTACGCAGTATTCAAGATGTGAGCGTAACATTGATTTATATAAGGGCAATAAGATATTTTCCATCTTATTCTCTATCCCATTTTTAATGATTCATACCATCCCGTTTGCTTTTTTGACTGTTGCTGCATGCTGTGTGGATGTGTTCACAGAACTATCCACAATCACTCCAAGATCTCATTCCTAATTAGCCCCCCATCTTATTATATGTATAGTTGGGGTTATTTTTTCCAATGTGCATTACTTTAAATTTATCCACATTAAATTCCATTTGCCATTTTGTTGTCCAATCACTTAGTTTTGTAAGATCTTTTTTAAGTTCTTCACAATCTGCTTTGGTCTTAACTATCTTGAGCAGTTTAGTATCGTCTGCAAACTTTACAACCTCACTGTTTACCTCTTTCTCCAGATCATTTATGAGTAAGTTGAATAGGATTGGCCATAGGACTGATGCTTGGGGAACATCACTAGTTACCCCTCTGCATTCTGAAAATTTACCATTTATTCCTACACTTTGTTTCCTGTCTTTTAACCAGTTCTCAATACATGAAAGGATCTTCCTTCTTATCCCATGATAACTTAATTTACATAAGAGCCTTTGATGAGGGACCTTGTCAAAGTCTTTCTGGAAATCTAAGTACATTATATCTACTGGATCCCCCTTGTGCACATGTTTGTTGACTCCTTCAAAGAACTCTAATAGATTAGTAAGACATGATTTCCCTTTACATATACGATGTTGACTTTTGCCCAACAAATTATGTTCTTCTATGTGTCCAACAATTTTATTCTTTACTATTGTTTCAACTAATTTGCCCAGTACTGACGTTAGACTTACCAGTGTGTAATTGCTCTGATCGCCTCTAGAGCCCTTTTTAAATATTGGTGTTATATTAGCTATCTCCCAGTCATTGGGAACAGAAGCTGATTTAAAGGATAGGTTACAAACCATAGTTAACAGTTTCACAATTTCACATTTGAGTTCTTTCAGAACTTTTTGGTGAATGCCATCTGGTCCTGGTGACTTGTTACTGTTAAGTTTATCAATTAATTCCAAAACTTCCTCCAATGACACTTCAATCTGTGACAAGTCCTCAGATTTGTCACCTACAAAGGATGGACAGGTTTGGGAATCTCCCTAAAATCCTCAGCCATGAAGACTGAATCAAAGCATTCATTTAGTTTCTTTGTAATGACTTTATTGTCTTTAAGTGTTCCTTTTGTATCTCGATTGTCCCAAGCCTTTCTCCCTCCCCCGGTTGTTTAGCAAGCTTCCTGCTTCTGATGTACTTAAAAAACATTTTGTTATTATCTTTTGGCTATGCCTACAGAGGCGCAATCTTGCGCCAGAAGTATCCAAATGAGGCTAAGCATGGAATATCACCAAGCTTCATTTGCATATCTAATGAGCTGCCATTTTTGCAGAAGAGACTCTTGCGCCAGAAGGAGCTGTCTACAGTGCCCCCTCTTGCTCAAGAAAAACCCTCTTGCGCAATGCCGTTACTCTGATTATTTTCAGGAATAACGGCAATGCGCAAGAGGGTTTTTCTTGCACAAGACGGGGCAGTGTAGACAGCTCCTTCTGGCACAAGAGCCTCTTCCGCAAAAAATGGCGGCTCATTAGATATACAAATGAGGCTCAGTGATATTCCACGATATTTGCATACTTCTGGGGCAAGATCGTGCCAGTGTAGGCTTAGGCTTTGAATTTTTCCTCACATTCACAAGTGAGCTTTTGTTGTCCCCCTCTCATTTCTATTAACTTATCTAGCCTGTCAACTTGATAGTGCACTTCAACACACTTCCACTGCTTTAGCCAGTTTGATTTTAACTGCCTTAAACAGTTCATCATATATATTGAAAAAGATATAAGGGGAGAATTCTTTCATGTTGGAAAACACTGATACACAAAACATCCATCAACTTCTCATCTTTAGCCATATCTGATCTTTAAGGATTTCAGGGTGCCACACAAGGAACTCATAAAGAGGGTTATTTGAACTGATAGTTATCTGATTTGAACTGACACCATACATTAGACATGGCCTTGTCTAACAGTTGCAAATGTGACATAAGGGTCCAAATGACAGCATTTTTTCTTGGGCCTGCTGTATCTGCTGGAGAAGAAATGTGTTTGAGACTGTGGAAGAAATAGAAGATATTATTTCCTGAGTGAGTTAGTTGGAAAAAAGTTCTCAAACATTAGAATGGAAAGGAAAAAGTGAGCTAAGAGTCCTAACTGAGAAGGATGATGTATCAACTGGAGTAAGTTTTAGTGAACAAAGTGGGATGCAAAAGCAATTTACAGTCTATGAGTATGTCTGCACTTGCCCCCTAGTTCGAACTGGGTAGGCAAATGAAGCATACTGAAGTTGCCAATGAAGCGTGGGATTTAAATATCCTCTGCTTGATTAGCATATTGCGGCCGGTTGCCATTTTAAAATGCCGGTAGCCCAAATTAACTTGCCACGTGTAGACACGGTAGTCCTATCCAAAACCCTTCCCTGTAATTAATTGTTACTCCTTGTGCAACGAGCAGTAACAGTTAATTCGCGGGAAGGGTTTTGGATCGGACTACTACGTCTACACGCGGTAAGTTAATTCGGTCTACTAGCATTTTAAAATGGTGGCTGGCCGCAAATATGCTAATCAAATGTGGGATATTTAAATCCCGTGCTTCATTAGCAACTTCAATATGCTCCATTTGTCTCCCTAGTTCAAACTAGAGGGCTAGTATAGACATACCCCATGGGAGAACTGATACAAGAATACCAATGACTAGTGACAACTTAGATCAATGGGGAAAGAAAGAAAGACAGAACGAAAGAAAGGTGGAGAGATTAGATTAAATCTATCAAGTGAAAGAAATAAGTAGTAACTATATCTCAAGGCATACAAGTGTGTCAGTGAGGGTATGTCTACACTACAAAGTTAATTCGAACTAACAACCGTTAGTTCGAATTAACTTTCATAGGTGCTACACAGGCAAACCGCAAGTTCGAACTTAATTCGAACTAGGTAAACTTCATTCTACGAGGACTAACGCCTAATTTGAATTAAGTAGTTCGAATTAAGGGCTGTGTAGCCACTTAATTCGAACGAGTTGGAGGCTAGCCCTGGTGGCCACTCTGGACACAACCAGGGAAACTCATCTGCCCCCATCCCAGGCACGAGCCAGCCACCCGCTGCCACCCAGCCCTCTCTCCAGGCTGGCGGCTCCCAGGAGCCTGCCCAGGGCCGCAAGAGTCGGGCTCCCGTCTGGTCTAGTGCGGAGATCGTGGACCTCATCCAGGTTTGGAGGAAGGCCTCCAACGTCCACGATCTCCACACTAGGCACAGGAAAGCGGCCATCTAGGGCAGGATAGCTGCCAGCCTGGCCACCAAAGGCCACATGCGAACCCAGGAACAGGTTTGAATGAAAATCAAGGTGGTCCAGTGAGACTCCCAACCCTGAGCCCTATGCATAGAACATAAGAACGTCCATACTGGGTCAGACCAAAGGTCCATCTAGCCCAGTAGCCTGTCTGCTGACAGCGGCCAACACCAACTACCACGGAGGGGATGGACCGAAGACAATGACCAAGCTATTTGTCTCGTGCTATCCGTCTCCAGCCTTCCACAAACAGACACCAGGGACACCGTTCCTACCCCCTGGCTAATAGCACTCCATGGACCCAACCTCCATGACTTTATCTAACTTCTCTTTAAACTCTGTTAGGGTATGTCTACATTACCACCCTAGTTCGAACTAGGGTGGTTAATATAGGCAATCGAAGTTGCAAATGAAGCCCGGGATTTAAATATCCTGGGCTTCATTTGCATCTTGCTGGGCGCCGCCATTTTTAAAGCCCTGGAAGTTCGGACTCCGTGCCCGCGAAGTAACGGTAGTTCGGATTAGAGAGCGTAATCTGAACTACCTACTCCATGCCGCATGTAGCCGCGGGCACGGAGTTCGAACTACCGGGGCTTTAAAAACGGCGGCGTCCCCCTCCCCTCTCCCACCATCTCTTCACCAGGTGCCCGGGGGTGAGACTGCGCATGCGCCAGGCGCTCGGGGGTGGGGCTGCCCATGTGTCGCACACTCGGGAGTGGCATCATGCTCCCAGGGTTTGGGGACGCACGAATGACTCAGGCCAGCCCTGGCTGTAGCTCTTATAGGGTCCAAGTTGTTAGCGCACAAACTTACAAACATTCTCCTTAATATATTAGATAGGGTGGTACTTGGACAGATGTGGTAGAAGAAAATCAGCTTCTCTGCATATGTGGGGCACAGGCTGGCAGTTAGGGAGGTGTCAGGCGAATGGTTTGGAGAAGCGGGGTACTGTCTGTTAGGGAGGTGATGGGGAAGGGGGAATGGCAGCATGCAAATGAGCCGACTCTGCTCTCCCTTCCTCCTTCTCTCACTCCCCCTTCCTCCTTGTCTCTCTCCCCCGTTTGTGTCTGGCCCAGCACCGGTTTTAACCATCAGCGCCCTTTTTCATGCCGGTGTCCCTGCCTGTGTCCCTGCTCTCCTCAGGTCTACCTGCCTGCTGGTTTGCACGCCAGCTGAGGCACGCCTGCGCCTTGAAGGCAGTCCTCCACGCACTGCCTCCGTGCAAGTGCCACAGGCCCAGAACAGCGGCAGCCTGGGAGTACTTTGCCACCCGCAGAGCTAGTGTGTGTATGGGATGGTGAGGCCCCCGTCACACCCTCCCACAGTACCTTAAAACCTTCTCCTGGAGGAACGATTATACCATGGAAAGTTTGGTTGCGGTAGGTCTTATAGTGTCCAAGTTATTAGAGCACAAGCATACAAACATTCTCCTTTATATATTAAATATTAGTCATTGGTTGTTTAGGGATCCTCATAAAGTGTCTTGGCATGCTAAGGCAATTGGTGAAATTAATCATTTGCAATTTTGAGGGTGAAGTAGTAACACAGCTTTAATTTTGCTACCTTTTTCTTGTGAAAAAGGAATATTAATGCTCTAGGAATCCCAGAACCCCCCGTTACTATTTCAGTTTATTGTGTCTTACAGGAACAGCCGTTTGTATTATGAATCACATTTGCTGAATGGCGATAGCACGTCAGTTCATAATTTCTACATCTGACTGCCTAGCACACTGGATGCTCAGTAACGCATACAAAGTAGTTTCAGAATGCAGTCCTCATCTGAGGGAGACATACTAGAAAATAAAGCCGCATTTTTAAAAAAATTACTTCTAGCTCTTTGAAGCAAAGAAGCTCTAAGCAGATCTCCTACAGTTTTTCCTATTAACTTAGATTGGAGCTATTGAAACCAGCTGTGAACTAATAGTGCTGGGAGACACAGACAGATCTTTGTCAAGTTCAGCACTGGTACAGGTATTTCAATGATGCAGGAACCCTGTTGACAACACATTACCATTGGCTATTGTTAAGCAAATGTGAATTTACAAGCTTGATATTTACAAGCTTGATATGAGAATATCCATTTTTTCCACTATACTACTTATATAGTTAGAAGAAAATGTCTTCACAGTTGGTCCAAATGTAATAGCAACACCCCTTTCATTCATGCAATACATTCATTTCTGGCACCATGGAATTTCTGTTAAAAATCTTGCTGGACAGTGCCTATAGTATAAATCTATTTGATGACTCTATTCAGAAAATGTACAGTACCTCAACATTTGAGTTATTTAAGTTAAATTTAATTTAAATTTAGAATAGTCATATCACTCATATGGGAAGAACAAATTCACAGTGGCATAGTGGTAGCAAGACGATACTATAAGTCTTTCATTTTTTTACTTGTATGTTAAATAAGGGAAACAATACTACACACAAGTGCCAGTCTGAAAGAAAAGACTGTGAAAATGACACAGTATGTCACTGTCAAAGCTTAGTCTAATATAAATCCTTGAAATAGTACAGTTACTCACCAAAACTGGAAGTTACAAATTCCAGCAAACAATAAAGCAAGCAACCAAATAACTCCAGCAACTCCTTAATATAGACAGCAACTTGAAAAAAGTTAGCAAGAGTGTGTGAAATTGCCCAAAGTACATTATTTGAATATTTCCTGTATATTCCAGTTGCATTCCTTGCTGTATTTATAATGGGGATTCCAATATTTATTACCTATAAGTGTCTTTCTCTATGCTGTGTTTAATATCAATAAAGAGGGATTTGTGAACTAACACTTTCATGGACTATTATGAACATTAAGGTCTCTCCAAAATGCACATTTTAAACAGTTACTGAAATTCTAATACTAGAGTCTCCCTATATAATCCTTAATATGTCTGAAAAATAAACCACTGAATTCCATATGAGGTTACATTTTTCAAAATCTGACTTGAAATTAGAACTGCATTTTGCCTACGTGGCCATTTGAGCTTATTGTCCTGTACAAAAATGTAAATTTGCAAATGCAACCAGCATTTGTAAAAGACCTAGTCTGGATTTTTTTTCAATAAAATGTTTCTGTTGAATATCTTATTGCCTATCTATAAAATCATAGTATGCCCACATCTTGAATACTGCATACAGATGGGGTCATTTCATCTCAAAAAAGAGGAGACTAAGGATGGATATGATAGAGGTCTCTAAAATCATGACTGGTGTGGAAAAAGTGAATAAGGAAAAGTTATTTACTTATTCCCATAATATGAGGGGTCACCAAACGAAATTAATAGGCAGCTGGTTTAAAACAAACAAAAGGAAGTTTTTCTTCACTCACCACACAATCAACCTGTGGTGAAGACTTCAGGACTTTAATATGGTTCAAAAAAGAACTAGATAGATTCATGGTGGTTAGATCCATCAATGACTATTAAAAGTCACTGGAGCGTTTATCTTATTTTCCTCTCACTGTGGCACCATCCCAGAAAATCAGTGAAAGGTACGTCGATTCTAGCAACACAATTCACATAGCTGATGTTGCAAATCTTTCATCGATTTCCTTCACCATTGTAGACCTGCCCCTGAAGTAGACTGACACATGGTTACATGATAAAACCTCTGCCTATTATATGTTAGCTATTTCACTTTGCTTCTATCCCTCACTACACATAATTCAATAGTGAAATAGAGTTTAGACATAATCGCAAGCGTGTTCAGTCTTCATTGAACTTGAAAAATAGATAGCTTGAGTTTCGTGGAGAAGAGGGAGAAGGACAAAAATCAAACTTTAAAAATATTTTAATGTAATCTGTTAAAAGGAAAAGGACAGAATAAAAGATTCTAAGGGTAAGCCACACAATAAAGTCAAAACAAAATAAAAATGAATCCTGAACTCTGAAATTCCACTTCTACATCTAACAGTTGACTAGTAGTTTTCAGGCTCTGGAAGGGAGTGGGAGGCGTGGGGACAGAGCGCAAATCAGTGGATTCATAGTTCTTTGAAAGGGCTGGGAGAGAGCCTGGGAAGTGTAGGAACTGTGGGACTCCAGTGCCCCAGTGTGTGAAAGGCATGTGTGAAGGAGGCAGAAATGGGGTGTGCGGAACCCCAATGGGTCGGGGGTCACAGGTTGCCCACCACTGGCAATCATGCATCCCACTGAGATGATGGAGGGGTCACTCATGTGGCTCACTCACTCGTCTTGGTTACCTATCGCTGGTTTAAAGTCTTGAATGTTGTTTTATTTGATTTTTGGGGCACTTCCATTTCTGTCAATCACAAGTCTAGTTACAAATAATGCCAATTAATACACCAAATTAAGCCTAGTCCATTTTACAGCCTTAAAGTGAAGATAAAGTTAACTAAGGTGCCTGAGTATTTTTGATTTTCAGCATCTCTCTATTCACTCATTTTAATGATATATTCAGAAGCAATAAAACCAACACGTCCTATTCCACAAAGCTTTTTCTATTATTATAACTATTTACAGAAACTTGCAATAAGGTTTCCAAACAGCCATGAGGATAGCATCTCTTCTAGTCTCTTAAAAAAAGACGTCTGTCTAATGTCCTAAATTAATGTCTCTTTTTAATTGGCTTTCATAATTAGTACAAATAACTTCATTATTTTTACAATTCTGTTAGACCTCATTTGATATTTTCATTCTTTGTACCCTGCATTACAGCTTAGCCTTCTAAAAATGTAGCAACTAACTGATGCAGCTTTCGCTAGTATACTGTTGCTGATAAGCAGTGAGTCTGTAGGAGAAATATATATGTACATAGACAGTAATTCTTCCCTTCAAGGTAATAATGAAATGTGTCCAGTTCAGCTAGCCTCAGTGGTCCATCATGCCATTTTATAGACAATCATCTGGCAGAGTTTCTGGAAATCTGTAGGGCCGATAATCAGACAGGTAGACCAGAGTGTCACTGAGTAAGTAAGTGTATAAAAATGAAATATTAAAAGCATCTGAGAGGAAAAAGTGAATGAGTGAATGAAAAAAAAACAAACCCCAACCTTTTAAATAAAAAAGTCAAAATCCCATTTTAAAGAAAAACAAAAGAAACATCACAACTAACCTCCCACCCAGCCCATTGAAAAAATTATTTCCAGTTTTACTTCAACTGAAATTAACTTTTTCAGTTTTTGACCACCTATTTCCTACCTAATTAAACTAATATACAAGCTTGCTATCATCAGCTGAAATTAATTGAAATTTATCCAGTTCCTCTGTTTGCCCTTATTACTTTTACTGTTCCTACATAAAAAAAAAAAATCAAATTAGCATCAATATAGTCCAAAAGATAGGGAAATGCTGTTTGTTCATTACAACACTTCTGGAACCCATCACAATACTAAACAAATTGTATTTTAATATACAGTACTGTCTTTCACAAATTCTTCACAAAGCATTACATTAAGTGAGTGCCTATAAAGCAGGAAGTAACTCAAATATCTCAACACCTGATATATTTAAATGCAAATTAATTCCTACACTCCAAAGGGTGGTCTTGCCTGCAGCAAAGTCTGGAAATTTGTTCCTACTCTAATATTGGATGACAGGCATGGGGAGAGAAGGTGAGGAGGCAAGCAGCGAGTCCCTTGCGCAGAATAGTACTGCTGGAAAGAATTTATAGGGCTTTCCCTTGGATATGAGGGAGGTTATGGGTTCCTGCCATCCCAGCCAGTTGGGCATGCTAGGGACATGTGCATAGCCCTATGTGCAGTACCCAAAAGGGTGGCAATTGCCCACAGGGGAATGAAATAGTGATATTCTATGATTTCCCCATGTAGCCCAGAAATGTCTCCCAATACTAAGGCTTTTGGGGAATGGGTGACATTTGAAATCTCATGGAAAATGGCACTCATTAGATGCAGATCTATTACATTCAGATAGTTTAGACAACCTTTCCAAATAGTGGATGCTTATCTGAACTAAATCTCTCTTGCACGTTGAAGAATAGTATCATTATCTAAATACAGGGAATAGAATATGTAGCTTTTTTCCATATGCCAGAGAGAAGGCAAGAAGTACATATTTAAAATAGGTTCTATTCAAACCAATTTTGCCTCCACTGCAACAGATAAAAAGCAAATAAAAACAGCCAGTTCAAAACATGTTTCAGCCCTAATTTTTTTTGAGGAAACTGAAACTATTAAGGGTGACCTCATATGATGATCTGTCTATCCCACACCAAAGTAAAAGGGGCTAATGGAGACCAGATGGGCCTATTCATCTAGAAGATTGAAAGCTAAGAAGAAAGCCCTAATAGAAGGGGGAAATCACCTGTACAGGAACAAGCAGGGCCTATAAAAATCAGGTAGATTACTGGAGACTAAAGTGGCTGTCACTCCCTGAGTGAAGAGAATCGGAAGCTGGCAAACCCAGAAAGGGTGGGAGCCAGTGATATAGGATGGAACCCAGGAAAACAGCAGCAAGGGTTGGGACAGTACAGGGACAGACTGAATTCCCCTGAAGGGCAGGACCTTAGTGAGCTAGATGAAAGGCTTAGACATGAAGTGACAACCGCAGATCCAGTTGTGAGTGTGACTACAGAGCGAGAGATCTAAGGGGAAAACACCGCTGGAGAGAGAATGTAAGCTGGCAGACCTAATTGCCAGGACAATCAACAGGAAATGCTGCAAGTGGATATGTGCCCCAGGATTCTTAAAAAACAAACAAACAAAAAAACCACCCACCCAGTAGTGAACAAAGAAAGAAATAAAACAAGCCTCTTTAAGCATAACTCAGCAAGAAACAAGATGAAGCAACCAGCCAATAAAGAACTCCACTATTACAAAATATGAAGAAGCCATTTTTAGCAAACCAACAAAATTGCTCAGTAAGTTTGATTGTGTTTTTTTTAACTGGAATATTAATATGTAATATATTTAACAGAAGTCTCACAAAGTAAAATATAGAACTTATAGCTGATTATTGTAACTATCAACAAATCACTTTTCGAATTTCTTCATGCTATGGCTAAAACAATAGGCTGTGTCAACACTTCAGGGTTTTAGCGCAAAAACTGGTGGAGTGTCCACACCTCAAGTACATTTTTACACAAGAAAATCTACAGTCAATCAACAGAACAGAGGGCTTTTTGTGGTGTAGGCATACTTCCTTCTACAAGGCATAATTCCTTTTTGTGCAAGAGTGTGTGGACACTCAACAGGGGTTTCTTGTGCAAAAAGAGCCTATCACAAAAAGCACAGGTGCTCTGATGGCCAGGCTGTGGCAGGCAATCAGAACTTTCCTGCACAAAAGTGTCCATGAAGTGTGGATGCTCTCTTGTCCAAAAGCACATCACTTTTGTGGTGTGCTTTTGAAATGTGGACACACTTTTGCGCAAGAAGTTTTTATGAAAGATCTCTTCTGCAAAAAGCTTCTTGCGGAAAAACTCTGCAGTGTAGACAAAGCCTTACTGAAAACAGTAGTGCTGAGGCACAGTAACTACTAACAAGACTGAAATCCTCAGGCTCACTGGAGTCTTCCCATTGACTACCACAGATTTTGGCTCAGGCCCTATAAGAGTTTTCCTGACAGCTTTTTAAAGTTCTATTTTGTAATTCTATTGTGCTCTTTATCAAAGTTTTAAAATGCAAGTATAAGGAGTGGTGAATTGGGGAAATGTCCACTAGGGACAAGAAAACCATGGTAGAACGTTGTCATGACTATAGTAGGCAAAAAGTTTTGGACAAATAGGTGAAGAAAAATGCAGTTTTGGTCAAGCAGAAACTATTCATGAATGTTTCCCAAATATTTTGGCAATTCACAAATCCAGAAATAAGAGATGGCTGAGGCTTAAAAAAAATTAACAAAATCATCCAAAGCACTTGGTAGTAGGGGAATTCAGTTACTCAGACATCTGTTGGGAAAATAACTCAGAAGGGTACAGATTATCCAAGTAGTGCTTGAAATGTATTGGAGAGTATGTTTTAGTTCAAAAGGAGGAGAAAATTACCAGGGGAGAAGCTGTTCTAGATTTGATTTTGATAAACAGAGTTGAGAATTTGAAAGTGGAAAGCAGCTTAGGTGAAAGTGGTCATGAAATGATAGAATTCAGGACTCTGAGGAATGGTAGGAGTAAAAAGAGCACAATAAAAGTAATGGATTGCAAGAAAGAAGACTTTAGTAAAGTCAGAGATTTGGTGTAAGCTCCCATGGGAAGCAAACATAAAGGGAAAAACTGTTCAAGAGCTGGCAGTTTTCAGAGACACATTATTAAGGGCACAAAAGCAAATTATTCTACTAAACAGAAAACACAGTAAGAGACACCTGACTTAACCAAGAGATCATCAATGATCTCAAATGAAAAAACAAACAAACAACAAAAACCAAGGTGGAAGAGGGGGAAATTAGGTCAAAAGATGCACATAAACAAACAATACAATTATGTCAAGACAACATTAAAAAGTCCAAGGTGCAAAATGAGATTAAACTAATTAGAGACATAAAGGGTAACAATAAAATGTTCTCAAAATATTTTAGAAGTAAGAGAAAGTCCATGGACAGAGTAGCCCTTTAGTTAAGGGGCGGGGGGCGAAGGAACAATAACAGAAAATGTGGAAATGGCAGAAGTGCTAAATGACTTTTTTTGTTTCAGTTTTCACCTAAAAGGTTCATAATTATTGGACATCTAACATAATTAATGCCATTGAAAATGAGGTAGGATCAAGAGGAGGCTAAAATAGGAAAAGAGCAAATTAAAATTACTTAGACAAATTAGATATCTTTAAGTTGCCAGGGCCTGATGAAATACATCTTGGAATATTTAAGGAGCTGCTTAAGGATATATCTGAGCCACTAATGATTATCCTCAAAAAGTCATAGAAGATGGGAAGGATTCCTGGGGACTGGAAAAGTGCAAATATAGTACCCATCGATAAAAAGAAAAATAAGGAAACCCAGGAAATAACAGACCACTCAGCTTAACTTCAGTACCTGGAAAGATAATGGAGTAAAAAATTAACCAATCAATTCACGAACACTTAGAAGATAATAAGGTGATAAATTATAGTCAGCATGGATTTGCAAAGAAAATATGTCAAAACAACCTAATAGCTTTCTTTCACAGAGTAATAAATATTGTAGATGGGGGGAAGTGGTAGATGTGGTATATCTTGATTTAGTCTCCAACAAACAAGGGAAATAGAACTCAGATGGAACAAATTATAATGTGGGTGCATAACTACTCTCTGAAAAAACCCAGAGTTACCAGTGGTTCACAGTTATGCTGGAGTGGAGTTCAGCTCTGGGTTTGGTTCTGTCCAATATCTTCATCAATGATTTAGATCAGTGCCCCCAAGGGGGTTGCGAATATCTTCCCAGAGGGTCACAGCGCTTAGATCCAGCAGGCTGGGGGCTGGGCCCGGCAGTTGGTGGCTTCCTTGGTGCAGGGGTTGCAGATCAAAAAAGGTTGCGCATCACTGATTTAGATAATGATAGAGAGAGTACCCTTATAAAGTTTGCAGATAAGACCAAGCTGGGAAGGGTTGCAAGTGCTTTGGACAATAGGATTAAAATTCAAAGTGATCTGGTGCAATGATCTGAAATCAATAGGATCAGATTCATTAGGGATAAATGCAAAGTTCTCCACTTTGGAAGGAATAAGTAGCTACATAGACAGATAATGGGAAATGGCTGCCTAAACAGGAGTGCTAGAGAAAGGGATCTAGAAGGGTCACAGTGGATCAAAGGCTAAATAAGAGCCAACACTGTAACAAACTTGCAAAAAAAAATCATACTGGGATGTATTAGCAGGAGTGTTTTAAACCAAACATGAGAAGTAATTTTTCCACACTTATTAGGCCTCAGTTGGAGCACTGTGTCCAATTCTGTGCTCCACATTTCATGAAAGAGGTGGACAAATTGGAGAAAGTCCAGAGAAGAGCAACGAAAACGATTAAAAGTCTAGAGAACATGACTTATGAGATAGGAGTAAAAAATGTGTGTGTTTTGTCTGGAAAAGAGAAGACTGAAAGAGACATGATAACCATTTTCAAGTACCTAAAAGAGTGTTACAAGGAGGAAGAAAAATTATTCTTTTTCATCTCTGAAGATAGGACAAGAAGCAATGGGCTTAAATTACAGTAAAGGCAGTTTAGCTTGGACATTAGGAAAAGCTTCCTAACTTCCACTGTAATTAAGCACTGGAATAAAATGCCTAGGGAACTTGTGGAATTGCCATCAGTGATGATTTTTTTAAGAGCAGGTTACACAAAACCTATAAGAGATGTCTCCCTCAGTTCAGGGGACTGGACCTCTCAAGGTCCCTTCCAGTCTTGTTATTCTATGAAACAGAATTTTCCAATCCATAGAAATTCCAAAGATATTTTTGATCTGTCACTGAGCTGAAAAATCAGTTGTTCATAATACTGTATGCATGACATGTTATTAATGGAACATTTTTGGCCTCATGAGAAACAAATCCTAAATTTTACAAGTAGAATGTTTGGGAGGGGTACAGAAATTCTATTTCTGTAAACTCAGTGTTTCCATATATTTGTTCTATTATCTGTTTATATCGGTATTTCTCTAGCTGGCCACTCTGGTTTGTTCATCTAAGGCTCTGTAGCCATGGAGCCTCATGGTTTCTATTGACTCCAGTTCACCATTTCTAGCCAAAAGGAATTGCTGTAAATGGCAAACAGGAGCCAATGAGAACCATGGCTATAGAGTCTTTAGATAAACAAACCAGAGCAGCATACTTTGAGAAACACTGGTGTGTATATATTTATTTGATTTGAATTATCTGTTGCTACATACATTCTAAGAGTAAACCCCAGAGCTAGAAGGTTTAAAAGAAAAAGAAACTCTCTCCCTCCCCAAGGGGAAAAAGCCATCTGTGACCGCCTCAATTTACATTTTATAATTCTCCCCAGAGCATGTGTGCGCAGTGTTTCATGTTCTATAGTTTGGAGTTTGTGTTCTGTTTTTTGTAAAGGTATTAAAAGGGGGAATATTAAGAGTGAGAGACAGCGAAAGGAATAGCCTGGAAAATAGGTCACCCTGAGCTGACAGGTAACAGACTGATTCAGTAGTGAGCACAAATTAAACTTAAGGTTGAAACTCTGTTGGAGTCACTTGGACAAATTAATTTCCTTTTAACTGCAGCCCCAAAGTGACCGTGCTCCTGCAGCAGCAGCAGTGTATAGAAAGTGCATTTAAAGAAATGGAACACCAGGATGAACCCAGCACATCAACAAGAACACTGGAAGAAACATGTGCCCCAGCTGCATGTACTGAGTGTTCTTGTATGGCAAATGGTGTTGAAATAATCTGTTAACCCCTTTTACACCCTGTCATCAGTGCAGCTCTGCATGCCATTTCTCTCCAATTACAAATAATCACTTTGAGCCTGACTGGCTCTTTTACAGCTTTGCTTTAAGTTCTTTGCTCGTCTCCATGCCAACAAAGTGAATGAGTCTGTCTAGGGCTGTTGCCATAGTGGCTGCAAAGAAACCCCAAATGCATCATGGAACACTGGATCCATGTTAGAAAGCAATCATATTGGTGTGACTTCGTATGTGCTATGTAATTAAGAGTTCTTTAGTTCACATAAAGGGCAAAAAAAAAGTTCTATTTTTATTTTCACTTGAAAACTGATTGTGACATAACACAGTACAAAGAAGCTGAATGATAGATTCTAACAATGGCAGTTCTCTCTTCATGTCACTTTCTACTCAGTGCTCACAGATCTCTGCAGATGAACTCTCAATAGAGAAGCAAAGGGGATAATTCATTCCATAGTGAAAATGGTGAATGAAGGACTCCTTCCCCACCCCTGCAATTTACAAACACATTTTGGGTCAGCTGCTAATTATGCAAGTACAATGAAAGTGATTTTTTTCTTACATTATTAACAGATTTATATTGTAAGCGCAAAGGCTGGAGCAGTCCATTTTCTGTTTGCACAATGGGACTCGTAAGCACTATTGCAATTGAAATAATGCATGTGAATATGACAAAATAGCATGCAGTATGCACAATAAGCAACAAAATAAATATATGCAAATGACAATTTTGGGGTGGTTCAAGTCTTACTGCAATTACTAATTCTGGGTCTAGTAAGAGGCAAGAGAACACAACTCACTTTAAGGAGAAACTCTCTTATCGGTTGGAAATACTCACATACTTCAGAAAAAGAAAACCTTAAATAACAACAAATAGTCTTGCAGCACCTTAAAGACTAACAAACACGTAGATGGTATCATGAGCCTGAAGAACTGGGTTGTGCCCACAAAAGCTCATGATACCGTCTACATGTTTTGTTCGTCTTTAAGGTACTGCAAGACTATTCATTTTTTTAAAGTTTTTTTCCAGTTACAGACTAACTCAGCTACCCTTCTGAAGCTTCATAAGAGCCACTTACTGATATAAATGTTTCTTGCCACTGAACCCTACATAAGCTACCAATCACTATTAACAAATGCTCAGAGGCCTTGAAGAGGAGTCCTGTCAGAAGGGAGAGAGGAAAATAAAGTTGGCCAGGATGGTAAAGAGTATTGCAACTTCTATTCCTTTTAGTTCAGATTTGGCCAACATTAACTCTCCTAGCGGCGTTAGGGCTGTGATGCCATGAGGAGGGAGCTCATGTGAGGGTCCCCTGGAAGAGCAAAAAGCAGTTGAGCTTTCAAATGTGCTATGTTCATCTGCAGAAAAAGAGGTCTGGAATAACCACCTGCACCCCACATTTCTCATAATAAGTCAGAGAGCCTTCAAATGCTCCATTTTTTGATGAGTTTGAAAGTATGGTTACCCACTCTGTGCTGCAAGGCTATTAGCTTCTCCCCCTCATGGAACCTTCAGTGAAGAATTCCACAGAGATAAGCCAGGAGCTTCCTGACTAACTTTCTTCCTTCCATCAGAGTTCCCATGGGAAGTGAGCATTTAGGCCAAGGCACTAGGCATGTGTCAAATTTTATTTTTAAAGCTGTCATGCTTTGGTTTGGAGAAGAGAGAAATTTTCAGTAAAAAAAAAATCATTAATGTTACTTTTATCAAACAACAGAAGCCCCACTGTGCTCCCAAACCTGCAAATAGCCGATGCACATGATTAAAGTTACTGTCCTCCATAAAATGACTCAAAATTACATTGAGACAACACAGGTCCACAAAACACTTGAAGTATTTTAGTTTATACTTATATTGGATATATGATATATGTATTTTTTAAGTTATTGCATAAGAAAGCATAGTTTTGATGCATTAAAAGGAATTGTACCACCTGACAATCTGCTATTAGATATGTACCTATAGTGCCAACATACAATGGCTAAATAATTATGATTAGACAGAAGTAAATTAAACTGATTGTTAAAAGACACATTGGATTTTCATTCCCTCACCCATGATATCGCTACAGGGCAGATTTAAGGCTACCTCTATGAATTAGCTGTGCATTTCCATGCTTTAACATGCTTCAATTTCTTTTCGATTTAACTTTAACTCTGAACATCTATAGTTTGAAATGCTTGGTATTGGGATGATTATAAGATCTCAATAATGAATGCGTTTTACCTTTAAGTTATTGATAAATACTCAAAGTTGAATAACAGAATACTAAAACTGGAAGGAAACTCGAGAAGTTATCAAGTCCAATCCCCTGCCCTCACAGCAGGACCCAGTACCATCTAGACCATTCCTGATAGATGTCTGTCTTGCCTGCTTTTAAATATCTCCAGAGATGGAGATTCCACAACCTCCCCAGACAACTTACTGCAGTGTTTAACCACCCTGACAGTTAGGAAGTTTTTCCTAATGTCCAATCTAGACCTCCCTTGCTGCAGTTTAAGCCCATTGCTTCTTGTCCTATCCTTAGAGGCCAAGGAGAACAATTTTTCTCCCTCTTCCTTGTGACACCCTTTTAGATACCTGAAAACCACTATCATTTTCCATCCCAGTCTTCTCCTTTCCAAACTAAACAAGCCCAATTCTTTCAGTCTTCCTTCATAGGTCATGTCATCTACATTTTTAATCATTCTTGTTGCTCTTCTCTGGACCTTCTCCAATTTCTCCACATCTTTCTTGAAATCCGGTGCCCAGAACTAGACACAATACTCCAATTGAGGTCTAAGCAGTGCAGAGTAGAGCAGAAGAATGACTTCTCGTGACTTGCTCACACACTCCTGTTAATGCATCTCAGAATCATGTTTGCTTTTTTTGCATCAGTGTCACACTGTTGACTCATATTTAGCTTGGGGTCCACTATGACCCCTATATCCATTTCTGCAATTCTCCTTCCTAGACAGTCACTTCCCATTCTGTATGTGTGAAACTGATAGTTCCTTCCAAAGTGGAGTACTTTGCATTTGTCCTTATTAAAATTCATTCTATTTACCTCAGACCTTTTCTCCAGTTTGTCCAGATCATTTAGAATTATGACCTTATTCTCCAAAGCAGTTGCAACCCCTCCCAGCTTGGTATCATCTGCAAACTTAGTAAGCATACTCTCTCTGTCAAGATCTAAATCGCTGATGAAGATATTGAACAGAACCAGTCCCAAAACACACCCCTACGGAACCCCACTTGTTGTGCCCTTTCAGTAGGTTTGTGAACCATTAATAACTACTCTATCAGAACAGTCATCCAAACAGTTATGCAACCACCACTACTTTAAAAAGTGAATATACCTTTTCTTGAAATATAATATATATGTTACATATTTTTTTAAAAGTAATCAGGATAACATCATAGAGCAGAGCTACTCAGTCTTGGAAGCCCCAGGGGCCACTGTGATACAGCACATGCTGATGGCTGCCACTTAAGTGTGGTAGCATATACATGCAAATATATATGCAAATAGCTTCATTGACACTGACTGACATGAATACAAAGATTAAGGAAAAACTACACAACACGCAGCCCCCATTTAAGTCAGTTCTTCTGATATTAATAAAATACAATATTTACCCAATTTCTACCCATATGACAGCACTTTTAATTAGCAATAACAGCCCAGAAATGTAACTACTAAAATGCATATCAACAGAAGACCATGATATTGACTCGCTGTTGTGGAGTATGTTACTAGTGGAGGCCATGTTCAAAGGATCCCACCTGCAACCAAGTGTGGAGCCCCATGAAAACCCAAACTGCACCATGGGCCACAAACAAATGGGCCATGGGCTGCATGCAGCCCACGTGTGGAGTTGCCCTCTCATAGAGAGTGTTCATTCCTCCTCCAGACACACCATGTGCTGCAATTAACAAGGGCTTTTTAACATATTTCTATGATATTTATCAATTAGTTTAAATTAATTTAAATAGATGGAAAATGTTCTGCTTTATTTTTAGCAACCATTATTGATGCATTTATAGCTGTTACCTAGCTATAAAGTGTCACCTTATTCCATATTAATAAAATGAGTGTCCTTCCGCATGGGAAATAAAATGCTAAGAATAGCCAGAATAATACACTATTCTAATAATAGTAGTGACAGATTTTATTTTACTATGTCTAAAATCCATCAGTTTAAAAAGTCCAAAATTCACTCCATTCTGGTAACTTCACTCTTCACAGTTGCTTCCTGTGCTCACCCTGATCACTACAGATTGAAAAATATACACCGAGACATGCATTTCAACATGAAGTATAAAAATTGAAACATAAGCTTCCCTGAGGAATTTAAAAATGAACCAGCCTTTTTAAGTGGTTGAATGAATGAGAAACCTAGATGAAATTTGTAATCCAAAGAATTTTGCTGACAATAGTATCGCTTGTAATGAGTACAGCAGAACAACAAAGAATATTTCTCTTTCATTTTGAGTGGTGTGCACAGGTAGAATGCACAGACAAAACAACTAAGAATATTGATTTCCATTTGTTTGGGATGTGAACTAACACAATTTGACACCAACAATGAAACAACAGCAACAGGTCTCTCCCAGAATCTTCAAAAATGCATCAGAAACAATTGCAAATTCAGACAGTTGCAGTGTTAGATACTAAGGTCCTGTGAAAGAAAATTTAAATGACAATCTTATTCCCTTTGTTTATTAGATACATTGCTGGACTCCTCTAGTAACTGTTATCAATACCACTTGACACCCTTTTCCAAGTCTCAAGCCACTAGAGAGTGAGATAATCACATACTTTATCAAGTCTAGCAAGCTAGATGTTCAGTCTCACAGGAAGGCTGTGAGCTGTTCGGCTCCTATGTCATTCATGGTCAGTCAGTCCCCAATGGCAACTAGGAAGGAGAACAGAACACTGTTTCTCTGATAGAAGAAAATATTAGGGCAAATAATTGCTTGAAGAGAGAAACTTTACAAGTTTGAAAAAAGATGAAATTAGGGAAGTCTAGGCCACATTAAAAATGATAACTCACATTATCCTGGGGCAGAATACTGTAATTCAGCTGCTTCAAAAATATTGTAGATCACAAACAGGTATTAAATGAGTGGCATCCAAAGATTGGTAAGATACTATTCATTTGTAAACCTCTTAGGTCATGAAGAAAAAAATAATATGCGATACATGTCTTCAATTGTCACCTCCTCTAAACTTTGTATATGTTTGGTCAGTGACCTGAAAGAACCATATTGGACAACACAAAAAAAGAATCACAAAATGATTTATGAAAATGTTGTCCAAGACAATTAAACCAAATTCCAAATGTCTCCTTTAGTCAGAGAGTCTTTTATATGGGTGAAAATACAGAAAAAAAGGGGAACCAGACTAAAAGAAATGCCACACAATTACAAGAGAAATGCTTTACATAAAAAAACTTTAAATAAAACAATCAGTTTACAAGCATACTTGATTTCTGCATGCAATCAAATAAGACTTTATTCAGAATATAAGTTTTACTGCAGAAGCTTTGCTGACCAATTACACATTCACACTGCATGTGTTTATTTGTTTCATTTCTATTCATGAGGGCAGTGAGTGGAAGCAATTACATTCAACAATTCTCCAAAATGAAAAGCCCCAGAATGAAAAGAGTAGATCACCCACATCCTTTAAACAAACATTGCATTTTTATATGTCTGGATATGTACGAACAGTGTTACTGTATCATGGATTACAAAGTATAGAACCCTGTCCCATGCATATGCTATGCTTTTTGTTTTTGCTGAAAACTGCAAATTTTCTCACGGCCATCATTAAAACCATACAAGAAAGGAAGGGCTAGATACTATAAGGCACAGTATCTCTCTCTCAGTTTCACTTCCAGAAGATAGAATTCCAATATCTCTCCTGAGAATTTTGAAGGGGAATAGCCTTCTGATATGGTATCTACCCACTTTCCCTTTCATGTGCTTTTAAAGATGGCCCATGAGTAAAAAACTGAATGTTCTCAGAGATGGAAGACTTGATATGGACATTTACCTATTGAAGCAGCAATAATATAGGTATAAAGGAATATAGGAAAACTGTGGCGGTGAAACATGGAGAAGACAGGTTTTAAGAGATCAAGTCATAGGGTACATCTACACAGAAGCGTGTACACCTCAAAAAAGCTACGCGATTTGAGCTACGCAAATTGTGTAGCTTATTTTGATATTGCTAATTTTGAAATTTGGCACTGTCTACACAGCACTAATTTGTAAACAAATTTCTATTCTGGCATCTTCCTTATTCCTTTTGCAACAAGTTTTACGGGAAGCCAGAATAAGGTACCCGTTATTTCAAATGTATTTTGAAATAATGGGAGTGCTGTTAAGACGTGCACAACGCTATTTCAGGATTATGGATTTTATCCTGAAATAGCATCACCGTGTAGCTGTACCCATACTGAGTAACAGTAAATCTAAAACCTTACAGATATCCCCTGCTCTACTCTTTCAAGACTCACAAGGCTGAGGAAGAACTTGGGGCTTATTTCAGCAACCACTCCTCCAAAAAAAAAAAATCACAGGGGATTCCTCATTAACAATGTTTCATACAGACTCCGGGCTCAGTGGGAAAGGAGAGTATTTCACATATGATGCTGTATACACAAACATTTTAAAAATGAACAAGGGGAAGAGTTATTTTCAGGAGGAGGGAGAGGACACTGGGCAGATCGGGACAGGGAACTCGTTTCATGAGAGGAGGCAGCATGATGAAAAGTGTAAATCTGATGACGGACGAAGAGGAAGGAAGGAATAGGATAAGAGCATTAGAAGATACACAGGAGTGGGAAGGGACATAGGACAGTGTCTGTTCAGGGGAGCCAAGCCAAAGAAGACTTAAGAAGCAATAGAATCAGATGTCAATTGTGTGGGACAAGAAAAACAAAACGTATATACATGATGGAGTGAATGTGAAAGGGAAACTGAGGTAAATATAAACAATAAGCTCAAGACATAAAATTCAGATTTGAATCCATATTAAAAAAATATTAAATTGCGATCCAGATTTATCTTTAAACCAGTTATCATAGTGCTAGCCAGTAGAGCCCCCTATATTGGGGCATCCTAACACCTTTGGCTATAAACTATACTTGAGACCTCTTCGAGAAGCTTTAACCTCTCTTTTGCTGCAGGCCACTGATATTCAGCATGGATAATACCTTGCAGCTAAAGGTATGTCTTTCACTTGTTCCGTGAAATTCTTTCAAGTTTGACAGAAGCATAAATTGCTAGAAATAGTGCTATCCTTTTTCCTATTTGTGTTCCTCAGAAAAGTTCTGACAGCTGTCCACAATCATCACTGTTAGCGAACATTCTGAGGACCCTGGCCTATGTGGTCACCAAATCATAAAACAGCAGTCCTCAGTGGACTGAGAACCCACTATTGGATCTGGCCCATGATCTCAGAAGTACATGCCTTGCCTCTTAGAATACCATATACTGCAGAATGTTCCCCAGATGCTGGGAAGGAGGAGGCAGCTGTCCGTGTTTCAGTGCTACAACATTCAAACCCTCTCATGGTGCATGATGAAAGAGAAATTGTTACATCATCTGCTTTATTTTTATATTTGAATTTAAAATAATATAGGCAATTGAATTAAAATATGCAAAATCGAGCATTCAAAACTTAGGAAATAGCAGATTTGTAGTTACTTGTGCAACCTTAATTCTGTTCCCTAATGCGTATGCTTTACTTTTTCTCCCATAGAACTCCTGACACACTGCAATTCACAAGGGGAAATAAATTAAGATTTCACAGACATTCCCTAACTTTTGAGTGCCTGATTTTGTAACCTAAAAATAATTAATATAGGTGTTTTGGTGTGATTTTGTTTGTTTGTTGGTTTTGTTTTAATTTACAATTTAGCAATATGCGTGATGCTAATTTGGGTTTAGATTGAGTGCCACTCATCTAAGTATGTGTTGTGTATTAAGGTTCCAGGTCTATCTGTAGGCATTAGAATTGTAAGTTTCCCCTTGCCTTTCATTTCTGCAGCTGGAATAATGTAGTTCAAATAAAACATACTGCGGGGTTTTAAATCTCTTAGTCCAGCTCTTTGTGGGCAGCAGCCTAAACTGCTAAACATGTGCTTCAGTACAATATATTTCTCAATCTCTTCTCTCAAGAGAGATGTAAGACTGAAGTGGCATGGAAACAGAATTACCTATTAGTAATATGTCGAAAATGTGTATGGCTTGTTAAAGACTGTGAGCATAGGAGGTGCTGTGTGAAGGAGCAGACCCTTAACCTAATTAAAAATATAATATGCAACAACACAATGTGTTTGCAGATTGTAGACTTAACCCTTTGTAATCTTGTCATAAAATATTGCAGAAACATCTTAATTGTGACAAAGCTCTCATATCATAAATGATTTTCATTCATTAAATTTAAAGCACATATGTTCAGAGCAAAGATATGAAGGAATAAAAGGAAAGAGCTAATAAAGTGGAATCAGTGACTGTTAAGTAGTAACTACAATTTCTTTAATTTCTCTACCTTTGATTTTACTGAGCATTTACTGTCCACAAACATTAAAATAATAATCTTTTTATATTCATAGGTGTTAGTGCATCCTTATAAAGGATGATTGCTGCAAGACATACTGAAGCAAAATTGGGATTAAAAGAACTGTATATAGAAACAGTTCAAACACATTAAGATTTCTCAATAAGTAAAGTGAAAAGAAATGTCACCAAAGGATTTTGTCATTATGAATAAGTGCAATCTTTCCAAGACATAAATCTCACAGTACTTGACATCAGCTGTAATTTTTCAAGTTCCAGTCTAATTTATCTTGTGCTAATTATACATCCCTCTGGTAGGGTAAATAACAACCATTAAATTGTTCTACAAGATAGTGACATTGCTGTGTCCTCAATGCAAACTCACAATGCCTTCAGACACTTTCATTTGAGAGATCTTGCTGAGAAGTTAGTTAAATGCCCACGCATAACCATGGTAACAATGAACATGTTTATCAAGCTAACAGGTTCAAAATTAGAAATCTGTCTTTAGCAGACACTTCTAGCCCTAAATGAATAGCTTGATATTTTTATAGGAATAAGTTAATTAAGAAAAGGTTAATATTCAAATCAGAACCCAATTTGCATATATGTTCCATAGATAGACGAATCAAAATGCAGTTGTTAGAAGATAATTGTGCTGACTTTATCTTCTGTTGCAGTGGAATAAATCATAAAATGCAAAATGGAAAAAAAATATTTAAAATTATGTTTACAACTTAGAACGTAATGCTTTCAGACATTAGCTTTAATTGAGTTATTTTCCCTAACAGTTTCTCTACCATTGGGATAGAGGAATCTGAGGCTCACCTACCTATCCTGTGCTTCTCTGCGGTTTCACTAGCTTTTCATAAAAACGGCCCTGTCTCACCAGCATTGTGGTTTACTTCACCTCATGACATGCTCTATTGTTTACAAGGACACAATCAACATTTTGTGTGGAGTAAGGCTACTAATGGAATGCATGCTGGCTTGATTATTTCAACCCACTACTGTATTTACAATAAGCCAGAAAGTGCTACACAATTCTTAATATAATTGCTACAATGCTGCACTTCATTACTTCAGTAAGTAGTTTCCCAAGGCATTATTCTGCACATGTGAGATTAAAAAAAATAATCTTTACTTGGCTTTTGGACTAGTAAAATAACAATGGACTTTGCTTCTTTTCCTCTTCAAAGGAACAAATTTCAGGAAAGTAAGAACATACAGTGCACAGACTGCACAAACACAATTTCTAGTTGTTGTTTGCCTACACTAGCTCTTTTAGACACTTGATCCATGGCATACATATGTCAGAGGGAAAATATTTAAAGAGATTCTTGCTTATACTGTTATTTTCAAATACGTGTATTTTCTGTTGATGTTAAATAAAATTAATGAACCACTGTGAAACAAATATATTTTAATCATTGTGCAGTACTGTGGAAACATGCTTTATACTGTACCTGTCATCTGTTGATTCACAGTGTGAAATATGTCATTATAGCCCATTTCTGTTAGAATAAAAGCAATTTTTCTGCATTTACATGTGGAATGAGGAAATATTTTATCTTCCAAATCTTTGCACTTTTTCAAGAAAACATAAAGCAGAGTATATAAGCTGAAATTGTTTTCATGCTCAAAGGAATAATCAAAATCAAAGTCATAAGACCATTATATTTGGATCTACAGATGACCCTGAAACCAAAATGTACTTCATTTCATAGAGTGTAGCATTGCATATTATAGCACTGTTATTCTCTAGTTCCCTAATACACTATCTGCTAGCCAGACCATGCAGCCCTGGCTAGTGCACAGTGTAAGTTCCCTAATGTGTCTTAATATAGTACTTTCTGAAAATAAATCAACAATTCAGAGCTGACTATCTTTCCTAATCAACCTTGCCTCTAACCTTCTTTTTGGTGGGGAGCTTTAGAGATGGTTGGAGGTAAGAAAGCTTCAGCACTATATGTAGTTTTCAGAATTCCTTGACTGTCTTCAGTGGAAATGTAACTGGTTATGTTGGTTTACTGCCCTTTCATAATAAACAAAGGTCAGACTTCTATGCTAATTCTTTTAAATATGTTGCAGGCTTTTTATAAATTCATCATGAAGTAGTATTAATATGACCATCAAGGGTAGGCTAATCCATTCTTTATATAATTGTAGTGCTCTCCGAAAGCAATAGCCCAGAGGACCCCCAGTACACAGCCACAAGGCATAGATATGTTGGAGAGCAGGGACAGGATCCAGAGTGACCTAGCCAGATTAGAGGATTGGTCCAAAAGAAATCTGATGAGGTTCAACAAGGACAAGTGTAGAGACCTGCACTTCAGATGGAAGAATCCCAAACATTGTTACAGGCTGGCTAAGTAGCAGTTCTGCAGAAAAGGACCTGGGGATTACAGGGGATGAAAAGCTGGATATGAGTCAACAGTGTGCCCTTGTAGCCAAGAAGGCAAATGGCATATTAGGTTGCATTAGGAGGAGCATTGCCAGCAGATCTAGAAAAGTGATTATTCCTCTTTATTCGGCCCTGGTAAGGTCACATCTGGAGTATTGTGTCCAGTTCTGGGCCTCCCACTATAGAAAGGATGTAGACACATTGTAGAGGGTCCAGCGGAGGGCAACCAAAATGATTAGGGAGCTGGATCACGTGACCTATGAGAAGAGGCTGAGGGATTTGGGCTTATTTAGTCTGCAGAAGAGAAGAGTGAAGGGGGATTTGATAGCAGCTTTCAACTTCCTGAAGGGAGGTTCCAAAGAGGGTGGCAAAAAGTTGTTCACAGTAGTGATGGATGGCAGAACAAGAAGCAACGGTCTCAGGTTGCAGTGGGGGAGTTCTAGGTTGGATATTAGGAAAAATTATTTCACTAGGAGTGTGGTGAAGCACTGGAATGGGTTACCTTGGGAGGTGGTAGAATCTCCATCCCTACAGGTTTTTAAGTCTCAACTTGACAAAGCCGTGGCTGGGTTGATTTAGTTGGGATTGGTTCTGCTTTGGGTAGGAGGCTGGATTTGATGACCTCCTGAGGTCTCTTCCAGCCCTATGATACTATGATATCCTGTCAACCTTCCAACTGAAAATTTTTTGAGGTTGCTAATGGGCGGTTGTTCAGTTGGGGCTGGAGGAGGCAGGCACCCCCCCCCCCCAGCATGGAGAGGCTGTGGGCAGTGTGTTGAGCATGTGCCTCCTCACCCATGAGGAGGGGAAGAGACAGGAGGGGATGAACACACACACATGCACCCCAGCCTCCCTGTCCCTGGAGCACCAGGGAGGGAGGAGACCAAGTGACCCAAGTCTCTCCAGTCCTGGAGCACAGGGTGGGCAGGTGCTGGAGGCAGCAACACTCCTCCCTCGGAACACTTATAGTTAGTGTTGTGGGGCTGGAGTGTGGGCGGGGACAGGAGCAGCCCATAATTAAGTCACGGCCATTGACGGCCATGCAGGCAGGGGCGCCGATGATGCCTTCCACCTGGGGCGCCAGCTGCTACAGCCGGCCTCAGGCCACTCCTGGGCAGGACCATGCCTGGCAGTTTTGGAATGCAAAGCCTTTCACCACTAGGCTACCAGATGTCCATGAGGTTGCTAGAGTAAACATGGAGATGGTTTGAACCACAGTGTTATCAGTATGCTGAGGACACTCAGCTTTATATATAAAGTTAATGGTGCTCAGTTGATTTGATTTCTGTCTTCCCACTGTCGGGAAATGAATGCAGTTTGCCTGAACTAGCTTCTGTTAAACAAACCTGGGTAAGACTCTGATTAGCTTAGGTGGCTGTTGAAAGCCAAGGAGTGTGTTCTTGGTCCTTATTTTCAGGGAGTCTGACTACCTTAGATGAGTTAACCATTTAGAGTGGAATTTCCTATTAGATTTGGAAAATGGCCCTGAGGGATGGTTAAACATTTTATCATTGCAAACACTTTATACTTTTTGCTGTGGACACGGAAACAACGAGACATGCATTAGGAATGTAAAGGGTTAACTGGTTAACCGGTTACCTGATAAGCATTCACCTTACTGGCATGCATACTAGGGTAAACAGTTAATCGGCATCCAGCCCAACTGGAGCAGCCTCTCTGCTTGAAACACATGGCTGGGTTGGAGAAGTCCTGTGGTCCAGCAGCCCCCTGCCCACGGTATGATGCAGCAGGCCAGTTAACTGGTTAAACATGTATAGTTTAACCGGTTGACATTTTAAACAGGATTAGTGTGCTCATATGTTGAGATCCCTTTATTGAAGCTATGAACCAATGGAGAACCACTCTTCAAATTACCCATTATTGCCATCCTAGTGTGAAAGACAACGGGGTGCCAAAAGCCATAGGATCTACAAACCTGGGATAGTTATGAGAGCAATGTCCCTTATACACTGTGAGGCCTGCCTAGAAACCATCTGAAATAGTCCAAATAATGCTTAACCCCCAAACTCCTCCCCACAACAGAGAATGTGGGGACCAAACAAGGAATAAGCATCATCATCTCCTTCTCTCATACATACACACACACACACACACACACACACACACACACACACACACACACACACACACACACACACACACCAGACCATTGGGAGGGAAGATCTAGAAGGTACACAACACTACCCCAGCCACTCCCACTTTAGATCTCTTCTCCACCACTTGAGGGGAGGAAGTAAAACTGTCCCCATTGATTCTGTACTCATCAGGCTCATACTCTGTGAAGCAGAGTAAGTATTTTCAAACAAAACATGGGCTGAGCTTCCAAGAAATCTACAACAAGAACAAAATTACGGAGTCTCTTTACAGAATACCAAAGACATGAAAACTGAATTTTTGGCCCCACATTAGTTTTTGGCTGAAAATTTCAATTTTCAGACATCTGAAGCCACAGAAATCTCTTTAATTGTGCATGTATAATCTGTTGCTGACTGCACACAGAAGTCAGTACACTAAGATTTCAAAGATAAGAAATTCATAATTTTCTTTATCAAGAACCTCAGATTTGCCTATAGAAGAGGAAAAAAATTCTCAAACCAGTTATACAGTGAGAGCTGGGTGTCTAGCTCTCCTAAATCCCAGGCTATATGTCTAACCAAATTTGCATGCATATTATCTGTTTGTATGTTCAAAATGTTTTGCACTGAAAAATGTGGATGGAAGTTTTATTGTCAGATTAAGATCCATTCACAATTTTTGCCCTAGAACCACTCAATTTGTTTATTTTCCTACTTATGTTTTGAAATAAAGTTATAATAGTAGTAATACAAAATATATATTCTTCTACCCACCCAGTGTTTGGGGAAAAGGAAGAAACACCTGTACAGAGCCAGTGCACTCTGGTGGTACTTAAAAACTGCAACTTGCTCACAAAATAAACATTTACAATCTCAAAACATGTGTGCACCCACACACTGGTAGCGGAAATACAGTGATAGGGCCATTCTTCCATAAAAATCTTAACATTGTTTACTGTAGAAAAGACATTCATATATGGTGCCAAACAAATAGGAATTATGAACCTTCTAGCCAAAAGGGTGGACAATCTCACATCAATCTACAAGTTCAAGGCCTATTTCATGAAGGCTTGTGCAACTGCTGTGACCTGCCTGGGGAGAGAGAACCACAAGTTGCATTGGACATGGTGCACCCTACCCCAACAATGCACTGGAGCATCTGAAATTTACATTCTCAATTAAAAACAAAATCCTGTTGGTTTTAGCCCTTGCACAGACCTCTCACTGGATTGCAGTGCAATGTTACTCAGAAGGTTGGCAGCAAAGCGGCTGGAACACATTTTATAGTGGGGCTACTGCTAATAGGATCCATGGTAACCATTTATTTGGTATTTGTTATTGCTGTATTTGCTATTGGCAGCTCTCCTAGGACCAGCACCAGTGGTTGCCAGCATGGCCAAGACAGTAAAAGGGAAAGCTGAGTATTATATTTAAGGTTTTTGTATTATCTGTGTTATATTATTGGAGTGCTTCACTATCAGCTTTGTAGTTATCCTCACAACAGTGATGCAGTAAGAAAATACTATTATTCCCATTTTGCAGATGGGCAACAGATGTACAGAGAATTAACTGCCTAAAGTCATACAGGAAGTATGTGGAACAGAGTGGGCTGAATTGAGGTCTCCCCAACTCCTAGGTTAGTGCCCTAAGCATTAGACAAGCCTTCCTCTCAAGGGCTCTAAAAATTGAACTTGCATGCCTTTGGTATTAAACACTTATGGGCAATGTTCCTAAATCCATAAAAGTCAATGGAAAGTATCTCAAATTTGCATAACTCTGGATTAGGCACGTGCAGATGCGTTCACATTTTCCCAATGAATATGTGAGAACCCCACCAATGCTCTATTTATTCAAGTCTATTCTGGGCTAACTTTAACTATATACTGCACAGCCTTAAATCATAAATAGAAACCTAAGGTATGCAAGCTTGGACATGACTGACATCTTGATCATTGCAGGGGAAAAGGGAAGAAAACAAACATGTACCAGAGTGTGATTGGTTTGTACTTCAACTGACCTTATTGATCATATGTCAGAAAAAAATCAGTAACTAGGGATGTTCTGACAAAACATTTTCGAACAAAGTGCTTGTTGGATAACCTTTTTTCTATCAAATGCCAATGAGCAATTTAAGAAGCCAGAGACACACAAAACTTGGCACTAACTGAAGATAGTGAAGATGCTGTTTGAATAAAAACTAAAAGAAGAATTTTGGGGGAAAGGATTTTAAAAATACATATCTGTTGGAAAAATCAACTGCTATTATCCTTAGAAATACCCTTTTTTGTTTTCCCACTACAGAATCTGGTCACAAGTGGTTCATCTGCTACAGGTACAAGGTTATGTGCACACACTACCTATGCAGAGTATGATGCTGCTGTACAGGTAAAGAGACAAGAGGCACCAGAATGAAATGACAGAGAAAAATAAATCTGATATATTTAGTTAGGACTAAACTGTGGCATGTGAGAATGCAGAGAAGATGTCAGAGCCCTCTTATTCAGCTGTGGTACAGAGCTCAAAGAGGTTAGTTAATGGGTAGTTCTGGGATCTCCTTCCTGCAACAAGCATGTGGAGTAAGATGGGAAAGTGATGACAACTCATGCATCTCATCTACACTGCACCCATAGCTCAAAATAAGCTATGCAATTTGAGCTATACAAATTGCGTAGCTTATTTCGAGTCAGTTTCGAAAAAGGGCTTATTTCGAAATTTGGCGCTGTCTACACAGCACTTATTTCAAAATAAATCACTATTCTGAAGCATTCCTTACTCCTTGTGGAATGAGGTTTACAGGGATAGTCAGAATAGTAAGTCTGTTATATTTTGAAATAACGGGCATGCTCAAAATAGCTATATTGGGACACCTCTTGTATCCTGAAGTAGTGCTGCAGTGAGCCATAGTGAGCAGCAGTAAAATGTATAAAGCAAAAATCATGTACTAGCAGGAACAACAAAAACACCAACAAAACCATACATAACAACTACTTACAAATCCCCTCTCTATAGGGCTTCACTTCTGGAGGATACATATTGCCTAATCTCAGCTATCCCACATAATTAAAGCTTCTATTTGAAGCGCACATAGGATATCTGCTGCTATCCTTTTATATAGTAGAATAGCCATACTGTCTTAGTTCCTACTGACTGAGTATTACTGCACCTGAGACTCCTTAAATTAGTCACAGCTGGGCTGACTGGTGCCTAATTAAAGGCAATTGTTAAGAACTGGCTGGCAGTGTCAGTCTCTCCTCTGGTTTAAGCTGGAGCAAACAAGTGCTGTTACTTCTTCAGGTTCTCCCCTCGTGAACTGTGAAATAAAGTAATGCTTTCTACTTTCATTGCAAGACATTAGTTTCCCCACCTAACTTTAGTTAAGCAACAGCCATACAGGATAGTTATATTTTCTATACCATCTATATTAATTTTTTAATTTACACTTACACCCCTGAAACCAGAAACACATTTCCAGGGGATTGAAGATGGCAAAAACAAGATTCCATCAAGAAAACTAAGATGCTGCATCTCCATTCATGCCAACACTCTCTTGCTCTTGCATAGGGCTCCATGAGCTTTGGTAGGGCTCTGTGCTGGCACTGAAATCTTCCTACACATGTACATGGACCATGGCATAAAAACATAGATTTCCCCATTTATTAAATAGATTAGCCCCCATCTAAAATAGCATTAGGTTCGGGAGGGATTACGTATCACTAGCAAAAGACTGAGGCCATCATCAGGGGCATTCTGCTGGGTGACAGACAGAAAGGAACACCTAATCAGTGCCCAGAATGAGGATTTTTGGGCTCAGTAGTTTCTGATTTTTCACTTATATGTAACTGAAGAAATGTGAGTGTGTGTGAATAGAACTGTCTCCTGCTTTGTAACTAAATGCTTAACTAAATCTATAAATAATTTTAATGGAGTAACGCACATACTCTCTTACTTTAAATTTCCTGTGGGTTAGAGAGACAGAGACATGATTACTATAGCACATTTAAGAATTAGATTTAATAAGATATTTATTAAAAAGCATATGAACACTGACATGAGTGGAAAAAAGTCCCCAGCAATGCAAAATATCAGCTGATGAAAGGATTAAATTAACACATGTGAAAAATTAACCAGTATTGTAAGTTTCAGAGTAATATTTTTGTGTCTGACAGAGACTTTTTATGAGTGCTCATATGGCCTTATAAGCTCAGGAAGAGTAGAGTATTTTTATGTCTGCAGTCACATGGTAGTGAAAACACAGAAACCGTTGGGCCTCATTCTGGGCACAGATTTGGGGTCCTTTCTGTCACCCATCAGAATGCCACCGATGTTGGTCTCAGTCCTCTGCTAGTGATAACTGATGCCTCCCAACCCTACTCTGCCTATGGATGGGTCAGCAGCAGTTATGATTTTGATATTTAGTTTGTGTGTGGCAACCCTGTAGTTGTTGTCCCCGTCAGTGCTCCTCCCTTCTTCAAACAGTGGGGTCCAGACTCTGTTTAAGCATCGTCAGGGCATCTTCAGGACAAGCCAGAATTTGGAAAGCCCCAAAAAAGAAGTGGGAGATTTGCAGCCAGAGTCAGCCTTCAGCCATATTTGGCTCGGTTGGGTTTTGTACATATCCTCCCTCCCTCATTCTCCCGCCCCTTCCCCCCCTCCCAGTTTAAGCCAGGATTAGTTGCTGTGGGATGGATAAAGTGCATTGTGGATGAGCACTGGCCATGCAAGAGGTTGGTTGTGGAAACTGGATAGTGGAATAGGAGGGGCATAAAGGAAGCACAGCAGGGAGAGACTAGCAAATTTGATTCTAGCTGTTAGAGGGCTAGTGCAGTACAAATAGTTGCATAGCTGTGATGTCAAGAGCAGCAGTAAGCACCAACACATGCTAACTGTTCTGAGTATAAATATACTGAGAGCCTGTGGGTATTATTCAAAATGGCTAGCCCATGCCATAGCTCACTGCTGCCTGGACTAAAGTCCTATTTTTAGTGTGCTAGCTCCATAGGAGATTGTGAGAGAATGACTATATGAGCTGGGAATCATATCCCCAGCTGCAAGTCTAGACCTAGCTCATGAGTGAAGGTTCCTTTCACTAACCCTTTGTTTCAGTCTTTCCCTCTGTTGTGGAGTTGACCTGAAAAAGGTTTTCCTCTCCCTTGAAAAACCGAGACTTCAACATTTTCACCCTCTGCGGTGGGACAAAAAAACTGAAATCTTGACACATCTTGTGAGCCAAACATCCCCCACCACCTCAAGAGAATCAGTTCAGTGGAATTGTTTTGTTGGGATGCTTTCAAAATATTTGTGGTCATGACTGGAGATGGGATACTGGCTGTGGAGGGGCTGGGATCCGATGTGGTAATGAGCATTCTCTCTCATGTGGCTAGCTGGCTGGTTCTAGCTCACTGGTTTCCATATGGGGGGTCAGAAAGAATTTTTGAGGTAAGGTTGGAAGTGATCTTCTTGGATATATTTTTGCCTTTTTCTGCAGCTTGTGGGTCACATGCCATGATTATCTGGGTCTCTAATTTAATAATTTTCCTGACATGACGGGGATATTCCTGAACCATGTTCCTGCCTGTAGCACATAATAGTCCAGTTTACTATGTGCTATAATACTTCGGAGGCCTGTGAGATGTAGGAAGTCTGACTAAATAATCTGGTGGTCTTTTCTGGCCTTAAATGCTATGATATGTTTCAATTTTGACCAGTTTTTATTTAAAACTTTTTAAAACTATTATAAATTTTTGAAAAAAAAGTTTATAATTCCAAAAAACAGCCTTTCTTTGTTTTGAAATATAACTTTAGAGAATTTTGAATTTTTCTTTTTTTTAACTCAAAACATTCATTTGAAATCTTTCCTTTTAAAAGTCCAGATTTAGTTGAATCAGCATTTTCTGAGAGAAAAATGTTTTGTTCAAATATCCACCCCATACTGTGTGTCTATTTGCATTCTGAATTTTTCTTGCCTCAAATCTGTTAATGTTTTGCTTAACAAGAAAGCCTGGTGGCTACCACCGGTTAAAATTAATTGTTTTATGCATATGTTTTGAGAATAAACATATAAGAAAAAATAGTAGTACAGTGGTAAAGCATGCATATGGCAGGCTCTTTCTAACACCAAGTAGAATACCAAATTTAACATCATGTGTATCTTACTTCATATTTAATGTTAGAAAATCTCAGTGATTTCATTGTATATATGCATTCCAAAAGCCGAAAACACAGCTCTCCATTGATCCAGAAAGACAAGCTTATTATAAATCTAGGCTCTACACAAAAAGAGAAAATATTTCATTTTCTTTCCTTTTGTTATACCATACTTGATAAAAGAATGGAAGATTTCCATTTTCATATAAAGCTTTTCAAAAGAACAATCCTCTAGATAAACAACTTACCCTCTTCATTATTAGCTAAGAATTCCAATAGATATCTTCCAGGACTGTTACATGCTATTAATTTTACAGCAGTTTCCATCTATGAAGTGAATTATTGGAAATAAAAACTCTGTAATGACATTTTTGAAACATCTTTAAGAACCACAGCAAACATATTATTGTATTCATGGCATGTAAAATTTAATTCTCACTGGACTTCAACAGTGGCTTCATCTGCATAGTAATAACCTTTTCCTTTCACCAGTGCTGTTCCTCACTAAGGTTTTCAAATGGTTCACTTTTAAAAATATTACCTTTAGATTGCAGATTAAAAAGAAAGTTGTTTATCAAGACAAAATCAGTGTAGTTATGAGAATAGTGGTAAACTTTTTAGATGAAAGAAAAGGTTCAGAAAGAAGAGAGAAAATTCTGACAATTAAATGAATATCTTTGTTTTTTAAAATACCTTTTATTAAAACTGCTAAGTTGTTTTCTTAAGAAACTAAACTCAGCCCAAATAGAATTTTTTTTTTTTTGTAAAATCAAGCCTCACCTAATTTTTTTTTTTTATATCTCAGGAAACTTGTTTATAGAACCAAACCAAAATCACACCTATCCTTTTCATCGTACTGTACCCCTTTTAACCAGAATCTAAATGTGCTACGTCATTCAAATCTCACATATATTATACATTTTATATTTTTCTTTAGATTTATAATATATCCTGTAAATACCCATTCCATAAATTAAAATACATTGTACAGAAGATAATATTACCTCCCACCAATACATTTAAAATTGCCACCAGTTAACAAGAAAAATATAAAACCATACAACAATTGGCTCCTTGAGATGTTTAATAAACATCGGGGGGGGGGGGGGGAGGGAGGGAATCCAGTCTACCCAAAAACTGCTAAGTGAGACAATTACAAATGCAAGGCTATATGTACACCCTCAGTAAAATCTAATGACTGCCACTCAGAATACAGATGGAAGAAAAACCTTGCTAACTGAAAAACTGTTTCTTCCACAGATGAACTAATGATTCAGTCCATCAGATTGCAGGTGCATTTTACTAAATAAATGGACAGCTAGATGGGATTGAAAATTCATCCACCACCAGAATAAAGTGACCAAAGCTTATGTAATATACAGTAAGCGGTCCTAGATGGATTAAAACTTAAGATGTAGAAAAGTGAGAAATTTGATAGCTATGACACAACCAACAGGCAGCATTTACAATTTGATTGAATATTAAGATGAAGGACACAGAAGTTTGTTCAGAAGAAGAACCAAATGATGTATGACAGATTTGGACACTAATGAAGAGAATAGTACCTGCTGGCTGAAATCACCAATACATTTATATAAAACTAAAGCAGTACAGAAAAGCAGAGGATGTGTATGTATATACATAGACTGTAAATACCTGCAAAACAGTGCATTAAAGTTATCGTTTCAATGTTGTGCTTCTATAACTTTAAAATTTCTCACTCTCAAAACTGTTTCTACAACTGAGTCCCCAGTAGTGGAACTATGAAGAATTTCTTTCAATACAGAATAATTTAACCCCCATTCTTCATGTTCAGGGGCATCTTCAATGTCAAAACATACCCTGGAGCTAAACAATGGTGCACAGAACATTTGTGTCTCTTGGTCTCTTCTTAAAGAAAAAGACAGACAGTGAAACATTATTTCCTGATGCTCAATGATTACATTTCCATTATTTGATGTGCACTTGTAAATCCCCTCTCCTGCTGGAATATCATTGGTATGCATCACTGGCACACTGTAGGCATGCTGCCAGCAAATTCAGTTCTGGGAATTCCATCTCAGGAAGATGGGGAGTTGCTAGAACTGCTGAATCATAGTAAAGGCTCCTAGTCTACTTTCTTTTCCTCAAAAATTGTTTCTGGCTTTTTGTACTATATCTTTTTTTCAGTGATCTATGGCAAAAATGTCTGAATACTGAAAAGAATTTATGGAAGTAATAATACTGTATGTACAAGGATTACTTTCACTATTGGTAGTGGGACAAATATTTTTCTAAAATTAAATATCAGATTTTCAGGAAACTGGATTATATATGGGTGCGGTACAAGAGGTGATGGAGGGGAAAAATCAATTTTTCATGCCTGGGCCAGGCCCTCGACTGCATCACCATCTGTCTATGGATGATATTTTAACCTCCATTTTCTGCTTGTGCCAGATGTTAGGACCATAAGATTTGTCTAACTGGATGTTAGTATGTCCCATTTCAATGTCCTCCTTTCTTGTCTGTCTATATGGAGCAGTCATACGAAAATGCTATGTAGCTGCTGTATCCTACACCTGCTAATGCTAATGCTAACCACCCATAGTTCAATTTCATACTCTTTACTGAGTAACAAAAACTTACTTTAAAAAAATTACTATACTTGACAAGAGCTGGACTAACAATCCTGGCACTTTGAATCCTGACAATGGATCCACAGTCCCTTTGCGGAGTAGGTACTGCTTGTGTTTTAGTAGGGTTAGCTTCCCATGCCTTCCATCCCAGTGAATCTCAATCCCACCATGGAGGAAATCTCTCTAGGACTGAGGAGATAGCCATACAGTGTCAACAGTCAGTCTTTGGCTTTTGATATTAATAACAGGACTGGATACCTAGTGCCAGTTCTGGCAATGATTTTTGTGATATGGATACTGAGCCCACTGAAAACTGCAAAAAGATCACTGAGTACATTTCACATAGCTTAACAAATACCTGGACAAGACTTTTCAAATTAACTAGTGGTTTTGAGTGCCCAAATACTCTAGTGGCTCTGATTTTCAGAAAGTGCTGTTTACCCTAAGGCAGTGTTTCCCAAAGTGTGGTCTGCGGCCCGGTACCAGTCCTTAGAAAAAAATACTGGTCCTCAGAAAAATTTTTGCGCACGATTCTTGGGAGAGAACCCGCTGCCATGACATCTCTGCTGGGCATGCTCCCGGGTGGTGGGGCCAAATCTGCCGGGCGCTAGGACCCAGGGAGAAGGCTGTGCACTGTGCGCACCGACGCAGAATGCTCGGTGCCGGATGCAGCCAGGGGAGCCAGCGCCAGCTGAAAAAGCAGCCAGGATTGGGGCCAGGAGCAGGGACAGAACAACCCACTGGACAGGTAGGGCCAGCAACACAACCCAGGGCAGGGTGCGGCCCATGGTTTCACTTAGGAACGCAGGTGCTACTGAGGGAGAGGACACGGGGCTACTCACTCAACTTCCAGGGCCCATACGAGCCGAGTCACCTGGCAGACCTGAGAGGGACTTTCTAACTTTATTGGTTCCAAATGGGGGTGAAGTAGATACCTCGGGGTTGGGGTTGGGAAACTGCCCAGGGCAGTTGACCAGGCGACTCCTGTTGGCACTGGGTGCTTTGGGAGGACCAGAAACAATTTATTTGCACATTCATCATTTGCTTAACGAATATGCAAATATGCAAATACATGGTACCAGTCCTCCAAAAGCTTGTGAATGGGTTCACTGGTCCCCAGTATCAAAAAGATTGGGAACCACTGCTCTAAGGTGTTTTTATTTAAGCACCCAAACAAAATCAAAGCAGCTATATTTATCATTTTTTTAAAATTCTTGACCATTGTATCCAATGATTCTTGACTTCTTAAAGTTTACACTGGCAAATTTTCCCTGTCAGAGCCTGGGGTCAAAGAGTGCTGATAAAATAAGATCAGCGTTTCAGCAAAAAATAAGCAAATCCTTAAAACAGTTGTGATTTCACCACTTTAGGTCTGAAGGGCCAGCAATCCAAACTGTCACACGCCAATAGATTACTTTTGACCTTTAAAAATACATAAGCCTTAAATTAACAGATACAAATAAAAGATTAAGGAAAGGGAAAATAATGTTTACATTACTTTAAAAGCAATGCAAATGTCTATTGGCTCACTTCTGAAACCCTTAATCTCTTTGGGTTGTACCTTACCCTTGGTTTCAGTAGGATTATTCATGAAATGAAATACAAGTCTCCTTAAGAGTGGCAGAATCTCATACTAAATACACATTTCCTATTAATAAATTCAAAGAAGTATATTACTTTCTCGATATGTATTTACATGTCTGACTCTGGTGAATATGCAAATCTTATCATGCCTCAAGATGCAAATAGATCTTCAAACAATGGGGGAAATGGTTTGGGTTCTTTAAAAATGAAAAAAAAAATCAGCAAGCCATATTACATTCAGTTACACTCAAGTACAGGACTTAGCAGGGATCATCTTCCATAACATACTGTAAGCTAATATGACAGCATAGAGATGAGAATGAAGTGTACTCAGTTGTGCTTGTGTCTTGCTCAACCTTTAAAGGAAATTTTATTTTTTCTGAAGTTTTGAAGTGGTTGTTTGATTACTTTTTATTAGAAAGACCCAGATCCCTGGTTAATATTTGATCCCTATCTCTTAGTATGTCAAGTAGAGGAAAACTCTGAACAAATGGGGTCAGAGATGGAGTCCAAAGGGACTACCAGGTTATTTATTCTGATCCCCTGTATATTGCAGGCCAGCAACATTTGCACATTAAACCCAACTAAACTCACAATTAACTAAACTAGTATTATATTATAACCATAAAAGATACACTCTGTGCACGCATGCATAGAAGACAACATGAACTTCATTACAATACAGCTGTTCATTCTATAAAGAATTAAAGTTAGGGCTGGCTAAGCACTTACATTGGCTGCTGTTGGTAAAAAGACTTTTCACTTAACATCTAGTCTCCCTGGGAATGAAAGAGGAAGGTATTTGTTTGAGTATTCTATAAATGAGACAAAATGAAGACATTGTAAATGGATTTGGGTTTTATCTTAGTTTAACATTCTATCCTGCTCTCTCCTCTGACCCAGCTTCACAGAATTATGTTTTGTGAATAAAATAATGTCAAGTTTAAGAAGAATATTACTGTACAACAAGGGTCTTAATCACAGGATTTCAATGAATTGGAACTAAGTTGGTTAAACAGATATTAAGGCATATAGAAATATACTAAGGGCAGAACAGAAAAAGCAATACCAGTCTTTCCATTGCATTGGTTTAGCTGATTTTGATTGAGGTAAATTCCAAAAGTAGTGTTTTGCTGTTATAATAATTCTATACCATCCTAGTAGACATTTAGAAAGGTCAGAGTCTTTTCATGCAACAGTACCGTAATCTGCTACTGATACAAAACTCAAAACTACAATTTGGCATGCAGTTTTCTCAAGAGTCTACCATTCACAATTATGAAACTGTTTAGGGCAACATAACCTACTTGAATAGTCTTGGGAGACATCTTCATTGAAGCCTAATACTTCCAAATTGAGTGGAAAAAGGGGCCATGAAGGGTACCAGACAACAGGAATTGCATTTGTTTAAAAACATGACAATCACGAATAAAGGCACATGGGAGAGAGAATGTAATTACTAGGGCTGTCAAGCAATTGAAAGGATTAATCATGATTAATCACACTCCTAAACAATAACAGAATACCATTTATGAGTATATATTTAATGTTTTCTACATTATTAGATATGTTGATTTAAATTACAACAGAATCCAAATATACAGTTATCAATGTATACGTTGTTTTTGATTACAGATAATTGCACTATAAAAATAAATATTTTTTTTCCAATTACCCCACTACCAGTACCATTGTGCAATCTCTTTATCATGAGTTGAACTTACAAATGTTGAATTAAGTATAAAAATAACCATATAGAAGAATAAAACAATGTAAAATCCACTGAGTCCTACTTCTTGTTAAGCCAATTGCTCAAATAAACAAGATTGTTTACATTTGCAGGAGATAAATCCACTGAGATGCTGTCTGCTTCCTGTATATATTACTACCTGAAAGTCAGAACAGTTTTATCCAGCATCACAAGATATTTATTTGCCAGATGAGCTAAGGTTTCATATATCCCTCATCAGACTTGCTGATGGGTGGAGGGGCAATTTCCCAAGGGTCCAAGCAATTAAAATGCACTGGGAGCACCACCGCTTCCAGAAGCAGTCAGCACCATACCTGTGGTCCTGAGGTGGGTGGGTCATGTGCTGCCCATGCCCCAAGCTCCAAATCCATAGCTCCTATTGACTGAGAACTGAGGGCAAAGGGGTCTGCGGGGCTGGTGCTTGCAAGCAGCAATGTACAGAGACCCCCTAGGCACCCACCCTGGAGCTGCTGCCAAACTGGTGTGCTTGTCATTTTTTAGGAGCCACTCAAGGTAAACGCTGACCCCCCTAAACTTGTACCACACCCAAATGCCTTCCCAAGCCTGACCTTGGGCCCCTCCACATGCAAACTCCTTCCCAGAGCCTGCACCCTGCACATTCTTCTATGTCTCATCTCACTGCCCTCGTCTGGTGAAAGTGATGAGAGTGGGGAATAGCGAGTGACAGAGATATGGAATGAACAGGGGCCGAAGCTTCAGAGAAGGGGTGGGATAGGACATAGCCTCAGGGAAGAATCGGGGCAGGGGGGAATGTAAATAATCTTTGAGTTTGTGCAATTAGGCAGTTGGCAAGCTCATCTGGCAAACATGTGGAAGCTGTGGCCATGCTGGAAGCGCTTGCCCAGCAGTGCAGCTGGCAGTTTGCTGGGTACCAGCCAATACAAGTGCAGCAAAGCTCAAATGTCAAGCACACTATGTCCAGGTGGTGTAGCTTATGCAGGCATGGGAGACTCAATGACTATTCCATCCAGGGGCCTGGAATTAACGTTAGCAGCCCTGCCTTTCATGCTTCAGCCATTTCAGAGGACATGGGGAGGATGTGTTTTGCTCACAGTATTAATTAACACTTTTTTTAATGAGCATCATCTGCATTCAAGTATGTCCTCTGGAGTGGTGGCTGGAGCACAAATGGGCATATGAATGTTTAGTAGATCTAGCATGTAAACACCTTGCAATGCGGTCTACAAAAGTGTCAAGCAAAAACCTGTTCTCACTTTCAGTTGATATTGTAAATAAGAAGCAGACTGCACTATCGCCCATAAAGGTAAACAAATGTATTTCTCCAAGTAATTGGCAGGACAAGAAGTAAGACTGTGTGTACTTGTAGGTTCTAAATTTTACACAGTTTTGGTTTTGAGTACAGTTACATAAAAAACCATATATTTGTAAGTTGTATTTTTTCACAATAAAGAGATTGCACTATAGTACTTCTATGAGGTGAATTAAAAAACACTATGTCATTTTTATAATGAAGATATTTGCAATAAAAATAACAAAGTATGTACTGTACACTTTATAATTTGCATTGTAACTGTCATCAATATATTTCAAAATGTAAAAAATCCAAAATATTGAATATATTTCCATTCATATTCTGTGTGATTAAAACTGTGATAAATCATGATTTTTATCTTATTTTTTGAGTTAATTGAGTGAGTTAACTGTGATCAATTAATATCCCTAGTAACTACCCTTTTTGAGTTCAGATCAGGAGTCCATAGTCAAAAATCAGAGCCAAGATTCAGCTCATAATTCAAAATAATCTGGACAAACTGGAGAAATGGTCTGAGGTAAATAGGATGAGGACAAATGCAAAGTACTCCATTTAGGAAGGAACAATCAGTTTCTCACATACTGAATGAGAAGCGACTGTCTAGGAAGGAGTATTTCAGAAAGGAATCTAGGGATCATTGTGGGCCACAAGCTAAATATGAGCCAACAGTGTGATGCTGTTTCAAATAAAGCAAACATGATTCTGGGATGTATTAACATGTGTGTTGTGAGCAAGACACAAGAAGTCATTCTTCTGCTCTACTCTGCACTGATTAGACCTCAGTTGGAGTATTGTGTCTAGTTCTGGGCACCACATTTCAAGAAAGATGTGGAGACACTGGAGAAGGTCCCGAGAAGAGCAACAAGAATGATTAAATGTCTAGAGGACATGACCTATGAAGGAAACTGAAAGAATTGGGCTTGTTTAGTTTGGAAAGGAAAAGACTGGGAGGGAATATGATAGCAGTTTTCAGGTATCTAAAAGGGTGTCACAAGAAGGAGGAAGAAAAATTGTTCTCCTTGGTCTCTGAGGATATGAGACAAAGCAATGGGCTTAAACTGCAGCAAGGGAGGTTTTTTGGATATTAGGAAAAACTTCCTAACAGTCAGGGTGGTTAAACAGTGAAATAAGTTGCCTAGGGAGGTTGTGGAATTTATATCTTTGGAGTTATTTAAGAGCAGGTTCGATAGACATCTATCAGGGATGGTCTAGACTGTGCTTGGTCCTGCTGTGAGGGCAGGGGACTAGACTCAATGACCTCTCGAGGCCCCTTACAGTTTTAGTGTTCTATGATTCTAAGACTGGGGATCAAGAAGAGAGCAGTGCTATGTCTAAGTTGGGGCAGAAATGGAAACAGAGCGGCACAAAAACCATCACAACCACAGATGAATGATTTGAGTAGCCACTGAACTGCTGCTGTTGTGGGACTTAAGTTATAGTCAGTCTGCTGTGTCTTCCAGCAAATGACAGAGCAAATGCAAATTGCCTGGAGGCAAGCTCTTCTGCAGGCCCTATTTCTTGACACATCATTTTTTAGTAATTCCACCAGTCCTAGAGCACATTTCTCTAGTTTGCTCATGATTTGCAAGTGCAACTGTCTCAAAACCCTTGCTAAAAATCAAGGTATATAGCACAGCTACTGCTTCTTCCCTTCCATTTGAATAGTAATGTTTTCAAAGAATCTCATGACATCGGGTTTGTACAATTTTTTTAGGCAAATTCATGTTAGCTATTACTTACAGTGAAAATATCTTACTTCCTTTTCCATGAAAGAAAGTGTGAATTTCAGAAATTTTAGGATAGTGGTTTTACCAGGTAGTCTATGCCACCACATTGATTATTGTAATTCTTACTGATCTGTATGTGTGGTTTCCATGCATTTAATGGTATTTACCCATTCAGAGGGTATATTTGCTTTTCATAGCTTTCACTGAATACACAAAACAGTGTTAAAATGCAGTTTAATTACAATTGATGGACCATTTGTTCCAGGGTTTAGCTATTATAATGTGCTAAAAATGTTCTGAAGTCTCTATTGGAACATGTGACTGAGCTGCTTTAATATACACATTTTGCTGAAACAGCACAATTAGTTATCTTCAGAGAAGTGCACAATTTCAAGAGCAGAATCTGCTTTTGATCACCACTTCATTAGCACATTTTTATTAAGAGCTGCAGCTGCTTCTCTTTACTGGTTGAAAGTAATCAAACTTTAAACTGATACTTCTGAAGGCTACAAAGCAGCATCAAAGTATCAATATATAATTTAATGTAGGTTTAAGGAACACTCCAAGGAATAGAGTATATAATCTTCCTTAAAATATACACACTGTTCACAGGAATAACAGTTAATTAACAAGTATCATACCAAAGTAAATATTTGTAGTGATTACAAAATAAGAATTTCTTATTTAATAACATCAATAAGAACATACATAAGAATATAAGAACGGCCATACTTGGTCAGACCAAAGGTCTAGCTAATCCAGTATCCTGTCTTCCTATAGTGGCCAATACTAGATGCAGAACAGAACAAGGAATCATCAAGTAATCCCTCTCCTGACAAACAGAGGTTAGGGACACCATTCCTGCCCATCCTGACTAATAGCCATTGATAGACCTAACCTCCATGAAATTATCTAGTTCTTTTTTGAGCCCTGTTAACACCCTAGTCTTCACTACCTCCTCTGGCAAGGAGTTCCACCAGCCAACCGTGTACTGTGTGAAGAAAACTTCTTTTGTTTGTTTTAAACCTGTTACCTATTAAATTCATTTGTTGACCCCCAGTTCTTATGTTACAGGTACAAGTAAATAACTTCCTTAGTTACTTTTTTTTATACCAGTCATGATTTTATAGACCTCTATCATATCCCCCCTTAGTGTCCTCTTTTCTAAAATGAAAACTCCCAATCTTTTTAATTTTTCTTCATATGGGACCCATTTCAAACCCCTAACCATTTTTGTTGCCCTTTTCTGAACCTTTTCCAAGGTGACCACATCTGTATGTAGTATTCAAGATGTAGGTGAACCATGGTTTTATATAGAGGCAATAAGATGGTCTCTATCTTATTCTCTATCCCTTTTTTTAATGATTCCTAACATTGTTTGCTTTTATGCTTGCTGCTGCACACTGAGTGGATGTTCTCAGAGAACTACTACAGTGACTCCAAGATCTCTCTCTTGAGTGGTTATAGTTAAATTAGAACCCATCATATTGTATGTATAGTTGGGATTATTTTTTTCAATGTGCATTACTTTACATTTATCAAGATTACATTTCATTTGCCAGTTTGTTGCCCAATCACTTAGTTTGGTGAGATTTTTTTGAAGTTCTTCACAGTCTGCTTTGGTCTTAACTATCTTGAGCAGTTTATCATCAACGGCAATTTTTGTCACCTCACTGCTTACCCCTTTCTCCAGATCATTTCTGAATAGGTTGAATAGTGTTGGTCCCAGCATGGACCCTTGGGGGAAACCACTAGTTACCTCTCTCCATTTTGAAAACTGACCATTTATTTCTACCCTTTGTTTCCTGTCTTTTAATCAGTTATCAATCCACAAGAGGGCCTTTTTTCTTATCCCATGACAACTTACTTTCCTTAAGAGCCTTTAGTGAGGGACCTTGTCAAAGGCTTTCTGGAAACCTAAGTACACTATATCTACTGCATCCCCCTTGTCCACATGTTTGCTTACTCCCTAAAAGAACCTTTGTAGGATTAGTAAGGCATGATTTCCCTTTAAAGAAACCATGCTGACTTTTTCCCAACAAATTATGTTCAGCTATGTGTCTGACAATTTTATCCTTTCAATTTCAACTAATTTGCCCAGTAGTGATTTTAGATTTACCAGTCTGTAATTGCTAGAATCACTTCTAGAGCCCTTTTAAAATATCACATTATCTATCTTCCAGTCATTAGGTACAGAAGTTGATTAAAAGGATAGGTTACAAACCACAGTAAATAGTTCTGCAATTTCACATTTGAGTTCTTTCAGAACTCTTGTGTGAATGCCATCTGGTCCTGGTGATTTGTTACTGTTATCAATTTGTTAAAAAAACCCTCCTCTAATGGCACCTCAATATGGGACAATTCCCCCTAAAAAGAATGGCTCAGCTTTGGAAATCTCCCTATCATCCTCAGCCATGAAGAAAGAAGCAAAGAATTCATTTAGTTTCTCTGCAATGACCTTATTTTCTTGGAATACTCCACAAATCAACTGCCAGGAAAATTAACAGACATTACCACATACATGACTGAAAAATCCTATAAATGAGGTCTAAAGGTGTGTCCTACCCTTAGGAGAGTTTTTTATCTTCAAGTGGATCACAAATGTGTACCCTATGTTAGGTTGCAATTTATTGTCTAAAACCTATTTTGTTAGCTTTTCCCTGGCTGGTTTAAGCTACCTGCATAGTTGTGACGTGGAAAAATGAACACGGTGGATAAACAGAATGAGAACTGCAAGAGAATCTAAGTATCTATAAGGCTCTCATCACCTTTCAAGTCATACAATATGGTGGTACAAATACTAATGTGATCTTGGAGTGCACGGAAATAGCATTAATTACAGATCAAGAAAATTGTCCTTTAAGGGACACTGGTGAGACGAAATAGACTGGATTCAGTTGCAACTACCATACTGCGTACAAATTGATAACAATGGAGGAAATTCATAAAAAATCATAAAGTCCTAGTCCCTGGCCTGTAGGAAAGAAGGTAATTGAATTGCAGTTCTTCAAGAGTAAGAAAAGACACGGGGAGTGCAGGAGTAAAGGATGAAGGGTGATATTAAGTCATGTCTACATTAAGGGTGCTAGAGCAACCACGGCCTTGCAACTGGACTGTTGTAGCATCTGTTGCAAAGAGCTTCAGACAGTGAAGAATCCCTCCCGTCCCCCCACTGTATTTAATCTACCTCTCCAGCAGTGGTAACTAGATTAATGGAAGAATTCTATTGATCTTCTCATGCTTATACCCCAGGGTGAGGTCAACTTAACCATGGCATTCAGAGGGTGTGAATATTTTAAGTATAGGGTAGATCTCACGTTTTAAGATGCCTGAATGATAGGTGATTATTCCAAACAGAATAATCCCTTTGTTTTTTAGAGAAAGAATTTGTTAGACAGAGCTATGCTACTGTTCAATAGGAAAGGAGCTGCTCAGAAGAGAGAACACACAATAACTGGACAAAAGCAAATCAGAATATATCTAAAGTATTAATAATGTGGTGGTAGTTAAAGTGTTAAATGCTGTAAAATTAGTGTTACATTAGCAGAAGAGAGGATTGTCCCCTAGGTGTTTAGGTGTAATAGATTTAAGGCAAAGAAAATTGTAGTAATTCCTCCTTCTAAAACATCTCTGAAGGTAGGAAAGATGAGTACATTTTGCTGCTGTGCATTATTTTAACCTGACAAAGTGTTTGCTTCCTTTCAAAATGTTTCAAAATTATCCTTCTCAGTAGGGAAAGTTTTAGCTAGCTAAGAAAAGGCAACCATCTCAAAAGCAGAGCACAAATGATTATAGCATTGCAAATCATCAGCGAAATACTGATCTGTCTGTAATTTTATCTTAGCTGATATAAAATAATATCGTGTGTTAACATATAATGAAATTGTTGTATTTATTTGAGAGTCTGACGTCTTTCTCGTCCTAGCCTCTCCCACTTCAAATTAAAATGACTACCTATATATAAGCCATAAGATTGGCATACATCTTCATTGTCCACATAGTCTTAAAGTTAAGTATATGTCTAAGTGCTTTTATGGATCAAGGCCTTAGTCCCTCTCAGTTATACTGGGACTTGAATGATGAAGAAAGAGTAACAGAACTGAATATGTAATTACATGACTTAGACAAATAATGCTGTGGGGGGATGAGGAATGATGTGGTTATGTATTAATACCTGAGGGATGTAATCCTCAGAAAGAGACTGGGATTTTTTTGGCTAGCTGAAAACTCAATCAGGGGATTTGGGGTAATGGAATGTAACTAAGTAAAGAGAAATGTAGGTTTAATATAATGGAAAAGATTTATAAACAGTGAAATTTACAGAATATGAGGAGTCCAAGTTTGCCTTGGGAGATCTGTGTCGCTTGTGCACATAAATCTTTTTCTGTGTGCATGCACATGTGTAATGGCATAAGATTCATTTCTACCAGTCTCAGCAATGTCTAAACTGTTCTTTGCGCAAATTTTAAAAATGTGCTGGCTTCCAGAGACAAGATCCATAATACTTTAGCTTGAATTTTGTTATGAGCAACTGAAAATAGAAATAGGCTAACTTTACTACTCTTAAGTGATGTATCTATAACAATTTTTTATAACGTGCTAGCAATTTATTTCTAACACTTAAGTCGGTAGTCCTTATTCAATAGGTTAACTAACCTCTGTGGAATTAATCAAATAAAGTTTATTCCAGTAAAAGGTCAGATTTCCTCAACTAGTGAGGGGTTGAATTAATAAAACAGGTGCATAAATAGTGAAAGTTTTCCCTACTAGTCTCCTCAAACCTATTTTCAAACTGCTAGCATGTGGTTCTGTTCCACCCAACTGTCTCAGGGCATGCCTACCTTACAGTGCCCCTCTGTTCACCTATTGTAGTATGGAAGGCATTTCCTGCCTCCGTTTTCCTTTCTCTCAAAGCTTTTAACTCCACCCAATTCAAAAAGGAGTAGAGAAAATAACCCTGGTGGACTTCATTTCAAGTTTATTTGAATGTCATAATGTCTCTCCTTTTGCATTCTAGGGTTTCACATCCCTCTCCATAGGGGCACACGTGGTCTAAAGGAGTGTCCCACCTTTAGGAGAGTTTTTCATCCTGCAACTGATTCCAGATGGTCCTATATTAGGCTCAGTGCTCATTATCTAATCAAATGCCTACATTAGATCTTTAAAATAATACCCCTTGGGTAGCCTGGATCCCATTCTTCTTAAAGGGGCCAGCATTCCTGCTATGCTGCATTATACATTTTTATCCAAATGCTATTAAAAAAGCAGAATAGTAACAGTAAGGGACCACCAGAGACACAGTATAGCGTTCCTCCCCAAAAAAATCATAGAATCAGAGGTGATTACAGATGAAGGAGACCTCTGGAGGCCATCTAATCCAACCTCCTGTTCAAAGCAGGACCAACCCCAATTTCATTTCATTCTGTCATTCAAGCAGTATTCTCATTTCTTTAACATGCAGAAATCTGTACACGGAGCACAAGTTCATGTATGATCAATTGACGTACTAATGTAAGATAACAGCAAGAGGCACTCTTTACTGCTGTTCCTATGAGAAAATGATAAGTAATGAATAGAGAGCTATTTAATTAAAAATGAACTCTTCATGGTTATACATGATTAAGTTAGCAAGCCAATAAAGATTAACATTTAGCATTTTCTTGTTTTAATGATACTCCAAGGGTCTATAGAACTGTTTAAGAACAACAGCTATTCCTGTGACTAGGAGTTAACACTATTATAGTGGAAACCTGGATTGATGTCAGAGAGGAGTCTCTAAGACAATGTACTGAGGTGATTCAAAACACACAACATCAATTTGTCAAAGTACTTTTTTAAAAATAAAAATAATATTTTTAACAGATGGACTTGGCCCTTAATCTTACATAGCATTTTCCTTTAGTTAAGTAATAAGAAAATAATTTTGCCAGATTTTTACCAATACAGAGTTTGTCTGGGTTTACATGTGAAAATCCCAACTCACTCACATGAATTGGAGAAATGGGTATGCATTAGCTAGATGTGCACAAAGTTATTCAGTGGAAAAATATGACCCACAATGGAAAACTGATTGAAAACCAGATTGAAATAGATGCACCATCATTCTGATACAGTGTAGCCATTCTTATGATTTTAAGCTTGATCTTATCAGATTTCCATATCTTTTGGTCATTTATCTGAAATTACTTTCCACAACTGTCTGTGACACAAGTATCACTTAATCCCTCACAATGATTTACAGAGAAGAAAACCAGTAACTATCTTCTGTCTTCTTATCTCATGTTAAGTCTGATTTGCAATCAGCTCTCCACAAGACAAATACATTTCCCCTCAATGTGATGACATCTCTCCACAAAATACTAATACTGATAAACCATCACGCCACTAAATAGATTCAGGAAGATTATCAAATAGTGAGGCCATTTTTGGAGACAAGAGAACTGAAGAGGTATAGATTTCACCCAGCAACTCAGACAGGAAAATTTCAGAGGCTGCTGTATGCTCAACAGTGCAGTGTGATCCAACTCCCTTTGCAAGATTCTACCCATAACACAATGAGGGAGTTCAAACAGAAATGATTTTCATAAAGGTACAGATATTGATCAATCCTTTACTTTCTGTCATACCCTAGATAGTAAATAGGCTTTACCGTAAGCACTACACATTCATCTTAAGAAATCATTTCACTCAGATGAGCTGAAGCTGAATTTAGACATAGCTTGAGGTACTAAACATTATCCATACCAGAATATTTTCCATAATTTCATTCTTTAAGTCTTTCTACCCATTTCCTTTTCCTTTAAGGTATATGAGTATGTAGGTAGCTGGAGCTCACTTTCTAGATGGATCCTACCAAGATTCTATCTTTTACTTACCAGTATTTCTCATGGCTTTCACAGCATAGAAAGACTCTACATGTGGCATGAATGATAGAGTCATTAGGATTAGAATAGGCTTCTCATCAGTCATCTAGTTCATCCTTCTACATCATGGCAGGATAGATTTCATTATTCCTGATAGATGACTGTCAAGCCTAGCCTTGAATATCTTCAATGATGGGGATTTTACATACTTAACTTCCCTTGGCAACCTGATTTATTGGCAAACTATTCTTATAGTTACGAAGTTATTCTTAATATTTAACTAAAATTTTCCCCCTGAAGCTCAAGCCCATGGCTTCTGCATTGTACTCATTGAAAAATGAGAGAAACTAATGACTCCTGTATTCATCATGTGATTTTTCAGTCTATTTTCTGTAGGGAAAACATTAGTTTAAACAATCATCACAGTTCTTATTTTTCAAGTTTTTGTCATTTTTGTTGCTTCTCTGAATCATCTCCAATTATTTAAAATCTGTTGATGATAGTTGAACCCAATATTGTAGCTGATGGATTGAGACGAAGAGACTAAAATGCAAACACTATATAAAATTATTCACGGGCTGATTTTTATCATGCAAACTGATTAGCTTAATGTATAGCTCTAAATTCAGCAGGCATTTTACAATCTACCTCCATGTGATTAATGATTATTTGATTTATGACTATATTCAAATATTGATCTCTCTGTGAAGGAACAGCAGCACTGGGACTATCCCTATAATAGCTTCAGCATGGATGGATAGGTCACTGTCCCTCCTCCACACTTTTCTTCTTTGTCTGTTCTGATGGTGACTCAGCAATTGTGTATGTGGAAGAAGGGTGGGGAAGCAAAGATGAAATTTAGAAGAAATTCACCTATTTGATATACAGGGCAATGCACACTGCTTCCAGCTTTTCCTTTCCTTATTAATCTCATATGGGTTGTTCACCCTCTTTCCTGCCTGCCATCTTCTATAGTACTCTAGCACTTCTATAATCCTGGACAGGCATAAGGATCTTGCACAAAACAGGGCTTTTGCACAAAAAAAAAACCCCATCCACATGCTTCTTTTTATGCAAAAACCCCTTGCGCAAAACGAAACGTCAGAAAATATGCTAATGAGATTACAACTCCTGTTAAAGAGACCCTCATTAGCATATTTTCTTCCAAAAAAAGCTCCTAGTGTTGATGTAGCCAGGGTGACTGCAAAAGGCATCTATACAAAACCTACTCTGGAATAAGGGCTATAAATGCCAGCTGGCCAATGCTGCAATTGGAAATGGGGAATGGGAGAGGTCAGCATTTGACACTCATGAAAGGAAGAGAATTACACAATACATACCCTCAGGACTGTGCAGAAATACTAAACTTGGGCTAGCATTTTGTATGTACAGAATAGGAGTTGTGCAATTAACAAAGGCAAGCAAAGTGAAAATCTAATGCGATGCAACTTACTATTGAATAGAGTTGCCAACTCTCTGGAATTGTGAACCCCAAACACAGGGACTCTCAGAAGGCTCATCCCCTCCATATTATTCCTTAATACAGTTGGTCAGGGAAAAAGGGAAAACAGTGAAACTCTTCAAACCATTTTATCAAAACAAAAATAATGGAAAATTGCTCTTTTGAAAACAAAAATGAAAACAGTGATTAGAAAGTCTTGTTAAGAAATGGATAAAATGTTAATATTGATGAAAAATTGCAACAAAAATTTTAAACAGATAATTTATGAGTTCAAAAACGGTATTTTTTTATTAAAAAATTAATTAGAAAAAATTCAAGCTAGTTCTATTTCACATTGTGGGAGTTTGAGACAAACAAAGGCTGGCATACCAAAAGTATTCCAACAACATGTAGGTCTGTATCTGCTTTGCATAAAAGGAAATAGATATGGCTCTTTCAGTGCTTCGATTAAATAAATATCTAGATGAAGGGAAGCTGAATGGAAATGAAATCCGGCACAGTTGAGCTAACACTGATAGGAAGAAGAGGAAGCACTTGGAAGAATTTCTCTCTGTTTTATCACTACCATTATTGAGCACATCCACTCTCAGCTTAAATCAGTCTGCAGCTTTATAGTTCTTTTATATTCCACAGTGATAAAGTATGCCCATGTAGTCTTGAGAGCCAAACACACTTGCTTCCACACGACTGGCCAAATGGTTGCATCTCATCCTATTAGACGGAGTTCTGGCTAAGTGAATCATGTTTTTGCAACCTCCAGGCTTGGTAATTGCTATGATTACATATAGATATGAAAGCACACATCCTGAATAAGTTCTGACAAAATAAAGCAGTCCATCAGCTTAGCAACATAACATGTTGTGAACACCTTGTCCCTACTCTCCCAACTGGATTCAGAGTTCAGTTAAAAGTCTTTGTACTGACATTCAAAGCCAACTGTGATATTTGCCTTAGCTACCCATATATCACCTCTCTCTGCAACCAAGAGCTGCAAGGACAGCTATCAGAGGGGTAGCCATGTTAGTCTTAATCTTGCAAAAGTGGCGAGGAGTTCTGTGGCACCTTATAGACTAACTGAAGTGTTGGAGCATAAGCTTTCGTGGGCAAAGACCCACATCAACAGCTATGTTTCAAATGGAGCAATGAAACTGTTGACCAATGTGGGAGTCTAATGAGTGCTGGACACAATTTACATGGAAGTTGGACCTAGACTAAGTAATTTATAGGCTACCAAAGGATTTACATGGTGTTGTTTGGGTCCTTAACTGAAATGGCAGGGCTAGTGATGAGGAGTTCAGTAGGCAGGATGCCCTGGGGAGAGAGATCTACTCCAACCCTCTCCAATTGCAGCAGCGTGGGGCCCAGTGAGAAGCACCTCTTCATGGCCACTGCAGCTTCAGCAGGCACAGCTAGGGAAGGAGTTCATGTCCCCCAGCTGGGAGACAGACAGAATGAATCTTTGAAATACATAGTAGATAGGGAAAAATTTACCCCAGCAGCAATTGCTGAAGAACTGTAGCTTGCAAAGTTCTGAATTTAGTTCTGAATAATTGAAAACCATTGAGAATGGAACTAGTCAGAAAATTTGTCAGAAAATGCAGCCCCACTATGCAGACTGGCCCAAAGCACAGGACCCTGCTTTTTTTCAGGGTTCACAATCTGGGGAAGTTCTGCCATTTAGACCATCTCAGGACCACGAACTCCAGGATTTCCTGACTCCTTGGCCAACTGGCTCCCTGAGCTGTCCTTGGAAACAACAGATCCTAGGAGCTCTGGCAGCTACCACGTTAAATTGTTTCAGTCAGCCTTACAAACTATATTGCTGTATATATCTGCTGGTCTCAGAGTGAAAATTTCATTTTAGAAACTCCATATATTATGTTTCTGAAAGTAAATTTTAATTCTCTGAAAACAGGATTTCTAGCTCTTGAAAATTGTCCGAAAAAGTTGGTTTATTTCTGACTAAGAACAGAACAAAACAAAACAGCTTCAAACTGCCAGTAACTTCCTACGAACTTGAAATCCAGACTTTCAGCAACCAGGTTTCAACATAAAACTAAGAAGGTGGGATTCCCTAATTCCAACTGTGGTGCAGACATCAACTCCTTTTTCATCTTTGAGCAATTCACTTAATATTTTGTGTATATATCCAGGGGCGGACTGGCCTGGTGGGATACCAGGAATTTCCCGGTTGGCCATCCTCCAAAGGACCGGCCGAAGGGCTGGCTGGTGGCTGCTGGAGGAGGAGGGGGATTGTGATGGGGCACTGCAGCCCTGCACTTTAAATTCCCCGGCACCAGCTATGTATGGGGCACGGTGGGGCCAAGGGAGCGCATGCACGGCATGCTCAAATGCCGCATGCTCAAACACCGCACAACAGCTGAGAGGGGAGATGCCCGGCCATGCCGGGATATCATGGCCAGAACTTTAAAACTGCCTGGCCCAGAGTGACACCGTGCGACCCATCTCCTGGCCTGGCAAATGGTCTGGAGCCCCAGAAGCAGCTAGTGCCAGATCGCAGACTCCAGCACCGCAAACTGGAAGGCAGAAGGAGAGGAAAGGGGAAAAATAGGGGGAAGGCATGGGAGAGGAAGGGGCTTGTGCTGAGGGGAGGGGGGCAGGGCAGGAGAAGAAGGGGGAAGACACCAAGGGACAGGGTGGAGGAGAGACAAATGCCAGGGGGCCAAGTGGAGACAATGAGGAAAAGGGCAGGAGGGGAGGTGTCAGTTGGAAGGGGGACAGGGTTATGCTGAGAGAGGAGAGGGTAAGGGCATTGGGAGCTAGAGGGGGAGGGGGAGGTGCTGGGAGCAAGTCATGTGTGAGGGCACAGGGACATGAGGGGAACAGGGGCAGAGGGTGGTGAGGGGGTGGGCATCAGGGAAAAAGAGGGCAAAGGGGGCAGGGGCAGTGAGGGAAGCGGGGGCACCAGGAGGGTGCAGGGGTGAAGGAAGATGCAGGTATCAGGGTATTCTGGGGGTGAAGCAGAAGGGCAGACACCTGCAGGGGAGGGACCAGCACCAGAGGAGAGAGGCAGGGCAGGTGTGTAGAGGGAGGTGTTAGGAGAGGGGATAAGGAGGGATAGCTCACATGATCAGAGTAGGGCTACTGGAGGAGTGGGCACAGGGGGGAGAGAAGGGCTGGTGGAGGGGGGCAGTTTGCAGGAGGGGTGAGGGCAGTGAGAAGGGCAGGAGTCAGGACAGCAGAGGAGGGTGAGGGGTTGGGGGACAGCAGGCACCAGGGGAGCTGAGGGGATGAGACATGGTAGCAGAGGGAAAAGGTAGAGGTTTATAAGATATTTATTAATAACTTGGGTGCAAACAAGCCACATGAACTCAGTACTGGTGCACAACACACAATTCATTCAGCTCATCGGAGGAAACTCTTAAAGGGAACACTTCCCCCAGCCTCTCTGCCCCCGAGTTAATGTCACACACATTGGCTACGTCTACACTGGCCCCTTTTCCGGAAGGGGCATGTAAATTTCACTAGTCGTCGTAGGGAAATCCGCGGGGGATTTAAATATCCCCCGCGGCATTTAAATAAAAATGTCCGCCGCTTTTTTCCGGCTTTTAAAAAAGCCGGAAAAGAGCGTCTAGACTGGCCCCGATCCTCCGGAAAAAGTGCCCTTTTCCGGAGGCTCTTATTCCTACTTTGAAATAGGAATAAGAGCCTCCGGAAAAGGGCACTTTTTCCGGAGGATCGGGGCCAGTCTAGACGCTCTTTTCCGGCTTTTTTAAAAGCCGGAAAAAAGCGGCGGACATTTTTATTTAAATGCCGCGGGGGATATTTAAATCCCCCGCGGATTTCCCTACGACGACTAGTGAAATTTACATGCCCCTTCCGGAAAAGGGGCCAGTGTAGACGTAGCCATTGGGTTAATGCAATTGCAGGATAGTTGCATTGGAGGGGGTTGGTGGAGGCCAAACTAATCCCTATTGGTAGGAGGATGGTGGGAAAAGTCCTTAGAGGGGGATCACATGACACCTTTTACTTCTGGTCATGTGTCCATCTTGTCCCAAGAGTGTTACCTCCAGAGGCCTGTCTAATGGGAGTCAGGGTGTGTGGCTAATGGGGCTCCAGGGCATGGTTAACAGGGGTTAGGGGTGTGGCTAATGGGGTCAAAGAGTAAATTTTAAAAAAAATCTTTGATGTGAAGAAGTGGGCTGTTGTCAACCCATTTCCTGGGCCTATTTTGATTGCCAGTCTGCCCCTGTATATAGCACTGCTAAACTTCAAAGTATTTTATATGAATTCAGGCACACAGATTATCATTGTGATACTTCACCCCATATTTTTATGGAAATATTTTTATAATGTGAATATACTTAATTTGTATGCTTTATGTAAAACAGGGCAAGTAGCCATCTATCCAAGAACCTATAATTCCCTGAATGTGTATATTCTATTTGTGTGCATGCGTCATTCTTATATGCAAAGTTAGAAATATTTATTTGAAACCTGTTTTAATCCAGGTCTTCTAGTGAAAATCATCAGTGGTACTTAAGGAACTTAATAGCCCAGTGCTCAAGGCAGTAACCTGTAAATAGTTTTGTTTCTCCTATAAGCCCACCTTGAATTTGATATTTTTTCATTAGGATAGGGATTTTTCCATCCCTGGGTATAGAACATTTTGTTATATGCACCAAAGCATATATGGCTGTGTGCCACGAACAGAAACACATGCTGCTGGCTACGGGAGCTGTGGGTGCTCTGTTAATCAGCTGGGTGGCACCTTAATCTCTCTTGGGTGGCCGCCCATGTGCTCAGCTTACAGGGAACACTTACTTAAGAGATGGGAAGCAATCAATGATCATCTTCATCAGGCTTTTGAAACTGCCTCCCAACCTTGGGTACAGAAGAAGCTGTTAGACCCAGGCCAGAGAAAAATATCAGCTCTGACTTGAAGTATTTTTCCTTAAATAAGGTAAGACATATGGTCTGTTACATCTTTCAATGTAGGCTGGCATATTTTGTTTAATTTAGATCAGTAACTGGCTTTGATCTGTCTGTTTTCACTTGCAATCACTTAAATCCTACTTTTTATACTTAATAAAATTACTTTTATTTATTATCAAACCCAGTGTAAATAATTGTTACCTGGAGTAGAGCAACAGCTATGCATAGCTCTCTTTCACTGATAAAGAAGGCAATGAGATGTGCCTGTAATTGAATTGTTTCCCATAAAATGGGAAGGGAAGGGACTGGTAGAAGGGTTAGTTCAGTGGTCTCCAACCTTTTTACACCCACGATCACTTTTTAACTCTCAGAACAGGCGAAGATCTACTGCCCCGCCCCTTCCTTGAAGCCCCACCTACATTACATGAGGAAATCTAATGTAAATGCACTGCGCAGGTGCGCAGTTCAGAGAGGGCTCAAGAGCTACTCTTGGAGCCCCGGAGATCTACCAGTAGTTCACGATCTACTGGTTGGTGACCACGGGGTTAGTTATACTGTAAAATGGCCACGGAGAGCAGCAAGGAGCCAGAGATAAGGACTGACAGCTATAAGCCCACTGAGCCTACAGTGGGGGAACAAGGGGGTCAGGAGTGGACAAAGGAACAGCTGCTATAAATTCCAGAGAGTTTGTCTGTTTGTGTGTCTATTTGTCTGTACATTTGTCTGTCCCACAGCTGCAGAGGCCAGGGGCTTTCCCTTCTCACCTGATCCCAAGCTGCTGTGGTAAGGAAGGGCTAAGTTCTTCCCCTTCCCACAGCAGTCTGCATTCCGAACTCCTCATCCCCTGTCCTACCCCAGAACAATGATTTAAACGAAGAAAAACAAAACTTATTTGACTTAAGGACCAAAGCTGTGCTGGGTAAATCTTCTAGTATCATTTAAATATTTAAAGTTATCTCATGATCTTAGTGCCTTGGGATACAGTGATAACATTTTTTTTTTGTTCTACAAAGGCATTAGCCATAAATACAAATGGGTCATGTTATGAATGATTTACTGGTGTTTTTTACTAATATTATATTACCTTTTTTTCATTTGCATGAGTCATTAAATCAGACAAATGGTGCATATAACACAGAATGCCAAATAAGAACAAATTATTAAAAAGAGGTATAGGTCTGTTAAAAAGACATACTATAAATTTTCAGTTTTACTATCATTTAAATAGAAGTTCTTATACTGGTAATTAAGTGGTGTTTTATGAAGTGTAGAATAACTTATCCATGGTAATGTAAAATGCTGTACCAGTGGTCATCAGGACAATTAAATGGCCCACACTGCATATGAAATGATCTTTTCACTGTTCATGTGATTGTCAAATGGTGTTATTTAAAGAAGGTAAATAAACTGATAAAGCCTGCTACCTGTGTATTCTGATGAGTACAAGTATCAAAATACCGTGCATATAAATCTGGAGATATGTGAGTTTATTGTTTAGATCAGTGTGAACTAGTGCCAGTGGTAGAGGGAGTGCATTAAGGGCCACCCAGAAAGTCAGGGAGGGAGCAAGTTGGGGAACCCTATTTAGCAATTAAAATTTTGGCAAGAGCATAGGAGACAGTGCTCCTCCTGAGTGCTACCATGCGTCTCCTATGTTTTGGATATAATATTAATTTTCATAATATGCTTCAGTAACCTTAATACTAGCCAGCATAATGTGCAAGATCTAGTCATGTAAAATGCTTACGTTGATAGAAATATTTGATGTTGATAGACTAGTTATCTCACATAATCGATTTCAGTTCTTGTTTTATATGAGATAAGCAATAAAACTGCTAATAGCATCCTGATAGGATTTTCAAAGAAAACGAAAGGGTCAGGGAAATGTAACAAAACAGGTTCTCCGTTAAATGTGATTTCTCCCTTTCAGCACATTTGGTACTGAAAACACTGGGGAAAATATATGCAGAAATCTATTCCTAAGTTGAATATGTATGGCTGTACACAGCAAGGCAAATATTTCTTAATGTAAGTTGGGGAAAAAGTTGCAAAATATCCAGATGTGTACACTTCAAAAGCGTGTTTCTGGGAAATGTCCAATTCTCACTAGGAAAAGACTAGGAAAAAACACCATCATTGTCGATGTTACTTTTATTATGCTTTCTTTCTTGCAGGCACTACCTAGGCAGAAATACAAGATAGATCTTCATCACAATATTTCATGACATATCAAGGGATAAACAAAAATAGATATGGTCCTAGGGAAAGCGTAGCAAACAGAGTATGCAGTTATCCAGTAAAGTCTAATGTGGCATACAATGGTTTGAAGGCATCCTGAAGGAAAGGAGTATTAAACAGAGATTTGAATAAAGTAATAATCTTGCAGATCAGTTCAGGAAAGGCATTCGAAGGTTAGAAGGTGGTGTAGAAAAAAGCATGTAGAGGCTTTGGGGATAAATAGGCCAAGAAGATATCATGAATGGTGACAAAGGTGGAATTCATATAAGGACACAAGCAATGTTATAAGACAAAGAGTGGGTTACATGGTGGTGAGGGCAGAATTATGTAGAGTCTTAAAGACCACTGTGACTGGGTGAGCATACCCTGCACAGAATCAGGTGGGGTTAAAAACACTGTGGGCAAAGGGAGTCCCGCCTTTTCACCCAAACTGGGTATGCTCCAAATGCTGAGGCAGCATAAAAGTTAGTAACACAGCTCATCCTGGGCTGGCCACCGGGGAAGAAGGACCTTCACCAAGAGCTCCAGAATCAACTCAGACAGCAGGGGCCAGAAACCGAGAAGACCATTGCAAGCTACCAGCACCAGAGGGAGAGGCAGTGGCAGGAGAACCAGAGGATCCAGAGACCTCCTGGAATGGACCTGCACCAATGATGGTAGGAAGTGACCTTGGGAGGATGTTGGAGTGGTATCTCCCATCCAGGTGAGCTCAGCGTGTTTCAGTCAGACTCCCCCAATAAGTGAGCGGTGGAATGCTCTGCTGCTCACAGGGTCCTGAGTCGCAACCCGGTGGAGTAGAGTGGGCCCGGGTCCCCTATTGGGGTGGTTACCTCACCCCCAACTTATTAACTTTGCCCTGAATTAAAGGACTACTCCATATTGACTTTGGCTGTGAGGCTGTGCTTGCCCTGCGTTAAAGAGCCATTCCCCTTTATTGACTCCAGCCATTAGACTGCATTGCCCTGCATTAAAGGGCTTCTCCCTATTGACTCTGGTTCACAGGCCATGCTGCCCTGAACAGAGGGCTATTCCCCTTTATTGACTCTGGCTGGAAGGCCGTGCTGCCCTGAGTTAAGGGTAATTGTATTGACTCTGGACGTTCAGCAGTATGGCACTGAGATGAGGGTTAACCTTATTGACTTTAGCCATTAGGCTATACTACCTAATGTATAGGTTGCTGTTTACAGACTAAAAGAACCTGTCGACAACCCAGCAACCAATTAGGTGGTGTCCACACTTCTGGATCCCCTCAACCCCAGAGACAGGACGTGCATACTCCACAACAGCCACAATAATGAAAAGTTTAATCTGGTAAGATTGAGAAAAGAAGGCAAGGAGAGGGAAACACAAGAGCATGTTTAGATAGCAGGTGAAGCCTGTGGCTTTAGAAGCCATGGAGGTTTTATGGTATGAAGTGAATGAAATGTGGATGTCAGAGGGAGCAGAGAGGAAGAGGTTACACTAATCAAGATGGGAGATGATGAGAACATGACTGTGTGGCAAAAAGTGTATTTGTATTACAAAGCTGATATATATAGAGAGAATGTTTTACCCACCATCGCTAGTTATAAAGATTCTATAATTGAAATTAGTGTTTGTGTATTACAGCTTTACCCAAGCACACCATGCACTGAGCATTGACATAGATCCTGATGAAGCACACTAAAAAGGTAATACAAATTACTTTATTCCTTGGAAACCATAGTGTACATTTGATGTATAACAGCAGGTTTCACATTCACACTCAATGCACGGCAGGCCAGCACAGGCTAACTTTACATACCAGTTTGTAGTGAACTAACTGTTCAGATAGAGAAGCCATTAGCTAACACTTCTATTGATGATGTACAAGTTAAAAAAAAATTGAGCTCAAAGAAAGAGTAAAAGATAACACAAATTACTTTATCCCTTGGAAACCATTGCAGGTGATCATATACTACAGTGACATACATGGCATGAAGAGGTGGGCGAAAAGAAAACAGCTATATTTTCTTTAAACAGTCATTTTTCTAACTATGTCAACCATTTAGATTTTTCCTTATAGGTTCCCAGGGAAAGTTTCTAACTAGAAGAGCAGATACACATTTATTTATTAATACATCTATGTATACCAGCTCTCTGTGGCTGATAAACAGATTATTTTTTTGTTTAAAATGTTGGTTCAGTTTTTCATAAAGACTTTGATCTAGCTTTTAATATTGATTTCACAATTTCTGCACTCTTTTTTTTTCCAGTGCAAGAACTTGGATTTGCATGTGGAATCTGCATTTGCATATACCAATTGGGTTCCTATGTAAATATTCAATGTGCAAATACAGGATGCATGTGTCAATTGAAATTTCAGCATGTGAAATGTTTCTGTCATATTCTAAAGGACACTCCTCGCAACTGTTCTAAAATATTCACATTATTAGCAATTCAACAAGTATAGTCTGGTTACTGTGAACTCTAATCATATAAGCAATTAAATATTTGAAAGTCATTACAAAATTTTCCAAGTTGTGCATGGTGAAACTGTTCAGTTCTGAAAGCCTCTGAAAGCTCGTTGTCCCCCTCCCAAGCCCAGCCGAACCTCTTCATAAACAGATTGTGAAACCTCTGCTGAAGATCAGTGACAATGGGCTGGATCAAGGCTAGGTAAGGGATCTATTATCCACTAGAACAGCCTGCTCCCTGGACCTTAAATAATCGTAGCTAAGGACAATCAGCAGAAGAGTTCTGCCACTGTGTTCAAACATGAGGAGACAGAGTCTGTCTGTCTGTCTGTCTGTCTGAGATACATCCTAATTATACTGAGAAATACCATGAAGTTTGCAGCAGCTGAAGCCTGGGGTTTTCAGGCAGATTACACAGTAGTAATCCAATGTGAGGTGACAAAGATGAGTATTTATAGTACCAATATTGACATTCAAAAATAAAGGTCACAGCCACCTATCAAAGCATACATAGACATCAGCCACTCCTACAGGTTCGTGAACAGAAGAATCTTGGGCTCTACCCTGGAAAATTTTCAGCCATATAAGCTCCCTTCAGCTGAGGCGACATCTAGCTCCTCTTTCATTTTTCTGTTATTTCCCTCAGCTTCACCTCTTTGTTATTTGGGTCACACTTTAGCTAATTAGAGCTCATCCAGGCTGCAGTATAGTTTATTTTGTCTTTCAAGTGTCTGGGATGTCTTTTTATTGTGCTGGTTTGTAATGAGACTTCAGTTCCTGATTTGGGTCTCCAAACACTGCAATGTACAAATATTAAATAATAATAGTCAGCCACCTTGAAAACTGGTTGACCACACTCTACTTGTGTCCATGAAATAGAGAGAGAGAGGTGCCATCAGCATCAGTATATGCTACCAATATTCCCCAGACATCTTGTGACTTTGTAATTAAAAATGGTATTTCTTTGTACCTGAATATATGTCTGTGAATACATTTCTTTCTTGGAAAAAATACCTTTGGGGGCGGGGGGGGGGGGGGGTTGTCATATATTGGATAACAGTCAGTGACTATTTAAACAATAAAATACAACCAACATGTAATAAGAAATGATCCTGGAGCTTATAATGTCTAAAATAAATGATCATGCTGCTAAATACATGCTTTTTAATCGCATCAATATCAATGCAATAATTAATGTTCTTAATTTACCACTTTTGTCATATAGTCAAGTGGCAGTAACCTACAGCTTTTGTTTAGAGCAAAATTGATTGTCACATACATTTTTTTTAATACTGGGAATAATGCAATCAAATTGAATTACAGGTAGAACAAAAGGTTATACATAGATACTGAATGCAAACTTTATTTATGAATAATTAACAGCTATAGATATCTTAGTTAGAGACTGTCATTGCAAAAAGAGGGAAGAAATCTTCTCAGTCAATTCAAAGAAGATATATGTTGAAGATCTTCCCTGTTACTTACATTGGTACTGTTGTGCATATTAATCAGCAGCTACTCTTCACTCACTTTTCTCATTACAATTTAAGAAATAAACTTTTAATCAAACAGGGGTGAGCATATTATATGCTGCAAACAGTGATTTTATTCGGCTATGTAATGCCACAAGCTAGAAATACATAAACATCTAGGGCTGATCAGGTACACTGAACAAAGGCAACTGCCCTAGGGCCCAATGATTTAAAAAGGCCAGGAGCCTACTGTAGCAGTGGCCAGAGTCTCAAGCCCTTCAAATCTTCACCAGAGTATTTAGAGGCACTGAAAGGATAATGGGACCAGGCTAGCCCCAGCCACCTAACCCTTTCCACCAAAGTAAAACGAGGCCCTGAAACAAAAGCCCATGTAGCACAGGTCTGCTTTGAGGCCTGGGGCCTAGCCAACAATGGACAAAATTTGGCTAATATAAAGCAAAGCTAAGCTGTGAGCAAGAGGCAGGCCCATGTCTCGAACAGGCCCATTGGCAGGCCCATTGGCACGAACAGGGTTGAGAGTGCAAAAAACTAATTGGTAACTGGCAATAAATTGAAAGCAAATTTCAAAAGGATGGTACCACCAGTTCGTTTTTAAAATAACTTAGTACCCACCTCCCCACAGGTTCAGGAAAGGGTCTAAAATGACAGCCTGATGGATAAAGATGTTCTAATCAAACCACCAGGTGCAGGGCGATCTAAGCAGCCTCGGAGGGTAGTAATGCGTAACTTGCTTGTACCAGTATATAAAGTGGTATCTTGGAGGGGCAGTCTTTGTCCAGTGAAAGGGGCAGTAGAACTCCCCACTGACTGAGCTGAATCCATTGTTTTGGGTACACATGCGTAGTGGTTTTGTAAAATCTATTAACAACTATTACCGTGCTTTGCTCAACAATAAACATGGTCAGGAGCCCTTGATTCTTATCTGATTTGTGGTCTTTGGGTGTTCTCTCAGGCTATGTCTAGACTACATGGCTCCATCGACGAAGCCATGTAAAATAGTTTATTCAACATAGGCAAAGAAATGGGGATTTAAATAATCACCGCTTCATTAAAACAAACATGGCCACCGTGCTGTGCTGACAGTCATCTGATCCGGCACAGCAGGGCAGTCTAGATGCGGTGAGGTCAACAAGGGAAGACTTTGTTGACTGCTCCGCTATGCCTCCTGAAACGAGATTTACCGGAGCGGTTGACAAAGTCTTCCCTTATCGACTGCGGCATGTCTAGACTGCCCTGTTGTGCCAGATCAGCTGATTATCGGCACAGCATGGCAGCCATATTTATTTTAATGAAGTGAGGATTATTTAAATCCCTGCTTTTTTGCCTGTGCTGAATAAACTATTTTACATGGCTCTGTTGATGGAGCCATGTACTCTAGACATAGCCTCACAGTCTGCTGTGTTGACTAATTATGCAAGTCCACACGGCACACATGATTGACCACACATGCACGCAGCCTTCTGGTTATCGTCACTGATGGAGAAGGAGACCAGCAAATCCTGTCCTACTACACCACCTGACTCCCCCCCCCCCTCCTTGGAGCATAGAGCCTGCCCTTGCACAGGGACCCAAAAATTCTGTCAGCTCCCCTGGAATAATATTCTATCGAATAATCTTACTAACTAAGGGAAAAAAGAAATGCAATAAGAAAAAATAAACAGTGCAGCTTCCACAGATAAAGCCCCATAACAATGTAGTCCACAGAATACTGACCTATGGGAGAAGCTTTACTTATTATTAGCAGGTGAGGCCTATCGTCGACTGGGCAAAGTTATTTTGCATAGATTATGCTTACAGGAAAGTTCATAAAATGAAATATATGTAATAGCATTTTACTTTAATGTGCTTGCGAAAGGGAAGTAAAAGAACAGTTTTAAATTTGTAGGATTTTAACTTCAAACATTCTTCATTGTATTGAATAATTACCATACATAGTACACTTGAATCAGAAACTTGTAAAGCTTCCATTACTCTTTCCATGACTAATTTGAATTATTTTGTGATTTGCAACAGTAAAAATGGTCTTTTCACTAAAATGACAATTGAATAGTGACGATTTAATTTTTGTTAGTAAATATTGTTTATGAACTCTACTCATAATAGTCATGATTTTTTTTCAATGAAAAACAAAGATAATTATTTTAACTTTTCACCCAGCATATTCCAGTGTAAAAGGTAGGGCATTCAGCTAATTTAAAGTGGCAGGATTATTTATGCAAAATTTGATATCTGTAGCTAATCAGGAAGCATGACTTTATTTATCACAAACAAATCCACAAACAAACTTTTCAAAATATCTAATAGATTTTATAAAACTTATATTCTTGCATCTTTTCTGTACATTATAATGGAGCAGTAGACACACAGCAAAACAGTAAGCAATTCTGTTTGAAAAGCCAAGATGGATAAAGCTATAAGCCTGTTTTTTCCTCTCACTGAGACCATTTTAATGTGGTTCCTAAATCTTCCTTACATCTCATCTAAATCCTTTAGGTTAATCCATCAGAAGCAGTTTATTCTGAAACTGATCACATATTCCACCTTAGATTTAGGTGTCTCTAATAGTCTATTTCATTTGAAAGGCAGGAATGAAAAATACTGCTATATAAAAAGGTTATATTCTGAAAAGACATCAGTACAATGCTTCATAAGTTATACTCTAAAGACATATATTTATATTACTATCAGACAAACTGCATTAGTTATTGTTTGCCTATGACAACAAAAGGAACTCTCTGAATAGATAAAAATAAATAGGCAGATCATTAGATTTAAGTATAAGAAGTGATGGCCTGGGGGAGGAAAAACTAGGAGAAAAAAATTCCAAAGTAAAAAAATTCCAAAGGTCACAATCTGTATTATTTAAATGAAAAAGTAATTTGCTTATTTTTACCTCACAGTAGCCATATTTGTGTTCTAAAATAAAACATGTCCTCAGATAAATTAAGTTTTCATGGCCATTTTCAGGTATACATCTTAACACCTTAAGATGACATCTCTAAGTAATTTAAACATCCTTAGCATACTTACCTGTAATCAAACACTCCTACTTATATAGGAATGCACAGTTTATATGCAGTCTGTTGTCTTCCATAATTTGATTTAAAAATTTGAAAGGTGGGAATAAATATGGTACTGTAGAAACAAACAGATGCTTGAAGACTATCCATAAGGCTCTGCCTCAGCCTGTCGAAGTTAAGTGTTTGGGACCAAAGTTTCTATTACTTTTCAAACCTTCAAAAATTCCTCTAGCTCAACAATGATCACTGTTTGAAACAAGTTAATCAAAGTTTAAGTCGGATTGTGTACATTTCTATAATATTTACCATATTTTGGTTTTTTATCTTGATTATTTGTGGTAAAATATGTTGTACTGTAAATGCAAAAATAAAATGATCTTATGTCATTAAAGCAATAGATTAGTTTAGTAACTTGTATGTTACCAACAAATAATGTAATCGGGTAGCTTCCTCTTCTCCCTCCGACCCCACACATTTTAGTATCAATTAAAGGAAAAATAAGTTCATATTCTAAAATAAAGTGTCAGCTACAGTTTGCAGTGTTTTTTTGGTTACACCAAGGGCATGTCTAATCTTATTTTGATATAGTTATTTTGGGAGTTATTTCAAAATAACTTATTTTGAAATAATCTGGTAGTGTAGACATTGCCTAAGGCTATATACTCTGAGTCAACAATATTTTGCACATCACCTTTGCTTGTATATAATAGTGTGAAAAAAATCCATCTGTGTATGGCCTTTAGTGTCTATGAAGCCTATGAATTCTGTTAAATCCTTCCTTTATCCTTTAAAAACATAGAAGGATAATGTTTATCAGCAGGCCTCCCTTTACTGTTACTTCTATATTTAACTGCCAGGTATTGTCAGAGCTACCAAACAAAAACAAATTCACATTTCATGCAAAAGAGGACACAAAGGAAAATAATCTTAGCTAACAATAATCTTTGCTCTAATCGTTGGGCAGAAATAGTTTTGAGAAAGTTTAAAACTTAACCTGATAGCTTCTTCAAAAAATATATGCTGATTGCTATTCCACATGATAATGGACTAAATTACTCCCATGTACTTCAGTAACCACTGTGGAACTAGATTTCAGCTTTGGGTACCACCTTGAATAAGAGAAAATGAAAATGTGACACTCTTTCAAGAGGAGTTCTAGAACACATTGTGACACCACGCTATCCCTTCCCTCTGGGGCACAATTCCCTGCCCTTTGCTCTGAAGAGAGGAATGGGATTAGTAAATTGTTAGTAATCAATACCCAAAACAAATTATAACCCCTAACATGCTGTGATGGCCGGTTTATAGTAGTGAATAGGAACAGCTATAATAATTTTACTCATAACACCTACGTCCAGGCTTCCAACAATATTCCTGCCAAGCAATCAAATGTTTGCAGACTTTCTTTCATATGCATAGACTATATGAGCCATAGTCTCACCTATAGGCTTCAGCTAAAAAAGCCCCATCTGTGGTTTCTGCTGTGAAGGGTTTTGTAAGAAGCAAGAATCAAGGCATACAACTTTAACTCTAAATTATCACTGCTGAATGAAGGATTTTCTGCAGCTCACAATGCATCAAATTTGCATCAACGTGCCAATTGCCTGAGTCCAAAAGGGGGTAGAAAAGAGTAACTGCTACCTTTCTCTCTTTGAACATACTTATTGAAAAATAGGAGTCCTCTAAAGGAAATGAGCTGCTGTCTCTCCTTTTTGGTATTTTGTTTCCAACAGTGGTCACTGTCCAATGAATCAAAAGAAAGTGAAATCCTCCATTCGAATATACCAACAATCCACACAGCAGTACTATATAAGGCCACATGAGAGAATCTCTGATTCTAGGCATTTTTCTGGGTACAACAAGAATCATAGAGATTAGACAATATAAAGATTTCAGAAGTTATCTGAAATCACAGTACAACAGGAACACTACACAACAAATGCAGTGCAAGCTCTCTGACTGGAAATACCTTATTCTAAAAAGTATATGCCTTTAGGGATGCCACAAAGTGATGTCATCCACATTTTATACGTGAGATAGTATCTGAAACTGGTTAGTCAATGCTGGAAATATTGAAAGCTCAATTAATTACAAAGCAGGAATTCTCAAGCTTAATTGCACCATGACCCCCTTCCCACAATAAAAATCATTGCATGACCCCAGGACGGGGGGACTGAATCCTGAGCCCATCTAAGTCCCTCTAAGGAGTTGGAGGGGTCAAAGCTGAAGTGTAAACCCCACTGCCTTGGGAGGGGGCAAAAGATGAATCCTGAGCCTTGTCATGCCAGGCTAAAGACCTTAGGTTTGGCTCCAGATTGTGTGGCTCAGGTTTTTGCTTCATTTACCCAGTGGTACAGCTCAGCCTTTAGCTTCAGGACCAGGTCCCATCAAGTCAAACACTACCCCAGATGATCTCATTAAAAGAGAGTCCCAGCCAGTGTTCCCTTTAATTTTTTCCATCCATGGGTGGAATAAATTTTGTTATTTGCACCAAGTCATGTGTGGATGTGCACTACCAGAAGAAACACATGCTGCCAACTATGGGCACTGTAGGTGCTCTGCTAGTCAGGTGGGCAGCACCTGTATCTCTCCTGGGTGGCCACCCAAGTGCTCAGCTTACAAGGAACACTGTTCCTGACCCATTTTGGGCCCCAGCTGAGCTGGAGAACTGCTGCTATAGAGTAAGTTGCCCTATGTGACAGAAGAAACTGCAAAAGCTACAAAAGCTGCATCATCTCAGTATAAAAGTTCCCTTTTTTTCTGTCATACAGCATGAAAGAAGATTTCTATATTGCTATTTTTAGGACACATCTGCAAAGACTCCAAGATATGTTGGAGAAGAGAAGAGGCGTCCTTCAGTCAGTTAAAGGTTTCACACCCTCAATTTATAATCTCTCTCTCTCTCTCTCTCTCTCTCTCTCTATATATATATATATATATATTTTCCCCTGCAGGATGACAGACACACGACATCACATCACTCTGCCCGCCTCCGCCCTCAGCCATGCAGACTCCCCCCTCCTCGGTGTTTGCACCCGGGAAGCCCTGACCATGTAATCACTCCATGAAATGGGGTGGCGGCTTTGTTCCTGCACTACCCCTGGAGCAGTGTCTGCCTGCCTCTTGGCCCTGCCCCCAGCCTGCCTGGCCCACGCACCTGCTGTGCTGCTTTGCTTTGTGTGGGTTGGGCCTGGCCACAGTGCTTGGGGGCTGGGCTGCAAGTCTGCTCCCGAGTGAACAGCTCCCAGCATGTGCCAGTGACCAAGGGCCAGGCCCCTGGCTCAGGCATGCTCTCTCAAGCCTACCACCATCTGGGCAGGTCTTGGTCCCACCACACATCCAGTCCATTGGAGACAGCCCAGTTACGCTGCACCCTGGCTACTTCCCCAGCTCTCTGGAGCAATTTCACTACGCTCAAAGCTCCCTGAGCTCGCCATGGAACAAAGTTGCCCCTAGAGACTGGAGCAGAAAGTCTGGGCTGGGGGCGAGCTGTGGCTTCTGCTGTGGTGGCCGGGGCTGTGCTACTCAACATGGTGGTGCTCCTAGATGGGAGGAGCACACAGCTCAATGAATTTGTGGGAGGGGGCAGGGTGTGTGTAGGGAGTGAGGAAGAGGGATAGGGTGCATGTGGGAATGGGAGGTGTGGTAAGAGGGGATGTGGGGGTAAAGGGATATAGGAATGGAGGCAGAGGATGGGCAGTGTGGGGGTGAGGAAGGGGAAGGTTTGGGGAGGATAGGTGAGTGTAGGAATGGAGCTGGGGTAGGGATAGAAGGAGAGTGATGGGCAGTGTGGGGTGGGGATGGGGAGTGTAGGAATGGAGACAGGGGAATGAGGGTCTAAGAATGGAAGGAAGGGGGTGGGCTTTGGGTCATGGAGCCCTGGGATAAGATCTGGTGGCCCAGATTACCCCATCAGGCTTTTTTACTGTCTGACCCAAATCTGGTTCTCAGTAGGGTGTGGGCATGTAAAGCTGGGGGCTCCCCCATGGTTCCATGTCTCTCCATTGTGCTCTGGCCACATGGAACATGTTCCAGCTCCATGGCAGGAGCTCACTTGCCAGCTGGCAGGGCACATCTGGAGCACTGCCACCCTGCAAAGATGGGAAGTAACTGAGTTTAGAGAGCAGGGAATTCTCTTCCCACCTGGCTGCTCACACTGAACCCAGACCCTTCCCCTTGCTAGTGAGCTGAGGGAACCAGGAGCTCCCAGAACAAAGAGGATTCATTTAGAGTTGCGCCCCCTTTTACTGATTGAGTTTGGTTTTCATTTACATGTGAGGCCCACAAGCCCACAGAACATAGCCCTTCCTGGAAGGCCACTTCTCCATAGACCCTTGCTAGCTGCCAGGAGAGGCTCCGAACTCTGCACACAAACTATTTTACTGGAAGGTGAGGGAGCAGGAAAGATATGGGGAGAATGGCTGGTGACTGAAGGCCATGAGTGGGCGGGATGGGGTGAGAGTGTTTGGATAGAGGGTTCCATCCAGGGGTGTAGTGGGGCACAAGTGGAGAAGGCTGCAAATGACTTGGGGCCATGAAAAATGCAGCTGGCTCAGTGCAAGACTCAGTGCAAGGCTCTCTGGCCACAAAAGCAGCCAGCGAGAAGAGGATTAGTAAGCATAGCAAGTGTGGGTGCAGCCCCCTAGTTTTCTTTACAAAACATACTTTGAACAATGTCCATTTCATTTCACATTTATTCTTCCTACCACCTCATGTCAGTTTCTGTCTCCTCCTTTGCACAAGTGCAATCAAAAGGTTGGGTATACATTGTAATACTTTTCTTGACTGATATCAGAAATAGATCAGTAAATCACAGCAGAGCCTGCCCTTTAAACATGATGCATGGTGTACAACCTGAGCAGGTTCTGTGGAGTTTCTTGACTGGAAGGATGTAAAATGCTTTGGAGAGAGCAGAAACAACTGAGTGTGCCCTGAAGCTACCGGAAATGGGATTTTTTTTAAGGTAAGCCTCTTTGCCTGGCAAATCTCAGTACCTCCTGAAGCTCTTCCAAAGTCAGTTGTTGCAAAATCTGTTTAATAACACATGAACCCTTAGTCTGTAAACACACACAAATTGCAAAATATAATTATAATTTTAACTTAAAATTGAGAAGAACCAAAGAGTCTATAAATAAGGATAGTTCATTTAAAGAGTTCTCATAATTGCAACCGAAATGTATGAACATTATTCCTCCATTGTTTTTAGTAAAACATTCAAATCTATATTTCATCTGAAAAGAAATTATGAAGATACAGAAAATATTGCAAATTTTTCTCATAGGGCACTAGTAAAACAAGTTATGGTACTGAAAATATTTAATAAAAACACACACCTCCTTGCCTTAAGTATGAATCTTCAGTATTGCTAATAGTAGAAGCAACATCAATGTCTGTTTTCCTAATTATAGGAGTTCATCAAATACATGGTGTTGTCTGAAAAAAAAGGCTTGTGAGATAGCTAGGCTTGAGATTTGTAATGCATCATTCCTGAATCTGCACAGTATCTGGAAATCAGAGGGAATTCATGTGACCTCACACTGTTTAACAGGTATATTTCAAAAGAAACTGTGAAATGACAAATAGCTTTCCAAGATGCAGTATCTGTCATAGAGAACATCGTAATACTGAATTACTAAATACTGTAGAATACTAATCTAAAATAATGTAAATTGCATAGTTCGCATGCAGCACCAGGTATCGGAAAGGCAAAGCTTTCTTATGTACAATGGCAAGTTTGCATGTTGAAACAAAAATTGTACTTTTCTTTGTTTCACTCTGGCAAAATGAAGACATGAATCTCTACTTTATTTACCTCTGAATTCAAGTTCTTCTATGAAAAAAAATCAAAGTTTGAAAATGCTTTTCTTCCACTGAACTGAAGAATTCAAATAATCCACATAGTAAATACTATAATTTGTTAAAATTTGGTTCCCCGTGAATGGAACACAACTGTCAAATAATATATGTATCTCCCCAAAGTTATAGCTGTCAGGTTGTGTTTCTTAGATTTTCCATAAATGTGTTGCTTATCTGTAGCCAACAGCAAATCAATCAATTAATAAAAGATAGGTGAAAGGGAAAAATTATAGGCAGATTTTAAAAGAATGGTGCAGGTCACCTTTATCTGCTTCTTTTTATGAAAAATGTCTTTAATGAAATATATTTTCACAGTTTGTATAGTGTTGAGATAGCAAGTGGGTTTTGTTAATGATAACTTGTCATATGAAATATTTTCTTCAACATCTCTCCAGAAGGCTTCTATGGCACTCATTCACCAGACTCAGTGATGTGGTCCTGACTTTTAGTTCAGGGAAAGCTTCCAATAATTAGTTGTCTTTGAGCTGCCTTTCACAGAAGAAACACTGCTCCCCCCCCCCCCCCCCCCCCCCGCCGTCTCTATGATGCTCTGTGTTCAATGAAGGGCGCATCAGAGGAATGACAATTGTTGCAGTGTTGTGTTTGACCTGTAAGGAACACTGATTCTGCTGAGTCTGTCTGGTGAATGGCAAATCAGTGTTAGACATTTAGGTTGGCTACTGAAAATATTTAAAATGAACAAGCAGATGCTTAAATCCAAACATCATCAAATGAAGATATTTTACATCCAACTTTATAGAAATTTTCTTGTAATAAGTCAGGCTGAATGACTACATGATAGGTATGACTAGGTTGCACCCACAGTAGTATTACAAAATCCTTAATATATGGAAACTATCAACACTGTAGACCACTAAGTATTATTTATCTAGCTACATGATCTAGCTGGAGTGAATGTCCCAGCAGAACTGAGGCTCCAGATATTCCTTTCCAACATATCTCACAGAGCAGAGATGTAAAATTACTCATCCTATCAAAAGGCCCCCACTTGCAGAATGTTACAGGGATCCATATTATTCTCCCTTTCAATATCTACATAACACCCCTACAGGCTCAGCTGTCAACAATATGTTAACAAACTCAATCGTGCAGCTCATTTGACACCAGTGATCCACCAACTCCATCAACGAGGGATGGTTCACCTCCAGCTCACTAGAAAACTTTACCCCCTCTTCCCTGAAAAGGGACTAGATACAGTGATCCATACTTTGTCTTCAGGCTAGATTACTAAAAGTCAATGTATCTGAAGCCCGATGTGAACCAGCGGATACAGAATGCATCTGCCCTCATTCTATGTGCGCTGAACCGTCATGAGCATTCGAGGGCCCATACAGAAGTCCATTCTTTCCGTCTCCAGCAATACTTAATCCAAACACATGCATCAAGCTGTAACTACATTAAGGACTGAATTTCAGCATATGAACCACCAACATAGTTGTGCTCCTCTGGCACAAAGCATATTAGAAAACCCAAATCAAATCATGCTGGAGCTGGGTGTAAAGTATTTTCAATCAGCTGGATCTGGCTATGAAATGAAATTCCACAGTAACTTGATCAAATACAGACTCTTACCATTGATAGGAAAACTATTTAAAAATAGACAATTTTATTTTTTTGCTTTGCAATGTAACAAAAAAAGGGGGAGGGAGCATTTGTAACACCGACATCTCCATCAAGATGCCCTCCTCCCAAAATAACTCTAGAAATAGAAAACCAAGTCATCCAATCAACTAACCAAAAAAAATTCTCACAAACAGGTGTATATATATTAAAACTTCAAACTATTTTGTGAGGAGGAGGAGAAGGATAATCTTTTGACATTAAGTGGTTGAAAGATGAAAGTCATTTGGTTTCATTCCTGCTCAGAGGGAGCCCAGCAACAGTTAAATAAGAAGCTTCCCCCAAATGTACTTCTTCTTGTTCTTAACTTGTTCTTCTTACACAAAAAAGGAAAATAAATTAGAAAATTATCTGTTATTGTCTAGATAATTTACTGACATATCTGGAGTAACAGAAATTGTCTATAATCTAAACAATGCTTCAGGCACACTGTGTTGTGTGTTTATATAGTCATGTAAAGGCTACAGAAACCTTTGAAACTGAGCATCCACAGTGTTTCCAGTGGTTAGAAAATGTGTTGATTTATAGTAAGTTAAAAACATGTAATATGTTTGCAAAGAATGAAGTAACTGGCTTTTAAAAACAAAATTGACTATTGACGCAAAAGACAGGTTCAATGAAAAAGAAATTAATTTAGCCAAATAAGTGTCCAATGAAACCCAATTCACAAATGGAAAATCATTGTTAAGTAGGAGTTTTCATAAGCTGTTTTTAACTCCCACTGAACAAAGATTACAGTATTTATGATTAAACTGCTAAATCTGTAGACCATATCAGATTATCACACAGATTAATAGGAAGAACACTCAGGTATTTCAATGAGTGTAAAATATATTAGATAACTTACATTCTTCCAGTTACAAAAATGATCAGTATGTGGGCTTCTGATTGTTCAGCAGAAATAAAGTTCAAACACAGTGACAAAAGGAAACTCAAGCTTGTGTTGAAAAAGAAATCCTGTCTCATAGTTAGGACCATCTTGAAGGAGGTCCGGGGCACCTGCCCGACTGTAAGTTTCACCCTCACCCCACCCTTCTCCAAACCCCACCCCAATCTGCTCCCATTCTGCTCCCTTGGCCCTCCCCCGAGCAACATGAGCTGGGAGATTATGGGGCCTCCTGCAGTGGCAGCAGGGGTCACCCATTACTCACCATATAGGTGCCGGGACCTGTAGCAGCCTGCTCCACGCCAGCCTGTCCTGGCCCACTATGGCCCGCTTCTCTGTGGTGACAGGAAGTGGATTGCCCTAAGGCTAAAGTTCTCTACTTCTACGTTGCTGCAGAAAAGCCAAGTGCAGCAGGCCAGGAGAGTGGTGCTGAAATGCAGAGCAGGCTGCCGAACCTCTCCAGTTGCCTCTGCTCACATGGTAAATGTGGAGAGACAACCCCTGCTGTTGCCTATTGCCAAGCCCCTGTAATCTCCCAGGTTCCTACCACCCATAGGACAGTTGGGTTGGCCAGCACGGGACCCTCAAAAGTGTGAGGCCTGGATTGGCTGCCCTGATTCAGCCTCTGGATGAGATGGCCCTGCTCATACTAGATTTCAATAGTAATAAAATCTCAATACTCAAAATACTCAGTACTCAAACTATTGCTCCAAAATAGTGAGAGTGGATCCATTGCCAAATCAATAGCTATACTTACCCCTTCACATTGAAACTAAATTCCTGTTTTCAAGTTTTTTCCTCCGCACAGCTCTGTTAACTCATATTTCCACAGCAAGGCTGTGTCTAGACTGGCCAGTTTTTCCAGAAAATCAGCCGCTTTTCCAGAAAAACTTGCCAGCTGTCTACACTGGCCGCTTGAATTTCCGCAAAAGCACTGACTTCCTACTGTAAGAAATCAGTGCTTTTTGCGGAAATACTATGCTGCTCCTGTTCGGGCAAAAGTCCCTTTTGCGCAAAAGGGCCAGTGTAGACACCTGAGATTTGTTTTAAGCAAAAAATCCCCGATCGCAAAAATGGCGATCAGGGCTTTTTTGCGGAAAAGCGCGTCTAGATTGGCCACGGACGCTTTTCCGCAAAAAGTGCTTTTGCGGAAAAGCATCTGTGCCAATCTAGACGCTCCGTTCCAAAAATGATTTTAACAGAAAACTTTTCCATTAAAAGAATTTCCGGAAAATCATTCCAGTCTAGACGTAGCCCAACTGTTTTCAAGCATCCCTCTTAAGTCCAATCAACTTTATTTCCTTGTGAGATAATAGAGTTGTTCAAAGAGCATTTGTCACATAAGTTATTCTCTATTTTTTGTTTTACATCATTTAATCAGACTGTCAAATTTTAGATGAGTAACTGCAATATGATAATATCTTCCAATTAATATATACAACTTTTATAAAATATTTGAGTAGATTAGCCATTACTCACGTGTCCTACAATGTGAGAGTGGATAATTATGATATACTGGCTTGCTAAGAACAAAAGCAAGGTGAAAAGAAATCAGCACACATACAAACTTCTGAACTTATGGACCTACCTATCAAACAAAAATAATGAAATCAATTCTGGTAATCTTTTAGTGTGGAATTCACCCTAGGCAGAGGGACAGCACCACTTAAACACCAATTAAACCTTGAGTGTGGGTCCCCTTTCTGACAGAGGATTCCAGACTAATGCCTTACCTATGCTATCCTCCTATAATCTACAGAGGGGCAAAAATTCACCCAGACCCATTGCCCTAACCTTTTTCGGTAAACAGATCAAGCCCTTCAAGCACTGATTAAGGGCCTCCTTCCCTCTGACTGATTCTTCAATATACTGCGAGAAAAAGGGTTCATGCTCAGGCTGTTTACTAGACCTTTCCCAATCCTCTAAACTTAGACATTTGCCAGCTTTGTCCCTGCAGCACTTTGGAACACCCACACCACTCCCTCAGCTTCCAAACCTGAGCTCCAGTCCAACCCAGAATGTCTACATGTCATAGAGAAAGCCCATGACCAGAGTCTGTAGATCTGGGCTCTGAGGATTGATGCTTTTTTGTCCCCATCATGTAGACAAACTGTAAGTCTTTTCAGAGTTGGTGACTCAGACTTAAATGAGACACCGGTGTCATTTAAGTGTTATGCAGACCATCATAATGTACTCTTATTCAGCATAATAAAAGGCATTGTAATATTTTAATGCTCATAAATACAGTCAGAGTTTTGACTCAAAATATTGTGAAGAATGTTCTCTATTTTCTGACTAATTTTAAAGCTGGTTAAAAATTTCTGCTGACCTGAAATTTTGTTTTATAGGGAGTACCATTAATACTGATTCAGTTTAATGGTGACTGTCAGCATTTTTTCATCTTCAGCTACCTTTTACAGCAGTCATATGTAATAGTCATAAATGTCTGCTACACCATAGAAAGTGACACACAAGATCTCAGCCTGGTAGTGATAAATTTTTTCTTCGGGATTTTAAAACAACAAATAAAACTGATGAGTGATTAGAGAAGTCTTCTACACCACTATAATTCAGAAATGCTTCCTATACTAACTTTGGCATATGTCTTAATAACTAGGGGTATGTCTACACTACCCCCCTAGTTCGAACTAGGGGGGTAATGTATGCATACCGAACTTGCTAATGAAGCCCGGGATTTGAATTTCCCGGGCTTCATTAGCATAAAGCCGGCACCGCCATTTTTAAAAGCCGGATAGTGCGAACCCCGTGCCGCGCGGCTACACGCGGCACGGACTAGATAGTTCGGATTAGGCTTCCTAATCCGAACTATCTAGTCCGTGCCGCGTGTAGTCGCGCGGCACGGGGTTCGCACTAGCCGGCTTTTAAAAATGGCGGCGCCGGCTTTATGCTATTGAAGCCCGGGAAATTCAAATCCCGGGCTTCATTAGCAAGTTCGGTATGCATACATTACCCCCCTAGTTCGAACTAGGGGGGTAGTGTAGACGTACCCTCGGGTAAGAAATGAAGAAAGTAATTATTTTATTTAAAAGTGGAATTTATACGTGTATTATTTCTCTTCACCACTAAATTTTCATGAGCTTATTTTTGCAGTTAATCTTCATGATGACAGCTGATGTATCAGATATTCAAGCCTATGTCTACACAGTTATTTTGTAATAAGTTATTTCAAAATAATATCTCCCAAAATAAGTATTTAAAAATAGCATGTCCACACTACAGGGAAGCCTAAAAATTATTCCGAGGCAGGCTCCCTTAATGTCAACACACTACCTTAGACCCCCAGGAAGCACTGGGGAGTAATTACTTTGAATGACTCTGGGTAGTAGTTATTTTGAAATAACAGCAGCTGAGCATCCATACTAACCCTGTTTCGAAATAGCTATTTCAAAATAGTCTTTATTTCTTGTAAATTCAGGGGTTGTTATCTTGAAATAACAAGTGTGTTATTTTAACATAATTTTGAAATAGTGGGCTTGCTGAGTGTACACTCTCCTTGTTATTTAGAAATAAGGGAAGTTATTTTGAAGTAACTCTGTAGAGTAGACATGACCCATGAGTATTAGAATTAACAAAATAATATTTTTTCATGTACCACACTGAAGCCACACAGCTAGCAATACTGAAAAAACAAGTATAAGAACCTCTTTACAGGTTAAGAAAGAACAAACAAGAGAACTGTTAACGTTAGTATAATTTTTAAAATATGTCCATTACTATCAAGAGTATAGATAGAAGTTGACTAAAAGATTCTACCCTACATTGCTTTAATTCACTACTAGGAATACTGTGTTTTAAACATGCACAAAATATTACATTTATCATTGCTACAGGTATTGAACAGTCCTATAATACAGTTATTAAACAGACAAGAACAATTTTTTCCATCCCACAATAGTATATGGATTTGGAGAATTAAATGTATGTTTTTGTTGGTTTAGATTTCTAAATCTGTACAGAAGTGCTCATTTTTGTAATATTTTATTGCCCTAAGATGGAATAGGAGTTCCTTGGCTTTTTATAAACTTTATGACTAGATGAAAAATATGGATAGAAGAAAGAGATACTACAATAATATAATTTACAAATAGACTTAGATTGGAATTTGCTGTTAAAATGTGAGACACTAAACAGTAACAGGATATCACTGACGCTCATTCTTAAATACAATTTGTTTTTGAGAAATTAATGATAGCTTTAAATGCTGTCAAGTTTCAGAAGGGTAGCAGTGTTAGTCTGAATCTGCAAAAGTGGCGAGGAGTCTTGTGGCACCTTACAGACTAACAGAAGTGTTGGAGCATAAGCTTTCATGGGCAAAGACCCACTTTGTCAGATGCACGTAGTGGAAATCTGACGAAGTGGGTCTTTGCCCACGAAAGCTTATGCTCCAACACTTCTGTTAGTCTATAAGGTGCCACAGGACTCCTCGGCGCTTTTGCAGATTCAGACTAACACGGCTACCCCTCTGATACTTGACACCATGCAAGGCACTGAATTTAGCCATATGGAGTGGAAATCTATCAACTTCCATTACATGCATCTGACGAAGTGGGTCTTTGCCCATGAAAGCTTATGCTCCAACACTTCTGTTAGTCTATAAGGTGCCACAGGACTCCTCACATATTTAAATGGGAAAATCAGCATTTATTGAACAGGAATAGAAACAAAATACATACAAATTCTGTTAATCTACTGTATCTAGGAATATAACAATGTATCATTTTCTGCAAACCTCTTCAGTTAGATAGTTTGGAAGAATGTTATACTGTATCTCTTTCTTAATGCTGCTATTCCTGATATTTTTTCCCTTATACAAAATAAACACAATATACCTCCTCATTCTTGTGCATTTAATCTGCCTCTGATTTGAAAATCAAAAGAAGAATTAGAAGGGAATTACCAAATCCCCAAAGTTTGATCCACCTTAAAACTGATAATATATAGGACAGCAACCTCTTCTGGATGCTAAAAATACATTTTTACCCTAGATAAACTAAACTTTTCTGTCAGCGTCTTCTTTTAAACCAAGAGCCATTAATTAAGCATACACCTGTGGCATTTTTCATATGAAGCCACAGAAGAAGAGTAGAGTTGAACACTCATTCCAGCAGTTTAAAGTCAGTGATTTAAATTGCCCTGAGAGAGACCATGGTTTCAGTCTTTGTCCTAGACAACAAACACGGAGATCTTATATTGAGTCTTATATTGGTTTGGGAGGGAAAACTATACTTTATCCAGTGAAGTCTGAAATGGCAAGGTTAAGATAATAAATTACATGAAGTAATGGGAAAATAAGGTCCTGGCAGAGATACAGAAGTTGCAGAAGATGAAAGCTATGCATTAACAACACTAGAAACAGAACCTCTATCTATATAATAAGAATTGTTTCAGTACAGGTTTCCCATATTGACAAGAGTGAGAGTAACTCACTGCGCAACAAGCCACATTCTGGCTGGGAGTGGCCCACCAGGCTTCTTTTAACCCCCATACTACTGCTGATAGTCATTCCAACTTGGCAGTGGTCTGCTTCTTCTCGCAACTCTGCCCTCTGGCCAGGTCACACAGGGTCCATACTGTGCAAAAATTTCAGCACTTTGTAGAATACATATAGGTGTAACTCATTGGAATGGGTATAAATAGCAGTGCAACTGGTGAGCTGTGGCTTCAGTGAGTAGAATAAAGACACACCTGAAGGTGAGGGTATGTTTCCAATGACTTAGTCTATAGTTCCCTCTACTAACCCAAGTATGGTCTCAGGGTATGTCTACACTGCTGAGTTTTTCCAGAAAAACGGCCCTTTTTCTGGAAAAACTACTCTTACATCCCCACTGCAATTGTATTCTTTCGACAGAAAGTCAAAAGAACTCAAGGTTTTTTCCGACCACAGTAAACCTCTTTCTATGAGGAAAAGGGATTTTTTTTTTCAAAAGGCCAGGCCTTCAGGAAAAAGCACAAGTTCCCTGGTTGCCACTCCATCCATAGTCATCTCAACTTAAATGCGAGATAGCATCGAATCAATGTAGACGCTGCCTTTCGAAAAAGCAGTTCACTTTTCTGATGCACTTTTGCTGTGTGGACGTTCTCTTTCAGAAGAAGGTTTTTTGGAAGATCTCTTCCAGAAAAGCTTCTTCCGAAAGAAGCTGGCAGTCTATACATAGCCTTAGTCTATGTTGTTACTTTTAGCTGAGATATGTCCTGTTGCCTCCCTGATCCTGGATCCTTTCCCTGCCACAGGACAGAACTCCAGCTGAGAGAAGATAGTGAGGCAGGGCTAAGCCTTTCCCTGGCACTCCCCCCTCCCCATGCTTGCAGAGCCTTTCATTGCCATGTAGGTGCACACGGTCGTGTGGACTCAGGTTACCCTATGTTATGTCACGTGGAGTTCCACAGTATAGGAAGAAATCAGTAGAAATATAGAGAGTTTGAGTAGTTGCAAGTGTCCATTTTATTGCATAACATAGAACTAACTAGCACAAGCCCAAAACAGCTGGGCTGAGCCCAGTGACCTAACTCAGTTACTATAACAGCAAGATCTATATCTACAACCCAATACACAATACCCTACATACTATGGCCAATGGTGTTCAGTGCAGTCTTAGAGATAGATTCCCATCCCCATAGTTAACAAAACAAAGTCCATCCAACTTGCATTGGGCCTCTGGGCAGTGTCTGATATCACTAGTCCTGGTGTGTAAATACTATTTTACCCCTAGTGTGGATTTTAGCTCCACCTTCTTCAGTGGAGCAATAGGTAAACCCAGGTTTTCCTTTTTAAGTTGGTTTCAGTGGATTCTTTAATAAGCAGTCAAGCCCTGATAGACATACCCTATAGCTGACTTCCTGGACCACTTCCTACATTGCCTTTTCTGGGCTCACAGTGCATCAGCTCTGCTCTCTCAGACTCCTGCATATGTAACCCACACACCTCGGCTACGTCTACACTGGCCCCTTTTCCAAAAGGGGCATGGTAATTTCAGAGATCGTAATAGGGAAATTCAAAGTAGGAAGAAGATCCTCCGGAAAAGGGCGCTTTTTCCGGAGGATCGGGGCCAGTGTAGACGCTCTTTTCCGGCTTTTCTAAAAGCTGGAAAAAAGCGGCGGACATTTTTATTTAAATGCCGCGGGGGATATTTAAATCCCCCGCGGATTTCCCTATTACGATCTCTGAAATTACCATGCCCCTTTCGGAAAAGGGGCCAGTGTAGACGAGCCCCTTGTGGGTGAGGTTTACTCATAGCACTTTCTGCTATCCAATTGGTTCTGCTTTTGAGGCTAGTTCTCTACTCCCTTGTCAGGACAGTCTGTGTCTCAGTAGGAGTCTTCCTGCTCCATAAAGCTCCTTTACCAGTGTTTAAAGTCCTGAGAAAGCTCATTTCTTGCAACTTGCCTTCACAATTGTCATGGGCTTCGCTTGCTGCAAAAGAGCTACTGATCTCCTCATCGTCTATGTCAGTCCCTACTTTCCTTGACACACAATGAAGGTGTAGCTGAGTGAAGCAAATTACACTCAATGGCTCTTATTAATCCCCAGTCCCAGTGTTGGGTTTGCACACTCCATCACAACAAGTAATCAGATAAGGACTTTCATTCTCTATTAACCTGGGTAATTTTACAATAGTGATCTGGAGGAGAAAGGCTGTACAGTATATCCCATTGTCAATTACCTGACAATCTTTTCCTCTTACATATTATTTTGTGTGAGTAACCAAAAGTGTAATAATCTTATTTCTACAATGCAAGCAGAAATGGTGGGTTTATATTTAAACATCGATGGAATTAATGCTGAAAGAGTTCTCATATTTCAATACATTTTAAATTTCTTTACTTAACAGAAAAAGTTAACATTAATTGACAACTGATGATCATTCGTGAAACTTATTAGAGGTGTGTGCACTTCAGTTAAGGGGAACCTACAGTATGTGGAATAATCATTTAGTTATCTGCTGATTTTGAAACATTTCAGTTCGGATTCCACTATATATCTCGTGTCAAAAATTTGTCTTGGTATGCTTAATAATTCAGTGACACAGTGTTTTGAAAAATGGGAAAAGTGTAAACAATCTGAGTCAGAAAAGTCATTTGATGACTCTATATTTCAGATTGGTTGTTTACATACATCTCTGAACCCACTGTGCAAAAAATTGTACAGCTCATAACACTTCATCTCAGAAACTAACCAAATTAGCTTTACTTCATTTTTAAAGAATTACACAAATAGTGCATATATATTGCAATATTTATCCAATCATTTAGATTTCTCACATGAAGAAAGAGCTTGTTAGGTGCATGTGACATACTAAAAAAAATCATTTTCTAATGAGACATGTCTATACTACAAATCAACTAATACTTAAAGAGCTCAAATCAAGCAATACATGACCACAGTATACCAACTAATCCCAACCCTTATCAAGTTTTTCCTTCTGCACAAGCCTAAATAAGGAAATGGGTCTTGTAGGATGATCTAAGCATGAACAAATTCAGGTTACTTTGGTTCAAGATTGCAACACAGAGAAGACTTCTCAGAAAATATCTTGTTGGTAGCTCCATCTCTTTTATGCCAAGGAGGCTGTGCCTTGAGATAGAAGTAGGATGTTGTATGAAATATACAGGTATTTGGCCATTGATGGGTTTATCAAAACCGACACATTAAATTCTACTTGCTTCTGAACAGGCAGCCATTGCAGATCCTAGAATACTGCATAAAGTCAGTGCTGCAATGCACAGCACTCACTAAGCAGGCTCCAATTTCTAGGTTAATTGTTAGGATGCAGTTTAAGGTAGAAAGCACATCAGTAATCTAATATTGAGAGCACAAAAAGGGCTTATTTCAGGGTCCTCCAAAATTTCCTAACATAGTTAAGTAAGTCTTCAGTGTGGAACTAATGTAGGTGATCAGTAATTGGGTTAATCACGCCTGCATGTGAGAAACAGCATTGCAAAACCTTATCCGAGTTTCTGAATCTTCACTGGTGCTTCACTCATCTGGCTCTTACTTCTGGAGGCACACCAGATGCTTATTTATTCTGCAATAAGTTGACCAACAATATGATTCTTTCCTAGTGAACTGTAGAAAAACATTTGTATCCTTCCGAGGGAATAGCGAGACAGCACTGGAGAACAATTAGTACTTGAATTATTTAGTCTGAGTCCTCATTGCAAATCTGGCCAGTGACCAGTCCAAGTGAAATCAGCATTCATTTTCTAACCCATATCCCCATCTGGGGCAATTAGCGTGGGTTTAAAGTATCATTAAATTTGGATGAGGCTTATATGTGGATGTGAAGGAGGTTAGGGGCAACACCTGAGTAACAGTCTGAGTTAACTTTGCAATGAAGATAGATCCTCTGTAAGAGAAAGAGAATATGGCTACGTCTACACTGGCATGATTTTCTGGAAATGCTTTTAATGGAAAAGTTTTCCGTTAAAAGCATTTTCGGAAAAGAGCATCTAGATTGGCACGGACGCTTTTCCGCAAAAGCATTTTTTGCGGAAAAGTATCCGTGCCAATCTAGATGCGCTTTTGTGCAAAAAAGCCCCAATCACCATTTTAGCCATCGGGGCTTTTTTGCGCAAAACAGTACTGTGCTGTCTACACTGGCCCTCTTGCGCAAATGATTTGCGCAAGAGGGCTTTTGCCCGAACAGGAGCAGCATAGTATTTCTGCAAGAACACTGATGATCTTACATGAGATCGTCAGTGTTCTTGCGGAAATTCCAGTGGCCAGTGTAGACAGCTGGAAAGTTTTTCTGCAAAAGCAGATGATTTTGTGGAAAAACTTGCCAGTCTAGACACAGCCCATATGTATAGCAAATTCTTTGAAAAAAAATCACAATATCCCAGTTTGTCTTTGTAAGTACTTTATTCATGCCATAAAAAGTGTTAGGCACTATTTAGCCTTAGCAGAGTCTTTTGCTGGTTTGCCCCTAGTTATCTAATTATAATTTTACCTTTAATGTTAGTTGGTACAAGGGTATGTCTTCCTCATATATAACTCTCAGGATCACAAATGGCCCCTTCGAAAATAGTAGATACTATGTAGTCTTCTTTTCCTATATTAATCAAACATTCTGTCACTGAAAATCTTTAAAGAAAGACCAGTGAGATTCCTACACTGTTTCCAATCAGTAACACACTGGTGTCTTCACCAAAATTCTGGAAATTAACCAGTGAGAATATCAGATTTGTTTTGTCTGAAGCTGAATTAGGAGCTCCTTGGGATAGGGAGTCACCAAGCACACTTTTATAGACTAATAATCATAAAGTTAAGATGTAATGAACTCTGCACAACAAAAGTCAAAGCCTTTTATTCTTCTAGATCCTAAGTTGTACACTCCCTCATCCTCCATACTTTTGGCTTGCTATCACATTTTGGTATTTTCCCTAGATAATTATAACTACCACAGAGGTAGCATATGAATTCTTCAAAAAAAATTCTGCACCCGGAATGTCTGAAATATACTTCTAGTTAAGAGGCTAGATCCCAAAGGGAAATCAGTGGAGCTATAACAATTAGCATCAGCATTAATGGAGTTATGATAATTAAGAGGTTCTGGGCTCTAGAAGCTTTATTTTTCAGAAAGTATTTCTCCTCTTAGGGAGTGTCTTTTTTGAAAAAAAGCTGAAATCTTATGTATTCATTTGAAAAAAAAATCATTTAAATTATAGCAACATCAGTGTTCATTATTTAAACTGGTTCAAAAGTAGTAAAAAGTCAAATAGAATCCAGGCATGATTTTCATGGAGAAAACTCTGTGAATTACATAAGAATACATTTCTAAGATTTATTGCTATGGTTACTAAATAAATCTCGTATCTGAAAAACATTGATAGTTTTACCAGAGAGTTAATGAGGCATTTATATCTTGACAAAACATCAAAGGACAGACTAAAGTTTGGTGTACATAAAATAGTATATTTTGTTCTTGTCATTTTTAATGGGAGGTCACATGAACAGTATGGTAAAGTTTATATTATGCATGAGGCAGAAGAACACAGAACCGGCTCTTCGATTTATTCCACTGAATCCCATATAAAATTACATATATATTTCAATAGATATTTCAAAACATGGTCAACATTTTAATAAAAGAGACATATGATAGTTTTTAATTTAAAGTGTTTTAGTTCACAGAGAACATTAATGGTATGAAATTTATTGGTGCTTTCCTATCACCTTTAAGCAGAAGGATTATAGCAAAAGAAATATTTTTTCCCTTCCTTATCTACAGTCTCACAGGAAGAGGACTATGGCAGACCTAATTATATTCACCATGAACTCACAGAAGATTGGTAAAAAGGTGAAATTTTCATTAAAACAATTACTCATATCTTCATATGCCAATTCATATATAGACACAAAACTGTAGAGTACAGAGTTTCTAAAGTATGTATCAACTATATTTGAGTGCGAATGAGCATTCTGAATACTTGTCATGAGAAGGCCTGTACTAGGAGTCTTGGTAACTCTCAATGACAGAAAGGAAGAAACCCATTCAGATAGTCAACTCCTAAATTAAATTCAAAGCATGACATTTTTACCCATTAGCCACAGGTAACTAGAAACAATGTGACATAAAATGTCACAAGGAAGGCACTGTAGGTTGAATACATAGGCCATTACCTTGTTAATGATATGGTTGGCAGTGGTGTAGCATGAGATGATATTGCTCATATTATATGACCATGCCACACAGATAATTTACAAAAAAGTCATTTGCATAAAAGGGAAAAAAGCACTATATAAAACTAAGGCACTTACTACATGAACAAAGCTTTAAGTTTATTTTTCTTAAAGGAAAATAACGAAGACGACTATACAATCGACACATACTTAACTTCTGTAATGTGCCAGACTTACCAAGGTGTGTTTGGTGTTCTGGTTGTCGTCGTTACTGTTGTTAAATAACATGAATAAAATTTAGTGAGGGCCAACATTTCAAGGAAGTATATCAATTTTCATTTTACTGAAGTTCAGTTTTTGTATATATCATCTCATTGACATGAACAGCACATTACAAATCTTAGCATCTCTCTTCAAATCTAATAATCTTCTTTTCAGCCTGGTTGATATTGTAAAATGTGCTGCAGGCTTTTTTTTAAATAAATTGCAATGAGTTAGTATACATTTTTTCTTGCAGAGTGTTAGTGCTTTATACTGGCCAACAGAATGTAAGAAATATGTTTATTTTTGTAATATTATTAAAATATATGTACTTTAAAAAATACTTGTTATAAGGTACCAAAAATTGAAGGTAAATCCATATCTTTGCCCACTATCCATCAAACTGAAAATCTACTTATGAAGTACTAGAACTAAAGATGTAATGCAGTGCATGAACAATTTTACAGAAATATGGACAATGTCAACTATAATTAACTATATGATTAGATGTAATAATGGTGGGCATGATAGTTTTGTATAGGTTAGTCATATTAAATAGAAAATACATCTCTTTGGTTAATTCTTAGAGTGTTGTTTTTTTAAGGGTTGGAGACATTGTATATCTTGTTTTAATTATTTCTTATAGAAGATGAGCTTGATAGTAGATTTTGTTTCTTGTACTGTTACATTTTATGGTAGTGATCAGCTCTTAATTCTATCTGTTTCTTAATTCTATCTTTTTCTAAAAACTAGGTCATTAGTACTTTAGTACCTGATCCTACAAAACATTTATGCACATGCTTAACATTAAAGCCACTAAAAAGCAAGTGAGACTAGGCCCATGCTTAAAATTACATGTGTGTTTAAGTATTTACACAAATGGATTATTTCAGCATCTCTTAGGACTGAGTTTCAAGGAAGACTGGCAGATTCTCATCCTTGCCAGAGATATATCTGTGTTACGTAAAAAAAATTGTACTGTGAGAGGAAAAAAACAGATATTAAATGTCCATTTTTACAATATTTCCCTAACTTTATCTTGTAAATGATAAACAAAAAAGGAGTTCTGTAAAAGCTTTAATATACAAGTAAAATGGATGTCCACATTTCCTGAATATAGTGGCCACTGACATGTAAAAAACCAACTTAATTAGTGCTCAAATGTTACAGTTTCCAATGAGATCAAACTTACAACATGGCACACTGAATTTACAAAAACCTCCCTCCCCCCACATCACCAGCATTTCACAGCATAACTAGCATATATTTTCACATCACATAACCTAAGTGGACACAGGCAAAATGTTTTTCACTGTTGAATATTAGCTACTTGCTCTGAATCCCATTGCTCTCATTTCTTGGCTCAGTCCTTGGACCATGAGTACATGGACCATCACCAAAATACCATAGAATCATAGAATTCTAGAACTGGAAGGGACCTTGAGAGATCATCCAGTCCATTCCCCTACCATCATGACAAGACGAAGCACAGTCTAGGTAATCCATGAGATTTCTGTCAAACCTGCTCTTATATATCTCCAGTAATGGAGATTCCAAACCTCCCTAGGCATTTTATTCCAGTGTTTAACCACCCTGACAGTTAGGAAGTTTCTCCTAATGTCTAACCTAAACCACCCTTGCTGCAGTTTAAACCCATTGCTTCTTGTCCTATTATCAGAGGCCAAAGAGAACAATTCCCCCCCCCCCCCCCCCGGAATGGCCCATTTTGTTGTTTTTAATCATGCTGGAAACCAGCCACAGTGGGTGCCAGTGACTAGCTGGGTTGCATGCTCCAAGTCAAAATTCCTGATCAGTCCATTCCCAGACATTCCATTATCATATGTCAAAACCTCTATCTGACAAATTTGTTACCTCATCCTTGAAAAATGAGCATTTCTGAGCATTCAAATCTAACCTCTGTCCATGACTGCCATATCAAGCTGACATCCCTCTGGATTCTATTCCATATGTTGAGCTCCATGAAGCCCTTCACATCATTCTCCCTGAGGTTAAAAGCTAGGATTGGGAGGCAGAGCTCTACCATACATCAATGAGTGAAGTGGTGGCCTGAGCTGATCTCACTGTAAGTCCCTTCTGCTTGAACCTCTGGATGCAAACAGCTTCAACCCTGAAGCTCAGTTAAGATCCACCTGCCATTCTGCCTGCCCTCTTGTGGCCCAATGCAGTATCATGTGCCTGCCAATCCAGATATTGGGTACACTCTGGGTTAGTTACAGTTTACTGTTTATAACCTCTTTCCCTGGGCTCTAAATGTGACTCCTGTAAGGCTGGCTCTACAGGATGTCAGAGTCTGATGTATCTTTACACTGAATTTAGACACCCACAGCTGGCCTGCAACAGTCAACATGAACCTGCAGGGCTCAGGTTAAGGGTCTACTTAACTGAGGTATAGATGTCTGCACTTGAGTTGGAGAACAGGTTCAGCATTCAGCCTGTAGTCCAAGCCAGAACATTTACACCCCTTATCCTGAGTGGAGTCAGCTGGGATGGGACAACTATAGGTTTTTTAACTGCACTGTAGACATGAGGGGCAATCAGGTACACAGCTGTCATGAGTCAAGGTTCCAGAGCAGTTGGGCATCTTCAGTAGATTCTCGGTAGACGCGGTGGATATAGGGCAGGGCGAGCTTGGCAGCTGCCCCGGACCCTGTGCTTCAATAGGCCCCGTGCATGCGCTACTACCTGTCGGCTGTGGCCGTGGTGCATGTGCGAAATTGTGCTGCCCCGGGCCCTGCACTTCAATAGGCCCCACGCCCTGGGCCCCGCAAAACTCTCATCCGCCCCTGCCTAGTAGTCAATTAAGCAACATTATCAGCTTCTGAGACAGAGATATCTGAATAAGAGATTCAATGAAGGAAGAGAGGAGAATGGTTCCAACTGAAGAAGGGGTAGGTAGGACACAGTGCACACAGGATCCAACCTGCCCTTTCCACTCAGCCTCCTACACCACCTCTTCCTTTTGCAATAGCAGACCCTTTTTGTGGCCTCACTAGAAACTAGTAATAAGACAGTACCCCACTTATATCCACCTGAGGACGGCTAATTTCAGCCGATAAATGCTATTTTTCGTAAGTGATAAAATATTTTAATTAAAAGTTGAAATTCTGCTTCAGTGGAATCCCCTTTCCTTCCATGAAAAACAATATTGCATATTGAAAAAACTCTACATTAAAAAAGCCCTCCTACCTATTCTGAATAATTAAAGGATCTGACCACTTTCCTGCTGTTGTAAACCTTCATTACTCATTAATATCCTGTGTGATTTACTCAGTCCAACCAGTGTTCTCTGGAAGCTGAGCGCTTGTGCCGCTGCTCAGGAGAGATTCAAATGCCACCCAGTTAATTAGCAGAGAACACACAGGTAGGGTTTTTGTTTCTCCTTGTGGGTGCCTATTCACACATGGCTGAGTACATACAAATATTTTGCACACAGATGGAAAAATTCCACATGTGAATAAAAAAGATTAGAGGGAACGTTGAGTCCCACACACCTTTATTTTACCAACTTGTTTTGTCCTGTAATTGAAATTTACAGCACACTGTTGATTTCTTTTTCTTTGTTTATTATAATGTTACAGATGTACACCAGTCTTCAAGAGAAGAGACCTTAGAAAGGCATTTAGTCCTAGGTTAGAATAAATTATGCTACAGTTCTCTATGGTTTTCGAGAGTTTATATGCTTGGCACACTACAGAAACATATTCTGAATGACTGATCTTTTTAGTGTTAATTGTCCTTATCTTAAAATGTACTTAGAGCTTGTAAGTTGGTGATGGGTTTAATTTTGCAAACTATTTTTGTAACTTATGAGCCTGAATTCCACTGTTTTGCGGAGTCTCATCAAATTCTGTGGTATCAGAAATAAGATTGTATTTTTTGGGGAATGGGCATTGAGGAAGGGTAGATCAACCAGGAAAAAATAAATGTTTAAGAGTTTCTGAAGTATTCTGAAGCTTTTCAAAAACATTGCCCAGAAAAAAAGAGCAATTGAAGAAATCAGTGACAATTTTTCTTTGCGTCATTTTTACTTCTGTCAGATGCTGTACTGATAATCAGTATCTGTTAGATACGTACAATAAATGCTACAAATTAATTGATAAATAAATTACATTTAGCATGTTGAGCTTGTATTTCACTCCCAGGTGAATAGGGGCACAGAACACTTTGGAAGGAACATCTGCTGTTGCCCTTAGTAAATCACTTTGACCTATAGCTGATAAAGCAATTATAAGATACAATACTGCTGAATTGGAGTAAGGGTTTGCTTTTTATGATTTTTTATCAAAGTTGTAACAAAAGATTTAAAGAAAACAGATCACAGAGAGATTGATAAGTCCAGCCATCCTCAGAATGAAAGAGAGTTGCTGCAGCCCAAATATAAGCACATGGGATTAATGGAAGAAAACTGAAAAATCCAAAGGAAGTGGAGGTACTACAAATAGCAGCAGAAAGCATACTATAAAGCAGTGTTTCCCAATTTTATTTGTCCACGGAACCCTTTTAAACTCAACAGAATTTTGAGGAACCCCTAATAACAGTCTAATATAAGAAGCTGAAAATGTAGACCACAAATAAGTAAGGGTAATAATAAACAAATCCTAAACAAGGTCATGAGATCAACATTTAGTTTAATTGAACATATTTTAAAACACAAATCACATAATATTAATTATTATTTTTTAAATCATAAAATATGAATGTAATGGAATTTTCTTGTGGAATCCTTATTTTCACTTCGCGGAACCTTGGGATTCCATGGAACACCATTTGGGAAACATTGCTATAAAGGATAGCCATAACATTTATGCCAAATCTACTCACTCAGGGTATGTCTACACTATCCCGCTAGTTCGAACTAGCGGGGTAATTTATGCATACCGCACTTGCTAATGAAGCCCGGGATTTGAATTTCCCGGGCTTCATTAGCATAAGCGGGGAGCCGCCATTTTTAAATCCCCGCTGCTTCGAACCCCGTGTAGCGTGGCTACACGGGGCTCGAACTAGGTAGTTCGGACTAGGGTCCTAATCCGAACTACCGTTACTCCTCGTGAAACGAGGTGTACCGGTAGTTCGGAATAGGCACCCTAGTCCGAACTACCTAGTTCGAGCCCCGTGTAGCCGCGCTACATGGGGTTCGAAGCAGCGGGGATTTAAAAATGGCGGCTCCCCGCTTATGCTAATGAAGCCCAGGAAATTCAAATCCCGGGCTTCATTAGCAAGTGCGGTATGCATACATTACCCTCCTAGTTTGAACTAGGAGGGTAGTGTAGACATACCCTCACTCTCAGTATAGATAGCTTAAACAATCTACAGACATATCAAAGACTGACTTGAATGGAAAAAGATAGTCTATCCAGAGCTTGACTTGTGTTCTGTGACTGCACTGGAACTGTGAACACCAGCTTCAGCTACTGATCTTGCTAGGGGAATGCATCTTCCCATTAAGGATAACAACAAGGAGAACTATACAGGTATTTTCTAAGAACAGGAGAGATAATTATAAGGTATCCATTTTGGTGTAGGTTCCTTTGAAATATCTGAGAAGAATCACAGGGTTACAAACTGAGAATTTATAATGAACATAAGAATGGCCATAGTGGGTCAGACCAAAGGTCCATCTAGTCCAGTATCCTGTCATCCAACAGTAGCCAATGCCAGATGCCCCAGAGGGAGTGAACAGAACAGAGAATCATCAGTGAGCCCTCTACTATCATCCATTTCCAGTCTCTGAAAAACAAAGGCTAGGGACACCATTTCTACCCATCCTCTCTAATATCCACTGATGAACCTAACCTCCATGAAATAATCGAGTTTTTTTTTAACCTTGTTCAAGTCCTGGTCTTCACAACATCCTCTGACAAGGAGTTCCACAGGTTGAATGTGTGCTGCATGAAGAAAAACTTCCTTTTGTTTGTTTTAAATCTGTGACCTATCATTTCATTTGGTGACACATAGTCTTCTTATTTTATGAGAACAAGTAAATAATTTTTTCCTTATTCACTTTTTCCACATCAGCCTTGATTTTAAAGACCTCTAGCATATCCCCCCTAAGTCTCCACTTTTCTAAGCTTAAAAGTTCAAGTCTTTTTACTCTCTCTTCATATGCTGCCCTTTTATGAACCTTTTCCAATGCCAATATATCCTTTTTGAGATGAGGTAGCCACATCTGTATGCAATATTCAAGGTGTGGGTGCACAATGGATTTATATAGAGGCAATTCATAGAATCATAGAATCATAGGACTGGAAGGGACCTCGAGAGGTCATCGAGTCCAGCCCCCCGCTCTCAAGGCAGGACCAAGCTCCACCTACACCATCCCTGACAGATGTCTATCTAACCTGTTCTTAAATATCTCCAGAGAGGGAGATTCTACCACCTCCCTTGGCAATTTATTCCAATATTTGACCACCCTGACAGTTAGGAATTTTTTCCTAATGTCCAATCTAAACCTCTCTGTCTTATTCTCTATACTTTTTTTCATGATTCCTAACATTGTTTGCTATTTTGACTGCCACTGCACATTGAGTAGATGTTTTCAGAGAACTATCTACAATGACTCAAAGATCTCTCTCGAGTGGTTATAGCTAAATTAGTCCCCATCGTATTCTGTGTATCATCGGGAGTATTTTTCCCAATGTGCATTATTTTACATTTATCAACATTCAATTTCATTTGCCATTTTGTTGCCCGATCACTTAGTTTGGTGATATCTTGTTGAAGCTCTTCACTGTCTGCTTTAGTCTTAACTATCTTGAGCAGTTTAGCATCATCTGCAAATTTTGCCACCTCACTATTTACTCCTTTCTCCAGATCATTTCTAAATAGGTTGAATAGGATTGGTCCCAGTACAGACTGTTGGAGGACACTACTAATTACCTCTCTCCACTCTGAAAACTTACCATTTATTCCTACCTTTTGTTTCCTGTCTTTTAGATAGTTATCAATTCATGAGAGGACCTTCTCTCTTATCCCATGACAACTGTCTTTGATGAGGGACTTTGTCAAAGGCTTTCTGGAAATCTAAGTACATTATATCTACTGGATTCCCCTTGTCCACATATTTGTTTACCCCCCACAAAGAAGTCTAGTAGATTAGTAAGGCATGATTTCCTTTTACAGAAACCCTGTTGACTTTTCCCCAACAAATTCTTCTAGGTGTCTGACAATTTTATTTTTCACTATAGTTTCAGCTAATTTGCCCAGTATTCACATTAGACTTATTGGTCTGTAATTGCCAAGATCACCACTAGAGCTCTTTTTAAATATTGGCATCGCATTAGCTATCTTCCAGTCATTAAGTACAGAAGCTGTTTTAAAGGATAGGTTACAAACCATACTTCAATAGTTCTGCAATTTCACATTTGAGTTCCTTCAGAATTCTTGGGTAAATGCCATCTGGTCCCAGTGATTTGTTACTGTTAAGTTTATCAATTTGTTCTAAAACCTCCTCTTGTTACCTAAAAAGAATGGCTCAAGTTTAGGAATTTCTCTGACATCTTCAGCCATGAACACCGAAACAAAGAATTCATTTAGTTTCTCTGCAATGACTATCATCTTCAAGTGCTTTTTTGGCATCTTGATCTTCGAAGGGCCCCACTAGTTTTTAGCAGGCTTCCTGTTTCTGATGTACTTAAAAACATTTTGATATTACTTTTTGAGTTTTTGGCTAGCTGCTCTTCAAACTCCTTTTTGTCTTTTCCTACTATATTTTTACACTTAATTTGACAGAGTTTATGCGCCTTTCTATTTTCCTCACTAGGATTTAACTGTCACTTTTTAAACGCTGCCTTTTTATCTCTCACTGCTTCTTTTACTTGGTTAAGCCATGGTAGTATTTTTTTGATTTTCTTACTTTTTTTTTAATATGTGTTTTATATACATTTATATTGAGCCTCTATTATGATGTCTTTTAAAAATTTTCCTACTTGCAGGTATTTTACTTTTGTCACTGTACCTTTTCATTTCCTGTTTAACTAACCTCCTCTTTTTTGTACAGTCCCCTTTTCTGAAATTAAATGCCATAGTGCTAGGCTGCTGAAGTGTTTTTCCCACCACAGGGGTGTTACATTTTATTACATTATGGTCACTATTTCCAAGTGTTCCTGTTATATTTATCTCTCTTGGACCAGATCCTGTGCTCCACTTAGGACTAAATCAAGAATTGCCTCTCCCCTTGTGGGTTCCAGAACCAGCTGCTCCAAGAAGCAGTCATTTAAGGTATCAAGAAATTTTATCTTGATTAAATGAAAATGGTTTCAGTGAGTAATCTCTTCATAAATCACATAAATCACAAGTTATTGCCAAATGAGATACAGGAGTAAGAGGAAATTACTCGCCCTGTGCAGTAACGATGGTTCTTTGAGACATGTCCTCCCATGGGGACGTGTCCCAGCACCGCAGATCGGAGATCTTTTAGCAATCATCTGCCAGACAGTGCATGCGCATAAGTCGTCTCATGGCTTTTTGTTCTGTTTCTGGTCATGCGGTCTGGCTCCTGCCAGTTCCCGCCAGTTCCTCCTTATTGTCAAAGTCTGAAAAACATAATCAAAGACTCCGAAGAGGGGAGGAGGGTGGGTTGTGGAGCACCCATGGGGGGAGGGGGAAACATCTCGAAGAACCGTCGTTACTTCACAGGGTGAGTAACTTCCTCTTCTTCTAGTAGTGTCCCCGTGGGTGCTCCACTGTTGGTGAGTCCACAGCAGTAGCCTGTAAAAAGGAGGCAGGGTTCGGAGTCAATGTGTTGCCGCCATTGAAAAGACTGCAGAGGCAACTGCTGCGTCAGTCACAAAAATGTTAGAAGGTGAGTAGTGTTTTGAAAATGTAAAGTCCAAGAACCATGTGGCTGCACGTCAGATGTTCTTGAGGGGGACTCCCTTGAGGAAAGCAGTGGAGGACATCATTGCCCTGTTAGAATGAGCTCTGATAGTATGCAGAAGGGTTTTGTTTCATAATACATAGCACCGCATAATGCAGGAGATGATTATCTTTGATATACATTGTGCTGATAATGGGAGACCTTTGGAATGCTTGACTATGGAGACACAGATTTCCAAAAGGCCTTTTACTTTGAATCCTTACCCAAGTGTAACACCTGATCAATTTTCTCAGCAAATAGGCTGTGCCTATTGAAAGGCAGATCCTCTACCTTCGACGAAGGTATCTAACGAAGTAGGTCTCTGCCCACGAAAGCTTATACTCCAACACTTCAGTTAGTCTATAAGGTGCCACAGGACTCCTTGCCACTGCTACCTTTGACTGAAGCTCCATTGGCACTGCTGCCAAGTGGAGCCATGAGGCCCTGCACATGATCACTGATGTGGCTGTGGTCCATACCGTCATATCCGTGGTATCGAGGGCAATGTGCAGTGCCAATCAAGAGGCCGTGTAACCCTCTTGCACAACAGCCTCGAGTACCTGACTCTTCTGCATCTACACTGTCATGTTGACAAAGCAGCTTGCTTTGTTGACAGAACTGGATGTAATCTAGATGCTCTTTGTCGACAGAAGCTTTGTCAAAAGTTTGACAAAACTTCTGCCAACAAAAGCCTGTAGTCTAGATGTATTCTTAGTGCTTGGTAAGTGTTTAAGGAGGGGAACTAATTTCGAATAATTATCAGAATTGTGGTTGGCCAATAATGCTGCATAATTGGCTATTCTCAATGTTACAGTGGCTGATGATTAGACCTTCCTCCCCAAAAGTTCCAGACGCTTACTATCCCTGTCTCTACAGGTGTTCTTATATTGAGGCGCTTTGGCTCTTTGTTGCCCCATGCCGAGAACAAGGGAGTTAGGCTGTGGATGGTGAAATAAAAACTCCATGCCTTTAGCCAGTACAAAATACTTTTTGTCAGACTTTTTATTTGTCACTGGAGTGGAGGCAGGTGCTCTGGCCACTTCTGGAATTGCCTCATTGAGTGGTAGAGCCACCTTTGACATTTGTGAGGGCTGCAGATTTCTTAGGAGATGGTGCTGCTTCTGCTGGACCTCTGATAGCGTGCACCTTTTGGCTGTCAGCAGGCCTTCTAGACAGCTCCTGAATTTAGTGTAAGTAGTGAGGAGTCTCCAGGGAAGACAGCGTCATCAGGTGAAGAGGAAGAGATATCTGCAGGAGAACGGTATTGTGGTTCATCTCTGCCCAAAGCTGTCCCTCTTCTGGCTCAGACTGATGTGTTATGGTTGGCTGGTTCACTGTTGGTGTGGGTGGTCTCACCGTGGAGGGAAAGGGAGAGATAGTTTTGTCATGGGTTGCGTGTGTCCAATGATAGGACAGTGACTTGTGTGATGTAAGGTCTGATGAAAGTGAGTAACAGCTGTCATGACAACTGTGTCTATCCTGACAGTGGTAGTAGTGCAGGGAGTGTCTGTGGTGATGGCCACGTCTGTAAATCTCTCGGTACCTGGGGTGCGTGGGTGGACACACAGCACATGCGCTCCCCAGTCGGCCTGGTCACCACTGATGGCGTGCAGCCTGGGCCTGCCCGGGGCAGGCTGCATCTGGCCACGCAGGGCCTTGCGGCAGCGGGGTAAGTGCGCTGCTGGATGGTGCTGTGGAGGTTAACAATTTTTACAATTTTTTTTTATTATTTCAGGAAGGAAAAATACCTCACATACTAAGCTACTGATTTCATAGAATTACAGAACTGAAAGGAACCTTGAGAGGTCAGCCAGTTCAGTCCCCTGCACTCATGGCAGGACCTAGTATTATCTAGATCATTCCAGGCAGGTGTTTATCTAACTTGCTCTTAAAAATCTCCAATGATGGAGAGTCACAATCTCAACATTTACTAGTTTTCCCCTCAATGTTTACAAGTTTAAAACAAACAAGCAAACAAACAAATCCTCACAATCCGTGCCTCCTACCAAACCCAAACATTGCTATGAGTTCTGCTTCAGGAAATTTAACAGATTGCCAGTAACTGTAAAGACATTAGGGAGTCTCATACTTATGAGCCTGAGACCAAAGATTCATGCTGGGACCTAAACTCATAATTTTTGCAATCTGGTTCATCCTAGTCAGAGATATACACTGCATTTTTTTTCTAGGAGGCAGCTGTGAACTAGCAAACAGCTGAGAATGTGAAATAAGAGTTCATTTGTTACCCACAATATTGATGCTATCTAAAGAAAATCTAAAATGTATATAACTTCAGTGAAAATAGCAACTTGAAGAATAATGTCCAAAACCCAGCTTTGTGGTATCTGCCTATGTTGTTCTGCTACAGAAAAAATGGCTATTGTATATCTATCACTATAAAGAAACAATGAAATAATATTTACATAAAAAAATAGAGGATACTACCAGTCCCAATCTCCATCTTAACAACTTAAAACATGACAAGGTGGAAAGAAGATTGCACAATGAATCCCCCTTGCAAATGATATACTTTGTTTCTCTGTGTCTTATTTCTGCTGCCTCATTTTTGGGTGATAAATTCTCTATTCCAAATCATTTATGATTGACCAGAGAAAAAGAATGGAAATGAACTTACATTTTGTTCTTAATACTACCTTTTATTGTGAATGCTATGGACCATTTAAGAAACCTACCCATTGAATATTCCTTTTGTTTTGGAATTTAAATTGTGTAAGAAGATTACAATATTAGTACTATGAAACACCTACAGATGCACTGTCATTGTTAGCAAGGACGCCAAGTGCAAATTTTTAAGAAAATATTTAGTATCCAGTTCTGAGTGTTCCTCTGAACTTCATTTCAGTGGAATTAATAAGCAAATTTAGAAATTTGAGAAATTTGTTATAAGGATATGCATAAAATATGCCTTGTTTATTAACTCATAGCAGACTTATTGTTGCTACATGTATGTGGAATAGGCTTATCTAAAGTCACAAAATCCTTCAGCGTGTGAACTCCAAAATGATGGTATAAATGCTGCTGAGTGTTCTCTTGGTAAGTATAAGGTATGTATTACTGTATGGGACTAAAGCTTTCTTAATTAGTGTATTTCTTTTAGTAACTTTGCTGTCAGGCTTAATTCTTGTGCATCTTTTGGTTTCTCTGTTTATATCTTCTTTGGAGACAAAATGCTGAAGAAGTTTCAATATCTATGTTCCATGATTCTAAATGGTACTATTTCAATTTCTTTTGGTATTTCTGAGAGACATCAAGGGTTTTAAAAAGAAGAGAAGGAAATTCATAAAATAGAGACCTTTCTTCCAATTCTATAGCAATGCACCCACTGCTAATTCCACATTAGTCTGGTAAGAACTGAAATGCTTGACCATTGTTACTTAATACAAAATACTCTTTTCAATTTCCTATATTTGGTCTGTTGTATCTCCCTTCTGTCTGACCAGGCACAATAATCAAACTGATGCTCTCTGATCATTATTTTGTAATTAACTTCCACTGAATGACCTGTGTTTATATGTGCCTTCTATCTTGTCTGGTTTGGTCCTCCTGAAATGTTTCAAGTTACACTTATCCCTCTGAAGTGTTTCTAGGTGTCTCCATCCTTTTACTGATATTTTTGAGACTAATGTCTAGATGTTCTTTTGTGCCTCCAAGGTGAGGAGAAATCTGTGCAAAGACTATAAAGGGAGACGTGTCTTGATATCAGTAGGTCACAAAGTCAGTTCTGATGAGTATCTCAGCTTTCTTACGGCCTGATCCAAAGCTCATTGCAATGGGAGTCTTTCCATAGATTTCAACACACTTTCAATCAGGACTTCTGTGATGGGGTATAGAAACCCTGTAGTGGATCTGAAAGGGTTAAGAAGCTACTCTGGGCCCCAGGGACACTGCCTTGCCCCACCTGAAGAGAATCCCTTGCTGTAGATAGAATTTAAAGGGGACCAGACAGCCCAGGCCAGGAAATGAGTCTTATCCTGAGAGCTCCTGGGGGGGGGGGGGGGGGGGGACTACAGAAGCCCTTCCCAAAGAGAGAGACAGAGTCTACCCGGAGGCCCAAGAGGGATGCAGGGGATCTTCTTTTCTTTAACTACCTGAAAGCAAACTGTAATACTTTGATGAGAGAATGGATAGAAGGAAGTAGCTGAGGGATACAGTCATACAGCACTCTGGAGGTCAGGACATTGGTGCCTTTTATAGGCCACTAGGCCAGAGACAAGTGAAGTGGGAATAGCCCAGGCTTCCCTAATGAGGCTCCTCATTACAAAGGGCCCTAACCCCTTACAGTAAATACCTCTAGAACCTCACTATTAGGATTAGTCTTCCACAGGAGTAAATAGATTGATGGTGTCCTTGCCCGTCCCTGTTGTGAGAGTAGGCGACAACCCATCTTTCTTGGAATTCCATCACTTCAGGAAAAAAGAAGTCTGACTGGTCAACTGGCAGGAGGATCAAGTCAACACCCATCAAAAGATAAATCATCACAAGGCACAATTGTGGCCCAGGAGAAATTTTGCAGATGGAGTGAGTATAGCACTAGTGCCCTAATCAGTAAACAATGCCACTACTGAGAACCTCCCATCACACTGCACTTGAGACTGCTTGATTGGATAAGAGTTGAAGTCCTATTCATTTACAGTCTATCTGGAAAATGTTTGACACTGACAGTCATTTTGGATTTTCTCCAAAGCATCTCAAACCAGAACTAGACCCGCATTTATGATTATCCACAGAAGTAAAAATCTTTTGAAGGGCTTATTTGGTTATTTTCTGCACTAATTACAAATTTTAACACGTCCCTAGCTTAATATTTATAATATTGCTAACCATTCAGATTCTCTTTTCTGAGCTTTTAGGATGTCAAATAAAAATTGGTACATTTTTTGCCAGTCTCTTTCCCCACACACGTGATTAAACTGCGGAAATTAAATAGTAAATTATTGTTGGAGAGATGGTCAGCTCAACTATACTAATGGTAGTACCTGTGTTGGTGGAGAGCTGGCACGAATGTTATGAGAATTTCAATATGCTGACCTTTCACAGCATAAACAGGAAATATCCCAAATTCTGAAACTCTGAGACTATATCTTGCAGGTTGTTCCACACACAGATCTGGGATTACAGTAAAAATGAAACATTTCAAGAATTTTGATTTCTGTTGGATAGTGTGTCTATCTGGCTCCTGACAAATTAGTTTTATATATTTCCACACTTTTAATTCAAATTAACTAATTTTAACAATAGTTCAAATTAGATTTGCCCAAGGAAACAAATGTTACTTATCACAATACATTACAACATTGCAAAAATGTTTCTCTATTACAGAAAAAAATAAAAGTGTATTAGTAGGGTATAGAATGCCCTTAAATTGTAAAGTCAGTCATAGAAATGTCATTTAGGTCAATATAGACGTAACGTTACTAAAATAGTTATACTCTGTTGGCAAACATAAAGAAAAGAATCACACCTTATCAAATATGATCACATGAAAAGGTTAAAGTTTCACCCAATAGTTTGAATCATATTATCTTTAAACACAGAAAATACTTTTTTAAAATGACTCTCTCAGATATATAGATATATTTATTTAGAAACACAAATTCCTATCATTTACCTCAACAGACACACAAAAAACTTCTGAAAAGTTCTGGAATTATGTCTCAGAAGCCTGTAGGTGACAGTCATTCTCCCATGATGAAGAACATGCGGAGAAAAATTCACTGGTAGGCCTAGGAATGTGATTAAAATGTTAAATGGAGGTACACAACTGAGAAACTAATGGTATTTTGTTTTGTACACTACATCTTTACATTGTAAAGAATTGTCCCTGTGTGGAGAGTTTAGTAGCCACTTTGTTTTCATAAGAAGCCACAAACATATACTAAAACTTAATTTTTGTTCTTCCTTATTTCTTGTATAAAAAGCAGATATTTCTGAGAGTATAAATCCTTGTTTTGTCCATTATGTGTAGGACACAACGGCTGGTTATTGTTATGGGTTTTTTTCAAGTGGTTAGGATCTTTAGAAAAGATGGGCATGAAGCAGAGATTAGTATTCATTGTTTTACAAATATTTAGCTCATCCCTAGATGTACAAGTACTATGTCATTTTAGATGCAAGTTCTTTGCTTGGTATGTCTGCACAGATTAATAATAACAAACTATATATATGATACATCAAGTCAAAATATCATCTCTTGTTTATCAGACATAACGCTATTATCACTTAACATTTGAGACCTAACATGTACACTGAAAATAGCAGTTGGGACTCCTCTCTGCTGAATGAGATAACGACGACAAGACAAAAAAGACTCAGTGTTTATTAAAACACTGTGTATGAGAGGAACAACTGAGCTGGAAAAAAACCCACATGCTGTGACTTCCCCCAGGGTGCTCTCTGGACTGTAGAAATGCTGTGACCTCTTTAACTCTCCTGCCTAGGCTGTCTCCTACACTGCTATGCTAGTGAATAGCCATCCCTCCTTCCCCCGCAGGCTTTGCTCAAACACAACCATCAGCATATAGGGGCACACCTAGCTAAATTGCATGATTGCTCTCCCAAGACACTCCTGAGCGGAATACAAGGAGGCACCAGCAAATTCTCTCCCCTACAACCGGAGCGCTGCAACCCAGAAATGTGCATCGTACACTGCTCAACACATTAATTAGTTCACTGCTCCATCAAAGGGTAATGGACATGCTTCTGCCTTTACAATCTGAGTAGATTTCCCAAACATCAATCAAAACCACACTGGATTAGACAAAACATTAGAATAAGTTTATTAACTAAAGAAAGATAAGTTTTAAGTGATTTTTTAGTGGTTTAGATATATTGGTTACAGAAAGAAATAATAGACAAAATGACAGGCTAATTTCTAATCTTTATCAAGCTAAGTCACATTGGAAGTAGTAAGGTTTCTCTTACCCCCAAACCTTCAGAATCTGTGCTAAATGGAAACAGAGTTGTAAGCTTTATACTCACACGAAACCAAACACCCATGCCCTGCCCCGGCCCTTTCTCTGAGGCCCACTCTATCCCCACTCCCTGTTTTGCTTGCTCCCTCCACCCTTATCCACACACTCATTTTCACTGGGCCGGCTCAAAAGTCTGTGGTGCCCAAGGAGGTAGAAGCATTTGGTATGGGGCTGGGGATATGAGGTTCAATGTGTGGGAGGGGGCTCCAGATTGAAGCAATGGGTTGGGAAGCAAGAGTGGGAGATGGCTCCAGCTGGGAGTGGGGCTAGGAATGAGGGATTTTGGGTGTAGGAGGATTTTCCTGGCTGGGAGTGGGGGGGGGGTTGGAGGGCAGGAAGGGGATCAGAGCTGAGGCAAAGGATTAGTGCACAGGGATGACTGAGGGCTTCAGCTGGGAGTGTAGGCTCTGTGGTGGGATGGAGATGAGGGGTTTGGAGTGTAGAAGGGTACTCCAGGCTGGGATCAAGAATTTTGGAAGGATGACCATGGCTGCATGCTTCAGGTAGCCTGCACGCTTCAGGTGGCCCTTACCTCAAGCAGCTCCAAGGAAGCCGCCGACATGTTCCCCCTCAGGATCCTATGTGGAAGCACCGCCAAGTGGCTGTGCACACTGCCCCGTCTGCAGGAACTGCCCCCTGATACTCTCAGTGGTCACAGTACCTAACCAGTGGGAACTGCGAGGACAGAGCTAGGGGCATGAGCTATGTGTGGAGCCCCACTGTTCCTGGCTGCCTCTAGGTATAGGCGCTGGAGGGGGGGACATGCCAGGTGCTTCCTGGAAGCTGCACAAGTTGAAGGCTAAAAGGAAGCCTGCGAGCCCCACTGTGTGGCACTGCCAACTGGACAGTCAACGGCCTGGTTTGCAGTGCTACCAGAGCTTCCAGGGTCCTTTTTCTACTGGGTGTCCGATCAAAAACCAGACACCTAGTCACTTTAAATGGAAAGATTTTCAAGGTAGTCTCAGGCTTCCCAGTTCAAATCTTTTGTTTTCCAGCATAGGTGGGAGAGAGGAGGTGAAGTGGTGATGTCATTTTCCCTTATTTTTTACTCTCCTCCAGATTCTGTCAAGTTGATTGCTGTCTCATGGCAAATCAATATATTTGAAAATGTAGAATAATGTCCATAATATTCGTAATAAATTTAAACTAGTTTTCTATTATTGTGTTAACAGTGCAATTAAAAGTGTGATTAATAGTGACTATTTTTTTAAAATCTAGTTAATTTGTTTTGCTTTAATCACGGCCATAAATTAATAATTCTATCACTATTAGTTATCTAGCTTTACATTTCAATTCTGAATTGTCATCAGGAAACTGATGGATAGATGCATGGCTAACAGGATAGGCACAGAAAATGAAAAGCTACCATAAATAAAGATACATGTGGAGCACTCGCTCTGTACTGAAATCCTAACTTGCATGTTACAAATATTATGTGCCATTACAAGAGTCCTTTCCTATGGTACTAGGGCTGTCATTCCTGTCTATTCCGTATAAAAGAAAACATGGCTCAGAGGGAAATATGTTTAATATTTGCTATTAATAAACATGTAGAGTTCTAAGCTTAGATTATTTGTGAGACTTGAACTTTTAGTTGCTGTTATCTAACCAAAATTCCTTGAGTTTTGGGAATTTAATTTAAAAGATATTTTTTCTTTGTGGTTTATTAAAGAATGCTACTGTATTTTATTGTAACTTTGCTGGCCATCTCATAGTTACATGGCCTATATCAGAAATGGGATTTGAAACAAGAGCTTTCTTAATGAAAATTACAGTTCTCTACAATAGGCTCCAAGTCCTGAAAGTAATACATCATTTCTTCCCCCTTCTCTTATGTCAAGTTATCCTATTATACCAGTGGCCTAATTTTAAATTTTGTAGGCTCCTACACTTTTTCAAACATATTATTTAAAATATTCATAAACTTAAAATATTCAAGATTATCAAACTTTTCTCCTTCAGAATGTGAAATAATAGCAATAATCCTCTCTCTTTTTGAGCTCTACTGACCACGCTGATTAAGCTTGGCATCTGGTGCACATCTTTCACTTGAGCTTAAGAACTAAAAACCAGTGTAAACTTAAATTGATGCCAGTTATTGGCAACAGAGCTTGTGATAGCAGGGACTGCTGCTTAATTAAATCTTGTTTGTTCTTCATATTTTCCATAGATATGCTGAAACTAATGAATGCTAATGCCATCTATCAAGTCAGATGTACTGTAGTTTAACTTATTAGGCATGGATCCATTCATTGGCATAAATACCTTTGCTTCCAGTAGGACTCCAGGTAAAACTAAGCAACTCAAGAGTCGAGGAAAGTATGTAAGGTCTGGTTGTCTCCATAAATACTGTCAGTTTCTAAGGTCTCATCTGTTCCTCCAGCTTAATCCTTACTTAAAGTGAAAATTAGTGATGGGCAAAGTAGGATCCTCATAGTTACGTTAGGTATTCAAAATAAGTTCAAACGCTCAGAGAATGGCATATGATATAACAGTATAAATCTTCAGCGGGGCTCTGCCTGGACACAGCTGTTTACATGATAATATGTCAGATTGGTGCCTAAGTGGTTCTTTAAAGGAATTTTGCGCACACACAAAATACTACTATTAGTCCCCCTAATACACTACAGTGGTCACCATTCAAAAGTCATCATTTATTAACAGTTTCCGTACAGTAATCTCTCAGTAATTTCCTATTCTCAGTATGAGGGGAAACTGTTATAGCTCTGATACCACTATGTGGTAACCACAGGAACTGATTGCCAAATTATACGCTCACTGTGATGTTATTTTATGGCAGCATTTTTTATTTATGTGCATAATTTATATGCTTCTCTGAGAGCTGTACCCATGAAGGTATCCTAAGCATGCATTTATTGTTACATGCAGCTCACCCTGGTCATATAATATATTACTTAGTCCATAATGAGGAATTATTGCATTTCTGAATAGTTTACTTGACAGCATCATTGCTTTCTACAGAGTTTCCTTGACACTTGATCAGTAATAACGTTCCTCCTTATCCCAAATTTCATATTTTGCCAATGATCACCTTGCATCTCTGAGTGGGAGGTAAAGGTGGGCGTTTGGGCTGATTTGCCCAGTGATTTAGGGTTGGTGGCTAGGGGACGGAAATGAAAACTGCTTCAAAAGGTGTCAGTGTGGTCACTGACCTGTCCCCTAGGAATGCAGGGTTGAAAAGATGTAGCCATGCACCTGAAGCTTCCGTTTTACATGCAGCAGGCTGAAGCAGGAGGAAACATAACACTTTAGAACTTGTCAGCCTCATGGCTCTGTGAGGAAGCAAAATCCTGAGAAAGGGGGAAGGAAGCATTTTGCACTTCCTCTGGCTCACTAGGTTGAAGCAGGCACAGGAGAGTAACTCCACTAGGGGGCAGAGATATGGCTAGCAAGGCAGTCTGCAGTCTCCTTCCTTCTGTGGGTAGGCACATAAGATGGAGGAGTGTCTCCTCTCCAGGCCTCATGCAGCTGTGTTGAAGGTAGAGTTATTTTAGCAAACCAGGTTTCGTATGTTGTTGCTAAGGACATAGGATGGCAGGAGGCCATTTTGCTCAACCCAAGTCCCTGTGCAGGGAAGACTATGGGCAGTGAAGGGGGTGACCAAGAGGGAAAGGAATCAAGTTTCAAGTTCTCCTTCCTAAGGTCAGGAGACTTCTGGATCCTCATGGAAACACAAAAAAGGGAGGGGAAGTTAGTTTGTTAGTCAGTTCTAAGGAACTTTCTAGCCTGGAGTACAGGTGGGAGGAGAAGGTATACAGGAAAATGCCCCCGCACCTTACAACTGAAAAACATTAGGTATCTGGTATTTTATAAAATAATGTCTGATTCAGGCAGCCAAGAACATCAAGCAGCCACAAGTGAATATTCCTCTAGGGCCAAGTCAAGTGTTAGAATAGAAATATATGGGCATTGTCAGCATCTCATATAGACTAGTGCCAAATAGGACAACTGTCCGAAATAAAGTTTTTCAAGGGAACATGGTCTGGGACCATCTACCTCCTTCTGAAATAAGATTCTATAATACTTTAAAAAAAGGGTTTTTTTTCCCCCTCAGAATAGCTAGTTTACTCAGACAAGGTAAAAAAAGAGGAAGATTAAAAATGGAAATTAACGTGTTTAGTTTTAAATGAAATTCTCATGAATGGCTCACAGTAGCAGTATAGTGAACTGAAGTCCTTTAGTTCTCTACAGTTCATAGGCCAGCAGAGTAAGCTTCTCTCTGCTTTTCTGCTAATGTACTTCAAGAATTATTTCAAGAAGGTGAGACTATTCTCATTTTCTCTGTTAAGATTACCAGCAAGGGTACCAAATAGTGCTAACTGTAGTAGTGCTTTTTTGTAATCTGGGCATTTATCAGACAGAAATTAGAAGACCAGACAGTTAATTTATAAAGACCAAACAGTCACCAGAGATGATGGTCATTATTAATGCAAATAATCTCTGAGGAGATGAGCTAAGTGTTTTCTACTAGTCAAAGACTCTGTCTCCTATTAAGTTGTTGAGTTCCCATGTGCCTCCAGGACACAGGACAATGTTAAAAACCTAAAATATTTTAAAAGGGAAAGGAAAGACATTTTAGATACATGTTTAGAAATCTCCTGCACGTTGCTGCTATCATAATACTACAACAGCACCAGTTACCCACTGCCTGTTACATTAGAATCACATCTTCCATAACTGGGGTAAGAATAGCCAATCTTCTGACACCGGTATAATAATGAAACTAACCTTCAAAGGCTATTCACAACACCGGCACCAATGTTACACCACACTGGAGAAACATTTAACTCAACATGTGATATAAGTGTGCAGCTATTATTTTATGCTCCACCCTGGTTATAGATTTGAATCACCAGGAAGCATCCCGGGGTTTATTACAGAGGTTCTGTGCACCTTAGTGCTGCAATGTGCTCTAAACTCACTTACATGTGCCTCAGCTCTGAATTTCCTTGATTTGGTGGGTATAAATCCCCAGTTAACATGTTCTTTTCTCATACTGTGATGTTCCACTGATCGAAGCATAGCATTTATCATGTTTCATAAAAAGAAAGCATTGATCTCACCATACGAGAGGGGGAAATAAATCTCCCAGGAAGAAAACAAGCCACTAGTAAGCAAACATAAACTGCTGACAGATAATGATAATGTAAGAGATCACTTTTTCATAGGTGATCTATGAAAATAGACTAGAAATACTTTTAGCACTTATCTATTCTTCTTGCTGAGCCTTGATATGAGGTTTTTTGAAGCTTTGCATAAATTCAACATCTTACTGAATAGAATACTAGGCATATGGCATCAGATTTCTAAGGGCATTATTCAGACAGATGGTCATTAAACACTTTGATTTATAAAAGCAAACCCCCCACATACCTTTGACAGAGCAAATCAAAGGCTTTACTCATTTCATGAAGCTTAGGAGGATTTTTTGGTAGAGTTGTGACAAAACATTTCTTTAATAAGACCATATCAAACACCCAGTGAAAGTTTTTCCAATGTAAATAAAAGTACTCATCTGACAAAATGTGTACTCTTTTTCTTAAAGCTTTCTGTAGACAATGGTGTTCCGTCTCTTTTAAACTTAGGAATATCAATATCATGTGATTTCAGCTTTGCATTCTTTTCTTTGGTGTCCCTTATTTAAAAACAAAACCATATTAAACAATAGTGCTCTAAAGTTGCATACATTACACCAGCAGCATAGTACTTCCCATCTGCAAGTTTCTTGCTTGCTTCACATCTAGACTGCAAGCTTCACACTGCACAAGCGCATCGAAAAAGCAGTCTGCTTTTTTGAAAGAGAGTGTCCACATTCATTGGACGCTGTCTCACATAAAAGACCACCCGGAATCACTTCAGGTAGGGCATTAGGTCAACAATTACTTTGGTGTGCTGTTGCCTAAGTCTATCTGAAACGGGTGCTTAAAGGGACACTCCTGGACAGCCATTTCTCAGGTTCTGCTGTGGGCTTGCCTACCTCTTTGGGGGACAGCAAAGCGTTAGCAGTGCATGCTCTGGTTGCCCAGCTTTGTTGGATGCTAGAGATTTATTTTGTTTGCAGCTGCCTCTGGATGTGATGGCCCCACACAGGCATGCTGCAGGTTATGCAGCAGTTTCAGCAGACCATCTTGATGGTCCTGCCCCAGCTCGACTCCAAACTCATCTGTGAGTCCCTCTGCCTAGATGTGGGAGAAATGCCCTTGCCCCCACACTCCACGGTCAAGAAACAATTTTGGAGGCTGGACACCAGTTCCGACTGGTGGGACCGGCTGGTGATGGAGCTGTGGGATGACCAGCAGTGGCTCAACTTCTGCATGTGGAAGGCACCTTCTTGGAGCTGAGTGGCTGGCTCACCTCTGCCTGCCCTCTGGAGTTGCAACACCCATCTGTGGCTCACCACCCCTCTGGAGAAGCGGGTCGGTATTGCTGTATGGAAGCTTTCCACCCCTGACAGCTATCTGTCAGTGAGCCACCAGTTTGGCATGGGGAACTCCACCGTTGGGGTACTCCTCATAGATGTAAGGCACTCTTGGGTTGCATGGGGGGAGGGGAGGAGTCCTGGAAAAGAGGGTTTCTAGGGAAAGATGTGGTGTGTGTGTGTGTATTTGGGTGGAGTAAAGGTGAGGGGAAGGCCCATCCCGGGGGGGGGGGGGGGTTGTGCTGTCCCCACCCTCTCATAGCTCTGCTGCTGGGGGGCAAGCCTCATATGGGGTGGCTCCTGGAATTTTTGAGGAGGGTAGGAAGAGGACAGGCACCTCCCAAGGGCTTAGGCGCTCCCTCTCATTCTATATTTTGTGAGTTTCTTTGTCTCCTTCTGCAGGTTGTGAGGGCCATCAACTCCAGCCTGCTGCGCTGGGTCATCTGCCTGGGAGACTTGGACCCAATTGTGCCCGGATTTGCTGCCCTGGGCTTTTCAAACTGCAAAAGAGCAATTGATGGGATTCGCATTACAATCCATGCACCACAGCATGGAGCCACCCAGTACATAAAGAGGAAGTATGCTGCAGGCCCTGGTCAACCACCATGGACAGTTTCTGGACATTTTTGTTGGGTGATCGAGCAGGTTGTACGACACCTGCAAATTTAGGAACTCTAGCCTCCACCGTAAGCTGGATGCTGGCACATTCTTTCCCCAGCAGGACTTTTGTGTGAGGGATGTACAGATGCCACTGTGCATGGTTGGGGACGTGGCCCACCCACTCATGCCCTGGTTCATGAAGCCGTACACTGGCCACATGGACCCTACCAGGGAACAATTCAACAAGCACCTAAACCGAGCCTGCATGCAGGTCGAATGCACCTTCAGGAGTTTCAAGACCAGGTTCAGGTGCCTTCTGACTTGCCTCGATGTGGCCCTACCTCATAGGGGCCCCGAGGTGCCCAGGGGACCTTCCTGCCTGCTTCCTCCACACATACTATGGACAAGCAGGCCAGGGAAGTGTCCGGCCACAGTGGGATCCCATGTGCAGGATAGGGGCCTGGAGCGGCCTGAGGCCCCCCCCCCCCAAGCTTTCTGTAGGAACGCATAGTGCCTCACAAGTGCAGACATAGCCGTGTGCTATGTGTGACACTCCTCAGTCTATGTGGAGTCATGCATGTGCCCTTGTGCCCAGCCTGCTTCTGGCAGTGGCTGGCGTGGGGAGGACATCCCGCCCAGGGGTTGGACATGTATGGGGCCTCCTCCCAGCCTGTGAGAAGCAGCCCAGGTGTGCTTTGGGGCTGTCTCCTGAAACCACATGGTGCACACTGCTGCTGCATGTGCTTGCACATGCAGACAGCTGAACGCTGTCCAGACCGAGCATGCCGAGCGACAAACACACCACCCCATCCCCTCTGAGCCAGACTCCCCTGCCCTCAGTGAGACAAACTGAGAGCACTCACCTGACGATCCCTCCCCAGTGTCACGTGGGAGATCTCCAGGGCCTGGGGTACCATCTCCAGGCTGAGGGTGACAACACTGCTAGTGTCGTCCTCCTCCTGTAGTTGTTGGTCATCGTTGTTCTTCTCCTCCTCCTCCTCCAGGAGCTCTGGCTGAGTGAGCACAGATGTCTCCATGTCCGAGTCCACCAGTATGGATGGGGAAAGGGCTTCAACCACCCCCCAGGATCTGGTGAAGCTCTTTGTAGTAGGTACAGGAGTGGGGCCCTGCCCCAGAGCATACCCTGGGCTCTCTGGCCCAAGCATACTCTTGCCAGAGCTCCTTCACCTTGCTCCTGACTTGGTCCAAGGTGTGGGGATAGTGTCCCTTCTGGACCAAAGCCTCGGCCATCCAGATGTAAATGTCAGCATTACATCTCCAGGAGAAGAGATCCTGCATTGTTTCCTCATCCCCCACAGCTACAAGAGGGACAGGATCTCCGCCCCGGTCCAGGAAGGCGCCCAGCATTTGGACCCCTGAGGCTGCTCCCTAGAAGGGCCAGGGGGATCTTGGGGGGCTTGTGGCTGTGCCATGGGTCAGCAGGCCTTTGGCAGTCAGAACCACACAGTCAAGGTCTTGCTGCAAGGCCAGCTTCCTGCCACAAGGCTAGTCCAGGGTGCCTTCATCTTTAAGAGCTGCCAAGACACAGGAACTATAGAGCTGTTATTAGTGTGAATGGAGTGTCCACCAGGGCACCTGTGCTTTTTCCTGGAGGCCTCTTCTTTTGAAAAAACTCCCCCTTCCACATCCCCACACGCCTTTTTCTGAACGAGCTGTTTTGGAAAAGGCATGTTTCCTCATAGAATGAGGTTTACCAATGTCAGAAAACCCCCTGCATTCGTTTGGTTTTGTGGTTTTTTTTCCCCAAAAGAACACATAGTAGTGTGGATGTAAGTGAAGTTTTTTTCAGAAAAATGTCCGTTTTTCTGAAAAAAACTGGCAGTCTAGATGCTTTTTCTTCCTTCCTTCCTTCCTTCTGCATATTTTCAATCAGAATGTTAGATAATGTTCTTGCATTTATAGGGTTTAGGGAAAGATTGAGTTTAGAAAGCAAAGTCAATTATATCAAATATTATTATGTAAATATAGATAATTTGAAGATTAGAACAATGTCGGTATCTCATATTTTGTAGCAAGAATTCAGTTCTTGCTATTTACAACATCAGTACATGTTTGAGAGAAGTGAAAAGCACCTTCCTTGAGGTTCCTCTTTGAAGTACAGCTTTGGTGAGGAGGCCCTTTTTTAACCAGCATTTTTCAGGACTGGAAAATAGCAGTATTACATTCTAATATTTCTTAGCAAAATATTACAGAATGGCAGATTGCTTGCTTGGATAGTGCATGATGTGGAAAATCTGAAATACATATGCATCTCATTCTGTGAGCAAATACAGAAAACAACATCCACCCACATTTATATGGTGTCTTTTGTCCTGTAGACTGTACATATTTTTCAGGTTGCACATCTTCCCAGACAAAAAGAAAATGTTTGTTCTGCACAATTAAAAACTAAATATGTGTGTCGATAGCTGTTAAGTTTAATTCCGTACATTTCAATTTCTGAATCTCTGACTAGATCCCACTAATAAAGTTAAATATTCACATCAATTTTAATGTCATTAATTTTACTTAGAAGAAAAGTTATGATTGAGATATTGTCTTTTGAAATATCATTTTGTATTGTGGGGGTTTCCCCTAGAAAGAGAATTACTGTTGTAGGGTGGAGGTAGGCTTCAAAGATCCCTGTCTCTAAAAGAGTAGCAGTATGGAGTATATTCATTGAAAGCTTCAGCTCACACATTCCACACACTGGAATGATAGATGCAAGGTTTGATTCCACTAGTTCAGTGTTCTTTAGCACCTTTTCTTTGAAGATGGCATCATATTGTCCAGAACCAATAACCTCAAGCTCAAAAAGTCAATCTCTGTCTAGGGGTGTGTCTAGACTACATGGTTTTGTCAACAAAAGTCCACTTTTGTCGATAAAACTATACCTGCGTCTAAACTATCGCCGAGTTCTGTTGACAGTAAGTTGACAGAACGTGGCAGTTTTGTCGACGGCGGCAAACCTCATTCTACGAAGAATAATGTCTTTTGTCAACAGAGTTCTGTTGACAAAAGGCACTATTGCATCCACACTGTGGTTTTTCAAAAGAGAGCATCTAGACTGTCAAAAAAGCGGCTTGCTTTGTCGACAGAACTGGCTGTAGTCTAGACGTTCTTTGTCAACCAATGCTTTGTCGACAGTATCTGTTGACAAAGCCTCTGTCGACAAAAGCCTGTAGTCCAGATGTACCCAGGCCTTATGAGTGTGAAAAAAACCTTGAAAATGTGAAGCGTATGTAACCGCTTGTAGTGTGGAAATCCTGAAACAACAGCACTGAGAAGTTTATATCCATATATAGACATATGCATCCAACAGTGGTCAACTCAGATGTTCAATGACCACAAAGTAAATGCCAACAATATTAACTATTCTAATGCTATTAAAATATGCAAGAAAGTAGGATTGCAGATTGGCACAATATACAGTGAGTGACATCTGATGTTAATGCTGCAAGTGGGTGACATTTAGAAGAGTTATACAAAGGGTAACGTGCAAGATAGTGAAGTCCCCACTCAGTGGTGGGAACTTTATGAAAATCAAGGATAGATCTTGGTTGAATACAGTTATTTCTTCACAAAAGATTGCTCTCTTTGTGCCAAACATTATTCTGTGTCTAAAATGTTCTATGCATCAGTCAATCTGATGCTTTAACCACCATAAATTGTTTGTGGTTTCAGTTGTGCCTTATATTTGTAAGAAATAGAAAAAGTGCAGGCACCAGATAAACTTTTGCAGCTTCATAGTCATCAAATCTATTATAAAAAATTCTCATCTGACATAACTATTCAAGTATTTAAATGTTTCTAGTTTTCTTTCCACCCGAGGTTAGCTAATAATAGCATTTTCCCTTCTCCTCTGTGTATTTTAGGTAGCCTTTAAGTGAGCTCTGAATACTGATCACATTTTTTTTATTTGGAAAGGTTCATGATGGCCCAGTTCATGGTTGAATTTCAACACAGTACATAATATCGGCTAGTTGTCTTTTTCCTGGGGCTGCTTCTAAATTTACAAGGATTCTGATATGGGATGGTGTTTTTATTTGTTTGCATGTTTGTAACCTATGGGCAGCAGCATAGGTTATGAAAGGAGACTCAAGGAGCTTGGCTTGTTTACCTTAACCAAAAGAAGGCTGAGGGGGAATATGATTGCTCCCTTTAAATATATTAGAGGGATAAATACCAGGGAGGGAGAGGAATTATTTAAGGTTAATACCAATGTGGACACAAGAACAAATGGATATAAGCTGGCTAGTAGGAAGTTTAGACTTGAGATTAGACGAAGGTTTCTAACCATTAGAGTAGTGAGGTTCTGGAACGGCCTTTCAAGGGAAGTAGTAGATCTTTTGCCCCCATCTGGCTTCAAGATTAAACTAGATCTTGGGTTTATGAAGGGGATGGTTTGATGAGAGAACATGATCTTGGTAACTAATTGACCATTCATTATCAGTGGTAAACAGGTCAATGGAAGGATGATAGGAGTTACTATAGAGAGCTTTCTGGGTGTCTGGCTGGTGAGCCTTGCCCACATGCTCAGGGTTTAGCTTATCGCCATATTTGGGGTCGGGAAGGAATTTTCCTCCAGGGTAGAGTTTTTTCTCCTTCCTCTGTAGCATGGGGTACAGATCACAGCTGGAGGATTCTCTGCATCTTGGGGTCTTCAAACTATTTGAAGGCTTCAATATCTGAGATATAGGTGAGAGGATTATTCTAGGAGGGGGGGTGGGTGAGATTCTGTGGCCTGCATTGTGCAGGGGGTCAGACTAGATGATCACAATAGTCCCTTCTGACCTTGAAGTCTGTGAACATATCTGATGCATAGCCATCTCATAATGAACTGACTTATAGACCTCAAAATGCTGCTTTTACTAGTCTAATATCTCCACGTTCAGATATTACAATGTGTACAGCCTGACTTGTACATATTTCATTAGGGCAAAATTATTGTTATGCACATGGGGTGCATCTAGATTGGCAAGATTTTGCGCAAAAGCAGTTGCTTTTGCATAAAATCTTGCCGCCTGTCTACACTGGCTGCGAGTATTTGCGCAAGAACACTGTACTGTACAAAATCAGTGGTTCTTGAGCAAATACTCCGACGCTCCCACTCAGGGATAAGTCCTCTTGTGCAAGTATTCTTGCACAAGAGAGCTAGTGTAGACAGCCAAGTTAATTTCTTGCACAAGAAAGCCCGTTGGCTAAAATGGCCATCGGAGCTTTCTTGTGCAAGAAAGCGTCTACACTGGCACAGATGCTTTTGCACAAAAGCAAATCTTTTGCACAAAGGCACCTGCCAGTGTAGGTGCTCTCTTGCGCAAATACTTTTAATGGAAAAACTTTTCCGTTAAAAGTATTTGCGCAAAATCATGCCAGTTGAGACGCAGCCATGGATTTCCCAATACCCTTTGAACAAATTGTATCAATGCTGCTATAGTTCCTTTTAGAGTGGCCAGGATGTGGAGAGAAAGGACAGTACACTATCCACTAACCATGGAGATGCGAATTGCAAGAACATGAATATTTCTAAACAGCTTACTACTCATTCACTTTTTATATTTCAGGAATTTCTTTCTCTAGCCCTTCCAAAGGAGCTATTTTATTATGCTGAGAAAAGTCAAGGTATAATTCAGAGTACTTTCATCATTCAGGAACCAAACTATCATTTTTTTTTAATCACACTGACCTTATAAGTGGCTAATTGGCAAACTAAGTAAATGGGGAACAACCCCCCCCCCACCACCACCACACACATTCACACAAATACTTGGATCTAATGATGAGCCAAAACTGAAAACTAAAATGGAAAAACTTTCAAGATCCAAATCTGTTTTCAAAAGTTTTGGTGATGGGATAGACCCACCATTGGAAGGGGCCTATTCTTCCTGCTTAAGCAGTTGAAATTATCAGAATACTATTGTTATCCATGGTTCATATTACACTATCGACTAAAGATCAGAATCATGATAAAAGTTCCATTGCAGTGGGTAATATATAAACACAAGATTGGAAACCTTACATCTCTCAGTTGATTTTATGAGATATTATCTTTGTTGGACAGAACACTTGTGAGAATAAATCTGAACCTGAAATAGGTCATATTCAGGTTCTGAATCTGAATCCATGACAATATAGTCACTTCCGTATTGACTCAGTCCTGCTTGTTCAATCATATTAATGTAAGTTTTCTATCCATCGATAATGTGACTCAGTCAGATTAACAGGTGAACCTAGGAAGCTTACACAGTTTTTGTTTTTTAAACACAGTTCTCTGAATGGCTATTCAAAAATTTTGCAATTAAAGAGTCCTTTAATTGTTTCACCAGGGCCAACAAGGTTTATTTACATATTCATTATTTTTGCAACACAATTTTCTAAACTCATATTTTAAAATACCTGAAACATACAGAAACTTTTCCTCAAACGAATAAAACTGAAATTAACCAAAGTAAACTAAGTTTAAAGATAATGTTGTTTTTCTCTGAAATTGTACTTTAAGTAACCCAGGAGTCTGTCAATTTACATTTAAAGTTATCACTTTCTCTCAAGCTACATAAATTACAGCATAAAGTAGGTGAAATATGTTTAGTAATTTATGGTTTCCATTCACTCCTCAATAGGGTACGTCTAGACTGCAAGCCTCTTTCAGAAAACAGCATCTAGACTACAACCAGTGCTTTCAAAAAAGCAAGCCACTTTTTTGAAAGAGAGCTCCCAGGAAGTCTGGATGCTCTCTTTCGAAAAAGCACAATTTGCATTACATAGCACCTTTCTTTGAAAGAGCACTTTCGAAAAAAGGCATTCTTCCTTGTAAAACATGGTTTTCAACTGTCAAAAAAAACCTGCTGCGTTCTTTCAATTTACTTTCGAAAGAATGCAGCAGCAGTCTAGATGCAAGGAAATTTTTTTTGAAAAAAAATCTACCTTTTTCGAAAAAACCCTGTAGTCTAGACACACCCTTGATGTATATCTTTCTGAGCATAACTTATAAATCACTGTCCTGTCTGCTTTGTGTACATCTCAGTGTATGTCTATATTGCACAATTATTTTGGAATAAGTTATTCCAGAATAAATACTCCAATATACTCCAAAATAGCTTATTTCAAAATAGTGCGTCTACATAACAGCGAAGTCTGGAAATTAGTCTGAGGCATAAGAACATAAGAACGGCCGTACTGGGTCAGACCAAAGGTCTATCTAGCCCAGTATCCTGTCTACCGACAGTGGCCAGCACCAGGTGCCCCAGAGAGGGTGGACCGAAGACAATGATCAAGCGATTTGTCTCCTGCCATCCCTCTCCAGCCTCTGACAAACAGAGGCCAAGGACACCATTTTATCCCCTGGCTAATAGCCTTTTATGGACCTAACCTCCATGAATTTATCCAGCTTCTCTTTAAACTCTATTATAGTCCTAGCCTTCACAGCCTCCTCTGGCAAGGAGTTCCACAGGTTGACAACACGCTGTGTGAAGAAGAACTTCCTTTTATTAGTTTTAAACCTGCTACCCATTAATTTCATTTGGTGTCCTCTTGTTCTTCTATTATGGGAACTAATAAATAACTTTTCTTTATCAGCCCTCTCCACACCACTCATGATATTATAGACCTCTATTATATCCCCCCTCAGTCTCCTCTTTTCTAAACTGAAAAGTTCCAGTCTCTTTAGCCTCTCCTCATATGGGACCCTTTCCAAACCCCTAATCATTTTAGTTGCCCTTTTCTGAACCCTTTCCAAGGCCAAAATATCTTTTTTGAGGTGAGGAGACCACATCTGTACACAGTATTCAAGATGTGGGCGTACCATAGTTTTATACAGGGGCAGTAAGATATTCTGGGTCTTATTTTCTATCCTTTTCCTAATAATTCCTAGCATCCTATTTGCCTTTTTGACCGCCGCTGCACTCTGTGTGGAAGTTTTCAGAGAACTGTCCATGATAACTCCAAGATCTCTTTCCTGATTTGTCGTAGCCAAATTAGCCCCCATCATACTGTACGTATAGTTGGGGTTATTTTTCCCGATGTGCATTACTTTACACTTATCTACATTAAATTTCATTTGCCATTTTGTTGCCCAATCACTCAGTTTGGTGAGATCTTCTTGGAGTCCCTCACAGTCTGCTTCTGTCTTGACTATCCTAAACAGTTTGGTATCATCTGCAAACTTTACTACCTCACTGCTTACCCCTTTCTCCAGATCATTTATGAATAAGTTGAAAAGGATTGGTCCTAGGACTGACCCTTGGGGTACACCACTAGTTACCCCTCTCCAATCTGAAAATTTACCATTTATTCCTACCCTTTGTTTCCTGTCTTTTAACCAGTTCTCAATCCAAGAAAGGACCTTCCCTCTTATCCCATGGCCATGTAATTTACACAAGAGCCTTTGGTGAAGGACCTTGTCAAAGGCTTTCTGAAAATCTAAGTATACTGTATCTACTGGATCCCCCTTGTCCGCATGTTTGTTAACCCCTTCAAAGAACTCTAATAGATTAGTAAGACAGGATTTCCCTTTACAGAAACCACGTTGACTTTTGTCCAACAAATTATGTTCTTCTACATAAAGAACATAATTCAGGGTCCCCTAATGTGGATGTACTACCTTGATTTAGAACCCAGGAAGCACTGGGGAGTAATTACTCTGAATGGCCTGTAGGAGGACCTATTTTGAAATAGCAGCAGTGGAGCATCCACACTACTGCAATTCTGAAATAGCTACTTTGGAAGAGACATTATTCCTTGTGGTATGAGGTTTACAAATGCCAAAATAAGCCACCAGTTATTTCAAAATAATGTACAGCTGCTCGCATAATTATTTCAGAATAATGGACATTATTTCAAAATAATGCTGCTGTGTAGACATACCCTTACAGATCCTGTGACACTAGTAGAGGAGTTCAGATATTACAGTGAAGAGGGCAGTACAGATGGAACCTCTCTTGTCTGGAATTCTCTGCACTAGCAACATTCATTGTCTGGCAGAGCCCCTGGACCAGAGAGCCCCTGCTTGGGGCAGTGATGTCCTGGTGCCCTGCATTTGCCTAGGGGCTGCAGAGTGCCTGCAGCTGGACAAGAAGCTCCAGTGGCCCCAGAGCAGCTGAGCACCACAGCAGCACCACAGCAGCCCAGAGCAGCAGAGTCTTGGTGGCCTGGAGCAATGGAGCCCCAGTGGCCCTGGGACAGCAGATCCCCGGTGGCCCTGAGATAGCAGAGCGCCTTTGGCCCAGAGCAGTGGAGTCCCAGGACAGCAGAGCCCCGATGGCCCTGGAGCTACAGAGTTCTAGTGACCCAGAGCTGTGGATTCTGGTAGCCTTGGGGAAGCGGAGCTCCAACAGACCTGGGGCTGGGTGAGGAACTGGCAGCCTGGTGGTGTAGCAGCAGAGGAACCTGGCAATTTGCTGACAGATCCCAGGAGAGCCCAGAGCCTATTACTAGAGGGGCTGAACTCCACTGGTCCAGCGAACTCCCTCCTTTGGACACTCAGGTCCTGAGGGTCCCAGACTAGGGAAATCCAACCTGCATAAGAATCTGTAAAGAACAGAATGGAATAGACTGTAGTATGGGAGAAATGATATGTGGATTAGAGCATAAAACAAAAGGAATGTGATGGGTTTACATTGCCATCTCTCAAGGCACCATAACTTCTCCAGACAGCTTCCTCCCTCCGTTTTTTTGAATCCATGCTTATCAGTATAATTAAACCAGGCAGGCCTGATTCATATAATAGAATGTGTACATTTATTTTATATGCATGTGATAGCAGAAGAGAGAGATAATGAAAAATCATTCTTATGACATCCAGCGTAATTGGCCTTACTCATGTTCTCCAAAGCTTTCTCTGGCTTAATGCTGATTACCACCTTTTTCTTCCGTTGACTGCCATACTTGAAATAGCATCAAAATAGATAATGAGACGTTTAAAACTACCACAATTCGGCAGCAATGGTTTTGGATTTTTCTTTTTGCTTCTTCCTCTAGGTATCGGAAAGAACAGTACCCTGAAGGACCTGATTTGTTGGTAAATATTGGGTCTCAAAATACATTGGCAGCCCATAGTAATGAACCAATATTTATGCAAATAAACTCACTACTATTCATTTTTGCCCTTGTTATTCATAAACCACTTTTTGAATTGCGATAGTTCAAGAACTCTGAAAAAAAAGTATGTTGAAAACCCCCCAAAACCACACTGCCCCCAAACATCAAAAATGCCAACCAGGGTGTGGCTTTGATGGGGCATGAGCAGCACGTTACTCCTCGTAGAATGTGGTTTACCAAATTCAAAATAAGGGCTCCACTATTTTGAATTTATTTCAAAATAGCAGTTTGTCTGTGTAGATGCTATTAAAGTTAATTTGAAATAACTGCTGTTATTTCGAATTAACTTTGTAGTGTAGACATACCCTGAGAGACTAGCATGGACTAGGTCATGCCTGATGAACTCCTACTGGTTTAATGTTACTTGGGCAAACTTATGCTAAAAAATATAGATATCTATCTGTGAAGTTGACTTCCATCTCAGTATATGAAGGATTGTGTGCATATACTTTCTCTCGGGGTCTGTGAAGAAATCCCATGAACTTATTTAAGAAGAGTGGTGATTGGGAGACGGGGGGAGAGAGATTTTGAAGATGATGAAATTGGCAGACATTCATATACTTCAGCTCTCTTTTTCAACCTTATATAAAGGCAAAATAATAGAATATGAAGGTAATCTATAGATTTCTATCACTCCTCAATCTTGTTTCTATGAATTCATATCTCATAATTTTAAAATTAATGCATTTCTGGATCTGAATTAAGTACACCAAAGTGAGGGGGAAACTATACAAAAGGAATGAAAAATGACACTGCTGTTTCCAATTTCTTTTCCATATTCATACAATTACAATGTGTTATCAACTTCCCAACAGAAGAACAAAATAATATAGTAATATTATTTGCCTATGCTAAACAGTTACTAAGGTAAGTGAAAAAAAATACAAAATTATATAATTTTAATTCTTTCATCCTCACTCCTTTTCACATACGCTTCCAATCCAGGAAGTTTTTGGAGAATGTTGGGGATAACTTCTTGGTACAAGAACTGAAGGAACCAATCAGGGGCCATCCACAGCTCACAAACAGGGAGGAACTAGTAGGGGAAGGAGAGGAGGGTGACAACTTGGGAAGCAGTGATCATGAGATGGTAGACTTCAGGATCCTGACCAAAGAAAGACAGAAAGGGGAGTAGCAAAATAAACACCCTGGACTTCAGAAAAGCAGACTTTGACTCCCTCAGAGAACTGATGGGCAGGATCACCTGGGATGCTTACATGAAGGGGAAAGGAGTCCAGGAGAACTGGCAGTATTTTAAAGAAGTCTAATTAAAGGCACAGGAAGAAACCACCCCGATGTGCAGCAAGAAAAGCAAATATGATAAGCGACCAGATTGGCTTCCCGGGGACATCCTTGGTGAGCTTAAACACAAAAGGAAGCTTACAAGAAGTGGAAACTTAGACAGATGACTAGGGAGGAGTATAAATATATTGCTCAAGAATGAAGGTGAGTTATCAGGGATGTGAAAACGTAATTGGAATTGCAGCTGGCAAGGAATGTGAAGGGTAAAAAGAAAGGTAACAGGCATGTTAGCAATAAGAGGGTGATCAGAGAGGGTGTGGGGCCCTTACTGAATGAGGAAGGTAACCTAGTGACAGATGATGTGGGAAAAGCTGAAATACTCAATGCTTTCTTTGCCTCTGTCTTCATGGACAAGGTCAGCTCCCAGACAAATGCACTAGGCAATGCAGTATGAGATGGAGGTGGACAGCCCTTGGTGAGGAAAGAACAAGTTTAGAAAAGCTAAACATACACAAATCCATGGGCTCTGATTTAATGCATCTGAGGGTACTGAGCAAGTTGGCAAATGTCATCACGGAGCCTTTAGCCATTATATTTGAAAACTCGTGGAGATCGGGAATGATCCTGGATGATTGGAAAAAGGCAAATGTAGTACCCATCTTTACAAAAGGGAAGAAGAACAATCCAGGACACCATACACCAGTCAGCCTCACCTCAGTCCCCTGACAAATCATGGAAAAATTCCTTAAGGAATCCATTTTGAAGCACTTAGAAGAGGGGAAAGTGATCAGGAATAGTCAACACGGATTCACAAAGGGCAAGTCGTGCCTGACCAATCTGATTAGCTTCGATGATGAGGTAACTGACTCCATGGATATGGCAAAATCAGTGGATGTGATATACCTTGACCTTAGCAAAGCTTTTGATATGGTCTCCCACAATATTCTTGCCAGCAAGTTAAGGGAGTATGGATTGGATAAATGGACTGTAAGATGGATAGAAATCTGGCTAGACTGTTGAGCCCAAGAGGTAGTGATCAACGGCTCAACCTCAGGTTGGCGGTCGGTTTTTAGCAGAGTGCCCTAAAGATCAGTTCTTGGACCAGTTTTATGCAACACCTTTATTAATGACCTGGATGAGGGGATGGATTGCACCCTCCGCGAGTTTGCAGATGACACTAAGCTAGGGGCAGAGATAGTAACCTGGACAGATTAGAGGATTAGGCCAAAAGAAATCTGATGAAGTTTAACAAGGACAAGTGTGGAGTCCTGCACTTGGGACGGAAGAATCCCAAGCATTGTTATAGGCTGGGGACTGAATGGCTAAGTAGCAGTTCAGCAGAAAAGGACTTGGGGATTACAGTGGATGAGAAGCTGGATATGAGTCAACTGTGTGTCCTTGTAACAAAGAAGGCTAATGACATATTAGGGTTCATTTGGTGGAGCATTGCCAGCAGATCCAGAGAAGTGATTATTCCCCTTTATTCAGGTCTGGTGAGGCCACATCTGAAATAGTGTGTCCGTTTCTGGTCCCCCCACTATAGAAAGGATGTGGACGCATTGGAGAGGGTCCAGCGGATGATTAGAGGGCTGGAGCGCATTACCTATGAGGAGAGACTGAGGGATTTGGGTTTGTTTAGTCTGCAGAAGGGAAGAGTGAGGGGGGATTTGATAGCAGCTTTCAACTTCCTGAAGGGAGGTTCCAAAGAGGGTGGCGAAAGGTTGTTCACAGTAGTGATGGATGGCAGAAAAAGAAGTAACAGTCTCAGGTTGCAGTGGAGAGGTCTAGTTTGGATGTTAGGAAAACCTATTTCACTAGGAGGGTGGTGAAGCACTGGAATGGGTTACCTAGGGAGGTGGTGGAATCTCCATTCCTAGAGGTATTTAAGTCTTGGCTCGACAAAGCTCTGGCTGGGTTGATTTAGTTGGGATTGGTCCTGTTTTGGGCGGAGGGGGGGACTGGACTTGATGACCTCCTGAGGTCTCTTCCAGTTCTATGATTCTAATTGTAAATATAAACTTTGGAGAAAAACTGTACTAGAAGGAATAATTTTATGCAAGAAAGTAATACATACATAAGGACGAAATTCTTAGAGAAAACTTTAATTACATATTTTTTTATATTAGCTATGCAAGTTATTTTAAAGCTGCATCTTCATTTTATACGTTCACATATACATATACAACCTTATATAAATGCTTAATTATATTTTATATTGGGTGGAATATACTTCGGAAATATTGACAAAAAGATCACATGGTATTATACTTTTAGACTGAATTCAAAAAAGCATTTTTAATCAGGACAGTACTTAAGCACCTTTTTAATTGTTATCCCAAAGAAAGCTGGACTTAATCAAGTTGTAAATACTTAACAGATTCAGGGTCATAGGTAGCTCATGTCAGTTTCAGGGCAACTGCACCAGAATTGCTCCCGCACTGCTCCATGGTGTACTCCAAGAATTCCTAGTCACTCAGGGTATGTCTAGACTACATCCCTCTATCAGCAGAGGGATTTAAATTAGACACTTCGAAATTGGAAATGAAGCCGGGATTTGAATTTCCCGTGCTTCATTTGCATAATTGCTTCACGGCGCTCTTTCGAAAAAGTACCATTTCAAAATGAAACCCCAGTCTGCTGTTTTATTTTTTGAAATAGCACTTTTTCGAAAGTGATTATTCAAATTAAGCGTGGGAAATTCAAATCCCAGCTTCATTTGCAATTTCAAAATGTCTAATTTATATCCTTCTGTCGAAAGAGGGATGTCGTCTAGATGTATCCTGAGGTCTCAGGTATCCTATTATCTTCTGTGTTTGCAGAGGAATGCTAGTCTAGATAGTTGGTTCCAAGGCTGCACAAACCACCACACACTGTGATACTCCCAACAAGCCTGTTTGCCTAAGGCCAGCACCTGTGCTTTGCTGCTCTCCATCTTCCTGAGGGCTACTGCTATCAGTTACCATTTACTGCACAAATCTTTCTAAGCAAGCACATTTAGTTATAAGGTAAAGGCATTTCAGAGAAAACATCCAAAGAGTAAACAGATTTAAACATAAACTAAACATCTCAGTAGGTGACCATCTTGTAAAGGTCCAGGTAGGTCAAAGTTTTTCAATAACTTCTGCAAGGTTCATGGGTGGGGGAGGAGGGCTTTCAATATAAGGTGCTATTAGTTCACTGGATCAGAAAGAAGGTCTTGTGTTGGTTCAAGCTCATCCATTTACACCAAAAGCCTAGTCTTTGTCTTCAAGTCTCAAAACCCAGTGTGAACTAGTTTATGTAAACCCTTCATTCATAGATTTAATACAAAAGGTACCCAAAAGATATTGAATGTGATTGCAATATGTTACAACTAATTTTCCCCCTATGGTTTTATCTATATATTATTACCAAAATATTTTGTTAAGTGTACTGCTTTACAGCTGTTAATAAGCTATAAATCTTTCCATCTTATGCTGTTTGATACCTAAACATCTATGTTTTGATCCTTCACCAATAAAGTCAATGAATAGCCTGACAGAGGCTTTAATGAGCATAGAATCAAGCCCTATGATTTTCACTGTACAAAATCATACAAGATCATCTACTTTAGCCAGATTCGATATCCGACTGTGTATTTGATTTGAATGCATTTCCTCATCCATTTTTGTAAAGGATAAAAAAGGATCCCTTATTAAGTTTGTATAGTCATTGTAAAGCTTTACAATGTTAGATAACAAAGATAAGTATCCATTTCTTTTCTTATAACTAACGTAACTGTACCCAAAAGAGAGGAACAGAATGAGAAGCATTTTGGAACGTTGTGTACTAAGAATTGAGGTTGGGTTTTGTGTGTGCATACTTAAATGCAGAAACTCATTTTCCAGTTATAGTTATCAAGAAGTCAGAAACCAGAATTTCTCAATACATTATGTACTACGTTAATACACATGCATCTGACAAAGTGGGTCTTTGCCCACAAAAGCTTATGCTCCAATAAATCTGTTAGTCTATAAGGTGACACAGGACTCCTCGTCACTTTTACTAATACACAGATACACAGGCAGAGATACACACACAAGCACACACAAAGAGCCACTCATGTAACCCCTGTGCGTAGTATAATTGTGGATAGAATTTAGTGTTATGCCATTATTACAATTAGTGATAGGTAGTCTTCAAGTAGTTCAGCGCTTTCCATAAACATCCAAATAGTTGTTGATCACTAGGAGCAGATGGTATTTACCCAAGAATTCTGAAGCATCTCTCATATGAAATTGCAGAACTACAAACTCTAGTATGAAACCTACTGCTAAAATCATTCTCTGTACCAGGTGACAGGGGGGTAGCTAATGGAATGCTGATTTTTAAATATAGTATTCAGAGGATATCTTGATGAGCCAATGTTCCTCAAATTGGTTGATATAATATTAAAGAACAAAACTATCAGACAAATGTGATATTTTGGTAAAGGAAAAGTCAACATAACTTTGGTAAAGAGAAATCATGCCTATCCAATCTATTAGAATTCTTTGAGTGAGTAAAGAAACAAGAGTGATTCAATGCACATAATAAGACGTTCAGACAGGTTTTGACAGGGGCCATCACCAAAGTCTGCTAAGCAAAGTAAGCAGTCATGGGATAAGAGGGAACATCATATCCTGCATCAATAACTAGTCATAAGATAGGAAACAAAGGCTAGGATTAAATGTTCAGTTTTCACAATGGAGACAAGTAAATAGTGGGATCCCAAAAGAATCTGTCCTGGGGCCAGTGCTGTTTAACACATTTATAAATGTCTGGAAAAGTGATTTGGCAAAGTTTGCAGATTATACAAAACTATTCAAACTAGTAAGTCCAAAGCTGACTATGAAAAATTGCAAAGGGATCACTAAACTGGGGGCCTGGATAACAAAAGGGAAGACAAAATTCAGTGTTGTTTAATGCCAAGTAAAGTCCAAAGCAGACTGTGAAGAGTTAAAAAAAGGGCACAAGACTTGGTAACGGCAAAAAATTGAGAGATGAATTTCAATGTTGATAAATGCACAGTAATACACACTGGAAAAAAATAATTCCATCTATGCTTACAAAAAGATAGTGTATAAATTAGCTGTTACCACTCAAAAAAGAGATCTTGAAGTCATTGTGGATAACTCTTGGAATACATCTGTTCAATGTGCGGTAGCAGTGAAAAAGCTAACAGAACGTTAGGAACGATTAGGAAATGGGAAGATAATTTTACAGAAAATATCATAATTCCACAATTTAAATTGATGGTGTACCAACACTTTGAATACTGTGCAGAGTTTTGAAGACTCCATCGTGAAAAAGACATATTAGAAATGGAAAAAGTACAGAGAAAGGCAACAAACATGATTGGGGTATGGAACAGTTTCCATATGAGAGAGTAACAAGAGTTGACTAAGGAAGCATTTGACAGAGGTCTGGGAACTCATGAATGGTATGAAGAAAGTGAATAAAGTAGTAGTATTTACCCTTTTCAGAACTCAAAAAAATAGATGTCATTCTAAAATTAATAGAGAGGATTTAAAACAAAACTATTTTTTCACACAACAAATAAACAATTGTGAAACTCATTGCCATGGAATATTAAAAATATCACAAAGTTTGTGGAGGGTAGGATCATGATATTTGTGGCTACAACCCCAAGCTCTTATACTCCAATTTCCAAAACCACTGGCCATTACGGTTTGACCTAGAATGGCCTTTCTTATCTAAAACTTATCCAAAATTCTTAAGTGTGATTAATTGTTATATGTCTCATATTATTTCTGGTAATTCCTGCTGCTATTAGGCCAGGAAAATCACATTGGCTGTCCTTTCTCTGGTTGTGGCATATGTTTGTGCATGTTTAGTCTCCTCTCCAAAAACTCTCTACCTGAGTCTGCTTCTGATACCAGATAGAACTGTGATGTGCAAAGATATGCATAGTAACTCTTTAAATCGGTCAGCCAAATCATTTTAAATATGAAAATTTCAGTTCAATTCTGGTTTGAGTTTGGGGTATTGAGTCAGGTCTCTTCTGATTTTAGCCCAACTGCTTCTCCAATCCCAATGTCAACATTCAATAAGAGAAGATTTTTAAGCAGCAATTTTATTTTTAGAGAATTTCATTTAAGGAAAGAACTACGTACAACAATAATTTACTACATATTTTGTGTATGTTGGAAATATGAAATAGAATATTTAGTTTCAAAGTTTGATTGATATCTGCAGTCTTAGGTACTAATGCTACTTTTCATAAAATTCCAGAAACTTTGAAAAGAAACTCTTCTCTTTCCCCAGAAAGACCTAATGAATCTTAGGAGGAGAAAAACAAAAAGGTACTGATAATGTATTCTACTATTGTTTTAATTTAACCAAACAAAGTGTGCCTGAAGTTTTCAGAGCTTATGTACACTTAGGTTACGTCTAGACCACAGGTTTTTGTCGACAGTTTTGTCAACAGATACTGTCGACAAAGCTTCTGTCGACAAAGAGCATCTAGACTACATCCAGTTCTGTCGATAAAGCAAGCCGCTTTGTCGACATGACAGTGTAGACACAATAATGCCTTCTGTCGACAGAACTCTGTCAACAAAAGGTGTTATTCCTCGTAGAATGAAGTTTACAGCCATCGACAAAACTACCAAGTTCTGCCGATGTTATGTTGACAGAACTCAGCGGCAACGTAGATGCAGGTATAGTTTTGTTGACAAAAGTCCACTTTTGTCAACAAAACCCTGTAGTCTAGACACACCCTTAGTGTGTTTGCATGCTGACAGATTCTAGTTCCACAGAAAGGTCCAAATATTGAACTGTGAAGCTATGCTATATGGATACTTTAAATAACTTCTTCATTAAAATACAGTTCCACATTACTTTATTGGGGGTATTCTGCACTCTGTACAATTCAATTACATGTTGAACACTCTAGTCCAGTACTCTCGGGAGTAACTCATGCTGAACCAGAGAATGTGCCAAACCATAGCAGGCAATATTATCTAGCAGCATTGCTAATACTTCTACTGCTTACTAAACTCTTAGAGACATTTAGCGGTAAATTACAGAGCAATACCAACACAGACAACTGAGAGCCAGGATTGATGGCTGTAAAAAACTTTATGGGACCATGGGAAATTTGGACACCCCCCTGGTAAGTGGACATCTGGCTAAGTAAAATCACATCGAACCACGGTTTTTGCTGGACTCGACAGTGCCAGACTAGAGAGGTTCAAGCTGTATCTATATCTTTTTTTAAGAAGGGGAAGAGAAGTAATAAACGATACTATAGGACAATGTTGTATTAGCATACTCAAGGGAAACATAAAAGTAAAATTAAATCTTCTGATTTCTTAGGGATAATGCAAAACATTAACATCAAATGTCATTTAACTGCATTTTAAAAGTTTGCTTAACAAGCATCCTGGGTGCCTTAAGAATAGATTTATTTAATTTTTGCAATATCTTTTTCAGTTAGTGGGTAATTAGCCTAGTATATCTTTAGTATACTTCAACTCTACTATATATACTCCCGTGTTTCCCCACTTTTTGGAATAAATCTGACTTTACTGACTTCAGCAAGTAATGGGACCCTGGCAACATCAACTTAGATAACTTAGAATCATAGAATCATAGAATAATAGGACTGGAAGGGACCTCGAGAGGTCATCGAGTCCAGCCCCCCGCCCTCAAGGCAGGATCAAGCTCCGTCTACACCATCCCTGACAGATGTCTATCTAACCTGTTCTTAAATATCTCCAGAGAGGGAGATTCCACCACCTCCCTTGGCAATTTATTCCAATATTTGACCACCCTGACAGTTAGGAATTTTTTCCTAATGTCCAATCTAAACCTCCCCTGCTGCACTTTAAGCCCATTACTCCTTGTCCTGTCCTCAGAAACCAAGAGGAACAAATTTTCGCCTTCCTCCTTGTGACACCCTTTTAGATATTTGAAAACCGCTATCATGTCCCCCCTTAATCTTCTTTTTTCCAAACTAAACAAGCCCAGTTCATGAAGCCTGGCTTCATAGGTCATGTTCTCTAAACCTTTAATCATTCTTGTCGCTCTTCTCTGTACCCTTTCCAATTTTTCCACATCTTTCTTGAAATGTGGCACCCAGAACTGGACACAGTACTCCAGCTGAGGCCTAACTAGTGCAGAGTAGAGCGGCAGAATGACTTCACGAGTTTTGCTTACAACACACCTGTTGATATAACCTAGAATCATATTTGCTTTTTTTGCAACAGCATCACACTGTTGGCTCATATTCAACTTGTGGTCCACTATGACCCCTAGATCCCTTTCCGCCATGCTCCTTCCTAGACAGTCGCTTCCCATCTTGTATGTATGGAACTGATTGTTCCTTCCTAAGTGGAGCACTTTGCATTTCTCTTTATTAAACCTCATCCTGTTTACCTCTGACCATTTCTCTAACTTGCTAAGGTCATTTTGAATTATGTCCCGATCCTCCAAAGAAGTTGCAACCCCACCCAGTTTGGTATCATCTGCAAACTTAATAAGCGTACTCTCTATCCCAATATCTACATCATTGATGAAGATATTGAACAGTACGGGTCCCAAAACAGACCCTTGAGGAACTCCACTTGTTATCCCTTTCCAGCAGGATTTAGAACCATTAACAACAACTCTCTGACTACGGTTATCCAGCCAATTATGCACCCACCTTATCGTGGCCCTATCTAAGTTATATTTGCCTAGTTTATCAATAAGAATATCATGTGAGACCGTATCAAATGCCTCACTAAAGTCTAGGTATATGACATCCACCGCTTCTCCCTTATCCACAAGGCTCGTTATCCTATCAAAGAAAGCTATCAGATTAGTTTGGCATGACTTGTTCTTCACAAACCCATGCTGGCTATTCCCTATCACTTTATTACCTTCCAAGTGTTTGCATATGATTTCCTTAATTACCTGCTCCATTATCTTCCCTGGGACAGACGTTAAACTGACCGGTCTGTAGTTTCCTGGGTTGTTCTTATTCCCCTTTTTATAGATGGGCACAATATTTGCCATTTTCCAGTCTTCTGGAATCTCCCCTGTCTGCCATGATTTTTCAAAGATCATAGCTAAAGGCTCAGATACCTCCTCTATCAGCTCCTTGAGTATCCTGGGATGCATTTCATCAGGACCTGGTGACTTGCTGACATCTAACTTTCCTACGTGATTTTTAACTTGTTCTTTGTGTATCCTATCTTCTAAACTTACCCTCTCTCTGCTTGTATTCACTACGTTAGGCACACCTCCAGACTTCTCGGTGAAGACCGTAACAAAGAAGTCATTGAGCATCTCCGCCATTTCCAAGTTCCCTGTTACTGCTTCTCCCTTCTCACTAAGCAGTGGGCCTACCCTGTCCTTGGTCTTCCTCTTGCTTTTAATGTATTTATAAAAGGTCTTCTTGTTTCCCTTTATGCCTGTAGCTAGTTTGATCTCATTTTGTGCCTTTGCCTTTCTAATCTTGCCCCTGCATTCCCGTGTTGCTTGCCTATATTCCTCCTTTGTTAGTTGTCCTAGTTTCCATTTTTTATATGACTCCTTTTTTATTTTGAGATCGTGCAAGATCTCCTTGTTAAGCCAAGCTGGTCTTTTGCCATATTTTCTATCTTTCCTACACAGCGGAATTGTTTGCTTTTGGGCCCTTAACAACGTCCCTTTGAAATACTTCCAAATCTCCTCAGTTGTTTTTCCCTTCAGTCTTGCTTCCCATGGGACCTTACCTACAAGTTCTCTGAGCTTATCAAAATCTGCCTTCCTGAAATCCATTACCTCAATTGTGCTGGTCTCCCTTCTACCTTTCCTTAAGATCATGAACTCTATTATTTCGTGATCACTGTCCCCTATACTGTCTTCCACTTTCAAGTTCTCAACTAGTTCCTCCCTATTTGTTAAAACCAAATCCAGAACAGCTTCTCCTCTGGTAGCTTTTTCAACCTTCTGAAACAGAAAGTTGTCTCCAATGCAGTCCAGAAACTTATTGGATAGCCTGTGCCTCGCTGTGTTAGTTTCCCAACATATGTCTGGATAGTTGAAGTCCCCCATCACCACCAAATCTTGGGCTTTGGATAGTTTTGTTAATTGTTTAAAAAAGGCCTCATCCACCTCTTCTACCTGGCTAGGTGGCCTGTAGTAGACTCCTAGCATGATATCACCCTCGTTTTTTACCCCTTTTAGCTTAACCCAGAGACTCTCTACACAGCTATCTCCTACATTCATCTCCACTTCAGTCCAAGTGTGTACATTTTTAATATACAAGGCAACCCCTCCTCCCTTTTTTCCCTGTCTGTCCTTCCTGAGCAAGCCGTACCCTTCCATACCAACATTCCAATCATGCGTCCCATCCCACCAGGTTTCTGTAATACCAATGATTTCATAGTTGTATTTATTGGTTAGCAATTCCAGTTCTTCCTGCTTATTACCCATACTTCTCGCATTTGTATATAGGCATCTAAGATACTGATTTGATCTTGCCTCCCTGTTGTGCCCTGACCCTCCTTTCTCCTTCCCATTATAGGCCGTAGTCCCCCCCATTTCCAACCCATCTCCCAGTCCCGCACATGCAGCACTTACCTGTGGGCTTTGTTCACCTGCCCCCAACAAACCTAGTTTAAAGCCCTCCTCACTTAAGTTTTAAAGTTCAGTTTGAGTCATAAACAGATATCAACTGACTCAGACAATATGACAACTCCATGGCATCCAGAAACAAGCATTTCTCTAAATAGTTTGAAAGTACAGTAATGACCAAAAATGTTTTGGGCACATAAGTATTTGAGTATCTCAGCTTTAATTTGACATAAAAAATGAAGCATATGTTCATGAACATAGCCATCGTATTGCTAGGTTATGGATGAAAAAAAAAGAATGATAGCAGAAATGAGACTCTGTTTACATAGAAACATGCTGCATGTCTGCTGTGGGGTAGTATTAAAAAAATCAATCCCCTCATATTTTGAGTCAAATAAAGAAATACAACTACATTTTGTACTGATACTTTATTAGTACTTTGCAAATAACAAATCCTTTCAACTGTTATTCACATCAATGTCAATACTGTTGGTAGTGAATAAAGCACTTTGTTTAAGAAAAGAGAGTTCACTCAATGAAAAATCAATTTTGTGGCTCCTTTGGACCTTACAGTATAACTGTTATAACTCATATATATTTGTTCACTACACTGAGTGACATTCATTAGCACTTTTCAGGTTTGCAGGTCCATTGAATGCGGTGGCACATAGCAGATAAAGATGGCATAAATCTGCTTTTTTAGCTCTTCCAACTAACTTGAGTATTTTGGGTTTTAAAATGTCCTAAATAAAATGAGACATTCCTAACTTATGTTCCATTTTAATCCTGTCCACAGAAAAATCTTTAGGCCCAACCACATTTTTCTCCCCATAAAAATGCCCATTTAGTTAGAGTGGGCAGCCTGGAGTTATGTTTAAGAAAATGGAAAGTAGTAATCAAACCTAAGTTAGACCTTCAATCGGGTTTAAAATGGCAATCGTAATGGCAATGATACTTAAGCAGAAATCAACACCTGGAACAGATCTGAACCTACACGAAAGTAAGACCAGATAATCCAAGAACAAAAGGAATTATACTCAAGAAAGAGACTACAATGTCAAATTTATAAGACTCTAAAAAGACTCAACTTATAATAGGAACAGCAAATGATTAATAGCATCACAGAATTAAAGATACCAGAAGGTCAACATCAGCAAAATTAAGTTAATTCCTTCTTTGCCAAAAGCATTTTTTAATACATATTTTCTACATCTAACCAATCACATGCATCTCATTGCATTTGGGTTTTGTTTTTAAGTAAGGTACATGAACCCTGTTTGTCGTTTTCTGCATATGAGTCTGGGCTTGTATATGCTGCTACAGATGTATAAAATGAGTACGTTATCCGAACATTTTCCATCAAATCTGGGCAGAATCTTTTCATTATTTAGGCACACACAAAAAAAGATAAAAAGATCACAAATTTCTAATTAATAAAAGTAATCTTCTCTTTACCCAGGAATTTGTTTCACTTAGAGGATGTAGTGCATTACCAGAAGAGCTAGGATGATATTACGAGAATGCTCTTTTCATAATAACTATATTGCTTGCTTTATATTTTATTACTTTTTCATAGACTAATCATGGCAAATATCTCAGTATAGTGTAGAGCTGAATTAAATGTATGATGATTGGTGCATCAGATTAATTAACAAAAGGAATAAACATCAATCCTGATAGTATAGAATCACCTGGTGCATCAGTCCAGTAATAGACTGGATGGTCAGTTCCTGCCATTAAATGTAGAAAGAGAATATATTTAGTCTGTTCTCTGGTTCCAAAATCTGAGGAAGGAGAATCTGCTCTTCAATACTTATTTTTGGTACTTAAAATCTACTTAAGATCAAGAACCATCACAAATAAGTAAATAAATAAATAAAACCAGACTGATTATAAGCCAAATTCACTGAAACAGGCTTAAACAAACAAACACACACACACACACACACACACACACACACACACACACACACTAGAACCATTCCCCGCTACCCCCCCAAAAAAACCAAGACACAAAACAAACCTCAATCCACAGCAATTTCATACCATTTAACAAACAACCATAGATTTTCATTTAGCTGAAATAAAGGTTATCATACATTGATTAAACTCTAACATCCATTCTTTCTCCACAAAAATATCCCATAAACAGCTGTTTAATAATTCCCCTAAAGTATGTAGGTCCCATATCTAATCAACTCAAATTCTAGGGAATATTACTGAATGGTAAAAAATGATTTGTTTAATTTCAATTTAATATTAATCTATCACCAATTTAAAAGCAAACCAGACCAAAATAAAACCCCCACTACAGTTCAGCAATGTTTTGTGTGTGTATCTGTGTGCTGAGAACTCTGGCAGGGGATCAGGGATTTCATGTGTAGGACAGTGCTCCAGGGTAGGATCATGGGGTTCCTTTACTTTTGTAAAAGGTCTGGTAACAAGAGGCTGCGTTGGGCTGTGATTGAGAGGTTCAGGAGATGGGAGTGGTGTCAGGGTTGACTCTGGGTGACATTTACCTCAAGCAGCTCTCAGAAGCAACTGCACATCCTGCCCACCTCCAGCTCCTATGCAGAGGCACAGCCAGGTGGCTCCGCATGCTACCTCATCCACAGCCTCACCCCAGCTCCCACTGGCCATGTTTCACAGCCAGTGGGAGCTATAGAGCCGGCTCTTTGGACGGGAGACGCTAATGGAGTCCCCTGGCTGCCCCTCCGCAAAGGAGCTGGAAGAGGGACTGCTTCTTAGCCCCGCTGTGCTGCCAACTGGACTTTTAATAGCCTGGTTGGTGGTGCTATCCAAAGCCATCAGTGTTCCTCTTTGTCTGGGCATCCTGGTAAAAAAAATTAGACACTTGGCAACCCCAATTCTTATGCACTCGCTCATATACTTTACAGCAGTCTCTCTCAAAATGAGCTGCAGGCTCACTCTGAAAAAGCTGCTACTGGGCTGCTCTGGTTTGTTTCTTTCCTGGCTCCACAGTCATGATTCTTTGTGGCTCCCAGTGGCTATGGTTCACCATTTGCAGCCAAGAAGTGGCATGGCCTGAGCCACAGCTTCCCATGGCTGACCTTGGCTGCAAACGGCAAACCAAAATCAATGGGAACCACAAGTTTCCATGGCTGCAGAGTCAGTAAATAAACAAATTGGAGAGGCCCATTGTCAGCTCTCTCAAAGCAGGCCCACAGCCTACTTTGGGTATGTCTACACTACAGAGTTTTGTCAGAAAAAAAGCCGTTTTTCTGACAAAACCTAAGTTATGTCCATACTGCACTCGCGTTCTTCTGAAAGTAAAATGAAAGAACAGAGGGGTTTTTCTGGCATTGGTAATCCTCTTTCTACGAGGAAGAAAGTGCTCTTTTGGAAAAAGGTGTGTGTGGACGGGAAAGAGGGACTTCTTTCAAAAAAAGAGGAAAAAGCACAGGTGCCCTGTGGCCATTCCTTCTTCAGTAATCACAGCTTAAATGCGAGATAGTGTCCATTCAGTCCATTCAGAAGCAGATTGCTTTTTCAATGTGCTTTTGTGTATGGATGCTCTCTTTCAGAAGAAGATATTTCAGAAGATCTCTTCTGATAAAAGGTTTTCCGAAAGAAGCCTGCAGTCTAGATATAGCCTTTGAGAAAACTCCCTTGCAGCACTGATTTTAGTGGGACTACTCACATAAAATAGTCCCTATTTTTTAGAAGTGCAATAGAAATTGACCCTGAAAAAAGACTCCATGATTAAGGCCTGTGATTGGCTCTGACATAAATTGAAAAGCTAGAAGTACTTCTAATCTTAACTGAATGCAAACAATTACATTAATATAATGCTAAAAATCACAAAAATCTGGCATATTGCATATGTTAATATTTAACAGTATGGCTGATGGGGCTCAATTGTATATCCTGTAGGATTAAGATATAAATATTACAAGAAAGGCTTGATCTTACAAAGAGATCCATTAGATAGTCCTTTATGCCCAAATTGATTCCCATTGACTTCAATGGACCGCATGCAAGCAAGTGAGACCTAGACTCCTGGATGCCTTTGTAGGATGGGCAGAATGAGGTATAATATTAAGCTAAACATTTAAAGAATAAATCAGAGTCAAACGAGTATTTCTGGCCCAAGTTGGTGTTCTGTGGCCCAAGTTAAAAATAGTCTAATTTTGGACTGTTGGCAGGAATTAGGAGCATGCACTTTTTTTCTTTAATTACAATGAATAAATAATTTGGATGATGCTATTCAATTTGAGAGTGTAATTGTTCATAGAAACTCTACTATACAGCTGGTTTTCCTTTATAGATAAATCTATAATACAATACTTAGCAAGCCAAGTGCTTTGTTTATGTGAATATTTCTTTCTGTGGCATGCTATAAGAATCAGAGAATATCTAATTTATCTTTTGCAATTTAGATAACACTGTCTAACGCAGATGTCAGATGGAAGAAGGAAATTCATTGATTGCTTAGACAGTAGCACATTTCTGATAGGAGACAGAGATATTTTCACCACTACTAAAGAAGAAAAAAATCCAAGAAAAGGGGAAAGAAATATCTCCTCACAAAAAAGGTATTATCTGACATATATTTACTTTATTCTACTCTAAAGGCCTCAGAAAGTAAATTAACAATTATTTTCAGTATGGAACAGCCACTAAGTAGTGCTTGAGCCTTCTACCAAAAAATGAATAAAATATACAAAACTTAGTGCCATTAAACAGAGTTTTTCTTGTGTAATTACAAATTTCATGTCTATACAGACCAGCTAGTTTTAAAAGATTTCTGGAGCAAGTCCTCAGTCTGGTTTTAAAAATACTTGTATTTTGTCAGAGACTGTGCCACAGCCTTTGATTCCACTTCTCTGAGATGGTGTTTAACTTTGATCTGCATATGCAAGGTATTCATAGCAGGAACAATGAGAGCAAAATTCACATTACAGTACTAGATTTGGACTTTGACACTAATTTCCCCATCAGGACTCTGCTTACTGTGGGAGAGAAACAAGAAGGCTGCAATGAAGAAGATAAAAGTAAGGGAGGACACAGGGCTGGGAAGATGTGGGTCTAAGCAGAAACACAGAGGTATGAAAGCTGATCCACAATTATCCTTTAATAAAAACAAAAACGAAAACAATTGCTTTTATGAGGATTTGACCCTAAGCATTTATGGAGGCTGCTGCCCCATTTCTCATACTGCTCACAATCTTTGTGAAGATATTCCACCTTCCACAAACCAAGGGACCACATAACTGGATTTACAAATATTCACCAGGTGCAAGGAAGGAAGGAGCTTAGACCCATCAGATGTAAAATGGCTTGCCTAAAGCTGCAGCTGTTCTCCTTTCCTGGACATAAATAGCCAGCTGTTCAAGATGGTGAACTGTGCAATTGACTAGCAACCAGACAACCACAGAAAGAGCAGCTTGAATGCCCCACTTTGAGGGCCTGTGTGGAAGAACATCTTGAAGTTTCCAGGTTGGAGCCAAGTGTCCTTGAATAGTTATGTCTTTTGCTTTCTTTTACTATTGTGTTTTTAACCTTTTTAAAGCAGCTTTTTCCTTTGATTAACACCAGTACATCAGACATCCTGTGTCACAGCTGATGTGATACAGCACACCAGAGAGTTTTATATGTACAGGCAGTCCCCGACTTACGCGGATCTGACTTATGTCGGATCCGCAGTTACGAACAGGGCTCGCCCCGGAGGACACAGACTGCGGGACCTCGCGGTCCTGCCGCCCGTGTATTCCGGGGCTTTCTTCGTGTCTCCCTGGTCTGCAGACCAGGAAGACGGGGAGCACAGCCGCGGAGGGGCTCGGGGAGCGAGGCAGCCCAGGCGTGCCTGGGCTGCTCCGCTGCCAGCTTCCCCGAGGCTTTGCAAAGCCACAGTGGTGCTTGGGCAGAAAGGAAGCCTCGGGGGAAGCCGGCAGCGGGACAGCCCAGACGCCCCGCGTCTGTCCCGCTGCTGGCGTCCTCAGAGGCTTTGCTCCCCGTCTCCCTGGTCTGCTGGTCTCCAGCAGACCAGGGAGACGGGGAGCAAAGCCGCAGAGGACCCAGGCAGCAGGACCGCGGTGCGTCTCGGTGCACTGCCCGCGTCTTCCTGGTCTGCTGGGGTGGGGGGGGGGGCGCAGCTAGTACGCCCCCCCCCCCAGCAGACTAGGCTTTTCTCCAGACGCCTGTGGCAGAGCAGCTGGGGCGCTGCCGGTTGGTCCCGCAGCGCAGCTCTGGGCGCTACTGGACCAACCCAGCAGCACCCCAGCTGCTCTGCCCCAGGCGTCCCAAAGTCAGCTGCTGCTGAAACTGACCAGCGCTGACTACAGGAAGCCCGAGGCAGAGTTGCTCTGCCCTGCGCTTCCTGGAATCAGCTGCTGATCAGTTTCAGCAGCAGCTGACTTGGGGATGCTTGGGGTTCTTAAGTTGATTCTGTATGTAAGTCAGAATTGGCGGTCAGTTTCAGCAGCGGCTGAATCTGGACGCCAGTTCCGACTTACATACAGATTCAACTTAAGAACAAACCTACAGTCCCTATCTTGTACGTAACCCGGGGACTGCCTGTATACCAAACTGTTATGTTCAGCGATACTCAGTACTCCATGTGAAGTACATAGTACAGGTAACAGATATGGGATAGATATGTTTTCTTCCAGACTCTCCCACATATATCTGAGGGTATGTCTACACTACAAACTTAGTTTGAACTAACGTCCTTTAGTTTGAACTAACTTTCATAGGTGCTACACTAGCACTCCGTTAGTTCGAATTTAATTCGAACTAACGGAGCGCTTAGTTTGAACTAGGTAATCCTCATTCCACAAGGATTAAGCCTAGTTCGAATTTACTAGTTCGTATTAAGGGCTGTGTAGACCCTTAATTCGAACTAGTGGGAGGCTAGCCCTCCCCAGGTTTCCCTGGTGGCCACTCTGGCCAACACCAGGGAAATTTGTATGCCCCCCTCCCAGCCCCGAAGCCCCTAAAGGGGCACGGGCTGGCTACGGTGCCCGTGCCAGGTGCAAGCCTGCCAGCACACAGCCAGCAGACCCTGCACCTGGCACGGATCAAGCCGGCCACCCGCTGCCATCCAGCCCTCCCCCTCTTCCTGGGACCAGGCTGGCATCTCCCGGGAGCTTGCCCGGGATCGCAAGAGGTGGGCACCCACCTGGGCTAGTGCAGACATCGTGGACCTCGTCCACGATCTCCGCACTAGGCACAGGAAAGTGGCCGGCTAGGGCAGGAGAGCTGCCAGCCTGGCCACCCAGGAGCAGGTGTGCATGAAAATCAAGGGGGTCCACTGAGCCCCCCGACCCTGAGCCCTGAGCTTACAATGACCGTCCTGGGTCAGACCAAAGGTCCACCTAGCCCAGTAGCCTGTCTGCCGACAGCGGCCAACCCTAGGGACCCTGGAGGGGATGGACCGAAGACAATGACCAAGCCATTTGTCTCGTGCCATTCCTCTCCAGCCTTCCACAAACTTGGGCAGGGATACCACTCCTACCCCCTAGCCAATACCACTCCATGGACCCAGCCTCCATGACTTGATCTCACTTCCCTTTAAACTCTGTTCTAGTTGTAGCCTTCACAGCCTCCTGCAGCAAGGAGTTCCACAGGTTGATTCTTTGCTTTGTGAAGAACAACTTTCTGTTACTAGTTTGAAGCCTGCTACCCATTCCTTTCCTTTGGTGTCCTCTAGTCCTTCTTTATGGGAACTAATGAAGAACTTTTCTGTATGCACCCTCTCCATCCAACTCCTGCTTTTAGAGACCTCTATCCTGTCCCCCCCCCGTCTCCTCTTTTCTAAGCTGAAAAGTCCCAGTTTCTTTAGCCTCTCTTCATATGGGACCTGTTCCCAACCCCTGATCATTTTAGTTGCCCTCCCCTCTCCCAGCCTCTCTCTTCCCCACTCCCACCTCCTTTTCCCAGTCTCCCCCAGTTTTGTTCAATAAAGACAGATTCCATTTTTTAACACAATTGTCCTTTATTTTGAACATCAAGAAAAGGTGCTAGGGTAAGTGGAAGGAGGTGAGGGAGGAATGGGGTACGAGCCCCCGATGGGGAGGACTGGGCTGGCTCTGCGGGCTTCTGGGGGTGGAAGCTCTCCTGCAGCCCCTCAATTGCCCCCTCTGCCCAGATGGCAGCCTGCGGCAAGTGCAGCCGGGCTGATGGCCGAGTGGTGTGATGTGCCCAGTGTGGGTACTCCGGGCACTCCATGCCAGGACTGCTTTGCAAGTGGGGCACCCCTGAGAACTGTCTGTCCGGGGTGGGGGTCAGGACCATTTAAGTGCAGCCCTCGGCTAGCCTGAGACAGCATCTCCATGCTCTAAGTCCTCCTCTGATGCCCTGCCGGCTCTGCTTCCAGCCATCCTTAAGCCTGGCTCAGGGTCCACTTAATGTGGACATGCTAGTTCGAATTAGCAAAACGCTAATTCGAACTAGTTTTTAGTTCTAGACGCGTTAGTTTGAATTAGCTTAGTTCGAATTAACTAATTCGAACTAAGTTAGTTCAAATTAGCGCTGTAGTGTAGACATACCCTGAGTGATACAGAGCAAGTCCCATAAACCTCTCCATACCTCATACTCATGATGATAATGATATTTTCCTACTTCAGGGAGGTGTAATGTTTCTGTGATCACAAAATGCACTGAAACTATAGTGGAGAGTACCATAGAAATACAGTATATATAACTAACAGATTTAATTTCTTTTCACGATAAATATAATTTACAGGATCTGTTTTTCATTCATGTGAATATGTATAATTCTGTGATATATAGTACGTAATGAAAAGTAAATATAATAAGAGTAATAATAGAAAGTGATCTTTTAAGATCTTACAAGATAAATAAACTGTCTTTTACCTTATTTAGTTTCCAAGTCATCACATTTTATCTTTTCTATTTGTCTTTATGACTAGTATTTCTTTGACGGAGAAATCAAAGTTTCCTGTACTGTCATTTATTACCAGTCAAGAAGCTTTCAAGACAGTCTGAATGTTTACTATGCTTTGACTTAGATTTTACAGAGTTTGTGTGTGTGTGTGTGTGTGTGTCAGTGTCTTGCTATCATATTTCCTCTTCGAGACCATCTAATTTAGGAACTTACATGATTCCCATTACAATAATATCTAAGCCTCAGATCCTCCAAGATATTTAGTTGCTTAACTCCCAGTGATATTAAAGGCAGTTAGACTCCTAAATATCTTGGAGGATCTGGGCTTTACTGACTCTCTATTTTTAATGTATGTATCCTCGTATCACTCCTGTATGGTGGGAAAACTATAATATTCCCATTTTACAGATGGTAACTGAGGAACAGAATAGCTAAGTGATTTTCCAAGATAACAAAAGAAGTCTGTGGCAGAGCAGGAATCAGGTCTCCCAAGTAAGAGCTAATGCTCTAACAATTGGATCATTCTTCCTATCCCATTCAGACACCAAGCATTCATCATCCTCTGTAGATCCAAGCCACTTTGTTATTTCATTATAGAACATAACAGGACATGAAATATGGAACTTACTAAATACAGAAAATATTAGTTGCAATATAGACATGGAAATTTAAAATGTTGTTCATATTAAGTAACTTCAGCTGCATGCATTTAGGTTTTCAATAATATGAAAGATGGATTTCAATGCAAATGGCTTACAAATGACCTATTCAAGCTAGAATGATTCTAATTGCCAAAGCCTTTTTTTCACTCTATCGTTCAGATCTGGGTTGTGGACAGCCAAAATGGAATGGAAATTTTATGTAAATAAATGTGGTGGAAACTTCCTGTAATTATGTTTCTCCACCCACTGCCTGATTTACCTGCCAGTTCCATAAGAAAAAACTGTGTGTAGCGTGTGTATGTTTTATTTTAATCCACTTTTGCATTTGATTTAATACAGTTCCCAGTTGCTAGTCAGATGACCATCCCCTTTTGGCAACATTCACTATTTTACTTGATGATAGGAAGAGGTGTTAATATATAGCTCTTGATCTTCAGCTTCAATGGAATTATAGTGATTTATTCCAATTGAGCATCTGGCTCATGGATTTCACATAGCACATTTTGCACTGGATGGAAATACAATATACCCCAAGAGGGATTTTTCCATCACAAAGAGAGGTAGGAAGCCTAAAAGACAATATTTATTAAACATGAATACACACACATATGGGCCAGAATATAATCAAATATTCTCTGCATCAGAACATTTCAAAACAGGCAGAGGAATAGTAGATTCTGAGAGTCACTAGTTTCCAGCTGGATGTGGCGACCTTAATAATAAAACCTGATTTTGAAAATCTGTAAAACTAAAGCAACCTGCACGGGTTAAAAATAGCTGGAAAGTTTGGGACAAATTAGGTAAAGCACCAGGTAAATACTGGGCAGGAGGTTCATAAGAACTATTCTGATTGTTCTCATTCTCTGAAAAATTTTGTATTTGGCTAGTGTAAGTCACAAATGGCTTGGTATAGGAACCTTACATGTTTTAGGACTGATTCTTGTGACTAGTTTTTGGGGGAGTTAGATTTGTTCATGGAATTAGTTATCTGTAGTGGTTTCCATATGTATTACAAACTTTAAAGAGATTATCAGTAATGCTGGGTGGTAAGCGGGGGAGGGGGCAAGAATAGACACCGATGAAAGGAGGACAAAGAGGAAGAGTGAGAGGGTAAAAGGGTCAAATCAGGGAAGAAAAGGGATCTATTAACTTGACTAGTCTAGAAGTCATATCACTCATACATTCACTTTATATACCCTATACTTTTATACAACTCTTCCTATTGTGGGGGAGTGCTTTAGCTAGTTCATTTATAGCTAATTCAGTAAAAGGTGTCAACTTTTTCTTTTTAATCAGGATGGGACAATTATTCTCTGACTCAAGTCTAGAATTCAAGTCTAGAATATTTTTAAACCCTACTGAAATCATCACAAATAAATTGCAATATGTGTTACTTGGAAAATAAATTCTTTCATCAGTACATAAACAGAACATAAGACCTATTTAATGTATGCATGTCTTCCTACCAAGCACAGATCACTACTCAAATATTAATAAAACATGATTACTGACTGTAGTCTACGACATGTATTAAAAGAAGAAAATTGATGATAATACCAGTGTATCTATAAAACATGAAGACAACATGTAGAAATGCAGCACCACCAAAACAAATAAACTTGCTCAGATGTTCTGCAACACATTGGTTCTTACATCTTCCCTGGCTGTCAGAGACAAAAATCCTGCAGTTCTTCTCTAGATCTCATTCATTTTTAAACATTTCAAAAGTAAGCCAAATCTTTTCTTGAGTATCTGCACTTTCATTTTTAACATTAAGTACAAAGCTTCCCCCCTGAAACTACATAACTGACTAATGAATATTCTTTTTCACAAATTATGTGAGTGCATGTCATTATATTGCTTTCATTTCCCCTTTTTTGATAGATGTAGCTTCAAATAACACTGTACACTAAATTTGCCAGTAAGATATATTTTTGCAGTGGAAACACCATTCCAAAGTGATTGAGAGAATACCAGAGAGATGAAAGATTATGTACTACTCAAGTTCATACATCATATATTGAAAAAATAATTGGCAACCTTATTTTGGAGTAAATTAACTACAGCACACCTCTATCTCTGCTATCCTTCATGACAGTGAAACACAGTATATTGATATTTACTGTTAGCATAATCACTAGAGAATAATTGCCTCCTTTTAGTCACTAAATAAATCAATTTTACGTACAAGACAAAAATATGAAAAGAAACCAGATATTGTGTTTAAAGAAAACATGATTCATTGTCTGAATTTCTCTCAGATCAACACATGGTATGATTTCCTGATATATATCTGTCCAATTTAATAGGTTTAAATACAGATAATCAGGTTTATTGGTAGCTTCTCATATTTTGGGTGGAAACTGTGCAAGTCAGAGGTTCATTAGCAGGTAAGAAAACAAATTTCCAGTACAAGCAGAAATGGTTCCACAATCTCATATTGAGCCATAGTATAAACACATGAATTAATTTCCAGATGCAATATAAACGATATTGAACTCTGCATAGAAGCAAATAGAACCTGCAACAGATATTCCTGCATAACAATCTTTCTTTAGGTGTTTTGTTTCCTACCCCAAATACATTGCAACTAACTTATTTTTCTGGTGTCTCTGAGACGTGTAAGAATCTATTTCACCATCAGCCTGCAGGAAAAAACCTAAGCTTTACCCAGCTTTTAAGAAGTGTTTCACTGGAAATGACATGCATTGTTCTTCATTCTTAAGACCCATGATACAGCAATTATGTCTACACTGCCCATTTTGCGCAAAAAATATGCAAATGAAGCAAAGTGTGGAATACGGCCGCACCTCATTTGCATAATTAATGAGGCTCCATTTTTGCACAAGTGGTCTTTGTGCAAAAAGGAGCTATCTACATGGCTTTTTTTGTGCAAAAACACGCTCTTGCACAAGAGCAGTTCTTCCTGAAAAAAATGCAAAAGAATGGCCCTTGCGCAAGAGGGGGTTCTTGCACAAAATGGAGCCTCATTAATTATGCAAATGAGTTGTGGCAATATTCCATGCTTTGCCTCATTTGCATATTTTTTGTGTAAAACAGGGGCAGTGTAGAGATAGCTCCAATGAATGGACCGCCCAATATTTTCAAATAATTATATAAGTCAATTCAAAATGATTTTCTGTTGGATAGGGCTAATGGCATATTCTTTCAAAATTAGACAGGTCCTTTTGACATTGAGGTTTGGAGAGGAAGGAGGAGTTGAAAAAATGTTGGAGTAACTCTTATGCAGAGAGGTTGTTTTCTGTAATACAGTACATTGCTATTATAGTATGTACAGGTTCAAACTATGATATAACTTTTGTAAGAATGTTGAAGATTTTAATGCAAATTATATTAAAAGCATATTTTCTCTTGTCACCAATATTATGTTTCAGATGATATAGCCATTACAGGATTATTTTAAAAATAGAACTAGAGCTAGATTGATATGGAATACATGCAGTGAAATCCTGGCCTTACTGAAATCAGTGAATGTGTGCCATTAACTTCAATGGAGACAGGATTTCACTGCTGGTATTCACAGGTGTGCACAATCTGATCAATCTGCTGGATGATTGTGCAGGTGGGCCTGATGGAGAGAAGAAATGGTTCTGTTTTGCCATAGCAACATTAGACATTAGATAAGTGTTGAATTCAAAAGGTATCATTCCACAAACAAATATAGTGGGCTTCAACATGTTATTTTCTGCCATAAATAATGCCCAAGTTATCTATCCTACCAAAACACTGAATATCCTCTCCATTTCCCATTCAGAAACCTGAGTTCTCCACATGTCTCTAAAACAGGCCCAAACCCAAACCTCATTCAGAACACTTTCAATACTAACTGGAACTTAGACTATTTAGATACATCATCTAGGCAAGAATAAACGATGATCATAAAATCTTTTTTCTATGTCTAAGTAGTTGCAATGCACATCACAAATGATCTTTAAATAAAAGGAAGGCAATGTCTTTTTTTTTTTTTTTTTAACAATACCAGACAAAGATATTAGGAGCCTGTAATTACCTGTAACGGTTAATTCTGTAGTTCTTCTGACAACAAAGAGTCCATATTTTAACTCACAAGTGTAATTTCCAATGTCATCTTCTCTAACCTCCCGGATGATGAGAGTGTCCCTTTTGAACACAATACTCGGTCTCCATGTTTTTACCTTGCATTCCTGTTCAAAGACAATATAATACACCCATGACTTGAATTTAAATTTGGTGAATATTGACTACATTGCCGAAGTTAAAGAACCTAGGAAAGGCTTAGATTACTTATGATATTTCATATACACTATGTGTCCCCAAAATTCTACTTCATTGAGTACCATGAAAGCTGTCTGAATGCAAGAATGGCAGAGAATGTACTCCTTATAACGATGGTGCAGTAAAGGAATATCTTTACTATCTTAATTAATATTGTCTCTGGGACTATTACATATACAGAAAACTTATCTTCATTATATTAATGACAGCTAGAGGGCATGGGAAGTCAGTGTAAAGCAATAATTAATCAAAAAGAAGGGAAGCAGCAGTGAATGAGGAAAAAAGGAAGAAGCAAGTTACATTTCCATTTCTGAAAACACCTTAGAATTTGATTTGAAAGTTTTCACTTATCAATGAGCTTACTATGGACTCAATGGGGTAGTACAAATTAGACATTGCATTATTTATATATGTAAAATATAACTTGTCTCAATTTAATTACTACTGATAAAATTGTGTATGTTTTATTAATGCTGAAACACGTTCTTATTTTAATTGTTTAACAAGCAGGCCCATCCGCTAAGTTGAAATTTGTTAATGCCTCAGAGCATGTGTATGTGTTGCCAGTTTTTATTGGTTCTCCCTCATATTGTTTTTTCCTCCTTATTTTTTTTAAATTTCCTTGGTTGTATTTCAAATAATTAAAGTAGATCATGTAATTACTGCTGCTTTTGGCCATTTTTCAGGATTTTCCAAACATTGTCTTTCTAAGAAATACGTTACAAGTCAACAGAATAATGTCCTTGCGATTTTTGATACAACTGTACAAAATAAGCTGCTCACATTGACCAGAATAGCAGCTTTCTGTTCTTACAGAATATAGGCGAGTTTTGTAAAAGGTCATTCTGACTTTTCTTAAAAATAGAAATATGTCCTCACATCTGATAACCCACAATGACATTTTATGAATCCTGGCAACCTACCAACTAAAAGTAGTTTTTGACATAAAATCCTTAGATACTTATTCTATTATATATTTTAAATCATAGAATATTTCAGGTGACACTATTAATAATTATTACCCTACATTTTCAAAGGCAGTGGCATGGTCAGGATCATTCTAGATCATAATTTTTCATAATCACTGGATAATACAGTCTAGGTATTCTATTTATAAAGGGGCTAAGTAAACCTGTATGCTTCAAGCTGAAATATGTTTCAGCTGGTAAATTACAGTTCATGATTCCTGTACACACATACACACACACACACTACTAATTTCAGGTTTACCTAAGAGATCAAAACTATTTTGGTTTATCCACTAGGACACTAGGCTTAAGAAACAGACTCTACAAGGTGCAAAGTGCTCATGCAAAATGCTGAGTACCCTCAATTCCAACTGCTGTCAATGGGAGCTTCATTTAACAAGTACATCACAGAACCAGAGCTTAAATATCTCTCCAGAAAAGCAAATTAGTGCACAGTGTTGAAAGAAAGTTATCAACAACTCATTGAGAAATATGGATATTTTAAGCGAAAATATCCCAGATTTTCTATCTGGGATATTGTTGTTTCACTTTTCCTCCCATAATTTTGTGAATGATGTGAATAATGGACAGATCTCAAGCCTTAAACAGCAATTATTACTCTTGGCTGAATTGTAGGATGTACTATTTAAATTGCATACTAAGGTAAAAATGTGCAGTTTCTTCTGCAAATAATGTTTTCTCTTCATATCGTTCAATGTAAATTTCACATTTGGAAATTAAGGATTATAATAGTGAAAGTCAGAATCTGATATGGGGCAGACAACTGCTGTGTCTGCTTCCCCACCCTGCCTTACCAATAAGCATCATAACAGATATCCCTGATCTCCCTGATAACGTGTTTTTTTTTCTTTTCCAGTTTTGTACTTCCCAGTTGAAAGAGGACCACCAGTTATTTGATTGTTTTGTGATACAGCTAGGTGGGAAGAGGAAGATACCAAATAAGGAACTTTCAATTTTGCCTAAGAAAGCATTTGAATCCTTGTCTCTAGAGGTAAAAACTACATTAAACACTTTACCATCAAGTTCCTTTATTGTCCTATCGCTCTTTGTCTTGTTATTAATGTTTCTTAAATCCATCCAAACTGTATATCACGTCCAAATAAAATGTTGAGATAATTGAAAATGCAGCAGAACTTGACATCATATTTTGTTGAAGGCAACAGAAGTCTTCTGTACTCCTTACCTTATACCATAGGATTTCAGGCTCTTTATATGGACTTAAAAAATCCTCTATGTCAGGGCATGAGATTTCCTTGCTTTTGCTAAGTTCAGCTTTTTCAAAGTACTTCATCTTTGAATGGTAGCAAAGTCCAGTGTCATTTTCACCCACTGTCAGCGAAATGGATACTTTCATACAGTAAGTAGAGTTTCTGTAATATAACACAAATAAAAATAATAGGCCCAGTGTGAAAAATAAATTCCAGTCACATAATTGTTTTGATGCAGTGATATTCATCCTAGGCAGGGAAGGTGTCTATGTGTGTGAGTGTGTGTGTGGGGGGGGAAATCAAACTATTCTTGCTTTATATATTTTGTGGGAAGGGGCTCTTCTCTTTCCAATCCCAATCTCAACCACTAAATTTTAATGTAATAACAGTAATTGGCTTGAATCCATGATTGAACCCTTTCCTTTTCTCTACCTTCCCTTCCCTCCAGACTGTTCATTGTTGGGCAGCTTCCTCCTAAGAGAAGGCCAAGAAAAGCTCCATGCACTAACCAGCAAAAAACCTAAATCATCCTTTTGACAAACACAATCACAACAGCTCTCTGGGGTGAGCAAATCAGCTACTGCACAGCAGCCTAGTGTCAAATTGGGACTTTTGGCATCACACCATGAATTGGAGGGTTAGCCTCCTATTCATCACATTCAAGCAGGTTTTCAAGGGAAGCAATAATTCAAACTACAGTTTTAAACAACATTTGATTAAAAATCAGACTTGTGGCCTTTCACTCCATAGAAAACAGTTGAGTCTAAGTGTATTTTAAACTAGAGAGCTACTGGCTTGTTTACCTTAGTTTCTCATCCCCATATTCCCAGGCCTAAATGTTACCCCGGCAATATCCTCAGCTTTGGGCTCTGCAACTTATTGCTTTCCTTTGGTGACCATATGTTGATATGCCAGACAGTCGGAGCCTGGGGAACGTTGTTTTGCTTTCCTTATTTTGCTATGTACTATAATTAGTCTCAAAGACAAAATGACTCAAAAGGACTTATTTTTTCATTTTGGATTTCCAGATGGGCAGGATGGGAATATCTAAGGTTAAGAACTCTCTAGGAGTGCACTGTGACAGTGGAACTATCTTCCCCTACTGTTCTGTAAATGCATTTGACCCTAATCTGCTGAAAGTGGCTCCTGTGGAGCACACTAAGACATTTTTCCTTATTTATTTTCACTCTCAGACTCTGTGAGATGACTGCTGATTTACAAGAGACAAGTGTACACCTAGCTTTGCAGGTGCTGAAAGATAGCTGCCTTTTCAAATTGTCTTTAGATATCTTAATATCTGTTTTCTCTTTTGGTTTACCAAGAGGTGATTAGAAGGTGACAAGAAAGAAACATGGCATACGAATCGCACCACAGTCTCATAGCATAGTAATTCTGCCAGTGACTTCAAGTCAGGACAGGTAAGGGATCTTCCCTAGAATGGAGTCATCTTGAGTTCCCATTCTTGGCACTATCTGATACTTTCTATGCACACTTGTGATTAGAGTTAATACAACTACTGTATCCATCACAAACAATTTATTCATTGAATATAGGGTCACAAAGTCACAAATTGTTCTAAGTTGTAACCTAAGTAGGCCCATATAGGTATTTCTCCCCCCCCCCCCCCCCCCCCCGCTTTTTCATGACTGGAAATCCTACCCTTTCTTGGAAAAAAAGAGCTAAAGCAATTCATTAGGAGCCTAGATTTTGTCATTGTCACAGTGGGAGCATGCTACTGAGACAGGTAGAAGGAGATAAACAGGCATAAGGAATTAGATTAGAATATTTTAAATTTTCTTCTTTCCTCATGTCTACACAATGAAGAAAGAGGTGTTTCATAACCCTCCCCCCCCCCCCCATCACCCCATTTGAAAATTCCTTCCTAACAGAGTCAGAAGGGGAAACCACTTAACCTGTAATTTTGTTTCTCTCAAGTTACCAAGTAGGCAGGAATCTCATTCTTGGCTTGCATCTCTGTGGAACACATTACTCAGGAGATTTCCCTGTCTAAGGATTTTGTTTAATGTCCAAGAATAGGCTAATCAACAGCCTTGTCCTGCAGAGCATATGCCAACATGAGGCACCAGAACATTACTGCTGCTTTCCTCTTGACTCTGGTCAGCAAAAGAAATGGGGCCTCTAACTTTTAACCTGTGCAGATGCCGGAGACAGTTAGGGCCTGAATGCTTTTTCTGGTCTCTGGTTGCAGTGGACTGGTTTGTTACACATCACTCTTTCAGTACTTTCTCTGTCATGTCTCTCAACGTTTATTTTGTGGCATGTTTGAGGTTTCATCCCCCACCCCCACCCATGGCTTGTCATTTTATAAACTCCCAGCAGAAAGCAATATCAGCATTATCATGACAATTTAGAGATGATACAAGTTACTCAAGATCGTTAGCAATCTCACAAAACTGGATACATGGGGAACAAAATGGCAAATGAAATTCCATGATGATAAATGCAAACGGACTTTGGAAAATGTAATCCCAATAATACATATAAAATGATGGAGTCTAAGTTAGCTGTTACCTCTAACAGAAACAAAAGATAGGACTATGCAGCACTTTAAAGACTAACAAGATGATTTATTTTTAAAGTGCTTTAAAGTGCTGCATAGCCCTCCTGTCTTTTGTTTCAGCTGAACCAGACTAACAGGGCTGCATCTCTATCACTAACAGAAAGATTATGGAGTCACTGTGGATAGTTCTCTGAAAACATCTGCTCAATGTGCAGTGGCAATCAAAAAACTAACAGAATATTAGGACCCATTAAGAAAGAGAGAGAGAGAAGACAATAAAAATTATAATGCTACTATATACATTCATGGTATGCTTGAATGTTGTGTG